>NC_136071.1:965145759-966484925 GCF_964261635.1 Lissotriton helveticus | reverse complement strand
TTTTAGGATGGCGCTGGCAGCTTGCCGGCGCCATCGTAAATTAGTTACAAAAAAACGGTGGTGTCTTCTTGAATAAATATGAAGGGCAGGGTTCATTCTGGCACGACGGTCCTGGCACAAAAATTACACCTCAACAGGAAGCACTTACAGATATCAATACAGCATGTGCCCTAGTTGAAGCTTTAATTCAGTGACTCATTCATCAGCCCAAAAACAATCCTGAGCGTTGTGGAGGCTGGGCAGGTGTGCCTTCTTCCCAAATATACCGTCGAAAATCAGCTGTGACGCTGGATACAGGCCTTTGCATCTTTGACCTTCACGAGCGCAATCCCCGTGCTGTTCTGTGACCAGGAGCTTCTGTTTCTACATCTGTTGCTCTGATCAGTCTCTGACCTTTTATACACACAAAAGGCATGTGCACTCGCATGGAAGCCCCGTCCGTTTGGCCCCGCCCACACACTCGAGGTGTGCACCGTCTTCCCGCCATTTACCCACTATGATGGGCAGATCACTCAAGGGACCCCTGCGCCCTTCGGCGCGATTGCATAGTAACACACACCTGGTCGCTGTTGACAACTCTCGGGCACTTTAGGTAGCTGTAGTGTAGTAAAAGCACTATACATTTACCCAACGAGGTAGCACTTACTGATTATCCAGTAAAGCCCCGCCCCCAAATCCGCCGATCCGCCGATCCGCAAAATCCGCGGATTTTGCGGATCCACGATCCGTGAATCCGCAAATTCGTGAATCGTGGATCCGCAAAATCCGCCCATGCTTAGTTATGTTACATTATGATACCAGCTTCTGCACAGCAACTTGTACCCTGTTCATTGCCTAATTTAATGATAGTGTAAGTGGGTTAACGTGAAAAGTAAATGAGTTTTAACCTGCTATATATTTTTTCAGTCTGTTTTATGTATAAACTGATGTGCTAAAGGGCTTTGCTGGTTTTCATTGAGCTGGTTCCATTACATCGAGAACAGAACAGATGAGATGTTCGTGGTTGCACTTCACATGTTCATTAACAATTACACAGTATGTAAGACACGCCTAAGAAAATATGCACCTAATCTTGTTAGCTGTGTTAATGCAGGATTATGAAGACTTGATGTAGAGCATTCGCTACAGCAGTGTTAGCAGGGCATGAAGCAATACATTTTTGGTTTGGGCTAGCAGATGGCTAATTTTCAGTCAATTCCAAAGTGTTAACAGATCAAAAGCTCTCCTGACACCACCCAAGCAGTAATTATTACTCTCTGCTGGGGCTGCCCGTTGCTGAGGTGGGGCTATGCAAAGACTGTTGGCCTTTTTCAAAGACAGTATCCAGCATTTGGACTTTGAAGTTAATAACACCTCAGAAGCTGGTAATAGGAGGGATTTCCAGTAACCTTTTAATGTTGGATATGGCGGAGTAAATGTTTAAAGGTAATCATGAAAATACAATATAACGGAGTATGAACGGGATGGGACATTGACATTGTAAGGTTAGTCAATTTTCCATTATAGGTCACATGAAGATTAGTGTTTTGTAAACAATAAAGAATGTAAAATATCAAACAGTTAAAACAGCAACAATGGAATATTGCCTACAACGATTTCATGTTTCTAGTCCATGAGTGTACTGTTCGAAATCAGTGATTTAAAAAATATTTTAAAACATTCAATTGTCCTGTGTTGAACCTGGCCCTCTCTGCAGTGTCAACCCCAAACCTTTTGCTTTCCTCCTGGCATCTTTAATTTACTTGTACTTCCCTGGTAAAGTGGCACTACCTGTGCCCAAGGCCTGTAAATTAAATGTTACTACTTTGCCTGCAGGACTGATTGTGCCACACACTCAAGTAGCACCTTAAACATGTCTCGGGCCTGCCAATACAGAGCGTGTATGTGCAGTTTAAACTGCCATTTTGACTTGGAAAAATAAACCATTTGACAGACCTGAGAACCTTCCTTTTTAATATATATGTTATCCTATGGGTAGGCCCTGGACAGCCCAGATGGCAGGGTGCAATGTATTTAAAAATTAGGACATGAACTCTTAAGTTTGACATGTCCTGATAATGAAAAACAATTTAACTAATTTTTCTCTACTGCAGGACCTACCTCTCCCATAGGATTTAATTGGAACTAAGTTACTACATTTTATAAGTGTAATTTCCAAAGGGGAACAGGTAACCTCTCCATGTTCGGTACCTCTGGTATCACAACCTGGAATCATAACGTATGGTGAAGTTGGATTTTAACTTGCAATTCTGAAGATGTCACTTTTAGAAAGTGAATATTTTCTTGCTTTAGCTATTTGGTGACTGCAGCCTGTCTCTAGATCACATGACTGGGTGTGGATGACAGTTAGGCTTTAATTATTACTTCTAGACAGCCACTCACAATGGGGAGCTTAGGTGTGACTGGATGGGCTGTCACTGGCAGAATGTGAGGGATTAGCTGGGCCCAGTCCCATTTACACTTGAATAATCTGTGTCCTGTGTGCACAGAAAGGGCTGCATACCCCTCTGTAGTCAGTCTGGAGCCAGGAAGACAGAGCACCTGTGCACTTCAAAGGTACATCTCTAGAACCTTCTTCCCACTTCAAAGACCCAACTGGGTATAAATACTGGCTGTCAGACACCACCACTTCAGTACACTTCTGGACCTGTGCTCTGCCAGGATCAAGGACTGCTGTGTGTTAAAAGGCTTGCCAATCTGCTAGGCTGCTGCTCTGAAGGAGCTGCTTCCCTGCTGTACTGACCTGTTGCCCTCTTGCAAGGGTGAGAAGGACTAGAAGTGTATTTCCTCAACCCAGAATCCAAAGTGACTCCATGGGCTTGTTGACTGGCCTCATGATCTGAAGCCTCAGGGACATAACAGGCTTACAACAACCTGGCACCTGGACTCTGTCATCTGTGAGTCTACCCAGCCAAGTGGTGCCACCCCAGTCCTGGACCCTTTGAAGTGGGCTTGAGGTGTTATGCCAGCCTCTGCGGATCCAGCAAAACCAGCACATCTCTTCTGTTGCACAATGCAACCCCAGCAAACTAACACATCTCTGCCACTGTGTGGATTGGCCACAAAGACCCGTATTGCATCGCAGCTCTTTGGAACCGCTGCATCGCCTGAACTGTGTGATGCATCCTTGGCGCAGGCTCTCACATACCACTTCAATGGCAGCCTCAAAAACTACACCAGACTCCGCATCACAGTTTTTCTCAGCTCTCCTCGCCTCCACTGTACTCTGCATCCTTTACACCAGACTTCACATCGCAAACCCAATTGACAGGATCCTTGACAATGATGCAGACCCTCAAATAGCAGCCTCTCTTCATCTCAAACACCAGGATGATGTGTGGACAGGAAGAAGTATTAAAAGCATCTAGAAGAGATGGTCTCTGCACCATGGTGTGGAGGGGAAGCAACCTGAAATGAATCTAGAAGATAATGACTGGAACTACTTCATCACCAAATGACCCAATAGAATAGCACAAAAGAATAGGACTGAAGTAGTCTTAAACCTCCCTGGATCAGAAGGGCTCAGGCGAATGTTTTCAAAAGAAGGGTTTATATTTTGTGTCTTGAAGTCTTTAAAGAGAGAAGTAGATGTCAACAATTAAGGAAAAGAGTCAAAAACTGTTGAGATATAATTCCTACATATCCAAAACTTATCAGAGGGAGGCTGATTGGTCTATTGGAAGACCAGATATTGATAAAATATTATAAAAATGTAAATTGATACTTGTATAGCGCACTACTCACCCGCAAGGGTCTCAAGGTGCTTGTACGAATGCCGCTGTGGAACCCATCCTGGCTTTCCCTGTGAAGTGTCCACTCCTGGGCACCCCCAAGGTGGAGGCCAGGCATCCTTAGCGTTGTGGGGGCTGTTGTGGAGATTAAGCAAGCTATTGCCCAGTGTTGCAGAGTGGGACTCCATGATTGGAATAGGCACCGAGGCGACAATTATCAGGTCCGTGGAATTTTGATCCCAAGACCCGCCGAGGCAGGGAATTGAACCCTGGTCCAGGGCTAGACCTCTGCATCAGGGTCTGCCGCTCTAACCATTGAGCCACACTTCTCCAATGGTCTTTTAAAATGTAGAACAGTTACAAAAAGCATCACCAGTAGCCACACACACAATGGATACTCGCATGTGAGCTTGGTAAGCTATTATAAAAGGCCTTTTGAGAGCCCAAGCATAAGCTTTATTAGCAACCATTCTGGGGAAGAGCTAGGGTTCATACCTTCAGGGATTGAGGTCCCATCCACAACGAAAAAAACAATGAATGCAATGTTCATCTATAGAGATGTGCTTGCTTGGTGTCCCTTTCATCGCACTATAAAAAGTTGCCACAACTGTTGGGGAAGGTTTATTTTTATGATAAGATCATGCTTGACATTTGTCAGAACATGTGCTGGAAACCTATTCAGTTAAAACTGAAGCTCCTCATTTAACTTTATTGCCAGTGGTGGCTGGCGATCGTTGAAAGTGGTAAGGTGTAATACTAGCCCCAAATTCCAGTGACACTGCGACTCAAGCAGATATGACATTTTCTTGGATAGTTTAGGGTGGGAGAGGTTTTGACCCCAAGACATTTTTTTAATACAATCAGGTCAAGTAGTGTATTTTAAAGCACAATTTGCAAATACATTTACTCAAACGTCATAGGCTCTGAAAGGGGACACATTAGATATTAAAGTACTTTCATAGTAAGCCAAACCAATGAAGCCTGACTCTCTCCAAGGATTGACCACATTCATTTTTCAAATCATACATTGGTTGACCCCCATATGTCAATGTTTACTACCATTGTGCCAATGCCATCATTGTTCCATGGGCGCCCCTTATGCCAAGAATTAGCTCGAATATGGAAATGCCATTGTTTTGCAATAGGTGCTCGTTATGCCAGCAATTACATCCAGGATGCCAAGGCCAGCATTTTGACATGGGTGTTCCACATGCTGTGCATTACCACTAGTGATTCAGTGCCACCATTTTTTAAGGGAAGCCTCCATATGCCAGAATTACCTCCTGTGTGTAAGGGCCATCTACTGACTCAAAAGAGTAACACACTAGGGCACACACACACACGCACGCACACACACACACACACACAGACACATACTTATTTCCACTCACTCCCACTGATTCTCACTCACACTTGCCCACTCCCATTCACACTCAATTACACAAGCCATAAAGACATTTTCTCACTCATTCATTTATTCACACTCTTTCGTTACTCTGAATCACAGTAATTTGCACAGACTTCTACTTAATCTCTTTCCTACAGTCTCAAGCTCTGTCTCTTATCTTCAGTCTATTCTCACTCTTGTGACTCACTCATTCTCATTCATGGTTACACTCATTGTCATTCACTCTCACTTACTTTCATTCGCACACAAATACACACATTCACATTCTCACCCAACACATGCAACAAGCACACAACATTTGAGAGTGTTTTAGTTACCTTCAGCCATTGTCAGTGATCTCCTTCAGTTCATAATATCCTGGTGCGTGAGAGACCTTCACGACAGGCACACCTCCCTCCTAACTCAAGCACGGAAAGAGAAAACTGAAAGCTGGAGCCTGCACAATGAATTCACTATGATCCAGCTTTTAGCATCTTGCTTTTATGCCCCACTCTCACCCAACTCATCACAGGTTGGAGTACAGTCATGGCTGAAGCCTAACCAATCTGGGGCAACCTGTACAAGTGGAGCAGCGGAGTATTGCAAATGTAGAGGTGTGGAGGCATGTAGGGGCTTATATAGACAAGCCCCTTGAGCTGCAGCTGCATTGCTTTGTCCCATATTAAAAGTGATGCACTGGCGGCGCAAGGGGTTTGTAAATAAGTCCAGTAAAGTCCATGACACCAGGGCTGTCTCTTTGCCAGCACTGGAAATTCTGTCTGGTGGCTGGTGCAGGCACCTCTGTGTGCTTGTGCCAGCTAAAAGAAATATTAATTGCTGCTTGATTCTCACTCACAGTGATACAAAAGGGGGTGGTGATGGACGGAGCATCTGAACCAATCAAACATCCACACCCAGTCAACAGATCTGGGTTTAATCCATCACCGTTCTTTAGCCCACTCTGCCACCCCAGTTCAGACATGGCCATATGCAAATCAGTCTGACCCTGTGCCTCATGGGAACAGTCCAGCCCGAACTGCCAAGCCATGCCTTCCCTGGACCGGAAACAAGCTTCCGAGGACCGGTTTCTGGCATTTCAGCCGTCTTCAGCCCAGCTTGCTTGATTCCAGTGGCAAAGTGAGCAAGGGACTCACGTCTGAGCATACCCTGCCAACTTATGGCGAACATAGTGGTACAAAAGGGGGTGGTGATGGACGGAGCATCTGAACCAATCAAACACCCACACCCAGTCAACAGATCTGGGTTTAGTCCATCACCGTCTTTAGCCCACTCTGCCACCCCAGTTCAGACATGGCCATATGCAAATCAGTCTGACCCTGTGCCTCATGGGAACAGTCCAGCCCGAACTGCCAAGCCATGCCTTCCCTGGACCGGAAACAAGCTTCCAAGGACCAGTTTCTGGCATTTCAGCCGTCTTCAGCCCAGCTTGCTTGATTCCAGTGGCAAAGTGAGCAAGGGACTCACGTCTGAGCATACCCTGCCAACTTATGGTGAACATAGTGGTACAAAAGGGGGTGGTGATGGACGGAGCATCTGAACCAATCAAACACCCACACCCAGTCAACAGATCTGGGTTTAATCCATCACCGTTCTTTAGCCCACTCTGCCACCCCATTTCAGACATGGCCAAATGCAAATCAGTCTGACCCTGTGCCTCATGGGAACAGTCCAGCCCGAACTGCCAAGCCATGCCTTCCCTGGACCGGAAACAAGCTTCCGAGGACCGGCTTCTGGCATTTCAGTCGTCTTCAGCCCAGCTTGCTTGATTCCAGTGGCAAAGTGAGCAAGGGACTCACGTCTGAGCATACCCTCCCAACTTATGGCGAACATAGTGGTACAAAAGGGGGTGGTGATGGACGGAGCATCTGAACCAATCAAGCACCCACACCCAGTCAACAGATCTGGGTTTAATCCATCACCGTTCTTTAGCCCACTCTGTCACCCCAGTTCAGACATGGCCATATGCAAATCAGTCTGACCCTGTGCCTCAGGGGAACAGTCCAGCCCGAACTGCCAAGCCATGCCTTCCCTGGACCGGAAACAAGCTTCGGAGGACCGGTTTCTGGCATTTCAGCCATCTTCACTCACTCACAGCAAGAATGAGGGTCCACATTTAGTATTGTATTAATAGTGAATAATAAAATGTGATTCACTATTAATATATAAAAAAGAGAAGCAGAAAACAAGAATAGGGAGTCCTAATGTTCCCATGAGCGATCCACCACTGTTTACTACCGGTGTGATCTGGTTATTGTATCTGTGAAGGTTGTGTGCTTTGTCAAGACCTCAAGCATCCTGGGCGCAGCATTTGAATCCACCACGTGGTACGGTCACACTTCGCCTGTCTGTCTCCCTTCTGCATTGTGCGTTTATACTGAAAGGATCAGTGGCGTAACAAAACTTGAGGGGGGCCCCCTCCCATCCTCCGTGGCAGTCTAGAGCTCTCAGGCCAGCGACCCGCCATACTGCAGGGGATGCGGGGCTATTGTTACGCCACTGTCACCAATCCAGCCGTTATAAGTAACACTGGATGGTGGAGTCAAAGGTTGGCTTGACCGGCCCGCAGGCTATCATAGGTGGTGGTCCATTCATTACAGGGTCCCTGCCATCAGTAGGCCGGGCAAGTTTGCCCAAGTTTAGGTGGGTTTCCTGATGCAGACTCCTGTCATGATATACAACATCGGGCCCACTCATTGTTCACTTTTGACAAAAGTGCATCCACTGCTCCTTCTCGTTTCCGTTTTAAAGCATTAGAGAATGTGACAATGCAGTATTTCAAAAGCAGATGTAACTACAAAGAACACATTTTGATAATACATTTTTCTTAGTAGACAATAACAATCTTAAGAGGCATTGCATAGCTTCATACACACTGTGACCCCAATTCCATCACAGTCTCTCTCTCTCTCAGTGAGTCAGTCTCTCTCTCAGTGAGTCAGTCTCTCTGTCTGTCATTCAGTCTCTCTCAGTCAGTCAGTCTCTCTCAGTCAGTCTCTCTGTCAGTCTCTCTCTCTCTCTGTCAGTCTGTCAGTCAGTCGGTCTCTCTCTCAGTCAGTCAGTCTCTCTCACTCTCTCTCAGTCAGTTTCTCAGCCAGTCAGTCTCTCGGTCATCAGTATTCAGTCTCTGAGTCAGTCAGTCTCTATTCTCTCTCCACTCTGTCTCTCCATTCTTTCTCTCAACTCTGTCCACTCCATCTCCACTGTCTCTCTCCACTCTCTCTCCACTGTCTCTCCACTGCCTCTCTCTCCACTGTCTCTCTCTCCACTTTCTCTCTCTCTCTCTCTCTCTACTCTCTCTCCACTTTCTCTCCATTGTCTCCCTCCACTCTCTCTCCACCCTCTCTCTCCCTTCTCTCTCTCTCCACTCTGTCTCTCTCTCCACTCTCTCTCCACTCTTTCCCCTCTCTCTCTCTACTCCCTCTTCACTCTCTCTCTCCTCTCTCTCCACTCCCTCTCCTCTCTCTCTCCACTCTCTCTCCACTCTCTCCCCTCTCTCTCTCCACTCTCTCTCTCTCCACTCCCTCTCTCTCTCCTATCTTTCTCCACTCTCTCCCCTCTCTCTCTCCACTCTCTCTCCTCTCTCTCTCCATTCTCTCTCCACTCTCTATTCACTCTCTCTCCACTCCCTCCACTCTATCCGCTCTCTCTCCACTCTCTCTCCACTCTCCACTCTCTCTCCACTCTCTCCACTCTCTCTCTCTACTCTCTCTCCACTCTCTCTCCACTATCTCTCTCCACTCTCCCTCTCTCCACTCTCTCTCGCTCAATCTCCACTGTCTCTCCACGCTCTCTCCACTCTCTCTCTCTCCACTGTCTATCTCCACTCTCTCTCCACTCTCTCTCTCCACTGTCTCTCTCCACTGTCTCTCTCCACTATCTCTCCACACTCTCTACTCTCTCTCTACTCTCTCACTCTCTCTCCACACTCTCTCCACTGGCTCTCTCTACTCTCTCTCCACTCTCTCTCCACTCTCTCTCCACTCTCTCTCCACTCTCTCTCCACTCTCTCCTTCCACTCTCTCTCTCTCCACTCTCTCTCTCCACTCTCTCTCTCCACTCTCTCTCCACTTTCTCTCTCCACTCTCCACTCTCTCTCTCCACTCTCTCTACTCTCTCTTTCTCCACTCTCTCTCTCTCACTCTCTCTCCACTCTCTCTCCACTCTCTCTCCAGTCTCTCCAGTCTCTCCCCACTCTCTCTCTCTCCACTCTCTCTTCTCTCTCTCTCTCTACTCTCTTCTCTCTCTCTCTATACTCTCTCTCCACACTCTCTCTCACCAATCTCTCTACTCTCTCCACTCTCTCTCTCCACTCTATCGCCACTCTCTCTCCACTATCTCTCTCCACTCTCTATCTCCACTCTCTCTCTCCACTCTCTCTCGCTCACTCTCTCCATGCTCTCTCCACTCTCTCTCCCTCCACTGTCTATCTCCACTCTCTCTCCACTCTCTTTCTCCACTCTCTCTCTCCACTGTCTCTCTCCACTGTCTCTCCACTGTCTCTACTCTCTCTCCACTCTCTCACTCTCTCTCCATTCTCTCTCCACTAGCTCTCTCTACTCTCTCTCCACTGTCTCTCTACTCTCTCTCCACTCTCTCTCCACTTTCTCCCTCCACTCTCTCTCCTCTCTCTCTCTACTCTCTCTCTCCACACTGTCTCTCTCCACTCTCTCTCCACTCTCTCTCTCCACTCTCTCTCTCACTCCACTCTCTCTCTCACTCCACTCTCTCTCTACTCTCTCCTACTCTCTCTCACAAAGTAGTGTGCGTTGTCATGGGCGTCCGCAGAAACGTTTCTGGGGGGGCACATTTTTAACTTCATCACCATCCCCCTTGCACCCTTCTCCCCTCTGCCTCACACCCTTCTCACCCTCCCCCTTGCACCCTTCTCCCCCTCCCCCTTGCAACCTTTTCTACCTTGCACAATTCTCCCCTCTGCCTTGCACCATTCTCCCCTCTGCCTTGCACCCTTCTCCCCTCTGCCTTGCACCCTTCTCCTTTCTGCCTTGCACCCTTCTCCCCTCTGCCTTGCACCCTTCTCCTCTCTGCCTTGCACCCTTCTCCCCTCTGCCTTGCACCCATCTCCCCTCTGCCTTGCACCTTTCTCCCCTCTACCTTGCACCCTGCTCTTCTCTACCATGCACCCTTCTCCCCTCTGCCATGCACCTTTCTCCCCTCTGCCTTGCACCCTTCTCCTATCTGCCTTGCACCCTTCTCCCCTCTGCCTTGCACCCTTCTCCCCTCTGCCTTGCACCCTTCCCCTCTCTGCCTTGCACCCTTCTCCCCTCTGCCTTGCACCTTTCTCCCCTCTGTCTTGCACCCTTCTCCCCTCTGCCTTGCACCCAACTCCACCTCCACCTTGCATCATTTTCTACCTTGCACCATTCTCCCCTCTGCCTTGCACCATTCTCCCCTCTGCCTTGCACCCTTCCCCCCTCTGCCTTGAACCCTTCTCCCCTATGCTTTGCACCCTTCTCCTCTCTGCCTTCCACCCTTCTCCCCTCTGCCTTGCACCCTTCTCCCCTCTGCCTTGCACCCTTCTCCCCTCTGCTTTGCACCCTTCTCCCCTCTGCCTTGCACCCTTCGCCTCTCTACCTTGCACCCTTCTCCTCTCTGCCTTGCACCCTTCTTCCCTCTGTATTGCACCCTTCTCCTCTCTACCTTGCACCCGTCTCCCCTATGCCTTGCACCATTCTCCTCTCTACCTTGCACCCTTCTCCTCTCTGCCTTGCACCCTTCCCCCCTCTGCCTTGCACCCTTCTTCCCTTTGCCTTGCACCCTTCTCCCCCCTGTTGCACCCTTCTCCCCTCTGCTTTGCACCCTTCTCCCCTCTGCCTTGCACCCTTCTCCCTTCTCTACCTTGCACCCTTCTCCCCTCTGTCTTCACCCTTCTCCCCTCCACCTTGCTCCCTTCTCCTCACTGCCTTGCACCCTTCTCCTCTCTACCTTGCACCCGTCTCCCCTCTGCCTTGCACCCTTCTCTCCTCTGCCTTGCACCCTTCTCCTCTCCGCCTTGCACCCATCTCCTCTCTGCCTTGCACCCTTCTCCTCTCTGCCTTGCACCCATCTCCTCTCTGCCTTGCACCCATCTCCTCTCTGCCTTGCACCCTTCTCCTCTCCACCTTGCACCCTTCTCCCCTCTACCTTGCACCCTTTTCCCCTCCGCCTTGCACCCTTCTCCCCTCCGCCTTGCACCCATCTCCTCTCTAACTTGCACCCATCTCCTCTCTAACTTGCACCCTTCTCCTCTCTGCCTTCCACCCTTCTCCCCTCTGCCTTGCACCCTTCTCCCCTCTGCCTTGCACCCTTCTCCCCTCTGCTTTGCACCCTTCTCCCCTCTGCCTTGCACCCTTCGCCTCTCTACCTTGCACCCTTCTCCTCTCTGCCTTGCACCCTTCTTCCCTCTGTATTGCACCCTTCTCCTCTCTACCTTGCACCCGTCTCCCCTATGCCTTGCACCATTCTCCTCTCTACCTTGCACCCTTCTCCTCTCTGCCTTGCACCCTTCCCCCTCTGCCTTGCACCCTTCTTCCCTTTGCCTTGCACCCTTCTCCCCCCTGTTGCACCCTTCTCCCCTCTGCTTTGCACCCTTCTCCCCTCTGCCTTGCACCCTTCTCCCTTCTCTACCTTGCACCCTTCTCCCCTCTGTCTTCACCCTTCTCCCCTCCACCTTGCTCCCTTCTCCTCACTGCCTTGCACCCTTCTCCTCTCTACCTTGCACCCGTCTCCCCTCTGCCTTGCACCCTTCTCTCCTCTGCCTTGCACCCTTCTCCTCTCCGCCTTGCACCCATCTCCTCTCTGCCTTGCACCCTTCTCCTCTCTGCCTTGCACCCATCTCCTCTCTGCCTTGCACCCATCTCCTCTCTGCCTTGCACCCTTCTCCTCTCCACCTTGCACCCTTCTCCCCTCTACCTTGCACCCTTTCCCCTCTGCCTTGCACCCTTCTCCCCTCCGCCTTGCACCCATCTCCTCTCTAACTTGCACCCATCTCCTCTCTAACTTGCACCCTTCTCCTCTCCACCTTGCACCCTTCTCCTCTCTACCTTGCACCCTTCTCCTCTCTACCTTGCACCCTTCTCCCCTCTGCCTTGCGCCCTTCTCCTCTCTGCCTTGCACCCTTCTCCCAACTGCCTTGCACCCTTCTCCCCTCCCCCTTGCACCCTTCTCCCCTTTACCCAGCACCCTTCTCCCCTCCGCCTTGCACCCTTCTCCCCTCTGCCTTGCACCCTTCTCCCCTCCACCTTGCACCCATCTCCTCTCTGCCGTGCACCCATCTCCTCTCTGCCTTGCACCCTTCTCCCCTGTGCCTTGCACCTTTCTCCCCTCCACCTTGCACCCTTCTCCCCTCTGCCTTGCACCCATCTCCTCTCTGCCTTGCACCCTTCTCCTCTCCACCTTTCACCCTTCTCCTCCCCACCTTGCACCCTTCTCCCCTCCACCTTGCACCCTTCTCCTTTCCACCTTGCACCCTTCTCCCCTCCGCCTTGCACCCATCTCCCCCTCCCTTGCAGCCTTCTCCCCTCCACCTTGCACCCTTCTCCCCTCCACCTTGCACCCATCTCCCCTCCCCCTTGCACCCTTCTCCTCTCTGCCTTTCACCCTTCTCCTCTCTGCCTTGCACCCTTATCTACCTTGTACCCTTCTCCCCTCTGCCTTGCACCATTCTCCTCTCTGCCTTGCACCCTTCTCCCCTCTGCCTTGCACCCTCCTCCCCTCCGCCTTGCACCCTTCTCCTCTCTACCTTACACCCTTCTCCCGTCCCCCTTGCACCATTCTCCCCTCCGCATTGCACCCTTCTCCCCTCGGCCTTGCACCCTTCTCCTCTCTACCTTGCACCCTTCTGCTCTCTACCTTGCACCCTTCTCCTCTCTACCTTGCACCCTTCTCCCCTCTGCCTTGCACCCTTCTCGCCCCCCCCTTATCCCCCCCTGCAGATGCCCATGGTGCATTTTGACTAGAGTGCTTACCTGAGGACACCATTTTGCTGCCTCATCCCTTCTCATATATGAGCCCTGCCCTGGAGAATGCTCTCTCCGGGGGCCCCCACTCCCACCTTTGTCAGAGTCCCGAGCAGTGGTCTGTGTTGCCTCCTGCTCACTGGGGCCCCCACCCCATCCTCTCTCCGGGCCTTCCACTCTCTGACTGAAGAGAAACAATGTTAACTTGTTACATTGTTTCTCTTCAGTCAGCAGGAGGGGGCGAGGGGCTCAGAGCAGGCTGCAGACAGCCTGCACCTGCTTTAGAGGGAAAGAGGCTTGCTTTAGCGCAAGCCTTTCTCACAGCTCTCAGAAGAGTTGAGGTGGCCGGGCCCCCTTCATTTACTGAAGAGAGTGGGGCCCCCCGCACTGCGAGGGCTGCGGAGGCGTTTGTTACGCCCCTAGAAAGGATGTGGTATTTGTGGGCAGCCTGTGCACACTGTATTGAAGCTATGTAATGAAATGATAGCAGCCGGTGTGATGTAACATACTCTGCCACAATTTACAAGCTAGAGTTAATGGAGTATGAGTGTCTTTCAGAGATTCATATAGAATTTACAATTAATTAATTTTCATAATTTGACGTAATTTTCACAATTCTGACCAGTGGTACAGTACAAAATAGTAGGAAGTAGTAGTGGAAAGTAGAAAATAGACTTTTCTGAGGCTCCCTACCTTAAATCTCATCAGCCTTATCTGATGGTGTTGGCGAATGGACTGATAAGGCAAGTAATGTAAATGAGTGTTGTTAGATTTGGGGGTCTCTAGTTGGCAGAGGTAGGTAACTTTGACCAAATAGGGACTCTTGCGTCTAGTCAAGTTAAGGGGGTACACTCTCAAATAACACCTGCTCACCCCCTTGGTAGCTTGGCAGAGCAGACAGGCTTATCTCAGAGGCAATGTGTAAAGCATTGGTGAACACATACAGTAACTTAGTGACAGCACTACAGATGGACAGCACACAAGTTGTAGTATGAAAATAAGTATTGTTATATAGACTTAACACAAGACCACAAACGACAAAAATCCACAATACTATACTTTAAAAATGGTAGAATTAGCTTAGTTCTCTTTAGAAGTAAAATGCGACACTTTAAGTTCAATGTACCTTTAGATGCGTAACACTACACAACGAAAGTGTTGCAGGGAAGGTGATGCGTCGGTTCCTTACACGCAAGAACGGTGATGCTTCGGTTCCCTACTGCTGCGTAGGGGACAGTGATGGGTCGGTTCTTCTCTGTATGGGGAGGTGATGCATCGGTTTCTTACTGTGCTTCTGTGGCGATGCGGCCCACAATGCTGTGATGCGATGAAGATCCAGTGCAATGAAACAAAATGGCGTCTTCTTCTTGATGCGACAACGATGCGTGCACGCCCGACGGCGACTCAACGATTCTTCTGAGCCGCAACAGGCCCTGCGGCACGCTTCTCCGGCGATGCGACGACATCTGCTGCGACGGCGACACTCTGCTTTGGTGATGCGAGGCGCTTCGGTTGATGCGATGGCGACAGCGGCAGCGGCGGCACGCTTCTCTGGTGATGCGACGCGTCTGCTGCGATGGTGACACTCTTCTCCGGTGATGCAATGACAACGGCTGCGGCTGCGACACACTTCTTCGTCTTGAGTCGCACTTCCAGCTCCCAGCGACACACAGTCTCTAAGAAAGCCCTACTCAACAGCAGGCACTTCAATTCCCAGCAAGGGAAGACAGGGGAGCTGGTTGGTGAAGTCTTTTGCCCCTGAGACTTCAGCAGGAGGCAAGCTCTATCTCAAGCCCTTGGAGATCCTTTACAAGTTAATTTGAAAGTAGCACAAAGTCATTTCTCCTTTCTTTGGCAGTCAGGCAACCACTGCAGCCTAGTCCCCCAAGCAGCACTCAGCTTAGGGATAGTCTCTTCCTCAGTTTCTCTGGTTCCCCTCCTCAGCAAAGGTTCATCTTGTTTCCAAAAGTGATCTAAAGTTCTGGGTCTCCATATTTATACTAGCAAATCCTTTGTCTCTGGAGGCAGAGAGTGTCTGTGCCTAGTCCAAACCAGTTCGGTGCAGTCCTGGAGCACTTTGTTGACAAGACTTTGACAGTGCGTTGGCCAGCGACATCAGACGCACCACAGGAGGTAGTGTAGTTCCTATTATCCCAATAGGCTCTGCGCATTGGAATAATACCTTCAATAGTATAGGCCTAGACCAGACGTTAACTAGGTCTACTACTGTCGATATTAGACTTAAAGTTTTGGGTTTGCCAGCTAGCTCAGAGTTCACTAGAAACTTTCTCGAATGTTCAGAAAGGAATTAACTTCCCTGATTAGACAAGAAGGGATTTAGTTTCTGACAACCATAGAACATGACAACTTTGCTCTCCCCTAATCAAGAGTGTATCTCGAGAGTCGTGTGAACAAAAGGCAATTTATTTTACTCAGTCAGTACGTGCATTCTCAGTCTCATCAGATTGTAGAGAAAAGGAAGAGACAGGCGTGTTCAATAAAAGATGTTATTTATTGATCAGTCTCTTTTCTCGTACAAGAGAAATGGATCGATATTATTGCAATACTTATCGTTAAGTAAAGTGCATACATTAAAAGCAGAAGTATAAAATAATACTGTAAAAACATTGATATGGTTTCTAAGCCATATGAAGGTTTAAAATGAATAAAATATATTACATACACATATACATTTGACTAAACGTACTCAACTGGTGTTTCTAGATACGCCTACCCCGTGTACCTGACCTGAGCCTAATACGTGGGCGGGAATAGAAAGTTACAGTTTAAGTTAAGTTTGTTTTTGCCAAGTGACTGACTAAAGAATTCTCTGTGAGGGGTTATTCAGTTCTGTACCTGGAAGTTAGGATGAATGAGGGATGGTATCTCTCTCTCTGCTCTCGATATTCCAGGCTGCCTGCGAGGGCTACCCGGAAACGCCGGTGCTGGATTTCTCGGCAGGAGAAAGCAGCGCGTCTCGTTCTCAGCGCGTCAGGAAGGCGGGGCTGTGCCAGCGGGGTCTGCTCTGCTCGGGGCTTCGGCAAGTATGGCTGCTCCGTCTCTTCACCACCGCGTGTGTTTGCATAGGGCAATATCGGTAATATTTATACCTTTAAGGTGCCGAGATTGACGTAAGGATGGACATAGATACGTCAATAAGGATGTCATACGACCAGGTCGTTAGCACATTCTTTTGCTGAAGTTCTTGGTGAAATCAAAACAATGGCCGCAGGGGTTTTTCCCAGGTTGTCATAGGTTTGATTTGTTATGAGAACTCCGTATGCCTTATCAGGGGCTGGAGGAATATCGCTTGTCTAATTAGATCGCAAGCGTTATGACCTAATCAGATAACACGTTCCTGTGCCGTAGTTTGGCTTCGTCAGATAACGGTATCTGCATCATGGGGGTTTGCTGCCTCATGGGCTGACTGCTAGTTAACTTGTTGGTTTGTTAACCAGAATAGGGTCAGGAATAGGGGGATCGATTCAGAACCTATAGGAATACATCACAGTGGAGGGCAGGCACAGCCATATTCAAGTCCCAGGTGCAACTCCTTCCACCCATCTACATGTAGATAGCTCTATTCAGCCCTGTGCTGACTCACCCTGTCTCCTGGAATCCCCCAGCCCCTGTCACTCAAACTTCAGACAAGGAATACACAACCTAGCAGAGGGAGGCTTGGATAGTTGGGCAAGAAAAGACCAACTTTCTAAAAGTCATTCTTTCTACTTTTGAATTGCCTTCTAACTGAAATAGGTGCTTCACCATTCCTTATCGGCGGAGACTGGAACTTGGTAAGAGACACAGTTCTAGACAAAACAGGTCCATTAGACATGTGCAATGCGGCAGACAGAGGCTTGATGGATTATATACTAGCAGATAATGGTTTGGTAGACCATTGGCGTCTTTCTCGTTGGGCAGATGTAGAATATACTTTTATTTCTCCTACTCACGGCACATCATCCCGTTTAGATTATGTTTTGGTCTCTCAAATTGTGGAACATTGGATTCAGGAATCTTATATCCTAGAGGCTGCACTTTCTGATCATTCCCAAGTCCTTCTCTCTCTAGAACTAGAACTGGCCAGACTGGGACATAAGCCATGGCGCATGAATATTCAATGCTATAGAACCCCCAAGAGCAAAGCCCAACTGCATACCGACCTTCTGGATTACATTTCCATTAATTCGGGATCCATAAAATCGGGCAGAACCCTTTGGGCAGCAGCAAAAGCTACTATATGGGGCAGGGTAAGGGGATGCAGCACAAGCTAATAAACAAACTGTTGCCTGACAGAAAGAATTAGAACAAAATATAGCATCCTATACTCTCTATATACAGCCAAACCTACACTTCAGCATTGTAAATCATTGGAACAAGCTTGTATGACTTTGAATAATCTTTTTACATTTAAGGCAGAATAAGCCCTACAAAGGATGAAAGGGAGACATTATGAGCAAGGGGAGAAGGCAGGGAGGCTACTGGCGGCACAATTGTGACAGAGAGAAGCAGCCATGGCCATACCAGCTATAAAATCTACTTCAAGAGCCACACTAACTAGACCTCAAGACGTTGATAATTAATTTGCCCTATTTTACAAATCTTTCTACACTGCTGAGATTCAAGCTGATAATGATAAGTTAGAAGCCTTCCTCACAAAAGCAAAACTACCCTTCCTTTTCTGATGAAGGCAGACAACTTTTAGAGTGTGAAATCACCAAAGAGGAGATCTTGCATATAGTAACCAACTTACCTTATCATAAGGCCCCGGGTGAAGATGGCTTCCCTGCGGAATTCTACCGATGGGCGGGATTGGAGATTGTTGACTCTCTTCATGCTGCATTTCAAGAAGCAGAGCATAAGACCTCTCTGTCAATACGTTTGCTATACAATAATCCTACTGTGCAGGTGAATTGTGGGGGTTTTGTGTCTGACTCGTTCCTGATTCATAGAGGGACTCATCAGGGGTGTCCCCTTTCTCCACTCCTTTAGCAGCCACAATACGTCATTACGTCGATATTACGGGCATATGCCTCCATACGAGAGAATCTAAACTTTATTTATACGCAGATGACATTCTACTTGCACTTACAGACTTACCCTATTCTCTACCAGCCATACTTCAAATTATTGATGAAGTCTCCTCCTTTTCGGGTTACAAAATTAATTTGGACAAAAGTGAAGCTTTACCCATTTCAGATGGAACCACAAAAGCGGCTATACATGGTTTTCCCTTTCATTGACAGTCCTCACGTCTTAAATATTTAGGTATACTGGTAAATAAAGGATAAGAGGGGATGATTGTCGTCAACTTAATCCCCCTAACTAATCAGATGCAATGTGATTTTAAAAAATGGAAGGCACTGGGGCTCTCACTGTTGGCTAGAGTACAAGCCTTTAAAATGGTCACTCTCCCACGATTCGTATATGTTTTAGGTATATTCCCCCGTCAGATTCTTCTGACTACTCTGCGCTAAAAGGATACCAAGATAAAATCCCTTGTATGGAATTCAGCTAGACCTTGTCTAGCAGCATCGAAACTGAAGGGCTATCGCTCTTGTGCAGGTATGAGTCATCCTTCAATAGAGTATTATGCACTTGCACTACGTTTATCTCAAATGGCTTGCATGATATCAAAAACCCTGATGTGCCTGAATGGGTACTCATAGAAAGACACCTTTTATCAACTGAAACAGCCTTTTCTGCTTTATATGGTACAGGGATTAGTCATGAGGACCCTAACAACCCGATGTTATCAGCCATGCGTAGATCCTGGCTACGAGCACATCGATTGTTGGGCTCAAATCCTTGATTACATGGAAATGCCCCTTTATGGGATAACATGAATATACGTATTAACAGACAAACAATATCCTGGCCTCTATGGAAAATAGCAGGTATTCACACCAGATTCTTCATAATGGTGGTCTTAAGTCATTTGCACAATTACAAGAGGAATTTAACCTACCTGCCCAACAATTTGGAAAATACTCACAACGCTGACAATGCTTAAGGAGAGATTAAGGCTCAACCTTGGTTGTTACAGACTTTCCCAGTTGTATCGTATCTACATACCTGGGGAAAAAACAAGGGAGTCAAATCCGATTTATATGAAGTACTTACATCCCATATCTTTGCCAACCCCTATTACAAGATCTGAGTACTAAATGGCAATCCCGATTATCAGTCTCATATAAAGATGGTGAATGGACGGGGCTCTTAGAATATTAGAATAGAGGCACCCATGAGGCTGGATTGAAATTTTGTCTATTTAAAATCTTTCATGATTGGCATTGGTCACCAACAAAACTACATAGAGCGGGTCTACTTCCACATGGTAATTGCTGGAGATACACTAATACCTGTTGCGATATAACCCATATTATATGTGAGTGTCCTCTGAAGCAACCTTTCTGGGCCTATGTGGGTAACACCTTACGTACCATGATGCCTTTACGCTTTCCACTTACTTCTACCACCATTCTCCTACACGATACACGTCAATCACAAGCGCTCTCAAAACCTCAAAGTCGACTCTTACACACAGCTCTAGCTATGGCCTACATATGTATACTACGGCAGTGGAAATGACTGAATCCACCATCACAGGAGTCATGGTTGGTGCCATTATTCATACAACTTCTTATGAACGAGTTATATATAATCTTCAGAATCAGATTGACTTGTGTCTTCAGGTATGGTCACCCTTCCTAGCTTCAGAAAACAATAATAATCGGATTCTTACAGTGAATAACTCCAATTAATTAGTGATAATTGGTGATAATATACACCACCAACTGATGCTCTCTCAATTAATATAATAGTAATTACCCCTTATTTTATAACTTGTCCTGTATACCTGCACTTCCATAGACTTACATATATCTCTACTTTCAATTTCCCCTTTTCTTATACATGGTCATGTTAGTCATGCCCTCTATCATCTGTACTGTGTTCTTTATATATACTAATATTTTTGTCTACAGGTACCTAGTTGTCTCCTTCTTTCCTACTACATATCTTTTCTAGTGTTACCCTCCCTCCCCTCCCCTCATTTTAATTTTTCCTCATACCCTTCTCTCCCCTCCCTGGTTCCTCAACCCTATAGCAACGGAGCTAAAACAATGGGGATATAGTACCTCTTTCTCTTCTATACTTTACATAACAGCCTAGCAATATTTCTTCAAAAGGGACTTACCATATTTTCCCTCTTCCTGTGAGTTATAGCCATCCCTTTCTCTCCCTTCAAATAACAACTATATATTGTAGAATGGTAAGTATTCATCTAGATCCTCCTGCTATTGTAGCCAATTTATAATCAGTATTAAAATATGTACAGCTTTCAATTAATTGTTTAATGTTACTACGCATAAGTCGCCTTAAGCTCTTTCATTTACATTTTACTCTTACATTTGACGAATAGTCTTTTGTATTCCAAAGTTTTAATACAGTTTATTAGTAATATCTTTTCATTAGATAGATATTATCTTTTCAGAAGCTACTGCTCTTAATTTCTTATACCTCAGACATATACTGTATATGCTGTTGTTATTGTATTTATCAGTTTTCTTGAATTTTCTTGCTCTTTCCCTCCCCTGCTCATTCCCCCCTACCCCTTTCCTTCTCTTTTCCCTTCTCATACGGGCTAGATAACTAGTTATCTATTACATATTTATATATTCTATTCAAATTGCAATAGATTTTAAATTATATTTGCTTATTGTTAACTTATTTACTTATTTATTGTAAAAGGAGGCTGATGTCATTGTTTCTTTACGATGAAATTCTATGATCATTTTAATAAAGAATTACAAAACAAAAAAAGAAACCACATTTTGTCAAGCCACAATAGGGATTTTTCCAGCTGCTTTACATACAAAGCATTAGTGTTGATAGGTTGCACTATTAGAACAGATGCAATTTTGCCCTGACATTTAGAATGACCAGTTAAACACATGATGATTTTGCACTATTCAAGCAAGAAAAAGTCAATGTAAAACTGTTTGTTATAAGTGCTTTATAAGTAATAGAGATATGTGAGTCAAACCTTGCACCAGTGCCAGTAATGTAAATCTAGCATTGTACCTGCTTTGGTATATTCGCACAATACACGCCGGCAGGCACTGAGAACAACGAACAGCCGCTCCATGGCATCCCTTCCCTCCATGTGGAAATGCTTGTTTTTACTGAAATCATATTCCAGAGAAAGACGAGGAAATATTGATTACTACAATTATTCCCTATTGCAAGCTGTTGCCTCGGGGCTGAATGTTAATGAGGGCGGCCTCAGTGCCCCTACGCCAAGGAAAGTGTTCCTTTTAATTGAGTGCAGCCGAGAAGGATATTATCTAGAGGTTTAAACACAGCAGTAAGAAATGTGGCTGATTAAAAACATATTTACAGAAAAGAAAATATGTGCTCATTGTTATGTTTTTTCAGCAGTGTGTAAAACAGAGAACAAGGCCATTAACGATTGTAATGGCAAGACGACACAAATTAAAAGGTTGATCCTAAGGTGAATTTAAATATTTTATTTATAAAAAAAAAGCAAGTGTAACACAAACAACTTGCTCTGCTAATGGATACATGGACATGATTAGAGGATAACCGTGTGTTTTAGAAGTATGAATAAATGGCAGAAAAGCTATGTTTTAAGGTGAAGAAGTCGAAACCAGAAATGAAAAGATTGTTTCGTGGTCTGGCTAGAGTAAGCTTTGGGTGTTACAGAACATATACCACCAATCGACAGAGAGAAGGGTAATAGATCAGCTCCCCTTTGCTGTTGGATGCAGTAAGCACCATAATGCTGTAGTTTCTTCCAGTTTTTTTCACTTACGTAAAATCCGCAAAATTGCTCGTTTCCTTACCACCGATGCCCTCACCTTGACCCTATTGGCTTTGGTCATTTCTAGAATAGACTACGCCAACTCCCTTTATGTTGGTATTCCTGTCTATCAACTGAACCGACTACAGTTGGTCCAAAATCAGGCGGCACGGTTAATTTTCCACCAGCCCAGGCACCAGCATGTGCGCCCCCTGTTGAAGACCCTTCACTGGCTCCCTGTAGCGGAACGCTGCTACTTTAAACTAGGCTGTACCATCTTTAAAGCCCTAGCTGGCCTTGGCCCGTTATTAATTTCCTCTTTACTTCACCATTATGCTCCCTCCCGCAATCTTCGTTCCTCCCACTTAGCCCTACTCAAGACTCCTGTCTTTAAACGGAAGAAACACGGAGGGCTCAGATTTTCCTTCCTTGCCCCTTCCTTCTGGAATGCACTCCCCCCGGAATTTAGGCTTACTGTTTCCTACACCCATTTTAGGTCTCTTCTTAAAACCTATCTGTTTCGCAAAGCGCACAACTGAGTCCCCCCCTGATTTGTTGCTATATGCTCCCCCCTGCTCACAGCGCCAAGAAACCGTCAGGTGTTAGCTGCGCTTTACAAAAGCTTTTACATAACACATCTTGATCATTACACAATACAGCCTTTGGTTGTTGTATGTCTTTCAAGGCTAATGGAATATTGTCTTCCACCCATATATCTCTGCAATGCAGGCCCGGCCTTAGTGCTGTGGGCGCCCGATGAGACAATCACTTTTGATCCCCCCCCCCCATGACCACCTCCTCGGATTCCCTCACTGCCACTGGCAAATGTGCCCTTCATCTCTCCATAGCCCGCCTCTCCACCCTCAACCGCGATCCCCCCTCCACCTTGACCGACGCCAACCTCGCAGCCAAAGAACTACACAGATGGATCTCCACCCGAGCAGACGAGCTCGCACCCCTTGCAACCCCGACAGAAAGTGCCCCAGAAAGGCCACCTGGTTCACCGCTGACCTCCAAGAATCCAGACGCACCTGCAGACGTCTCGAGAAGAACTGGCGAAACAGCAAAAATTCGGAAGACTGGTCCTAGTACAAGAACGCCATGATAGAATACCACCAACTCATCAGATCAACCAAACAAACCTTCATCCAGAACAAGTTCACCGCCAACTCCAGCAACTCGAAGGAACTCTTCAGCATCATCCAAGAATTCACCAAACCCCCGGCAAGGCCACGGATATCACTACCTCCCAGGACCTCTGCAACAAGCTCAACTCCTACTTTCATCGGAAAATCAAGTCCCTCTATGACAACTTTCACAAACAGATTCCGGACTCCGGACCACTCCCCCCTCCAACAACACCAGCCCACCTGAACCACAGCCACCATCGATCATGAAAGGCATCCGCTCAGGAGCACCCATGGACCCCTGCCGCCTGCATATCTTCCACAGAGCCGCCGCCGCCATCGCACCAGAACTACGATGCACCATCAACACCACCTTCAAAGCCAGCACCTTCCCCGATGACTGGAAATGCGCTGAAGACAAGCCCCTGCTCAAGAAGCCCTCAGCAGACCCTTCAGACCCCAAGAACTACCGACCAATCTCCCTCCTCCCCTTCGCAGCCAAAGTCACAGAGAAGACAGCCAATCCCCAACTAACACAATTCATCAAAGATAACTCCATCCTCGACCTCTCCCAATCCGGATTCTGCAGCAACCACAGCCCTGAGACCACTGTGCTCAACGCTACAGACAACATCCGCACCCTCCTAGATCAGGGTCACACCACAGTGCTGATTCTACTTGACCTCTCCACAGCCTTGGACACCGTCTCCCACCGCACATTCGCCTCCAGACTCCATGACACTGGCATACAAGGAACTGACCTCAAATGGCTCCGCTCCTTCCTCACCAGCAGAACCCAATGAATCAGACTGCCACCCTTCCTTTCCAAACCCACATACATCAACTGCGGAGTACCCCAAGGATTGTCACTCTGCCCAATGCTCTTCAACATCTACATGGCCCCCTCGCCATCATCGTCAGACAACACAGACTCAACATAGTCTTCAGCCTGAAGACACCCAGCTCATCCTCTCCCACACCAAGGATCCCGTCACCACCAGACTCAGCTTCCAGGAAGGAATGAAGGACTCGCATCCAGGATGAGCAGTAGCTGCCTGAAGCTCAACTTGGAGAAGACAGAGGTTCTCATCCTTGGACCCTCTCTACCTCCACATACGACAATACCTGGTAGACCACAGCCCTTAGAAGCACCCCCACCCCTTGGATCACCACCGGAGCCTCGGCATAGTACTTAACTTCTCCATATTCATGACTTGACAGATCAAATCCGTCGCCTCCACCTACTTCAACACCCTCCGCATCCTTCGCAAGACCTTCAAATGAACCCCCTCAAATTAAGAAAGACCATCCCCCACGCTCTAATAACCAACACACTGGACTACAGAAATGCCCTCTGCGCCGGAATCAACAAGTCTCTGCTCCGCAAAGGCCAGACCATACAGAACAGTGGAGCCAGACCCATCCTCAGCATCCCTCGACAAGAACACATCACCCAAGACCTGCAAGACCTCCACTGGCTCCCCGTCAAGAAGAGAGTAACCTTCAAGCTACTCACCCACTCCTACAAATGCCTCCACAACACTGGACCGCAATACCTCAATGAGAGAATCTCCTTCCACGTACCCAAGAGAAACCTCTAGTCCGCCGACTTCGCCCTCGTCGGAACTCCACGCATCCACAGAGCCAGAACAGGTGGAAGAGCCTTCTCCCACATCCACCAAGACTGGAACGAGCTCCTGGTTAACAACAAGCACGCCCCCTCTATGAACATCTTCAGGAAGACCCTCAAGACCTGGCTCTTTGACTGAATGGAGCTGCTTACCCCGCGCCTTGAGACCCGCATGTGTGAGTAGCACGCATGGCAATTCCCTGATTGATTGATACATTTGATTTTGTTTTAAAGCACTGGTAAAGGCTGAGTTTTCAAACAAGAATTTATATCTAACCAAACAAACCATATCTAGCAACATTGGGAATAAATAATGAAAGAGTGGGGGGGAGCATAACGTCCTAACCTATTTTATGCTGGACGCGCAAGGACCTCTGCTGAAGGTGTTTTTAAATTATAAGTTATCACTAAACACACCCCCCCCCTTGAGGCCACCACCCCTTCCAGGTCAGCAGCCACTGCGGCCGCAATGGTCACACTGCCCTTAAGTTAGCCCTGTTGCAATGGTTCTTAAGTCTGCTCATCTCAATAATGATTGGAGTGTTTCCTTTGCACTTAGTTAAAGGACAAACATCCAAAGCGTTGGCGGGACAAGGGCAGCTGTGCTGGGCTTCTGCTTCCCAAGAGTCTTACCAGCAGCAGAAGTGTGAGACGGTTATTGTAGTACTCCCTCCCACCCTGTCTCTTCTTTTTTTTTACCATGATGCCCACAGATTGCTCTTAGTACTAGAGAGCAGCAATATCCCTACACTTTCTCCTGCTGCCCTCCTGCCAGAAGATAGATCATTTTAAGTGACGTACACAATGTACTGCTGGGCTGTGCCTTGTGCTCACGCATTTCGCTGTCAATCACATTGAGTATGTGAGCACAATGCATGGCCTGTCATGGAGCCTGGAAGGATCAGGATGCAGGCCACATGTAGAATTGGGATTGAGTGGAGTAGACAAATAAATCAAAAAGTTATAGATTGGAAATAGACACTCTCAGGGTGTGTATACATGAGTAACCATCTGTCTGAGTGTGCACGTGTCTTCATGTATGCAGGAATGTGGTGTCTAGATGTCTATTCACTTACTCTTGACAACATCACCCTTCATTAGCCCTAGCATCTCCAGCCATCTACCAGGCATGCCATCTGTGGTCCCCCATCCTCCTGCATTCTGAGACCATCTATGGTTTGATGCACCCTTACTTATGTACTGATGGGAATTCTAGAAATATTGATAGCATCAATGTCACAATGGTGTCAAACCATGGTGTGCCATTCTTGCATTTGGGTTTCATTCTTTTGAACATTTACAACCACATTGTGGGCGCCTTAGGCTCAATGCTTCTCTTAGTATGAGTTAGGTAGCATAGTACACCAATGGTATTCCAGCCTAATGGTCGTAATTCTTAACACATTATGGTGTATGATTGTGCATATACTTGGTGAAAAGATAGGCCTGACATAAGGATAGCAATATTATGCAAACTGTGAGCAACTATGGTATGATAGTGACATCCCTGACTAAGTCTTGCCATGGTGGTAATGCTTGGCATATTTTGGACACCCATGGCACTTTGATGACCATTGGTTTGAACCTGGACCTGGAATAATGGTGCCATTCTTGGAATGTTGTGGGCCTACATGGAATCTTGATGCCTATCACTGAAATAATAGTTGTGGAAATCTTAAGCATATGATGATAACTTTGAACGTGTGAAGGGAATGCATAAGCATTTATTCAGAATTTACTTTTCTGTCCTGAGAGTAACAGAACACCCAGCCTGAGGGGTGTTGTTTTCAATTAGAAGCCAACTGTATATTTCTTACCTATGTTAGGCACAGACAGTCAAAGTTGTGGGCTAAATACCTTCATGTCCTCTATGTTCGTTCTATGAACCTGCCCATCGTGTGAACAGTGCCTCGCAACCAACCATTCAGTTTGGATTTACTCAGTGGTGGTCGCCGCCTATCTTGAGTGGTAGGGCAGTCGCGGGAGGACAGGGGATGGGTGGGGGTTAAAATAGTACAAAAATAAAAAATAAAAGACTTACCTGAACCTCTTTTCGGCTGACAGCTGCCTTGCTGCTCCTCTTGTTGCCTTCAGGTCAGAAGGCGATGAGTACTCCGGGCATAGGCTCCACACCCAATCCAGACGCTGCAGCGCCAGGATTGGTCTGAGCTGCCTCATTTGTCGCTCAGACGATGCATTGGAGCTTGTGCCTTTTCTCCAACCCTGCTGTGTAACATATGGTGGTTGGAAAAGCATAACTGAGCATGTGTGTTTGGCCGGCCTAGGACGGCTGGCGAAGCACACATGCACACTTATGAGTGCACTCTACTCCTCCCTGACATGCCTGGCCCGCCCTGCTATATAGTCATAGTGGGGCTTGGACAGGCAGCACAAATATAATGACAATAACTGCGGTATTGTCATTTTATTTACTGTCTGCTGGCGCGGTCAGTGGGGCGAAGCTCCTCCGCCATTAGGGAGGAGCTGCGCCTGGTTTTACTGAACTTAAAGGTTTTCCCACTCATTGTCATAACACCGTAAGCAGTTGCTATAAGATGTACGAAATAATAAAAGATCTAAATTACTGTGCAGAGTAAACAATATCAGTGCTACATTCTTGTAAATAAGCCTTGGTGAAAGTCCCAAAATATTACACAATTTTGGCAGTTTAGAAAAAAGCAACAGTCACTTGAATTCTGATTTTTTTGGGTTGTTCCCAGCCACCCACAATAGGATTTTTCCTGAATTAAATTAAATATCAATTATATGACATGCCATATAATTTTGTGCATTTTGTATAATTGTTGTATCGTAAAATGCTGGAAATTATATACGATTACACTTTTGAAAACACATTTTTGCCCAATCTTACTTGTTACACAGTCCTTACAGGGACCAAAAAACACCCATGTACCATATTGATCCAATATATTTACTCCAACTTTACTGTCTCTGTGCCGCAACAATTGTAGCAGTCACAGCTCCATGGTACAGTGAGGATCTGAGACTGCTACATTTAAAATGTAGGAGGGCCAAAAGGATCTGACGGAAGATCTATTCCGACACAGATAAAACCATTTTAAAATCAGTACAGGCAGAATATAAAAGAGCTATTGCTAAGGCCAAAGCAGAGTTTTATGCTGATTCTATCTTACAAGCTCCCAACAGTATGAAGGCTCTCTCTAACATTGTCAAGAATCTCTCTAATCCAAACTGTATGAGTAATAAGGTGATTGCCTCGCAGAAGCTCTGTGACGAGATAGCTGTATATTTTGAAGAGAAAATTGCCACAATCATAGGTAACCTTCAAAATTCAACATTTAATAACATGGAGACCATACTCCCTGAGCCTAAGGAAGAGCCGGGGGATAAACCTTCCCTTAATAAATTTAAAGAATTGACAGAGGAAGTCTTCCTTAGTCTGGTACATAAGGTTTCTTCTGGTTCCCCCCTAGACCCCTTTCCTCCAAGATTATGGAAGGAAGTGGGGCAAGAAACTCTACCATGGCTACATCAGATATGTAATCAATCATTGGAGGTTGGTTTAGTGCCTGTTGCATGGAAGCATGATTCAGAAAAGGGGGTGGTGATGAACAGAGTGCCTGAATTAAGCAGACCACTCTTACCCAGTCCAAAGATCAGGGCTTGATCCATCACCGTTTTTTAGCTCCCTGCACCATCCCAGCTCAGAACTTGGCTATATGCAAATTAGTCTGTTCCTGTCCGAGTGCATGATGGGAACAGGGCAAACCAAACTACCAAGCCAATTCTTGTACTGGGAAGGAAACATGCTTCCGGGGACCGGTTTCTGCCATTTCAGGCGTCGTCGGCCCGGCTTGCTTGAATCCTGAGGGTGCAATGAGCAAGGGACTCACATCTGAGTATACCCTTCCACGCTTATGGTGGACAAAATGATTCAGAAAAGGGGGTGGTGATGAACAGAGTGCCTGAATTAAGCAGACCACTCTTACCCAGTCCAAAGATCAGGGCTTGATCCATCACCGTTTTTTAGCTCACTGCACCATCCCATCTCAGAACTTGGCTATATGCAAATTAGTCTGTTCCTGTCCCAGTGCATGATGGGAACAGGGCAAACCAAACTACCAAGCCAATTCTTGTACTGGGAAGGAAACAAGCTTCCGGGGACCGGTTTCTGCCATTTCAGGCGTCGTCGGCCCGGCTTGCTTGAATCCTGATGGTGCAATGAGCAAGGGACTCACATCTGAGTATACCCTTCCACGCTTATGGTGGACAAAATGATTCAGAAAAGGGGGTGGTGATGAACAGAGTGCCTGAATTAAGCAGACCACTCTTACCCAGTCCAAAGATCAGGGCTTGATCCATCACCGTTTTTTAGCTCACTGCACCATCCCAGCTCAGAACTTGGCTATATGCAAATTAGTCTGTTCCTGTCCCAGTGCATGATGGGAACAGGGCAAACCAAACTACCAAGCCAATTCTTGTACTGGGAAGGAAACAAGCTTCCGGGGACCGGTTTCTGCCATTTCAGGCGTCGTCGGCCCGGCTTGCTTGAATCCTGATGGTGCAATGAGCAAGGGACTCACATCTGAGTATACCCTTCCACGCTTATGGTGGACAAAATGATTCAGAAAAGGGGGTGGTGATGAACAGAGTGCCTGAATTAAGCAGACCACTCTTACCCAGTCCAAAGATCAGGGCTTGATCCATCACCGTTTTTATCTCACTGCACCATACCAGCTCAGAACTTGGCTATATGCAAATTAGTCTGTTCCTGTCCCAGTGTATGATGGGAACAGGGCAAACCAAACTACCAAGCCAATTCTTGTACTGGGAAGGAAACAAGCTTCCGGGGACCGGTTTCTGCCATTTCAGGCGTCGTCGACCCGGCTTGCTTGAATCCTGATGGTGCAATGAGCAAGGGACTCACATCTGAGTATACCCTTCCACGCTTATGGTGGACAAAATGATTCAGAAAAGGGGGTGGTGATGAACAGAGTGCCTGAATTAAGCAGACCACTCTTACCCAGTCCAAAGATCAGGGCTTGATCCATCACCGTTTTTTAGCTCACTGCACCATCCCAGCTCAGAACTTGGCTATATGCAAATTAGTCTGTTCCTGTCCCAGTGCATGATGGGAACAGGGCAAACCAAACTACCAAGCCAATTCTTGTACTGGGAAGGAAACAAGCTTCAGGGGACCGGTTTCTGCCATTTCAGGCGTCGTCGGCCCGGCTTGCTTGAATCCTGATGGTGCAATGAGCAAGGGACTCACATCTGAGTATACCCTTCCACGCTTATGGTGGACAAAATGATTCAGAAAAGGGGGTGGTGATGAACAGAGTGCCTGAATTAAGCAGACCACTCTTACCCAGTCCAAAGATCAGGGCTTGATCCATCACCGTTTTTTAGCTCACTGCACCATCCCAGCTCAGAACTTGGCTATATGCAAATTAGTCTGTTCCTGTCCCAGTGCATGATGGGAACAGGGCAAACCAAACTACCAAGCCAATTCTTGTACTGGGAAGGAAACAAGCTTCCGGGGACCGGTTTCTGCCATTTCAGGCGTCGTCGGCCCGGCTTGCTTGAATCCTGATGGTGCAATGTATGTATGTATGTATGTATGTAGTATACTTGTAAAGCGCACAGCTGCCCCAGAAACGGGGCGTCCCGGCGCTGTATAACTCTGGGGAACCCGTCCTGGCTTTCCCTGTGGGATGGTCCCTTGCTGGGAGTCCCCAAGGTGGAGCCAGGCATCCCCGGAATTGGTGGGGCCGTTGTGGAGATTAGGCAAGCTAATGCCCAGAGTTGCCGAGTGGAGCCCCTGATTAGAGTAAGCACCGAAGCGAGAATTATCGAGTCCGCTGACCAAGGTCCACGACCCTGCCGCGTCAGGAATTGAACCCTGGTCCCAGGCTGACTTCTGCTCTCAGGCCTGCCGCCTCTAACCAGTGAGCCACACTACTCCACTGCAATGAGCAAGGGACTCACATCTGAGTATACCCTTCCACGCTTATGGTGGACAAAATGATTCAGAAAAGGGGGTAAGAGTGGTCTGCTTAATTCAGACACTCTGTTCATCACCACCCCCTTTTCTGAATCGTTTTTGGCCACTATAGGTGTGGCAGGGTATACTCAGACATGAGTCCCTTGCTCACTGCTCCATCAGGATTCAAGCAAGCCGGGCCGACGAGGCTGAAATGCCAGAAACCGGTCCCCGGTAGCTTGTCTCCTTTCTGGTGAAGAATTGGCTTGGTAGTTTGGTCTGCCCTGTTCCCATGATGCACTGGGCCAGGGACAGACTAATTTGCATATAGCCAGGTTCTGAGCTGGGATGGGGCAGTGAGCTAAATAACGGTGATGGATCAAGCCCTGATCTTTGGACTGGGTAAGAGTGGTCTGCTTAATTCAGACACTCTGTTCATCACCACCCCCTTTTCTGAATCGTTTTTGGCCACTATAGGTGTGGCAGGGTATACTCAGACATGAGTCCCTTGCTCACTGCTCCATCAGGATTCAAGCAAGCCGGGCCGACGAGGCTGAAATGCCAGAAACCGGTCCCCGGTAGCTTGTCTCCTTTCTGGTGAAGAATTGGCTTGGTAGTTTGGTCTGCCCTGTTCCCATGATGCACTGGGCCAGGGACAGACTAATTTGCATATAGCCAGGTTCTGAGCTGGGATGGGGCAGTGAGTTAAATAACGGTGATAGATCAAGCCCTGATCTTTGGACTGGGTAAGAGTGGTCTGCTTAATTCAGACACTCTGTTCATCACCACCCCCTTTTCTGAATCGTTTTTGGCCACTATAGGTGTGGCAGGGTATACTCAGACATGAGTCCCTTGCTCACTGCTCCATCAGGATTCAAGCAAGCCGGGCCGACGAGGCTGAAATGCCAGAAACCGGTCCCCGGTAGCTTGTCTCCTTTCTGGTGAAGAATTGGCTTGGTAGTTTGGTCTGCCCTGTTCCCATGATGCACTGGGCCAGGGACAGACTAATTTGCATATAGCCAGGTTCTGAGCTGGGATGGGGCAGTGAGCTAAATAACGGTGATGGATCAAGCCCTGATCTTTGGACTGGGTAAGAGTGGTCTGCTTAATTCAGACACTCTGTTCATCACCACCCCCTTTTCTGGATTGTTGCATGGAAGCAGGCAATAGTTCCCCCTTTACTTAAAAAACCTTCGCTGGATCCATCTGTCCCGGCCAACTTCGGGCCAACATCTCTTTTACCCTACCCAGTAAAGGTCCTGGAAAAATTGGTAAACAGGGCTCTTTCAGATTTTCTTGAGGATAATTCTTTGCTGGACACGGACCAATTTGGCTTTCGTGCAAGACATGGCACGGAGACAGCACTAATAACTGTTATGGATAGCCTTCGAAGGCGTGCTGACAATGGAAAGTCCACCGTTTTGATATTACTGGATATGTCAGCCGCCTTCGATACGGTTAACCATCGTATCCTGCTGGATAGGCTAACAGAAATTGGGGTGAATGGAAGGGCTTTTCAATGGTTACAATCATACTTGTCTGACAGACAACAGACAGTATCCCTAACACCATTTACATCCCAAAAATCCCCAGTTTCTAAAGGAGTGCCGCAGGGCTCATCTATCAGCCCTATTCTTTTTAATATATACTTGCGTCCTCTATTCCCCCTGATTAAAGCGTTTGGGATTGAGTTGGTTAACTACGCCGATGACACCCAATTGGTGTTTTCCTTGGAGGGGAAGCAAGCGGTGTCGATGAATACACTTGTATGCGCCACACTTCTAATTGGCTTAGGAATAATTACCTCCAATTTAAGGGAGGTAAAACGGAAGTAATGTTCTGCCCTAGCAGTACCTTACCTCGTCAACTTCCACTGGAGTTTAGACTTACCCCTGACCCTGGTCAGGGTGGTACGAAATGTAGGGGTTATGGTGGAAGATAATCTACAGATGGAGGCTCAAGCCAATAAGACAATTAGCGCCTGTATGGTCCTCCTTCGAATACTATGGCAGGTTCTACCATTCCTTCCAAATGAGACTCGTCCGTTGGTGGTCAGAAGCTTGATACTTAGCAGACTGGACTATTGTAACGCCCTGTATTTGGGAGCTCTGCAATACATCATTCAAAGCTTACAAAGAGTCCAGTCTACATCAGCTAAAATGGCCCACTTCTCTGGCCTTGAAAGAGCTACATTGGTTGCCAATTCGGGAAAGAGTCCATTTTAAATCTTTGTGCACTGTGTTCAATGGACTACACGATTTGGGTCCAACACCGTTATCAAACAGGTTTAACTGGTACAAGCCAAAGAGGATGCTTCGCTCCTCCTCTCTAAATTTAGCTGTAACATCCAGATTTAAACGATCTAGGATGGGAGGTCGGGCTTTCAGTGTGGTGGCAGCGCGCCTCTGGAACAAGCTGCCTCTTCGAATCAGACAATCCAACACCCTGACTATCTTCAGGAAAGGCCTACATACTTGGCTGTTTCCTAAAGGTTGCTAATCTAATTCTCCGCCTCTGACCGTGCTGCTGCAACGGGGGCTATTTGTAAAAATCTGAGTGGCAAGATACCCGTAGGGTGAAAGGTTCGCGCTATATAAGAAATAAATACATACATACATTAACATTTTAAAATTGTTACATGTATGTGTTGTATGTCTTCATGTATAAGAATCGTTTGTGTATTTGTGCAATATGTGTGCATACAGTTGTCAGTGTATGAGTTACCTGTTTGTGCATTCAACAAATCACACAACAAAGTGCAGGCTTTACAACAAAATACAACAAATACATCCACCCAAAATACGTCAGACCTACTGGCTTTGACAAAGCTTGTTCATTCTCTCTGAATGCCTGTTCAACTGAAGATAAACAAGCGTTTGCAATGCAATATGTCTCATATTTACGCAACGCTGAGTTATTGTCACTGTAAATGACAATGCTTTATATTTATATTTTGGTTTTTAAAACATAAATAAAAGCCATTGTAATTTACAATGCCAATAGCTTAAACTCACGTTAATGCGACACCTATTGCATGGCAAATAGGGGACTCCTTCCCCTTTGCAAATGCATGCAAAATAATGTTTTAAGGGCAGACAGTGGTCCCCTTAAGGAAAATGGGCTGAATTTTTTAAAACAAAATCTGCTTTATTAAAAACCAGCCGAAACATGGTGGTCTGCTAAGCCCAGCAGGCCACCATCCTTGGGAAGGCTGGCATTCACAATGGGCTCCCAAATTGCGAAAGGCTCTTTAATATTAAGGAGCCTTTCAATTTGCGACCCAATTGGGAATTGCAAAACAGTGTAAACACACTGTTGTACATTTCATTTAGCGCCTTGCAATTTGAAACTCGCACTAAATGAAAAGGTTGTACAACTGGCCCTATGACTAGGGAACCCCTCAAGCCGATTCGGTCAGTGATGCAATTATCGTATGTATAGCACATGAGTGAGTGGTCTAGTGGGACATCAATGGTTTTAAAGGCAGTCTGTCTTCTGTCTACTCAGTATAAACATGGTGGGACATGAACACCATTTATAATATTGCTACATATGTCCATCAGGTGTTTTTGATGTTGGAGCCTGTTGGAAATGAGGCTTATTGTTGGCAGTTGTTTGCACCCTGTCCAATTAAGGACCCTCACTTTAGTCAGGGTAAGGGAGACACACAGCTAAGATAACCCCTGCTCTCACCCTTTGTAGCTTGGCACGAGCAGTCAGGTTTATCTGTGTGTGTGTCTGTTCTTCACAGACACGGTCGCTCCAGACGCAACTCCCCGCTCTGCCTGCCACCTGAAGTGCTTACTGCCTCTTCACTTCGCTCTTTTGCCTGCCATTGCCTGCCTCGAGATCGCAAGTACCCAGTAGCGCTAGATTGCCTGAGAGGCTGGGACATTGTTGAGCATTGCATAATCGTAGCGCTCTGTTTGCCTAACTACGCTGTAATTTATATTTTAAAATTGCTGCGCTGCCTGTCTAAGTAATCGCTGCCTGATTTTACCGGTGCCACTGCCATCAGTTTCGCGTTATTTATCTCTGTGCCCCAATACGGTTTCGATTTCGGCTGAGGCCATTTTGAGCTTGTTGTTGTTGCTTTCTGTGCCTTCCCTGCCCAGATCTCCTCCCAGCTCTCGCCTCCCAGCTGACCATCCCTCGCCCCTCCCCCACTTCTATCCGCATATGACAGATGCATTTTCGCGCAGCGGTAACGCGCAGCGGTCGCGCCTCATGCGCGCCAAAGGCGCGCCAAAGGTAAGCCCGTCTGCGCCCGTCCGCGCCTGGACCGCGCCCAGTGCCAGACCGCCTACCCCCCCCGCAAACCTCACTCCTCCCGCATAACGTATGACACCGCCACCCTCTTAGCCATTAACCCCGGACGCACTCCACAATGCTACGAGGCTGCCCCAGGAAATACCCACGGTCCCTTCGCCTGCCACTCCTGCAAGTTCGCCTGCATCAAGGCCCACACCAAATCCACGACCTTCAAACACAGCGCCGACTCTAACCACCTGAAATGAATCCTGCTAAACACCCGCTCGATCCACAAACACGCAACAGAACTCTGGGACCTACTCGACACTGAGTCACCGGACATCGCCTTCCTTACAGAAACCTGGATGAACGCATCATCAGCACCTGACATCGCCTTAGCCATCCCGGACGCTTACAAGATCATCCGAAAAGACCGTACCAACCAAACAGGAGGCGGCATCGCCATCGTCCATAAGAACACCATCAGAATCACGACCAGCTTCGACGATTACCTTGCAACCGCTGAACACCTCAACTTCCAGATCCACACCGACCCCAGAACCACACTTAGAGGCACCCTCATCTACAGACCACCAGGAACCCGTAAACAATTCAGCGAAGACATCACTGACTTCATCAGCCCACATGCCCTCCCCTCTGAGAACTACATTCTACTCGGAGATTTCAACTTCCACCTAGAAAAGAAAAACGACCACACTTCTGGACAACCTGGCCAATCTTGGACTCCAACAACTTGTTGACACCCCCACCCACTTAGCCGGACACACGCTCGACCCTATCTTCACCTCCAGCAAACTCATCTCCTTCAATCATACCACAGCTCTCCATTGGACGGACCACAGCTATGTCCACTTCAGCTACAAAACTACCACGACTCACAACCCCCCACAACCTATTCCTCGAAGAAACTGGAACAAAATCACCACCGACCAACTCCTCACATCGCTTAACCAATACCCTCCAGCCCTCTCATCGGACCCAAATGATGCTGCCACCAAACTCAAACAATGGATCACTCACAGCGTTGACGAATTAGCACCCCTAAAAAACCGCCAGATCAAACAAGGTAGCAAAAAGGTCCCCTGGGTTAACGATGACCTTAAGAATTCCCAAAAATTATGCCGTACTCTCGAAAAAACATGGAGAAAAAACCCAACCGCTGACAACATGACCACCTTCAAGGCAGCCACCCGCAAACACCACCAATTGATCCGATCCACCAAGAAATCAGCATTCAAGAATCGACTCGACAACAACGCCCACAACAGCAAGGAACTATTCAACATCGTCAAAGAATTTACCAACCCCACCGCAGCCTCAAACGACATTACTCCCTCCCAAGACCTCTGCGACTCGTTATCCTCTTTCTTCTACAACAAAATCGCCGACATACATAATAGCTTTAAGAAGATTTTGAAAGATCAGCCCACTCCACCCACTTCCAAACCCGAATCGCTCTCTAACAACCTAGCACCTGGAACCCAATCACCACTGAAGACACCATCCGACTAATGAACTCCATCCATTCAGGTTCGCCAACCGACCCCTGTCCCCACCACATCTTCAACAAAGCAGACTCCATCATCGCACCCCATCTCCGTGATGTCATCAACTGCTCCTTCAACTCCGCTACCTTCCCAGAAAGCTGGAAACACGCCGAACTCAGTGCCCTCCTGAAGAAACCCACAGCTGACCCCTCTGAACTTAAGAACTACCGCCCCATTTCCCTCCTCCCATTCCCTGCCAAAGTCATTGAGAAAGCCATTAACAGCCAGCTCGCCGCCTTCCTTGAATCCAACAACTCCCTCGACTCTTCACAGTCCGGCCTTCGAGCCAAACACAGCACCGAAACCGCCCTCATTGCAGCGACAGATGACATCCGAACGCTACTGGACAACGGAGAAACAGTTGCCCTCATCCTACTCGACCTCTCCGCCGCCTTCGACACAGTCTGTCATAGCACCCTCATACAACGCCTCAGCAACGTCGGAATACAAGGAAAAGCCCTGGACTGGATCATCTCGTTCCTCGCCGGGAGAACCCAGAGAGTCCGACTCCCCCCATTCAAATCAGAGGCCACCGAAGTCATCTGCGGAGTCCCACAAGGATCATCACTCAGTCCCACCCTCTTCAACGTTTACATGAGTCCCCTTGCATCCATCGCGCGACAACACAACCTCACCATCATCTCCTACGCTGACGACACCCAGCTGATCCTTTCCCTCACCAAAGACCCTAACACCGCCAAAACCAATCTTCATGAAGGCATGAAAGAAGTAGCCGAATGGATGAAAAACAGCCGCCTAAAACTTAACTCAGACAAAACGGAAGTTCTCATCCTGGGTTCTTCCCCCTCTGCCTGGGACGACTCATGGTGGCCATCGGCCCTGGGCACAGCACCCATACCCACAGACCACGCACGCAACCTGGGCTTCATCCTAGACTCCTCCCTCTTGATGACCAGACAAGTTAACGCCGTCTCATCCTCTTACTTCAACGTACTCTGTATGCTCAAAAAAATCTTCCGTTGGATCCCCACCGAAACAAGAAAGACGGTCACCCACGCACTGGTCACTAGCCGACTGGACTATGGAAACACCCTCTACGCCGGAACCACAGCCAAACTACAGAAAAAACTCCAATGCATCCAAAATGCATCTGCCAGACTCATATTGGACATCCCTCGCCAAGATCACATTACCGGCCACCTGAAAGACCTCCACTGGCTTCCCCTCAACAAGAGAATAACGTTCCGTCTCCTCACCCACGCTCACAAGGCCCTCTACAAACTAGGACCCGAATGCCTCAACACACGACTGTCCTTCTACACACCCACCCGCCAACTAAGATCCTCCAACCAAGCGCTTGCCGCAGTTCCGCGCATCCACAGATCCACCATGGGAGGAAGATCCTTCTCCTACCTGGCGGCCAAGACCTGGAACTCTCTTCCCACTCACCCCCGCCTCACACAGAACCACATTTCCTTCAGAAAGGAACTTAAAACCTGGCTATTCGCTAAATAATGCACCCCCTCCCGCAAGCGCCTTGAGACCCTATGGGTGAGTAGTGCGCTATACAAATTCCTGAACTTGAACTTGAACTATCTCAGAGGCAATGTGTAAAGGATTTTCACACACACACAGTAGCACAGTGAAAACAAACACTACAAAAGGAGACCAGTTTAGAGCAATAGCCAATATTTATCTACATAAAACAAGACCAAAATGACAAAAATCCAACATACGCAAGTCAAGACATCACTTTTAAAAGATTGAGCAAGTTTTGTTCAAAGAAATCAGTGGCTGCATTCGTTTTTAGCACAAAATACCTTAAATGAGTCAAAAACCAAAGACGGTGCCAGGCGCAGGGGAGGTGAGGCGCTAGAAAAGCAAAGCGATGTGTCAGTTCCTTACTCCAATGGGGAGGTGATACATTAGTTGCTTACTGCTATGCAGGGGAGGTAATGTGTAGGATCCTTACTGCTATGCAGGGGAGATGATGCATTGGTCCCTTACTGCCAGGAGAGGTGTTGGCTCCTTACTGGAAAGGGAGGCGATGTGCCGATTTCCGGACACGCGGCCTTGGTTCCTTACTGCGGTGTGGTGCCGATGAAGAGTCGGCATCAAGGGACAATGTGTCAGAAATCCGGACATGTTGCATCGGTGCGACATCGGTGATGCAGGCGTTGCGTCGATTTTCCAACCATGAAGCAGACACTGCATTGATTCTTCAGCTAAGAGTAGGTGCTGTCTTCTGACACGCTGAGATCGCAAACTGAGGCCCGAGGTGAAAGCCTTGGTCAATGCACCAATCCGTAACCACGCTAAAGGGCAGGCAGCCTGATGTGTCGATCTTGTGCTGTGATGCATCAAGAAAACAAGCACTGGGAGTTGATGCATGGATTTTCTCTTTAAATCACAAGGTTACAATTCCAAGGGCATAGGAACTGGATGTGCCACCACTTGGCAAGTCAGGACTCTCAGCAGAAGAGCCTAGGCACTGGGACTGCTTAACAGGAGGCAAGCACACACAAGCACTTGAATAACCTTGGAAGCAGGCTATAGAAAGCAAGGTCCAGGCCTTTCACTCCCAGGACAGAAGCAGCAAGCAGCAGGCCAGTAAAACAAAGTAACAGGCAAAGTCATAGTCCCTTCTACAGCATCCAGTTCTTCTTTCTGGCAGAGTGTCCTCAGTCCAGAAGTGTTCTCATTTTGGGATGCCAGTGGCCCTTTCTGCCGTTAAAGTAGGTAAACTTCAAAGGAAAGTCTTCATAGTCACAAGACCCTGCTTTTACCTGACCTGGCTCCAGACAGATTACAGGGGGGTGGAGACAGCATTGTGTGAGGCCAGGCAAAGCGCTATTTAGGTGTCAGTGACAACTCTTCCCACCACTCTAGCTTAGGACGGCCTATCAGCCTGGTGATGGCCCAGAATGATATGTAAGGCACATCTCAGCTCCCTTTGAGTGACTGTCTAGAGTGAATTCACAAGAGCTTAACTGTCAGCCAACCCAGACGTGTATTCTACAGTGGCATTTTCAAACATGCAATTTAAAAAACAACTTCACCAAAAGATTTATTTTCAAATTGTAAATTCAGATACCCCAACCTCCAAATCTCTATCTGTTCCTAATGGGAAATTACACTAAAACGATATTTCAAGGCAAGTCCCATGTTACCCTTTGGGAGAGATGGTGCTTGCAATTGTGAAAAACAAAATTAGCAGTTTTTCAATACCTTTAAATACACTGCACCCTGCCCGTGGGGCACACTAGGGCCTTTAAAGAACACAGAGAGGGGAGGGTCCTAGGGGACGTTTACCGACTTCAAAACTGCTATAACCCCTAAATACATCAATAACACCAACACTAGATAGCAGTAAGTCAAAACACAAATTATATGTAACTTAGAGTATGTATCTGTGTAGAAAAATCTACTTAGTGGAACACCATATAGATGTACGAGTTCCCATCAGTCAACTCACGAGACCGCCCTTCATCATTTGGGGACCATCACATTTCCACAATAGATTGGCCGTTGTTTTTAAGCCTAATCTATAACAAACATAGGAGGACTGGGTGTCTGTGGGAGACCGAGTAGCAGTGCAAAAAAATTATAATAAAAGTGAGTTGGTGAAAAATTGTTAAAATTGGGTAGTGATTGGGGAAAACAACTTTTATTCAGTACCCCTTCAATCCCAAACCATAAAAACCAGTGCAATAGTAGTATAACCATATAACTACTAAGGAGTATCTTAGGTCGACATGTTTCCGCAGACTAGTGGAGCCGGGTGGTCTCCTGCTGCTTCCTCAGGACCACTACATGCTACTGCTAAAAAACGTGAATCAAATATCACCTGAGACGTGATCTGTTACCATCTTCCAGACTTCATGGTGTGATCATCCAGGGTGAAAAACCAGATACATACAAAAGAAACAAAAAGGAACATACATGGCATTATTAGTATATGCCAGAATTATAAAAGTAATATAATTCCAACCTTTGGCTAGTCTAATGATAGCCACCATTAACATTCGAACTTGTCACAGCATTTTCCTGCTCACTCACCTTATTGGCAGGAAGGAATAGCCCCACCTCACCTGGCTTCAGCTCAGGTACATGGAGCACCGCTCTGGCGGGGGAATAAACATGTATTTACAATCAAAACACCATTTGAACTGTAATGATTTCACTGTCTAAAACAGCCAACCAAACGGTACAGAGTACTTTCCATATTTCACAAAGTGGGCAGTTGGTATATTTAGTTGTCACCAAAAGCTGTTACCGGTGACAGATCGCTAGAATACAGCTTTTTAAGAGGTTATAAGAGCGAGACTAACGATGTTTGACAGGATCACTCGCTCATGTTGTATTCTAAGGAGCAGAATTACCGATTCGCTCGCTTCAATTGTATCATTCGATGCAAATGAAATTTAGGTTTATACAAACAAAGCGGTTTGTGAAGATGTTTAACACAAACACTCGCTTCTGTTACGTTTTCAAAGTAATTGGAATTTCAACAGTCATGAACATTTGGTGTCAAGTAGCTTAACAGTACGATCAATGAGCTCGCAAAACTAGACTAGGGCCTACCTTAGGGGTGATTTACATGTATTGAGAGTGAATTTTTGGGCCTGCCAAGTGGGTGCACTTGCCAGGTCGAAATGATGGTTCAAAACTATGCAGTGGCATGTCTGAGCTACGTTTTCAGGGCTACTCATGTGGGTAACACAATCATTGCTACAGGTCCACTAGTAAGTAGCATTTGATCTACAAGCCCTAGGCACACCTAGTGCACTTTACTAGTAAACCAAATAAGCCAATCATGGATAAACCAAACACCAATACACAGAGAGCACTTGCCCTTTAGCACGGGTCAGCAGTGGTAAAGTGCCAATAGTCCTAAAACCAGCTAAAACGAAATGCTGCACACAGTACAAAACAGGAGGTCACAAGCAAAAAGACTGAGGAAAACACACCAAAAGATGCCGGATCTAACAGAGCTGGTGGCATTGAATAGCAGTGAAAGCACTATTATATTCGTGGGTGCAAGGCAACCACACTAGATGATAGTTAGCAGAGACCATGCTTCAAGCAGACAATTGAGAATATTAGTCATATGTTTCTCATTAAGTGGAAATCATTCACCCACAAAGTTGAATATAAAAATACTAAGTACCTTATACCAAATCTGTGTCATTTAAGGCGTGGCTTACTTCACCATTGTGGTGTGTGCTATCACATGCTTTGTAGGAAAGTAGGATGTGCGTTTATGGTTACCCCCACTTTTTACTTGGTGCTAAGCTGATTTTGACTAGTATGACAGAGATCCTGCTAATCAGGACCCCAGTATCTCTGCTTTCACCCTTAAATGGTATATTCAGTACTTAGGTACACCCCAGATTGGATACTGGGGTACCCTTATCAGTCCCTAGTATATGGTACTAAGATACCTAGGGCATAGGTACCCCAGAGGTCCCCCATGGGCTGAAACATGCATTATGCTACCCATGGGAGACCATTCAAACTGCAACTACAGGCCCGCCATTACAGTCTGTGTAAGCTGGTGCTAGCACCACTTACGAAAGATATAGCTTTCCTATGTAGGCGAGAGGGGTCTGCAATCCTATGGTCACCCCAGATTTTTGCTTTTTGCTTCACTGGTTTACGACTTTCCCTGGCTGTGGGCCTGCTAATCAGACTCACAGCCTAGCTGTTCTCTCTCTAAATTGACAACCATGTACTTTAGGTGCATTTACCAATTGGTACTGGGCCACCTTATCAGTCCCTGTACACAGGGCATAGGTGTACCCAGGGCCTACCAGGGGCTGAAGCATGTATTATGCCACCCCTGGCTGGCCATCTAAATCTGACACAACTGGCTGCATGACAGCTGGGGCAAGGTGGTGTAAACACCCTTTGCTGTAGATATAGTATACCTATATCTAACCCTAAAATGGACACATATATTCCTATCAGTCACTCCTATGGAAGGCCTTATCAATCCTGAAGGCAGAGTGCTTGGAATTATGTGAGATGGTGCTCTGGCATGAGCTGAGCCCGTTTGCAGCTTGCAGAACCAAGTCCTAATAGCTGTTCCATGATAACGCTATACCATATACTCTTAAGTGCATTATCAACCTCGCGGTTAAATGCTAACTCTGGTATAACATTATCAAAACATGTCGAGTAAGGTGTCATACGATTTGGAATACTACCCCCTCGCCAATTCTGGTGACGGGGGTAGCATTCCACCCTTCTAGAGGGACACCACATGTATGTAACTGTGAACCCCGGTTAAAGTTAACTCGAGCCTCAGCATCACAAAATGGATGCTGCCACCACAGACACAAGTCTGACCTCCTGCTGCTGGGAGTCCTTCCAGCGAGGATGGCTTGGACAAAGGGTTTCCTGTCTTGGGAGGTGCTAGCACCACCCCAGACAGGATTTTGTGTATTGAGGTAGGGAGGCCTGAAAAGAATGAGACATGCCTGGGGCACACAAGGTGCCCTGTGCATACACCAGTTCAAACCAGTTGCTGGGACATCCCTGCCCCAACTCTGGCGGGAAACCGGACAAAGGATAGGGGGTGTAACCACCCCCCTTCCTGGTCCCACCCAGGGGAGGGACCTAGTCAGTAGTGCAGCCCCCTTTAGGAGAATAAAGTTAGGAGCTGGTCCCATTCCAAATTAGATTATCCTGAACTATTCAACAAGACGAAACTCTGGCCTTCGACGTTCTGCTCCACAGAAGACTGAAGAATCTCCCTTGTGGACAAGGAGTGTCCACCCTGCAACTGCAGGCACCATCAAACGTCCAGCGGCTTCACTTTGTCGTCTTCCCTCGAAGATCCAGACTGCAGAGCCCGACGAGACCTGGATTCCCAGACCTCTCCGACCTCTACCTACATCTGCAGCAAAGCTGAGACCCGTGGGTGCGACGAGACACGTGGGACCGGCCATCTTGAACGAACCTGCACTTCGCTTCCAGCACGACTCCCGAGGTAAACTCGACCAAGTGCTTTGGGGACTGAGAAGCCCCAACCCCGAGCAGCCCCTGCACCGAAGATCAGCCCTCCAGCATCTACGAGATCTGCGTGGGGCCCTTCTGCTTTGTTGCTGCTCGATGCGTTGTCTGGTCACTTGCCGGCTGGCTAGTGGCCTCCTAGATGACGAACCTTTGAATCTTTGCTGCTGGTCTGGTTGCCCCAGACTGGCCCTTGCTCCCTTCCAAAAGAGGGGCACCCCGGACTCTCCTAGTCCGCACCAGACGCTTTCTTCACTCACCGCGTGGGTTGCCTTTGCCAAGGCCTGTTGAGTCCAATGCCGGATCCGACACCGCCGACAGCCAAAGCCTGCGTGGGACAGCTCGTGCCTCCATCCTGGTCATCGAAGACACCTCCTGGTCCACGTGGCTGCAGAGTCAAGCGCCCACTCTTCTCCTGATCGCGACGACGACATCTGGTTCCTTCCTGGTCCCACTCCAGTCACTGGCTAGTGACTGTGAACATTGTCCCCTCTGCTTTCAGGTCTTCTTCTTCAACAATCCACCCTTGGATTGCACTGGACATCTTCCTCCTGGTCGCCTGCAGCATCTTTTTTTTCAGGCTCCATTGACTCAACGCGAGAACCCAACGCACTTTGACACCTATGCACCCGCGGCCCGTGGGTGAGGTAACAAGAGCATTTCGGTGCTCAAGGGTAGTTTAACTGTCCTAGTGTCCAGTTCCACAGTCGTTTTAGTCCTACCTAGTCAGGATTGTCCGTACTCACCTTTAACTTGAACTGTACTGTCCATAGACGTTGTTACGCATCTCGCGTGTGAGTTCACACTCTGCACACGCGTTCCGTGGGCCTCCTATTACTTACCTGAAGTTAGTGTAGCGTGGTCCCATCGATCCTACAGCCTCTGGACAGCTCCATTCCTTTTATCGACTCTCACATTCCACTTACTTAGTATATGGTTTGTCGTGCCCCTAGGGCACCATTGTAATTTTGTGCAACTTGTAGTATTTTTCGTAAGAGATTGTCATGTGCTTAGCCCTCTGACCTCATAAAGAGTTCAGAGGTGTTGTTATTAATAAATATACTGTTTATTTTCATAACAACCTGTGTGGTGTCCTTTCATCTGGTATTCAAGGGGTTATATTGTGGTAAAACAGCTGGCTTCACATGCCAAAAGAGTTTAGCCTATGACTGCTTTGCCCATGCTACCATTAGGATAGCTGGTCTATAAGGTTGACTTACAACCAATCACCATAAGGGTTGTTTGGACTGATACAAGGTGATCACTAGAACTAGTGAGCATCATATATCAGGCCAACTTCTCACATCCTATATCTAGGGTCACTGCACTTAAAACCTACGAGTCACTCCTGTAGCAGGCCTTTGCAATCCTGAAGGCAGGGTGCTTGGTTCTAAGTGTGAGGGTGCCTCTGCATGAGCAGGACACCCCTACAGCCTACGGGGTCCATTCTCCCGGGTTGTAAGTGAAGCAGCCATATACCATATAGAGGAGCACTGAGTAGTTATGCGATGACCATTTCGAAACTGGCTGCAGCGAATCCTATCATATTTGGTATCAAACATGTTGGAATCATACCCCCACATCATAAACGGAGTGGGAGGTATGATTCCAAGCACTGGAAGAGCCCTTCGTTAAGATCTCCATGCTCCCGGTGCCAGTTTTTTAGACCCGGACAGCATAACATGACTGCTGCCGACCAGAAACACAATTCTCCCCTCCTGCTGATGAGCCAAGCTCAAACAGAAGAAGGCAGAATAATAGGTATCTTGTCACAGGGAGGTGTGACCACCACCCAGACAGGATTTAGTGTATTGGGGCCGGGTGGGTGAGCTTGCCAGTGCCACTCATTCTACATGAGGGGCACATTTGGAGCTTTCTTGCCTAGTCCAGTTCAAACCAGCTCTGGGACCCGTTGGCTCCTGCTCTGCCACCAAACTGTCAAAGGACATGGGAGTAACCTCCCCACTGTCCAGACCCTCCCCTGGGAAGGTCGCCTGAATCGTCCCAACCCTTTCCTTAGGGTACTTAAGGGCTATTGTGTGTGGATCCCTAGATTCATCATGGGACACAATTCTATTTAGGCACCACTTTAACTTCTACCATCTGGGCACTCTGGACTTTGCTGGACTTCGTTTGGGCTTGACTTCGTCCCCCTTTCAGTATGCTGCATCATCTCTGCTTGTGAACCATACAGGACCCTTCCAAAGCCTGTGAGCATCCAAGACACTTGAAGGAATTTCCCTTGGAGCGAAGGAGTCACTTCCCTGCATCGACAGGCACCGCAACTAAGCTGTCTGGTCTGCTGATCCTGAGCTCCTATGGACTCTGAAAGATTCAACAACACAAGTGGTGGTTCTCCACAGCTTTCAAAGCCTGCTCTGCTCTCTCATCAATTTTGAAGTCAGTATCCCTCGTGGGAGCCGCAGGAACCAAACCACTGAGCAATTCATTGAATTACATTTGCCAAGGCTTGTTGGTGGCCTTCAATCAAGATCTTCAGGCTCCAAGTAGCCCCAACCTCGAACATTTCTGGTGACCAGAATCTTTGTCCACACTGCATCGTTTGCATCATGGCCTCCATCTTTACCACTCCAGTGCCTCCAGCCTGTGGGTCCTGTTGATGGTCACCTTTGTTTCTTTTGGGCTCCTGTGATTTGTCAGGGCCTGCCCTGACTCCCCTGCTTGTGGTGAGTCCCCTCATCCTTGCTGGTCCAGACATTGCACCTTCATCGACTTCAATGCTGTTTGCATTTGGCAAGACTTGTTGGTGCTTCCGACAGACACCGACCCCCTCAGCTCTTGACAACTGATGAGAAACAACTTGTGCTTGGCTTCTGGTCTACCTCAGCATCGCCTGGTCCTCAGAGCTGTAGAGTCAAGGTCACTGTCATCTCTCCTGCAACACCCGACATCGGTGGGCATCCGTCTTCCAAGTCACCGGGTCACTCCTGAGTGAAATAGACTCTGTCTCTTCTGCTTGCAGGTACCTCTCAACTCAAATCCACCTTCAGATTCTACTGGACACTTTCTCCTTCTCCAGCAGTGGCACTTTCCTGAAGTCCTCTATTGGGACTGATGGCGGTTTCAGACACCACTTCGCAGCTATGCATCCGGCTTCCCTGGTGTAGGTAACGTGGGTACTAGGTTATCCACAGGTGCGGTGGCTCTCCAACCTTCTGCCTCTCATGGGGTTTCTTCAGGGTCCACTGGGAAGGGTCTGTTTTCTTTAAAATTGCAACCGCAACTTACACATTGATTTGTACAGAGAACGCGGTCATGTTCCCACACTGCACACTATCTCCGTGGAGTTCCTAGTCACTCTCCTGGGGGTGGTTCCTTGGGGGTCCAGCACTTCTACATCCTCTAGACATTGTCTTGACCTGAGTCGTGGTTCTAATACCACTTTCTTAATATATAGTTTGGTCCCCACTGGGGTTCACTGTATATTCTGTGCTATTTACTTGATTTTTATGCAAAGTATTGTGTGCATTGTTCATATCTCCGGGTAGTAGATATCTACATATTTTGTAAATACCTTGTGTGGTCCTTTTTAAATTGATCTATACCTAGAAGATTGCATTCTGGTAAAACAAGCTGCTTTACACTGCTTCTGGACTAAGCCTGAAGGCTGCTCTCCACAGCTACCATTTCTGTGGTTGTCTAAGACCTCCTAAATCACCATAAGGGTTCTTTGTACTGGTGCAGGGTGTCCACTTACATTTTTTTTGTCAAATCTGTTTTTATTGTTTTAAGATTACACTTGACAGCACAAACATCACATGTAGTAGCTCACAGTCATGTACAGGTTACTCATCAATGCGATAGCGCATGGCCATGGCGTTTTACAAGCTTATAAACATTTCTGTGAATAGAACAAAGGATGCTCACCCCAGGAGCTAACTGTACTACTTTTCACCAGTCCTGATGCAGTCTTTGAGGCTACTAGTGAGGACCGATGTCAACTTCTCACCAGTCTGTATGGTCCAGTATTGACCCTGCATTTTGGGCATGCAAACAGATGGTATATATATGAAACAAGAAACAATAACGGTAGCAGCAGAAACCATATGCACATTTTAACTCCCCCTCCCTTTCCCTTGCATCCCCGCCCTCCGCCCCCTCATGTCAAGCGGGCACCCCCATCTATGGCTGCGCTGCTATGATTGTCTCCATGCCCTGGAAGAGCAAAGACAGTACCATAAATTAGCCCCCCTCCAACACCTGCAAAGCTTGTTAAGCTCTGTCTGGGTCATGTGAGTTTCCTGTATCAGGGCAACCCCAACAGAGTGCCGCTGAAGGTAGGAGAAAATGGAATAACGTTTCGACGTAGTGTGCAAACCACGTATGTTCCAGGTCACTATGTTAGTGCGTGCCATAATGTATCTGGGAGATTCATCGCAGCACAAGACAAAGGGACCGCACCAGAGGGGGGGCTTGGGTCTTGGTCTGAGGGAAACATATTGATGTGCTGCCTTTCAAACAAGATAACAACTATGAAGAGTGTAACTAATGGGGCGGATCCCCGAAGGGACATTCGTCCAAACCTCAAATGTAATAAAGAACACAGGTAGTGGTGAGCTATTCCAGTGTAGTGCCTGGTTAGGGTGTGTGTAGTGACAGTGACGTGACTGCGCTGTACCCCCTTTCTCATGCCTCCTGTATATACGGAAGGTGTGCATTGTGTCACGGTCTAGCATAACGCGCAGGCCCAGCGCGAGCCACAGTGGTATGGAGCCTGCAAATGTAATACCTGCGCCGTGTGTCCCACCTCCGCGCAGCGAGCCATTTCCCAGCCATGCGCATGCGCGATGCTGACCTGCAAGGACAACCCCAATATACTGCACGATATAACATCATGAGCGTGGGCTCAGTAGAGACAAAACAGTTCTCAACGCATATATATTAGGCAGCCATGCATAGATGTAACCTAACATCATAATATCACATAAGCTGATGGGGCGTCACCACAGGCAAGTTCATGTCGTCGGAGATCACGGTGGACGGGGATGACGAACCACTGGCTCCCGGGTCACTGCATATGTGGGTCTCCATTAGGCTGCTGCTGTGCACTGTTCCAAGAGTTGCCACCGCCTCGAGGGCGTCCTGGCGTTCCATCCTGATTTTCTCCGGGCTTGGTGCTACTGGGCCAAGCCTCGCAGCGTGGTGTGCCCCCGCTTTCTACGCCGTCTTGACCTCCTCTCCGGCCGGCCACCATCCTCAGAGCCTGGAGGCCTCGTTCCCGACCACTGCCCCGACTCCTGAAGACAGTCTCACACCTCCAGCGGGGAGTCGAAGAAACGAGCTCCCTCCTTCGTGACCACTGGTAGGCGGGACGGGAACAGGAGGGAGTAGGGCAACTCCAGCTCCCTGAGTTGTTGCTTCACTGCCATATATGTGCTCCTCCTTCTCTGCACCGCTGCTGTATAATCCGGGAAGAACATTACCCGACTGTTTCCCACAGTCAGGTCGCCTGAGTTCCTGGTTTCACGCAACACCACGTCCCTGTCCCTATAATTGAGTAGCTTGAAGAGGAACGGGCGGGGTCTGACTCCCGGCCTGGGTTTCTGCGCGGGCACTCTGTGCGCCCTTTCCACAACAAACTGCTGTGACAGCGCCCCTTGGGGTAGGAGATCTCGTAGCCAGCGCTCGAAGTACTGATCCGGATTTCTACCCTCCTCGCCCTCCGGAAGGCCCACCATGCGAACATAGTTGCGCCGATAGCGCCCTTCCGCAACTTCTATTCAGTCTTCAAGTGTGTGGACCCGGTCGATCATGTCCTGTAGCGCTATAGTGTGGTTTTGAACAGCAGGCTGTATCTCCTGGAACGTTTGGCTATGCGTTGCAACCCTCTCAGCTAGCTTACGGTGATCCGTGTGGAGAAGGGTGAAATCCGACGTGGCCTTGTCGATGCGTGACTCTAGGGACTCCGTGTTTGCTCCAAGGTGGTGCCAATCCTCTCCACCGCTGCAAGAACAGTGTCCATTTTGGCAGCGAGGGCCGCTGCCTGCGGTTCCATACTTCCACTCTGGTGCCCCTGCGAAGGGTCAATACTCTCCCCCCTCGATTGTCCGTGCTGCGACTTGTCCCGTAGCCAGCCCATCGCCAGCTGTTGCGCCGTTGGCATCCGCAGACGGTCTGCAGTGTGGGCGGACACGATTAGGTGCAGGTCACCAAAGCCCGGGCAACTTCCCACTGCCAGAGGTGAAGTCGTGCCAGTCCGTAATCAAAGCTTTCAGCAGAGGGGGCTCCCCTCCACAAGCGTTAACCCAAAAAGCGCGGTCCAATCCGTCCTAGATCGACTCCTTGTCCCCGTTGTCGGGGAGGTCAGCCTCTCCATACCTGCTACCAGCACCGGGCGTTGTTCCCGTGTAGTCTGTCTTTCCTTTGCAGCGCAGGGATGCCCGGGCTCCTCCTCGCTCACCCAGGGCGCAGCACCACTGCCCACACCCCTCTGACAGGCTCCGCACAGCTCCTCCAGGCGCTCCTAACAGGCATCCACTCTGAGGGCACAGGGGCCTAGGGCACAGCCTCCCTGTGGTACCTCCTACGTCTGAGGCCTTCCCTATGGCATACGGGACTGTCATGCGGGAGTGCACCGCACTTGTCTCACACAGAATGGCGCTTCCCCTAAAATGGCGCTTGCACCCTAAGTCTCCAGCTCGCGGCGTCCTAGGCCCTAGCGACGGGCAATCCCGGCCATATTCGCTGCAGTGTCCCACTCCACTGGGCACTTCAGGCACAGCTGCTCTCATTGTCCCTTGTACTAGGCGGCCGCACCCAAGGTGTCCTGCCCGCTAGGAAGCTCCGCCGTTATAGTCCCGCTTCCTGCGTGCACCAGTTCGCTCTCCACACGCTCTCTGCCCCCGACAGCGATCACAGCGGTATGTCCACCACAGCGGTATGTCCCCCTGTGGTGCAGGGCAGGCACTGTACTTCTATCTCATGCCTGTGGTGCATTAATGTCCCTCTCTTCATCGCATAACCCACTGGCTGCGCCAACCCCTCAGGCCCTCAGATCATCACAGGCCTCAGGTGCTCATGTGCAGTTCAGGGCCGACTCAAGGCCAAGCCCAACTCGTCTCCAGCAGGCACTCGCTCCACAGTGTCAGGCCGCAGGAGCAGTTAGTGTTGGCCAAGGCCCAGGGCACACCTTCCCTTCCCGGGTCTCGTTATGCACCCTTCCCACAGCTGCCCTCTGGTGCTCGGCCGTGGGGCCCACCAGCATCAACTGCAGCGGGGGTCTCCAGTGCGCGGCAAGCCGCGGCGGCTCACCTCCAATGCGGCCTCATCAAAGCACAGTGCTTCACCAGGCAGCGTAGGGGCAGATCAGAAGCTCATCCCCAGCAGTCCCGCAACTCTGTCGTAGGCCCCGGCAGCAGCCGTTACTTCCCGGAGCAGTTTGCGCACTTTCGCCCCCTGCGCCTTGCTGCTCAGCACTTCATGTGGGAACTACTGGGCTGCATCAGCTCCCCACTGCGCCTCCTCGCTGGTCCCGCTCAGTACAGACTCTGAGCACCCGACAGCAGGGAAATATCAGGATAAACATGGGTAAACAGATGGAGCACTAACAGCTCGGGTCCGCCATGAAGGCTGGCTGGCCACTCCCCAGTAGGGTGTCCACTTATATAAGTGTAAATCATATACCAGGCCAGTCTCTCACATACTGAATAAAGAACATTTCTGTAATTTATCAATAGTCAATCTATAACTTACAACAGAACAGTAAAACTCACTATATGTAACAAAGCCAATATAAAAGACCCAGAATTACTTATGAGAAGTAATATAACTTTAGGACCCATAATCTCACCTCTCTAACTGAGACCCCAGTAATGCCTATAGGGTCATGTGAAATGTTTAAGAGCTAGTACAGATTGCATATGGGACACTTGACTTCCTTGTCTTGTACCTCACCTAAAATATAAAGTCAGTGGAGCAGATTCTGTTAGCAAACACATATTCTCTTTGGGAGACAATATAAATACAGAATTTGGGGGCAAATTATCGCAGTTTTAGTGGCAGGAAACTGCAGCTAAAACAGCGATAATGGGCTTGCTAATATGCGTTATAGAATTACATTAGAAGCCCAGGTTAGATGTCCTGCACATCTAACGTGGGCTTCTATTGGAATTCATGGACGCATATTAGCAAGTTCATTATCGCCGTTTTAGCGGCACTTTCCTGCCACTAAAACTGCGACAATTTTAGCGAGGTTCTTGCTAATATGCCCACAAATGATTAAAGTTACCTAGACATACATATTTACACCTTTAGAGAGGGTCATAAGAATAACCAGCCAATCCTAATACCTTTTTTGCAACACTATGTATGTAAATGTTTATTATATACATTTATCCGAAAATCATTCACTGACTTTATAGAAAGAATAGGATTTCAAATGGACTAGCAATTCCTCCCCTCCCAGATCCGCTGTCTGGACAACTATCTGATGTTTCGGAAGGATATCAAAACCTATCTCTTTCCCCCCGACTTAGGCCTTCGCTTCTATGTCTTGCTGCTGTCAGCACCGGGTCGCCTCTTTGCTGAGGCAGCTGTTGCACTATACAAGTCGGGTTAACATAACATAACATTGAAACTAAATGTAATTCCACTTGTCAGCCTACTACATACAGAAATTAAACCACTGTTAATCACTGCTGATGGCATACTTAATACTAAATCTGAAGCTGATTTATCTACTATACTCTGTTTTTCAGTTAAATCAACCTTAGTAATAGAGAGTTTTTATAAAGGCAAAAAACACACAAAAATTGTAATTGAAAACAAATTATTCGATACCAAATCGCAATTGAGGGCCTACCAAACCACACACTTAAGAGACATTATTAGCCAATGTAGGGTGTATAAATATGTGAGAACTGGGCAATGTGATGTACCTGATGTCTTTTTGCAAGTTTTAGATATTTTCCTGAGCAAGTTTCATAAATGTAACAACGCTGCTCATATATCTGACATTATTGATTGAATAGCACAAGACTGTTGTACTTTATTCTCTCTGAACCACGGAAGCAGGTATTTAGATATTATAACCTTGGACATATACAAAGAATGTGCTCAACAATTTCAAAAATGAGACCACAGAGACAACACATGTGATTGCGCTATTTTTACCTGCCAAGGTCTCCTCAAATTAAAGGAAAAAGATAGCAGAGCAAAGAAGAAAGAGGAGAGCAACCTCTCATTTTACAGATGTTAGTGCTTTTGAAGTTATGCAAGGTTGGATATCTGAACAATATGCTTCTCTTGTACATAAAGAGACAATATAGTTAATGCACTTTTCTAAGTACTTTTAAACAGCCTTGTAGTTTACTTTGGTCATTATTACCATTTTCAAGCAAGGTGTTTTAATCAATGCAAGTTGTAGGAGTGACTTCAGTTGCCATCGGTTCAATTATCTCTGTATTTGCATAAAGTCTCACAGCGTTTGAATCATTCAAAATATCTATCAATAAGGTATTTTAAGGGAACGGATATTTACATCTACTGAAGAGCAACACGACAGAAGCAAAGCAAATTCAGCTATGCCTGATACAGATATTAACCCTAACTCTTTTTTTGCTTGAGGAAGTGGAACATTTGGCGGGTTAAATTATAGCCAACCAGGTTAGTCCTCTCAAAAAAGCTGCAAAATCATACATTATAATAGATTCAATTTTACTTCTGAAAATAGTCAAAACCTCACTCCTTTGTTAAAACCAAAGAGTTTAAGGACACCTATCATACAAGTCACATGTTACTTCAGAGAAGTAAGGTGATTCCCCGTTTCAGTCTTGAATCAAAGATAATGCTAAGATATAAATAACAACCAACAATGTACAAATTTGTGTTATTGATGCATCACGTAAACTTAATTTTGTACGACTAAAGATCATAATCTGAGTTACCCTGGTATTTAGTGACAGGAAAATTGTGATTATAGAATAGAATAGAACAGAATAGGTCATCTGCCTAAGTCAAGTTACTGATCTGGTGGTAAACTATCTACCTCCCAAAGGCTTCAGACAAGTTCACTGGTTATAACGAGAACAGAAACAGGGAAGTATGCAGCTCTGTTTGAGCCCAATCCTAGTGGTAATCTAGGAACCTATTCACTAGCTGGGATAGAGTTTCAGACAGCTCAATACATGCCAGGTATCTTTGTGTAGCTAGCTAATCGTTTTTAAGTGATTTCCATCTGTATTTGGGAATTCAATTTCTGCCTGGCTAACGAATAATAAAATTGATTATGCCACCACTTTGTCTTGTTCGAGCTGCTAACCTCGAAAAAATCAAAATTTCATCCATGGTTGAACAGTATTTGTGGAAGCCCAGTTTTTCAGCCACTCTACTAAGAATCACCATGATTCAAAATGTTGGAGACAAAGGCATAGATTTACAAAGCCCTTGCGTTGCCATTCTGTCACGCAAGGTGGCTCAAGGCAACACAAGGGCTTCAGTGAGATTTATTTAGCCACGCAAAGACACCTTGCATCGTTCTGCGTGACTTGATACGTCTGGAGTAATGCAAGGTGCACAAATCTCTGACTTGCATTACTGTCCCCTTGGAAGGCATTCCATGGATGGAGCATGGGTGTTCACATGCATTTACCCATGGATTTTGGCGCATTCCCAGATTTACCAAGACTAGTAAACCTGGGTAGGCATAACCAGGAGGAATAGGTTTATTTCTCCTATAATTTTCCTCCTTCCATGTGTGCTGCATTCCGCAGCACACAGAAAGAGGATAAGCCTTACAAAAATGCACCTGGCTGTAATACAGGCACCCTTGAAACCGTGGCGCAAAGGTGCCTGCTTTGGCGCTAGGCTGCAGTCAGAGTACTAGAGCAGGGAGAGAGCAGGAATGCACCATATCTTAGTAGATATGGCACTTTCCTTCCTTCTCCCTGTCACTCAATGCAGCGCAGTAGGTTGTCTTGCTGAGTTGCGTGACTTGTTCGTAAACCTGCCGTTAGTGTGTTTTCACTTATCCCTTATTACCAAATATAAAGCCTAAAATCCACCAAATATTGCAATACCTCCTCAAGTCTCCCTTTCCTTCACTTTAGTAAAGCTTTAAAATAGATAATCAATGACATTGGATGATAATTGGAGAATATCATAGACTCTAAACCCTTCTCTAATATCGCATTCATGACCTCAATAAAAAAAATTGCCTCACTTCCAGAGGCTGAAATGTTTTTTGCAGGCTTAATACACTCGGAATTAGGTCCACATCACCTTCAAGACCTCCTGCATCACATACAAAAGAATAACAAACAGCACCCCTATTTGGAAATGGTGACCTGTAAATCATTAAAAAATCCTGTCAGCTAGCATTATCCACTGACTTATCCAGGATATTAATCAACAAACTACCATATACCAAGCCTTCCCCGTTGCTTGTCTGAATCAGAAAAGATCTGAAAACGTAAAGGAGCACCTGATCCACCATTATGGACTATCAAAACACACAATTAATCCCTCAATGGCTCTGCCAATAATTTTGTGTTGTCCACCATCCGTATATATGCAGTGTACCTTCTCTTCTACGTTGCTCTGTTTCTTTTCACCTATATTTGTGCAATATAACTTCAAGTATATACCAACGTTTTGCCATTTAGGGTGTGAGAAAATTTGATGCTCCAGCTACTGCAACACAATGCATATCTATCTAACGTGGCCGTATGGAACAACCTAGCCTTCAACTAACCAATCTACAGCTAATAACGTACTACAGTGAGAAACAGGGATGATTGCCCCATAACAGAGGACCCATATGTTTCTACACTTGAACTTTGTAGAGCGAAAATCAGGAATCAATTCAACATACTACTTAATGTACAATTATCTGTGCCTCATAATAAAGTTGTGGTGTAATACAAGCACCTGCAGAAACAACAGTGATATTAAAAGTCAACATTGACCTGAAAGAAGTCCCACGAAAAACTACTGCACGCTACTAAATCATATGTACATAAAATGGGGGCGAACCTTTACAGATCAGCAACAAAGGGAGGGTGGCAATGAGCGCTTCATGTCTCAGGTGGAATAGAGAACTGGTGATGGAACACCAGTAATTTGCACATTTTCTCCCCTGAGGCGGAAGCCGGGGGATCTTTGCTCTACACTTTGCTTTACCTGCAAACCTGATTGTCTGTTCGTTATTGATTAAAAATAACGTTTTCTAAAATCTGTAAATATTTTAGCCTGCACTTTTAAAATTGCTGTCCCTACCTCGGCGCGAGATTTGCGTCGCTCCGAGGCTGCTCACTGACCTGTCCATCCACAGCGCTGCTGTTACTAGGCGCTGTCACCTCACCCGACCCTCCTCAGCCGCCATCTTGCTGAGGGTAAGGCTGGCGGTGTAGTTGTTTGAACCCTCCAACCCTCCTCCTCCCTCATATTCATGTATAAAACAACTAGACTTCCCCGTCCGCGCAGCGGGCGCGCCGGTGCAAAGGCAAGCCCGTCTGCGCCCGTCCGCGCCGGGACCGGGCCCAGGGCCACGAACCCTGGCCCAACACACGCTAACCGGCATCTGGTCTATTCCCGCTCCTCCTTGATGGACCTCCGACCGCCCATAGCTCCAGGCTGCACACTATTTGACTTAACTTTAACCCCAAAGGAAGCTGCACTGTGTTGTTCACACTGTAATAGCGCGACATTAACTAACTTCGTTAGAATGCACGCCAAGCCACACACCAAGGGCACAGATACACCTATAGTTATGGCCCTCATTAGCGCGCGTTCACTATGTAAACACAGTCAGGAAATAGCAGATCTTATAACCGACTTTAACCTGGACATCCTCTTCATTACGGAGACTTGGACTGACGATTCTTCAGAGCCGGACTTAGTGATTGCCACACCTAGTGGTTATAAAGTTTACAGACAGGACAGAGTCAGGAAAAAAGGTGGAGGGATAGCTATTATAGCCAGGGAAAGGTTTGCTGTTACAAACTCACACATTCCGGACACCTCATGTGAAGCCCTGCAGTTCGCAATCAAGCTTAGTGCTCTCTGCAATTTTTAAGGGGTACTTTTATATCGACCCCCAGGAGCTAAGACAGGCTTTCTAGCTAGCCTAAGTACAATACTGGAATCACTCGCTACTGAGGACTCCATTACGGTCCTGGGTGATATGAACTTCTACTTAGAAGACATTAGCCATAAAGACACCTCTGCCCTTATCTCCGACATGGAAACATTGGGGCTTAAACAACTGGTTGCCTCGGCCACTCATTCGGTGGGGCACACCTTAGACGGCATATTTTCTAATGTTGAGGGTCTACGGGTATCAGATATTTTACCGATGCCATGGACAGATCATTATGCCGTATTTAGCACTATGACAATTAATGCACCCTCGAGCAAGAAAATCATCCCCCCCGGTCTTGGCTCTTTTAAAGCATGGAAGAATATTAAACAGCCAAACCTAAAAAAACAGTTGGATAGTACACGACCGCTGGTTTCCTCCGATCCGATTATGGCAACACAACAATTTCAGGACTGGCTAGGCCATCCTACTAATCTTTTGGTCCCTATTAAGTCTATATCTAAGAATAGGTCTACTCCAACTGCTCCGTGGTACACGGATGAACTAAAAACGCAAAAACAATATAATAGGAACTGTGAAAGGAGTTGGAGGAAAACGTACGACACAGTAAGCAGGACCTGCTATAAAGAATCATTGGCCGTTTATAAAACAATGATTGTAAAGGCCAAAAAGTCCTTTTACTCAGATCAAATTGAGCAAGCTAAGAACTCCAGCAAAAAACTATATGAAATCACCAAATCCCTTTCAGGTAATGTTCCTGATTTGACTCCACCTCCATCCCAAGTTATGTGCGATGCGCTGGCCAATTTCTTCTTTGCTAAAGTGGACGACATTTACCAAGCCTTCACCTCCAAGTCCACTACAGCAAACCCCTCTTCCTCTAACACACAACCAGCTACAGCTTTCACCAGCTTTAAACCGCTAACTAATGACTACACACTAACCATTGTCTCCACTATTAAAACAGGATCAGCATTGGACCCTTGTCCTTTTTCGTTCCTTCCTCCAGTGATGGACTCGATTATCCCGGTCCTCACACAAGTATGTAATTCCATCTTGAGCTCCGGGACATATCCCAACTCCTTAAAAAATACATTACTGAAACCTCTTCTAAAGAAACCTTGCCTTGATAAGACTGAGCTAAAAAACTACCGGCCAATAGCTAGTCTTCCTTTCATAGCTAAAGTGGTTGAAAAGGCCATGAACATACAATTATCGGAGCCCATCGAGAAACATCGATTGCTTGACGATACACAATTCGGATTTCGGAAATATCATGGTACCAAAACTGCCTTAATCAAAGCATCAGATGATGTGAGAGCAATTCGAGACCAGGGTGGGACAGCAGTTCTGGTACTGTTGGACCTATCAGCCGCCTTCGACACGGTCGACCACAAGATCTTGGTCGACCGTGTCGGAAAGATCGGCATTTGCCATACTGCAAGAGATCTGCTCGCCTCGTTTCTCACAGACAGAACCCAGGCCGTCACCCTTGGGCCTTACCAATCTGCTAAGCTTTCTTTGCCATGTGGGGTACCTCAAGGCTCATCCCTGAGTCCTGAGGTGCCGGGTTTTTAGGAACCCGGTGGTGCCAGGGGATAACACCCGAAGACCTCTGAGTTCTCCCTTGTTCCGGACCACAGAAACAATGAGTCTTCTAGTCGCAGTCAGAGATCAAGTTTTATTGGTAGCTACCAAGTAACACGTGTCCTAGAAGCATGACAAACACGGGTCATGTGTTCTCAGGAGACTGTTCGTGTTCGTTTTTACAGAACCAGCCTTCTCCTTTTATACAGACAAAATGGCTTCGAGCAAGAATTCTTGAGTTTATGATATGGCTATAAACATATTTCTGCAATAATACAAAGTGCGGAGTCATGTAAGCAAGCCCACATTTTAGATGTCCAGTTCGTGATAGATTACCCAGCAAGATCCGGGACTCCCATCAGATATCGATGAAACACCAATAAAGGCAGGTACCACCCAGTCATAAAACTGGCCATAAACAAGGAATATGGACAGGTGCATGTTTGTAGAAAGCATGTTCTGTATGGGGTGAATGGTTTGTGGAATGTTATGCATTGATGCTATCGTATTCGGCCACTGGGCGAGGAGCTGCCCAAACAGGTTTGGCTTAAGGCCATGGAGTCAGTTGGGACAGGTCAGGGGGAAGTCAGGGAAGGTGGACGTGTCCCTTTGGATCAAGCTCGACCTTTAATTGACTTAACATGAGGGCAAGACGTAAGATGGATGCCGTTCACAAAATGGAGTCTAAGGGATTGGGACGGAAACTACGATTTATGGGTGTTGGCAACCCTCGATTGTGACGCAAATACATAGGAATGATGTCCTAATCATTATCGGTTCATGGACACCAAAATCGTCATGGTACGTTGATATTTTGTGACACGGGTATTGGACCTCGATATTGGGATAACAACAGGGTCCAGATTTTCAGAACCACAGACCCTCCTTTTGCCCTTATGTAAGGCAATAACTCATGTTAATCCGAGTCCAAATCTGTATGAAGGAATTCGTGGAGATGCTGCTGTAACATCATTCTGTTGCTCAGTTCGTCCCTTAACACAGGCTTCCGTACACATGGAGTAGCACAGGGGCCACAGAGTGCAGGAGCGCACTGTACACACAGGCAGAACATAAACAGAAGTGTTAAGATCATCCCAATGAAGATCAGTGCTTTCCATCCCCAGGCAGCGATCAGTCCCCAGAACCACCCTAGCAAGGACCAATCCCCTTTCTCAACGTGAAGGGAACCAGATATTTCATGTAGTTTAGAGATGGCCTGGTATACTGTCGGCGCATTATCAGGGATGAATATGCAACAACTGGATTGGATGACTCTACACACACCACCACGATCGGCGAGTATGATATCAAGGGCAATTCGGTTCTGAAGGGTCATAAGTCGATCCGACTGAAGCTCGGTTGTCAAATTGCCAAGTGCTCCGGCCGTTGTAGTCACGGCGGATTCAACTATCCTTGCTAACTGGCGAATATTCCTGCTGTTCACCATAGGCCCCCAAAATGGCAGAAAACCTTTTGCGAAGTCAGCGAATTCCTGACCCGCGGTGTCGGCTTTACTCACGACACCTCTAGCTGTCCTTGTCCGATGGTAATCTGCTCGGGCCGTGTAGGTGGGAGGCATCAGAAATGAGATGAAACACGTGCCTGAGAAGTCAGGGGGTAACCATGTATAGGCTTGGTCGTGACAGACGAAATACGTTCCTTTGGCTGCTAAGAGTATAGGGGAAGTTCGGGAGGCGAACACATATGTTTCTGTGCAAATGCTCTTTCCTAACTGTGCTGTGGGATCCCTACCAATACCTTGTAAGCATAAGTGACCTCGGTGGGGCACTATCCAAACTGGGCGGGATTTCTTTGCTGTTTGGCTCTTGATCAGGTAAGCGCCATGTTTGGTTACGTTCCAACGAGTGTATGGAGTCAGTTCATCTTTGGGGATAGTCAGATATGTGTCGATATCCCTACTCATATTTCTTACCCCTGCTATTAGTGCCTTGTTACTGGAATCGCTCTCAGTGGAACGGGTCGGGTATGGTTCTAGGGCGAATAGGAACATGATCTAAAAAGCCCACAGAGAACCATAATAACTAAATGGCAGGATGAAGTATGGGATACCCTTATCAGTTGTGTGCGGCATGAGTCCGCATATCCAACAGTTTGATGTGTTCATTATAGACTGGTGTTGGTGTAGGAGTTGGATGAAAGAGTTATTTACAAATTCGAGTCTTCTGGCAGACTCGTGTTCAGGTAGAGGGTGAAAAGAGTGTGGGGAGAGAGTGGGAGGAGGCGTTGGCAGAGTGTCATTTGAGAATAGGGAAACTCGAAATACGAATAGAGCATAACCAATCAAAAGCATCACAGTGCTACACAGCATTAGAACACATCTTATTAAAAATCTTCTCTTGGACAGTATAGTACACAATTGTTTTTCAAAGTTCGTAGGTTTGACAGGTCTCTCTACCCTTGGAAACTCCATCCTCTACTTGCTGCCCGCGGTGGTAGGTTGATTCTGCCAGGGAGTGCGCTCCGTTCAGTCCGGGGTGACTCCCTCGGACCAACCAGAACCGTGGACCTAAAAGTTCCTTGGTTGCACTCCCTACACTTCAACCGCGACCCTAGCAGCGGAACCGGATGGCGGTTCGAAAATCCAAAAATGAGCTAGTTCCCTGGGACGAGAGAGCTGAAAGATCAAAAATAGTTCTTGGGGGGGAAAGGGAAATCACATTAGATCAAGTTTTATTAGTCTCTGGGGCTAGATCTCAGGTCGTACCGTCGCTTCTCAGGTATGGTGTGGTCTTTAAACAATGTCTCAGGTTCGGTAGTGTCCAACTGCATAGACGGTGACACAAGTCCTTGCAAAATACGATCACTCTCCTTGTCGGTACCAGTCTCTTTTAAACGTGCATCGCTGAAAGGGATGAAACGAGGTACGGATTCAGTCTCAGAGTTGGCAAGTCCTTTATCGACCCACCGGTCGTATGGAAGGGGCAGAGGGACCCGTTTGCAATGGGTCCCATGCACCCAGTTCTTTTTGCCGTCCACCCGAACAGCGGACCTCGTGGAAAGAAGCACCAAATACGGTCCGGTCCACCTCGGCTGTCCGTTGCTGGTGCGCTGGAAGTTCCGCACCAAGACCCACGTGCCGGGTTTGATTGTATGACCTGGATCGTCAGAGGCTGGCGGAGAGGAACTGTGAACCTGTTGGTGTAAAACACGCAATTTAGCTGTCAATTCGCACAAATAATCAAGCAGTACGGGGTGTTCTATGTCACTGAGTTTCTTTGGTCTCGGCACGCCCCAGACGTTGGCTGGGCGGCCAAACACTATCTTGTGGGGGTGATAGAGCGCGCGAGGTCACCCAGCCAATGATTCCGCCGTTTCCGGCTTCAGGGCCCATATACTTTCAATTCACACTATTCATTGACAGGGCGACTTCACGGGCTGCTACCAATTTGTGTGTTTTTCCCTACTGTTATTACTCAGTGTACCCGACTTACCATCCACCGACACGGGTACCTATGACCTCAACGGATCAGGGGCCTAGCTGTAAAAGGAAAGGCAGCAAATGCAAATTCAAATGACATTCAATACTGTTGTAAAATGACCACGGACAACTGGAAGTTTAAATTGTTTATCTAAAGTTCGTTTTCATCAAGCATCAAACTTACAAGAATAAGGCAATCAATAACCAAGATAATGAAAAGTACATAACTATAGAGAAATAAAGTCAGGGTAATCATTCAAATGCAAATATGAGAGGCAAAGGAAATATGCTATACATTCAAGGCAAAAACTCTTTAGAAAATTTAAGTAAGGCTGTTCTAGACCATATCAGAAAATGACAAACTGCAATGCAAAATATGATTTCTAAAAGGTAGGATAGCATAGGAACAATTTAAGAAAATATGCAATTGACTTTAAGATTCAATAGTTTGCGGCAAAAGCATGGAAAATCAACATGTGCAAAGGTGTGTCTTTATTAAAGCAAAGACAGAAAAATAGAAAGGTGCAATTTTAAAGAACTTAGAGCAGTATTTACCTAGACTGGTGTGGAAACCAAACCCTGGCCACGGGTCAGTTTAAGGACAGGAAACCCTCAAGGAAGGATACCCCTCAAAGGACAGCAGGTGCAGAATGGACACTCAGGATAGGACAGGATACCCTCAGATTAGGAATCAGGACAGGACCTCAGGACAGGACAGCAAACCCTCAGGACAGGACCGCTCAGGACAGGACCGCACCCGCAGTTTGGAAGCAACGCCTGCGCTCCACCCTCTCTGCAGCTATCGATCAAGACCCCGATTGGGTCAGCGAACTCCCAGCAAAGTGCTTCGCCAGCACTTTAAGGTTCAGTAGAACCTTAGTCTATGGTCAATTTCGGACAGAGTGCTCCGCAGCGCTCTGTATCTTCAGTCACCTATTGAGTACGATGGGTCAGTGACAGGTCAGCTAAACCAGACAAGTCGGACAATTTCCCTAGGTGAACCCAGGGTAGATATACAGTTTGGGGACGGTGTACCACCCCCCAATGTTGCAAAGTGTCAGAATCCCTCAATTTGGATTGGTCCTAAGATAGGATTTGGGTAACACACCAATCATAACACACTATTTGGATGCTTCATTTACATGTCTGGGTACCGCCTAGCGAGATTGGGGTTCCCATGAGAAACTGCATAGAAATACAATAGAGATATTACATTGTTTCGGAATAAGAACATGTGATTCCGTCCTGCTAGGGTTGCAGGTCAGTTCTCAGGAGCATCTTGCCCATCACTGCCAACTGGCGGTGTTCCATCAGCCAAGGTTGTCGGTGCCCCAGAAAGTCGCACATGCGTAGAAGGGACCTCCAAGATGGCTTTTGGTGCAGTTAGACCCCCATTCCCCGCGGTACATGAAAAGCAAGCGAAAACAAATTAATACATAAAAATAACATTATGAAAACACATCACAGGGTTTGTACTTTCAACTTATCACTATAAAATATACTTATGCAACCTAAATGTTATCTACATACAAACAAACACAAGAGCAGTGGCACGAGCAGTACCACGTTACTGGCAAAGCTATGTATTACGCATGCGCATAAATTTCCCTCCAAACCTGCAGACGCGTCAGGACACGTGAGTGTGACTGACGCATGCGCAGAAACTAAATAACAGCGGCGGCCATGTTAAGTGACTCGAGTAAATTATTTTAGTAAAACACATAGGCAAGCTTCATGGAAACTTAAAATAAACGTTAGTAAGACGTACAACTTATTACTTTATTACACATAGACGAGGTTCATGAATACGGCAAGTCGCAAAATATGCGAAGCTTTGCTTCATCAATCCCCTCTTTGATGATATTTACTATCATCACAAATTAAATGGAACCAGATGCCAACTTTCTTTCACACTTTGTACAACTCTATCTCTTCCAGCAATTTCTCCAGTTTTTCCCTTTCTGTTTTGGTAGGGTGAGAATTCTTCACCTTTTTATAGATCTGATTATTCACTTCCTCCAATTCGAGCTCATCCACACTTCGTTTCACCCCTCTTGCATTCACTTCATGCTTTCTGGTGTGCTTACGGCATTTGCAACAGACAAATATGAAAAATAGGACGAGACCTATAATTCCAATTGGCATCAGTACTTTAAACAATAAGCCTTTACCTATACTAGCAAACCAATGACCTACATTTGAGAGACCATCTACCAGTCTCTTCCAGGCACTATCAACCTCGAGTGGTCTGAGTTCCTTTGCCAAATTAGTAATGTTTCTCACATATCTTTTGAGCTGCACATTTTTGTCCGGAATATAAGTGCAACAATGTTGCGCCTTCAACATCCGGCAGACTCCGCCCTCTTTTGCCAATAAGGTATCCAGAGCAAGTCGATTCTGCAAAACCATTGATCTGATCGCAACCATTTCGGTATTGACCAGCAGAAATCCATGAGCTGTCTCAGTCGACAACACATCCACTATAGTGGACAATTTGCAAATTCTGTGAGTGTTCAGAACCACTCCCACTCCAGGTATCAGTGCACTGAAAATACTACCCATTATTTCACCTATGCTTTCTCTTTTACTACGCACTAAGCCATTAGTATTTTCACTGCTTCCAGCAACTCGATTCACATGGTATATTTTCGGGAAGACAATGCCAAAATAGCAACTTCCATACCAGTGATCCGGCAATTTGAAATAAGCCTTGTCCCCACAAATATAATAAATTCCAGGAAACACAGGCTCTGACCCATTTTTGAAACCCCAACCTCCAATTACCTTGTAATTATGTTCGCATTCACTGGAACCAATGAAAATGTTATTATAATAGCTAGTCTTCTCGCGGTGAAGACATAGCTTGCCTTTCTTTTCAAAATCCAGCAACAGAGCAGGACCCGCCCCACCAGTTGAGGTGCCTTCCATGTTCTCTGCCCACCTTGGTCTTTTCTGACTTTTGTCATTTGCTTTCTTTTGTATTTTAATTCTCCTTTTCTCTGCCATGTTCAGGAACATCTTTTCCTGCTCACGCAAAGAACAAGTCAAGTTATCTCTGTGTGCTTCACCTATGTCAATATCACCAATAGTCAGGAAATAATCTCCCATATATCGTATCACGTCACTTTTGGTATGGACAGGATTCAAGTTCCCACGTATAGGAAGCTCAGAAAAGATCACGTCATTATTAGAGTAATAGTACTGTAACGGTCCTCTTTTGTAAAATAAACTAGCTAAAATGCTACAGGAAATTCCGTATGTCAGCGGCAAGTGATGGTATGTCACGCCTTCAGCTACAGAAGTAGGTAGCTTCATGCAGACATAGCAATCTTCAATTTCCATAGTCTCTACATAGTGTATTAACAAGTTTGCGAAAACATTTAAGCGTGTCCTGTTTTTAATTCCATGATAATGTAGTTCTCCCTCATCTGATGCTTCTAAGTTTTGTTTTGTTTGTCTCAGTGCTCTCTCATGTCTAGCTACACTCTGTGTTGTCAGCTCCTCACTGTCAGTATTTACAATTTCAGTAGGGACAATATTAGTATCTTTGCTTATAGCAAAGGGAATGAAAATTGTTAGTCCTATCCAGAGTAATATCAGGACAACTATACTACAGACACATACCTTGCAGCAAGTTTTGCAACCGCTGCGACTAGGTCTACCATTCACGTTTGCATCAGACATTTTGGCTCAGTAGAAGTTTTTCGACCCCTCTTTGTGACTTTACACGAGTATCTTACTTTGTGCAAATTCACGGTGGCTCTTCTTCTTCTTCGTCAGAGTACTCAGGGACGGGCTCTCCGTCGCTTACGTCAGTGATATCGAGATCTTCAAGTTCTTCTAACACAAGGGTCCATTCAGGTGACTTGTACTTTTTGTTTTGCCTCTTTATTCGATCACTCCTTCTTTTGGAAGTGTCTTCTGGTTGTTCTGCTATGCGAGCACTTCTCCTTTCTTCTGCACGTTTTTCTTCTACCGTTTTTATTCTCAGTCTCAATTTCTTTACGAATCTAGGCTCCAGATGCTTTCTTTTCTTAAGTCTTTTCGTTGGCACTTGGACTTCGTTTTCTTCTCTTGCCCTCTTATTTTCATTAGCTTGTGGCAATTCTGCTTCAGTTTCTTCTTCTTCTATCTGACTAATTCCAGGGCTAGCATCTGTTTCTTCTGCCTGGGTACTAATCTGGCCTGGTTCAGGTAAATTGTGGGTTTGCTCTTCAAGTGTCTCTGACTCTGTTTCCTGAACACGTTCTTCTAATTCTATCTAATCCTGTTCAAGCACTTCGATCTCTGGACTTTCTTCTGCTCGAACTATTACGCTATGTCTAGTCTGTCCCTTCCCGATATCAGGTGTCAGTGGAGGAGTATCAATCACTTGCTCTGTATTCCTCACTTGTTCAGTATCCTTCACTTGTTCAGTATCGGGCACCGGCTCTGCAGCATCCACTTGTTCTGTATCAACCACGTGCTCTGTCCCTGTCTGACCTTCTCCTTCCTCAGTTTTGATGTGAATCTCAAGAGTCTGAGGTTCTTCGCCTGTGCCTTGCTTTTCCTCTCTAGTCCATTCTCTACCTTCCAAAAGTCGTTCACTTGTTCGAATGGGGTCTTCGGTGAGATCAATCAAGGGAATCCACTCCTCTGGCCATATGCTCGGCAGCTCGTCTTCAGCTACTTCTGGCTCAGCTTCTTGGACCCCTTCAGCAGGCTGGACTCCTGGTAGTTCGTTGTCAACTATTCTTGGGCCAACGTCGGCTGATTCTGTAGCTTGACTGGTACTGGGCTGTACGTCGTCAGCTACTTCTGGTCTGGCTCCTGCAGAGTCCTCTGCGGGACGTCCTTCTGCTTCAGGCACCTCGTCTGGTGGTACCTTCTGGGTGTGGCTGGCGTGTACCCAGCGTGGAACTCCTGCACACTTTACTGCTGTGGTAGTTACCAGGATCACCTGACGTTTTTCTCCCCACCTTGGCTCCAGGCAGCTCTTCCGAGTATGCTTCTTTATCTTCACCCAGTCCCCCGGGACCAGTTTGTGGAGAGGAGTCGTTGGATTGAGGATGGCGTCTTCTCCGATCTGGCGAGAGATAGAACGCACTTGGTCACCCAATCTCTTGCAGTATTCAAGCACCAAATCATCAGTAATACTCAACAGTTTGCTTCCAGGCACCCATGCTTGTCTCATCACTCTTCCCATAATGATTTCATGGGGACTTAGGCCTGTTTTGCGATCAGGAACACTTCTGAGTCCCATCAGGACCAAGGGCAGGGCCTTCACCCAGGTCAATTTAGATGCATCACACAGTTTTGCTAGTCTGTTTTTGATAGTTCCATTTATTTGTTCCACTACTCCAGAAGCCTCTGGACGGTAGGCACAGTGAAGCTTTTGTGAAATTCCAAAGGCCTTACAGAGTTCGTCGATCACTTCATTATGAAAATGTGAGCCTTGATCTGATTCAATAGTGACTGGAACCCCGAACCTAGGTATCAGTTCTTTTAATAAACACTTAGCTACAGTTTTTGCGTCATTTTGGGGAGTAGGGAAAGCTTCCACCCACTTTCAAAATAAACAGACCATGACAAGGACATACCGCTTCCCTTCACAACGGGGCATGGTGATGAAATCAACCTGTATTCTCACAAAGGGACCCCCTGACCTCCCAATTTTTCCCAGTTCAACCACCGTCTTCTTCCCTGGGTTCATCTTTTGACATGTCAGGCACCTCTGGCAGAGGGACTCTGCTACTTTCCTGAACTTTTTACTGTACCAAGTCTGTTGGAACACTAGAGTCATGGCGTCCCTACCAATGTGTGATCCTTCATGTATCAATCTTGCCATTGTGCTAAGTAAGTGTCTAGGTAACACAGGCATACCAGTTGGACCTATGATGACACCATCCACACGTCTTGGTCTACACCCATCGTCCTTCCACTTCTCTCTCTCTTGCCAAGGTGCCGCCTGCTGCCACTCTTTCACTTCATCCCATGTAGGCACTTCTTCAAACACCTGAAGTTGGCAGCTGGTTCCTGGCCCCCCTCGTTTTGGATTTACGATATACCGATCTCTGGCGCACCATTGGGCCACTCGATCAGCAAAATCATTTCCCAGTGATACAGTGTCCAGGTCCTTCTTATGGGCGACACACTTTACCACAGCCAGTTCCTTGGGTAACTGGATTGCCTCTAAAAGGTCTTGAACAACTTTTCCATTTCGAATTGGGGTACCTGATGAAGTCAGGAACTCCCTCTGTAGCCACAACTGGCCAAAGTCATGCACAACCCCATAACAGTACTGACTGTCAGTATACACTGTTATGCGTAGGTTCTTCCCAATTTGGCAAGCTTTTATCATAGCAATCAATTCAGCTACTTGTGCAGACTTTATGTGATATAAATAACCTGCTTCTTCAATTTTGGTTAAGGAGACTACCGCATAGGCAGCACTCAGGCCTCCTTGTTCATGTCTCAGACATGAACCATCCACAAATAATTCCTTGTCATGCACAGGCAATGGTGTTTCTTTAATGTCTGGACGTGGCTTGGTATTGAATTCTGTTAAATCGATGCAATCATGCTCATCATCCACCCCACCTTCCATATCCCTAGGGTCGGGGAGTAAGGTGGCAGGGTTCAAAATACTGCACCTAACAATGTTTACATTTGCAGCACCCACAAGAATCCTCTCGTATTTAGTCAGCCGACTAGGGGTGAGATACTGAGTCTTTGTTCTGGTCAGTAAAATTACCACTCCATGTGGGACATACACAGTTACCGGATGTCCCATGACAATGGACTCACTCTGCTCTAAACTTGCGCAGGTAGCAGCTACTGCTTTCAGACAACCTGGTAATCCAGCAGCCACTGGATCCAGGGTGGCAGAGAAATATGCCACAGGCCTTCTCGTTGTGCCATGATCTTGTGTCAGGACTGACAATGCGCAATTATCACGAGTGTCACAGAATAGGGCAAATTCTTTGGAATAGTCTGGCATTCCCAATGCAGGGGCTGTACACAGACAATCTCGCAGTTTCGTGAAGGTTGTTAAGCTTTCATCATCCCACTCTACAACATCTGGTGTTCCTCTCTTGGTCATTTTTATCAAGGGCCTAGCTAGGACTGCAAATCCCAGAATCCACTGCCTGCAGTATCCTATCACACCCAGGAACATTCTGATCTCTTTCTGAGTACGGGGTAACTGCATCTTTTGAATTATTCTCACTCTTTCCGATGTCACTTTCCTGACCCCTTTCTCTATCTGGTGCCCCAGATATTTCACTGATTTTGCACAGAACTGTAATTTGTCAGGGGCCACTTTATGTCCCTTCTCACACAGGTGATTCAATAAGGCAATGGTGTCAATCACACAATCCCTATGACTCTTAGACGCCACCAAGAGGTCGTCTATGTATTGTACTAAGACAGATTTCCCAGGTAAGACCAAAGTTTCCAAACATTTTTTCAAGATCTGATTAAAGATAGAGGGGGTCTCTGTGTCCCCTTGAGGGACCCTGTTCCAGCAATACACGTGACCATTGAAGGCAAATGAGAAAAGAAATTTGCTATCTGGATGCAAAGGAATGGAAAAGAATGCATGACACAGGTCTATCACAGTGAACCACTCAGCATCCCAGGGAATCTGATACAGAATCACTGCTGGGTTCGGGACAATAGGGCAACAGGGGACCACTATCTTGTTGACTTTTCGCAGGTCCTGCACTACCCTGTATTTGCCGCTAGGCTTCTTAATGCCCATAATCGGGGAGTTACATGGGCTACTCATTATTTCCTGTATGATGTTTCCTTCTAGCAATTTCTGTATTTCCAGAGTAACACCAGCTTTCACTTCTGCATTCATTCTGTAGGGTTTAGTATTGGGGTATACTGCATTGTCCTTGATGGCTATCTGTATGGGGTCCACATTTTTCATTAACCCTACATCTTTCCCAGTAAAGTCCCACACCTCTGGCTTCACTGCTTCTTGGAGTTCTTTGGGTAAATCCTGCATGGTCATTCGTTTAATTTCCGAGTCAGGGCGGACTAACATTATTTTATAAATGCCGTCTTCATCTGGGGTCTGAATTTCAACACCCTTTGGTGTGCAAAAGATGGTACAGTTCATTTTGCACAGCAAATCACGTCCCAGCAAGTTCACTGGACTGGAGTCGCAAACGACAAATCTATGCATTTCCTTAAAGTTTCCAATTGAGATCTCCATGGGCTTGGTAACAGGAGTACTAATCAATTGATTAGATACACCCACTACTTGGATGGCTTCTCCCGAGAGGGGTAGGTTTGGAACGTCCACTGTTCTCACAGTAGAACGGGTAGCACCAGTGTCCAACAGAAAAGTGACATCATTTCCGTCAACCTTTCCTTCAATGTATGGTCCGGACTGGTCTACCGGCAAGGAGGCGCCAAGTACGCACTCCTCGTCCTCCCCTCTCAGGCCCGTCAGTACTGGTCATCACAAAGGAAGGTATCATTTAATAGATACTGCGAAGTTGCTGCATTTCTGTTCTCATTGCTTTCCCAGACTTCTATCTCATCTCCCTCTGTTTGTTTTCCCTTGTATACTTGCTTTGGTGCTCGGGGCACCTGAACTGTTTTTACCTGTGGTTGAGTCTTTCTTGGTCTTTCTTTCTGCGTCTGTGGAGTTAAATCAGGTGTTTTGGGGTTATCATCCGGCAAGTAAGGACACTCGTTACGCCAGTGTCCAATTTCGCCGCACTGATGGCAGGGAAATTTCTTCATAGCCTCCTCCCTGCTCATTTTGGGCCGGGGCTTACCTCCTCCCCCACCCCCAGTACCTTGGTTCTGAGTGTTCTTGACCATGTTACTCAACTGTTTTTCCTGCTGTTCTGCGAGCTTCACCTGAGCCCACATCACCTTCTCCTTGAGAGCCTTTTTCTTTTCTGCCATCTCGTCCTCGCAGTACTTTGCGTACCGCAGAACCTCGTCTACCTTTTTGGTATGCCAACAGATTTTATTATCTTTTATCCACTGACAAATTTCAGGCCTTAAACCGTTTACAAACCTGTAAATGAAATGCGTCATATCCTTCATTTCGATGTTATCTATACCACTGTATGTTTTAAACACCTGCAACAGCCTTTCATAATAGGAGTGCACTGTCTCCTCTCTTTCCTGCGTTGTTCTATCTATCCTGGTCCAATCAGTTTCCTTTGCTGGCACCTTGTTTTTCAAATGCTGAATCACTTGTTCATATTTTTTCATCACTTCAATTGACGGCTCCCCCGTGGCGGAGTCCCTCGGGTACTCCTCACTAGGCCAGCCTATGCCTATTTTACACTCGGTCCATAGATCGACCGGGACCACAATATCGAAAAACCCATCCAGGTCTTTCCACAGGCATTTTTGCACCTTTACGAACCTTTCCACTTGCCGGTACCATTCAACTGGCTTTTCGCGCAACTTCGGGAAATCGTTAGTAAAGGACACAATATCCTGTCTGGACCATGGAACGTGCACATACCTCCCACCTGGTACTTCACGCATGGGGCATAATGTTTCAGGCTTGTCTACTTCTCTTAAAGGGAACTCAGGGGTAGCTTGTCTGGATCGAGCCTCATCTTTCTTTCTTGCCCACCTGCTTCTCCACCTTTCCACATCTCCCCATTTTTGCAAAACTGCAAGCAACTCTTTAATCTGCACCTTCTTCCCTGACACATTCAGGTTCTCTAAATCCTTGTCTGAGAATTCAGCTCTGTAAGGCTTTTGTAAGGGCTTGGATCTTGAAATATCTACCCCCATACTAGCTGCGGTGTCTGTCAGCTTTTCGTGGAGCACCCTGGTACTTCTGGTAAGGCTTTTACACATGAACAGCAATTCTTCTTCAGAATAGGTGTTTAATCTGTCTAACCCCACATTTCCTGCCATCAATTCCTCTATTTCTACCCTCAGCTTGTAGAGGTCTAAAGGTTTCGTTTGCGGAGCCTGTTTTTCTAAATCACGACTCCAACTTTCAATCTCTTCCGGCGTTACCAAGGAAACACTCCTAGTCCCTGTTGCTGATTCTAATTTAATTTCTTTCGCATCAAAAGGATTATGCCTCTTCTGCACTCCCTTTCCGGTCTGTTTGTTTGGCAGATCCAAGAACACCACTTCGGACTCGCACTCACTGGACTGATCGTCTATCAGTAGGGGCTCTTGCCTCGGCGGGGCCATTATCGGGTTCATAACTGGAGGGTTCGGACTTCCTTGACTATTCCCATACAACGGAACCACTGGTCCGATTGTTACCGGAATAGTCAAAGCTTCAGGACTGGTATTTAACTGGGAGATTTTCTGAATTATTTCTGTCCTCTGTCTAGCTAGGGCCTCTTGCTCCCTTTCATCTAGTACTCTTCCTAATGTCCGGTCAGGTATCATCTGTGGGGTCAGGTGAGGGGTAAGACTCGGGGCAGTAGGATGCGTTTCACTTGGTCCTCCACCATAATTTGGTTTTGGGAACAAAGTTCCTGTGCCAAATGACCTGCACTCCTCCCCATATGGAGGCTGCAAAAAGGGTACTCCTGAACCTACTGGCTTTTCTTCGTTTTCATACAGAGGTCTGGGAAAAAATGTTCTTTCACGGGAATATTTTTCCTCTGAGCTCACGGGTATTCTAGGATATATATCGCGTACCTCTGCGGGTCCGGGGTTCTCAAAATAGGGCAACACCTGGCCACCTCCCCCCCTACATAGGGATCTGTCCTCCTCCTTAATAGATGGACGCTGGGGATTCTCTCCTGCACTGGAAGGTCGGGCTCCCTCATTATAAGGGGGCGGACTTCTCGTAAAGATGTCATCTAACAATTCATCGTCTGACTCCCCAAGGGCCCCCCAATGCTTACTCTTTTCTGTTCTTTTCTCTCCCGCAGAAGGGGTACCTGCTGGCATCATGGGAAACAGACCCTCAACAATCATGCTCTGCCTCCACTGTTTCATCCTCTTGTCCCTAGTCTCCTGTTTCAGCCTTGGGTACCACTTGGTCAGACCTTTGTCCATCCGGGGTTTCTCTCTTTCAAAAGCCTCAATCTCCCATTCCTCTAATGCCTCATACTGCGTTAGTCTCGGTCTGGGCTGCAATTCATTCATTCGCGTTCTCAAATTAAATAAAATTCGGCCATTGAAAGTACCGTCTAACGGAAAAGCCAATACTCCGTCATCTTTTGTGTACTTTACCCAATTCTCCAACCACACACAGGTATTGTACCCTCGGTCAAACATCATGAATGAGGCAGGAGTATTCGGTGGCGGGATAGTAACGCCCTCTCTAGATTTAATCGGTTTGTCCGTTTTGAAATAATTCTTTACCCTATTTACAAGGGACATCTTACTCTTAGCTCCGTACATAATATCGTATCTATTAGCTTTCCACTGATCCCTTTCAAACCCTTGGTTTCTTGGATCGGGTCTAGTCTCTGGACAATACGAGTGCCACATACAATTTCTACGCTTAACTCTGTTTACAAAGTCACCTCCAATCAGAACGCGTCTTGCAATTCCGTGCGACCAATGGGGTGCACGCGTTCAAATAATTTCGGCCAATGGGTGCGCGGCCCCTTCGTGAGACTGTCCTCACGCACCGGCGCTTCACCCCTCCTTTACAATTCCAGCCCCGCTACCCGCCCGCTGCTTCTACCAATCCCAGCGCGGCACGGAGTGACGTCAGAGGCGCTTCGCGACTGACTCCCTCCCTTCACAAGGTAACGGAAACTTTCTTTCCTTTTAAAGTGCTCAGTGCTTGGTTATTTTACAACAAATATACATTCGCCACAGTGCTCAAGTGTCTAGACAGGATAGTGTTGTTTCACTGCAAGTAAACTATTTCCATTTACTTTTCACGCGCTGCGGGTAGATCTCTTCCGCCTACCCTTCACTCCAGCATCGGTGCACCTGTTATTCCCCTAAACTCATCCACTTCTCCGGGATATATCCGAGTCTAAGGTTTCCCAGTGGACCCCTCTGCTTTCACCCTAGCTCCGAGGAACCTGCTACTTTTCCGATGTGACCCTTACTAGGTTACGCCACTATGGGAATTTTGCCAATGAACCTCGTTACTGACATTTATTCACACATGTATTCAGAAAACCCTAGTTAGTGCTTCCCAGTTATCCTAACCTGCACCTAACTTTCCTTAAGCCTGTGACCTCAGGACAATGGATTCTATCCACCACTTGCCCTTTCAATTCCCCGCGGAGTTCGGACAACACTGACTGACACGATTTACAAACGCATGGATTAATACATATAACAATATAAGAACAAGAATAATAATGAAAAAACAGTTCATTGATTTTCAGCAGCGTATTCACAAGAGATTGATCGGGTCCCTCGGAACAGCCGCTCTTATAGCAGCATTAATGTACTAGCAGCTACCGACTTAACTAGTCTAACTAGTCCTACCTAACCTTTAGCTAGTCCCTAACCATCCTCTGATCTACCAGAAAACTGATAGAGCGCGCGAGGTCACCCAGCCAATGATTCCGCCGTTTCCGGCTTCAGGGCCCATATACTTTTAATTCACACTATTCATTGACAGGGCGACTTCACGGGCTGCTACCAATTTGTGTGTTTTTCCCTACTGTTATTACTCAGTGTACCCGACTTACCATCCACCGACACGGGTACCTATGACCTCAACGGATCAGGGGCCTAGCTGTAAAAGGAAAGGCAGCAAATGCAAATTCAAATGACATTCAATACTGTTGTAAAATGACCACGGACAACTGGAAGTTTAAATTGTTTATCTAAAGTTCGTTTTCATCAAGCATCAAACTTACAAGAATAAGGCAATCAATAACCAAGATAATGAAAAGTACATAACTATAGAGAAATAAAGTCAGGGTAATCATTCAAATGCAAATATGAGAGGCAAAGGAAATATGCTATACATTCAAGGCAAAAACTCTTTAGAAAATTTAAGTAAGGCTGTTCTAGACCATATCAGAAAATGACAAACTGCAATGCAAAATATGATTTCTAAAAGGTAGGATAGCATAGGAACAATTTAAGAAAATATGCAATTGACTTTAAGATTCAATAGTTTGCGGCAAAAGCATGGAAAATCAACATGTGCAAAGGTGTGTCTTTATTAAAGCAAAGACAGAAAAATAGAAAGGTGCAATTTTAAAGAACTTAGAGCAGTATTTACCTAGACTGGTGTGGAAACCAAACCCTGGCCACGGGTCAGTTTAAGGACAGGAAACCCTCAAGGAAGGATACCCCTCAAAGGACAGCAGGTGCAGAATGGACACCCAGGACAGGACAGGATACCCTCAGATTAGGAATCAGGACAGGACCTCAGGACAGGACAGCAAACCCTCAGGACAGGACCGCTCAGGACAGGACCGCACCCGCAGTTTGGAAGCAACGCCTGCGCTCCACCCTCTCTGCAGCTATCGATCAAGACCCCGATTGGGTCAGCGAACTCCCAGCAAAGTGCTTCGCCAGCACTTTAAGGTTCAGTAGAACCTTAGTCTATGGTCAATTTCGGACAGAGTGCTCCGCAGCGCTCTGTATCTTCAGTCACCTATTGAGTACGATGGGTCAGTGACAGGTCAGCTAAACCAGACAAGTCGGACAATTTCCCTAGGTGAACCCAGGGTAGATATACAGTTTGGGGACGGTGTACCACCCCCCAATGTTGCAAAGTGTCAGAATCCCTCAATTTGGATTGGTCCTAAGATAGGATTTGGGTAACACACCAATCATAACACACTATTTGGATGCTTCATTTACATGTCTGGGTACCGCCTAGCGAGATTGGGGTTCCCATGAGAAACTGCATAGAAATACAATAGAGATATTACATTGTTTCGGAATAAGAACATGTGATTCCGTCCTGCTAGGGTTGCAGGTCAGTTCTCAGGAGCATCTTGCCCATCACTGCCAACTGGCGGTGTTCCATCAGCCAAGGTTGTCGGTGCCCCAGAAAGTCGCACATGCGTAGAAGGGACCTCCAAGATGGCTTTTGGTGCAGTTAGACCCCCATTCCCCGCGGTACATGAAAAGCAAGCGAAAACAAATTAATACATAAAAATAACATTATGAAAACACATCACAGGGTTTGTACTTTCAACTTATCACTATAAAATATACTTATGCAACCTAAATGTTAGCTACATACAAACAAACACAAGAGCAGTGGCACGAGCAGTACCACGTTACTGGCAAAGCTATGTATTACGCATGCGCATAAATTTCCCTCCAAACCTGCAGACGCGTCAGGACACGTGAGTGTGACTGACGCATGCGCAGAAACTAAATACAAGCGGCGGCCATGTTAAGTGACTCGAGTAAATTATTTTAGTAAAACACATAGGCAAGCTTCATGGAAACTTAAAATAAACGTTAGTAAGACGTACAACTTATTACTTTATTACACATAGACGAGGTTCATGAATACGGCAAGTCGCAAAATATGCGAAGCTTTGCTTCATCAGGGGCTAAGACCTAATCTGGAATGGACAGTCATCCTAGTTGACAAGAGTGCTAGGGGCAAGGCGTCAGGCCATTTAAGACCCGTACTGGCTTGGATCTTGGCTAGCTTGAGTTTCAATGTGCCATTGTAGCACTCTACTAATCCAGCTGATTGGGGGTGATTTGCAGCGTGGAATTTCTGGTGTATGCCTAGACACTCACACACTCTCTTCATCACTCGTCCTATGAATTCACTTCCATTATCACTCCAGACAATTCTAGGCATACCGAATCTCGGGAAGAACTCTTTGACAAGAGCTTTGGCAGTTGTCAAAGCGGTATTGTCTTTAAGGGGGTACGCTTCCACCCACCTTGAAAAGGCGCAAACAACAACAAGCACATACTTTAGATTGTTGCACCTCTCCATGTGGATGAAATCGAGCTGCAAAACCTCGAACGGATACGTAGGAGGCGCAAAATGACCAGCTGGAGTTGGAGTTCCTTTACCGGGATTGTATTTCAGGCATATCATACAGTTTCTGACCACATTTTCTGCATATTTTGGGATATTGCTATTCTGCCATACTGGGGCCAATAGCTTACATATTCCTTTCGAACTGATGTGTGCCATGCCGTGAGCCATTGTTACTACTGCAAGTACGTATGCATTAGGTAGTAGCCATCGCTGGTGTTCCGATAATTCGACCCAACAACCATTCGCATCCAACCTACCCTTACTTTCTCTCCACTCATTCAACTCATTCTCAGTTGCCTCAGCTTGTATAGATTTCACGCTTTCAATGGTGTCCTCACACATTCCCATATCAGCAATACATCTAGCGGGACTCGCTACATACATTCGACTCATCGTGTTCCTTGCGGTCTCTTTCGCAACCCCGTCTGCAAATGCATTCCCGCTGCCAACATCGTCTTGAATTTTCTTGTGTGCACTGCATTTTATAATGGCAACTTGTAGTGGCATGGTCAGTGATTCAAGGAGCTCATTAACTAGCTGACCATGTTGTATCTTTGCACCATGTGATGTAAGGAAACCACGTTCACGCCATAATCTCCCAAAACTGTGAGCCACGCCTAAGGCGTATTGGCTGTCAGTGTACACATTCACTCGCTTTCCTTTTGCTAACACGCATGCTCTGGTAAGTGCAATAATTTCCGCAGCTTGTGCAGAGTTGTGGGAAATACGTGCGGTCTCTATAATGGTGTGTAATGTTGTTACGGCATATGCGGCAGTCGTATCACCATTCGGGAACTTGAAACATGAACCATCAACCCATAAAGTATCGTTGCATTCAGGAAGGGGAGTGTCCTGTAAGTCTACTCTCCCTTTTGTCTCTTCTTCTGTCCTGAAGCAGCAGTCATGGTTATCAATTTTGTCTGTGTCTGTTTCTGTCGGGATGGGTAATAGTGTAGCAGGGTTGAGTGTATCACACCTCTTTATGTGTATGTGACTTGCTAGCAGTGTAAGTTCGTAACTGGATAGTCGAGCGCTAGTAAGGTGTTGTGTCTTTGTCCTGTTTAGTAAAATGTCTACTGCATGTGGAACCATAACAATCAGAGTATTATTCATGACTAATCCAGCAGACTGTCGAATGCAGACAGCTGCTGCGGCGGTGGCTCTCAGACAACTTGGTAGTGCCTTAGCCACAGGATCTAGAGTTGCCGAAAAATACGCGCATGGGCGCTGTTTGTCCCCGAAGTGTTGTGTTAAGACTGATAATGCACAGCCTTCCTTCTCATGGACATATAATGTGAAAGGCTTACTGTAGTTGGGGTTTCCCAACACAGGAGCCGAACACAATGCATCACGCAACTTGTGGAAACTTGTCTGACAATCTTCAGACCAGGGCATAGGATTGGGCGTATCTTTACGGAGTAGTGCCAGCAAGGGTTTAGCTAGTAGTGAGAAATTCGGTATCCATTGTCTACAGTACGATGTAATGCCCAAAAAGGCTCGAACTTCTCTCTGTGTCCTTGGGGCACTCAGTTCTGCAATTGCCTGTATTCTTTCTGGTGTCAGTCTCCTTCCCTCCTTCGACAAGATGTGACCTAAGTAGGTTACTTCTTGTCGGCAAAATTGTAGTTTGGAAAGGGATACTTTGTGCTTCATGTCACATAAGTGACGTAATAATGACAATGTAGCTCGCTTGCAAATTTCCTCAGTGTCTGCGGCGATCAGCAGATCGTCGACATACTGAATCAGAGTCGAACCATCTGGTAGAATAATCGTGTCCAGTTGTGTTTTCAGGGCCTGACTGAATATTGATGGGCTTTCGCAGTAGCCTTGAGGAGCGCACTTGAAGCGGAAGCTTCGTCCTCCTAAATTGAAGCCGAAAATGTCTCTACTCTCCTCAGCAATCGGGATGCTGAAGAGAGCGTTCTTCAGGTCAATCACCGAGAACCAATTTGCTGAAGCTGGAACCATTGTCAATAAAGCAGTAATGTCGGGGACGACTGGAAACTGTGGAATAACTACCTTGTTCACTTCTCTGAGGTCGATCACGAATCTGTATGTAGGCGGTTGTAAATGATCAGTGCGTTTTAAGACGGGCAAAACCGGACTGTTACAGACATTTCCTGTCGTTTCTTCGATGACGTCTTTATCAATCAAATCATAAACAATTTTCAACAATGCTTTTTCGCATTCGCTAGATATTTTGTATTGGGGAATACGTGGCAACCTAACGTCGGCTTTCAAAGTTATGACATATGGTGTTATCTCCAAACGACCTACATCATTAGAACCATTAGCCCAAAGTATATCAGGAAGTGACAATAATTCAGTTGGAATATTTTCCTTTGACAAATACATCGAAGAAATGACCTTCTTACCTAAAGTAAGTTGTACTCCCGAGGGAGAACAGTACAAGGTCGCATATAACCTTTTTAGTAAATCCAAACCTAACAAATTTTCACCACAACCTGTTGGCAAAATGAGGGGTGCTTCTAATTCGCATGGGCCAACAGAAAGGGATATAGGACTAGAGATCGGGTTTCTAACAGGGGCGCCAGAGAAACCTACTGAGACATTCATTTCGCCAGACAAAGGTGCGCCAGGAAGTTTCGAGTGCATAATAGAACTTTTTGTAGCACCAGTATCCAGCAGAAATGGCTCTGACACTCCTGAGGTAATCACCTCGACATAAGGTCCATTCTGATCTACCGGAACTGAAACAACTCCCTCTCTTTGTCCATGGCTGTCCTAGCAATCATTACCCTCATTCTCGTGTTCGGCGTAATAGTCGTCGGCATAGTACTGAGCTGACTTAGACGATGAATTATTCTGTTGGTCAAAGCTATTCATGGACTTCTGAGGCGGAAAAGAAGTTGTATTCTGAGTGAAATTTCCACGGCCTCTACCTCTAGGGGCATGCTGAACACCTCTTCCCCTTACACCTTGAGCACCGTTTAAACGTCGCGCAAGAGCCGGACAATTACCTTTAAAATGACCCTCTTCCTTGCAATACGCACATTGATTCGGGCCATATGTAGGACGCTGATGGAAAAACTCGTTACCTTGTGCGTTCCTCGAATACTGCTGTCGTGGTTGATAGTCGGGCTGACTAGCCGTGCGAGGCGGATAGGCCTGCTGGAGGAGAACCTTAGTTTTCAAATCTTTCGTCTTTTTATCTGCCTTGTCTAGCTCGTCCCTACGCCTATTTTCATAGTACTGGGCCGTAGCTAAAATCTGCGCTGACGTAGAGACAGCCCAAGCACTCTCAGAGTCTTTTAGTTTATTACATAGTTCAGGGAGCAAATTATGTACGAACTTGTCCACAAACAATCTTTGGCCACCCTCGGTAGCCATATCTTGACCACTGTGGTCGGTGAATGTTTCCTCAAATCTTGTGAAAAAGTCAGACACATTCTCATCTTTCTTTTGTTTACACGCTGATAGCTTGTCCCAATTTACGCGTACTTCAGGCATTATTGTCTTCATGTACGCTATAATTCTACCGGGAAGTTCGGCTATTAACGGCTCAGGTTTAAAACCACCGATTTGTCCAGCATCTGTAGTCGCAATGTTCGCCCACGAGTCACCTAGTTCCTGATCGTGATCCGTATGACGTATCTTGCTCCATAAAGGATGTGGAACAACGTTTCCAAATAACATGTCTACATCCGCTAAATTCATTATACATGAGCTTGCAGTTTGCGATAACTCCTTATAATACCCAGTTGGGTTCTTACGAGGGTCAGGTAGTGACTGCTTGAGTGCTAATACTTCCGATCTTTTCCATGGGACATGTACCCATACACGCTGGAAATGGGGCAGAATTGGTGGATTAGCATTCGCATCACCTTCCCTCCAAACTGGAGGAACCTCTCTCATGGGGTACTGTCTCGCTCTTTTCCTACTAGACGTACCACATTCAGACGATGACCCAGAGTTACCACCTGTACTTCGATATGATAATAATACCTCAACTGCTTTGTCGACATCGGGACCTACAATCATGCCTTTCCCAAATTTAAATCGTACATTACACAACTCTCGAGCGTTGCTCTCTTGACCATTATCTTCCAAATCCTCACACAGAAAAACACACATCTGTTCAAAAACATATCTTTGCGTCGGTTCATCCCATTGACGGAAAACGTTCATGACGGACTCTACATCATATCTGGCTGTATCCAGAACCCAATTCCGTGCTAACTTATTCAGGCATTCCCTCTCTTGATAATCAGGCATTTGGCTTCGTCTTTGTCCCGTATTAGGGGTCGTTTTAGGCGACCGAAACAGTGGTGAAGGAATGTTAGTAACAATGCTGGCCATTTTATGCCAGACGAAAGGTGAAAGCGGAGGAATAACTGGTGGCAGAACAGAGTCACGCAAAGCAGAAACAGAAGCGTTCGCAGAATTAGTATCAGAAGAAATAGAAGGTGCGCTAGGCGAAGTTGTAGAAGGAACAGTAGGAGAAGTAGATGTGATTGGTGAGCCTTGAGGAGGCTGCACTAGAGAAATAGAAGCCAGCTGAAGAGTAGCTGGTGAGTGCTGTAGAGGAGCTGGTATAACAGCTACCAGAGGTGCAACTAAAGGTTGCGGAGGTGCTGTGGCATTTTGCGCATAGGGTGGTGGCGAACTTAGTAAATGAGCCATTAATGGATCTTTTTCACGCTCTTTTACTGTCTCTTGCTGAAGAGAAGGTAAAACAGGATAGCATTTATCTATTGCCATTTTACGTTGCCTGTGCAACTGCTCACTTATTCGATCCTCTTCGTTGTCTTTAAATTTTATCGCGGCTTGCATTACTGAAATACCTCTTTCCCTCTTATTCTTCTTTTCTAATTTAATTTCCTTCTGTTTGGCCTCTTTACGCCATAAGCGAAAAGAGTCAAACATCGCCGGTCGGGCTTTCTTCTTGAACAGTTTGACCTCTAGGTTATCTAAAACTTCTGAGGCGAAACTACCATATTGGGGCCATTTTAAAACACCATCCTTACGGGTGTATTTTATCCACACTTCATTATATGTGACAGGACCTACGCCATGTTTTACATAGAGCTCATACGTTGGAGTTCCAATTGGAGGAACCGGACAAGAATCCTCTAATCGGGAGCCCTTATTATAACCAAGACAAAACAAGTTTCCAAGTCTGCTAAAACCAGGCATCTTCGCTCACTAGTCTAGCTTCAAACTTCAAAGGTTTTTCTATTACGATATTTCTCGTGAAAACACGAGTCCTTCGGCTTTGGGGCTTGCAAGTACCAAATCAAGTCGTATCTCAAGGATACCAAAAACTAAGGACAAACTAAGGACTGGGAGACGCTCCACTTATACTTAACTGAAGTATTTGAAGATCGGTGACGTCGCTAGAAGACTCGTCTATCGTTTCGCTCTACCAAGGATCACTGGGTCCAAAACAAGGCGATAGTCAGGGCAGCAGTCCTTCGTAGCCGTCGGGACGCGGGGAACCTCGCAGCAAAGACCTTCGGAACCACGTCGACATACAGGGGTCGCTGAAGTGGCTGGCCGTCCTCCGGAATTTTCACACGAAGCTCCTCACGAACATCTGGCTTGGACCGTCGCCGCTTGATATCGCCCCGAGTTGGGCGCCAACTGAGGTGCCGGGTTTTTAGGAACCCGGTGGTGCCAGGGGATAACACCCGAAGACCTCTGAGTTCTCCCTTGTTCCGGACCACAGAAACAATGAGTCTTCTAGTCGCAGTCAGAGATCAAGTTTTATTGGTAGCTACCAAGTAACACGTGTCCTAGAAGCATGACAAACACGGGTCATGTGTTCTCAGGAGACTGTTCGTGTTCGTTTTTACAGAACCAGCCTTCTCCTTTTATACAGACAAAATGGCTTCGAGCAAGAATTCTTGAGTTTATGATATGGCTATAAACATATTTCTGCAATAATACAAAGTGCGGAGTCATGTAAGCAAGCCCACATTTTAGATGTCCAGTTCGTGATAGATTACCCAGCAAGATCCGGGACTCCCATCAGATATCGATGAAACACCAATAAAGGCAGGTACCACCCAGTCATAAAACTGGCCATAAACAAGGAATATGGACAGGTGCATGTTTGTAGAAAGCATGTTCTGTATGGGGTGAATGGTTTGTGGAATGTTATGCATTGATGCTATCGTATTCGGCCACTGGGCGAGGAGCTGCCCAAACAGGTTTGGCTTAAGGCCATGGAGTCAGTTGGGACAGGTCAGGGGGAAGTCAGGGAAGGTGGACGTGTCCCTTTGGATCAAGCTCGACCTTTAATTGACTTAACATGAGGGCAAGACGTAAGATGGATGCCGTTCACAAAATGGAGTCTAAGGGATTGGGACGGAAACTACGATTTAGGGGTGTTGGCAACCCTCGATTGTGACGCAAATACATAGGAATGATGTCCTAATCATTATCGGTTCATGGACACCAAAATCGTCATGGTACGTTGATATTTTGTGACACAGGTATTGGACCTCGATATTGGGATAACAACAGGGTCCAGATTTTCAGAACCACAGTCCGACACTATTTAATATCTATGTGTCGGACCTTGCTAATGTCATCAAAGCACATGGGATGAGCCTAACCTCTTATGCGGACGACATGCAATTGGTATTGGCCATTAAAGGTGACGGAGTGGAGGTCGCCCAACGTTTTCAAAATGGAATGTTGGAGATAGGAGAGTGGATGGCAATAAATTGCCTGAAGCTCAACTCAGAAAAAACCGAGGTAGTTATTTTCGGACCTCTTTCACCAGATTGGTCATCATATTGGTGGCCTCTCACATTTGGAGCACTCCCAACGCCAGTAACTAAGGTTAGAAATTTGGGAGTCACCTCTGATGACGGCCTCAATTTCATGGATCATGCGAACAAAGTGGCTACTACAGCCCACTACAAATTACGCATGATCAGAAAAATCAGTCCGTTCCTGCCAGCAGCCGCCATTAAAACCTTGGTTAGTTCCTTGGTCTTATCGTCACTTGATTACTGCAAAGGCCTATTTTTAAACACTCAGGTCAGGGTCACAAGGAAGTTGCAGTCGATACAAAATGCTGCAGCACGCCTGCTTTCTGGAATCCCTAAATTCGCGGCCATTGCAGAAACTATTAAACGACTCCACTGGCTGACGATCCAGAACAGGATCAAGTTTAAATCACTATGTATAGTGTACAAAGCGCTAAATAATCAAGGCCCGCATTTTTTAACAGACCAACTGGTTCCATATCAACCCTCTCGTCAGCTTCGTTCCTCTAATCGTAACCAGCTAGTGATCCCTCGTTCCAAAACAGTGTCCTGGGGTGATCGTCGCTTCTTGGTCGCTACCCCTAAACTCTGGAACACCCTGCCCCAAGATATCAGATTAGGCTCTACACTCATCCAGTTTCGTAAGAGATTAAAGACTTGGTTGTTTACCCAATAGTCTCCATGAAATGAAGGTAACTTGTCGGAGCAAATAACATCGATCTGAATCTATGCAAATTGACTAGCGCCGAGACGCCTGCGGGTATTTGTCGCGCTTTATAAATGGCAATAAAGAAACATAACTTGTGTCCATCTATATTGGTCATACATTTTTTTCACAAGTGTTCCTTCACCACGAAATATTATGCCTATCAAACTTCACATTATGGATTTGCCTTGATCTAAAACTGCATTACCCTAGTTGATGTGCTAATAATGCATATTATGTGAACAAGACCTTCTCCATACAAGTTGTGGCCTGATCTACAGTCCATGTTGATGGACTTTGGAAAGTGTGACTCGCAGCTGAATCTCAGTAGTCAGTGGCTGGGAATAATCCAAAAAGCAGGTGTGATGCACACACATCAGATATCCTGGCATTACGATTTGAATGATCCATACACTGTTTAAATATTCAACCTGGTTATGAATTTTCAAATTGAACAATTATATAATCGAATATATTGTCAACAGTATTACACTGTGAGTATTTAGAATTTGATATACAAGGCGATTTACTTGAATAGGAGAAACTATGCTATGCTGTCTCTTCTGTCCCAGATGCTCTTATGTCCAAATCTCAGCAATGAGTAAGTGGCAACTGTTCAATACATCTCAATGTGAAATTTTGTTATCTTGCTAGTGGGGTTGAGAAAACGTTTTAAAATTTTTAAAAGGGGGCTGGAGCTTATCATGCAACGGCTTCTGCTACAGATAAGGTTTGGAAGGTGTTCCACAGTATGGTACCTCCAACAGTAATGCTGGTCAAACAAATGTGGGCAAGCAAAAAGGTTCCCTTGAAATGAACGGCTCTTGTAACAAGATAGGGGATATGTGATGACCCCATCTCTTGGAGATACTGTGGTCAGAAATGGTTAAGTGTTTAAACTGATTAGTGCACCCAGAGTCAATGTAGATGTTCTACTATGATTTAAATGGGTTTTCTGTTGATAGAGCGTGATGGTGTTTTGGAATTTGTAGGGGTGAATCATAACCACGGATTGTCTGCACCCGCATATATTCTCATGTTGTATTAACATTTGACCATTAGAAGGCATTCAATAATAACATGTGACAGTGTTAATGGTAGGAAAAGTGTTGGGCAATATAAAGAGACAATGTAGCATTCATGTTAGAATATTTTAATTCATAGTATTTGATGCCAACTGCCTAACGAAATTGCTTATATATAATGATGTGTATGATTTAAACTTGCACCATGTTGAAAATTGCACATAGACATGATTTCCATAAGTTGCTCGCAGTTAACAATGAATTTTATGTGCTTCTGTAATGTAATTAAATGTAAAGGCCTGAATGAAAAGTTCACTTAAGTGAATATGTGAGGCCTATGTGTTTCACTCTTATGTTGGCCGATTTCTTTAGGCCTGAAAATTATTTTCCCTGGGGGTTCAGTAGTGAGGGTTTTTAGTGAGATTTCATGTGCATGTTGAATCTGCTCTGTTCTCACGTTTCTGATGCAGGCGTAGAGCGTCATCTTTGTTAGTTAGAATAAGGTCTTTTGTTTAGGAGAGTTAGGCTCTGGAGGATGCGTTACATTTTGGTGAAGAAGAGCTGATAATTGGGAGCCGATGTTCTTTCTCATTGAGGGAGGCTTGGGAATCAAGGTCATCGAGCCAGGAGCTGGGAGCACCGACACTGTGTGGATCATCACCTATGGGAAGTGTCCAGCAAGATGAGGTGATCTCTGGGCGTGTTCTATGATTTTGTGTTTTGTATTAATGATAGTGTCCCGGGGTGGAGTCAGGAGAAGGGGTGAGGAGATCGGAGGAGAGAGAAGGAGCATCTTAGAACGAGCTATGTAGCTTTGGCGACTTGAATCATACAACGTGAGTTTTCTTCTTAGGAAGCCATCACGTGCTGACACCTTTTTTCCTGACTTTGCCTGGGAAAAGCTAAGTAGGGAGGTCATGATGGTAAAAGTGTAGGGACAGACTAATGCTTTTTATTCATACTCCTCAGATGAAGATCGAACTCGACGTGGGGGCAATCATTGCCTGCGTTTTGCTTCTGGAAATTGTCATTCTGTTAATGATTCATTGTATAAAGTTAGCGCGTAGGTTTGGATTTATATTAGTTCCCATGTATTTCTATAACCTCTTAATGAGGTACTTGTACATCCAGTTGTTTTTGGCTTTGTAATAAAATCCCACTAACTCGGAGTCCGGAGTCTGTGATTCTTCAGAGTCGGTGGGCCCGATTCACAGAATGAACTTAAGACTCAATCCTAAACTTACTACTATTTTGGTATTCACAGAATGCACTTACTACTTTTGGCATTCACAGAATGAACCTACTACTTTTGGTATTCACAGAAGTAAGGATTTTGTCTTAAGTTTGTCTTAAGACAGACTTAAGACAGACTCTAAACTAGCATCTCAGATGACAAACCAGATGCTTGACTTAGACGCTTTCCAGGTGGCTGAGCGGTCACCATGTGTCCTTTACTTGCCACAACTTTCAGTGGCTCAGCATCAAATGGAGAATCACTAATTCGGGTAAATTTTTGCTTGACAAGGACAAGATCTCCTTTCTCAAAAACCATGTCTCGACAGCATTGGTGCTTATCGGCATAAGCCTTCATCTTGCTCTTGTTAGAAGTGTCAGTGGCACGAACCTTGTCGGCTCTTGGTCCATTGTGGGATCCTTGTTCTAAGGGCTCTCCTGAACAACAAGGTGGCAGGACTTTCTCCAGTTGTAAAATGGAGAGGAGATCTATAAGCACAGAGAGTTGGACACAGCGCTGACTTGAGATCAATCCCTTCTAGCGCAGTACGATTAATAATTGTCTTTTAGGTACCCATGAATCATTCTACCACGTCATTTGCTTGAGGCCAACGAGGCATGCTTTTCTGATTCTTAATGTTCAAATGACCCAAAAAAATGTCTCTACTCTCTCTACTATCGAAGGGTGGGCCATTGTTAGATTTAAGAATGACAGGAACACCTCATGGTGCGAAAATACAAACCTGCCATTCAATTACTCTGTCATGGATGGTTACCGATAAATCTTTCACAGGAAGAATGCATGAGTATTCATCTATAACTACCATGAGATGATGTTCTTTACTGAGGGGCCCAAAGAAGTCAACCACAAGTCTTACCCACACTTGTTTTGGAAGGTCAGACATATTTAGCGGATGTTGGGTAAAAGGCAGTAACACAGATGTCAGTTCCCTTTCAACTCATTCACCAAGGTGTGGAAACCACTGAGGGCTGAGCAATTCTATGGTGTCCTTTGTGTGCTAGTTCAGTTACTTGTTGCCTCAGGCTCTCCTGTATGATGTCTCGACCCTCTCAGTATGATACCATCCTGCATAATGGAAAGTTCTTCCAGAACATTCTTACATTTTGATACTCAACATCATCTGTGAGGCGTTGAGTGTGCATTCTCCATGACTGGGTTGCAATTATGTCTTTGAGTATGAGCATGAGCAGGTTTTGATCAGCACGGTGGCAGCTGTGATTTGTTCAATAGATAACGCTCTATGTGTGTAGGTGAGTAAATAGCCCCCACAACAAAGCCGTCACCCCGCATGCAATTACAACATGGTCATTACAACATCCATTTGGTAACAATGCATACCATTACCCAGCAAGTCGTAATAACTTGCGGAAGGGGGAGAAAGTGTTGATTTAAAATCCAACACCTTCCCTACTGTCTGCACAGGCTGGAGTTGGAATAGTAAATTATACTATTCCAACATTCAGTGTCCACCTCCGCAAGTCTTTGTTCTGACTTGCGGGGTAATGGAATGCGCTGTTATAATGCAGTTGTTGTAATGACCTTGTTGTAATAGCATGCGGAGTAAAGGCATGAGTGAAAAGGAGGCATATTCGTGTAGGTGTGCTAGACTTTACTATGAAGTTATTGTACACTTCTGCTGACTTAGATATTGTGCTGTTTCATTCTAATAGCACTCGTGAAAAGTAGTCTGCAGGGTTTTGATCCTGCCCTGGCTTATACACAATTGTGGAGTCATATTCCAGCAGTCGCAACCCCCACCTCTCAATGCAAGGGGGATCTTGGCCTTCGGATTCCCAAATACAGTGAGCAACGCCTGGTGGTCCATGATAAGGGTAACATGATTTCAATACAGAAACATGTAGAAGTGTTCACAAGCCCATATTATTGCTAAGTCCTCCTTTTCGGGTTGAGAGTAAGCACTTTCAGTCTGAGATACACTCCTGCTAGCGTAGGCCACAATGTGTCTCTGTGCATCTGGCTGTCCATTGTGTTGGGCAATGATCATGTCCAACCCCGCTGGACTTGCATCTACTACAATCTCAATGTGTAGTTTAGGATCAAAAAAGGCCATTTCAGTCGCATTTTCAATTGCATGTTTAATTTTCTTGAAGCTTTGGTCACAACCAGAAGACAACTTAAAAGGAACATTCCACCTTGTAAAGTCTCTTAGCAGAGCACTCACTCTGGCGAAATCACAAATGTATCTGCCAAAGTATTTTCCCATTCCTAAAAAGGATTGCAACATAGACACATCTTTTGGGGGACAAGTAGATGACAATGTTATTTTTTTTCAGGGTCAGGAGTCATTCCTTTTTCAGAAAAGACGTAGCTGAATAATTTTAGTCTGTTTTCCTGGAACTCACATTTTTCTGTATTCAGAGTGAGACCTGAATCAAGAAGCAGATGGCACTCTTGTGCGAGTGCTTTATCATGCTCCTTTCGTGCAGCCCCAAGCACCAGGTTATCGTCACTGTAGTTAACAGCATGTGTGTCAGGTTGAATAACTCAACAAATTACGTCCAGAAGATTTTTGCAGCTGACAACACACCAAAACGGAGTCATTTATATCTGAACAAACAAACATGAGTCAACAAGTAGTAATGTACCTAAAGATTTCTTCCTGCTCAAATTGATGGTAGCCTTTATTTAAATCAAGACAGGAAAATACTTTGGCACCATTCATTTGTGCAATCATATCCGTGGTATGTAGACCTGGATGTCTCTCTCTCTTGTTTGCTTTGTTAGCCTGTTGCATATCAACACAGATGCGTACTGAATCGCCACTGTCCTTTTTTTACACCACTTCAATGGGTGAGACCCATGGCATAGGACCAGTCGAGCATTCAATGATGTCATGTTTTAACAGTGCTTCCAGTTCCTTCTCAATGGCTTCCTGCAAGTGGAAAGCAATGCAACATTGTCACTGGGCAACAGGGTGAATATCTTCATCGATATGAAGCTGCACCTTCATTGTCTTGAGTTTCCCAAGTCCATGAACCAATAAGGGGAATTGACTCATTATTTCAGAGTGTGCATTTAGGTTGTAGTTAATAGAGATTAGTCCCATCTCAGCAGCAGTGCTGAAACTGAGTAATCATGCACTTGACCAAATACCTTATAGCAGAACAAAAGGAGAGGCAGGGTAGTAGGATACTCTTACACCCCAGTATCAATGTAGTAAACAAAATAAGAGTATTCTATGGTGATGATAGAGACCATCAAAAAGGAGCAGGGAAACGACTTCACTTAAGGCGTTTTTTTTGGAAAGAAAGCCCTCACTCACCACCTAGTGATGACATGCTTCATCATCGAGCCCCACAGAGAGGACCTAGCATCCCCTCTGTGTGCTGCGACGCCAGATCTACTGCGGAGCGGGTTGGTGGGTAAGGACAGTGCTGTGCAAAGAATATTAAGTGAGTGTTGTGAAGTTTAAAAAGGTCTGTAGTGTATCAAAATTAATTTATTAGGATCACTAAGGACTTAGAGATAAAATGATGTGTAGGAAATACGTCCACAGTTAATTCAGTGGTAGTTTCCTAAGTCAGTCGACATGTTTCAGCCACGAAACGGTGTAAATTTACCTGGCATTCTTCAGGACTTGGTGTAACTAAACCCTGGCGGTATGGACTCGCTAAGGTCCACCCTAACCTAGGGACGTGAAAGTGAAAATTAAATGTGAAAAAGTGCAAAAAATTTAGAAAGAAAAACTGTCTTTCTAATAACTCCTGGTTTAGGAGGCTTCCAATTTACGGTTTCTGCACCTGTTAGGAAATAAAGTGACGAGGACAAACAAAAAGACAAAACAAACAATCAGTTGTATTGATGATTGCCTAATAGCGGTCCAGTGTGCTCCAGTTGGTGGTATCAGAGACATCCTGTGGTTAGATAACAGTATAGTTAACACCACCTTGGTCCCCAGCGAAAAGAGCGTTATAAGTAACTAGTGCTAAGTGCTATATGTGCTATGTACAACGTGTGCTATTTACAAGGGGTTGTGAGTTAAAAAACGCTATCAACCTAAAATGTCGGCGCGATAAGCAATCGTGCTGATAGTTAAAATAAGGGTAATTTCTCACTTTGATAGTGTGTAAGATTCACACCATGGGTCACAGGAGGGGGGTGGAGGCGTAATTGGCACACCCTGCAGTCGTTAGAAATGAAATAAAATAAGATCAGGCAATTGTGCGACTCAGATCGGTACTTAGCTCAAAGGAATGCGGAACATTTTCGGCTTGATGTACTCACGCCCTCGACGCTCGGCACCCGTGGTATACCTATAGCGACCCTCTGCTGGACCCCGAAGACGTCCGCTCGAGGAGGCGAGGCAGTTAAGTAAACACCACGGTATCCTGCTTCCGGGTGGGAGCGGTCGGTCTGCGTCAACGCGTGAGGGAGGACCAATCGATGCACACTGGCGTCATGTGTATTCCGCCAATAGGCATCGATGGCGTCGTTGGCAATGGCAACACGCGAGTAAGGCTATGTTGTGTAGTAATTGCGGAAGTCCGCAACTGTTTTGCGTACAGCCATGGCAGTAATTACAATTTTGGTGGTAATGTAGTGATAATGGAGTCTGATATCGGTACATTGAATGGGAATACATAAGACGATGTCAGACACACTACAGGGTTTTCAAATGCTCGAGGTGTGTCGGCCATTGCTAGATTGCCTAAAATGGTGTGAAGGGATGGAATGTTAGCAATTACAATCCAGACATGATCTATAATGCTGAGCCATCGTTCAGGATTAATTCAAGACAGAGTTCCATGGGATATCATCATTCAACCCCTGGAGATGGGTCCCCAATCTATAGACCCATCTTTGTTCTTTCTCGAATAGTCGGCGGTTTATGTTATTGCCACTGTCAATGTGCTCTATTATTGTCCAGTGTAAATCATTGGTAGTATGATTCTTTTCCAGGAAATGTCTACTCATTTTTGTGGTGGACTTTTTACATCTAATATTTGAGCGATGTTCACATATTCTCTGTTTCACCTTCCTTCCCGTCATGCCCACGTATCGCAAATCACAGGGACACGTGATGAGATAGACCACATTGGTTGTATTACAATTCGTGTGTTCTCGTTGAGTCCAGGTTCTGCCTGGTTCAAGTTCCAAAGTATTTGTGTGTGTGGTCAGGTGGCAGACACTACAATTGGAGCATGGGTAATGCCCCACCACTTTCGGGAGTCCCCACACATCAGTTACTGACCTAGGGGTTTCTGTAATTGTTGGTTTAGGTCGAGTGTGGACCAAGGCGTCTTTGACGCTTCTGCTTTTCTTGAAAGAAAACAGAGGCTTTTCCCAGGTTTTATTGGTGCTTGTAAGAATTCTCCAGTTTTTATTGATTGATTTCTTCATTACGTTAGATAGGGTGCTGTATGTTGTTACGCAGGTCAGAGGGATGTCTTTGTCAACATGCGTCTTTTCCTCCAGGAGGGCCTCCCTTGGCTGATTGCGAGCTCTCTTATAACCCTTGTCAAGGGTTGCAGTCGGGTATCCTCTGGCCTTCAGTTTCAGGGATAGTTCAGCAGATTGTTCCTTAAAGTCACGTAATTCAGAACAGTTACGTCTAAGACGTAAATATTGACCGTACGGTAGGTTTTCTTTCAACGGTCGCGGATGGAAGCTGGTATATTCAAGGAGATTATTTCTTGCGGTTGGTTTGTGGTATGTTTTAGTTTTGAGTTTGGTTCCCGAAATCTGGATAGTGACATCAAGAAATGTTGCCTCAGTCTTGCTGGTTGCGTGAGTGAACTTCAGATTGGGGTCAAGGTTATTTATCCAGAGTAAGAATGTCTGAAGACTTTCTTCATCGCCTGTCCATAGGACCAGGACGTCGTCAATGTAGCGGCGCCATAGTTGTATCCACTGATGAAAGGGGCCAGTAGTGGGTAGGATGTATTTGGCCTCAAAGTCTGCCACATAAAGCCCGGCCGCGCTCGGGGCAAAGGTACTACCCATCGAGGTCCCGGTACATTGAAGGTAGAGGTTGTCTTGGTACGAGAAGAAGTTTTCTTTAAGAGCCAGAGTTGCACACTGTATGATGAAATTTTTTGAAGCTTGATGGGTCCAGTTGACGGAGTCTAGAGCTTCTCCCAGGACCTTGATGGTGTCATCCTGGGGAATGCTGGTGTACAGGCTCTCAATGTCGAGTGTGATAAGGGTGACAGTATTTTCAGCAAAGCTTATGCTCCCTGCATTTCATAACCAACCCCAAGGTTGGCCTATGCCTCAACAAATGATGGATATGGGACAACAATTCCCTTTTCAACAACCACCCTACCCCATGATGGGATGGAACCCGGCCTTTATGCCGCCAAATAATTTCAACCCTCAATACCGCCAGCCTTTTTTAGGGATGGGCAGGAGAGGGAGAGGGAAAAGAAGAGGGCCCAACCAAGTGTCATGGGAGAACACGGACATGGTGAGCAACCACACCCGCAACAAGGAACAACAACCGGGACCGAGCGGCACCTAAGTCTGATAACAAATCTTTCTGACAAAATACTATCTCCTACAGAAACCAAGGTCCTAGAAAAGGGATTGGGCTTCATTCCCACATGCCGACCAGACAAGTTCAGACTCCACTGTGAGCTGGGCGCATTTTTTAGAAAATTGAAGTTAAAATCCTTCTTTGAAGGAAAAGAAGATCCCAACGAGGCTTTACGCAATGGTGATACTGGCTTGAGATTGAGTTCCACCTTCAATCCCCCACCACACACTGTTCCTGCGGCTATTACTGCGTTCGAACAAGCGGTTTTCCACGACCTTGAAAACTGCCCAAACCCTAAATCTTTCAACAACTTCACCACTGGTGAGTACCACGCATTACAAACTCTACAAAATGATCAAAGCATTACTATAAAACCCGCGGACAAGGGTGGTGGCCTAGTCATAGAGAACACTACCGATTATGACAAAGCCTGCAAGCTACTTCTCAATGATCGGAAAAACTACAAACCTCTGCTGATTGATACCAGCGAGGACCTCAAATCACGGATCACAGCGCTGATCAGGAGAGCAGAGGAGGACGGACAAATTTCAAAGAACGAGGCAGACTTCCTCAATATCAATGAGAGCACTGTCCCTTACTTCTATACCCTCCCCAAAACTCACAAAAATCGGATGCCACCTCCCGGACGCCCAATCGTCTCCGGAATTGGCTCCTTACTTGAACCACTGTCGCGCTTCTGCGACTTCTATTTGAAGCCACTGGTACAGAGTACTCCAACTTACCTTAAAGACACGAAGAGCCTCCTCCAGCTACTGGAGAGCATAAGCTTTGCTGAAAATACTGTCACCCTTATCACACTCGACATTGAGAGCCTGTACACCAGCATTCCCCAGGATGACACCATCAAGGTCCTGGGAGAAGCTCTAGACTCCGTCAACTGGACCCATCAAGCTTCAAAAAATTTCATCATACAGTGTGCAACTCTGGCTCTTAAAGAAAACTTCTTCTCGTACCAAGACAACCTCTACCTTCAATGTACCGGGACCTCGATGGGTAGTACCTTTGCCCCGAGCGTGGCCGGGCTTTATGTGGCAGACTTTGAGGCCAAATACATCCTACCCACTACTGGCCCCTTTCATCAGTGGATACAACTATGGCGCCGCTACATTGACGACGTCCTGGTCCTATGGACAGGCGATGAAGAAAGTCTTCAGACATTCTTACTCTGGATAAATAACCTTGACCCCAATCTGAAGTTCACTCACGCAACCAGCAAGACTGAGGCAACATTTCTTGATGTCACTATCCAGATTTCGGGAACCAAACTCAAAACTAAAACATACCACAAACCAACCGCAAGAAATAATCTCCTTGAATATACCAGCTTCCATCCGCGACCGTTGAAAGAAAACCTACCGTACGGTCAATATTTACGTCTTAGACGTAACTGTTCTGAATTACGTGACTTTAAGGAACAATCTGCTGAACTATCCCTGAAACTGAAGGCCAGAGGATACCCGACTGCAACCCTTGACAAGGGTTATAAGAGAGCTCGCAATCAGCCAAGGGAGGCCCTCCTGGAGGAAAAGACGCATGTTGACAAAGACATCCCTCTGACCTGCGTAACAACATACAGCACCCTATCTAACGTAATGAAGAAATCAATCAATAAAAACTGGAGAATTCTTACAAGCACCAATAAAACCTGGGAAAAGCCTCTGTTTTCTTTCAAGAAAAGCAGAAGCGTCAAAGACGCCTTGGTCCACATTCGACCTAAACCAACAATTACAGAAACCCCTAGGTCAGTAACTGATGTGTGGGGACTCCCGAAAGTGGTGGGGCATTACCCATGCTCCAATTGTAGTGTCTGCCACCTGACCACACACACAAATACTTTGGAACTTGAACCAGGCAGAACCTGGACTCAACGAGAACACACGAATTGTAATACAACCAATGTGGTCTATCTCATCACGTGTCCCTGTGATTTGCGATACGTGGGCATGACGGGAAGGAAGGTGAAACAGAGAATATGTGAACATCGCTCAAATATTAGATGTAAAAAGTCCACCACAAAAATGAGTAGACATTTCCTGGAAAAGAATCATACTACCAATGATTTACACTGGACAATAATAGAGCACATTGACAGTGGCAATAACATAAACCGCCGACTATTCGAGAAAGAACAAAGATGGGTCTATAGATTGGGGACCCATCTCCAGGGGTTGAATGATGATATCCCATGGAACTCTGTCTTGAATTAATCCTGAACGATGGCTCAGCATTATAGATCATGTCTGGATTGTAATTGCTAACATTCCATCCCTTCACACCATCTTAGGCAATCTAGCAATGGCCGACACACCTCGAGCATTTGAAAACCCTGTAGTGTGTCTGACATCGTCTTATGTATTCCCATTCAATGTACCGATATCAGACTCCATTATCACTACATCACCACCAAAATTGTAATTACTGCCATGGCTGTACGCAAAACAGTTGCGGACTTCCGCAATTACTACACAACATAGCCTTACTCGCGTGTTGCCATTGCCAACGACGCCATCGATGCCTATTGGCGGAATACACATGACGCCAGTGTGCATCGATTGGTCCTCCCTCACGCGTTGACGCAGACCGACCGCTCCCACCCGGAAGCAGGATACCGTGGTGTTTACTTAACTGCCTCGCCTCCTCGAGCGGACGTCTTCGGGGTCCAGCAGAGGGTCGCTATAGGTATACCACGGGTGCCGAGCGTCGAGGGCGTGAGTACATCAAGCCGAAAATGTTCCGCATTCCTTTGAGCTAAGTACCGATCTGAGTCGCACAATTGCCTGATCTTATTTTATTTCATTTCTAACGACTGCAGGGTGTGCCAATTACGCCTCCACCCCCCTCCTGTGACCCATGGTGTGAAACTTACACACTATCAAAGTGAGAAATTACCCTTATTTTAACTATCAGCACGATTGCTTATCGCGCCGACATTTTAGGTTGATAGCGTTTTTTAACTCACAACCCCTTGTAAATAGCACACGTTGTACATAGCACATATATCACTTAGCACTAGTTACTTATAACGCTCTTTTCGCTGGGGACCAAGGTGGTGTTAACTATACTGTTATCTAACCACAGGATGTCTCTGATACCACCAACTGGAGCACACTGGACCGCTATTAGGCAATCATCAATACAACTGATTGTTTGTTTTGTCTTTTTGTTTGTCCTCGTCACTTTATTTCCTAACAGGTGCAGAAACCGTAAATTGGAAGCCTCCTAAACCAGGAGTTATTAGAAAGACAGTTTTTCTTTCTACATTTTTTGCACTTTTTCACATTTAATTTTCACTTTCACGTCCCTAGGTTAGGGTGGACCTTAGCGAGTCCATACCGCCAGGGTTTAGTTACACCAAGTCCTGAAGAATGCCAGGTAAATTTACACCGTTTCGTGGCTGAAACATGTCGACTGACTTAGGAAACTACCACTGAATTAACTGTGGACGTATTTCCTACACATCATTTTATCTCTAAGTCCTTAGTGATCCTAATAAATTAATTTTGATACACTACAGACCTTTTTAAACTTCACAACACTCACTTAATATTCTTTGCACAGCACTGTCCTTACCCACCAACCCGCTCCGCAGTAGATCTGGCGTCGCAGCACACAGAGGGGATGCTAGGTCCTCTCTGTGGGGCCCGATGATGAAGCATGTCATCACTAGGTGGTGAGTGAGGGCTTTCTTTCCAAAAAAAACGCCTTAAGTGAAGTCGTTTCCCTGCTCCTTTTTGATGGTCTCTATCATCACCATAGAATACTCTTATTTTGTTTACTACACAAATACCTTATAGGACATGAATTGGAGCTTGTACTGTTGTTTTCTTATGTCATATTGTTGCAAAAAATGATCCTTGACTCTGCAATGGCATAGAACCTGCCCATGAGTACACCTTTGTACTCATGGGCAGGTGTAAGTTGTGGTGTAAGGGACAATTCACATCATTTTTCTGCAGGCACATTGCTTATCGATGCACAACTGTCTATAATAAATGTTGTAGGGCACCCATTTACCTTGAGAATTATCTTATGGCAATGTCCAAATGCACTTAATAACTTCACATAGCGATTCCTGTTAGATATGTGTTCTTCTCGGTAAGCGCCTGATCCTACATGTGCACACTGCTCGGTGACTGACATCATCATTGCAAATCTATCTTCATCACTGTCACTCACAGATGACATTGAGGAGTCTTTCGACAAAAACTTTGATGATGATCTACTTCGTTTTGTTTCCACTTGCCTCAGTTGATGTTGCCGTTTGACCTTGTGTGAGTGGCTGGAAAGCTTTCTGTTGTCCATTTTCTCATCTCGTAGTAATGCACTCAGCTTCTCTTTCGCTTGCCAGACCATCATGAAATGTTTTTTTCCACAGCTTTTGCACTTCTGCTCAATTGTGGGAGATTCACCTTCATGCAGAAAGGGGAATCCACAACAGAAGCATACATTCTTCTTCTTCTGAGACAGCACCTAATGGACCTCTCCCTTTGGTGTCTGCCTACTTTTCATGCTCAATGCTGTTTTAGTCTGGGTCACACCAGCCTCCATACCAGCAACTTGTCTATCTGCATGTTCCTCTGCTCCCGCAGCCATGAGCACTTTCTCCAGACTGAGGGCCTTATCACAGGTATGGCGGTCGAGGGCCCAAGAACCGTGCCCACCATTAGCCCACGTATAAAGATTGGGTGATCCGAGTTAAATAGATATTTTTTGCAGTTATTTTTATACAGATATATAATTAAATCTTACACACCACAATTATTTTTCATAATACATGTGTTTAACATCATCCCCACTGGACTACAAGTCCGCAACGAAATGGCCATATTTGTGGACAGTCCGAAGTTCAAAGAAAGTTTTAGCTTTGTGGCAAACAACTGCTCCCGGCACTGGATGGTGCTGGGAGTGGAGACTGCGAAAGAACAGGTCGAACAGTTAGCTAAAGAGATAGAAGATCTGAAAGCTGAAATAAGTAGCCACGCGGCCTTTGGCGATGCCAAAGAGACTCTTGAGAGACTGAAGAAAACCTTGAAAGATTTTGACATAGAGACACAAACAAAGAAACTGGACAAACTATCCAAAGACATTCAATACTACGACAAAAAGAAGACGTATCCTTACCTCCAAGCGGACTATTACAGGCAGGATACACAGGGCAGTTTCTTCTACAGAGGGAGAGCGGGCTACAGGGGCTCACGCAGATTCACCAACTTTTCAGACTCTTCATATAGTGGTGAAAGCGAAAATGAACAATCAGGAGCGAACTACCAACCACAAGACCAATGGTACCAGCCCCAACAGGGACACACGAGTGGCCAGCAAACGCCTTTTTTAGGAGATACTCAATGGAGGCCGCCAAGAGGCAGGGGCAGAGGAGGCTCTTGGAGCAATCGCCCTACCAGGGGCCAGAACCAACAAACGTGGGATGGAGGAAGGCAACAGGGTCAGAATTCCAAACAGGTACATTTCCAACCAGAGGATCACGGCGAGAGGAGCACCAGGAGGAAGACCTACAGATGGTAACAGGGGGGCCCCCCAGATATACCACCGCAACTGCAGTGATTCCTAGTCCCATTATCAACCTATCGAGATATATACCTAAAAACGAAGAAACCAGTGTGCTCTCAAAAGGATTATCATTTGTACCTACTTCACAGGTCAACAGATTTAATATCCAAGTAGAACTAACTCGATTTTTCCGCAAGCTACGCTTAAGGAACTTTTTCCAGAATCGACCAACAACTGCAGCTGCAGCCTTCACGAACCTACGGCCCCCATCCACATTCATGCCAAGCGTGGCAACAATATCACATAGGATTGCAACCTATGAGAGTGTAGTAATGAGGGATGTCTTGAAGATATGCAAAAAAAATCATATGTGAAGCATAACATCACAACGGGAGAGAGAAAAGCATTGGACACTTTAAAGAACAACAAGTCAATCGTGATCAAACCGGCTGACAAAGGGGGCTCCATCGTGATGCTGGATGTTGCAGACTACAAGGCTGAGATCCTTTCCCAACTCACGGATGGAGTTAGCTACAGGCCCGTAGCGCTGGACCCTACAAATGAGATCAGAAAGGACATCGTGAGTATCACCAAAAAAGCACTGGAAATGGGTTTTCTTTCCAAAAAGGAATTTGAATATTTGAATGTGGAACAACCCAGAGTGCCTACGATATACGTACTACCTAAAGTACATAAAAATCTTTCTAAGCCTCCGGGCCGACCAATTATATCTGGTTGTGGGTCTCTCCTGGATCCACTATGCAAATATGTGGATACGTTCCTGAAACCCTTGGCTGAAATTACACCTACATATCTGAGGGACACAATGCAAGTAATCAATTTGGTTGACCAGACAAACTTTAACAAAGAGAGTCAAATGTTGGTTACGATGGACATTGTCTCTCTGTACACCAGCATACCGCAAAGACCGGCTTTGGAAGCAATGAGAAGAGCTCTACAAAAGAGGGAGCAACCGGTCGGGGTCCCCACAGAGTTTATCATTGACTTACTAGAAGTCGCTATGACGAGGAACTTCTTCTCTTTCCTAAATAAGTTCTATATCCAGAGCAAAGGAGTGGCAATGGGCGCAGCCTTCGCCCCGGACTTGGCCATCCTGTTCATGTCTGAATATGAACAACACTGTATCTTATCCCACCATAATCCATACCAGACTAAAATCTCTAGATGGATCAGGTACATAGACGATGTTCTCATGATCTGGAACGGCAATGATGTCGAGTTGCAGGATTTCTTTGAATGGCTTAACAACCAGTCAGACGACATAAAATGTTCAATACATAAGAGCAGTGTTCAATTGATTTCCTCGACATCAGCATTAAAGAGAACGAAGGCAAATTATATACCACCCTCTACAGAAAACCGGCAGAAAGGAACACCTTGCTGAGATACACGAGTCACCACACTAGAGGACTTCGGGATAACCTGCCCTTCGGGCAATTTCTTCGCATCAGGAGAAACTGCTCTCTTAAGGAGGATTATTTTAAAGAATCAGATGACTTAATCCTTCGCCTGGTCGAAAGAGGATACCCAAAAAGACTGGTAAAAAGATCTCGAAAAAGAGCCTGGTTCCAGGACAGGAGCACCCTATTGACACCTAAAGAACGCCAGCCATCCCAAGAAAGAATGATTTGTGTTACTACATATTGCAACAAAAGCAATGAAATAAAAAGAGTAATCAACAAACACTGGGGTTTGGTAGCAGACATCATAGAAAGCCCAGAACCACCGATGCATGCCTTTAAAAAGGCCAGAAGCATAAGAGACCACGTTGTCCGCTCCTTGCTGGACATACCACAGGAACCAACCATACAAAGTCTTTGGAACCTACCAGCAGTGGTAGGCCATTTCCGATGTACAACATGTAAAGCCTGCCCGACATGTTGGGAGACCAAACAAATCACCAGTAACAACATAACGGTTGACTTGAAATCTTTCACCAACTGTAACTCAAGCGGAGTTATATACGCCATCATCTGCCCGTGTGACCTTATGTATATAGGACAAACAAAGCAAAAGATCAAAAAACGGATTTTTCAGCACTGCAGCAGAATTCGATGTCAGACAATAGGGGCTCCACTGGTGGACCACTACATGGAAATGACCCACACTCCAGAGTCTATGAAATGGACTGTACTCGAAAAGATCACTTTGGGACCCCGTGGGGGTAATCTCAACAACGTACTTAACATCAGAGAGTGCAAATGGATGCACAAAATCAACACGTTACATAAAGGCCTGAATGAACTAGACGCCAACTTCATGCAAATGGCAGGACTAGATCCGGAATAACTTAAAACCCGGCCTTTTGAGGACACTGTGAATCTAGTCAGTAAGACCACCATAGCAGCAATGTATTGTTAACCTGAAAGCATTGTATTTCCGTTTTGAAAATAATTACTTAACTACCTAGTGGACACGGGGGTGCCTACAATAGGAGTGTTAATGCAAAGGTAAAAAGTCGGTAAAGCATAAAATACCAGTGATATTCAACTATTGTGAAAGTTTTCGTTCATGTGCAGATTGAATATCATATAACTATCGACTTGAAACATACAGCATCCTATGATATGAATATATATAATCTGTTTTTAAATTGGCCCAGAACAAAATGTCGGAGAACTGCATAAGCTGTTGAGATGGTAGATATCGAATGAATCATAGTTATGTAAGCACATGTTTTAAAACACCTGATAGACTGATTGTAAATGACGATGGTTCCCTCTTCACAGTAATAACGCTTGATGTTTACACTCCGAGTTCCAAGCAAGACGGCAATGTCCGCCAACAAGGCAGGTTTCTATGTTACGATCCTTTGACCAACCCTAACCTAACTACAAGACACTTTGCATACGGTCCCTCGCAAAGACTAACCCGACGTCACGGCACCTCCTTCTGAAGGTTGCAGATTGGCCATTCGAGTCGGGCCCCTTTTTGCCATAAGCATCGAGCGGCTGCACCGCGAGCAGCCACAAACACCGTGGAGCCGATGTGTGCAGACCTCGGTAGACCCGTAGGATTTAAGGTATGTGATGGTTCCTCCCCAACGATTCCACACCACTTCTTAGTTAAACAGCCACTAGCACAACGTGTATACAGCAGAATATGAGGCGCAACTTTTGTGCCATTCCGTTTGATTTGATATCCACATTGCGGCTGCAATGGATATGTGTACTCTTTTACTAGTCGTGTCCTTGTGAGTCTATCTATACTGTTGATCACTGGCTGAACAGAAACGTAACTCAAAACTCTGTTTCATGATTCCACCCAGAAAGATGTGCAGCACATACTGAAGCCCACTATATGAAGAAACCCTCTACTATATTAAAGACGCCGGATTACAGTAAGTGGACACACCCTTTTTTCCACGTCCATGATGATTGATGGTATGTTGAGCATTCCCATTCCCACTCCTCCCCCATCCTCTTTTATAATGTATTTCAGATCGTGAAACAGATTGGAGCACACCCAAGCCCAAGACGTGACGTGACATTTGCCGTCCGCCTGTCACTATGTAGGTAACGCATCTGTTAGTCTACATTCTAAATGTCACTCCACCACAATAGTCAACCATAATAAGGTAATGTTCTGTCTTCTAGGCTCTCCACCCTGTCCTGATGAAGACCCCAAAATGAGGGAAGAATAACCCTTCCATATACTCGGGGTCGAAACGTAGACCGCGCTAAACCCTACACGACATAGGAACAAATGAAAGATTCACTCACACCTATGTGCGATGTATTTTGGGAACACTGCTAGTACCTTAATTGTAAAGGCGTTATTATTTGAATGTGATGTAATACTGTCACACCACCTTTACCACGTCCCGCACATACCTTTCACCCCCTTTCCTACCCTCACTGAGAGCACCATGTGTGTAATGATTGTATAAAATTGCATTAATGATATGCAGATGGCTTATAAATAGTGGTATGCAGCAATAAGTAAAATGACTGCATCGGTATATAGAATGAATACAATCTATTTATCGAAAACTGCATACCTCACTTTCATTGTGTTAAACACATGTATTATGAAAAATAATTGTGGTGTGTAAGATTTAATTATATATCTGTATAAAAATAACTGCAAAAAATATCTATTTAACTCGGACTACCCGATCTTTATACCTGCCTATTGACCCAGGTCCATGAGTTACTAGGGCACACCCCTTTTCAACTCACACCATTAGCCCACAGTTCAGGCAGTCTTCAGACCACTGTATTGCAAGTAGACCTCGGTGCCAGCGGTGTGGATGCGAAGATCTTACGGTGGTAGTGAGTATTTTTCCAAATATATTAATGCCTTTGTGCATTTTGTCTGCATATGTGTAGGATGCACACATATGTATGATACATGTGGAAAAATGCCATCTACCCATTGCCGGAGTCTGGCCCATATGTGGGCAGTCCTGGCAATGGGTATATATGAAATGTACTGACCTGTACATCGTCGCAAACAGGGTCGTATTCCTCGGAGTGAAGATCCTGCTGTGAAGGGGGACCTGGATAAAGGGATCCATGTCGAACTCTGCCTGGAAAAGCAAGGAAGGGGTGAGTATGCACCCCAAATCCTTCGTTACCGCCACCTCGAAGTAGGTGTTTGGACCGCCGTGGTCAGCTCATGGAAAAGCCAACTTGTAATACGGATGGCGGTGTAACTCCCCTGTACATCCCTATAGAAGCTGCCTTTCAATGACCACAAGCCCAGTGGTCGTAGTCTGCTGGCAATTTCGGTGGTTCAGCCACAGTCTTCGCAAAGCCAATCCATCCAACTCATAAAACGGGAGTTGGACCGCTGAGCTCTCTAGGGTCGGACCACCACCACCAATACAGCTGTCCACGGACTGCCAAACTCATAATAAGGCTCAAAGTGTTTCTTGTATCATGCGTCTTCTGAACTAATCACACATGCAGCCATCATTAACTCCAAGACACATGGCTTGTTCATCATTGAATTCACTAAACTTGTCATGTTTAGTGAGTGTATCAAGTCTTTCTACAAACTTATCCATCGTCTTTCCAGGTTGCTGCCTTGTTTGGTTGAAAATGTACCTTTCCTAAGCAACATTCAGCTTTGAATTTAATTTGGTTTCTAGTGTCTTCTTGATGGTATGATACTTTTCCAGCTTGTGGTGCTTTCTTTATCAATTATTTTACTCCATTGCCTGCTAGGTTATTTAAGTATTTGATGATCTTTTTGTCATCTACTTCGTCTAGAGCGTCTACGAAGTCTTTGAATGTTTCGATCCAGGCAGTCCATCTGGCACCAATATTCTGCTTTTTGGAGGTACTGAGTGGTGGTAGTGGTTTCAGGAAAGCGGTTGTGCTATATTTGGCTCTTCTTTTGTCCTCCGTTTGGCTTAGTGTGTGCTGTTCAGGCAGTGTTCGCTGTACCAAGAAATCCGTACCTGCAGCAAACATAACCCCTATGCTTGCATTTGGTTTACCACTGTCGATCGGAGGTTGTAGGGCATCATCTTCTTTCTGGATGGTGAATACTGATTCTGCCTCCTGCTCCTGATTTTCACTACTATCAACTTTATGCATGATACCTGGTTGTCACAGCTTTTAGTGTGTTCTGCACTATCTCTTCTTTCGGCCTTACCAATGTGTTTCTGGTGTGCCTTCCAATTGTGCTCCTCTAAATGGCCTTCACCTCCTTCATGGGCCTTGTGAGAGCTGGAATGTCATTTGACTCCACATACGCCACCCTTAGGCTGCAGCTTCTTGGCGCTCATGTGGCATGCATAATAAGTTTGCTGGACCATGGCAAGCTCACGGGGAGAGCAGTCTGGTATTTCAGTGCATGTATCCTCTATCTCATCACTAGTTGTAGCATCCTGCCCAGCTCAGGAACATGCAAAGGACCACACCACACATGGGACTCTAGTTTGCACATCTTTACTCAACTGAATGCATCTGTTAATTGAACATGCTGCATCATGAATTTTGTTGAGCACACTCAGATGCCTCACAATCGATTACGTAATGATTGTAAAGAGTCAGCTGAGGATCACAAGAGTTCTTGTGCACATTATCACACAACACAGCAGTTTCATTTTTCTCCCCGAAGCAGAATACAAGAAGAGCTATTCAAAATCCCATACTGTTGCTTCTGTACAGAGCCAACGCCCTGTTTGTCAGCATCCTAGAATTTCCTCTGATGTTCACTTGCCCCCTCACTAAAGAGAATTCTTTATTCCACAGATTCAAGGCCATATGAAGTTTGGCAGAATATCACCCATCCTTATGAAAATTCGTTTAGCTCCGAAGCTTTCACTAATGCTAAGTTTGGTGCAGGGTCCCCAGACAGCACTGCTTGGAAACATAGAGTGGCAATCACAACAAGCCTTTTTCTGACTTGTGCAGTCTGGAGCTCATACACTAAAACATCGATTTACTGTATGTGTGCATGAGCACAAGAACCACCTATTTTCATTCAAAACAGGTGTTTATGCGCAACATTCAAATGTCACATGAACAGGAATTGAGATTCTCGTATGTAAATTTACCTCTGTCCCTCCCACAGGAGAACAACGCGTACAGATGGTATAGCTGCATATAATCCACACGGGAAACTGCACTTTGAAATGAGTAGTCTGTTATTCTACTTCATCACCTAAGTTGAAAAAGATGTATTTGCAAGGAAAGTTTGTTTGTAGAATTGCACTTGATCATTTTTACTTATGAAAGAAGTTTTGTTCTTTTTTTGCAGAGAGATAACAGAACCTATCGTGAGTTTGATGGATCTCTGTTAGGTAGGAAATTAGAGTTTCTGTTGACAGATTTCTTGATAGTCGATTATTTAATGTCCATATCAGCAAACAGATTGCTGTCCCTTTATAGTACAATCAGCTTTGAAACACACTTTGATATAGGCGCGCTGAATGTCACCAAATGGATCAGGTTTTTGCTGCTGTCGAAACAGAAAAATTAATACTTCTCTGAAATGAAAGTATACGCTCTTGGATGTTAAGATTTTCTTGTAGATTTGTTCTTTCTTTGTACCATAATATTTTTGTAGCTGTCTCATGTCTGTTTGCAATAAAATGATAAATACTGTTGGATCTGGCACTTTAATGTGCATGTTGAATAATGCAAAACAATGGTCTGTTTTTTTTTTCTTGCCATCCTCTCTGTGCATTTGATTCAAAAGTATGGCGACACACAATGCAGGTCTGCACCTCCACGTATTTGACAACACATGGGTACGGTTTCGTGATTTGCTGGAACCCAGAAATCTTTTCCAGGTCATGGTTATACTTGAGACCCGCGTCAATCCTAGGTTTTCAGCCGTAACCGTGGAAATATTTTGTGAATTCCTCGTTTTCCTTTTGGTGAAGGCATTTCCTCTGTAACTGTAGGCATTGCACAATGACACATCGTGGAAAGCCAGCGCCTTTTTCAATAGAACCTTTTTTTTTATTTTTTTGCCCGTGGGGAACACCCTTTCCTCCACAGTCCTCAAACTTTGGGTGTGTTTTCTTCATTTGCCAACCTGAAAACTCATGTATCAATGCCAGTAAAAGGAGAAGATCTCTGAACATTTCCGTAAGAAGAAGGGGCTGGGGAGGAACTGAAAATATCATAAACTCTAGAGATTGTAGGTATTCCCAAACTTTCTGTGGAAGTCATGCTCTAGAACACTCATTTACGTATGCACAATATTACGTGATTGTAGGATAGTAATGTACATGAGAAACAGAATGTTCATTAGCAATGTCTTCTTTATTAAACAGCCTCGACTCGTAAATCCAGCCATTTTGCACATGTAAGTGAGAACGATATGTGGAGATGGGCTTTGTGAATTGGGCTCATAGAATTTAGAAACTCAATATAGTCGCTACAAGTGGCACAAAGGTAAAATGCAAACCCCCCCCCCCAAATAAACACATACGTTCAGTCTTTTAGCATCTACAAGGACAGAGGTTATCAGCCTCCATGACAGGTTGTACAGCAGGTACTGTTAAGTATTGACAACTTTGTGCTAGTTTTATTTTTTTTAAGGAAGAGTGCACATACTGAATGCTGCGATGCTATTGGGTCAACACTGGCACCATTCATTATATATCAGGCAGTCTAGTAAAGTGAGCACATACCCTTTTCGTTTTGAATTTAAACAAATTCGAGCAGTGGGCAAGATATTAATGTTCTTTGGACTACCTCATTGATGCAGAGGAATATGAATGGCTCATCCTTCCACCAAACAAAAAATACTTCCGGTTCTCTTTTTGTAAAATAATATGGAGCTGCAAGGGAAGAGCTTCCCTCATATCCCACAGTAATTCAATTTTTAAAAATTCTGTATGACATTAGCACACATTGCACACTGACATTACAAAGAATGAAAGTGAAGGAGTTGAAGTCATTAGGCACTGTCTGCTTTCATTTTGATTGATGCACGGGCCATATCTCAGGCCCCACCTTATAAACACTGATCAAACAGGAGAGGTACCATTGGTTTAAGGACAATGTGTGCTTTCCAACAGTACCTCTCCCTAGTGGGTTCCTTGTTGGGGATCATCTCGGACGGTGATGCTGAAGCAGTGACCCATCTACTAGCCACCAGGGATGGCTCTTGCCGAGTATAGCAGCTCCACAAGTTAAGGTCAAATGCTCCCTCCTGCTAAAATGTTAAATACAATATTTCTGCCTATCTAGGAAGGAAGATTTTGGGGTGATGTCCCAAATTTTTCCCCTGGTGGACAGAAAGACAACAAAAATAAAGGATAATTTATAATTAAAAAATGAATCGGGCCACCTCATCTGGCATTGGGTCTGACTCCCACCCCTAAAGGCTCCCACTGCCTTTCCTCCCTCTGAAGGGGCCGTTTGGAGATTTTGCCACAATCTGGAAGGAAGGGGTCAGAAAACCCACGAAACCCAGTAATGTATTTCATAAGAAAGGATTTGGTGGAGAAGGCCTACTCTGATGTAAAGCCATGCCCTAACCTCTATTGCTAACAATGGTATTTCTGTCTTCCTGGGACAGATTTGGGGGCTTACACCAAATCTGCCCTCCTCAAGGAAAATAAATGGATGTGGACCAGCCAGTTCAGGTATCAGTCATCAGGCCATACCCCCACTTGTTAAGGCTCCAACAATCTTTCTGGGTAGTCTGGCTTACCCCAATCCACCCTCCCCGGGAGGGCAGGGGTGAATTGTCAGAATGGCCAGGGATTTTGTTTTTAAATATATAAGTGGTGTCTGTGGGATTACCGTAGGGAAATCACAAGTGTCCACGCAAATCTAATACTAAAATCCTGTTTGAAACAGACACTGTAATAATAATAATAATAATAAACAAATTTATAAAGTGCATGGCTACGCTCACTAGTGTTTCCCCTCTCTGCAGCATCAAACAAACTCGTCAGTAGCAGTACTGTGAAACAGCAAGAAGGTAAGGCCTAAGGACGGAGAGAGCCAAGTTTTGAGTTTTTTCCTGAAAGAGTACCCACAACAAACCCAGATACAGAAGTCTGGTGGAACAAAAGCAGGGTCCTTTAGTAACCAGACAAGAGATACACAAGTATTAACTCAGCAGCCTCTTCTCTCCCTGAGTGTTACATCAACAGACTTGTCAAGCAGGAATTGACAGGGTGGTGTCATAGGATGCCCACAGCCCCCACTTTGATTATTCTTCGGAATTCAAAAAGGTCAACCCTGCCCATTCAGGTTAGCCTATGTTTGCTTCTGGAAAGCATTTCACACATCTTTCACACTTATTCCCAGCCTTGAGTATAGGCCAGGAGCTGGCAGATGCTTATGTTAATTAGCCTTCTGACAGTCCAGGCAGGTAAAGGGCAAAGTTCTGAAAGTTACTTTTCTTTAATAGTTTTTACAATCCAAATTCTCCATTGCATTGGCTTTTTAATAGCTATTAAAATAGATGATTCATTATTTTTCTAGCTGGTCTTAGTCCTGAGATCCAGTATTTATATTTTTAGCATTAGTATTCGTATTAGTATATTTAGTACTCTGATAGGATAGCGAGGCCTGTTACTGTGAAAATAGTGATTTTGGCCATATCACTGTAGGGACATGGTAACATTATTTTCTATATGTCTCACTTTTACCTACTATGCACCTTACGTTGTGGACTACAGGGTCTACATAGGGCTGACCTGCTAAAATTAAAAGGGAGATTTTTACTTGTTAAAAGTGTTATTTTAACAGGTTCCACTAAAAGCTTTACAATGCAGCAGTCAGGCTCCAATGGTAAGCCTTAAGCAATTACACTAGTACCACTAATGGATGGCACACTAGGGGATGGCCCAGGGCCGGCTCTAGGCTCACGGAGGCCCTGAGCAGGGAGTGTAGATAGGGGGCCCGAGGCCGCCAAATCCCTGCCAGGGGCCGCCACGCAAATATGTATCTAAGGATATATATTGGCGTGGTGGCTCCTGGGGTTTGGCGGCCCTGTGCAGGTGCACAGCTTGCACATGCCTTAGGCCGGCCCTGGATGGCCACACTAGTAGATGGCACAATAAGTGCTGTAGTCCACATGTGTCATTTTAATTTTCTATGTCATAGGTGAATTTTCAGCACCATGTATGGCCTAATAAGAAAGTTAAATGTTCCGAGCAGGGATTAGCCAATTGATACATGTTTTAGTGGTCAGACTACATACACTGAGCACTGAATAGCAGTACCCCAGTGTGTAGAGTCTAAACAAACTGAAATAAAATGTAGCAGAAAAAGGGAGTGACCCCGCAAAAAAAGTGCATTTTCTCTTAAGGTCAAAGGTCTGTCTATGAGGAGGTTGCACGGGTTTATCTCTGCGGGGGAGACTGGACTCAGCCTTTGAGGTTCAACATGCATACAAAAGTTTGTATTGGATTGAAGCTATATCTGACCCTAGACACGCTAAAATGCGCATTTGAGGTATGTCTTATCAAGGCATTGTTCATGTGGTTAAATATCACTTTTGTTTTCAGCTTTCAGAAAAGGGAAAGAAGTACAACCTGGCAATCCTTATCTTTTCCTAGCATCTGCACTGCGAAATTGTCTACCCCAGAGAATCACATGAGAAATACATAAACATTCCTCTGTTCCCGACCTCTTCTTGGCTTGTTCTGTGAGAATTCTTTTACCTCCCAGTAAACAGTGTTTTTTCTGGCATCGTGGTTCGCATATTTCAGGCATTTCGTATTGTGGGTTGAGGGGAGTCTTTCTGTTCCTTGTACCCTAACATGACATGGTTTAGTCTTCCATATCAAAATGTCTCTTCAAATAACTAGGAAGTGTACATTCTAAATCACAAGAGTACTAAAGATTGTTTTTCATGTATGCTATTAGAAGCCAAATTAAGCCTTAAATGGTCAAGCACAATAAGTCACAGAAAACAATCTCCAAAGCTAACAGTGAAAGTCAAGAATGGGAAAAAAACATTGAAAATGATTGTACAACTGTGCCCTAAAACGTGTTACCAACACAAACATTGTCATTGGCTTCATTTCTGCATGTGTTTGAAGCAGATCTACGAGTGTGTTAAAGTGTGTTGAATTAGATGGTATTCCTGCTAGTAAAACTCTTTGCGTCTCATTATGAAGTTCCGGGTAATTTTGACGGGGTTGGTAACAGGAGTTACAGAAATGATGAGATCCGCCTTAACTCTATGGAGCCGGTGAATTTTGCCTGGATATAGAGGGCCAGATGTAGGTAAAGTACATTTACCGATTCTAAAATACCGAATTTTACCGATTCGGTATTTTAGAATCGGTAAATGCTATGTAGCAAAAAATCGGTAAACATTACCGAATCTGTAAGATTCGGTATGTACCGAATCGGTATTTACCGATTCGGTAATTGCCATTCATTCTTATTGGCCTGGAGGCCCATAGGAATGAATGGCAATTACTGAATCGGTAAATACCGATTCAGTAAAATGGGGGACATATTCAAGGGTGCCGGGGTGTCGCTTTGACACCCTGTTGCACCCCTGAATCGTGCTTGTGTGCAGATGTGGCACACATACATGCCCTAAGGGCATGTATGTCTGCCACATGGCACAGTTGAAAATGCACAGATTTGCCTTTTCAAAGGTATTCGTTATTTACCACCAACTTATAGTTGGTGGTAAATAACGAACCCTAAAATGGGAAAAGCACTCATTAGAGTGCTCCCTACATTGCAAATTCGGTAATTTACCGATTCTGTATTTTAAGGAATCAGTAATTTACTGATTCTTTAAAATACCGAATCGGTAAATTACTGAATTTACAATTTAGGCCACCTACATCTCAGTAGCATAATACCGGTCGGTAATGGACGAAATTCGGTAATTTCGGCCGTTAACGACCGAATTCGGTAATTTCGGCCGTTAACGACCGGTATTGGGTGACCTACATCTGGCCCATAGTGTCTGAAAAGCAGCATAATTCCCTGGATGAAACTCCAAGAGAAATAAGGTAAAATCAATAGAATAAAGTGTGGAATTTCACATTTCTGAGGGAGCCCTCAGGGTCCCACTCGGAGTACATAGTAACTATGCCCCTTTGTGAAAACTACTTCCTGTTATTAGTAAAGCCCACCGGGGAAGATGGGCAGTGGAGTTAACAGGGCAAATTCCATGGCTTTCATAATGAGGTCTGAAAATTTGTATCAGAAGCACATGATATAGCTGACGACGGAGCACCAAGAAAAACACATTGGTAGTTGGCTGTTCTAAACCAGGCATTGTGGGCCCGATGTAGGTAAAAGTCATTTACCGATTTTAAAATACCGATTTTTACCGAATCGGTATTCTGAAATCGGAAAATGAGATGTAGAGAAAAAAAATCGGTAAAATACCGATTCGGTAACATTCGGTATCGTGTTTCGACACTTACCGAATCGGTATTGACCGAATCGGTAGATACCGATTCGGTAATGGCAATACAAACGGCCCATAGGAATGCATTGGCAAAACCGAATCGGTATTTACCGAATCGGTATTTCCCGAATCGGTATAAATACAGATTCGGTAAATACCGATTCGGTAAACACGGAATCGGCAAGCAAGTAAAAGTGAAACTAATGAAAGCAGCCAATGAGGTGGAAGCACCCTTCCCCACCCTAGCAGGGAGTGGCAACCCAGGCAGGTGCAACTCATCAGAACTTTCTGGAGAGGCAGCCAGAGCTGAGCAGTGAGAGTGAGCAGCAGAGAGAGTGGTTGGAGATCTGTGAACACAGTGGAAATGGCAAGCAGCTCTGAGAGCCAGAAGGCTGAGAGAAAGCGCAAGGTGAAGTTCAGCAGCATGGAGCTGCAAGTATTGGTGGAGGAGGTGGTGAGGGTCCACAGGCAGCTGTATGGGAGGCTGTCCCTGAGTCTACAAAGAGGAAACTGTGGAGTTTGAGTTTGAGTTTAAAATATTTATAAAAGCGCACTTTCACCAGCGGTTTCATGGCGCTGCAACAGACAGATCCCCAGAGGAGGAGTAACTGAAAAGCAAGAAGAAAAGAAAAAAAAATGAAAAGAACAAGCGACCTAGTTAAAAGATTTAGCAAATAGATGGGTTTTGAGTTTTTTCCGGAATTGAGAGTAAAGAGTTAGAGATCTAAGCTCTAAAGGCAAGGAATTCCACAGGATAGGGGCAAGGGTCGCGAACTTCGATCCTCCCCATTTCTTCCTCCGGAAACGGGAGACTGACAGCAGGGATTGGGTGGATGATCGTAGTTCCCTGGTTGGAACATAGGGAGTGATCTCAGATGTGATGAAGGCCGGAGCCCCGCCCAGTCGTGCTTGAAAGGTGATAGAAGCAAGTTTAAACTGGACGCGTTCACGGACAGGGAGCCAGTGTAAAGATTTAAGAAGGGGTGTTACGTGGTGGGATTTTGGAAGGTTGAACACCAACCGTGCCACCTGGTTCTGGATCAACTGCAGGCGCCTTAAACAGTATGCAGGAATACCTGCATAAAAGGCGTTGCCATAGTCCAGGCGGGAAATAACCATCGCCAAGATGATCAGTTTCAAGGCATCGAAGGAAAAAAAACGGGATACCTTGCGGATGGTGCGTAGTGACAAAAAAGAAGAGGACACCACAGAACTAACCTGGGAGTGAAGAGTGAGCTGAGAATTAAGTTTGATACCTAAAGTTTTAACTGAGGTAGAAGGGACCGGGGGAGAACCTGAAGGGGGGCAAAAGAGAGGAGACCAGGGACTGGAGCAACCACCCGTCAACACCAACTCGGTCTTATCTGGGTTAAGTTTCAGGTGGTTGTGGTTCATCCAGTCCCGGATGAAAATCATAATAGACTGAAAGTTAGAAATGGAAGCGGAGGAAGAAGACAGATTGAAAACAAGTTGGAGGTCATCCGCATAATTATACACGCTGACCTCCATTTGCTGCAACGAAAAAATAAGGGGGGCGATGTAGAGGTTAAACAGAAGAGGTGACAGGGAGGAACCTTGGGGGACCCTGCACTGAACTTTGCGGAAGTCCGCAGAAAAGTCACCCAGGCGCACAGCCTGGGTGCGGTCCCTCAGGAAGGAGGATAACCATACCAGTGCGGTACCCCCAATTCCCGCCGCCCCGACACGGGAGAGTAAGATGGTATGGTCAACCGTGTCAAAGGCGGCTGAGAGATCGAGGAGGACCAAGGCCTGGGCCTGGTTGGTGTCCATTCCCTCCCTGAGGTTGTCAAGGACCGAAAGTACTACGGACTCCGTAGAGTGTGCGGGGCGGAAGCCAGCCTGGCGGGGAGCCAGCACCCCATACTCCTCCACAAACGTGCTCAAAGACTTGGTGACATGACGTTCGAGCACCTTAGCCAAAAATGGTAGGAGGGAGATGGGGCGATAATTTGCGGGGACCGAGGGGTCTGCGCCAGGCTTCTTTAAGATGGGAACAATAACAGCTGTTTTCAATGAGTTGGCTACAACCCCCTGGGAGAGGGAACTGTTAAGGAAGTGGAGAGGGGGATCTGGACAAGTTGTATAAATATGGCGGAGAATGTGTGCGGGGCAAGTATCCAGGGGGGAGCCAGATTTGACCAGGGGGATTATCGAGGTCAAAGATTCCTTAGTCAGGGGGGGAAGGGCATCGAGTTGTCCCTTAGGCGGAGGACACTGAGGGTCAACAAAAGTTTGGGAGGGTAAGGGAATGTTGGCTTTAATAATAGCAATCTTGTCAATAAAGAAATTATTTAGGGAGTGACAGAGGTCCTGGGAAGGGGAGTGCCATCAGTGAGAGGGTCAATGCTGTTGGTGTGACCCCCAGGAGCATGGATGACCTCAAGAAGAGGTTTTATGATATCCGGAGCCTCACCAAGAGGAAATTGGCGGAGCTTCACAAGCAGGCAGGACTGACCGGTGAAGGCAGGAACCCCGCGCCCCCCCTCACTGAACTGGAGGAACTAGTGTCCACAACGATTGAGACGGAGAGTGTGGTTGGAGTTGGGGACATGGACAGCTCAGCCAGAGCTAAAGCAAAAGGTAAGAAGCATGCACAGCATGACACACCCTACCAGACACCTCCCCATTGGCCCCAATGTACAGCCAAACCCCAGTCCAGTACTGCTAGCAAAATACATGAGCAATGCATGATGGGAAATGTAGACAGCTAATGTAGGAACAATTTACAGTGTACATTAAACTACAATGCACTTTAAGAAAGAATCAGAGTAATGAAAATGACATGTGCAATGCATTTATTGTAGTGACAGTAAGACATTTCCGCTCAGTTGACAAATGCTACTTTATTCCTAGGGGCGCCATCAGGTAGTGGAGCAGCAGCTGCACAAGTGTCAGCTCCAGCAACAGCGGACAGTGCGGTGGCAGGGCCAAGCAGCATGGATGCCTCGCAGGAGGTGGAGGACAGCAGTGCCATGGCCAATGAGGATGACTCAGAACATGCCCTCCTAATTCCCCACTCCCCCCAATTGTCACAATCCCCACCATTGCAGTTCTCACCAGAGAACTCACCCACACGGTCCCAGCCAGCACCTGCCACAGCTCCAGCCAGGAGGAGTATTGTGGCCCCATTGACCATCATGGAGGGAGCTGCGGGTCAGGCACCAGCACCCACACCTGTGACACCTGTGGCACAGCAGGCCACCCAGCAGACCAGCACCAATCGCCGCCGCCCACGCACTTCCAGCAGTGCAATTCCATCACGGGAGGGCACCGTCTTCCAAGGGCTTGAGGGGAGCATGGTGCGAATCCAGCGGATGCAGGCTAAGTCCATCCTCGCTTGCCACCGGCAATTGCGTGAACATAACCTGCAGATGGTGGAAATGACAAAGGGATTTGCTGAGTTTGTGGCAAGTAACCGGGAAATTGCAACAGGAATTGGTCGCATTACAACTGCCATAACACAGCTGTGTGCCAAGATGGAACAGAATGAGCACACAAGGCGCAGGGATGCCCGTGTACAAAACCGGGCAATTAACCGGCTTGCCGCAGCAACAGCCCTGCTATGCCGCCGAGGGGCAAATATGGAACAGTGCCTCACTCAAAACACTGCGGAGGTGACCAGGGTCATGGCCTGCATCACCAGTGCCATGAAGACACTCATCATATCCAACGCAGTGGTGAATCCTGCCCTGGACGTGGCCGAGGCTGGGGACAGCAGCAGCTGCAGCAGTCCGGCCAGCGCAGTGTCCGAGCCGCGCCGGAGCTCCAGGCGCTCCGCAGAGGCAGCCGGACATGCAGAAGGGGGGGAGCCGCATCCCAGTGGGTCTGCAAAGCGCAGCAGGAAATGACACTGCCAGTGTGGGTGAGGCAACCCGGCCCATTTTCTGTCCCCACATTGTAGTTAATCATTTCATTTGTTGCACATCAGTGCTGTAACGTTGTACCAACATTTTAAAAGTTTCATTTCTTCACATCCATTACGTGTCTGTGCATCTGTACTCACTCAGAAATAGTTGTCTTGTCGTGTATTTCTATAGGTTCTGAATCGATCCCCCTATTCCTGACCCTATTCTGGTTAAACTACCTAGCTAGTTAACTAACAGTCAGCCCATGAGGCAAGAAATCCCCCATGATGCAGATACCGTTATCTGACGCAGTCACACTACGGCACAGGAACGTGTTATCTGATTAGGTCATAACGCTTGAGATCTAATTAGACAAGCGACATTCCTCCAGCCCCTGATAAGGCATACGACGTTCTCATAACAAATCAAACCTATGACAACCTGGATAATCCGTGCGGCCATTGTTTTGATTTCACAGAGAACTTTTGCAAAAGAATGTGCTAACGAGCAAGTCGTATGACATCTTTATTGACGTACCTATGTCCATCCTTACGTCAATCTCGGCACCTTTAAGGTATAAATATTGCCGACCTTGCCCTATGCAAACACACGCGTGGTGACAAGACGGAGCAGCCATACTTGCCGAAGCCAAGAGCAGAAGCAGACCCCGCAGGCAGCAGCCCCGCCTTCCTGACGCGCTGAGAGACGCGCTGCTATCTCAAGCCGAGAGACCCAGCACCGGCGTTTCTGGGCAGCCCTCGCAGGCAGCCTGGAATATCGAGAGCAGAGAAAGAGATACCATTCCTCATCCATCCTAAATTCCAGGTACAGAACTGAATAACCCCTCACAGAGAATTCTTTAGTTATTCACTTGGCAAAAACAAACTTAACTTAAACTGTAACTTTCTATTCCCGCCCACGCATTAGACTTAGGTCAGGTACACGGGGTAGGCGTATTTAGAAACACCAGTTGAGTACGTTTAGTCAAATGTATATGTGTATGTAAATATATTTTAATCATTTTAAACATCATATGGCTCAGAAACCATATCAATGTTTTTACAGTATTATTTTATACTATTGCTTCTAATGTATGCACTTTACTTAACTATAAGTATTGCAATAATATCGATCCATTTCTCTTGTACGAGAAAAGAGACTGATCAATAAATAACATCTTTTATTGAACACGCCCGTCTCTTCCTTTTCTCTACATTCTGATGAGACTAAGAATGCACGTACTGACTGAGTAAAATAATTGCCTTGTGCTCACACGACTCTTGAGATTGACTCTTGATTAGGGGAGAGCAAAGTTGTCATGTTCTATGGTTGTCAGAAACTAAATCCCTTCTTGTCTAATCAGGGGAGTTAATCCTTCCTTGAACATTCGAGAAAGTTTCTAGCGAACTCTGAGCTTAGCTGGCAAACCCAAAAATTAAGTCTAGTATCGACAGTAGTAGACCTAGTTAACGTCTGGTCTAGGCCTTTACTGCTGTAGGTACTATTCCAATGCGCAGAGCCTATTGGGAAAATAGGAGCTACACTACATGGCGCCCAACGCGTTTGGAAAGGGCGATAAAACTAACGTAAGACATTTAGAGTAACTCAGTCGTGCTTTCTCACTCAGACCCCTTTTCCCAAATACTCCAAAGACGTCTGGAGTGGGTGAAAGGTTATTATATCCTCCAAAACCTCGCAGGAGGGAACTCCTATGTATGGTTCTTGGTCTAGTCAACGTTGAAGGATAAAACAGTTCCAGAATATTGTGCATCTAATCTCTGTTTCCATAAAGAAACCTGATCTGCAAACAAACATAATACCATCCTGTCTGTAAAATGGCAGAGAGTGATGATGAAAGAGAGGCAATTAGATTAGCTACTGAAATAGCAGATGCTGATGCTACCATGCAAACAGCAGACCCGGATATAATACTCATCCAGGTCGCCAAAAGGAGATCTATAACCTTAAAACTTATAGAAAATGGACTGACACCTAGAGGTGGCACAGTCATATTCGTAATTGAGGCACACGAATATCGGCAGACAGAGGTATACTATACATGGATACATTTTCCAGCAGCAAATGCTGTAACAAAGTACTTCCACTATTACAAAGTAGAGGAACCTCCTGAAACGTACACTCCTTTCGAGGAGGTGGAAGTACCACTCAAATTCCAAGAGCATTTGCTCTTATTTGATGGCGCCCTAATACATAACAATCACATTACAAGGCTCGGTCCTTTAGGAAGACCAGGAGCAACGTGGCCGGTCCTAGCCGGATACACACCACATCCAGACATCGAAAGAATGCCTGCAGCAGAGCTGTTAATACAGCTAAAACAACTACTAAAAATTCACAGACAATTAGTTCAGTATGTAATGCGGACTTCAACAATTCAGCCAGCGATTAAACTACCACAGCTGACCCCTCACCAGGGGAACACAAATAAAATTACACCACAGAACATCCAATCCTGCCTAGGTAAAGTTCCAGCTAAACGGGAACAAATACCATTCTGGTTGGCACAGAAAATTACCCAAATAGAGGCGGTGTTTCCTGACACCACCCCATTAGAAAAACACAGGATTCTGACTATATGTCTCCCAATGGGAATCGCACCACACATTGAGGACTGTGACACTTGGGGTACAGTCTTTGCTTCCATCTATACAAAAACGCACGGTGTTCCATCCATTTCGGTGATACCAGATGTGCTAAAACAAATTCAAGATGAATACGGTCCAGAACCTGCTTTAACTCTTGGTATGAAATTACTGAAAGACTTCAAGCAGGTCTCGGCTATATTATTAGCCAACATAAAAGGTGAAGCAGCAAACGTGGCGATCCGCCAGAGGTTAAAAGAGACATATATAGCAGACCAACCAGCTGAAATTGCCAGAATCATAGAAAAATCCTATGAAGAACTAGGCAGAGATAGTCTAGGTGGAATACCAGTAAAACCGCAACTGACTACAAGTCCAGAAAAAATGTTTTTTAATAATAATAATAATTCACCAAAAAAGAACTGGGATGGGAACAAACAATCCAATCCTAAAGAAAAGAAATTCCAGTCCAGAGGAAGGTCTCCTAGGCGAAGAGAGAAATCTCCAAACCCGAGACAAAGGTCACCCCAGAGTGACCCCTCTGGGAATAGATATAACCTTAGAAATAAGGATAATATTAAAAAACCTGATAGATATCAAGACATTGATACACGTCCCTCTCAATCTTTTCAGAATTCCTCGCAGAAATCGGAAAGAAGAGGACGATCAGAAGAGCACGCCAAGTCCAAAGACAAGGAACCTGCTCAACTGAAAAAGAAATTACAATTTCCAAAAAAGAAGGTAGCCAGTATCAAGGTAGTTAACAATGCCGAGAATACTGAGGACACAACTGAAAAACGGAGAGTGGGCTCAGACAATGCTAGACAGCGCAGCAGAGGTGAGCATAGCTCGCAAAGTCCTTATGAATCATCTGGAGACAGTGGACACGAATGAATACCTTCAAGTGGAAACTGCAGATACCAGAGTTAGCAAGCCCCACAAGATATAAGAGATAACATTACGTATAGAGGGAGATAAGACTAGGAAAATAAGGGGACTATTTTGGGATAACCTCTCCAAGGGTTATGACATCCTTCTAGCTGAAAAAGACTGGCCACCAGAGTTTGTCAGGGAGTGCCCTCATGGCGAAGAAGTAATTATGCCTGCCTTCTCGAATCAAATGCCGATTCATAAAAAATATACACTTGCTAGAAAGTGGGCAGTGGCCTTAGCACCTGCTTTATATAAAAATCATGTAGGATGGGATGAGGATTCTCCTCCTCACAAAATCCAGTTAAAATCACAACCAACTGCACAAAGGCAGTACCCAATTAAGCAAGAAGCTAAAAAACAAGTACATGAAATACTAGATCAGCTAGAATACCAGGGGGTGATTGAAACTTGCACCTCACAAATGAACAATCCCTTGTTTCCGGTCTCCAAACCAGACAATTCATATCGCCTAGTTTTGGATTACCGACACCTTAACACATGTTGCAAAACTTTTGCAGTGCAAAACTCACACAGTGCTGCACTAATGAATAACATAGTGCGCAAAAAATACAAAACAACCTTGGACATCTCCAATGGATTCTTTTGTCAAAACATAGCACCAGAGAGCAGATATTTAACAGCTTTCTCAGTAAATGGCACTCAAAAACAATTCTGTCGGTTAGCCCAGGGGTACAAGAACAGCCCGGGGGTATTCTCAGCGAGAGTAACAGAATTACTACAACTATATGATGATGAAGCATTATCTTATGTCGATGACATTTACTTAACAGATGATGACTTGGAGACTCACTTGAAAAGAGTGAACACCATAATACTTGGTTTCGCTGCAGAGGGTTACAAATTCAACTTCAAAACGTCCAGAATTGCCCATCTGACGGTCCTATTCTTAGGATATGAGTTATCAAGTGAAGGTAAAAGCCTGGCAGACAATTTCCTAGAAAAATGTGCCGTTATCCAAGCTCCTAAAACACTAAAAAACCTACAGTCAATTTTAGGCTTCCTAAATTTCGGAAGAACATACATTGCAAATTACGCAGAAAGGGTAAAACCCCTTTACGATCTAATTAAACCAGACTTTAAAAGATCCAGTTGGACTCAAACACACACAGAAATTTTGAGATCCTTACAAACAGACATGCTAATTAAGACAAAATTAGAAACCCGTGATAATACACGCAACCTTGTGATCCGAGTCATCCCAGGGAGATGCGGATTCACATACCTGACCTCTAATGAGGGAGAAAAGGTACCAATTGCATTCAAATCACACTTGTACACAAAAGCTGAACAGAGATTCAGCAACAAAGGAAAAATTGTTCAAGCAGTTCAAACCGCAATAGCTAGAGAAAAAGACATAGCTGACGGTAGACATATCATAGTCAGAACAGCTGAATCAGCCTTTGAGGCATTAACAACACCGTGTAATTTACCATCAACAACATTGGATCCAGAATGGATACAATGGGTGAATTCAATCACAACGGACAAAGTATACTACTACTTTGATCCAGAACTAGAAGAATTAAAAAATCTAAAATATGAAAAGACGTATCCTCTGCCAATCGACATTCTGCCTCTACGACATTACGCCTGTGTAATCTATACAGACGGACATGCTCAACCCTCCGTTTGGGGAGAACATGCATACAATCCCACATGTGAGATTACAAAAGAAGTGTGGCGCGGAGGTAAACTAAGACCTCTATTAACAAAATCACACTCAGTAGAAACTAATTCAGAACTACAAACTGAAATAATAGCTTTGAAAATGGCGCTAGATAATGCGGATCGCGAATTCCCGACACTTATAGTGTCAGATTCATATTACTACGTCAAAGCATATAACAAGGATTTGCAGACATGGATTCAGAACGGTTACAAAGATGACACAGATGCACCAATAAAACAGAGACTGCTCTGGGAACAAGTAGCTCTTTTGAAAAAAGAACTACCAAAGACTCACGTGATACATACACTGAGTCATCAACGTGATGGCGTTCACGTTGCAGGGAATTCATTGGCTGATGAGGCCGCGAAGGCAGCTGTGCAAACGGCTTCCGTAGCTGCCGTCACCCGGTCAAAAACAAAAATAGACAGCGAAATATTACAAGCTGTCAGCGCTTCAGAAAAGGATTCGATAGAACCACTCCCTAAAGGCTTTCCAGTAAAATACTCATACATAACTGATACAAACAATGTTCCTTTTGCTCGAATCCCTGGAGTGGGGGATAGGGCAATTCCAAACATGGAACATAGGTTAGGACTGATAATAGCGGCACACGAAGGGCTTGCTTCTACCCATGCTGGCGTCTCAGCCACTGTATCATTATTAAAACAGAGATACTGGTGGCCACAAATGAGAAGACAAACAAGGAACTATGTTCTAGCATGTGAAATATGTCAAAAAATGAAAGTATCAACTGTGAGACGTCCAGCACAGACGCCCCTTCTAATCTCAGATAAACCATTAGCCTGTGTTTATCTAGACCACTGCGGTCCCTTACAAAGGGATGGTAACTATAAATATATCTTGGTCGCAGTGGACTCATGCACGAGATTCATATGGATGTGGCCCCAGCGAACGGCTGACGCCAGAACTGTTATAAAAGATTTGCGAGTCTTTATCGGCACATACGCAATTGGCATTCTGCATTCGGACAATGGTCCTGCTTTTAGCTCTCGGGCTTATAAGGAGGCCATGGTCAGCATGGGCGTGCAATTGCGGTACTCTTGTCCATTTCACCCTGAGGGGAACGGAATTGTTGAAAGAAAAAACCGTGACATAAAGCAATCTATAACGGCAAAGGTATTAGGTTCGGGAGCTGGGTGGGTCAAACATCTAATAAGTGTCCAACGTAGTCTAAATAACTTGCCAAGAAATTCTCTGAAGGGATTCAGTCCGTACGAATTATTATTCGGAACTAGGATGTTGATCTCTGACCTTGATAGTCAGACTTCAGTGGTAATAGAAAAAACCTTTGATGTCAAAGACCGTTTGGCTATTTTGCAGGACTTAAACAAAACAAGAAAAGACCTGAGCAACATACAGTTGAAACAACAGCCAACAACCACTGAAGAATCACCACCTGTCCCAGCAAGACCTGTCTGGATTCCAAAAGTCGGGGATCTAGTCAGGGAGAAGATCGCGGTAAAGAAGGAATTTGGGCCTTATTACAGAAAAGCAGTTCCTGTCTTGTCTGTCAACGGGACAAGATCAGTTGTACTACCGCCACTTGCTGGAAAAAAGGAGAACCGAGTTGTATCCATCGACCTGGTAAAACCACAACATGTGGCCAATAACAAACAGTAGGCCAAGTGGACTCCCAATAAGTAGCAGAACACCAAGGTTTGCTACCAGTACAGAGGTCCTAACAAAGAGGCTCATCACATTCGAAACGCCTAAAGAAGAACAACAAGGACTATGCAACAATGCAATAGAACTCAGACCTCTGAAAACCCAAATAAAGACATTTAGCAGAGACACACCAATCTACAATGAAGTTCCAAGTGAAAATGCAAGAAACAAAAATCCTGAACCAATTGGAACAATTGACAGAACTGCATCTGGTTACTTCATCAACTTCGATGATTCCTCTGAAGGTTTCAGCGAACAAAAGACACAGCCATCATCAAAATCCTTTAAAGACAAAGCTAAGGAACTTTTGAAACAACTGAAAGAAACATATCTGGTTACTCCATGGATTGAATTTTGGGTGGGTTTTGGTGCATTTATCCTCATACTTTGGCTCATCATGGTATTTACCTTGGGACGCTTCATTGAGGGAAAATATGCTAAAATGGACACAGCAAGTCAGAACATCAACTTGGTCCTCAAACCACACACATCTTCACACGTCGAGAAACGAGAACTTTCTTCAGAACTTTCTTCAGCCAACTTCACAGCAATTCCAATACCTGGTGGGGTAGCCTGGGACAACACTGACTATGAAATTTATGGTCCGGTCGAGATCCTGAAATATCCACACCAAATCAAGATCTCCTTGAGTGACTTTGCAAAACCAAACTCATTTGCTGATGATTGGGACTTTGAAAGTATAAACAATATGATGTCTGACTTAGTAATGTCTGCTAAATTTACAAAACATGATTATTTGCAAGGTTCTACAAATTATGATAGTATGTATTGCTATAACCATTATGGTAACCATTTCTTGCATAAATCTGCACAACCTAGAAATGTTTTAAATTATAATCAATGGGAACATTGTGCTACACCTCCAAAAGGGAGCTCTAGAACCGTTTATGACAAATATTCATATTTTTCAGGTTTTAACATAACTAATGCTGAAACATTTTATTACAAATTGTCAAACAAGACAGGGATGAAAACCATGATAACCAACACGAAATTGATATATTCAGATTCATTCTTTGAAAAAATGAATACTTTTGGATTTGATTATTGGGACAAAAATGTTGATTTGAAAAGTGTTTGGGGTACAAAAGAATGGCAAGTACAGGGTATAGAAGCTTTGTTTAGAGCCTGCATGATCCCAGAACAAAAGATATTTTTAAATGACACTGTTCAACAAACCACCTGTCTTGGCTTAGCCAAAATCAAAGATTTAAATAACCCGTCTATTCCAAAGCCAACAATGTTTAGCAATAACTCTGATACAGATGAAGAAATAGACATAAACCATATACTTAACCAAAACAGAACACATCCTGATTGGAAACAATGGTTGATCTGGCCCACAGATACAAATAACTGTCAAGATAGATTCCTGAATAAAACACAGGGTTTCAAAATGACCAGGCCAGACCCTAGATATCCTCAAAGACATCACCCAGGGATAATAACAACCTACAGTGTGGGCAAATTATGCCTTCAATGGCTACAAACTTCCACACTGCCTGAAATTAAGCAACACCTAACTTTACTTACTGATGGTGCTGACTTGCCTGATTTCATACTGGGACCACGCAAACAGCGTCAAAAGCGTTTCATAGCAGCCTCTGTATATGCAGCATACAATGAGGCCTGGAAGGTTACTCAAATTGAAACAGCAGAGAGAATACGTGAAATTGATCGTATTAATTTGGAAAAATCACTTTCTGTAGTGGACAATGGGTTAATGACTCTGTCCTCCAGAATATTTTCATTGGACAGCATTGTGTCTTCAGCAATCGACATATTATCGCAAGACTTACTGTTATTACAACATGGTCAGTCGCAATTGCGTTCTATTGTACAGCTTGGCTGGACGTTACAAAATCTGCGTTCAGGCTATGTGCCTTGGCGTTTAATCAACACAACGTCACTATTCCAAATCTTTAACCTTACTGATAGACAAATCGGTATGGCGCAGAAGGGTGCTGATTATACAATCTTGAGCATTGAAAAACTAGAAAGATTACCAATGACAATGTCAGAACGACCTGTCAGTGAATGGATAATCTACGGAATCATAAATATTCCAATCTCAACCTTCAGGTTTCAATACTGCCAAAAATATATACAGGCTGGCATGTACGAGAAATTGGGAAAGGGGTACCTTAAAACAACTTGGAACCTGCCCTATTCACATGCATGTGTCATTAACAAAGGACAGAAAGTGTTTCTTAGTGGCAACAATTGTGCTATGTCACTAAGCGGCACGCTTCTGTGTAACGGTATTAGTTTGCACGGAGCCTGTGAAGGGAATTCATACAACCTTTCATGTCACCAGCAAGGCGCACCTGCAACTGAAATAGAACCATTCTTTCAAAGACTCTATAATGGGAGTTACATTCTTATTGTAGACCGCAGATGTTGTAGTCTTATGCCCGGGACTCCTTATCTCGTCACTACGACGGCGAAGGTCAAGTGCTGTGGACGTTCTTTGTTCCCCAGCTCCTTACCAGACAGGGAGGCAAGGGCATGGCCCAGTTTGAAAATTACTTCTATTCGAATAGACACTTTAAGCAGAATGAAAACAGTGCTTCTTCAGACGCCTACAAGGCTCACGTCATCTAAAGAAACGTATGATCTACAAGTCGCAAGGACGACTGCAGAGATACATACATTATTATCAACTAATTCCCCCGTACATTTCGCGGAAATCCTGAGCGAAATCTTAAATATTTCTGATACCACTGGGGTCTCAAAGGTATTTAAGACAGTATTTTCGATGGCATTAACACCATTCAAAGCCATACTGGGTATTTTTCCAGATTTCGTCCATTCGATTTTTGGCGGACTTCCCCTGATCCTGGGACTAATTGCAGGAATCCTATTCCTAGTCCTTATTTTTCGTTATGGCAACCCATGTCACAGATCAAACTCTCGCGACAATGGAAGATACGATCCTAGCCATTGGATACCGGGACCGGATATCAAAAATCCTGGGACTCTCCCGGCTTAGAGACCTAAACATGACTTGGTTTCTATCATTTCGACCAATGTGGCAAAGGTGTGTTTTACCTGTACTAAGGTGTCTGCTATGCGGAGAAGAATGCGTGTTAGACACCTGTCTGACGCTACAATCGGATGCGCCGGTGGATGCAGATACACTGTTGGTTCCTACCAAGGTTCACGCACTGTGCTGCCCTCAAAGGCTGCCAATTCTGATGACGGCATTCCTGGAATCTTCACCACTGCGATTGAAGAGTAGTGAAGTTCAAGATGAAAGCAACATCGAACAGGTACGACCTTCTGTCAGCAATGCAAATCAGAATGTCAATGCAGACAATCATGCGCATGAATGCATGGTTACACCTATTTCCGACTTAGTGGAACTTTCCCATGAAGCTGTTGACAGTTTTTTCGAAAGCCTGAATGATATGATGTTCTCTCCGGAACAGAAATAGGGACTTTTGAGTAAACTCGCACACGGCGTTCCCTGAATTCGGCCTTCAACTTTTAAAAATAAAGTCACATGAACAATTACAATCCAGTTCACGGACAGCAACTTTTTTCAGCAAGCCCTTAAAATATTTTTCTATATATTTTTTCCCCGGGACACTGATCTTCTGCTTAAAGTAAGAAACTATTCCTAGAGAACTAAGATTTCTATTTTAGATACTTTATATAGACTTTAGCTGCCCGCTGGTATGTTCACAAATATTTTATTATGTGATGAAATGGTCTCGACCTTCCTTTCTGTATAGCTATATTAAGAGCCATTTCATGTGTATTTCTCATATACCAAAAAGCAATAATGCATTACAATGCGTGTTTACTTTTGCATTTAATTCATAGCTTAAGTGCATACAATATATATGACTGCAATTTTTCTGTATATTTGAAAATTTCGAAATGCATTTATGTATTTTGGGGTGGTAAGGTATACACTATACTCTATAGTATGTTGTACTATGTTATACTATGCATAGATTAGTAGATATGACCATAGTTAGCGTGGAGTGGGTGTCGTGTATTTCTATAGGTTCTGAATCGATCCCCCTATTCCTGACCCTATTCTGGTTAAACTACCTAGCTAGTTAACTAACAGTCAGCCCACGAGGCAAGAAATCCCCCATGATGCAGATACCGTTATCTGACGCAGTCACACTACGGCACAGGAACGTGTTATCTGATTAGGTCATAACGCTTGAGATCTAATTAGACAAGCGACATTCCTCCAGCCCCTGATAAGGCATACGACGTTCTCATAACAAATCAAACCTATGACAACCTGGATAATCCGTGCGGCCATTGTTTTGATTTCACAGAGAACTTTTGCAAAAGAATGTGCTAACGAGCAAGTCGTATGACATCTTTATTGACGTACCTATGTCCATCCTTACGTCAATCTCGGCACCTTTAAGGTATAAATATTGCCGACCTTGCCCTATGCAAACACACGCGTGGTGACAAGACGGAGCAGCCATACTTGCCGAAGCCAAGAGCAGAAGCAGACCCCGCAGGCAGCAGCCCCGCCTTCCTGACGCGCTGAGAGACGCGCTGCTATCTCAAGCCGAGAGACCCAGCACCGGCGTTTCTGGGCAGCCCTCGCAGGCAGCCTGGAATATCGAGAGCAGAGAAAGAGATACCATTCCTCATCCATCCTAAATTCCAGGTACAGAACTGAATAACCCCTCACAGAGAATTCTTTAGTTATTCACTTGGCAAAAACAAACTTAACTTAAACTGTAACTTTCTATTCCCGCCCACGCATTAGACTTAGGTCAGGTACACGGGGTAGGCGTATTTAGAAACACCAGTTGAGTACGTTTAGTCAAATGTATATGTGTATGTAAATATATTTTAATCATTTTAAACATCATATGGCTCAGACACCATATCAATGTTTTTACAGTATTATTTTATACTATTGCTTCTAATGTATGCACTTTACTTAACTATAAGTATTGCAATAATATCGATCCATTTCTCTTGTACGAGAAAAGAGACTGATCAATAAATAACATCTTTTATTGAACACGCCCGTCTCTTCCTTTTCTCTACATTCTGATGAGACTAAGAATGCACGTACTGACTGAGTAAAATAATTGCCTTGTGCTCACACGACTCTTGAGATTGACTCTTGATTAGGGGAGAGCAAAGTTGTCATGTTCTATGGTTGTCAGAAACTAAATCCCTTCTTGTCTAATCAGGGGAGTTAATCCTTCCTTGAACATTCGAGGAAGTTTCTAGCGAACTCTGAGCTTAGCTGGCAAACCCAAAAATTAAGTCTAGTATCGAAAGTAGTAGACCTAGTTAACGTCTGGTCTAGGCCTTTACTGCTGTAGGTACTATTCCAATGCGCAGAGCCTATTGGGAAAATAGGAGCTACACTACAGTCTATTATCTCCTCACGTCTGAACCTGCCATCACTTGGTGTAGACACTCCAGCAGGTTGTGTTTGTGGCACAGCAATGTCATCGTCAGGGTCCTCGTAGTCAGACAACTCTACCTCTGTGCCCTTCTTGACCGCAAGGTTGTGCAACATTGCACAGACAGCAATCATCTTGCAGCAGGTGATGGGGGTATATTGCCTTGCACCTCCGCTCTTGTGCAAGCATCTGAACCTGCTTTTCCAGATACCGAAGGTCCGTTCTACTACATTCCTTGTGCTTTTGTGCGCACGGTTATACCTCCTTTGGCTGGGTGTTGAGGGGTTGAGGTAGGGGGTGAGAATGAATGAGCGGAGGGCATATGCACTGTCGCCTATAAGGAAAAGGGGTAACATTACTCACATGCATACATGTACTTCACACTGCTATTTTTGTTATGGGGGTCTGACAATGTGTCTCACCTAGGAGGTATCCTTCACCAAATTCCCCTGCCATCAGCCGTGCATGGATGCCGCTGCTTTGGAAGACGTAGGAGTCGTGGGTACTCCCTGGGAATTTTGCAACCAGGTCTGTGATGACGCACTTAGCATTACAAATCACCTGCACATTTATGGTGTGCCGTGACTTCCGATTGCGGTATACGTATTCCGTGTCAGCAGGGGGGCAAATCGGAATGTGTGTGCCATCTATGCAGCCAATGATGTGGGGGAATCTTGCCATCTGGTAGAAGTCTGCTTTTGTCTGTACCAGTTCTGCATGGGTTGCAGGGAAGGAAATGTATTGGTCCATCCTTTGTATCATGGCGTCAAGGAACTTGTGGAAGAACCTTGACAGGCAGCTCTGGGTCACCCCTCCTACCACAGCTACTGCACTTTGATAGCTGCCAGACGCAAGCAGGTGTAGGCTGCATAGCACCTGCACGTGCACTGGGATTGCTTGTGCCCTTGGGGTGGTGTGCTGCAACAGGGGTTGGAGGTCCCTAATGAGCTCTAAGATGGTCTCTGGGTCCAGCCTGTACCTCTGTAGGATCTCTGCATCTGTCAGCATGAACAGGGTGATCCGCTGTCTATACACCTGCTCCTGTCTCAGCCATTCCCTCTCTCCTTCCTGCTGTAGCCGTAGCCGTCTTGCAATGACATAAATGCCGCCATGGTGCAAGAAGAATTGCATTTTGGGTCCATTTTTATAGGTTGTACCTGGTTACCACCTGATTCCAATCTATGGTAACTACAGACTCTTAAATACCGAATTTGAAGCTAATTCGGTATTTCTGAGCTTTCCTACATCTCAATCTTCAGTTTTTCACACAGAATCGGATTTACCGATACTGTGTTTTTTCCGATTCGGTATTCTACCGAATCGGTGATTTTTCCGAATCCCTATTTTTACCGATTCGGTTTGTTAACGATTCGGTATATTTACCGATTCTGTGTATTTTCCGAATCGGTATTCTAACAATTCGATAACTTTTCCGATTCGGTATTATCACCGATTTGGGCGGTTTTCGGACTGCTACATCCCGATGGCTCGATACCGATCGGTAACGGCCGAAAATACCGATTTTCGGCCGTTACCGACCGACCTACATCGGGCCCTGTGTGTTTGGGTGATATTAATGTGTGTGCAGGAAAGGACAGAGCACAGTCCCTCAAGTTTTCTCAAAAGACTGGGGCTCCGGTAACCACCTTTCTACTGATGCAGAAAGTTTTCTACTTCTGTGAGAAGAAGGGCTTATTCCATATCATTCTGAGGGTTTGTGTGTATGTGTATCTCTTTGTGTGTGTCTATACCAGGCTGGGGTGGAGAAGTGTGGCTCAGTGGTTAGAGGCGGCAGACCCGGAAGCTGAGATCGGCCGTGGACCAGGGTTCGATTCCCCGCCTCGGCGGGTCTCGGGCTCTAAAAATTCCACGGACTCGATAATTCTCGCTCCGGTGCCTACTCGACTCACAGGGTCACACTCTGCGACTCTGGGCAATAGCTTGCTTAATCTCCACTACGGCCCCTCGTGGCGGGATGCCTGGCTTTCACCTTGTGGATACCCTGCTGGGGTATCTCACAGGGGAATACCAGGACGGGTTCCCTAAGCAAGCGCTTAGATACCGTGTCGGTGATTTGCGCTATATAAATACATGTACATTTACATTTACATTTACAGGCTAAAGTAAAAGATTGCTAGCTGAAAGACCAGGTGGGACGAGTTGAGAACCGATTGATTTAAATTTTACAGTGGATAACTTGAGAGAAAGTGAGGAGCAAGGGGATTACATAGAGATCAGACATCAGATGTACACGCCTCCTAATGTCTCTAGGACATTAGTTAATAATAACATAGTTACAAAAGATTAACCTGCCCTTTTCTCCTTTAAACCCCCAAAAGACGTTTTTTGAGTAGCTTTCCTCTTTAGATAGCTTAGTTTTTCTTTGATAACAAAGTTGTAAAAAATTCACAGCTGTGTGAGGCAGTTCAGATATGCTTTGTGCTGCCTTCACAATAAAGCAAGGAGGTCTGATCCTGTTTGACTATATCTGCCTATCAATGGAGATTAGCAGAAGGAATACACATAACACCTCCTTGCATTTGAAACCTGGTGTATCTTTAAAAATAACCATTTACTTTGGCATAATGCATTAGATTTTTCCAGAGTAATTTAAATGCACACTGGTCAATCAATCAATCAGAACATTTGTAAAGCGCACTACTTACCCGTGAGAGTCTCAAGGCACTGGGGGAGGATGCTGCTACTGCTCGAATAGCCAGGTCTTGAGGAGTCTTCTGAAGGTTAGGCGGTCATGGTCTGCCGTAGGGGGATGGGGAGGGTGTTCCAGGTCTTGGCAGCAAGGTGGGAGAACAATCTGCCGCCGGAGGTTGCTCTTCGAATGCGGGGGACTGTGGCGAGGGCGAGGTCGGTGGAGCGGAGCTGGTGGTTGGGGGTGTAGAAGCTGAGTTGTCTGTTGAGGCATGCTGGTCCGGTGTTGTGGTGTGCCTTGAGTGCGTGGATGAGAAGCTTGAAGGTGATCCTCTTGTTGACGGGGAGGCAGTGCAGGTCTCTCAGGTGGGGTGTGACATGGCTGCAGTGAGGGATGTCGAGGATCAGGCGTGCAGAGGTGTTTTCAATGCGTTAGAGTCGTTTCAGGAGTTTGACCGAGGCACCTGCGTAGAGGGCGTTTCCGTAATCCAACCTGCTGCTGACGAGGGCCTGGGTGACCGTTCTTCTTGTTTCTGTGGGAATCCACCTGTAGATCTTGCGGAGCATGCGGAGGGTGTTGAAGCAGGAGAATGAGACAGCGTTGACCTGTTTTGTCATGGAGAGAGTAGAGTTGAGGATGAACCCTAGGTTGTGTGCGTGGTCGGTGGGTGTTGGAGCTGTTCCCAGTGCGGTCGGCCACCTGGAGTCGTCCCAGGCTGAGAGGGTGGAGCTGAGGATGAGGACTTCTGTCTTGGCCGAGTTTAGCTTCAGTCGGCTGTTCTTCATCCACTCGGCGAAAGCTTTCATTCCTTCGTGGAGGTTGGTTTTGGCCGTGAGGGGGTCCTTGGTGAGGGAGAGGATTGGCTTGGCGTCATCCGCGTACGAGTTGATGTTGAGGTCGTGCAGTCGGCGATGTGGGCAAGTGGTGCCATGTAGATGTTGAACAATGTTGGGCTGAGGGATGAGCCCTGGGGTACGCTGCAGATGATCTTGGTGGCTTCGGAGCTAAAAGGGAGGAGGCGATCGCTCTGGGTTCTGCCAGAGAGGAAGGAGGTGGTCCAGTCCAGAGCCTTGTCTTGGATCCCAGCATCGTGGAGGCGTGTGCTTAAGGTGATGTGGCAGACAGTGTCGAAGGCAGCTGATAGGTCCAGGAGGATGAGGGCCGCGGTTTCTCCGTTTTCCAGCAGGGCTCAGATGTCATCGGTGGTTGCGATGAGGGCAGTTTTGGTGCTGTGGTTGCTGTGGAACCCAGACTCGGATGGGTCCAGGATGTTGTTCTCCTCGAGGTAGGGGGTAAGTTGTCTGTTGACGGTCTTCTCAATGACATTCGCCGGGAACAGGTGCAGGGAGATGGGCCAGAAGTTCTTGAGGTCCTTGGGTCCTTGGGGTCAGCCTTGGGTTTTTTGAGTAAGGCGTTGATCTTGGCGTGCTTCCATCTCTCCGGGAAGGTTGCTGTTTCGAAGGAGATATTGATGACTTTCTGGAGTTGGGGTGCGATGGTGGTACTGGCTTTGTTGAAGATGTGGTGTGGGCATGGGTCTGACAGAGATCCGGACTGGATGGTGTTCATGATTTTGATGGTGTTGTTGTCATTTATGTTGGTCCAGGAGAGCAGGGGGTCGGTGTGGTTGCTAGTCGTGGGTACGGAGGTCTCAGTGGTTGTCGGGGCGGTCAGGACATTGAAGCTGTTGTGGATGTCTACAATCTTGCGATGGAAGAAGGTGGCAAGGGAGTCCCACAGGTCTTGCGAAGGTGGGATGTTGTTGGTGTTGGAGCTGGGGTTGGAGAGTTCCTTCACGATGTTGAAGATCCTTTGCTGTTGTGTTTGTTGTTGTCTAGGCGGTCTTTGAAGGAACCCTTTTTGGCGGATCTGATGAGGGGATGGGGTCTGCGGGGGGCGTTCTTGTGGGCTGCGTAGCTGTCCGGTGTCTGTTCATGGTGCCATTCCTGCTCTAGCTTTCGGCAGATTTGCTTGGAGGCCTGGAGGTTTTCAGTGAACCAGCTGGCTTTCTTGTTGGCGTGTCTGTTGGAGGGTTTCTTGATCTAGGCGAGAGTGTTGGCGCTGTTGTCGATCCATTGTCTGAGGTTGCGGGCGACTGTGTCGGGGTCGGCGGGTGGGCTCCGGGTGAGGGTGGTGGTTAGCTGGTCTTCGGTGACTTTGCTCCAGCAGTGGCGGGGCATCTGTTGGGTGCTCTGGTGGGTGGTGGGTTTCCGGAAGGTGAAGAGGATGCAGCGATGGTCAGTCCAGTGGAGTTCGGTGGTGTGGTTGAAGGAGATATGGCTGCTTGCTGAGAAGATGGGGTCAAGCGTGTGGCTGGAGGAGGGGGTGGGTGTTGTGACGAATTGTCGAAGTCTGAGGTTGGTGAGGTTGTTGATCAGGGAGATGGAGTTGCGGTCATTGTTGTTCTCGAGGTGGAAGTTCAGGTCCCTGAGAAGGATTTAGTCTGTGGAGGTGAGGGCGTGTGTACCGACTGAGTTGGCGATGGTGTCACTGAACTGTGGTCGGGGTCCGGGGGGTCTGTAGACGAGGTTTCCTCTGAGGGTGGATCCGGAAGTGCAGGTGTTCTGCGGTGCTGAGGGAGTAGTAGGTGTTGGTCGAGACTCTGAGAGTGTTCTTGTGGACAATGGCAATTCCTCCTCCTGCTCTGTTAGTGTGGTCCCTGCGGGTGATCTTGTAGCCGCCCGGGATGGCTATGGTGATGTCGGGTGCCGAGTATGGGTTCTGCCAGGTCTCCGTCAGGAAGGCGTTATCTGGGGAGGTTGAGTCGAGTAGGTCCCAGAGTTCAAAGCGTGTTTGCGGGCGGAACGGGTGTTGAGAAGAATGCATCTGAGGTATTTGGATTCTTTCCTGGTGGGTGGATTTGCGGATCGGATCCTAATGACGCTGCAGTTCCGGCAGGAGAAGGGTCCTTGGGTGTGCTTCGGGGCGGCTAGGAAGCAGGTGTGTGATCACCCGATGTTGAGTGCGTGGGTCTCATCCTAAACTCACAATACGCCTTTGATAATCCCTCCATTTTTAGGGCTAATATTAGTCGTCAGCCAACTTCACAGAACATGTTACTGTCAGTCAGTCTGAGCTACATACACTGTGGTGATGATAAAACACTACTTTATAATATGGAGAAAATGCTCCCAACAGCAACAGTTTATTTGAAGCTTTCCTAACCTTCGGGTGGCCATTTGAAAATTGTTCAGAAGATGTGGGTGCTTATCCAAAAAGGCATTTTGGAGAACATACAATAGTGCATCTGTAGTACTCTTTGGATACTCTTACATGCCTTTGTGAATTTTCCCCAAAACATATAACATGGGAACAACATGTGTACATTAATTAAATATATGTATGTAATTGGTAGACATCTAAAGGACCATACCCTCTTTGCAATTTTACTAATAAGGAATTGGGCGTTTTAGGCTGACTCACAGAGGCATGTAAGAGTACATGAAAATACCGCTATAGTACTACTTCCTGTACTCATAAGTGCTTTGTGAATCAGTCCTAGAGTTCTCATCAAGGTAAGGTTTTTTTTCTCAAATCTTTTTTATTGGATTTAATAAAGGGTAACACCATATTGTTGTCTCACAATTATAGGTCATGTCTATGAAGCTACAAATCACATAGAGCAATTCAACACAAGGAGGCCCTCCCTGCAACCTCTCACCTTCAACAAGCTCAGGCAATGGGGATCGTAAACAAACATCAAGAGGAAACACAATGACATGGAATCATACATTTCACAATAAAGTACATCACATAAGATTGTAGATGAGCATCAAAGCTTATATGTTAATTGCTAAACTAATTCAAGGCTTGTGTAAGAGTGGGAGAAGATTGCAACATCAGACGCTCCTAGACATATTCTATTAGTGGACCCCAGAGAGCTTCAGAACTTTTGTAAGTATCAGACAAAACACTGTACAGCCTCTATATCATCAAAATGTTGGAAATTCTGAGGTGCTACATAGCGACAGATGGAGGGTCTGAGCTCTTCCAGCAGGGTGCCAGGGTAGTCTTGGCCTCCCCAATGCAGTTACAGATAATCAATCGATCCTCCAGAGTTTTGATATTTTAGAGAATTGGAGCATAGACCCAAAAGAACAAAGTCAGGTGTAGCAGGGACCAGGTATCCCATTCTTTATTTCACTGCACCAGGATCTTGTTCCATAATAGGAAATGATTAGATAATCTTGCTTAATATGTCTAAAGTCTCACAGTAGGCCATGTACCCCCCCAATAGAGAATGTTTGAAGTATTGTAATATCTCCTCCGTTTTGAGGGGTAGAAATACCTGTCAGATATGACGTTACAATGAACCTCTCTACCCGCCAAAGAGCACAAGAACTTTTAGGTGTCTCTCATAGGGCAGACCATTGTGCCGCGAATATAATCATCCCTATATATGTGTTCCAAAGATACATTTTTCACTGATTTCTCTGTGAAGCAGCTAGCAACTCCAGCACCTTGAGACCCTCACAGGTGATTTGCAGCACTTCATAAATCTCGATTGATTGATTCAGCATTGGGAACCATGGTTTTCATCTCATCGAGTCAAGAGGTGAATACATCAAACTTCATATTCACGTTTCTAAAAGTGGCTTGGATCATTGACACCACAGCTTCTTGTCTTGGTTTTAGCTTGCGACCATCTTGCACTAATTACTGCCACATTTGTTACACTGAAGTAAAAGATGCTTGAACCACACATTCACTTCACCCATGTAGGACGAGGAAAGGGGAAGAGTGTGTGGGATTCGATCATGGGTTCGACCCCGTCTGAAGGTTGATGGAGCAAGGATTCGCAAGCAAAGCGACTTGCTTGAACTCATGAACCTCAAGTAACGTTAATTAACTAATCAATATGTTTGTCTTATTAATTTACCCCTTTTCCAACACTTTTGGGGTGTCCGAGTGAAGCTTGCTTATGTGTTTTCTAATCCTAATACGCTTGCAACCTAAAATGGCTGCTGCTACGTGGGAATTTCTACTGAGCTTGCGTCGTCATACTCATGTGACGTGACGTACTCGCAGTTCTGGAGGGAATCTGTTCGCATCTGCGCATTAGAACTAAAATGGCTGCTTTGTGTTCTCACATGCGAGAAGCTTGCATTGCTGCTTTTGCTATGCTGTTCGTTCTGCTTAACCTTAATGCTATAGTTTATTATAAAGTAATGGGAATAGAGTAGAAGTTCATGGTATACAGTGTATTCATTTTTTCTGTGTTCTAAAACTGTTTCATTTCCATTTCATGGTACAATACGAAATATGGGCTGTTATCCCTTTCTGCACACCATCTTGCTTGAAATTGCGTCTGTGCGAGATCTGCGAATCTCCACAGCAGTGACCTTTGAAATCTAGCCAGTTGGCAACACCAGCCAAGATGCGCCTGGGAAGACAACTCTCACCTAGTCGAAGAAGCTGAACTGTACTAAAACTATTACATTGTATACAATGTTAAATTCACCATTGTTATGTGTAAAGCATATGTCATGAGTACCTGAAATTCAAGGGGCGTGTATGAAAATTCTAATGAGGAGCCTGAGAAAGCTCAAATTTTAAGTGGTATGATGACCTGTCCTTTTCTTCTGTCCAATCGGAATTGGGGATCCTTACACTTGCAACATTTGGGGGGTGGTACACTGACCTGGAAAACAGTATAACTAGCCTAGGTTTACCTAGAGAAATTGTCCGACTTGTCCGAATAGCTGACCTGTCACTGACCCAACGCACTCAATAGCTGATCGAGAACAGAGGTGCTGCGCAGCACTCTGTCAGAAGACTCGCTGACCAAATAGGGGTTCTGGGACCTTAAGTGCTGGCGAAGCACTTTGCTGGGGAATTCGATAACCTAAATCGGGGTTCTGAATGATAGCTGCAGAGAGGGTGTAGCGCAGGCATTTCAACTGAACTGCGGGTGCTGGTCTCAACTTTGGTGGTCCTGTTCTGATCCTAATCTGGTCTACTCTGTTCTGTTTTCCATACTGCACCTGCTGGCCTACTGGCCACTGCATTCCTTGGGGTTTCCTTCTGTCCTTTTAACTGATCCGTGGCCAGGGTTGGTCTTCACTCCGTTCTAGGTAAATATAAATCTGTGCGGGAAACATACGGTACCTTTGCGTAAAGTTACTATTGCATATGTTCCTTTTTTCTCCCCCCTCCTTGTGAGACATCATTAAATTGTGATTCATGCTATTTTAGTATGACCCAATTTTCTCCTATCCTTTAGAACTGCAAATAAAAGAACTGTTCATGAAATTCAGATGTTCCTTTTCTTTACCCTCCTTTAGCCAAATTAAAATGGTTGCTCTGAATTATTAGCATGTTCCATATTTTTACCTTTCCCTTAGCTTCATGGTTAAATCAGTGTCGTCATCAAAATTTGTGTTCCTTTTCTCTCACCCATCCGTAGAAGAGGTTAAACCGTGACTATTAGCATGTCCCTTATCTACCTTGTCCTTCAAATAATCCTTTCAAGTCTGATTTCTGTGAGTTCATTACAGTATGTTCCCTGTTCTTACCTTCCCATTAACATTCTAAATGGTTGGCATAATATATCTTTTACATGGTTATACTCTTTTTATGATTCTGGTTATTGATAGTTTGCTTGCTATAAACCTTATGCTTTCAACACTTGACGAAGATTAGATAAAGGTTTTCAAAACTTCTCGAGTCTGTGGTTATTATAAAGAGTGCAAATGTTATAAATGTTATTTGACTGCCTTTCTTTACAAGTAACTCCCTGATCCATTTTGGTCATAGGTACCAGTGACAAGGATTGGTAAATTAATGGTATAGGAAACAATAGGAATTGGTAGGATTAAAGAACTGATAGTTAGAGTGTAGGTTACCCGATTAGATAAATATGGTGATACATGGTAAAATTTTAGTCGGGTGACCTGCGCGCTCTATCAGTATTTTTCTGGTAGCAGAGTTATGGTTAGGGATTAGATAAGATAGGTAGGTAGGTAAACTGCTGCTAACTGAAAAAAATAAAATTGCTGCTAAATAAGAATCGATCGATCAAATGTAAATTGCTGAAATTTATTGAAATGTTTTGAAATATTTTGATATGCTGCTATATTGATTTATGTATTAACAAAACCAGTTTGTGATTGTTACATGTTTGTCTGGAATCCCCGGGGGCAAAATAGCGAGTGGTAAGTGGAAGCCACATCGCAGCGAGGTCACTTGCTTGCAGGAAAGTTAGTGCATGGTTGGGCAGAACTGGAAGCACTAATTAGGGTTTTCTGTATGAATGTATGAATAAATGATAGCAAAGAGTTCGCTGGCAAAACTTCTATTGTGATATAACCTAGTAAGGGTCACACGGAAGGAGTAGCAGGTTGGTCTAAGCTCGATTGATAGCAAAGGGTGAAACTTTGGCCTTAGTATATATCCCTGAGTGGATGAGTCCGAAGGAGTAGCAGGTTCTCTAATGCTTGTGTGAAGGGTAGGCAGAAGAGATCTACTCGCAGTATATGAAAAGTAAACAGAAGGGATTTACTTGCAGTGAAACAAATCTTTTCTTTCTCGACACCCGAGTACAGTGGCGAATGTTTTGCATTGTAAATTAAAGCAGAGCACTTGCACTTTAAATAAAGAACTGAATTTTACGATACCTTGGGAAGGAGGGAGTCAGTTGCGGAGCTGCGCTGACGTCACTTTGAGCCGCCCTGGTATTGGTCGAGACAGCGGGTGTGTAGCCGAGATAACATTGTAAAGGAGGGGTGAGCACAGGAGCGTGGGAACTCGTTTTACGAGAAAAACCGCGCACTCATTGGTTGGAATTGTTTGAAACCGCATAGTTGGTTGGTTGCAGAAGAATAAAAGACCCGCTAGTATTGGAAGTAATTTGTAAACAGAGTAAGTGATTTTTGAAATTTATATGTGGTATACAACTTATCCAGAGATTCGACCTGATCCAAGATCTCAAGGTTTTGCTAGAGATCAGTCGTTAAGAGGCAGACCTAACATTATGTACGGAAGTAAGAGGAAAATGACATTTGTAGACAAAGTAAATAATTATTTAAAAAAAGATAAGCCCATTAAAACTAGAGAAGGAGTTATCATTCCACCACCTAATACTCCTGCATCATTTATGTTGTTTGACAGAGGCTACCATGCTTGTGTATGGTTAGGAAATTGGGTGAAATATACTAAAGATGACGGAATTTTAGCATTTCCCTTGGAAGGTACATTTAATGGGAGAATTTTGTTTAATTTGAGGACCCGAATGAATGATTTACATCCAGACCTAGACTGACGCAATATGAGCCTTAGAAGATTGGGAAATAGAGGCTTTTGAGCGAGACAGACCCAGGATTGACAAATGGTTAAGTAAATTTTATCCGAAGGGACAGAAAGAAACCCGAGAAAAAATAATGAAACAGTGGAGACAGAACATGATGGTAGAGGGACTATACCCTGTATTACGAGTAGAAGAGCCTATGGGAGGGAAAAGGACAGAGAAAACAAAACATTTAATGACCAGTGGTGATTCAGACGATGATTATCTGGAGGATTTGTTAATGAAAAATCCACCACCTTATAATGAGGAACCCAGATCCCTAAGTACGAGAAACCCATTCCTGAAACCTAATTATGGTGAGGGACCATTTATGGCGAATCCAAGTGCCCCAAGTTATAACCCTCCTTTGATTCCGCAGATAGTACATGAAACCTCCATGGAAAAGGTATTACAGGATAGGGAACGAGAGGTTTAGTTAAGCAAAGAACTGAACTAATCCAGAAAATCTCCCAATTGAATACAAGTCCTGAAGCCCTGACGATCCTAGTAACTATTGGCCCAGTTGTTCCTTTGTACAGGGATAAGCAAGCTAGTCCAAAAGCACCAATTATAACCCCACCTGTAGTACAGCCGAGAAAAGAGCCCATGATAATAGAAGATCAAGCAAGTGAATGTGAATCTGTGATTTCTCTAATGGATTTACCCATAAGGGAGCCTGAAGGGAGTTCACAGAGAAAGAACACTCCTTTTAGTTCAAGAGAAGTTCAAATTGAGTCATCTTCTGGTACCAGAAGTGCCACAGTAGTGACTCCTGAGGAAATCGACAGATGGACCCGAGAACTTGAAAAAGCAAATCCCCAGCAAAAACCATTAGATATATATAAACTGAGAATAGAATTGGAGGAACTGATAGCTGGGAATGTGGGTTTGGACAGATTGAACACCCTTAGTAAAGAGGAATTATTATTCATTTGCAAAAGTATCACCTGAAATACCAGAGTGTACCATGAGAAATTAATGGACACTGCAGCTAGCATGGGGATAGACATTGGCAGATCTAAAGTATTGCAAAAACCCTACAGAGCAGAATTCTCAGACAAAGATTTGGAAATTATGAACGTGTCAGGGCAAAAGGTACAGATAAGAGAATTACTAAATTTATTGCAAAAATGGGGAGATTTAGAAAAAAGGAAAGCTAGGTGGGCAAAGAAAAAGAAAGAGAGCAGATCAAAACAAATGACTTCTGAATATGTCCTAAAAGAAGCAAAAAAGGTGGAAAAATTAGATCCTATGAGAGAAGTGCCAGGTGGAGGATATGTACATGTGCCGTGGTCCCGACAGGATATTGTGTCCTTTACAAATTACTTCCAAAAAATTGTGAGAAAAACCTGTAGAATGGTACAGACAGGTCGAGAGATTTGTGAAGGTTTCAAAATGCCTTCTGAAAGACTTGGATGGGTTCTTTGACATTGTAGTTCCCGTAGACTTGTGGACAGAATGTAAAATTGCTGTTGATTGGCCTAGTGAGGAATTCCCTAGAGACCCAAAAACAGGGGCTCCTTCAGAGGATGTCATGAGAAAATATAATCAGGTGATGTTGTATCTGAAAGGAAAGGTGCCTGCAAAAGAGACTGATTGGACCCGAATAGATAGAACTACTCAGAATGGAGATGAAACTGTACATTCTTACTATGAAAGTCTGTTACAGGTGTTCAAGACATACAGTGGCCTGGACAATATAGAAATGAAAGATATGACCCACTTCATATATCGATTTGTGTTAGAGTTAAGACCTGAGATCTCACGGTGGATCAAAGACAATAAAATCTGCTGGCAAACTAAGCCAATTGACGAAGTCCTTAAATATGGTAAGTACTGTGAAGATAAGCTGGAAAATAAACGAAAAGAATTGAAAGAAAAGGTGTGGGCACAGGTAAAATTGGCAGATCACCAGGAGCAGCAGTTGAGGAAACTGACTTGTAATCAGAGTGAATGGGAGTGGGGGAAAGCCGAGGGTAAAAATGAGCAGAGAGGAGGTAAGAAATAAATTTCCCTGCCACGGGTGCGGAAAGGTGGGACACTGGAGGGACGAGTGTAAGGCTGTTCAGAATCGTAATGTGCAAAATAATTATTTAAATCCACAGACGCAGAATGAGATACCACGGAAGATCCAGCAGCAGGTAAAACAAAATCAGTTGCCTCGTGCACTTAGGCCAAATTATAGGAGCAAAGCACAACAGGGTGAAGACACCGAGATTTGGGAAGGAAGGGAGGATAGAAATGTGGCAACTTCTCAATTTCTGTTAAATGACACATTCCTCTGTGACGAACCTTACTGACGGTGCCTGGGGGGGGGGGACGAGGAGTGCGTGCTTGGCGCCTCCTTGCCAGTGGACCAGTCAGGGCCATACCTTGGAGGAAAGGTTGAAGGAAATGACGTCACCTTTCTGTTGGACACTGGTGCTACCTGTTCTACTGTGAGAACAGCAGACGTTCCAAACCTACCCCTCTCGGGAGAAGCGATCCAAGTAGTGGGCGTTTCTTATAAGCTAATTAGTACCCCAGTTACAGAACCAATGAAAATTAAAATAGGGAATTTTAAAAAGATGCGCAGATTTGTTGTCTGTGATTCAAGTCCTGTGAACTTGCTAGGACGAGATTTGTTGTGCAAAATGAACTGCACCATCTTTTGCACTCCAAATGGTGTTGAAATTCAGACCCCAGATGAAGACGGAATTTACAAGATAATGTTAGCAAGACAAGACTCAGAAATTAAAAGACTGACAATACAAGACTTACCTGAAGAACTCCAACAGACAGTGAAACCGGAGGTATGGGATTTTACTGGAAAAGATGTAGCACTAATGGCAAATGTTGACCCAATTAAAATAGCCATAAAAGAAGATGCAGTCTACCCAAATACTCGACAGTATAAAATGTGTGCAGAAGTAAAAGCAGGGGTTGCTATAGAAATCAAACGGTTGCTAGAAGCAGGCATTTTGCAAGAAGTGTTGAGCAGTCCTTGTAACTCACCGATAATTGGCATAACGAAACCAAGTGGTAAGTACAGGGTCGTACAGGACCTGCGCAAGGTTAATAAGATTGTTGTTCCTTGCTGTCTTGTCGTGCCAAACCCTGCAGTGATTCTATACCAAATACCATGGGATGCTGGATGGTTTACTGTCATTGACCTATGTCATGCATTCTTTTCGATTCCATTTCATCCAGACAGCAAATTTCTTTTCTCATTTGAATTCGACAGCCATGTCTACGTCTAGAAATCGTGTCCCTCAGGGGTACAGGGAGAGTCCTTCAATTTTTAATAAAAATTTTAAAAAATGCCTTGAAACTCTGATATTGCCGGGAAAATCAGTCCTGGTGCAATATATAGACGACCTCTTGGTGGCGTCTAAAAGCAGGAAAGACTGTGTTGTCGAAACCTTTGCCTTACTGAACCACTTAGGTAAAGGTGGACATAAAGTGTCGCCAGAAAAATTACATTTCTGTACCACATCAGTGAAATATCTGGGGCACCAGATAGAGAGAGGTGTCAGGAAAGTTAACACAGAAAGGATTAGAATCATTCGAAACATGGAGCTGCCCAATACCCAGAAAGGAATCAGAATGTTTCTTGGAGTGGTAGGATACTGCAGGCAATGGATTGTGGGATTTGCAGTCTTAGCAAGACCATTGATAAAAATGACAAAGAAAGGAGCTAGGGACCCAGTGGAGTGGGATGATGAAAGCATGACTGCTTTTGTGAAATTGCGAGAATGTCTGTGTACAGCTCCTGCATTAGGAATTCCTGACTACTCAAAGGAGTTTGTATTGTTTTGTGACACACGAGACAATTGTGCACTTTCAGTCCTGACCCAAATTCATGGCTTAACAAGACGTCCAGTGGCATATTTTTCTTTCACATTGGACGCAGTGGCAGCTGGATTACCCGGATGCTTGAAAGCCGTAGCCGCAACATGCATGAGTCTTGAACAAAGAAAATCTATTGTTATGGGACATCCTGTAACTGTATATGTTCCACATGCTGTTGTGATTTTCCTGACGAGAACAAAAACTCAGTATCTCACACCTAGTCGGCTGACTAAGTATGAGAGAATCCTTGTAGGTGCAGGAAACGTGAGCATTGCCAGGTGTAATATTTTGAATCCAGCTACCCTACTACCAAATTCACTCTCAGCAGAAGTGAAGGGAGAAGTTGAACATGACTGCATTGATCTGACCGAATATAGTACTAAACCACGCCCAGACATTAAGGAAGAGCCTTTCATTGATGAAGATTATGAGCTGTTTATAGATGGCTCATGCATGAGACATGAGGAAGGAGGCTTAAGTGCTGCTTACTCAGTATGTACTTTGGGAGGTCCAGTGGAAGCATCCTATTTGCATGGAGTCAAGTCTGTACAGGTAAATGTATGTAAAAAAATGTAATGTATGTGTCTTCTAAAGCGCACTGCTGCCCTGAGGCGTCGTGGCGCTGTAGACCACTGGGGAACCCGTCCTGGCTATCCCTGTGTGATGGTCCCTACTGGGTATCTCCAAGGTGAAACCAGGAATCCCCGGCGAATGTGGGGGGCCGTTGTAGAGATGAGGCAAGCTAATGCCCAGAGTTGCCGAGTGTGATCCCTGGTTAGAGTAGGCACCGAGGTGAAAATTATCGAGTCCGCTGACCCTGGTCCACGACCCTGCCGCGTCGGGAATTGAACCCTGGTCCCGGGCCAGTCTCTGCTTCGTGGTCTGCCGCCTCTAACCAGTGAGCCACACCACTCCACTCCACTTCAGGTAGCTGAATTGGTTGCATTGGCAAGAGCCTGTACATTTGGGAAAAACTCGAAAATACCCATATACACTGATAGCCAGTATGGTTATGGGGTTGTGCATGACTTTGGCCAATTATAGATGCAAGAGGAGTTCCTGACTTCTTCAGGCACCCCTATCAGAAATGGAAATTATGTTCAGGATTTACTGGAAGCAATCCAGTTACCAAAGGAATTGGCTGTGGTCAAGTGTGCTGCTCACAAATCTGGCAATGACAAAATGACAGCAGGTAATCGATATGCTGACCAGTAAGCCCAGCATTGTGCAAAGTACAAAATGGCAATCAATAAGAAAGTTGTGGTGAACGGAAACAGCTGCCAACTTATGATGCTAGAAGGAATAAATACATGGGAGGAAATGAGATACTTACCGGACACAGCAGAGCCACAAGAAAAGGAAAATTGGAAAAAATGTGGTTGTCAGAGGAGGGTGGAAGATGGTGTCATTGTTTACCTTGATAGTATGCCTGTGTTGCCAGACTGTCTGCTTGCTCCTATGGCTAGGTTGATACATGGAGACACACATTTGGGAAGAGATGCTATGATACGCATATTTAGACAGGCATGGTTCAACTCGAAATTCAGAAACATAGCAGAGGCACTATGCCAAAGGGGTCTGGTTTGTCAGCAATTTAACCCAGGAAAGAAAACTGTAGTGTTGCCAGGAAGGATTGGAAAGGCACAGGGCCCTTTTATTCGACTGCAACTTGACTTTATTCAGTTACCCCCTTGTCGAGGAATGAAATACATACTTGTCATTGTCTGCCTGTTCTCAAAATGGGTAGAAGCTTACCCTGCACGCAGAAATGATAGCCTCACAGTAGCCAAGTTGTTACTTAGGGAACTTATACCTCGGTACGGATTCCCAGTCACAATTGAATCAGACAGATGAAAGCATTTCCATAGTGAAGTGATAAAACAGATTTTTGAAGCATTCAAGATCACACAAAAACTACACTGTGCATATCGCCCAGAGGCTTCTGGAGTGGTAGAACAGCTAAATGGCACTATCAAATCAAGATTGGGAAAGATGTGTGAATCCACCCAAATGGAATGGCCAGATGCTTTGCCACTTGTTTTGATGGGGCTCAGGAGTATTCCAGACCGGAACACGGGCTTGAGTCCCCATGAGATACTGATGGGAAGAGCAATGCGGCAAGCATGGGTGCCAGGATACAAACTGATAAGCATATCTGATGATTTGGTACTAGAATACTGCTAAGAACTGGCTGACCAAGTGCGTTCTATCTCTCACCAGGTTGGGGAAAACGCTGTCGCCAGACCAACGACTCCAGCACATGACCTGAACCCAGGTGATTGGGTCGTAATAAAGAAACATACTCGGAAAAGTTTCCTTGCACCAAGGTGGGGAAAACCACGACAAGTAATTCTGGTTACCACCACAGCTGTGAAATGTGCAGGGGTACCACGGTGGATCCATGCCAGCCATACGAAGAAAGTGACTGAACCTGAAGAAACTGAGGCTGAAGGTTGTGCAGCTGAGGGGTCACAAGATATCGGTCCTGAAGTAGCTGAAGAAGAACAACCGAGCTCCAGTCAAGATGATTGGGTCCCAATAATCGACCTGACTATAGATCCTGTGAGAACAAGAAGACAAACCTATTTAGACAGACAGTAGGATAGTGAGGATGAGACAGGTGTAGAAGAAGATACTCAGATCATCGAAATCCAAATCAAATCTGATACTGAGGAGGACCAGATAGGGAAAGTACAGGTAGTTGACACTCCTCCGAAAACTCCTGAGCCAGGAGAGGGACAGATAGAAATTAGGGCGGAATTTCAAACAGAAGAAAATCATAAGTTCGAAGAGCTTGAATAGGACCCGACAGGATTAGACAATTGTGTTCAGGAAGAAAAAGACGAAACAGAACAAAGCAAAACTCAGCATACACCTGAACAAGGCCAGTTTAGAGACCAGGCGAAAGAAGCTGATGTAAGACCTGGACCTAGTCAGTTAGGGGGAAATACAGAAGACGATCTTGAAACAAGTGTGCCACAACTAAACGAAAATAAAAGAGTGTTTGAAGAAAGCCAAGACACAGTGCTAGTTAAAAGACTCAGAAAAGGAGATGCGGTACCTAGATTTGTATAGAGACTGAGACTGCGACTAAAGACAATGAACGAAGAACCTGAGCAGATAAATGAAGTCTCAAGTCAAACTGATCGGCTGTGATCAAAACCAAGCGAAGGAGTGCTCGTATAAAAAGTCTGAATAACAAATATCAGAGTCCTGAGTGGACTTATTTTGTATTGAAAGACTTTGAAAACCTGGAAATAAGTGACGAAAGTGATGAAGAGTTGATTACTGATCAGACCCACGAAGAAGCGAAACCATCCTGAAAGTTGCCCCGAGTAAGCAAGCTGTGCAGAGTTACAAAGAGGGGTTGATGCTTCTTTTGAGTCAAAATGTCTGATTCCTCTGTGAATGGGAGGCCGAGACGAGGTTGTTTAAAAACATGCTGCAAAGTATGCTTATGTAGTGTAGCAATAGTGCTTATACTTTGGATAGGGCTAACAATAGCTATTCCTTCTATGATGAGTAAAGACCCAAACCTATACCCTACTAATAAATTGCCGAAAGACACCGAAGAGTTACAAACTAGAAATACACCACGAAGAGTAGATACACCAGAGAAAGCACTTAGCCTTAAACAAACAAAGGTAGATTCAGAAGCACCAGATGCGGAAGGACTACATTATAATAAAATCAATAAAATAACTCATTTAAATGTTTTCGCAAACCTGTTAGTACATTATGTAGAAGCTATGGAAATAGACGACTGTTATGTCTGCATGAAGCTGCTGATGGAGCGAGGTTCAGAATGATATTTTGTTCTGACTCGCTAAGTTAAACTTCCATAATATAATCATATTAATAAGCTTGTGAGTGAATTGTACTAATCAACCTAGTTTAAAAATGCATTACACGACACAGGGCAATAACATATGTGCTTTATGTTGCAAACTGCAAGTTCGTGGAAAATAATAAACTAACCTTGTCTATTGTCTTTGTCAGTATTAAATGCGGCTGTTGTATTAAAAGCATGTGCTTATTTTGTGTGCATATGTTATATCTTTTCGTCTTTTATATGGCATAAGTTTGTAAACTCAATGTGCTTCAGATTCAGCTAGGTAACATAAATTAATGGGTTAAACTTAGCAAAGGGGCGTGGGTAACAGAATAAGCTTTAATTCTTCAATTAATTATTGTTTTGTGTTTGTTTAAATATTAGTTATCGATTGGGCCTAAGAAATGGTTGGCAGTGCTGAAAAGAATAAGAAAACTTGACCAGAGTGAAGCCTTCACTCATGTGCAGAAAAAAGAGCTTTTTGCTGAACAATCAATGTTTATTGCAGATGTGGTTTTGGTCGAGTTGAATGTGTTCTTGAAGAAAAAAACAAGGACAGGAAGTTTGAATTGCCTGCCAAGATTAGGAAGTAAAGTTTTGTGCCTGAGTGAAAGTAACATTTTCGAGGAAGCTGAAAGGATGGAGAAACTATGAACAATAGGGGCTTATGATGAGGCCCGGACTTGGTCAGGAGTGAATGACCTAATGGTGGACTGAAAGGGCTCAGCCAATCGCAAGTTTAGATTTTCAGTAAAGAATGCAACATTTAGTTACTTTAGCTAGTCAGAGAAGGTATAAAACTTGACCCCTTTGACAGGAGGGTGCTGCTTGTTTCCCGATTCCAGAAAGGCGTGACATGCTGATGAACATTTGGCGCACGTAAGGATAATAGGCCTAAATGATTTTTCCCTTACAGGTGGAGCTAAGATTAGTTAGGGAAATAGCTTGAGGGTTTGAAAAACTGTTATTTTGCCTTAAATACATGTTTATTGAAATGTTTTAAAATGTCAGTCTAATGGTTTATTCCTCATTAAATGCTGCTTAATTGCTAATAAAATAATGATTTATTAAAAATGATGCTTTTCCTTGAAGAATAAAATTAATAAATTAGATTTTGAAATGACAAGCTGGTCTTGTTATTCACGGTCTAGTTACCATCAGTTGATCCATTTACCTAAGTGACTTAATTAAATGTTATTTGCATAAAACCATGGTAAGAGATAATAAACTGCAGATGTATATAAATGTGTAAATAGTTTGTGAATAGGTTCTGATTAATTAGGTCACATGATTCAGTTGCCCAAAAATTGTCTCGTTAGTTTATGGGCCTTACGAGTGATTTATGATTAAAGGTGAGTATTATGGTGATGGGTAGCGTTGTTGAGACAGTTTTTCTATAGGGGCGCTGCATCAATTTCTTGGTAGCAGAGTTACGGTTACTATGGTAACGGACATGCAACATGGTAATTACATAGGATAGATGTTTTAACATATGTTGAGTCTGTTAAATTGTTATATGTAGTCGAAAGGTTTTTTCCAGCAGTGTGAAAATTCCTGGTTTTGTACCGGTACAAGAGTAGTGTAACAGGTGAGGTTGCACAGTGCATTTGTTCTGTTTCAAAATAGTGGTATTGACATATATCACTAGTGTTGTGGACGTACAGCACAAGCATAGGGACTCTAGGTGTGCTAGGTAAAATGCATAGTGAGGATTGTCTATGAAATCGTAGCCTTTGAGTATAGGGACTTGGAGCCTGTTTTAAAACTCACTGTGAAAAGAGTAGTAGAATTTATTCAAGCTTGAGTGAAGGGTAAGGTAGCGTCGTCTATTGTTACTAGCGAGTGAGGATTTCTATGGTTGGTTAAAGTCCTGCCAGGATTTCATCTATGTATGGTCTGGGATATTTTCCGTTTGAATGTGCGTAAATGATTTTGTAATATTCGATCAAGTGAAACTTTGAATTGTCACTTTAAGTGCATTCAGAGAGAATCAAGTTCGTAATTACCTGTTAGAAGGATAGAGTAGTCTTACTTTATCAACGAATGAATATTCTGTGAGAACAGCGTCGTCTATTCCACGTAAATAATACTTGAGTGACTGTAAAAGCTATCACTTTATTTTAGTGAAACAGACAAATGGTTTGTTTTTCTGGAGTTACTTATTGAAATTCATTGGAAAGTTTTGTTTAAAATGGCGCTGTGAAAATATTTTGTGAAGGAGGGGTGAGCTTTAAGAGCGAGAGACGAGAAGCTCCAGCGGCAGTGTACGTCACAAGAGTCCGCGCAGTGATTGGGTAACATATGTCACAACGAGCGCACAGATTGGCTCACGCGACTAAGACGAGCTGATAGCTGATTGGCTTATCCCAAAAGCAGTGTTTCTATTGGTTGAGCAAGGTGGTGACGTAGCTTAACCTGATTGGCTTGTTGGTGAGTTTCTCGCACGGATTAGTTGGGTTTGCGGAACAACAAGGAAATACTTACGATCATTTAGAAATAAGCGGATTTGATTAAAAACATGAGTTATTACTACAAGAAAGAGGAGAAGAAGCTTACATGGCTTCAGAAATTGAAAAATATATTTACACCTGATAAGAAAATTGAAACGCAAGGTGGAAAATTACTTCATAAGTACAAAACACCTGCAGCCTATATGGAAGGTGAATATGGTTATCATACTTGCCTTTGGTTTGATAATTGGATGGATTATACCAAAGATGATGGTGTATTAGCATGGCGGGAAGATGGATCGTTTAATATGAAGGTTTTAAAGAACTTGAGAGAAAAAATGATGGCTCTTGTGCCAAAGCCTAGACCTACTCAATTTGAAGCTTTAGTTGAATGGGAGGATGAGATGTTTGAACTAGCACGAGAAAACAGTGGTATAACAAGAGGCCCAAAGTTAGACATTAATAGGGAAACTCATGAAGATAGAATGCGTTGTTGGAGACAAGCGGACATGTGTGATGGGTTGTACCCAGTAAGGGAGATGGTTACTGAAGTACAGAGTCAAAAGAATACCCAAAAGAAAAATAATAATGTTGAAGAAAGTGATTTAGAAGATCCAGTTTTAGAAGAGATTTATATTACAAATCAGAAAAAGAATACTCCTTATAAACCAGCTTGTACTTGATCTTCTCCGATGGTTCTTCAGGAACTACTCCAAGTGCACCTCCAAGAGAAATTATTAATGAAGCATCTCCTAGATTATACCCGAATAATGCAAATACTCCTGAAAGAGTAGAAGCCAGAACTAATTCTAGCATATCTGGAGAGAATAGAAATTATGTTGAAACTTCAGTTCGCAGAAATGAGACTCTAAGAAACGTGATGAGGACAGAAGGTTCTGGGGATATGCCAAATACTTCAGAATATTTTCGAACAAAAGAAGAATTAATACAGCAGTTAACTAAAAGCATAACACAGTAACAGTTCCAGTAACGATTGGTCCTGTTCAACCAGTATTTGATCAAAGAGAAATTAGACATTCAGCTTTAACTATTCCATTAAATGCAGAAATTCAGAAAGTGGCTGAAAAATGTCACTAAGATTTGTCAGAAATTCATCGAGAAAAAACAAGGATGCCCGATTTAACTTTTAATCAAAGTCCAATAGATAGAACACCAACTGGTGCAGGATCTGATGCTGATACTCCAGAAATGAGTATAAATGAAATTGATTTAACGCATACACTGCATACCCCAAAGACTCCAGAAACTAAATTACTTGATGTTGCAAAATTGAAAGCAGATTTGGAGGAATTAATTATTGGCACAATTGGACCTGACAATTTAAAGCATTATCAAGATGAAGAATTATTGTTTATTTGTAAAAGCATTCAATGGAAAACTAAAAATAAGTATGAACAGTTAGAAGAATTGGCTATTGAACTTGACGTTGATTTGAGCAGACAAAAGAATTTGGGTAAGCATTACAGAATAGAATTTACTGAAAGGGATATTGAAAACATGAATTCTAATCGAAGAATATTGCATATAAAATATTTAATTGTGTATTTAAAAAGATTAGGAGATTTAAGTAAATGGAGAGTAAAATGGACAAAGAAAAGAGAGGAAGAAAGGAGAGAAAGAGGTGAAGTAGCAAATCAATTCCCGATGAGAGAAATAGCAGGAGGTGGGTATGTGCATGTCCCTTGGACAAGACAGGACATTTTATTAATCACCAATGATTTCACTCGGCTGAGAGAAAAGCCTGTGGAATGGTATCGACAAGTGGATAGATTCATCAAAGTCTCAAAAGTTCTGTGGATTGATCTTGATGGATTCTTTGACATTGCTGTTCCGTCAGATCTTTGGACAGAATGTAAAGTTTCTGTAAGTTGGCCAAAAGTAGAACCTGCACGAGATAGTATAACAGGTGCTCCATCATCAGAAGTTATGGACTCGTATGATAAAGTGATTTATTGGTTTAAAAACAAGATTCCCCCGAAAGAAGTTGATTGGGTTAAGATAAATAGAACAAATCAGGAGCCAAAAGAATCAGTACATTCATTTTATGAAAGGTTACTGTTGGTCTTTAAACAGTACAGTGGCTATGAAAAATTAAGTGAAAAAGACATGAGCTACTTCATATATAGGTTTGTTTATGGTTTAAGACCTGAAATTGGTGATATGATTAGAAACGGAATAGTTGGTTGGCAATCACTCTCAGTTGATGACATTTTGAGAAAGGCGAAATATTGTAGTGATGAGATAGATGTGAGGCAGGAAAAGCTAAAAGAAAAAGCCATGTGGGCACAAGTAAAAGTTGCTGAACAACAAATTGCAAGTTCAGAAAATAAAAATGTTAATCAAAATCAAGGTAAATTTAAAGGTAATTATAATAAACCAAATTTTAATGTGAATATTGAAGAACTTAAACAAAAACTACCATGTTTTAATTGCGGCGAAATTGGACACTGGAAGCGCAAATGTAAAAATCCGCCCAGAAATTTAAAAAATGCATCATTAAATCCACAGATGCAGAATGAGATAAATCTGCAGCAACAGCTACAGCAACAGCTACAGCGACAGGTAGTGAATCATCAGAGTCAGATTCCACAACCACCACTTCCAAATTGTGTGAATGTACAGAGATACAATTCAGAGATGGGATTCTGTGGAGGTGAACAGGTAAACAGATCGCAAAGAGTGAATGTGCAAAATGTTTATCAACAATATTTGTTGAATGAAAATGGAGGGAGTGATTCTGAGGATTACTTATGACGGTGCCTGAGAGAGGAGGAAGCCACTCTTGAGGTAGACCAGTCTGGTCCATTTGTTAACGGTAAAGTGAATGATGTAGAAATCACTTTTCTTGTGGACACAGGTGCTACCCGTTCTACTGTTAGATCAGTGGGAATAGAAAACCTGCCTTTCTCTGGGGACACCATCCAAGTAGTTGACGTAGCTAATCAACAAATTAAAACAGACTTAACAGATCCTGTAAATGTTGAAATTGGAAAATTTAAAGACAAACATAGATTTGTAGTTTGTAACAGCAGTCCTGTAAATCTGTTAGGAAGAGATATATTGTGCAAGATGAATTGTAAAATATACTGTTCACCGGATGGTATTGAGCTTCAAACTTTAGAAGAAGATGGGCTTTATAAATTAACAATGTTAATGGTTGAAACAGAGGAAAGTAAATTATTTCCTGTATTTGATAAGGAAAATCTTCCAGAAGAATTAAAAGAAACAGTTTATGCTAAAAGTTGGGATCTTACAGGAAGCGAAATGGGTTTGATGAAAAATGTGGATCCAGTCAAAATTACAGTGAAACAAGGAGTAGATTTTCCAAACATTCCTCAGTATAAAATGAAAGCAGAAACTATTGAAGGTATCATACCTGTGATTGAGAAATTCATAAAACAAGGTGTTCTAAAAGAAATTGAGAGTAGTCCATGTAATTCACCGATTATGGGTATCAAAAAGCCAAATGGAACTTACAGGATTGTTAAAGACCTGAGAAAGGTTAATCAGATAGTTGTTCCATGTTGCTCAGTTGTTCCAAACCCTGCCGTAATTCTTTATCAGATTCCGTATGATGCAGAATGGTATACAGTCATTGATCTCTGCAATGCGTTCTTTACTGTTCCAATATCCCTCAAGGGTATACAGAGAGTCCATCTATCTTTAATCAGTTGTTAAAGAAATCATTAGAAAATTTAGATTTACCTGGAAAGTCAACATTGGTCCAATACATTGATGACCTGCAAGTGGCAGCAAAAACACGAGATAACTGTGTTACTGATACCATTACTCTTTTGAATCATTTGGCAGATGAAGGCCATAAAGTGTCCCCTGCAAAATTACAGTTTTGCAAACAAGAAGTTAAATATCTTGGTCACAGGATTGCAAAAGGAATCAGACAGGTAACAATTGAGAGAATTAAAATGATTCAGGGAATGCAGCCTCCAAATACACAAAGACAGGTCAGAATGTTTCTGGGAATGGTTGGTTACAGTCGTCAATGGATTAGTGGATTTTCAGTAATTGCAAAACCACTTCAGAGACTAACAAAAGCAGACATAAAAGACCCAATTATTCTAACACAAACTGAGTTAGAAGCTTTTGAGCAGTTAAAAAGAAGTCTGTGTGAAGCACCTGCTTTGGGTATGCCAGATTATGAAAAAGAATTTGAGCTGTATTGCAGTGAAAGAGAAGGATGTGCATTGTCAGTTTTAATACAGAGACACGGAAAACTGAGAAAGCCAATTGCATATTTCTCAGCTGTTCTTGATCCTGTTGCAAAAGCATTACCTGGCTGCTTAAAAGCAGTGGTTGCAACAAGTGTAAGCCTTGAACAGAGTGAAGGAATCATAATGGGGTTTCCTGTAAAAGTTTATGTACCCCATTCTGTTGAAATTCGGAAAGTTTATGTACCCCATTCTGTTGAAAGCCGGACCCGCGCCTAGTGCCGGAAATCCTGGCCATTTTTCCAACCTCCAATACTCCAAATCAGATCTATGTAAGCTGAACCAACACCGCTGTAATCGCCCTACCAAAATTGATGCCTACAATACTGACACTATCTCTCAGTGTCCTTCATGTGGCTTCCTTCCACCAATCGTCCCACTGCCTATCACACCCAGCCTTTCGAATCATAGGCTCCACACAATGTCAGATAAGAATAGATCTCTCAAATGCATCTTACTCAATGTTAGGTCTATGCCTAAACACAAATTTGAGATAGAAGCTTTACTTATCGATCATAGTGTTGATCTCATGTTCATCACGGAAACCTGGGCATCTCAGGCCTCTGACCCTGACTGGAACATCGCCAGGCCCGCAGGTTACTCGGTTGAATGTGTGAACCGAATGGGATTGATAGGTGGAGGAATTGCGATAATCTACAGGTCATATCTTATAATCATTGCTTGTCCTCAATTAGATCTAAAGGCTGAAGTCATGACCTTTAAAATCAAAGAAAATAGCCATCTGATCTTTGAGGGAATGTTAATATATCGTCCCCCTGGCCCAAGAGATCCTTTTACTAAAGCTCTACACACCGTCCTGGAAACCACGTCTGATGCAGTCACATATACGATCCTTGGGGACTTCAATTATCACCTAGAGCTAGATAAAGACTCTGACACAGCTACTCATCTTGATAGTTTCCTCAGTTTCGATATGAAACAGCTGATTGACAAACCCACCCACTCAGCAGGGCACACACTCGATGGGATTTTCTCCAACAGCTATTCCATTAAAATAGTATCTATTACTCCCATACCCTGGACGGATCATAACGCCATTTTTTTTAACCTACAAATTAAAAATCCTCCCACTCAACGTCGTAGTTACCAACCTCCGGAAAAATCCCGTCCCTGGAAAAAACTTGATCCTAACTTACTTGCTGAGACACTGGAAAGAAATCCCCCCAACTTTGAAGGTGGCAACAGAAATGACTGGTCTTCTAATTTCACTAAATGGATCACCGAGGCAGCGAATCAGCTGTCCCCAATCAAATTAAGGAAACCCACCAAACGGCTTGTTACCGCCCAATGGTATACAGTTGAGGTCAAAACCGTCAAGATCAAGTGCAGGCGCGCAGAGCGTTCCTGGCGCACTGACTACAGCCACGAGAAAAAACTGAAATACCTTAAAACCTTACAGGAGTATAAAATCACTATAGCTCAAGCTAAATCTGCCTACTTTACAGAGAAAATTCAAAGCTCTGCAAACTCTTCCAGAGAAAATTTTTTAAAACTGTGGCCCACCTAACTAAAACTCCTCGAGACACAGTCTTCAGTCCTGATCAGAGCTTTATAGATGGTATGGCCACCTTCTTTCAAAAAAAAAGTACAAACGGTATATGATGATCTTAGGACCATGGTATCCGTTACACCCCCCAATGTAGCTGAATCGACTGACAGACCCCCCCCCTCTTTTTTCTGCTTCTCTGCGCTTGATAAACATCAAGTCTCTGAATTACTTCTACAGATGAAATCTGGTTCCCCACTGGACCCATGTCCACCATACGTGCTACATCAAATCCCTGAGACCATTGTAAACACTCTAACCCCTCTGCTTAATAAAATCATTTCTCAAGGAGAATTTCCAAATAAGTGGAAAATGGCCTGCATCAGACCTATTCTTAAAAAAGAATCCCTAGATCCCTCTGAGCCCAAGCACTATCGTCCCATCTCCTGTCTGCCCCTACCCGCAAAAATCCTAGAAAAAGCTATGAATCTTGAAATAATGCAACACGTGGAGGAAACGAAGCTTCTGGATCCCTCTCAACATGGCTTCAGGTCCCTTCACTCCACGGAATCTGCCCTCATCATAGCTAACGAAAAAATTCGTAAAACCATGGATGAAGGTGGTCGGTCGGCCCTGATATTATTAGACCTCACAGCGGCATTTGACACCGTAAACCATTCCGTCCTAATAAAAAGACTTGTGACCCTCGGCTTTACCGGCCCTGCCTTGGCCCTTATTATCTCCTTCCTAACCTCTCGCACCAACCAACTGTTCTGGAATGGATTACAATCGGCTGAATTCACTCTTCCGGGTGGAATCCCACAGGGTTCTACCTTGTCACCGACGCTATTCAATCTATACGTCACTCCCCTCGCGGCCCTGATTAGATCCCATGGCCTCCAATTGGTGTCGTACGCCGACGATACACAAATCATTGTGTCCATCTCACAATCTATTGATGCGACGGCAGGACGTTTTAGGAAATGCCTTACTGAGGTCAAAAACTGGATGAGCAATAACTTTTTACGGTTAAACACCGACAAAACTGAAATCATCGAGTTCGGTCTCAAACCTTCCTTGTGGAGCAATTTATGGTGGCCCCCTGAAGCAGGAATTTGCCCTTCCCCTGTTGATAAAGTTAGAAACCTTGGCTTTGTATTAGATAAAGAATTATCGTGCAAAGCCCAGGTGAACCAGGTGACTTCCACTTGCTTCCACAGCATCAAACTGCTCAGAAAAATTCTACCCTACATCCCGGTCACACTAAGGAAAACGGTGATGGGAGCCCTTGTATTGTCCCGGATAGACTACTGCAACTCCCTCTATCTAGGGGCAGGGGAAAAACAACTGTCTAAACTTCAGGCAATCCAAAATGTGGCAGCCAGAGTACTCTTGAGCCTTCCCAAACGTCACCCTACATCTAAAGCCATAAGGGAGCTGCATTGGCTCCCGATTAGGCGCCGCATTCAATTCAAAGCCCTCTGCCTGGTTCACAGATCGTTACATGGCAAGCAACCTGACGACTTCAACAATCTACTCCCCCGCTATGCACCTTCGCGCACATTGAGGTCAGCCACCCTCGACCTAGTATGCCAACCCAGAATAAAAAGAGCCCGATGGGGGGGAAAGTCCTTTTCCTATCAGGCGGCAAAAATCTGGAACTCGCTACCCCCAACTCTTCGTGCCCAGAAATCTAAAATGAATTTTAGGAAGGACTTAAAGACTTGGCTTTTCCACTAAACTGTGCCGTACCCCTGATCTTCTGTTTTTCCTTCTTCTGTATCTTAGCGCCAAGACGCCGCGGCATTCGTGCGCTCTACAAATATTTCAGTCAGTCAGTCAGTCAGAAGTAAAACACAGCACCTGACAAGTAACAGATTAACGAAATATGAGAAAATTATTCTGGGATCAGATAATGTCTCAATAGCAAGGTGTGTGAATTTAAATCTTTCAACATTGTTGCCTGACGGTACTGTAACAGAGATCAGAAATGAAAATGACATTGATCACGAATGCTTGGATGTTGTAGAATATTGTACTAAACCCAGGCAGGACATTAAAGATGTTCCATTGCCAGAGTCAGATTTTGTTTACTTTGTTGATGGTTCATGTTTGAGAACAGATGAAGGTATTCTGAGAGCAGCATATTCTGTCTGCACAGTTGCAGATGTAATTGAGGCTTCTTGTCTCGAAGGAATTCGTTCAGCTCAAGTAGCAGAATTGATTGCTTTGATTCCAGCATGTGAAAGAGCAAAAGGAATAAGAATTACCATAGTGACTGATAATCAGTATGGATACGGTGTGGTTCATGACTATGGTCAGCTCTGGTCTCAAAGAGGTTATTTAACTTCTGCGGGATCACCTATAAGAAATGCAAAGTTGATCAAAAGATTGATCGATGGCATTCAGTTACCAGAGAAAATTGCTGTCGTGAAATGTGTGGCTCATAAAAAGGGCAATGATTATATAACCAAAGGAAATGCCTATGCAGATGAGATTACAAAACACTGTGCAATAAACAATTATTCAATCAATCGGGAGAAAAACAATGAACATGTTTTGAATTCACTCATGCTAACATCTGTAGTTGAGACATGGCAAGGAGTTAAAGATTTACAAGATGAGGCGGATGATGAGGAGAAAAACTCATGGTTAAGAGCAGGTTGCAGACAGCGAGAGGAAGATTAAATTTGGGTTTACAAAGACGACAGACCAGTAATGCCAAATAGTATGATTGCTGACATGGCTAGAATGTATCATGGTCCAGGACATATTGGAAGAGATTCCATGATCAGGTTATTTAGGCAGACATGGTTCAACCCAAAGTTCAGAATAATTGCAGAATCATTTTGTCAGAGATGCTTAGTCTGTCAACAAATGAATCCAAACAGTAAAACAGTTGTGAGCATGGGAACCATAGGACGGAAGGGTGGTCCTTTTACTAGGTTACAAATGGATTTCATTGATATGCCACCCCACAATAAGTTGAGGTACGTTCTTGTGATAGTTTGTCTATTTTCGAGATGGGTGGAAGCGTTTCCAACACGTTATAATGATTCAGTTACTGTTGCAAAATTGCTTTTAAGAGAGATCATACCTAGGTACGGTTTTCCAGTGACTGTGGAAACTGACCGAGGCACACATTTTGAGAACAGACTATTACAAATGATTTGTGAAGCATTGAACATAAAACAGAAGCTGCATTGTGCCTACAGACCAGAAGCATCAGGTGTTGTTGAGCAAGTAAATGGTACGATCAAGAATAGAATAGCAAAGATGTGTTTAGCTACAGGAGTAAAGTGGACTGACGCACTCCCACTTGTTTTGATGTCTTTGAGAAGTACTCCTGATAAAAAGACAGGTTTGAGTCCTCATGACATTGTCATGGGTAGAGTCATGAGACAAGCATTTGTACGTGTTGGAAAGCTAATGAGTATAAATGATAGCGTCATTTTGGAATACTGTAAGAACCTTTCTGACGTAGTGACTTCTGTGTTCCACCAGGTAGGAACTGATGTAATTGCAAGAGACAAGGAAAAAGCTCATGATCTGTTACCAGGAGACTGGATGAGGACAAAAATACATCGGAGAAGAAATTGTCTGGTACCCAGGTGGCAAAAAGCAAGACAGGTGATTCTTGTCACAACAAATGCAGTAAAGTGCAAAGGATTGAAGAGGTGGATTCACGCTAGTCACACTATTCGTGTGCCAACACCTGAAAATCCTGACAAAGGTGACACTACAACTGACTCAGATTCTGAAGAAGAACCTGAAAGAAATCCAGATCCTGAAGATCGACAAGAAGGTCGACATCTGGAAAATTCAATTGCAAATAAGGCATTGAATGAAGATACTTAAGAGATTGTGATACTTGACTCAGAAGATGAAGAAAATCTGCTAGAAAAAGAAGCAGAAGAGTCTGATCAAGTGGAAATTCAAAATCAGGAGAGTATTGAAAAGCAGATTGGAAACTCTGAAGGCAGTAACGGAAATCCTGAAACTGGGAAGTTGGAAGTTATTCCAGAAGAAGAAGAAGACGAAATTCCGAGTACCAGCTATAAGGATGATGTTCCTAACAGAGTGAAACTGACGAGTAAAGAAGAGCCTAGATTTAGAATTGAAGTATCAGAAACAGATTCAAATGAAAGTGATGAAGATTCTGAAATAAGAAATTTTAGAAAAAGAGCTTGGAGAGCAGAGTGCAACACATCTGAATCATAGAAGAAGTTGCAAAGAAAAGGTGATAACTGGCCTAATGAAAATGAGGGACTAAAATTCAAATTTGTGAACAGATCAAAAGAGCAGGTGAACGAAGTTTCTAGTCAGAAAAGTGACTCTGATAAGAAAATTCAAGTAGGGAAGAAAATAGAAGTGATCAGTAGTAGAGAAAAAAGAATTATAAAGCCTAATCAGAAGTACAAGTCCCCTGAATGGACGTACATAATCATCCCACCTGTGGTGGAGGTGAATAGTAGTAGTCAAGAAGATTTAGATGACACAAGTGGAAATGATTAAAATGATTTCAGTAAATTTGGCATAAGGCTGAAGAAATTGTGTTAGGTGACACAAGGTCGAAGAAATTGTGTTAGCTGAAAAATACATTGATGTAAGACGCAAGGTCGAAGAAAAGCTGTTAGAAAGTAGGATTTTCTGTTTAAAAGTTGTTTTTTTTTTTTTAAATAGGCGGTATATTTAGTAATGTTTGAATTTTGTTTACATTTTTGATTTTTGATTTTCTCTGAAAGGCTCATGTTCTGAGTAAAAGATGCCTTATGTTAATTATAATTCAAGGTGTTCCATTCTGAGGAGATGTTGTAAAATGTCTCTAATTTGTGTGATTTTGATAATCTTGGTCTGGTTAATTTTAGCTGTCATTTTCCCTTTTGGAATTGACAAAGAAATATTCAAGGCTAATATGACAAGCAAAGCTATGGCTAAACAAGATAATCATGCTACAGCAGGCAAAACTAACAGAGTTATTGATCACAAGCCAGCGATCCACCAAGATAGATCTGTTGGTGACTTTTCTAGTAATACTTTTTCAAGACTTCTTTTTGAATATGTTAGAGTGATGGATGTTAAGGATTGCTACATTTGTGTGAAATTACCAGCCTCTGTTTCTGAGGGGGTGACCTATAACATGCTTCCCCTTACTTATGGCATTACATGCAGCGTAATAGCTAGTCTGTTTTATCAAACAGGTCGTTTAGAGTACTATTATTCTAACCACGACGAGATTTTTGCAAATCTAAAAGTTGACAAAAGCTTGAATAAGCATAAACAAGCGAAACAGATGAGGGAATTCTTCATTGTAACAAATGAACTAACATATGAATATGCTTTTAGAAACAATTTAACTTGTAAATTGAGTACTGAGCAGAAGTCTTTCTTGAATTTAGTTGAAGAGAGAAGAGCAATTTATAAAAGAAATGAGATGCTGAAACAAACCAAATCTAAGTTTTGGCAAGTCGAGGATGAAAAGCTTAATGGTAGATCATTAGAAAATGTTGCTATTCACATAGATAAACCAGTTAGTGGTAAGCTTTGTATTAGAAGAGACAACACGGTTTTTGACAATTACTTTGTGGGTGCAAGTCAATGTGAGGATACTTATCAAATTGTGGGTGGATGGGGATTCAAAGGTGGCAAAGATCCAATTATTCCTGGAATTTATTTTGTATGTGGGGACAAGGCTTACTACAATCTCCCAGACCACTGGTATGGGACTTGTTATGTTGGTTTAGTCTTCCCAAAAATGTTTCATGTAGACAGAAATGAAAAAGGTTCATTTGAAATTGGCAATCATCTGAGTAGATTCAGAAGAGAAAGTTTTTCAGAAATTTTGGGAGATATTTTTGGTGCAGTAATTCCTTTTGTGGGTATAACCCTGAATGCAGTTAAAATCAGACAATTATCCACAATTGTTGACAGACTATCCACTGACACTGTTGGAGGTTTCCAGTTAGTGGATACTGAAATTATTGCCATGAGAACCATGGTTATGCAGAATCGTCTTGCACTTGACATTCTGCTAGCAAAAGAGGGAGGAGTTTGTGGAATATTACATGTCCAGCATTGCTGCGCCTATATTCCTGACAAGAGCAAGAATATTGAGATGTATATCAAAACATCACAGAGCTTCATTCAGAAGTTGTTCCATTAGAAGATGAGGACTTTTCAGAACGTTTGAGTAAAAGATTTGCAGCAATCAAAACCTGGTTTCAAGAAATAGGTAGTTCAATTTTAGGCAAGATTCTGACTCCTTTACTAGTTATATTTTTTGTGATACTTTTGTTGAAAATTAGTTGCATGTTACACAAAAGAAAGAAATACCTAAGGGAAAAGAAGAGGATTTACAAACTTAGAAAGGCACAAGAAAAGGAAATAGAATTGGAAGATAGAATTGGAAGAGTTTCGCAGATCACAGTATGAGAGTTTCAAGCAGACAGCAGAAACAAGTTTTTAGAAATACTAATACAGTGTAAATCAAAACATGTTCTAAAAGTTAAAATTTTTGCTAAAAATTTTGGGTGTAGTTTGGTGATTTTGAAATCACCAGATGAGGGGGTTGATGGAGCGAGGTTCAGAATGATATTTAGTTCTGACTCGCGAAGTTAAACTTCCATAATATAATCATATTAATAAGCTTGTGAGTGAATTGTACTAATCAACCTAGTTTAAAAATGCATTACACGACACAGGGGAATAACATATGTGCTTTATGTTGCAAACTGCAAGTTTGTGGAAAATAATAAACTAACCTTGTCTATTGTCTTTGTCAGTATTAAATGCGGCTGTTGTATTAAAAGCATGTGCTTATTTTGTGTGCATATGTTATGTCTTTTCGTCTTTTATGTAGCATAAGTTTGTAAACTCAATGTGCTTCAGCTTCAGCTAGGTAACATAAATTAATGGGTTAAACTTAGCAAAGGGGGGTGGGTAACAGAATAAGCTTTAATTCTTCAATTAATTATTGTTTTGTGTTTGTTTAAATATTAGTTATCGATTGGGCCTAAGAAATGGTTGGCAGTGCTGAAAAGAATAAGAAAACTTGACCAGAGTGAAGCCTTCACTCATGTGCAGAAAAAAGAGCTTTTTGCTGAACAATCAACGTTTATTGAAGACGTGGTTTTGGTCGAGTTGAATGTGTTCTTGAAGACAAAACCAAGGACAGGAAGTTTGCATTGCCTGCCAAGATTAGGAAGTAAAGTTTTGTGCCTGAGTGAAAGTAACATTTTCAAGGAAGCTGAAAGGATGGAGAGACTATGAACAATAGGGGCTTATGATGAGGCCCGGACTTGGTCAGGAGTGAATGACCTAATGGTGGACTGACAGGGCTCAGCCAATCGCAAGTTTGGATTTTCAGTAAAGAATGCAAAATTTAGTTACTTTAGCTAGTCAGAGAAGGTATAAAACTTGACCCCTTTGACAGGAGGGGGCTGCTTGTTTCCCGATTCCAGAAAGGCGTGACATGCTGATGAACATTTGGCGCACGTAAGGATAAAAGGCCTAAATGATTTTTCCCTTACAGGTGGAGCTAAGATTAGTTAGGGAAATAGCTTGAGGGTTTGAAAAACTGATATTTTGCCTTAAATACATGTTTATTGAAATGTTTTGAAATGTCAGTCTGATGGTTTATTCCTCATTAAATGCTGCTTAATTGCTAATAAAATAATGATTTATTAAAAATGATGCTTTTCCTAGAAGAATAAAATTAATAAATCAGAGTTTGAAATGAAAAGCTGGTCTTGTTATTCACGGTCTAGTTACCATCAGTTGATCCATTTACCTAAGTGACTTAATTAAATGTTATTTGCATAAAACCATGGTAAGAGATAATAAACTGCAGATGTATATAAATGTGTTAATAGTTTGTGAATAGGTTCTGATTAATTAGGTCACATGATTCAGTTGCCCAAAAATTGTCTCGTTAGTTTATGGGCCTTACGAGTGATTTATGATTAATGGTGAGTATTATGGTGATGGGTAGCGTTGTTGAGACAGTTTTTCTATAGGGGCGCTGCATCACTGCCTATCTCAGTAGTTGAAGGAGTGACATACCACCATTTGCCACTAACCTATGGAATTTCCTGTAGTATTCTAACTAGTTTATTAAATAGAAGAGGACCTTTACAGTATTATTATTCAAACTTTGATGCGATATTTTCTGAACTTTCTGTGTGAAGAAACCTGAACCCTGTACATACAACTAGAGACGTAGCAAAGTACATGAGTGAATATTTTCTAACTGTAGGTAAAATCAATATAGATGACGCACACAAAGAAAACTTGACCTGTTCATTACACGAAAAAGAGACAATGTTTCTGAACATGGTAGAGAAAAGAAGAGAAAGTTTCCAAAGGAAAGCAAAAGACAAAAATCAGAAAACCTCTAAATGGGCTGAAAGCATAGGGAGCACCTCAAATGGCGGGGTTAATGCTGCTATGTTTCTGGATTTCGAGAAAAAGGGGAAACTTTGTCTTCAAAGAGAAAGAACCAGTTATTATAACAATATATTCATTAGTTCCAGTGAATGCAAACACAATTACAAGGTAATTGGGGGTTGGGGTTTCAAAGATGGGTCAGAGCCTGTGTTTTCTGGAATTTATTATATATGTGGGAACAAGGCGTATTTTAAATTGCCCGACCATTGGTATGGGAGCTGTTATTTTGGTATCGTCTTCCCAAAAATATACCATGTGGGTAAAATCACTGGAAGCACTGAAAGCACTAATTAAATAGTACGTAGTAAAAGAGAAAGTGTTGGTGAAATAGTAGGTGCTATTTTTAGTGCATTAATACCTACAGTGGGAGTGGCTCTGAATACACATAGAATCTGCAAATTGTCAACAGTAGTAGATCGGTTATCACCTGACACTGCTGGAGGGTTCCTAATGGTCAATACTGAATTGGTTGCGATCAGATCAATGGTTTTACAAAATCGACTTGCTCTTGACACGTTATTGGCAAAAGAGGGCGGAGTCTGCAGAATGTTGAAAGCGCAACATTGTTGCTCTTACATACCAGACAAAAGTGTGGAAATTAAAGGGTATGTGAGAAATATTAAAAATCTGGAAAAAGAGCTTAGACCACTGGAGGATGACAGTGCATGGAAGAGACTTACTGATGGTCTCTCCGCTGTGACCGTCCTGCCTAGATCAGAAGCGTTCGCTCCCCACGCTGCTCCCTGCTGCTACAAGTGGTATCGTAGCGCTTCTGCCTGAACAAATCATTGCATTACTCGATTGGCGCACTGCCCGCTCTGCTCACTTTAATTACAGATTGTGCCTCATGAGATTGCGATCGTAACGCTATAGTGATAGACTGCTCGGCATTATCTGCTAAATTGTGCACTGCTCGCTTGGCCTGCTAGAAGTATTTGTACCTGATTGCACCGGCGCCATTGCCCATTCATTAGCGATTCCAGGTTGTGCGCCAATCTCGTCCAGTATCGCTTTTGGGCTTGCTGCCATTTTTGTTGTTGTTGTCGTACTTCCCTGCCCATCCCTCCACCCCGCTCCCGCCTCCCAGCTGCTCCTCCCTCCCACTAAAGTTAAGGCTCGACCCGATTGCATTACCGCTGTGGCCGTCCTGCCTAGATCAGAAGCGGTTGCTCCCCACGCTGCTCCCTGCTGCTACAAGTGGTATCGTAGCGCTTCTGCCTGAACAAATCATTGCATTACTCGATTTGCGCACTGCCCGCTCTGCTCACTTTAATTACAGATTGTGCCTCATGAGATTGCGATCGTAACGCTATAGTGATAGACTGCTCGGCATTATCTGCTAAATTGTGCACTGCTCGCTTGGCCTGCTAGAAGTATTTGTACCTGATTGCACCGGCGCCATTGCCCATTCATTAGCGATTCCAGGTTGTGCCCCAATCTCGTCCAGTATCGCTTTTGGGCTTGCTGCCATTTTTGTTGTTGTTGTCGTGCTTCCCTGCCCGGCCCTCCACCCTGCTCCCGCCTCCCAGCTGCTCCTCCCTTGCCCCTCCCCCCCTCCACAATCCACATATGACAGATGCCTCTGCGCGCAGCGTTCACGCGCAGCGGCCGCGCCCCATGCGCGCCGAAGGTGCGCCAAAGGTAAGCCAGTCTACGCCCGTCCGTGCCTGGACTGCGCCCAGCACCAGACCCCCTGCTCCCCGCAAATCCCATCCCACCGCATTACCTACGACGCCGCAACCCTCTCAGCCCTTAACCCCGGCCATTCACCAAACTGCTACAAAGCCGCCCCAGGAAACACCCATGGACCCTTCACCTGCCACTCCTGCAAGTTCGACTGCATCAGGACCCACACCAAATCCACAAACTCCAAACAGAGCTCCGACACCAACCACCTAAAGTGCTTCCTGCTCAACACCCGCTCTGTCCACAGACACTCCATCGAACTCTGGAACCTACTCGACACTACATCGCCGGACGTCGCCTTCCTTACAGAAACATGGATGAACGCCTCATCAGCCCCCGACATCGCCATAGCCATCCCGGACACCTACAAGATCATCCGAAAAGATCGCACCAACCAAACAGGAGGAGGTATCGCCATCGTCCATAAGAACACCATCCGCATCACGACCAGTTCCGACGATAACCTCGCCACCGCCGAACACCTTCACTTCCAGATCCACACCGACCCCAAAACCACACTCAGAGGCACCCTCATCTACAGACCCCCAGGACCCCGCACACTATTCAGCGAAGACATCATTGACTTCATCAGCCCACACGCCCTCCCATCCGAGAACTACATTCTACTGGGAGACCTCAATTTTCACCTGGAAAAGAAAAACGACAACAACACCACCGCCCTCCTGGACAACCTGGCCAATATCGGACTCAAACAACTCGTTGACACCCCCACCCATTTTGCCAGACACACGCTTGACCCTATCTTCACCTCCAGCAAGCACATCTCCTTCGATCACACCACAGCTCTCCATTGGACGGACCACAGCTGCGTTCACTTCAACTACAAAAAGTCCATGACCCACAACCCCCCACAACCCATTCCCAGACGAAATTGGAACAAAATCACCACCGACCAGCTCTTCACATCGCTTAACCAAAACACCCCTGCCAATTCATCGGACCCTAACCAAGCAGCCACCAACCTCACACAGTGGATCACCCACAGCGCCAACGAACTAGCACCCTTGAAAAACCATCTAATCAAGCAAGGTAGCAAAAAAGCCCCCTGGTTCAACGATGACCTTAAAAAATCAAAGAAGTTCTGTCGTACTCTCGAGAAAACCTGGAGAAAAAACCCAACCACTGATAACCTAGACACCTTCAAGAACGCCACCCGCAAACACCATCAACTGATCCGATCCACCAGGAAATCAGCATTCAAGGATCGACTTGACAACAATACCCACAACAGCAAGGAGCTATTCAACATCGTCAAAGAATTCACTAACCCCTCCGCCGGCACTAACGACATCACTCCCTCCCAAGACCTCTGCGACTCCCTAGCCTCGTTCTTCCACAACAAAATCGCCGAAATACATAACAGCTTTCAAAACCAGTCCAAAGACCAGTCCACTCCTCCCACCTCCGAACCAAAACCGCACCCTAACAACCTACGCGCCTGGAACCCAATCACCACCGAAGACACCATCCGCCTGATGAACTCCATCCACTCAGGATCACCAACCGACCCATGTCCCCACCACATTTACAACAAAGCAGACTCTATCATCGCACCCCATCTCTGAGACATCATCAACTGCTCCCTCAACTCCGCTACCTTCCCGGAAAGCTGGAAACATGCCAAACTGAGCGCCCTCCTGAAGAAACCCACAGCAGACCCCACTGAACTTAAGAATTACCGCCCCATTTCGCTCCTCCCATTCCCTGCCAAAGTCATTGAGAAAGCAGTCAACAGTCAACTCGCTACCTTCCTCGAATCCAACAAATCCCTCGACCCCTCACAGTCCTGCTTCCGAGCCAAACACAGCACCGAAACCGCCCTCATCGCTGCAACAGACGACATCCGAATGATATTGGACAACGGAGAAACAGTCGCTCTCATCTTACTTGACCTCTCCGCAGCCTTCGACACAGTCTGTCACAGCACCCCCATACAACGCCTCAGCAACGTCGGAATACAAGGAAAAGCATTGGACTGGATCATCTCGTTCCTCACCGGAAGAACACAGAGAGTCCGCCTCCCCCCGTACAAATCAGAGGCCACCGAAGTCAACTGCGGCGTACCACAAGGATCATCACTCAGTCCCACCGTCTTCAACGTATACATGAGTCCCCTCGCCTCCATCGTACGCCAACACAACCTCAACATCATATCCTACGCAGACGACACCCAGCTGATCCTCTCCCTCACCAAAGACCCAAACACCGCCAAAACCAACTTACACGAAGGAATGAAGGAAGTACCGAATGGATGAACAGCCGTTTAAAACTAAACTCGGACAAAACAGAAGTCCTCATCCTAGGACCATCCCCCTCTGCCTGGGACGACTCGTGGTGGCCTCCGGCCCTAGGAACCGCACCCATACCTACGGACCAAACACGCAACCTGGGATTCATCCTGGACTCCTCCCTCTCGATGACCAGACAAGTCAACGCCGTCTCATCATCGTGCTTCAACATCCTACGAATGCTCAAAAAAATCTTTCGCTGGATCCCCACCGAAACAAGAAAGACGGTCACCCACGCACTGGTCACAAGCCGACTGGATTACGGAAACACCCTCTACGCCGGAACCACAGCCAAACTACAGAAAAAACTCCAACGCATCCATAACGCCTCAGCCAGACTCATTTTGGACATCCCTCGGCAAGCTCACATCTCCGGCCACCTGAAAGACCTCCATTGGCTCCCTGTCAACAAGAGAATAACGTTCCGTCTCCTCACCCACGCACACAAAGCCCTCTACGACCTAGGACCCGAATGCCTCAACACGCATCTATCCTATACACCCCCTCCCGACAACTACGATCGTCCAATCAAGCCCTCGCCGCAATTCCGCGCATCCACAGATCCAGCATGGGAGGAAGATCCTTCTCCTACTTAGCGGCCAAGACCTGGAATTCTCTCCCCACCCACCTCCGCCTTACACAGAACCACCTCTCCTTCTGAAAGCAACTAAAAACTTGGATATTCGATCAATAAATACACCTCCCTCCCCCAAGCGCCTTGAGACCCTCTGGATGAGTAGCGCGCTATACAAATTTTGGAACTTGAACTTGAACTTGCTGTTGGTATTTGGTTTTCTAATTTAGGTAAGAGTCTTGTGAGTAAAATACTAATACCAATAGCGGGAATACGTCTATTAGTGTTCATAATAATAATTTGCTGCAAGTGTCGAAAACACAAAAAGAAATATTCTGTGAATAAGCGAGGAGTGAAAAGAAATGTCGAGGAGCTCGAATTAGAAGAATTGAATAATCAGATTTACAAAAGAATGAACAATTCTCATCCTAATAAAGTTAATGAGAAAAGACAAATTAGAGAGTTTGAAGAAATTGAACTGGGTGATATGTGAGAAGTTGGCATCTGGTTCCATTAATTGTGATGATATAAAATATCATCAAAGAGGGGATTGATGGAGCAAGGATTCGCACCCAAAGCGACTTGCTTGAACTCATGAACCTCAAGTAACGTTAATTAACTAATCAACCCCCACACCGCCAAAGCCAACCTCCACAGAGGAATGAAGGCCGTAGCCGACTGGATGAAGGACAGCAGACTGAAGCTGAACTCAGACAAGACGGAGGTCCTCATCCTTGGAACCACCCCATCAGCCTGCCCACATCGCTAGGCACAGTCCCGGTACCCACAGACCACACACTCAACCTGGGGGTCATCCTCGACTCCACCCTCTCAATGACCAGACAAGTCAACGCCGTCTCCGCCTCCTGCTTCAACACTCTCCGAATGCTCCGCAGGATCTTCAAATGGATACCCCCCGAAACGAGGAAAACCGTCACCCACGCCCTCGTCACCAGCAGACTCCACTATGGAAATGCCCTCTACTCAGGAACAACAACCAAGCTCCTGAAACGACTACAACGAATACAGAACGCCTCGGCACGACTGATCCTCGACGTCCCCCGGCACAGCCACATCACACCCCACCTGAGAGACCTCCACTGGCTCCCGGTGAAAAAGAGGATCACCTTCAAGCTCTTCATCCATGCACACAAGGCACTACACAACACCGGACCTCCGTATCTCAACAACCAACTCAGCTTCCACACCCCCAACCGAAGCCTCCGCTCAGCCAACCTCACCCTCGCCGCAGTCCCACGCATCCGCAAAACCATCGCCGGCGGCAGATCCTTCTCCCACCTCGCCGCCAAGACCTGGAACACCCTCCCCACCAGCCTACGACAGACCCAGGACCTGCCGGCCTTCAGAGGACTTCTCAAGACCTGGCTCTTCGAGCAGAAGCAGCCCCCCCCCAGCGCCTTGAGACCCTCACAGGTATGTAGCACGCTTTATAAATGCATTGCTTGATTGATTGATTGATCAATATGTTTGTCTTATTAATTTACCCCTTTTCCAACACTTTTGGGGTGTCCGAGTGAAGCTTGCTTATGTGTTTTCTAATCCTAATACACTTGCAACCTAAAATGGCTGCTGCTACGCAGGAATTTTTACTGCGCATGCGTCGGTCATACTCATGTGACGTGACGTACTCGCAGTTCTGGAGGGAATCTGTTAGCATCTGTGCTTTAGAACTAAAATGGCTGCTTTGTGTTCTCACATGCGAGAAGCTTGCATTGCTGCTTTTGCTATGCTGTTCGTTCTGCTTAACCTTAATGCTATAGTTTATTATAAAGTAATGGGCATAGAGTAGAAGTTCATGGTATACAGTGTATTAATTTTTTCTGTGTTCTAAAACTGTTTCTTTTTCATTTCATGGTACATTACGAAATATGGCCTGTTATCCCTCGCTGCACACCATCTTGCTTGTAACTGCGTCTGCACGAGATCTGCAAATCTCCACAGCAGTGACCTTTGAAATCTAGCCAGTTGGCAACACCAGCCAAGATGCGCCTGGGAAGACAACTCTCACCTAGTCGAAGAAGCTGAACTGTACTAAAACTATTACATTGTATACAATGTTATATTCACCATTGTTATGTGTAAAGCATATGTCATGAGAACCTGAAATTCAAGGGGCGTCTATGAAAATTCTAATGAGAAGCCTGTGAAAGCTCAAATTTAAAGTGGTATGATGACCTGTCCTTTTCTTCTGTCCAATCGGAATTGGGGATCCTTACACTTGCAACATTTGTGGGGTGGTACACTGACCTGGAAAACAGTATAACTAGCCTAGGTTTAGCTAGAGAAATTGTCCGACTTGTCCAAAAAGCTGACCTGTCACTGACCCAACGCACTCAATAGCTGATCGAGAACAGAGGTGCTGCGAAGCACTCTGTCAGAAGACTCACTGTCCAAATCGGGGTTCTGGGACCTTAAGTGCTGGCGAAGCACTTTGCTGGGGAATTCGATAACCTAAATCGGGGTTCTGAATGAACGCTGCAGAGAGGGTGTAGCGCAGGCGTTGCAACTGAACTGGGGTGCTGGTATCAACTTTGGTGGTCCTGTCCTGATCCTAATCTGGTCTACTCTGTCCTGGTTTCCATACTGCACCTGCTGGCCTACTGGCAACTGCATCCCTTGGGGTTTCCTTCTGTCCTTTTAACTGACCCGTGGCCAGGGTTGGTCTTCACTCCGTTCTAGGTAAATATAAATCTGTGCGGGAAACACACGGTACCTTTGCGTAAAGTTACTATTGCATATGTTCCTTTTTTCTCCCCCCCCTCCTTGTGAGACATTATTAAATCGTGATTCATGCTATTTTAGTATGACTCAATTTTCTCCTATCCTTTAGAACTGCAAATAAAAGAACTGTTCATGAAATTCAGATGTTCCTTTTCTTTACCCTCCTTTAGCCAAATTAAAGTGGTTGCTCTGAATTATTAGCTTGTTCCATATTTTTACCTTTCCCTTAGCTTCATGGTTAAATCAGTGTTGTTATCAAAATTTGTGTTCCTTTTCTCTCACCCATCCATAGAAGAGGTTAAACCGTGACTATTAGCATGTCCCTTATCTACCTTGTCCTTTAAATAATCCATTCAAGTCTGATTTCTGTGAGTTCATTACAGTATGTTCCCTGTTCTTACCTTCCCTTTAACATTCTAAATGGTTGGCATAATATATCTTTTACATGGTTATACTCTTTTTATGATTCTGGTTATTGATAGTTTGCTTGCTGTAAACCTTATGCTTTCACCACTTGAGGAAGATTAGATAAAGGTTTTCAAAACTTCTCGAGTCTTTGGTTATTATAAAGAGTGCAAATGTTATAAATGTTATTTGACTGCCTTTCTTTACAACTAACTCCCTGATCCATTTTGGTCATAGGTACCAGTGACAAGGATTCGTAAATTAATGGTATAGGAACCAATAGGAATTGGTAGGATTAAAGAACCGATAGTTAGAGCGTAGGTTACCCGATTAGATAAATATGGTGAAACATAGTAACATTTTAGTCGGGTGACCTGCGCGCTCTATCTGTAGGTCTGATCTCATAGAAACTGAAAGAAAATCCTGTTTACTCTTGAGCATTGACTGCACAGTGAGTGTAACCATTGATCAAACACAATTGATTGTTCTATACATTTACAGGCCCCCTTGTGTTTGTTAATCATTGATTTGCCACGGTAATAAATTCAGTGAATGAATATTGGACAATAGCTGCTGGCACCGAGCCTGAGCAGTCAGTGATATTGGTTGAAATGTCAATACAATGTTAAGTTATTCTGTGAAAAACACTCACTGAATTGTGTAAATTGGTCATGTTTCCCTAATTAAGTGCACTAGCATCTAATATTTACCATGAAAAGCACAAGATAAAGTGCATTATTCAATGTGTGCATTGTGATTTATTTCCAACTGGACACAGACGTCTGTGTGCATGCCTGGGAATATTTTGACTGGCATAATACTGCCAGTGATTACAATGGCTCAAATATGCCATAAGGTTCACTTTGCTTTATGAAATTTGTAAGTAGAATAACTGCTTGCAGTTGTTATTGCTCAATCGATTAAAAATCAATCAGATATAGGAAATTAGTATAAGTCATTCTGGACAGATATCACCCTCAACATAGATACCCTTTCACATTTCTCCTTCAAACTGAAATACACACTATCAGTCAATCCCAATTTTGGGCTAGTTGTGTCACAGATGCAATTTTTTTAGCAGCATCCAAGATGCGACCTAAGATTATCTTCACAGTGGGATGAATGAGCGAACCCATACCAGTATATAAATGGCATTTGGCAGGATTAGGAGAATCCCAAAAATATTAATGAGGCAATGATTCCGTTTTTCAATCCCCTCAAGAGCAGCAAAAGCATAAATGATTCCTGGGACAAAATAACAGTCCTCCATCCCTCCACTGACATTAAGAAAATACTATTTTGTAGGAAAGCCTTTGTACCTTTGAAAGACAGGGACTACACTAAAAGAAAAGTTGTCATGAAGCAAAGGGCATTATGGGAAGCATGCAACACAAAAAGATGACGGACAGAATGTCGAACATTGTCAAACATTCACCCCCAGCCACAGATCTGAGTTTAATCCATTGTTTTTTGCTCTCCACGCCATTCCAGTTTGGACCCAGCCATATGCAAATCAGCCTTGACCCTGTTCCCAATGGGAACAGTCCAGCCTGAACTGCCAGGCCAGGTCCTCCTTGGACCAGAAAACAAGCATCCTGGGACCGGTTTTGGGGCATCACCCCTCATCAGCCAGAATAGCTTGAAATCTGTGGCGTAGCGGCCACATGGCCCACATCTGGGAATAACCTTTCCTCTTAGGATGAAAATGCAACACAAAAAGATGATCGACAGAATGTTGAACATTGGCAAACATTCTCCCCAAGTCACCGATCTCGATTTAAACCATCTTTATTTTGCTTGCCACGCCATTCCCAGTTTGGATCCAGCCATATTCAAATCAGCCTTGACTTTGTTCCCCATGGGAACAGTCCATCCCGAACTGCCAGACCAGGTCCTCCCTGGACCGGAAAACAAGAATCCTGGGACCGGTTTCAGGGCATCACCCCTCATCAGCCAGGCTAGCTTGAGACCGGTGGCGTAGCGAGCACAGGACCCACATCTGGGCATACCCTTCCCACTTAGGGTGACAATGAAACAGAAAAAGATGATGGATGGAATGTTGAACATTGTCAAACATTTACCCATAGTCACAGATCTTGGTTTAGTCCATCGTTATTTTGCTCGCCACGCAATTCCAGTTTGGACCCAGCCATATGCAAATCAGCCTTGACCCTGTAGTGGGAAGCATGCTACACCATGACATGCAATATACTTCTCCTACCGCCTGAGGCCACATTAATAAAGTGAGAATCAGTCCATTTGTGGTGTTACTATGTCATGAATGGCTTGTTTCCGTAATTGCAGTCATGAACTGCTGGACTTGGCCCTTTCTGCAGGTCATCCCTAAACTTTTTACCTTCACCCTCCTGTTTTCTGTAGCCCTTTTTTCTTGACTTTCAGGACTCTGCACACTTACATACTGCTAACCAGTGCTACAGTACTTGTGCTATTGCCTTAAAAATGTTAGATTAGTTCATAACCAATTCGCATATCTAATTTACTTGTAAGTTCCTGGTCAAGTGGCACTACCTGTGCCCAGGGACTGTAAATTAAATGCTACTAGTGGGTCTGAAGCACTGATTGTGCAACCCACTTAAGCAGCACTTTACGCATGTCCCAGACTTGTCAATGCAACCTGTGTGTGCAGTTTTAAATTCCCATGTCAACTGGCACAGTAAACATTTTGCCAGGCCCAATCCTTCCTTTTTAACATATATGTCACCCCTAGGGTAGGTTCTGGACAGCCCAGAAGGTAGGGTAAAATGTATTTGAAAAGTAGGACATATACTTTTAAATTTGGATGTCCTGGTAGTGAAAAACTCTTACATTCTTTTTTTCACTACTGCAAAGCCTACCTCTCCCACTGGATAACATTGGATTTACCTTATTACGTTTTATAAGTATAATTTCCAAATGGGTAACCAGTTCATGTTTTGTGCCTCTGGAATTGCAATTTAAAATCCTAAACTAACGGCGAAATTTGCGAATTTGCGGACCTCAAATTCCATGAATTTGTGCGAATTTGCGGATTTTTTATTTCTGCGTGTTCGCGGGGCGCTTTGCGTGTCCTCGGGGGGGGTTTTTCGCGCGGCGGCCGCGAAGTTACCCATGCGGTCGTACATTGGCGCGGCCATCTTGTTTTCGGTGTTCGTGTTGCATATTTCTGTTTCCGGCCGCCAGTTGCATGCTCGCCTTGTGCATTTCCTACGTGCGGGCTGCAATTACGTGTTCGCGTCTGTTTTTGCGTGCTCGCGGGGGAAATATCGCGTAAACTTACCCACGTGGTCGCCATCTTGTTTTTCATTCATTGCTATGGTTCTGGGCATGCTTTTTTAATCCTCCCTTAATCTTCGCAATCCTTTGTTTCTTTGAACATTGTTTTAATTTTTTTTACTCATTATCTATCTCTTTATTTTTCTACATCTATATTTTGTGTTTTTTTCTACTTTTGGTTACTTAAAACTACTTTTTTTTAACTCTTTTGGTTATTTACTTTTTCCCTATTCTTTCTTTCCTATTTTATTTTCCTTTCCTGCCCAGGACCATGGCAAAGTGAGCCGGGAAGAACATGAAGGGGAAGGGTCCCGCACCCCGTACCCGGCTCCCTTACGGGCTCTTAAGGGGGAGGCAGTAGTAGCCCAGAAGATCTTCAAGACCATCCCAAGACCGTCGCGGCAGGCCCGGTGCCGGGTACGGGCTCCGGGAGCGCCGCCAGCTATGGGGGAAGGTATGCCGGGCCATGTATCGGGAGTCTGGGGTCCGGCGTACCTACAACCAGGCGACGCACCGGTGGTCCGACATCCTGGACCGGGAGCGAGACCTGCTCGACCTGCTTGGAGTCAAGATCCCGGGCCTTGGTGATTAGTAGTAGCTAGTATTTAATCACTACTTTGTTTTCTGCTGCTCTGTGTTATGATATTGCAATTTGTTTTTTCCGAAGAGCAAGAATGCTGCCGATTACATTGCAGGTAAATTATGTTTCAAAAGCTTCTGTGATTGCAGGTGCTCACCTGCTCACTTGCGGTGCTACTATGCTTACTTGTTTTCAATTTTGTGCTCATTTGGTCTGAGTGATTATGTATGAGTGAGTACTTTACAGAACTGCTTAATGCTAGACACTAGAGACTCAAGTCCAGTCCTTCCTTTCTACTCCTGCCAAGAGATAGTGGTGGTGGATTGATAGTTTGAGTATATTATGACTGGTTATTTAGTAGGAAACTGTTTAATGGTCAGAAATCATGACGGACTGTGTCTGTCACTTCGCGTGCTGCCTGAAAGTCCTAGTAGAACCTTTTTGTAGTTGGTTTAGTGAGTTACATAACTTTCCAAGTAGACGGTCCGCGAATCCAGCAATACTAATATCCTAGCAGACCACATCAGATAGGTCAATAAATTTAGTGCAATTGTTGTCTATTTCCCCAAAATATTTTGTTATTGTTTTTTTTAATTGTTTGATTTGGTTGACAACAATCATCCATGTTTGTGTCTTTTTTTCATGTTGTACGTCAGCTTCCCCCAAGGGCAAGAGGACAGAGGAGGAGGTAGCGGCGCCGGCGGAGCAGGAACAACAACAGGAAGGCCAGGATAGGTCCACCGAGGGCTCCTCTACTGGCCCCAGTAAGTTTTCCTGTTAATGTTATTAATTATACTTCCCTATCTTTTACAGCACCTATTTATTCCAAACGTTCTTCATAATTCTATTTTTTCCTAAATCGTCTTTGATCTTCTTGTAGACTGTTTCTAAATTCTTATCCTGCCTCTACTATGACTCTCTATGCTACTACTAGATTATTATTAGTCTGTCTGTGTAGCTAGCTAAGCTTGCACAGTTGGCAAAAGGTGTACTGTTAAACAAAACTCCTATTCAGCAATAGCTCTAGGCACTGAGTGCAGTCGTCTGGGTTGTCCATAATGTCTATTGAAGTCTTCTAAATGTTTATGCTTTGACAATTGCCAACAATAAAATGTCAATGGCCACCAAGAATAAGATACTAGTTTACTTTTTGATTGGATAGGAGGACATACTACTACTGTTGCAGGGACTATTCTGCACATACAGAACTATGGACAAGAAATAGGGTATTGGTTCTAAATTATAATAGGCGCAGTTAGACTTTCCACATACCTCAGTCATACCAGAAGTTGAACCCCCAATCTCCTTAGTGACTAGCTAGTGTGTCAGAGAATAATTATTTTGCTCCCGAATGCAGCGATGATCCCCAATGATTATACAACCCAGAGAACATAAGACTATGGTATGGAGTCAGAGTCCCGACCTCTCAGAGTCACGGACTCATGCTTGCAAATTGCAAAACCTTTCGCTCACTCACTCATGACCAAAAACCACAGATTTGTATGTAAGTTTTAAAGCTTTATTAAAAGTAAAACAAGTATCTCTGTGTGTACTCTGTAAAGATTTAAATTGTGCATTTTTTAAAAACATTTATTAAAATCAATGTCATTTAACAAACGGAGAACGACTGAAAAGTGGCTGATTTCACACATTAATTGTGGGAGAGCCCTCACCTGGTTGGAACTTAAAGTCTTGGTGGGGATGAACCGTTGACGACTCCGACTAAAAAATTATGATGATCTTGCTCTTGTTCGTAGAAGGGAAGCTTCTGTCTGTTATGAGAAAAATGGTGCGTGTTAAAAAGCAAGCATTCATCAGTTGTGTCAAAAAGTGTAGCATCACATATTATGGCAAAGCATAATTAAAAAACACCCTTCCCTGAAGAAAGTGACATTTTTAGTTTAGACTAGAGAGTCACAAATTATTAGATTTGTTTATGTAGTATTAGTAACTTTTTTTCATTCCTAGACAAAATATGGAGTGGTGTATATGGCATCTAAAAATATTAAATGTTTTTACTAGGCGTACCACCATCGACACAGCCAACCACCAGTGCCGGGGCAGCGCAGGGGTGAGCACTCCAGGGTCGGATGCGTTGCAACAGCCAGCCGGAACTGCTGGTCGGGATGCCACGGTAGTGGCGGGCATTGGTAAGCTATTATATTCCTTACTTATTGAGATTGCAGAGTGGGCTCTCTGCAGGGGTGTATATGTTGTACAGAACAAGTACACTTTACTGTTAAGAAGACTTACAATTTTAGAACTAAGTTTTTGTCAACCAGGTAAAAGACAGTCACCCTCGACATCTCATTAGCAATAGCGGCGGGAGTTGATGAGTAACCAATGGCCGCCTCTAAATTTGACTTCAACTCAGCTGTGAAAGTTTTATCGAGAAGCCAAGTCAGATCAGAGATCAACTTGATGGATGGGATGAACGAAAAGGGAAAGAAGGGTGTAAGGAAGGACGAGTGAGTGAAAATTAATGACTGGCAAAGAATGATACTTGTTTTTGAATGCTGCCCGAGGTGGCTGGGAATCTGATGCATGGTCTGATGCATGGCTGGTTGAAGGCTGAAGCAAGGATGGGTGGAAGGAGAAAGAAAAGAGGACTGCCTGGGTGGGTGAAACAGAAACTGTATGTGTGCGCAATATATCCTTTCGTTCAAATTCAAATGCAAGTCAAGCACGGATGCATGACTGGCGTTTTACAAAAAAAAAGCAAAAGGTTGTTTTTCGGTGAGAAAAAGTAAGGTTTGTCCAGTTGAGAGTCAGACTTTAAGAAGAATGATTGACATTTACTTTGAATGGATGGATGCCTGCCTGCCTGGATGGTATCTTCCTCATAGTTAGCATAGGTGTATGTAGTAGACAGAGTAGACGGTCACTGGATGAAGAATGTTACTTTGAAGAGCATGTAACACCGCACGTCCGTGCCAGAGTAGCAAAGCCGAGGAAAGTAGAAGTTGTAATTTTTCAGAATACTACGATGACTAGTAATAGTAGTTTGCTAGCACAGTATATATCCGGGGATTACGGTGATCACTCACTCACTACCTCTGTTAATAATTTTTTTACAACTCTATCATTCATGTGTGGCCTCTCGGTGTTCACTCAATCAAAAACAAAGCACCTAAATGTCATCCCATATGTAAGCAAATATCCTGTGAAGGGATAGATGATCATATTATCTTCTTCATTTTCCTTTTGTAGTTGTCAGGGGTAGGGCAGGGTGAAAGTTAAATTAATTAAGCAGTAGCCCTCGTAACAGAGTATGGCCAGTGCCACCCATAATAGAAAAGTAATAGCTTCACCACCTGCATGTACTGGACTGGTAACAGTAACGCAAGTCTGTGTCATCATGGCTTGCGTCTGTTTTTTTCGGGTGCAAGTTGACTGCGCTGGCATTATGCCGGCTTCCACAAGTTTACGTACCAATTTCGCTAAACAAGAGAGAAGAAGAAGACTTGTGTACTGTCTGAGTCTAATGTAGTGAGTCCATATAGTGCTAGTAGAATTCCTGAAACTCCCACTAATGTTAGAGCAGAGGGCGACGAAGTGGGAGGTTAGATAGATATGTGCCACAAATGTTATGTACCGTGCTTGCAAGTTGCTAGTGCTAATGTGACACAACTATCTGCTGAATTATTGTGTGTTAATCTTAAAGAGCATTGGTTACAGTATGTTTTTCTTTCTTCATATAGATGCTCCTTCCAAACTAACACGGAAGTAGTTGGCTAGACGGGCCCGGCAATGGAAACTGGAGGCAATTGTCGCCGAATATCGGCGGCTGGTGGCCCAGGAGGAGGAGGACACGCAGTCGCAGTCGACATCAACATCCACGACAGCTGCATCCTCCTCTGCCCACCCTGGGTCATCCAGTCAGCGCAAGACTTCAGCGATACGAAGCCGTGGTCCCGCAGCCACCCACCACTGCCAAGCAGCAAAACAATCAGCTGCCCCCCACAGCAGGTGCAAGGCTCGTCTGCACCGCTTGACCCTCAGAGTGTCCAACCTTGAGTAGGAGGTGGCGAGGCTGAAAACCCTGGTCAAGGACCTCCGCAGAGAGCATCGTGACCACCTGGCCAAAGGACACCGCCTGCGGAAGTAGAGGAGAGACTGTCCCTTGCCTCTTTTTTAAAGACTTTTGGGGGGGGTGGGAATTGGGCGTTGGGATTTAGGAACTTTTCTTCGGGACATTTCATGGACATTGGTTGGGGTTAGGGAGGGGGGTGGGTCGAGTCTTGTGGGATAGTTTATTTTTGTTATGGTGTAAATAATTATTTATTTTCAACTTAAACATAGCATACATGTTTTTACTGTTTTGTGGGGGAGCAGGGGGGGTTAACTCAACTGTACGTTTGTTTTCCTGAAACTTAACTGGCTCGTTGATTTAAATTGTCTAATCACCCAAATTTGTAGAAAAGTGCCACTGACAGAGTTAGTGAATTCAATTGTCCTACTACTTTACTAGTACTACCGTCAGTCTCTCCTCTCCTCCTACTCATTATTCTTCCTCCCCCAAAATGCTTATCTTACCTGTGATTCGTGTTTGAGAATAGGGCTAGGCACAGGGCTCGGTGCATGGCAAATGGCGATTAAGGTTGGCTCTGGAATCCTGGACAGTTGAAATGTCATCGTTGTGGTGGTGGTAGTAGTAGTGGTACACACTGGCAGTAGCAGCACATGAAAAAAAAGGAAATGAAACATTGAGTGGCCTGAGCGTAGCATTAGAACAGTACGATATATAGTACAGTACACAGTAAGAAAATATCCTTGGATTCCTTCACCATCCTTGAAATTGATTTTCTGTTGCTTTGACCTTATCCTCCCCAGCAAGTGTGTGGATTTATTGTTGTCATTTAGTCACACCTCAATGAAAACCACACAGCCCGGGGAAAGAGGGTGAGGGTTTGAAAATTGGATGGGAATGGGGGTTTTTGGGAAAGTTTTGTGGAGAGAGGAAAAAAAACACAGCATGGACAAATAACAAATGAAGAAAAACAAATCTTTGGATATGAAGATATCCATAAATCTTTTAAGGGACATAAAGGGAGTGCACTACTGCATGCATTAAGTTGTTTGCTAAATGGATGGTTAGGTTACTGAAAAGTAGTACTTACTACAACTTACTAACTACGAAGAAACATTATTTGAAAGTACAGGGCTACAGTAATTACTCAATTTCACTTGCCTATCTGCCCTCAGAGAGAATAAACACTTATTAGTACATTAAATTAGTGATAGAAATAGCAAAGAGACTTATCAAATAGCCGGAGGGATGAATTTGAAGCAGAGAGCAAACAAACGCACAGTGCCACACTCATAGAAGTTCACAACAATAACATTATTTAAAAGATAAGGAGAAGTGAAGAGGATACTGTAACTGTATGCTGTAGTTGTCCTGTTCAATTTGGAAAGTTGCATGCATCCAGCCAATCCTCTTATTCGCGTTACTCCTCCATTCCATCTGACGCTCCGTTGATCAATCTTGGCGACCAGACACACTGTCCACTGCCTGCCTGGCGGATGCGGAATTGCGGATTGCTAATGGTAAGCCTGAGTTAATGATTGTTTTTCCCATCGCAACAGGGTAAAAGTCGGCCTGTAATTGTTGAGGGAAAAACAGGAAGTGATATTAAAAAACAACACAGAGAAAAAATATAAGGTACGGTGTGTAGTGCAAAAATAACACTTTCATTTTCAGAGGCAACAGTATTACATACAACAAGCATAATTTCTAAAGTGCGTACTCTCAGTCTCCTTTTCAAGGATAGTAATATAATTAGCACACATCAGGCCAGGGCCATGCAGACGGTCAAGGCAGGCACCGCTGATTGAACCAACCTGATGTAGCATACCTCTTTGACACTGACAGACAAAGCATATCTAATTGTATGCAGCAAGCCACATACCCGCAATTTTACATGAACTGCTGTCTGGACTCTGGCATAACAACACTACACTGGCTCAACCAATCCATACCACGACTAGACAGACATGTAGTTCTGCTGTGGTTGTTGTTGACTTGTTTACCTGTTTGCCACTCCCAAAATGGCCATAGTTCTTCCGTTAACCGACGATGATGATCAGCATCCATCCCAGTGAGTGACTGTAAAGAATAAAGATATTATGTAACTTTGATCATCAAGACTCATCATCATCATGGTATATTGGCAAACTCAATGTTGTTCATGCAGTCACAGTCTACACACAGTGAGTCCAAAGACATTTTCCATATTAAAGAATGCAACGTGGTGGCCCCTGCAGTAAAAGCACAATTTGAATTAAACAAGGTAAAAAACAGAGTAGACTTGAGATAGATTTAGTGTGTAAAAGTGAAAGATTAAATAATAACAGAACACATATGATTCATTTCATGCACAACAAACAAACAGCAATTGCTTTCAACAGAGCCAGACAGCCAGTGCTGTCCACTGCAGTGCATGCCATCTCATCACCATTAATTATTACCTGTTCCACTTTTTGTCCGCATCTTCTTCTTAAAGTTAAGCCCGACAGGGCAGCCTCTTGTGTCAATTTCCGAAGTAATAGTCAGCATCAGCAATCAGCATAAAGTCAGTAATTCCAGTCCCACTTCTTATGAGGGGACTCGTCTACAAAGTGACAGTTTCTTGGTTCTGCGTAATCCAGCCATCTGCTTTGAGGGAAATGGATAGGGGAGAGTCTGGAGGAGGAGGATAGAGGAGCATGACTGGGTTGTGAAATTGTGACCTTCAGGAATGCAGACAGCGGCACCTTCAATAAGGAAATAAGACGAAGACAGTGCTGGTGATGGATTCATTGTGATTAGAGTTTTCTTGTGGTAAAAGTTGCAAAACAAAGAAAGACACACAGGAATAAAACGTGAATAAGGACGAAAACATCGGAAGTCAGTATTTCAGACCTAGGTGTCAGGGAAATAGAGCTCGTCCTCAAACTCTGTGACTTGCAATGGGAGTAGGTCAGCTAACAGAGAAGAACTTCTGCCACCTAAGTCGGTGTCCTCCTCTTCTTCCTACGTGGATTCGGGTATTTTGTTATCTGGTGGCATGAAGTGCTGATTCATCTTGATCATTGTTAACCTCTCCACATTTTTGGGTGAGAGACGGGTCCTTTTTGAAGTTACAATGGCACCAGCAGCACTGAAAACACCTTCAGAAGACACGCTTGCGAGTGGACAAGACAAATAATTTAGAGCCAGCTTGGTGATCAGTGGCCATCGACCCCTTTTCCTAAACCAATACATCAATAGGTTGTGATCAATGTAAACCTCTGTTGGGTCATCCAGATAGGCCTGCATCATCCACTCAAGGCCATCCAGGGATGCTCCACTTTGCGTACCATCTGTGGTCTTTTCATCAGCACTGGAACGAGCAAACCCTTGATGAGTTATCCAATCCGCTTCCGACAATATTATGGCTGGGCCTGGTGCAGAAGAGGAGGATGATGATGATACGGTTGCTGCTGTTGGTAACGGCTCTGAGGGAACAGAAGTGGACCTTGACGCCGGATGGCCTGCTGATTCAGTAGTACTTGTGGCGTTTTGTTCAATTTCCTGCCGCTCTTTTTCGAACCGAGTGGCTGACAGAGCTAGCCAATGTTTGTACTTTGAAACATCTGCTTCTTTAAAAGGAATGAATCTATTGCTGGCCACTGCCTTTTTGGAGCATGGATCCAGAATTGTGGCACAAATGTAATGTTGTTCTGAATGTATTGCTTTAAGCCTTGCATTGTCAAGTAGGCGGGTTAATAAGCTCTCCGCCAACTGATATGCGTCTTGCTTGTCAGTATCATCTTTGAAAGTTGAAGACACCGCCTTCAGTTGGTGCTCTAGCATGCGCAACAATGGGATAGCTTTCCCCAAAGTACAGTCCTCAATGCTGACTTCACACGTGAACACCTCAAAAAGGACGAAGCATGTCTGTCAGGCTTTTAACTAGGTCCCATTCCTCCACCTCTAGCCTCATGTCTTTCATAGAAGAACCCAGTGCAAAGACATACTCATTGATTACCAAGCACTGCTCAAACAGACGCTCAAGCATGTAGAAGGTTGAGTTCCAACATGTTGCCACCTCCTGGATGAGTCCTTTGACTGGCACTGAATGATCCTCAGCTGCTTTCGTGCCTTAAAAGAATGGTTGAAATGTGTGCAGATTCTTCGGCAGGTGGTCAGTAACTTGCTGACTGTGTTTTCTTTTTTCAAGAAATCTTGAACAACAATGTTAATACTGTGCGCCAAACACGGCACTCTGAAATAGCCACCATCATTCATGGCCTTAACTATATTACTGCCATTATCCATTGAAACATAACCAATCATGCGCTTTCTTGGCACCAGCCATTCAAAGACCTTACTGTTAAACTCCTCCAAAATGTTTACTGCAGTATGAGATTTCTCCATGGCAAACATGGCTACTGTTGCATGTTTCCGAGTAGCTTGAAAAATTGTTTCACAGTCAACACCTGCAGATAGCTTCTCTCTAACCCCTGCAAAAGAGACTCAGTGTGCAGTGATGCACATGTAATCAAGGGCTTGGCAACTGGCCCACATGATTGTTGTCAGGTGGATAGTGTGAACAGCACTCTTCTGCAAAGCTGCCCCAATCACCTCCAGCACATCTTGATGAAGGGCTGGAACCGCAACTCTGGCAAAATAGGATTGGCTAGGAATCTTCTATTTAGGTCAGACTGTTGCCACAAATTCTCGAAAACCCACCCCTTCCACGAAAGAAAAAGGGAGAAGGTCCAGCGCTAACATTTTAGCCAGCATTGCATTATAAAGACGTAACGTTGGGTGGTTGCGTTCAAATGGCGCCTCCAACCAAAACATGCTTTTAATGGTGGTCTGGACCGTTTTCATATGTGATGAGGAGGATCCAGACCTCTTCAACCCAGTTAGGCTCATTGATGTACTTTTTCGCATTGGTGTCTCTCCCAGACTCTTAGTATGCCTCATAGATGTTGCTGGGGTAAAGGGTGTGGGTGCTACCACTGCAGTGCTGCTGCCAGGGGTACTGGGTATACCAGAAAAAATGTCTGTCGCTTCTTCCCCTGCACGATCAGCCCCTCGTCATTATCAGATGCAATATCAATGGTTACATTTGGATTTGTTGTACTTTTGGCTGCCCAGGTCTTACTTAGGTGCGCCTCCCACTGGATAGTGTGGTGTTTTGGAGATGACGGTACCATAGTTGGTACCAAGCTTACCCCGACTAACTACAGTTTTACAAATCGAACAAATAACTCGGTTTCCTGCCTTTTTGCTAATACTAAAGATGTCCCAAACTGGGGAGGTGAGATTTCTGGTGGTGGTGGTGGAGGTGCTACTTTCAATGCCAGATGAATTGGAGGAAGGGCGTGGCCGAATTTGATTCTGTTGTGCACTTACAGTTACAGCACCACTACTTGAGGAAACGGAGGTCGCCCTGGATGGAGGTCCCTGCCGGCCCTTCTGAAGAGAAAATATGGCAGCTGTAGGTCATGTTGGTGTAGTAGTTACCTGTGTTGGTGATGGTACCACTGCCACGCCGCCCTCATCCCGCTCAGCAGCAATTCGGGATAGGGTAAAAATGTCTGTCTAGTGCATGCTCGCTGGGGCTGGAGTGACGACTGTTATGAGTGGGTCGTCATTGTCAGACTGTTCATCAGCAGCAGAATACACCACTTCTACTTCTTGTTCGTCGTCAGCACCCATAAGTGAAAGCCTTGCGGGAACCTTCCTTTTAGGCTTAGCTACCTTTGTCGGCTCATGGCGTGCCTCCCTCTCAGACTGCATTGGTGAGTTCCAGTCAACATCGAGATCATCAGAAGGAAGGGGGCTTGAAGAAGAACTTGTACTAGCCCTCCTTGACCTTTTTCTTGTTGGGGATCTGGAAGACAATGGTTCATCAGGAGGAGTAGCTTGCTCAGATGATACCTCCGCTTGAATCTCGATTTCCTGATGTGCTCCTACTTCTGGAGGAACAAGCATTGTGGGCAGTAGTGCCTCTCCATGTGCCTCTCCATGCGCCTCTCCATGCGCCTCTCCATTCGCCTCTCCATGCGCCACTCCATGCGCCTCTCCATGCGCCTCTCCATGCACAACTCCTTGCGCCACTCCATGCACCTCTCCATGTACCTCTCCATGCGCCACTCCATGCGCCTCTCCATTCGCCACTCCTTGCGCCACTCCTTGCGCCTCTACTTGCGCCACTCATTGCGCCAGTGCCACTCCTTGCGCCACTCCTTGCGCCTCTCCTTGCGCCTCTCCTTGCGCCTCTCCTTGCTCCTCTCCTTGTTGCACCTGTGGTTGTCGTTGCGGCTGTGGTTGAACACTCGTCAGATGAGTTACACCCTGCATTGATTGGATGCTACTTTCTTGCAATGAGTCAACGCCAACATCACTGGTCGATGGTGATTGAGCAATCAAAGTGGCGGCCTCTGCAGCACTCATGGCCTTGGGTCTAACTTGGCCTGGTGGCACTGAGACCAATGAAGCTGAGGTGCTGCTCCCAGCTTGGTCCCCGGCGGACACCGCTACTGCAGGCGTAGTTTTTTCCCCCCAAAAAAAGTGTCTGTGGGCACACCAGTCTCCTTGGTAAGTGGCGCCAATTGCTTCTTCTGCTCCTTCTTACTGGCAGTGGCACTGGCAACTTTCGTGGTAGAGTAGCTACGGCCACCTTTCTTTGGGCCCATCTTCTTCAGATGTCAGAACAGCAGGCCGCAGTTGCACGAGTTGCAGAGTTGTCTGTGGCCACACGTGACGTCACGTGACGTTGTGCACACAGCTGCAGGACTTCTTCCTGGCACTGATGATGAACGATGAGGATGATTCATGTTCTCTTTGTGCACCTAAAAGGAAAGGAAGCCAGAGGAACATCAGTTAAATAAATGTTGCATATGTCGTGCTTCAATTAATATTTGCAACTAGGCTTTTATTATTATTACAACACACCCAAAAACGGAAAGAACAAAAATAAAAATGTAACTTATTTCTAATCAAAAACGAATGTTTACATTAACCCCTTCGATGCTTGTTACGAGCTCAGCTCGTCATGAGGTATACCTCTCGTGTGCTCATGATGAGCTGAGCTCGTCATAACCACACCCATTTTCATTATGGCGCAGCACAGCAGAGAACCTCCTCAAGCACCCAAGGTGTTAATAGAAGGGAGACCACAGAGAGAGAGGTGTTTCATGCACCACTGAGTACCCCTGGGCATAATGGATGAAAGGAGACAGACTGGGTGCAGGCCTATGGCACAAAGCACACTGCCTGGCTTCAAAATGGCCCCTTGACCCCCACCCACATGGCCAGGCCCTGCCTGGACCAGGCCTCAAAATGGCCCCCACCCACATGGCCAGGCCCCAACAACACCCCAAAAAATCGAAACACACACAAAAATCACCACAATCCAATGCCATCCATGCTCTAAATGATGTTTAAAATCAAGAGAACACACAGAAAGCCTTGGTGCATGCACCACTAAGTATCCCTGGGCATAGTGGATGAAAGCAAGGCAGACTGGGTGCAGGCCTATGGCACAAAGCACAATGCCTGGCTTCAAAATGGCCCCTTGACCCCCACCCACATGGCCAGGCCCTGCCTGGACCAGGCCTGAAAATGGCCCCCACCCACATGGACAGACCCCAACAACACCCCAAAAAATCGAAAAACACACAAAAATCACCACAATAAAATTCCATCCATGCCCCTAAATGATGTTTAAAATCAAGAGAACAAACAGAAAGCCTTGGTCCATGCACCTCTGAGTACCCCTGGGCATAATGGATGAAAGGAGGCAGACTGGGTGCAGGCCTATGGCACAAAGCACACTGCCTGGCTTCAAATTGGCCCCTTGACCCCCACCCACATGGCCAGGCCCTGCCTGGACCAGGCCTCAAAATGGCCCCCACCCACATGGCCTGGCCAAAACAACACCCCCAAAAATCGAAAAACACACAAAAATCACCTCAATCCAATGCCATCCATGCCCTAAATGATGTTTAAAATCAAGAGAACACACAGAAAGCCTTGGTCCATGCACCACTGAGTACCCCTGTGCATAATGGATGAAAGCAAGGCAAACTGGGTGAAGGCCTATGGCACAAAGCACAATGCCTGGCTTCAAAATGGCCCCTTGACTCCCACCCACATGGCCAGGCCCTGCCTGGACCAGGCCTCAAAATGGCCCCCAGCCACACGGCCAGGCCCCAACAACACACCAAAAAATAAAAAAACACACAAAAAATCACCACAATCCAATGCCATCCATGCCCTAAATGATGTTTAAAATCAAGAGAACACACAGAAAGCCTTGGTCCATGCCCCACTGAGTACCCCTGGGCATAATGGATGAAAGCAAAGGCAGACTGGGTGCAGGCCTATGGCACAAAACACACTGCCTGGATTCAAAATGGCCCCTTGACCCCCACCCACATGGATAGGCCCTGCCTGGACCAGGCCTCAAAATGGCCCCCACCCACATGGCCAGGCCCCAACAACACCCCAGAAAATCGAAAAACACACAAAAATCACCACAGTCCAATGACATCCATGCCCTCAATGATGTTTAAAATTAAGAGAATACACAGAAAGCCTAGGTCCATGCACCACTGAGTAAGCATGGACTGAAAATTCGTTCCGCTCGCGGAATTTGCAGATTTTCCGTGATTTCGCGATCCGCGAATCTCGGGAAATCGCTGTAAAATCCGCGAATCAGCGGGGACGAATTTTCAACCAAGCACTTACAGGGTTACAGCAGCAGGTGCAAAAGTTGAAGCAAATTTTTTGTAACCTTTTACAAAAGGGTTACAAAGAAATTAACTTCAACTTGGGCACCTGCTGCTGTAAGCCTGTAAGTGCTTCCTGGCGCCTCGTTGACTACTTGCAACTATTCTCTGACCCTGCTCTGACCCTTGAAGCAGGGTCAGAGAATAGTTACAAGTAGGCAATGAGGCGCCTGTCACGAAAATTAAGCCTCAACAGGAAGTACTGACAGATATAAAAACAAGCATTTGCAATGCAATAGGTCTCGCATTAGGAAAGTTTGAGCTATTGGTCTTGTAAATGACAATTTTTTTATTTATGTGTTGGTTTTGAAAATAGCTAAATTAATAGCTTTGTCATTTACAATGCCAACAGCTTTAACTTTCGCAAATGTGACACCTATAGCATTTGTAATGCAACATGTTTCGTATTTACGTGACTTAGCTGTATTGATATTACAATTTACAATGGCTTTTAATTTTTTAAAATAATTAATACTTAAATAAAAGTGATTTTAATTTATAATGGCAATAGCTTGAACTTTTGTAAATAACTTTTGTGAAGATTATGTTCAGTGTATTTTATTGTGACGAAAATCCAAGAACAGAAGTGAAATATTAACATCTCTTTGTGACATTTGTAATAAAGTTTGAAACATTGAGAGAACATATTTGAACCAGTTGTTGTTGAATGGTTGCACAGATTGATGCTGGGGTGGCGCTGAGTGGTGCTGTGATGTTGCTGAGTGGTGCTGTGGTGATGCTGAGTGGTGCTGTGGTGGTGCTGAGTGATACTGGGATGGTGCTGAGTGATGCTGGGGTGGTGCTGAGTGGTGCTGTGGTGGTGCTGAGTGATGCTGTGGTGGTGCTGAGTGATGCTGTGGTGGTACTGAGTGATAATCTGGTGGTGCTGAGTGATGCTGTGGTGGTGCTGAGTGAAGCTGTGGTGGCGCTGAGTGGTGCTGTGGTGGTGCTGATTGGTGCTGTGGTGGTGCTGAGTGATGCTGTGGTGGTGCTGAGTGGTGCTGTGGTGGTGCTGAGTGATAATGTGGTGGTGCTGAGTGATACTGTGGTGGCGCTGAGTGATGCTGTGGTGGCACTGAGTGGTGCTGTGGTGGTGCTGAGTGGTGCTGTGGTGGTGCTGAGTGATGCTGTGGTGTTGCTGAGTGGTGCTGTGGTGGTGCTGAGTGATGTGGTGGTGCTGAGTGATGCTGAGGTAGTGCGGAGTGGTGCTGTGGTGGTGCTGAGTGATAATGTGGTGGTGCTGAGAGATGCTGTGGTGGTGCTGAGTGATGGTGTTGTGGCACTGAGTGGTGCTGTGGTGGTGCTGAGTGGTGCTGTGGTGGTGCTGAGTGATGCTGTGGTAGTGCTGAGTGATGCTGTGGTGGTGCTGAGTGGTGCTGTGGTGGTGCTGAGTGATAATGTGGTGGTGCTGAGTGATAATGTGGTGGCGCTGAGTGATGCTGTGGTGTTGCTGAGTGGTGCTGTGGTGGTGCTGAGTGATGTTGTAGTGGTGCTGAGGTGGTGCGGAGTGGTGCTGTGGTAGTGCTGAGTGATGCTGTGGTGCTGCTGAGTGGTGCTGTGGTGGTGCTGAGTGATAATGTGGTGGCGCTGAGTGATACTGTGGTGGCGCTGAGTGATGCTGTGGTGGCACTGAGTGGTGCTGTGGTGGTGCTGAGTGGTGCTGTGGTGGTGCTGAGTGATGCTGTGGTGTTGCTGAGTGGTGCTGTGGTGGTGCTGAGTGATGTTGAGGTGGTGCTGAGTGATGCTGAGGTGGTGCGGAGTGGTGCTGTGGTGGTGCTGAGTGATAATGTGGTGGTGCTGAGAGATGCTGTGGTGGTGCTGAGTGATGCTGTTGTGGTACTGAGTGGTGCTGTGGTGGTGCTGAGTGGTGCTGTGGTGGTGCTGAGTGATGCTGTGGTAGTGCTGAGTGATGCTGTGGTGGTGCTGAGTGGTGCTGTGGTGGTGCTGAGCGATAATGTGGTGGCGCTGAGTGATACTGTGGTGGCGCTGAGTGATGCTGTGGTGGCGCTGAGTGGTGCTGTGGTGGCGCTGAGTGGTGCTGTGGTGGTGCTGAGTGATGCTGTGGTGTTGCTGAGTGGTGCTGTGGTGGTGCTGAGTGATGTTGTGGTGGTGCTGAGTGATGCTGAGGTGGTGCGGAGTGGTGCTGTGGTGGTGCTGAGTGATAATGTGGTGGTGCTGAGAGATGCTGTGGTGGTGCTGAGTGATGCTGTTGTGGCACTGAGTGGTGCTGTGGTAGTGCTGAGTGGTGCTTTGGTGGTGCTGAGTGATGCTGTGGTAGTGCTGAGTGATGCTGTGGTGGTGCTGAGTGGTGCTGTGGTGGTGCTGAGTGATAATGTGGTGGTGCTGTGTGATAATGTGGTGGTGCTGAGTGATGCTGGGGTAGCGCTGAGTGATGATGTGGTGAAGCAGAGGGCAGAAAGGCACAAAAAGCAGTCTAACAAAGGGCAGAAGGGCAGAAAAACAAGGGAAAAACAAGTCTAACAGTGGGCAGAAGGGCACAAAAAACTAGTCTAACGGGGCAGAAAGGCACAATAACGAGTCTAACAGAGGGCAGAAGGGCACAAAAAACGAGTCTAATAGAGGGCAGAAGGGCACAAAAACAAGGGAATAACAGAGGGCAGAAGGGCACAAAAAACGAGTCTAACAGAGGCAGAAGGGCAGAAAAACAAGGGAAAAATGAGTCTAACAGAGGGCACAAGGGCACAAAAAACGAGTCTAACAGGGGGCAGAAGGGCAGAAAAACAAGGAAAAAACGAGTCTAACAGGGGGCAGAAGGGCAGAAAAACAAGGGAAAAACGAGTCTAACAGAGGGCAGAAGAGCACAAAAAACAAGTCTAACAAGGGCCAGAATGAATCCCGCCCTGCGTGTTTGTACACGAAGAAGCCATCTTTTTGTGCAATACCTCTACTCAACTGGAGTACTTTCTACTGTCTAATCAGTAAGTGCTCCCTCGTTGGCTAAATTTATAGGGGCAGATTTACAATAACCGGCGCATCCCAGGGATGCGCCAGTTATTGTGCACCGCAGCTCCGCCACCCATGGTGCGCCGCATTTACAATGCGGCGCTCCATGTGGCAAAAACGGCACAGATGCGTCACGCATCTGTGCCGTAAAAGCAGCGCATTGCTGGAGCTGTGTCGCGCTTGCGACGCAGTTCCAGCAATGCTCTGGGGGGCCCTATCTCCCCAATGCTGCATCAAGCCTTGCGCCTACTTCAAGGAGGCGCAGGGTTTTGACGCAGCATTGGCCTAAAAGTGACTGAGTGAAATTTTGTATATTTCACTCAGCCACTTTTAGGAGGCGTTCCTGCGCAGGAACGCCCTCCCCTGTGCCGGAACGCCTCCTGATGGCGCAGGGCTTTACAACGTGACGCATCTCTCAGATGCGTCACGGTGTTAATACCCAGCAGCATGGCGCATCTTTTGTACTGCCGCTGTGTCACAAAAGGTCTCGGTAGAGGGTGGCAGTGGTGAACCAGAGGGTGGCAGTGATGAACCAGAGGGTGACAGTGATGAACCAGAGGGTGGCAGGGGTGAACCAGAGGGTGGCAGGGGTGAACCAGAGGGTGGCAGGGGTGAACCAGAGGGTGGCAATGATGAACCAGATGGTGGCAGGGGTGAACCAGAGGGTGGCAGTGGTGAACCAGAGGGTGGCATGGGTGAACCAGAGGGTGGCAGTGGTGAACCAGAGAGTGGCAGTGGTGAACCAGAGGGTGGCAGTGCTGAACCAGAGGGTGGCAGTGGTTAACCAGAGGGTGGCAGTGGTGAACCAGAGGTGCTGTGATGAACCAGAGGGTGGCAGTCGTGAACCAGAGGGTGGCAGTGGTAAACCAGAGGGTGACAGTGCTGAACCAAAGGGTGGCAGGGGTGAACCAGAGGGTGCTGTGATGAACCAGAGGGTGGCAGTGATGAACCAGAGGGTGGCAGGGGTGAACCAGAGGGTGGCAGTGGTGAACCAGAGGGTGGCAGTGCTGCACCAGAGGGTGACAGTGGTTAACCAGAGGGTGGCAGTGGTGAACCAGAGGTGCTGTGATGAACCAGAGGGTGGCAGTCGTGAACCAGAGGGTGGCTGTGGTGAACCAGAGGGTCACAGTGCCCAACCAGAGGTTGGCAGGGGTGATCCAGAGAGTTGCAGTGCTGAACCAGAGGGTGGCAGTGGTGAACCAGAGGGTGGCAGGGGTGAACCAGAGGGTGGCAGTGGTGAACCAGAGGGTGACAGTGATGAACCAGAGGGTGGCAGGGGTGAACCAGAGGGTGACAGTGCTGAACCAGAGGGTGGCAGTGCTGAACCAGAGGGTGGCAGGGGTGAACCAGAGGGTGGCAGGGGTGAACCAGAGGGTGGCAGTGATGAACCAGATGGTGGCAGGGGTGAACCAGAGGGTGGCAGTGGTTAACCAGAGGGTGGCATGGGTGAACCAGAGGGTGGCAGTGGTGAATCAGAGAGTGGCAGTGGTGACCCAGAGGGTGGCAGTGCTGAACCAGAGGGTGGCAGTGGTTAACCAGAGGGTGGCAGTGGTGAACCAGAGGTGCTGTGATGAACCAGAGGGCGGCAGTCGTGAACCAGAGGGTGGCTGTGGTGAACCAGAGGGTGACAGTGCTGAACCAGAGGGTGGCAGGGGTGAACCAGAGGGTGCTGTGATGAACCAGAGGGTGGCAGTGGTGAACCAGAGGATGGCAGGGGTGAACCAGAGGGTGGCAGTGGTGAACCAGAGGGTGGCAGTGCTGAACCAGAGGGTGACAGTGGTTAACCAGAGGGTGGCAGTGGTGAACCAGAGGTGCTGTGATGAACTAGAGGGTGGCAGGCGTGAACCAGAGGGTGGCAGTGGTGAACCAGAGGGTGACAGTGCTGAACCAGAGGGTGGCAGGGGTGAACCAGAGAGTGGCAGTGCTGAACCAGAGAGTGGCAGTGGTGAACCAGAGGGTGGCAGGGGTGAACCAGAGGGTGGCAGGGGTGAACCAGAGGGTGGCAGTGGTGAATCAGAGGGTGGCAGTGATGAACCAGAGGGTGGCAGTGGTGAACCAGAGGGTGCTGTGCCCATACACGACAGCATGGGTAACTTCACCATGCAAGCGGCCCGCGAACACGCAAAAAGCCCCGCGAACACGCAAAAATACCCACGAACACGCAAAAAAAACCACGAACACGCAAAAAACAAAAATCCGCAAATTCGCACGAATATGCGGATTTTGCGGATTGCGAATTCAATTTCGCGTGAATTCGTGGAACGCGAATTCGCAAATTTTACCCATACTTACCACTGAGTACCCCTGGGCATAATGGATGAAAGCAAGGCAGACTGGGTGCAGGCCTATGGCACAAAGCACACTGCCTGGCTTCAAAATGGCCCCTTGACTCCCACCAACATGGCCAGGCCCTGCCTGGACCAGGCCTCAAAATGGCCCCCAGCCACACGGCCAGGCCCCAACAACACCCCAAAAAATCGAAAACCACACAAAAATCACCACAATCCAATGCCATCCATGCCCTAAATGATGTTTACATTCAAGACACCCCACAGAAAGTCTTGGTCCATGCACCACTGACTACCCCTGGGCCTACTGGCTAGTGTGGCTTTACACACACCCCAAAGTTAAAAAAAATCCACATATAAATAACAGTGAGCTATTCCATTCCATGACAAATTGATATTTAAGTTCAACAAAACTCACAGAAACAGTTGTATCATGCACCCATGACTAACCCTGGGCCTACTGGATACTATGGCTACCCACAATATATTTTTTTAAAGTTGTGAAAAAATGTAAAAATTGTAGTTGCAGCAACTGCAACGCCCCAAACAAACAACACCAACTTACTTGTAAAATCTCAAATCCAAAAGTAATCCAAAAGTGATCCAAACAAAAAGTCCTCAAATACAAATATCCAGCAGCAGCCACAAAAATTATACCTTCCATCTCCAGATCCAAATGAAAAGTGAGCAGGACATGGACAAAGCACAGGGAGGAACCTGCTGGATAGGAACAGGATGTTGGACACTCTGGGGCACTTCCTTCCTCCCACCCCCCCCCAAAAATGGACTCCTTCCACAAAAAAGTGCAGCCAAATGTCAATCTGAGGAGCTATTCTGATCCAAATCATCATTTTCAGAAGGTTTATGCTGCCTGCGGTGGATTTCTTGTGCAGAATTGCAATTTTTGCAAGTTCAGGAAAGCGAGCTGTTCAAATCTCCCGCCGGAAGTCAGCTGTGTGTCGCATCTACGTGTTCGCAATTGTTTACTCTCGCAATGCGTGATCGCAGGCCCTTATGAAGTGGTCGCGTTCTCAAACTATTGCAGTGCAAGATAGCGGGCCGCTATGACGTACTCGTGGTCGAAAAGTCTCACGCGATCAAGCAACCAGATCCAAAAATGGCGCAGCGCACGCAAACTGGGAGGAAAACAACTCGGCGAACTCAGAATCACGGTAAGTCAACGCCGTGCGCGAGATTGTATTTTTGCAGCGCGACCAAGCAAAAAAATCCACCAGCTTGTGAATTGCGAATTCTTTGACAATTTCGCGCAATTCGCGTACAGCGAAATTGCCAAAAAAACGCAAATTCCGCGAGCGGAACGGATTTTCAGCCCATAGTTAATCCTAACTTATGGTGAAGTGGAATTTTAAACTACAAACTTGAAACTGTCACTTTTAGAAAGTCTGGGGGTGAATGTTTGATTTGCTCCACATTCCGTCCATAATTTGTGTGTCTTTTACTGTTAGAAAGTTGTCATTTTCTTGTTTTAGCCATTTGGTGCCTGCAGCCTTTTTAGTTATAGTACATGGGTAGTACTACTGCAGAACTACTTCACATACTACAAAATGCAGTTTGGGAATCGGCTTCTATGTATTTTGCAAAACAATTGGACTGGCCAATGGCCAGCTACAGCTTTGTACCAAAGCTATTTTTTTGCAAAGCTCTAAGATCAATGTACAAAAAGTACACTACGAGTCACAAATGTTATTGTATCCACTTCAGTGTAGGCAGGGAAACAGATGTAAAGTCCACTCGCTACGGGTGGTAGCATTCTTCATGCTCCCGCCTACTGGGAGTTGACTAAGTGTTTGCTCTAATTTGGCGGGATCTTCAAAATTGCTTCTGCCAAGCGAGAGCAAGCACAGGTTTCTCTGCCTATGTGGGCATGGGAGCTGCTATGTCCCAGAGGTGGGCACCCCAGGATATAGCTGGATCCAGCCCTATTGCCCCCCCCACCCAGGCCATATACGGGCCAGGGACCACCACCTCCCCATGCCCTGGCCATGCCTAGTACAGAAGGGGGGCCATGTGGCTTCCCTTCTGTAGCCACTGGTGGCCCTGGGGACCACACCCCACTGGGCCGCTTCTACCCTCAAGAGATAGCTGTTTGCTTTTGCTTGGTAGCAAACGCTAACTCTGCTCCCAGCAAGCTGTCAAACTGGTCCCGTTTGCTAGGAGCGAAGTTTTCATCTATTTCACTGCCCACTGTCATACGGGCATGGAAATAGAAGAAACTATTGCTCCAGCAAACAGCGGGCTGCATTTCAAGCAGCTTCTTGCATGCCGGAGCAATGCTGACTCCCGCAGAAGGAGCGTAGGTGGCTAGGACTGCAGGAGCCTTGCGCCCTCTCTGCAGTCCCCAACTATACACACTGGGTGCCCTGGGTGGGGCCAGGGCTCCTAATTACATGTTGCCTGGCCCTGGGGGATGGGGTCCCTGGTCCTCCCCCAAAGGGCAAAAAAAAGGGCAGAAAAATGAACAGAAAAGGCAACACAGAGGGCAGAAAAATTAACAGAATTAGTGATGTCATTAGTAATGACACTGACCATGTCATGAGTGATGTAATATGTGAGATCATAAACAGTGCATTGCTATGGCATAAGTTATAGTTCGTTCTGGTAACTATAACTACTGAATTTCAATAGTTTTGTATGAGTGAAATCTGAGCATAACTATAATGTCCCTGTAACCATTGTTTTTGTCAGTGAATATATACATATATCTTACCCAGTGGTGGTGGACACTGGGTAGTTATAGATAGTTCAGCTGTTCTACAGGAAAATATTTTTTGTGTTGCTAATAACTTTGGCCCCCTTTGGCAAATATTCACAAAACTTCCCAAAAAGGTGCTGCTTTTTGACTAGGTTCGGCATGGAAAGTTTAGAGATGATCAATGAAGCAGTGGGTGAGAAAAAAGGGGGGTCCCACATTGCAAAATTCCAATACATTTCCAAAGACATCTTTAAAAAGGTCTACAGCAAAAACTGCTAAACGGAATTACACAAATTTGGCAACAACTTAGGGCCCTATTTATGAAGGACTTGCGCCGCCGGTGCGTCACTTTTAACATGGGAAAAAGTGACGCACCAGTGGCGCAAGTCCTTCATAAATAAGGCCCTTAGTTTATAGTCCACAAAGTTAGCTTTTTGGGATTTGGTGTAAATCGATTTAGTATTTTTCTAGAAATGAAGTGTCAAATATATTTGTATATCTGGATGGTTGTGTCTGCACGAAGCTTGAGAGACTCTCGCAGGAGCTTCAATTTAATAATGGACCATTTTGTTTGGCCCAGGAAGTGTTATTTCCCTTGGGTGGGGGGGAATTGGAGGGACCGCACCTGGAACCAAAATCGAAAAACACTAGCAATTTTATTGTGATCCTGCGGGACTCCATCGGAATCATTAAAAAAACTAAATGGTAGCCCGGGCCGCATTGGTAATTAAAGTTGTGGGGAGCACATGGCCTTCTCCCTGAGCCATTATAGGCCCAGGGGATCCCCCCACAATCCACTTTTCATAAGAGGAGAGGGCTCATGGCCGCCCTCCCCGAGCCTTTATAAGCCCACCCCTGAGGTCACATTTTACAAAAGGAGGGCGGCACGTCCTGATCCATTTTAGGCCCTAAGGAGCCAACAGTCTGGACTGCCTTTTTATAAGAGGAGGGGGTCACAGGGTCCCTCTTCCCAAGCCTTCAAAGGCCCTGCAGATCCCATCCATGGGGCCGAAATGTGCCAAAAAGGGGAGGGGGCACTGTGGCCCCCCTCCATCAACACTTAAAAGGCCCTGTGGACCCCATCCTCCAGGGCTGCTACTACATTAAAAGGAGGGGGGCGGCACAGCCTCCCTTCTCAAGCCTTTAAAAGGTCTTGGTGACCCCATCCAGAAGGGCTGCTATTTTGTTTAAAGGGAGGAGGGGTCGTGCATCCTCCCCCTGAACCATTAATGGCCCAGTGAAATCCCACCCCGTGCCTGCTCACATACTGTGCCCTTGGGGGCCCACCCCCAGACAGCAGTAGTTTGCCTGCCCACACCTGTGCAGGCAGAGAAACTTGTGTTTGCTTCCGCCTGTCATGAGTATTTTCAAAGCTCCTGCCAAATGGGAGCAAACACAAAGTCTGCCTACAGCAGGCAGCAGCTTTAAAAATTCTCTTGCCGTTTGGAAGCAGACGTTTGATCTATTTCCCTGCCCACACTGATGTCGGCAGGGAAACTCCTGACCGGAGGGAGCAGAATAAATAGCTGCTCCCTGCAGGTGGAAGCAATGTTGCCTCCTATAGCAGGCAGGGAGCTGGCTGGAGCCATGGGAACCATGGGCTCCCCCTGCCGCCCCCAATGGGGTGCATGGTGGGTACACTAGTTGGGCACCAGGGCACCCACCTATATGAAACTCAGGCCCTGGGGGTGGTGTCCCCAAAGCGAAAAATAGTGATGGAGTCCCCAGGGTCTTTAAAAGCCTTGTGGAGGGGGAACACAGAACCCCTCCCCTTTTGAGGGGGGCCATGCAGACACTCTCCCTTTTAAAAAAACATCAAATCACCTACAAGTTCTGCCCGTTATACCCCACCCATACCACAATAGTAGTATGCAATGGTGTTTCCTGCCATTTTCCAGGCTGATGGACAGTGTGTTTTCTTCACAATTGCATGTTGAAAAACGATCACAAATCCTTGATGGAGCATAATACAATGTCAATTATTGGAACGCTATCTCTTCAGTAGTGACTTTCCAAAACAAGTGGGTTCTTTCTGGTGATTTCCTGGTCATAGGGCAGAGTCCATTGTTTTTCCTTTTAATTGCTCCTGAGTATGCAAATGTGTCAAATCACCTATAAGCCCCACCCATTTGGGCACACCCCTTCCACATTAGTAGATAGCAATGGTGCTGGCTCCAGGTGGGGTTACCTCGAAACAGGTCCCAGGATGCTTCTTTCCATTCCAGGGAAGATCTGGCCTGGCAGTTGGGACTGGACTGTTCTTATGAGGAACAGCGTCAAGACTGATTTGCATATGGCTGGGTCTGTGCTGGGGTGGTGAAATGAGCAAATGAATGATGATGGATTCAACCCAGATCTTATAGTGTCTGGGGTGAGTGTCTGAAACGTTTCAGTGCACCGCCCATCATCCTATTGTTTTTGCTTGCTTGCCCTAAGTTGGCAGTGTATGCCCAGACTTGATTCCCTTGCTCACTTTGTCACTGGATTCAAGATAGGCTGGCGAGGGGTGTTACCCTGAAACTTGTCCCAGAATGCTTGTTTCCTGGGAAGATCTTTCTTGGCAGTTTGGGCTGGACTATTCCTATGAGGAACACGGTCAAGACTGATTTTCATATGGCTGGGTCTGAAGTGGGGTGGTGAAGTGAGCAAAAGAACAATGATGGATTCAAACTAGATCTAATAGTGACTGGGGTGAATGTCTGAAAAGTTTCAGCGCTCCATCCATCATCCTATTGTGTTTGCTGGGTTTGCCGCAGGGCCTGGCCTCAACCCCCTGCTACGCATGGCCAAAGGCTGCGGGCAGTGTGGGGTTGGCTGACTGTGGTTTGCAGGGGCTTGGTTTTACAAGTGGGTATAAAATATTATAAAACACCCATCTGGGTGGGCATAGGGAGCTCTGACCAGGGGAAGCAATGTTCTGCCATGTTGGATTTAGACGGAAAGGGTCACTGTGGGATAGTTTACATTAAAATTCAAAGGAAATGCTGAAAAACTGGTTGGTGTCACCACTGGGAAGTTCCACCCCATTAATTACAGAGTGGCCAGGTGTTTTCCCTACTGACAGGTTGGCACTGGGCATAAATGTGGTATTCCCAATAGCTTCCTCAGAACACTCCTGGACCTGCAAAGAATCAGAAGAACTGCCCTCCTTTCTGAAGAACCTGAAGGAAGACTGGACGTGCTTGTCTTGAACATCAGGCCCCATATGTAATTCCAAGGGTAATTTGGCCGACCTCATGTTTGAGCTACAGGGACACAACAAGATTCAAGAGGCCCTTTTCCTGAAACTGCCCTGCTGACCAGTACTAACTGGACCTAGCCTGGATCATGTTGCTGGCCTCTGTTGGAGTGAGTCTTATATCCCATGTGATGGCCCCTAGGCCCAGGAACTTTGGCTGGTGTTAGAGTGTACTCATCAAGTCCCCCAAATTGCAAAAAGTAGGACTTAAAAGCTTTTTGCAAACTTCCTGCCTGGAGAGCCGACATAGACAGGGATCACTGTCATAGCTGCAGCTGTCAATGTGGAATCACCGGTTAGTCTCGTCTTACTGGTTTGCCCAGCTCAAAGACATCCAACTTCCAGAAAAAATTCTAAATCTGAATATGTAGGGCTTCATCAGGACTTATGTCTAGCAGCAACCCATCACCATCTAGACCTTCCTGGGCAAACACTTTAGACATTGCCCACCCAGAGCTTTCCACTGAAATTAACCTGGTCCCTGTATCTCACCGGCTATCCATCGTGGCCGGTATTAACTTTTGACTTTGACCAGGTTTAGCCAGACTCGATAAACATGGGTGGGGTTTTGTGGTTTTTTAATTCAAATTATAAGCAATTATGCCTGATTCTACTTGCTGGATTTTTGTTGTTTTACTGTATTTCATTTACAAAAATGCACTAATTTTGTCATAATTTGTTTGGTTTTCTTGTGTTGTGTTTTTCACTTAATTACTGTTTGAGTGCGGCATACATACTTTGGACATTGCCTATAAGTTAATCTTAAATGATTTTTTACCAAGCTACCAAAGGGTAAATCATAGGTTTCTGGTGGGTTCTGGCCGCCCTCAACCAATATTCCAATTTCTTACACCACCATTTCATGTTAACATAGTTATGGGAGATACATGAGTTTGCACAATTATGGCACTTTGTGCAATTGAGACTTTGTTTTGCTAAAAATATTATTGAGGGAACATGGGTAGAACATGAATGAACCGAACACAATTTTGTACTATCTTTAGCGTGAAATGCAGTCTTGTGCCAGAAATGGCAGCGAGGATGCATTTTTCACTAAAAAACATAGCGCAGAATGCCAACACTCGCATTTCACATAATGGCATGTCATATTGCATAATTCTAGGAAATTTGATATAATTTCTAAAATGGAAATTACATGAATTTCACCAAGCCATAATCTTGATGGAAGATGGGCATGAGTTGTTCTTCTGACATTGGAGGAAAGCTTCTTATGGGAGGATAGAATACTTCTCTGTCTTTAGTCCCTACCTTCCCTTCCAAATTTAGCACTGATGGTCTTTTGTTTGCCTGCTAAAAGTGGTTGAGGGGAGTAAACACTTCAAAATTAGATTCACAATTTAGTCATGTTTAAAATACCACAGACTCCAAATTCTAGCTTATGGTTTTTATTATAGAGCCAAAAATAATTGGACATACACACATCTAAGGATTAACGAATATAGGTACATAAAAATCAATACAGAGCCAAATCTTCGCCTATAATTAATTTGGCATAGAAGGCACAAAGTGATCAATTCTAGAAGTAAGATACACCCCAAGATTGAGGCAGAATCTAAGCTCTTTTTCATTAGAAAAGAAAGCTTTGATTATCATTCCCTACACTACTCTCACGGATGATAGTCCTGACTGCTTACCCCTATCTCAATTCCCAAAAGTGGCAGCATGTGTAGACTTCTTGAGAAGTACTCACGTCTAATGGGTTAAAATAGCTTAAGGCTATGGAGCTTGCTATTAAGATACTCCTTCTCCGCCGATAATCTAGAAGTCTGATTTGCTGTCCCTGCGCATAATACAAAAAGACAAAACTCACCCCCCCCAAATGTATCACATGGCGAAGTATTTCACTTTCAAAGGTCTGCAGTAATTTTCCACTGCTTCTTCAATTAACTTCTTATTTTCTTCGCGTGGCCATGGGGTTCAGATAGGCCAGGCACAGAAGGTATCCTCCCTTCCCGCTTCTCAGACTCTTCAAAAACGTTCCGGTTATCTCCTTAAACTAAGAATAATGAGGTGGAATTATTGTACCTGCAGTGGGATGAGAGCATACTGTTCTGGTTCAAACAAACAATTCATTTAATTATTTCTTTTAGCTACCAAGGATTTCGAAACTGTCAACAACTTGTAGCTCTGGGCCTACAGTGCAGGCAACTTAAACACACACAGTTACATTTATGAATATAATGTCATCCTGCACATTATGCATACAGGAATGATAGTGTCTCAAATTAAAGTGCACATTACAATTCTATGGTTAAGATGTAGCATAAATGCATTTGATAAACACAATACTCTACAAACGATAAAAACACATGTGGTTACGTTTAATTCTGAATATAATGCACCCATACAATGTAGAGTTCTTTAAGCGCTCTATTAGTCCCCCCCTCTTATGACAAGTGTCATAACACCAACATCTTTTACTCTCTTACAGTTTTCTTTCTTGCAGAAGGGATCAACCTAAACAGAAGTTGTAGCTTGCTGTCCCTGTCTGAATTTTTCTAACCCCTTAAGATGCAGATAAAGACTGTCCTGCAGTTGTTGTAACTGCTACTCTCGTTTCTTCAAGGAGTTGTCATTATCGCGTGTCTTTTGCCATTTGTAAGCTTCGATAGCTCCCAATAACACAATGATACATATGACTGCTATTATGATCGGTTTCAAAATGTATCCATTATTCCTTGTTCCAGGCTTCCAAACCAGCTTCCAATCTTCCCCAATCCCTTGCTAATTTGTTCCCAAATTCCATCTGCAACCAATCACAAAAATCTTGATGTATCTCTGAAATATTACTGATATGTTTTCCTATATCCCGACTAGTGTCAGGAATATATGTGCAGCACTGTTGAACTTTCAGTAATTTACGGACTCCTCCGACTTTTGCCAAGAGGATGTCTAAAGCAAGACGATTTTGAAGAACCTTAGCCCCTATCGAGACCATCTCTCCATCAACGAGTAATAATATCTGGGCCATATTCACAGAGAGTTTATCCATTATTGTTGCCAATTTTCTGATTTTCACATCATTCAAGATCACACCCACACTTGGAATCATAGCTCCCAAAACATCTCCAACAATTTCTCCAGCACTTGCACCACGTTTTCCTCTGCGAACTCCCTTTCTTTCTAAGGGCCATAGAACATCTACATGAAAGATTTTGGGGAATACCACTGCTAAGTAGCATGTACCATACCAGTTCATAGGCAATTTCACATAAGCACTTTTTCCACAGACAAAATAACATTTGGTACTATGGTCAATTTGTCCAATAACGCCTTTCTTATTGCTTCCTCCATTAAGAAGATGTGTTCACAATCACTCTCACCTACAAATATTTTGGCAAAATGCGTTGAGGAGTGTCTAACTTTCTTTTTTGCTGGAAGTCTAAAGCTATTGGACCAGAACTTCCCTTTGCTTTATGATCTAATTCTTCTTATGTCCATGGGATAACCTCATGTTTTGGGTCCGGTCTGAATAAGGTCTGTCTATGTCGAGCTTCTATCTGATCTACAAATTTCTTTTCAATGTATGTCAACATGCAAGTCAGATTGTGTCTATGAACATATGATGTATCTAAAGTAATAGTAGGCATGAAATACGTAGACATTCTCTCTACCTCCTTATAGTAGTCATACTTATTCATGTACTTTAAAACTCGGACTTATGAGAGTACCACGTCATAATTTGAGAAATAGTACTCAAAATGGACTTAAGAACATGCTAGGCAACATACATGCGATGTCATAAGTCACAGGTAAGTGATGATATTGGATGCCCTCTTCAACTGATGATGGCAATTGCATACACACATAACAATCCTTTGCTTCCATTGTGTCCACAAATTCATACAACAAACGAGCATATGCATTCAGCGTAAAATCTCCTTTTGACAAATCTATGTGTAGCATCCAACTAGTTTCCCTTATCATATCTCCATCCTTAGCTGATGCACCCTCTCCTGGGTCTGCAGTAGATGAGGTAGGTGTCATTTAATTCTTTTCAGTATCATGAGACCCAACCAACGATGTAACAATCACCACAGCTATGACAATAAGCACCACAACAATAAGGGTACCCATTATGCATTTCTGCTTGCGTCCTGACTTCTGCGGCTCCATTTTGAATCACTGTTTTGGTCTGAAACGGAACTGAATTAAAAAAAGTCTCTGTTCTTCTTTACTTTGCTTCTTTTGTGTTATTTACAATGTCTTTTATTTTCCTTTCTCCATTTGTTTTTTTTCAATGTTCAGTTCAACAATACTAATCTATTGAAGAGACGTAGTCAGTGCTGTCCCTCAATTCTTCTCTCTAGTGAAAGTTCCTAATAAATCTTCTTCCTCTTGGGCCTGGGTTATCTTCTTTCTAAGGCTAATAAGATTTCTTTACAGTTCACTCTTCATCATTTATGATATTTGATCCAAGCATAGCAAGATCAAGCTCTAGTATTTCAGCACACATTTCTCCCATTTCTTGGGCAGTTGGCTGTTGACCAAAAGTAGAGAAAGCAACCTGATTGAGGATCAAAAAGCATAACCCACTCAGTCTTGGTGGATCAGGGACCGTCAGAGTCAGGATTCAGAAGGCATCAATTGTCAGAGTGCTCTGTCCCTGACTCACTGTGCCGGTCCCCAACCTCCCAGATCTCTCCGGTCTCTGCATCTGCAGCCAGGTACGTCCACTCAGGAGATGCGTACTTTTGAGACAGTACTCTCTCCCTTCTGGATCGTCTTAGACCATCCTGTCTTTCTTTGGTTTCACTTTGATCGGATTCAGAAGTTTCAGGAATAGGAGCGAGATCTTTATCAGATGCAAGTCTTAAGTTCAGCCTTTCTTTCTTTGTTGGCCACTTTGCTGTTGCAGCATCTGCTCTCCACTCTTCCTCTTGATCTGATATTTCTGCACCAGGCTGTTAACTCTGCTCTGGTTCAAAGTTCACTTCCACAATAACCTCTATCTCTGAGTCTGAATTCACTTAGGGAGCTGTTTGATTTATTCTTTCTTGCTCGGTTGATTGTTCCGCCTCCTCAAGAGTTCTCACGATCAGACTTGTTCCTTTTGTTTCTGTTGCCCTTTCAAGTGCACTTCTCGGAACAAGAGGAGTCGTGTCCTCTACAGGTCTGGGACTCTGCAGGTATGTGAAGCATGGATTCAGTTTGGAAATCCTCCACACTTCACCACTGTACTTGTGACCAGAAGCAGAGAGATCGAAATAGGGCTTACCGCCACTGAGAGCCGCCATATTGAGAGGGGTAAGGGATTACATTCTAGCTGCAGGACGCCCCCGCCCTCCCGCAGTATTTAAATCCTGTCAGTCCCAACAGTGCATTGATTGCTACTGTGCTGCTTTATTTCTCCCCTGAGGCGGAAGCCGGGGGTTCTTTTCAGCTACCTTGCTACTGTATTTACTTTGTTTTCTTTATCACTGTCAGTTTGACATTTTAAATCGCCGCATGTTCACAAGCAGATTACTTACTTGTTAGAACTTTTAAAGTACTTGTCAGCCTGGAAAAAGCGCCTTATCGATTCCTGCGCAGCCGAGTAGGAGCTGGCGCAGAGAGATCGAAATAGGGCTTACCGCCACTGAGAGCCGCCATATTGAGAGGGGTAAGGGATTACATTCTAGCTGCAGGATGCCCCCGCCCTCCCGCAGTATTTAAATCCTGTCAGTCCCAACAGAGCGTTGATTGCTACCGTGCTGCTTTATTTCTCCCCTGAGGCGGAAGCCGGGGGTTCTTTTCAGCTACCTTGCTACTGTATTTACTTTGTTTTCTTTATCACTTTCAGTTTGACATTTTAAATCGCCGCATGTTCACAAGCAGATTACTTACTTGTAAGAACTTTTAGAGTACTTGTCAGCCTGGAAAAAGCGCCTTATCGATTCCTGCGCAGCCGAGTAGGAGCTGGCGCAGAGAGATCGAAATAGGGCTTACCGCCACTGAGAGCCACCATATTGAGAGGGGTAAGGGATTACATTCTAGCTGCAGGACGCCCCCGCCCTCCGGCAGTATTTAAATCCTGTCAGTCCCAACAGCGCGTTGATTGCTACCCTGCTGCTTTATTTCTCCCCTGAGGCGGAAGCCGGGGGTTCTTTTCAGCTACCTTGCTACTGTATTTACTTTGTTTTCTTTATCACTGTCAGTTTGACATTTTAAATCGCCGCATGTTCACAAGCAGATTACTTACTTGTTAGAACTTGAGTACTTGTCAGCCTGGGAAAAGCGCCTTATCGATTCCTGCGCAGCCGAGTAGGAGCTGGCGCAGAGAGATCGAAATAGGGCTTACCGCCAATGAGAGCCGCCATATTGAGAGGGGTAAGGGATTACATTCTAGCTGCAGGACGCCCCCGCCCTCCCGCAGTATTTAAATCCTGTCAGTCCCAACAGCGCATTGATTGCTACCGTGCTGCTTTATTTCTCCCCCGAGGCGGAAGCAGGGGGTTCTTTTCAGCTACCTTGCTACTGTATTTACTTTGTTTTGTTTATCACTGTCAGTTTGACATTTTAAATCGCTGCATGTCCACAAGCAGATTACTTACTTGTTAGAACTTTTAGAGTACTTGTCAGCCTGGAAAAAGCGCCTTATCGATTCCTGCGCAGCCGAGTAGGAGCTGGCGCAGAGAGATCGAAATAGGGCTTACCGCCACTGAGAGCCGCCATATTGAGAGGGGTAAGAGATTACATTCTAGCTGCAGGACGCCCCCGCCCTCCCGCAGTATTTAAATCCTGTCAGTCCCAACAGCGCATTGATTGCTACCGTGCTGCTTTATTTCTCCCCCGAGGCGGAAGCAGGGGGTTCTTTTCAGCTACCTTGCTACTGTATTTACTTTGTTTTGTTTATCACTGTCAGTTTGACATTTTAAATCGCTGCATGTCCACAAGCAGATTACTTACTTGTTAGAACTTTTAGAGTACTTGTCAGCCTGGAAAAAGCGCCTTATCGATTCCTGCGCAGCCGAGTAGGAGCTGGCGCAGAGAGATCGAAATAGGGCTTACCGCCAGTGAGAGCCGCCATATTGAGAGGGGTAAGAGATTACATTCCAGCTGCAGGACGCCCCCGCCCTCCCGCAGTATTTAAATCCTGTCAGTCCCAACAGCGCGTTGATTGCTACCGTGCTGCTTTATTTCTCCCCTGAGGTGGAAGCCGGGGGTTCTTTTCAGCTACCTTGCTACTGTATTTACTTTGTTTTCTTTATCACTGTCAGTTTGACATTTTAAATCGCCGCATGTTCACAAGCAGATTACTTACTTGTTAGAACTTTTAGAGTATTTCCCAGCCTGGGAAAAGCGCCTTATCGATTCCTGCGCAGCCGAGTAGGAGCTGGCGCAGAGATATCGAAATAGGGCTTACCGCCACTGAGAGCCGCCATATTGAGAGGGGTAAGGGATTACATTCTAGCTGCAGGACGGCCCCGCCCTCCCGCAGTATTTAAATCCTGTCAGTCCCAACAGCGCGTTGATTGCTACCGTGCTGCTTTATTTCTCCCCTGAGGCAGAAGCCGGGGGTTCTTTTCAGCTACCTTGCTACTGTATTTACTTTGTTTTCTTTATCACTGTCAGTTTGACATTTTAAATCGCCCCATGTTCACAAGCAGATTACTTACTTGTTAGAACTTTTAGAGTACTTGTCAGCCTGGAAAAAGCGCCTTATCGATTCCTGCGCAGCCGAGTAGGAGCTGGCGTTGAGAGATCGAAATCGGGCTTACCGCCACTGAGATTCGCCATATTGAGAGGGGTAAGGGATTACATTCTAGCTGCAGGACGCCTCCCACCCTCCTAAACACCCTATAAATTCTCTATGTCATCTCGTCCGCTCAGCGGTCGGGCGCAGCGGGCGCGCCAAAGGCAAGCCCGTCTGCGCCCGTCCGCACCCGACCGTGACCAGGGGCCACCCCCCTGGTTGTCTTCAATCACAAAGACTAGTATACAACAAGGACTCCCTACTTCGATCTTGTCCTCCCATTCCCGCTGGCTGCCTTCATCACTTCCCCCCTCTAGAAATCCCTCATATATGCCCTCACTGTAAATTGGAGCTAACTGACCACCCCATTCAACAGGATTCTAAGGACTACCAAATGTTTCTTCTTAACTGTCGATCTCTCGTCAAGCACAGTCTGAAGATGTCGTTGTTGCTTGAGGAACATATGCCGGATGTGGTATTTTTAACTGAAACTTGGCTTACCAAAGATTACCAGTCCGACATAGTGCAAGCCCTCATCCCCGGCTATCAGATGGCCAGGTTAGATCGACCACAGGGCAAAGGTGGAGGGCTGGCTATCATCTACAAAGACATCTATACATGTCGCTGCCTAACGGAGTCCATTGCGGACTGTGAAAGCTTCCCTTTTGTTATTGAATTTACACCTAACAATAGCTTCTCTGGCCTTCTCGTCTACCGTCCTCCTGGCCCCATAAAAAAACTTCTGGCAGATCTACCTACTGTTGTAGCAGAATTAGTCACCTCCCCCTCTAATTTTACTTTATTGGGAGATTTTAACATTAATTTTGATAACCTGCTAGACCCCATTGCTACGGGAGTCACAACCAGTTTAGCTGCTATGCAACTAGATCAACTGGTGCCAGGACCTACACACAACAAGGGTCATCTTTTAGACCCAGTATTTAGTAATAGCAAAACTATAAGGGTTGGCAGTATCAGCCATCTTCCTTGGACTGATCATTTTTTAATTCCTATAACTTGGTCCACTCCCAAAACTTTACCTCCTATCCCCTCTCCTTGCCCCACCCGAAATTGGACAAAGCTCGAAACAGATGAATGGACGAGTAATCTTATTACCACCAATCCGTCTCTCTCCCATGATCCCTCCGCTAATAATGAGCTGTTTAACAACTGGATAACAAGCTCCTTGGACTCTGTACTTCCCTATTGAACCTTCGGTGCTAGAAGGAAACAAAAAACCGCCCCTTGGTATTCCGAAGATCTTAGGGAAAAAAAACGCCTTTGTAGAAGACTAGAGAGGAAGTGGCGCTTATCCTATGAGCCGACGGATAAAGCGACCTATAGAGAAGCAATTAGGAACTACAAAAACGAAATTAGAGATAAACAATCTATACATTACATGGAAAGATTAGACCAGCAAAATATAAGCCTAAAGAAATTTATCAGATTGTTAAAACTCTGACTAGGCTGCCACCACCGTTATCATCTAATGACAACTCATCCTCTCGATGTGAGGAACTGGCCAATGCCTTCTTCCTAAAAATAAATACTATTTATCTCTCCTTCTCTGACCCAGAGAATGACTCGTCCTTGCAAAAACCTAACTTACCAACTATATCAGCGGTCTCCCTCCATAACAACTCTCTAGACCACTTCCCAATGCTGCATCTTCACACCCTTGAGACCTTAGCGAACCAAATTAAATCAGCCTCACCCTGTGACCCTGCTCCCCCTGAGATGCTGATTCACGTTAATAAAGCCATTTTTCCCAATCTAATGGAGCTCCTGAATTCTTCCATCAATAGCAGGATAGTCCCACAGTCTTGAAAACACGCCATGGTCCGAGCATTGTTAAAAAAAAACAACCTTGACCCTACTAATTTTAACAATTATCGCCTGATATCACTGCTTCCCTGGGCTGCCAAGATCTTAGAGAAACACATCAACATCAGTGTAACCCAGTTCTTCGAGCATAACCACCTGCTCGACACCTCCCAGACTGGCTACCGCCCAAAACACGGCACGGAGACAGCCCTACTGGCGGTGACAGAAGAGGCTAGGCGGATACTCGATCAGGCAGGGTCAGTGGCAGTGATCCTCCTTGATCTGAGCGCCGCCTTCGATACGGTCAACCATAAAATACTTCTGGACCGCCTCCTCGAGATGGGAATCTCGGGGGAAGCCCTGGAGTGGTTCAGGTCTTTTTTATCTGACCGAACCTTCCGGTCTTTGAAGGCACTTCGGTCTCTTCGAAGAAGCCTCTGGGATGTGGGGTTGTGCAGGGCTCTTCATTGAGCCCTACGCTCTTTAATGCCTATATGAGACCACTAGCTGAAATAGTACGTCCACATGGTATTAACATCATCACCTATGCGGATGATACCCAGCTAGTGGTCTCTCTCGCACAGGGGAGTACCCCACCACCGCAGTCCAACCTAACAACTTGTCTCGAGCATGTCAAGAGTTGGATGACTAAATCATGTCTGAAGCTCAACGATGACAAAACTGAGCTGATGCTTCTTGGCCCTTCAACCCTCTCCACTTTGGAGATGTCATGGCCTCTAAGCATGGGCACAGCTCCCACCCCCAGAGACAACATCAAAAGCCTGGGGGTGTGGATAGATAAATCGCTGACCTTCGACATGCAGGCAACTAAAGTCTCTGCGACCTGTTTTGGCCTCCTAAGGATGGTAAAAAAAATCTTACCACTCCTCCCCTTTGAGGCAAGACAGATAATCATTCAGGGCTTAATTCAATCCCGCCTAGATTTTAACAATGCTCTGTACCTTAGGGCACCGGAATACACCTTACAAAAATTACAACGCACCCAGAATTGTGCTGCTCTCACCCTACTTGGTACCCCTCGGAGAACTTCAATAAAAACTGGCCTAAGAGCATTACATTGGCTCCCCATTAGGGAGAGAGTCAAATTTAAATCTCTGTGCATTGCACATCAGGCGTACTGGAAACTGGGCCCAGAGATCAACCACTCGCTGGTATCGCCATACGAACCCTCAAAAGCTCTCCGATCCTCACATGCCTTTCTAGCTCAAACCCCAAGAATCTATAGAGCGAGGGCCGGAGGTCGATCCTTCGCATATAAGGCCCCGAAAATATGGAACACTCTACCACTTCATCTTAGAGCAGACTCGAACCTCCTGAGTTTCCGCAAGAAACTTAAAACTCTTCTATTCAATCAATAGTCGACTCACTCCTCCTTTTTTCTTTTTTTTTGAGCACTGATGGTAATTTTAGCGCCTGGACGCCTCAGAGCAGCTGCTAGCGCTTTATAAATATGCTTTTCATTTCATTTCATTTCACCTGATATGGTCCTCGCCAGCGAGCATTGAGGCAGGTCTTCCTCACGTGCTTTCGGATAAGCACCCAATCACCAGGATTTAGATCATGCTGCAGGTCTCTCGAGGTGGATGCAGTCACAGCCTCGGAATTAACCACATCAGCCAGTCCCTTACAATAATCCATAACCAAATCATCTGTGATGTTTATCAATGCTGTAACTGGCACCATAGGAAGTCGCACAGCTCTTCCCATCAATATTTTGTGGGGAGAGAGCCCTGTCCTCCAATCAGGAGTACTACGCAGACTCATTAGCACCAACGGCAATGCATCAGGCCATTTCAATGAAGTTGACGAATGCACCTTTGGCACTCTCATCTTGATTGTGCCGTTTATCTGTTCCACAAGACCAGAAGCCTCAGGCCTGTAACTACAATGCCATCTCTGATCAATTTTTAAAGCTGTCCACAATAATTTCATGAGTTCGCTATGAAGTGTGTTCCTCTATCTGTCTCCACCGAGGTCAGAAATCCGAACCGCGGTATCAGTTCCCTTAAGGGCAGTTTTGCCACTGTGAGACTGTCACATCGTCTAGTTGGATATGCCTCAACCCAACGTGAAAAGATGCACACCACCACCAAAACATATCTCAGCCTATTGCATCTCAGCATCTGAATAAAGTCCAACTGTATCCTATTGAAAGGACCTCCTGATCTTCTATTGTGACTCATCGCGACCACAGTCCTTTTTCCCACATTCATTTGTTGACACGTAACACACCTGTGACAGACTGCTTCAGCATGCACACGAAATCGGGGGTTAAAACACATTTGCCTCAACACTTGCACCATGGCATCTCTCCCAAGATGAACTGCTCCGTGAATCTGCCTTGCCATTGGGCTCAATAAACAGTTAGGTAACTCTGCCCTTTCATCTGTCGATACTCAAATGCCATCTTCTCTCCTCTCACATCCTGCCATAACCCATGATGCAGCTTCTTCCTCTGAGACCTCATCCTGCAGCAGCTTAACCTCATCCCATGTATTAGCTACAGCCAACAACATGCTGAGCTCGCTCTCTTCTGTGCTTTCTCCTACATACTCTCCATTGAAAACACAAACATGTAATGCACAAAAGCGGGCTACTTCGTCAGCATAGTTATTACCCTTGGTGACAAAATCATCTCCTTTACCATGGGCAGCACATTTAACTACAGCTATGGCCTTAGGTCTCTGTAAGGCTTCCAGTAGATGACATACATATTCCCCATTTCGGGTAGGGGATCCTGATGACGTTAAAAATCCCCTTTGAGACCATAACTGTCCAAAATCTTGAACCACTCCAAACCCATATTGGCTGTACATATAGATGATCACTCCAACGCCATCTGCGATGGTACAGGCACATATCAGAGCAATAATTTTGGCCACCTGAGCAGAATACACTCTTTTCAAAAAGGCAGCTTCAACCGCCCCCAAAATGGTACAAACCGCAAAAGCTTCTCTCAAGCACCCTTCATTGTCTCTTAGGCATGAACCATCAACAAAAAGGATCAAATCAGATTCGGACAAGGGTTCATCAACAATGTCAGATCTGGGTTTGGTAGATGGTTGTAACATCCAGACTTTCATGCTCTTCACAATCTTCTCCGTCCTCTTGTGGAAGAGGCAACAGAGTAGCAGGGTTCAAAGTAATGCATCTTTTTAGAGTAACATTTTCAGAAGCCAATATAACTGTAAGCCTGTTATTTGTCAGATGTTGTGTTTTTGTTCTTGTCATCAACAGTTCTACTGAATGTGGCAAATGAACAATAAGCGGGTGAGCCATTACTATGCTTTCACATCTCTCAATGCTGACACCTGTTGCAGCAATGGATTTGAGACATCTGGGCAACGCAGAAGCTACAGGATCTAATGTAGCTGAAAGTAAGCCACTGGTCTACGGGCACCTCCATGTGTCTGCACAAGGACCGCATATGCACATCTGTCTCTCTCAGTGCAGAAGAGCAAAAATGCTTTATTGTAATCTGGCATTTCCAGAGCCGGAGAGCGACATAGGCTCTCTCTTAGCTCATGGAAGGCTATCAAGCAGTCGTTGTCTCATAGTACCGGATCACTAATGTCTGTCCGAGTCAACCTCAGAAGTGGCTTTGCTTGCAAGGAAAGTTTGGGATCCATTGTCGACAGTAGCTGACCATTCCCAAAAACATGCAGACTTCTTTTTGTGTTTTCGGAGTTCCCATTTGCAGAATCATCTCTATGCGATCTGGTGACACCCTTTGTTTTCCCTTCTCAATTTGGTGTCCTAGATACTGCACTTCTGTTTGACAATAGTGAAGTTTGTTTGGGGACACTTTGTGTCCATTCTCAATCCAATCTCCTCACCTGTAAAATCCCAAACGTTCAGAGAATCTGAATCTCTCAAGTCATATGGTAGGTCTTCTATTGTGAGAACCACAAACAGCTCTGCACACAAGCTCGTATTGACCATTTTAAAATTGGCATCGTCCTCATAGGTTTGCAACTCTACACTCCTCGGAGTGCCTCATATAGTACAATTTAGCTTGCACAAGAGATCTCGTCCCAATAGACAGACTGGGCTGAAATCACACACCACAAATTGATGTTTATTCTGGAATGGTCCATTTTTCACAGGTAATTCATTTGTCAATGGATTTGTTATTTTCAAATAAGTTACTTCTACCACTTGGATCGATTTTCCTCACAGGGTTAAATCTGGGACCACTTCCGTCCTTACTGTGGAGCGCGCAGCTCCAGTGTCTAACAAAAAGGTAACAGGATGTCCATTCACCTTAGTATGTACAAACGGTCCACTCTGATCCACTTCCAGGGCAGCACCCAAAGTGCACTCTGAATGCCCCCCTCCTATACTCATGAAGGTCTTGTATTTGTTCTAATCTGTCTTTTATCTCAAAGTAAGGCATCTAACGATATGTCTGATTACTCATGGGTATTCTTGAAGGCTGTGGTAACTGCACTTGGGTCTCACAACCTCCCCCATACATGGATCTGGGTCATGTCACAGTATTTACACCTTCTGATATTTGTCCCTCTCCCTCATAAGGCAATTGATTTTCTGGATTCACTCTACACTCGTGCTTCCAATGCCCAATTTTGTGACAATAGTGGCAGGCTGTCACACGTTTTTGATTTGCCACCCACTCAGCCCATACCAGCATCTGCACCCCTTCCTCTACTGTAGTGTTGTTCCTATATTCCCAATAGACTCTGCGCATTGGAATAATATATCCTATAGATGTGACATAGGACTTATGTCTACTAGGTCTCTGTCGAATATATTAAACTTAATTGTGAGTGCCAGCTAGCTCAGAGGTGACTAGAAACTTTCTTGAATTCACAAGAAGGGATTTGTTTCTGACAACTGCATAAACATGACAACTTTGTTTCCCCAAGATAATCTTCAGAGTATTGGAAACAATAGATAGATATTTAACATAGTCATTTGTGCATGCTTCGTTTTAACCAGAGGTGCAGAGAAATAGAGAGACTGGCGTTTTCAATAAAAGTATTTATTGAACAGTCTTCTTTCTCATGCAGAAGAAATGAATTGCTACAATCGTAATACTGGCTGTAAAGTATAATGCGTACAGCAAGAAGACTATTATCAAATATTACTGTAAAAGCATGGTATGGTTTCTAAGCCATAAAATACATACATAAATAAAGACTAAAAGTACTCAACTGGTGCTTCTAAAATACGCCTTTCCCGATGTACCTAACCTAAGTCTAGTACGAGGGAAGAAGTAAGTGAGGTGTAGCATAAGTTTAGTATTCTTTTGCCAAGTATCTATCCAAGATTTCTCTTAGGGTCTAATCAGCTCCGTACCTTGGTTTAGAATGAAGGAGGTCTGGTATCTCTCTGTCTCAGGACTCGATTTCCCAACACCCACAAGGGAAGCTTGGAAACACTGGAGCTGGATTTCTCGGCAAGAGAAAAGACAGCGTCTCTCTCAGTGTGTCTGCTGGAGGGTCGGCTTCCTTCGGCACTTGCTGTAGCGAGATGCGTCGGGCAAGTGGATAATCAAACTGCTCCAAACCACCGTGTGTTTGCTATGGCAAGAGTGGGCATATTTATACCTTGAAGGTGCCTAGTTTGACGTACAGTTGGACATAATAACGTCATCAAAGAGTCGCAGTTCTTTGAAAACTCCATGAGTTCTTGGACAGATCAATATTCAAGCAAGGGGAAGTCCCTAACTGCTGAAGCCGTGTTTTCCAAGAAATCGTTGTGGATTTTCGGAACTAATGGAAGTATCCATGCCGTATTTGGACTGCCTGGGCTACGTATAAATATGGTTATAATTTCTAAGCCTATAAAAGGACAAGGTGATTTATACCTATATAAGGGCATGAATCGGGAAAATTACACTAGGGTCCTGAAATGCTATACAACACCCACTCCACTTTATTATGTTTGACTTTACTAAATTTAAGCACTAAAACATATCTAAAGCATGTGTTTACAATCCCACACAAAAATACATAAAATGCATTTGAAATGGTTGCACACGAAAATGAGCATTTGTACTGTATGCATTTGAAAGTGATTTCATTTTAAGCATATATTATAATATTGGCAATGCTAACTGAATGAATCATGAAAATTACATTTATGAAATGGCTCTGAAATACAGAAGAACAAAGGTCAAGACCATCCCATAGCAGAATATATAAACAGTTTTGGTTTCTTGATAAGGTCAATATTGTTTCTAGAAAGTATTTCAAAGAATTCTTGTTCTCTAAGAATAGTTCTACTTTAAGCAGATTACCTTGTGCCAAGGTTCAATTTTGAAAAAAGTCACTTCCACTCGTAGAAAAATAGAGTCCCAAAGTTAGAAGTTTTTGTTTTGAAAAACGAAGGGCGAATTCAAAGTTGATAGAACGTGGTGTGCTAATTTCAAAAGTTATTCTTGTTGTCAGGAGAAAACATTAAACCTTCTAGGCTGGCAAAGAAATCGTCTACCACAGTAGGTGAAAGTTGAACCACTTCATTAAGTAGGTCAATTGTACACAGATGAGAAGCATCGCCGTCAGCGTCCGTCGCATGAGCAAGGTTCGCAGTAGATGGTACCTGTGTGCCTATTGGTCCACGTATCTCACCTTCAGCTGGAATTGCTGGTGAGACCTCAATGAATGCCGTCATCAGGATTAGTAGCCGCTGGGGGCAACACAATGCATGAGCCGATACCGAACCAAGCAAAGCGTCAACATCCGTTGGCAGTGCTGATGGAAGTGTCAGACAAATATCCAACATGCATTCCTCTCCAAAAACCAGGCATCGTAGAACAGGTAAGATGCAATCTTGCTGGATTGGTCTGAACGATAGGAACCACGTGGTATTCAGATCTCTCAAACGATCCAAGCCAAGAATCTGTGTTATGCGCTGGCGATACTGCATTGCCAGAAGAGTGTTCTCCATGGTAATCTGGGTATCGCTGGTGACTGGACTTGTCATATCGGAGCAGAAGGAACAAAAATAGTATCCCTGCTACGAGTCCCAAAATGAGAGGCAGACCGCCGAAAACCGAGTGCACAAAGTTTGGGGAAATGCCTAGGACTGCTTCAAAGGGAGCTAACAGTTCCGAAAAAATCATCTTAAATACATGTACAATGCCACTGGTATCGGACATGTTTAAGATACGACCTAACATTTCTGCGAAATGTAAGGGGCAGTTCGTTGATAATAAGGCATGTATCGCCGCAGACGACCTTGCAACTTGAAGATCATACGTCTCTCTGTAGGAGGTCAGTGGCACTGTTTTTTGTAAAAGAATAGCTTTCATTCTGCTTAAAGTATCAATTTGTATAGAAGAGATGTTCAGTGAAGGCCAAAGCGGCGACTCCCCATCTGTATTAATTTTAGGAAACAATACTACTTGCATACAACAAGTGACCCAGGCTGACACACTAACGAGATAGCCTATTCCGGGCATCTTTCCAAAACAGCTGTGATCATTCAACATTATGTAGCTCCCATTGGATAGCTGCCCAACAATTGGATCCATCACTGCTGCCGGGGAACCCTGCAGGGGGCAGGATAAGTTGGTCGAAGAACCATTTCAGGCTCCATGTAAATTAATACCCCGACATAAAAGTGTACCGCTTTGCAATTTTTACCTCTAAGAAATACCTCCTTCTCCCCACTCCAACATTTGTGTGTATGGTAAATTCCAGGTCGACTTTATGTATTCTTTACCCAACCATTTATACTGGCCTGCTGGTATGTGTTTTAAGCAATACTGAAACTGGAAAATCGTCACTGGCATCGTGATGGTGCCATGTATTACCCATTCCACTGTTGGTTTCTCAGAAACTGTTAATGGTAATCTTTCCAGTTTTTCAATGCTCAGCACCATATAGTCTGCTCCTCTTTGTGCCAAAGAGATTTGTTTATCTGTAAGGTTAAATCCAGTAAACAATGACATAGGATTGATTAGACACCAAGGTACATAGCCTGAACGAAGGTTTTGTAACGTCCAGCCTAGCAGCATTATAGAACGCAGTTGAGACTGTCCATGTTTTAACATGAGCAAGTACTGTTCCATTATGTCTATGGCAGAGGATACAATGCTGTCCAAAGAATAAATTCTGGATGACAGAGTTGTTCACCCATTGTCAACTACAGAGAGAGCTTTCTCTAAATGAATACGATCAATTTCTCGTATTCGTTCTGCAGTTTCCATTTGTGTGACTTTCCATGCTTCATTATAAGCAGAATAGATACTGGCGTATATGAAACGTTTATGACATGGTTTAGCAGGTCCTTGTAAGAAGTCTCTCAAATCAACGCAATCTTTAAGTAAAGCTAAGTGTTGTTTTATATCTGGGAGTGCAGATGTTTGTAACCATTCAAGGCAGAGTTTTCCTACACTGTATGTTGTTATTATCCCTGGATGTTGTCTCTGGACATATCTTGGATCTGGCCTAGGGATCACTGAAATATTATCGACGGTCACATTATCGACTAGCAATAATATCGTTGAATAATTATCGACTACTAAAATATCGACTTTGTATACTTATTACACAAAATACAAAAATATCGACTAAAAAATATCGAGTATTTAGAATATCGAGTACATAAATATCGTCTTATTAAATATCGACTACTAATATATCGTTGTTCATGAAATTACACCTAACACTACAAAAATATCGACTACTAAAATATAGAGTACAAAAATATCGTTTCTAAACAAATATCGAGTTATTTTTTGTACCCTTTCATGTCTAAAATACCATATTAATGGTCTATAAAAGTCATTGCTCTATACAAAAAACATTTTACATATAATACCTGTTACTTTTATAACATTACTATTTATCATCATTGCTATACATTATATTAAATGCGTTCTATCATTTTAAAAAGAATCCTTACATGTAACTAAAATGTTCATAATATTTTTACACTTACACATCTATTTTATTTAACAACTAACCTGCTTTAATGCGGAAAGCACCACATACCACCATTCTCACATCAACAAACACACCAATTAACATAAAAAAATTCAAATTAGCCTATACAATCCTTCCTTTCATCCTACAACCAATCAAATCCAAGCACACAAAATACACATACTATAAAAGGGATAAATGCATTCTACCATTTGCTGCTGCTAACTCCATAGAAAGAAGATGCCAACACTCTGAAGATTTTGTTCCTGAACAAACATCTTTAAAGATCCAGCTCACTAGCTAATCATTCAAGTAAGTTAAATTCCATTATTTAACAATGTAAATTAGTAGTCTATTATTTTACTTATATCTCCTAACTCTTCCACTTATTTAATTTTTATCTCCTCCTACTTTTCTGATAGAAAGTACTACAAAAAAATTCCTAATACATGCTCCTATTTCTTCCCCTGCAAAATAAGATTGTAAGTATATATTAATGGTCTGTTATACAACAACAGCTGTTTTTAAACAGTATTTCACAAGATTCATACTTAATTTAAAACATTTTATTCACAGATATTCAGCGATTTTCCGATTTCAACACTACAAATGTATAGAACTACACTAATTAAACATGTAAGTATATATGTTTTTGTTAGTAAACAACCAATATTTAAAATGCTAATTTCTAAACAACATATCTTGCATATTACATCTTCCCTACAGATCCAATAAAAACATCCTACATCAACTATACCAAAAGACAAGACTACCCTTGTAAAAAATGTAAGTATACTTCAATTTGTCTAAAACTTCCAATAAAAACAAGAACTATGTTCTTAACACCATGTTATGTATTTTATATTTCCTCTACAGATATTGTGAATACATCATACATCTATTCTACCTACAGCAAAGAAAAGTACATATTTAGAAGTTAGTATACTTTTAAATATTTCCAATTTCCCAACGCTTCAAAATAATTTTTATCATATGTGACATGTATTTATTCTATCTTCTCTACAGATCTAAACTTTACTACCTTGATGTACTCCACCAAATACTACAACTCAACTATTTAAACAAGTAAGTATATGTAATGTTCACATCAAATGTAGTACTAAGCAAATTAAAAAACTGCTTTTTCCTAGGAAAAACGTTTGTTATGTATAAACATTAACTTAGCATTTCTATATTTTCATACCAACAGTAAATAAAGAAATACATACAAGAAAGTCCTTCAAAATACAGTTCTGCATTTGTGATTACTACTTTTAGTAAATGTAAGTATAAATACAACATTAATTATGTTAGCACCACTAAGTGAAATATATGTTATTTGATTTTGTTTCTTTCTACTCTTTCCTAGAACAAGTAAAACAAAATGACAGAAGGTGCAGAATTTGTTATGTCACAGAAAAATAAATTACTGTTATGTTATATGGGTTATGTTTATAGCCAGGAAAGACAAAGTGGTAGAAAAGTTTTCTGGAAATGTACAAAATATTACTCAAACAAATGTTATGGAAGGACTACTACAGAGGAAACTAAAGTGCTATTTACCAGGGAACACAATCATCCCCCCAATGTCACAGAAATTGAAATAAGAGATGCTTTAGAAAGTATAAAGACTGCTAGCACACAAAGTGATAGACCAACAACACAAATCCTTAAAGAGGAACTGTTAAAAGTCCCAGCCCATGCTTCAGGTCAACTACCCTCTATTGACTCCCTAAAACGCACAATTGCATACACTAAAAGACGCACTTCCACAACCCCACCCAACCCTACTACTTTTGAGGAAATTATTATTTCACCAGAAATGTCCATCACACACAATAAAGACAAATTTATCCTTTTTGACAATGAAAGCAGTACAAACAGAATCATAATGTTTGCAACTGCAAGTAATTTAAGAAAAATCCAACAGTGTCCCCAATGGATGATGGATGGAACATTTAAACCATGCCCAAAACCTTTTTATCAACTATATTCCATCCACGGGTTATACCATAACTATAACATCCCTTTCATTTACTGTTTGCTACCAAACAAACAGCAAAACACTTACACAGAAATATTAAATGTTCTCAAAAATGAAATCAATAATTATTTTCCAGAAAAAATAATTATTGATTTCGAATTAGCTATGATTAATAGCATTTTGAAATTATTTCCCCACACAGCAATCCAGGGTTGCTACTATCATTTCAATCAGAGCATATGGAGACATCTCCAAAAATCAACTTTAAGTATTTTGTACTCAACAGATAGCACCTTTGCCTATCAAATTAAAAAATTGATAGCACTGGCCTACGTTCCTGTTACCGATGTAGCGGAACACTATAATTTATTAATTGACAGCACATATTACAAGAGGAATGAAGATAAACTAACCCCATTACTGGATTATTTCGAAGATACTTGGGTGGGAAGGTTGCACAGATCTGGACATCGACGCCAACCCAAATTCCAAATCCCTTGGTGGAATGTCTATCTTAGTACTTTAAACCAAGAGTCTAAAACCAACAACAGTGTAGAAGGGTGGCATAATGCTTTCCAAGCTACCACAAGCAGAACAAGACCCACATTCCATAACCTACTAGAAGCTTTGATAAAAGAACAAAGCTATCAAGAACTAAGAATGGAACAATCTGTGACCCAAATTGGTCCAAAACTAAGTAAACAAACTAAACAAATGTTCCGACTACTGCAAAGTCAAGTCACACTATACCCTACAACTAGAGGATTAGAATATCTGGCAATAATAGCTAAAACCCTACTATAAAAATATCGACTAAATATACTAATATCTTCTTACAATAATGATACATATAACAATCATAAACATTTCTAAACAATTATAAATAAGACATATTTGTTTTACAAACTTATTAAAATTTTGCACATTATTTCTGAACAAATATGCAATATTTATAATTACATCACACATACACATTACATAAAGATCGACATTTCCCACCCAATAAATAGAAATATAAAAATAATTACAATTTCTGTAGATGAAAGAGACGTAATGAAGCAAAATACAATCCATACAATCCATTACAAAGTACGAAAAATCCAATATGGGAAACCATCAAAAACCCGAAAATATGTAAAAATAAAATAAACGCTCCAGGAAATCCCGAAAACAGTAGTGTGGACACTTTAGTATTTAAAGTGATATACACACAACTTTAAAAAAAACGGTGACGCATACCAATGTATCAATCCAATACAAAACCCTCAAAAATCCCGAAAAAAGGTTAAAATTATTAAAATCCGCTCCTGGCAAACACGAAAAATAGGAGATACACGTAAAAATATAACCATAATAAGTCATACATTAGTATCTCCGAAAAAAAACACGCTTCCTTCCATGTAGTTTTCATGCGAGGAACCGGAACCTGTAAAAAAACATACATAACGAAACCCACCCACAAATAGCCCATAAAATGTGTAAATACACTCACAATTAACATTAACCATGTAAGAAGACATTTCCTAACAATTCAAATAACACTAGAACTAAAACATACACGACGCATCTATAATGACGACATTACACCTAAACGCTACATTAACAAATCATACATACACACAAAAACACTACACAGTTCGAATATACCCTCAAACATTACCACTCAGTCATAAATGGTATATAAAATTTACCTTACCTCTCTCCACACGAAGCAACTCCCAACCGCGAGCTTCTCCAGTCTTGAATGAAGCGCAATAACCTTACGCGGTAAAAAAGTAGTCCCCTTAAACCAATTTTGAAAAGGTATCATAGAAAATACAATGTTATAGTATAAAAATATAATACATACACATTGTTATTGTAACAAATTAATAAAGTAGACTCATTATAATTTAAACTGTTAAAAAAAATTAAATTTCTTTAATATTAATTAATATATATTAATTAATATATAGTAATAATATTAAATAATTATGTAACACTTGAAATGATATAAGTAAAAAATGTATTTTTGTTACATTTATAGGAATAAGTTTGTGTTTGTTTATAACTAAACATTATTAATTGTTTTGTAAATAATTAATAATAATAAATAATATAACTTATTTATTATTATTAATATAAAAATGATAACCATTTACTATATAAATAATGCCCTTAAATAATGTATTTTTATTTCTCTGAATGTATGTATTTCTGAAAAGAAAAGATAAATGTTTAAGTTTATTAATTAATAATAATAATAATAAATATATTTGTTATTATTTTTATTAATTAAAACATTTTTATATTAATGTCTAAGTATTATAAAAGTATATAATTGCATAAATAATCTTTTACCAATACCAGATATTATTATTAAACATATTATTCCCCTTTACAGTTATAAAGTTAACAACATAATATATTTATATGTATAATTTAAAAACAACATTGTCAGAAATATGTGAAAAAAAATGTCTTAATTAGTATTTCCATATCTTGAGCAAATATAATAATTGTCATGTTACTTTATAAAAATGTATATATTAAAATTAAATATTTAATAATGTTAATATATAATATTAACATTATTAAATATAAATGGAACAAACAGAAAAATAACTTGAATTTTATTTATTTCAATATAAATACTTGTTACAGAAAGTGATTGATAATAATATTTCGTTTTGACATAAAAAATGTTGTGAAAAAATTTTGTGTGACAAATTAAAACATGTACATAAATGATAATGTGTTATTCTGCAAATACAACATTTCCAAAAATGTTTATGTTATATTTGATAGTGATTGTATTGTATTACACATGAAAAAATTGGAAAATTGTAATAAAGTTTTTTGAAAACATCCATTTTGCATTGTCTTGTAATATAATAACACACTAATGTAAAATTATATGCAAATGTGCTGGACACTGACCAATTAATAATTGCTATTCCTACTCCAGTCAAAGTATTATCAGAGAAGTTGCTGGACACTGACCAATTATTATTTACTATTCCTACTCAAGTGAAAGTAATATGTGGAAAGGTGCTGAAGACTGACCATGTATAAATTAGAATAGCTACTTTAGTATAATGTTATAGTGTAAAATTTGTCAAATATTTATATATATTTTATAAATATTATTAACATATATTAGTAGTATATTTTTTGCTGAGTATTTCAAAAAATTATTATTAGCATAAAAATGAGCAACATTTTTTCACAAAAATCTTTCAATTATTTGTAATATTTATAAAAAAAATTCTCACACTTTATATACACAAAACAGACCCTGAACCCTAAAAATACCCCTTTACCCTAAAACTGAAAAGTGTCCATGAACTCAAAAATATACTCCTTTACCCAAGAACTGGAAACTGACCCTGAACCCTAAAAATACCCCTTTACCCAAAAACTGAAAACTGACCCTGAACCCAAAAAATTCTCCTTTACCCAAAAACTGAAAACTGACCCTGAGCCCTAAAAAATACCCCTTTACCCAAAAACTGAAAACTGACCCTGAACCCAAAAAAATCTCCTTTACCCAAAAATTGAAAACTGACCCTGAACCCTAAAAAATACCCCTTTATCCAAAAACCCAAAACTGACCCTGAACCCTAAAAATTCCCCTTTACCCAAAAACTAAAAACTGACCCTGAACCCAAAAAATACCCCTTTACCCAAGAACTGAAAACTGACCCTGAACCCAAAAATATACCCCTTTACCCAAAAACTGAAAACTGACCCTTACCCATTAAATATACCCCTTTACCCAAAAACTTAAAACTGACCCTGAACCTAAAAATATACCCCTTTACCCACAAACTTAAAACTGACCCTGAAGCTTAAATAAACCCCTTTGCCCAAAAACTGAAAACTGACCCTGAACCCTAAAAATACCCCTTTACCCAAAAACTGAAAACTGACCCTGAACATTAATTATACCCCTTTCACCAAAAACTGAAAAGTGACCCTGAACCCAAAAATATACCCCTTTACCCAAAAACTGAAAACTGACCCTTACCCATTAAATATACCCCTTTACCCAAAAACTTAAAACTGACCCTGAACCTAAAAATATACCCCTTTACCCACAAACTTAAAACTGACCCTGAAGCTTAAATAAACCCCTTTACCCAAAAACTGAAAACTGACCCTGAACCCTAAAAATACCCCTTTACCCAAAAACTGAAAACTGACCCTGAACATTAATTATACCCCTTTCACCAAAAACTGAAAAGTGACCCTGAACCCAAAAATATACCCCTTTACCCAAAAACTGAAAACTGACCCTTACCCATTAAATATACCCCTTTACCCAAAAACTTAAAACTGACCCTGAACCTAAAAATATACCCCTTTACCCACAAACTTAAAACTGACCCTGAAGTCTAAATAAACTCCTTTACCCAAAAACTGAAAACTGACCCTGAACCTTAAATATACCCCTTTACCCACAAACTGAAAACTGACCCTGAACCCTAAAAATACCCCTTTACCCACAAACTGAAAACTGACCCTGAACCTTAAATAAACCCCTTTACCCAAAAACTGAAAACTGACCCTGAACCTTAAATATACCCCTTTACCCACAAACAGAAAACTGACCCTGAACCCTAAAAATACCCCTTTACCCAAAAACTGAAAACTGACCCAGAACATTAATTATACCCCTTTCCCCCAAAACAGAAAAGTGACCCTGAACCTTAAATATACCCCTTTACCCACAAAATAAAAACTGACCCTGAACCCTAAATATACCCCTTTACCCAAAAACTGAAAACTGACCCTGAACCTTAAATATACCCCTTTACCCACAAACTGAAAACTGACCCTGAATTCTAAAAATACCCCTTTACCCTAAAACTGAAAACTGACCTTGAAACATAAAAATACCCCTTTACCTAAAGAGAGAAAACTGACCCTGAACACTAAAATTCCTCCTGTACCCAAATTTAATTAATATTATTTAATTAACTATTAATGATTAATTAACTATAATTAATAAGTTAATATATTAGCAAAATAGCTGTAATTAATTAAATATAATTATTTATAATATTTATTCCCAAACAAATATTTAATAATAACAATATATGGAAAAACAAATTATTTATTAATAATTAAATCAAGTAATTAATATTAATTAATTACTATTTATTTACTAATGATAAATATGTACCAAATTATATGAATTAATTAACAAATTAATATTTATTCTTGACCAATTAAATGATAATTTAAATTTCTCACAAACATATCATAATTAATTATTTCTTTTTAATTACTCCCCACCCTTATCCCCTATCAACCCAACATCCCGCTCCTAAACATTAACTACAATATATACCAATAACAAATATGATTTTTTTTTAGCACATTAGCTGTAATTATTTTCATGTAATTATTAATACATTTTTCACCAATTATTTAATGAACTATAACAAAATATTATATATATAACAATTACTCTAAATAATGTAATTAACTAATTAATATTAATTATTTACCAATTAATTACTAATACAAAATTTATACCAAATTATATTAATTATTTAACTAATTTATATTATTTATTTTCCAATTAACTAATTAATAATAATTAATTACCAATTAATTACTACATAACATTTTATTACCAATTATATTAATTAATTAAATAATTAATAATATTTTTTTTCCAATTAACTAATTAATAATAATTAATTACCAATTAATTACTACATACAATTTTATTACCAATTATATTAATTAATTAAATAATTAAATAATTATGATTTATTTTCCAATTAACTAATTAATATTATTTAATTACCAATTATTTACTAATAAAAAATGTATTGAAATTTATATAAATTAATTAACCAATTAATATTAATTATTTCCCAATTAATTAAAATATATAAATATTTACAAACATATATTAATTAATTAATTATTTTAAATTACTCCCCACCCTTATTTTAAATTACTCCCCACCCTTATCCCCTATTAACCCAACATCCCGCTCCTAAACATTAACTACAATTTATATTACTATTACACTTTATTTATATTTTTTACCTTTTTTCAACATAATATCGATATTTTTTACTTAGACTATTAATCGATATTTTGTCATGTCGATATTTTTGAGTCGATATTTTTGGACTCGATATTTTATTATCATTATTGTAATCGATATTTTTAACAACGATATTTTTGTTCTCGATATTTTATTATATTCGATATTTTTTACTCGATATTTTGTCCATTCGATATTGTGGAGTCGATATTATGTCTGTGCACCATGGCCTAGTTACTGTAAAACCTTGTGTCTTGTTCAGGAATCTATCTTGATAGTTATTCGTGTCTGTGGGCCAGATTAACCATTTTTTCCAATCAGGATCAGTTCTGTTTTGTTGTCTGTTGAACAGTTTCATTATTTGTGCTGGGATGATGCATGCTCTGAATATGGCTTCTAAACCTTGCACCTGCCAGTCTTTCGTGTCCCAGACAGTTTTTGTCTCAATCTTGTCTTTCCAAAAGTCAATTTCTAACGTGGACAATCGAGCATAAAAGGCAGCAGAATAAATTTGCTTAGTATTGGTCAACATACTTTTCATTCCAGTCTTATTAACATTTTTGAAGTAAATTGTTTCTGGATTTGTGACATTAAAGCCTGAGAAGTATGGACATTTTTCATAAAATGTTTTTGAGCTACCCTTTGGTGGCGTTGGACAATGTTCCCATTGATTATAAGTAAAAACATTTCGAGGGTTTGCAGATTTGTGCAAATAATGATGACCATAATGATTAAAACAATACATTTGTTCATAATCTGATGAACCTTGATTCATGTTTTGTACATTTTGCTGACATTTCTAAGTCTGCCATCATGTTATTAACAGTCTCAAAGTCCCAATAATCAGAAAATGTGCTAGTTGAAACAAAATCCCTGAAGGAAACCTTAAATTGGTGTGGAATCTTCAACAGCTCTACAGGACCATAAATGTCATAATCAGTTCTGTCCCATGCAATACCACCAGGTAGAGGAACGGCTGTGATGTTTACTGATGACAGGTCTCTTTGCTCACGATTAGATGATTTGTGTGGCTTCAGGAGCAAGTTGATGTTCTTACTTGCTGTGTCCATTTTACTATAGTTTCCATCTATCAGCTTTCCCAAACTTAAAACAAGAATTAGCCAAAGTAGGAGAAAAAGCACGCCTAACACAACCCATGTATTTGCAAGCTGGTGAAAAAGTTCTGTTACTTGCTCCTTGAAAGTTTTATTTGCTGGCATTGTTTCTGGCTCACTTGGATCCTCAGAAAAAGTATCAAAATTGATGAAATAGCCAGAGGCAGTTCTGTCAATTGATGGTATTGCATACGGATTATTTGAAATCGCTGGTGCTGCTTGGTCCCTTGACATATTAGTATAGTCAGATTCTACATCATGGTAGACGGGAGTTGCTTGACGAACTGTTATTTGGGTTTCGAGAGGCACAAGTTCCATGGCTTTGTTGCATTGTCCTTCATTTCTTACTGCAGATTCTTCAAAGGAGATGAGTCTCTCAGTTTGAACCTCTTGGATAGTAGCAAGATTTGGTTGTCTGCTACATCTTTGGAGTCCACTGGGCCTACTACTTATTATCAGCCAAATGGTGTGGTTTTACCAGTTTAATTGATACAAACCTGTTCTCCTTTCTTCCAGCAAGGGGCGGCAGTAACATTGTTCTTGATCCGTTGATTGCTAAGACAGGTACTGGTGTTGTGTTCTATAAGAAGGCCCAAATTCTTTCTTATCCGCTATTTTCTCTCTGACCAGATCCCCAATCTTTGGAATCCAGACAGGTCTTGCTGGGACAGGCGGTTTTTGTTCAGTGGCCGTTGGTTTCTGTAATGTGTTGCTTGGACTTCTTCTTGTTTCATTTAAGTCCTGCAAAACAGCCAAACGGTCTTTGATATCAAAGGGTTTTTGTTCTACCACTGAAGTACGATGATCAAGGTCTTCGACAATCATTTTACTACCAAAAAGGATTTCATATGGAGTGATTCCACCCAGAAAATTTCTTGGCAGATTGTTAAGAATACGTTGGACACTTATTAGATATTTGACCCACCGGTCACCCCAGCCTAATATCCTTGCTGTTATAGATTGCTTTATGTCACGTTTTTTTCTTTCCACAACCGAATTTCCCTCAGGATGGAATGGACTTGAGTACCGCAATGCAACACCCAAGCTCACCATGGCATCCTTGTAAGCTCGAGAGCTAAACACAGGACCCTGGTCAGAATGTAGCGTGCCGATTGCGTATGTGCCGATAAAGAATCGCAAATCTTTTTTAACAGTTCGAGCGTCAGCCGAGCGCTGAGGCCACATCCAAATGAATCTTGTCCTAATAGTTGCAGGACCGCATACGTCCATGTTGATGTCTGCGTGTAGAAAGTCTAATGCTGTCTAACAATGGTGTCTGTATTGGGCTGGCTACACTGTAGTCAGGTATCTGGTGGCTCACTATGCTATGATCTCTGTAACAGACATCGCAATTAATTCCAAATTCGTAAATGTGGGCATTTATCCCTGGCCACCAGTATGTCTCTTTTAATTCTACTAGAGATTTTGAGATCCCTTGATGTATCAGACCCTCTCCCATATATGCTTCTTGTATCAAAGCACCTCTACATTTACTGTTTGGAATCACCCTATCCCCACTCCAGGGATTCGAGCAAAAGGAACCGAGTTTGCATCAATTATGTATGAATATTTGAGTGAATAGTTTAGTGGTAACGCTGTACCGCTGCCTTTGCTCGTGGCATTGAAAGCTAGCATTGTTTCGCCATCTATTTCTGTTTTTGAACGAGTGATTGCAGCTACGGAAGCCGTTTGCACAGCTGCCTTCGCGGCTTCATCAGCCAATGAATTCCCTGCAACGTGAACGCCATCACGTTGATGACTCAGTGTATGGATCACGTGAGTCTTTTGTAGTTCTTTCTGTATTAGAACTACTTGTTCCCAAAGCAACTTATGCTTGATTGTGCCACCTTTTGCATCTTTGAAACTGTTTTGAACCCAGGTCTGCAAGTTTTCATTATAAGATTGGATGCAGTAATACGAATCGAACACTATGAGTGTGGGGAATACGCGATCGGTATTTTCAAGCGCCATTTTGAAAGCTTGTAGTTCAGCTCGCTGAGCTGGACAATCTCCTAGAGATTGCGTTTTTGTGACCATAGGTCGGAATTTACTATCTCGCCAGCGACCTTTAACAATTCACACACTGCACTATAAGCTTGTTTTCCCCCAATTGGGGGTTGTGCTGATCCATCTGTAAAAAATTATACATTCGTAATGTTCTAGAGGCAGAATCTAAGTGGGCAGAGGACATTCTTGTTCGTATTGTAGAAATTCTTGAGTTTTCAAGTAGGGGTCAAAAACGTATTCAACGTCTGTTGCAGCAAGAGAATTAACCCATTGTATCCATCTCGGATGTAAAGCTTTTGCATTCGGAATGCTTGCTTTTGTCACTGCCTCTAAGGCAGGTACAGGAGTAATGACTTTTATGCATTTCCCTGTGAGAGAGCTCTCTCTTTTGCTACTGCAGTTTGAACCGCTGTCAGAATTTTTTCTGTTGAAGTAAATTTCTTTTCAGCTTGTGTGTACAAGTGTGACTTATAAGCTATTGGTACCTTTTGACCTTCATTAAAGGTTAGGTATGTGAATCCGCATCTCCCTGGGATGATTCAGATTACAAGGTTGCGTATATTTATGTGTGTCTGTAAATGGGTTGCTGCTAACATGTCTGTTTGCAATGAACGCAAAATTTCTGTGTGTTTTTGAGTCCAATTAGTTGATGTGAAATCAGGTTTGATTAATTTGTAGAGAGGTTTAACCCTTTCTGCGTAGTTTAAAATATAAGTTCTTCCGAAATTCAGGAAACCTAGAATTGACTGTAAGTTTTTCAGCGTTTTTGGAGTTTGCTGCCAGGCTTTTGCCTTCACTTGAAAGTTTGTATCCCAAGAATAGGACGCTGAGATGGGCAATTCTTGATTTTTTTAAGTTGAATTTATACCCTTCAGAGGCGAATCCAAGTATTATGGTGTTCACCCTGTTCAAGTGCCTGTCCAAGTCATCATCTGTAAGATAGATGTCATCCACATAAGATAATGCCTCATCATCAAACGTTTGTAGTAACTCTGTTATTCTGGCTGAAAATAACCCTGGACTATTCTTGAATCCTTGGGGGAGACGACAGAAGTGACGCTGTGTCCCCATAATTGAGAAAGCGGTCAAATATCTGCTTTCAGGTGCGATATTTTGACGAGAAGAAACCGTTAGAAATAAATATTGTGGTTTTATATTTTTTCCGCACGATGTTATCCATTAGTGCTGCACTGTGTGCATTTTGTACTGCAAAGGTTTTGCAACAAGAATTTAAATGTCTGTAGTCCAAAACTAGATGATATGTATTGTCTGGTTTGGAGACAGGAAACAAAGGATTGTTCATGGACGAGGTGCATGTTTCAATCACCCCTTGGTATTCAAGTTGATGTCTCCAGATGATCCATCAGGATCCTGCGAGCTTTGGTAACTTCTGCTGCCCTGTCCCGCATTGTCTGGGCCCACTCCAGGTTCTTGAGTTGTGTCCTCAAGATCCTCGGCATGTCTGATTTTTAGACTTGCTACCTTCTTCTCGGTGTATTGAGTTTTCTTATTTTTTGGAACGTGTTGATCGTCTTTGGATTTCAGTCGTCCATCCTTGTATTCTGATTGTCCTCTTCTTTCCGATTTCTGTGAGGAAGTCTGAAAGGTACGAGAGAAACGTGTATCAGTTTCTTGATATCTATCAGGTTTTCTCAAATTATCCCTGTTTCTGAGGTTATACCTCTTTTCAGAAGGCTCCTTTTGAGGAGACCTACCTCTGGATTGAGAACGCTTCTCTTTAGGAAGTGTCTGTCTAGTATTTTCCCACGTCTTTTTAGGAGTAGTGAGTGTGTTTTTAATAAAAACTTTTTCAGGATTTTCTGTTAGTTGGGGCATTACTGGTTTCCCACCCAAACTATCTCTACCTAGTTCTTCATAGGATTTTCTATTATTCTGGCCAGTTCATATGGTTGCTCAGTTACATCAAGTTCTTTTAGTTTTTGGACGATTGCCACGGATGCTGCTTCACCTGTAATATTAGCTAATATTACAGCTGAGACCTGTTTGAAATCATTCAGTAACTTCATACCGAGATTTAAATCAGGTTCTGCCCCGTATTCATTTTGAATCTCTTTCAGGACATCTTTTATTACCCGCCATAGACGGAACACCATGTGTTTTTGTGTAGCTTGCAGCAAAGACTGTACCCCAAGTGTGACACTCCTCCGGGTGTGGTGCGATCCCCATTGGTAAACAGATTGTTAGAATCCTGTGTTTCTTACGAGGTGTACTATCGGGAAATACTGCCTCTATTTGAGTAATTCTTTGAGCTAACCAGAATGGAATGTGTGCCCTTTTTGTCAGTAATTTACCAAAGTCTGATTGTATAGTCTGTGGTGTAATTTTATTTGTGTTCCCCTGATGAGGGGTGTGCTGTGGACTCCTTTTAGCAGGTTGGACTGTTAGAGTCCGCATGACATATTGAACCAATTGTCTATATATTTTAATTAATTGTTTTAGCTGAGCTAACAGTTCTTCACTTGACATTCTTTGAATGTCAGGATGTGGTGTGTAGCTGGCTAGTACTGGCCATGTTGCTCCTGGTCTACCTAGTGTACCGAGCCTGGTACTGTGATTTTGATGTTGTAGGGCGCCTTTAAACCAGAGCGCATGCTCTTGGTATGTTAATGGAATTTCAATGTTCTCAAAAGGAGTGTATTCCACTGGAGGTTTCTCTATCTTGTAGAAGTGGAACACATGTGTTGTTGGATTTGCTTCTGGGAAGATAATCCATGAATAGAATACCTCTGTCTGACGATATTCATGTGCCTCTATGACAAATATCACCCTACCACCTCTCGATGATAGGCCATTTGTTATACGCTTTATAGTGATGGTTTTTCTTAAATTTTCCAGGATGTTTATAGCATCCGCGTCGTCGTCATTAAAACCTGTAACGTTGTTGTCGCCGTTAACCGACAGTGTTTATCGAAAGTTGCAGAACAAGTTTCAAGGAAACGAAGATAAGGTGCACAATATTTTGGAACACTGTATCCTTCAACGTTAAACAAAACCAAAACCTAATACATAGGATTTTCATCCTACTCCATGTGCCAATTTTGCAGCCACAGTATAGTGTGGAGTCCTACATTGGTTGCCATATAATGAGCTGGAGTATCCTCTGGTGGAGCTTCTCCTCCCACCCGAGTTACCACTCCTGTATCTCCTCTACACATTTCATGCAACACCTTTAAACATCTCATTGTGAAAATCAATTATTTGCAATCCAGAATTCAATAATAAACTGCTGACGAAATTCCACCAATCCCAGCGCGACGTTACACCAACCGACCAATCCCAGCACGGCTCGTACTGACGTCACAACTCCCTCCTTGCAGTGGCTCACCCTCCTTTACAATTTCACTTCGTAGACTCACTCACACATTCGCACACAAGTGACTGAAGAACCAAAGTTATTAACCTATTAACTGCATCCTACTACAGCCACAATAACTTACAGTCACATTAACAAGTAATTGTCCGTCCGCTAAAAGATCAATAGAACACTCTTACAAGCACATCCACTGTGACCCCCTACCTGCAGTGGTCACCCAATCACCATAGTCCACCCCCGTACCTGAGGCTTTCCACCGCGACGTTACTCCTTCATTCACACAAAGTTCCCAATCACAAGTGGATCGCCGATAGCACTTCACAACACCCACTATTTTGATTGGACAATCACATATACAAACCTATCCTGGGATCTTGGACTTCTCTTGAGTCTGCTCACCAAGTTCCTGATCCTCACGTGTCCGGACCAGTAAACCAATTAACCCACAATCACACAACTTGCATTCTCATTTCGCAAGACAACACACAATTAATTCATCACCGCAATCTAACACCCCACAGTTTCATACTCACTCTACCACTGCTTACGCCGCACCATCAGCATCTGGCGACCTCCATAAATCGGTATTTTCTGCCGTCGTCCACGCCAAGTCCAGAGCCAAATTTTCCTTTGCTTTTACTCTAAATCCCTAATTTCTCCTCACTTTATAGGCAAACCATCCTCTGCTACCAGTTAATTACGCTAAATTTAGTCCCTACCTTCCCTTCCAAATTTATGACTGATGGTCTTTTATTTGCCTGCTAAAAGTGGTTGAGGGGAGTAAAAACTTCAAAATTATATTTACAATTTAATCATGTTTAAAAGACCACAGACTCCGAATTCTAGTTTATGGATTTAATTACAGAGCCAAAAATAATTCGATATACACGCATCTAAGGATTAACGAATATAGGTACATAAAAATCAATACAGAGCAAAATCTTTACATATAATTAATTCGGCATGGAAGACACAAAGAGATAAATTCTAGAAGTAAGATACACCTCAAGATGGAGGTGGAATATAAGACCTTTTTCATTAGGAAAGAAAGCATAGATTATCTTTCCCTACACTACTCTCATTGATGATATTCCTGGCTGCTTCCCCCTATCTCAATTCCCAAAGGTGTCAGCATGTGTAGACTTCCTGAGAAGTACTCTTGTCAAATGGGTCAAAATAGCTTAAGGCTATGGAGCTCGCTCTTAGGATGCTCCTTCTCCGCCGAAAATCTAGAACTCTGATTTTCTGTCCCTGCGCATAATACAAAAAGACAAAACTCAGCCCCCCCCAAAATGTATCACATGACGAATTATTTCACTTTTAAAGGACTGCAGTAATTTTCCATTGCTTCTTTAATTAACTTCTTCTTTTCTTCGCGTGACCTTGGGGTTCAGATAGGGTAGACACAGAAGGTATCGTCCTTCCCGCTTCTCAGACTCTTCAAAGACGTTCCGATTATCTCCTTAAACTAAGAATAACAAGGTCGAATTCATGCACCTGCAGTGGGATGAGAGCGTACTGTTCTGGTTCATACAAACAATTCATTTAATTATTTTTGTTTTAGCTACCAAGGATTTTGAAACTGTCAACTTGTAACTCTGGGCCTACAGTGCAGGCAACTTAAACACACACAGTTACATTTATGAATATAATGCCTTCCTGCACATTATGCACACAGGAATTATAGTGTCTCTAATACATATAGATCCTAATTAAAGTGCATATTACAATTCTATGGTTAAGATGTAGCATAATGCATTTGATAAATACAATACTCTGCAAATAAGAAAAAAACACATGTAGATACGTTCAATTCTGAATATAATGCACCCATACAATGTAGAGTGCTGTAAGCGCTCTATAAGTGTCTTTGGTGACTGACTGTTGCTATTAGCCTGAATTCCGAGGAGAGGAGAGACAAATAAGCACAGGCTCAGGTCTAATCGTGATTCTGAGAGAATTTGTGGAGGAGGGAGGAGGTACTGTACTGCTACATCACTGATGTGAACAACTGGCCTAATTAGTGATTAGAGTACACCTAACAGAAAGTTGATTTCCAGAAGTGGTGTTTCCTTCGCTTTGCCTCTTATGGGGAGTGTACGGATTCTTGTGGTATCTGAATTGTATAGCTAATATACCTTTTGATTACACATACCATAGCTAAAAAGTTGTTGCTGTATATTTTCCACTTGCCTATGTTCTTTTTTGAGTTGTGCTCCTATTTGACGCTTAAGTGTGTTGTGTGAAAGCCAAGAATGTGTATCTAATAAATTTGAGGTATTTTACCTAAGAACATGTCCGTTCCTCTGCCCGCTACCTTTGACTATTGTGCTGGACAGACGAGTAGTATTCTTCTACTCCTGGACAGTGTGTTCGTCACCCTCCCAAATGATGGTCATGTCATCTATATATCGTTTCCACAGGGTGATTCTTTGCTGAAATTGGTTAGTGTCAATTAGAACATGGCAATAACCAAATAGCCTGCCCACTCCCACTCTCTGAGGGAGAACTTGCAGTACAGGCAATTTTTACGCATACACAGAAATTGCAGTAACATTCAAGATTCTACACTTCAAGCAAGTGAACTGACAAAAAAACCGAGAACCAGAGATAATCCACTCCACATCTAGAAATCTTGGACTACATTGACAACCATTCTGACAAAATCTACTGCAGAAAGAACAGCGCTAGATCTATCATTTAAAAACATTCCATGACGGCCTGAATGGCAATATTCCTCAGTCATCAGTTTTGTTGTGATCTGTCAAGTGGGGGCCAAGTAAAAGGAGGGGTCAAAAAGTGTGTTCCTATGTTAATTACCAAAGAGATTTTAGACACAACTACATCCCGAACTGCTGTATGGAATTAGACCAAATTTGTTAGAGAGGTAGCTCTTGGTGGTCCAGAAGGACACTTTTTGTTATTTGGTGTAAATCCATTCAGTAGTTTTGGAGATATTAAAGAAAATCCCAAATTTGTATATTTAGGGGGAGTCTAACCACAGATCTCATGGTGATATCTGATTTGCTATCAGCGCTACAACTAGGAAGTGTTGGCAGCCATCTTGGGAACAATATACATGATAGCACCCATTGAAATACATTGCAGTGAATGGCAGGGTTTGAGCGTCACAAAAAGGAGAACATATAAAGGGTGATAACAGATTTTAGTTACAATTTAAATCATGTGCTGATGATACCATACTAATTTTAGGAGTTGTGGCGTGTTCTAAGGTGATTTACCTGTGAAAAGCTGACTGCTGGTATTTCATTTATCATGTTTGAGAGAAAACTGTTTACTCATGATTTTCCCATAGAGGTTATGGAAGGTGCTCCAGAAGGTAAAATGAGACCTTATTTTCTGTAAATGCACACTATCTTTCTCAGCCACATGAGAATGAAGTCTGACATACTCAGTAAAACATGTAGTCCAGCAGGTGCAACCTGTCAGTTGATTTCTTTGTGTTATACTGCAGCAAGCCAGAGTGTTCTAAAGAACAGCTAAAGCGCTAACAGTCTTATTTATAACAAAGGTATGACAGGTCTGAAGCCATCTTTATTGAATCAATCTGGTAAAATTTAAAACATATACAGGCAGATGCATCAAAGAAAATACCGGGAGCAAACGGGCAGATTCTCAGAATCTGGCGGTTTTGCTCCTGGTATTTTTGCATTTGGGATGCATCATCCCAAATGCAGAAATCGCAATTTAAGGAATCTCTAAATAGCGATTCCTTAAATTGCTCTTGCATTTAAGGAATCCCAAAATGAGATTCCTTAAATGCAATGCATGAAACCCAAAAAAATAGCGAATTCGCTAATAGGGGGAGCAAATTACCATGAAGTTGAACTTCGTGGTAATTTGCTAAAACTTTGAAAAATGCACTTTAGTGCATTTTTCAAAGTTACATGTTGCGCACACACATGCCCTTAGGGCATGTGTATGTGTAACATTTGTGCACAGGTCCATTTCAGGGGTGCAACAGGGTGTCCTTTGGACACCCTGGCACCCTTGAAATAGCGGAACATTAGCGATTCGGTAATAGCTAATCGCTAATAAGGAATGGCTTTCCCATTCTCAGAATCTGGCCGTTTGCTCCTGGTATTTTTGCATTTGGGATGCATCATCCCAAATGCAGAAATCGCAATTTAAGGAATCTCTAAATAGTGATTCCTTAAATTGCTCTTGCATTTAAGGAATCCCAAAATGAGATTCCTTAAATGCAATGCATGAAACCCAAAAAAATAGCGAATTCGCTAATAGGGGGAGCAAATTACCATGAAGTTGAACTTCGTGGTAATTTGCTAAAACTTTGAAAAATGCACTTTAGTGCATTTTTCAAAGTTACATGTTGCGCACACACATGCCCTTAGGGCATGTGTGTGTGTAACATTTGTGCACAGGTCCATTTCAGGGGTGCAACAGGGTGTCCTTTGGACACCCTGGCACCCTTGAAATAGCGGAACATTAGCGATTCGGTAATAGCTAATCGCTAATAAGGAATGGCTTTCCCATTCATTCCTATGGGCCTTTAGGCCTTTAGGCCCATAGAAATGAATGGGAAAGCCATTCCTTATCAGCGATTAGCTATTACCGAATCGCTAATAAGGAATCTGTTGGAATGATTAATAACATTGCGATTCCAACATGCACCCCGTTTTCCGAGTCTTTAATAGCGATTCCTTAAAATTCGCTATTAAGGACTCGCAAAACATAACTTTGATGCATCTGCCAGTTAATCTAGAAAGGAATAACATGAGGGGGCTCATTGTGTCATAGACATTATGGTTAGTGCTATAGAAAGAAAAATTAGGACGCGTTTTAAGTGAGTTATCAAACATCTTCCTCTTCTATTTCATTAAAACATTCATACATACACACTGAAACATGTACCTTCAACACCAGCAGCAGACTGCCAGTTAACTCCCTGGTGATCAGCAGCTTTACTACAGTATTATAATGAGCAACAACAATGATAACATTCTGAATTTATGCCAAAAGTATGGCACATCCGAACGCCATCTTGATGGAATCGAAGTGGAAAGCTGAAACATTTTCTACTGAGGATACCGCAGCAAATGAGGAAATTGGGAGTTTCATAACAAATAAGTCTCCCAAGATGGCCACCAGAGAAACAAGAGCCAAAATGTAGCACAAATATCACACAAATGTAGCAAAACAGTTTTATATTGCACAGGCTTAACCCAAAGGTATTGGAGTGCTTAACATGAGCTTCAGTTACATTACAAAATGACACATTCTTTTTAGTTTTATGCATGGGGAGATAAAGTGATTTACCCAGAATCACAGGATGCCGAACTGACGCCGAAACTTGAATCCGGTTCCCCAGTTGCAAAATCTGCTGCTCTGGCTGCATAAAATCAAGTGATCTACTGGATAAAAAAACATAAAGATAGCAAAGAATTTAAAAGTGCTTTGTCGCTATTTGAGAACTCAGAAAAGATGTCCTCGTTTTGGTTTTTTAGAGCATTAACCATAATTTCTATGGGAATATGGCCTTCTCATTTTATAATTTCTAAAGGAAATGCTTTTGGTATTACAGTTCTGAATACATCAAGATAACATCAGGCGTGCCACACTTTTGTAATAAATATAGAATGTTAGCAATCTAGTTGTTCATTAGAATACTGTGGGGAGGCAGAGCTCTGGGGCACCACCTCAGATAATCGAGAACAGGGAGGAGGGTGCAGAGGCAATAAGTTGACCAAGTTGGGCAGGCACAATGGAAGGCAGAGAAAGAGGGGGCAGGGGAAACAAACCAACCATGCAGGACCAGCAAGGGAAGATGTGGCAATATAACAAACCTTTGAGGGCAGAAAGAAGAGGCAGTCGCAGTGCAACCATATAATTCAACAGACCCAATTTAGGCAAAAGTCTTCTGATGTTGTTATGCCCAAAAGGGCTGTATTTTATCTGTCTCCTGGGTACAACCTCCTCTTTTCAATTTAAAATAATGGGTAAATTGAATTACCCAGATTTTGTTTTCAAAATCTCCCTCTTACCAAGATCAAAAAGTTGCAGCGTATGGTACATTGGATAACAGAGGGCAGGAGGAATGGAGTCAGATAATAGGGTAGGAGGGAGATGTGCAGGGGCACTAAACTGACAGGGCAGGCCTCAGGGGTTATAGCAGCACATTACACCACACAGAGCAAGCGGGACGTCAGTGCAGCACAACAGACCGTGGAAAGCAATAGGGAGGGAACAGGAACATGCATATGGATAACAGAAGCAGAGGGGAAAGAGGTAAGGGCACCAAGCTGACCATACCAGACAAACAGGAGGGACAGTTCCAGCATAACGGACCATTAAGGACAGCGGGGAGGGGGCAGGATCACAACAATGGACCAGATAAAGCAGGAGGGAGTTAATAGGGGCCTACATAAGGAACATGGAGGGTAGGGGGTGAGGGGACAGGGATGGAGCAACAAGCTGACCATGGAGGGCAGGCAGGATGGGAACTGGAAGCACTACACACCATGGAGGGCAACATATAATGGAATACACACAGACAACGGAGGGAAGGTGGGAGGGGATCAGGAGTAGCAAGCTGACCACACAAGGCAGGTAGGAGGGGCTGTGGCAGAACAACAGCAATGGTGGGCAAGAGGGAGGGGCAGCGGCATGCAAAAAGGACCATGGAGGACAGAAGGGAGGGGTAGAAGCTGGAAATATACAAGAGAAGGCAGGGAAGGGGATTCACAACAGACCTCCCAGAGCAGACAGAAGGAGCAGTTGCAGCACAACAGAGCATGGAGAGCAGGAAGTGGCAGCAAAATGGCCCATGGAGGATAGGAGAGAGGGGATTGGGCATGGAACTTGGACAGGAAGGGTGGAGGTAGGGACAGGCGGCAGCCATCTGACCATGCTAGGCCGGGCCAAGGGGCAATAGCAGCTCAACAGATCACTTAGAGTAGATAGGAGGGGCAGTAGCAGGTCCATAGAACATGGTGGGATAAAATGAGGGAGCAGAGGCATGAACACAGACATCGGAGAGCAGGGGTAAAGAGGGTAGGGACAGCAAGCTAAGCACAGAGGCCAAGCAGGAGGGCAATGATGGGGCATAGAATTAGGCAACCAATGGGCAAAAAGATTGGGCAGGGATATCAAGCTAAATTGAGGGCAGTGGCAGCACATCGGACCATGTAGGGAATGAGGGAGGGATCTGGTGCATGAACTCAGAAACAAAGGGTACAGAGAAGGTGGATGGGGCAGCAAGTTAACTGTTCAGGGCAGGCGGGAAGGGCAGTGGCAGAAGAATGGCCACACAAGGCCACTCCCTTCTCACACCTGCCTGTTCCTTTTGCCTTTCACGGCTGCTGCCCCTGTGGCCCCTCCCCCCCAGAATTCCCACACAGAATTCCATCACTCCCGCTTCCCAGCCTCTCCTCCCGCCCACCTCCCCTACTTAATGGTGGCCACTGCGCAGTCGGACTTGCCACCGACATGCTGAAGGCTTGCCAAAGGCAAGCCCGTCTGCACCCGTCCGCGACTGCGACTGCAGCCAGCACCAGGAACCCATGACCTCCTAGTGCCCATCGCAACGACACCACCACCCTCCTCACACTCAACCCTGGAAGACTTAGAGAATGCCAATAGGCCTTGCCGAACATGACCCATGGCCAGTTCTCCTGTCTCCACTGCCACCAGACACTCACCACCACCCCGGCCTCCAACACCGCAGACGCCAGCACCGGTGACACCCTAAAATGCATTCTCCTCAACGTACGCTCCGTACACAAACACGCCATGGAAATCTGGAACCTACCTGCTCTCTCCTGCCTGACATCGCCTTCTTCACGGAGACCTGGACCAATGCATCCTCCGCCCCCGACATCAGCACTGCCATCCCAGATGGATACAAGATCCAGAGGAAAGACTGCCCCAACCACTCCGGAGGGGGCCTCGCCATCACCCACGAGAGCACCTTCCGCCTCACCACCTCCAGCAAAACCTTCCTCTCTGTCGAATACCTGCGCTTCCAGATCCTTTGCCACCACCATCACCGACTTCATCGCACCCCATGCCATTGCCTCAACAAACTACATACTCATTGGAGACCTGAACTTCCACCTCGACAACCCCAGCGATCACAATCCTTCGTGACAACCTCACCAGACTTAATCACCAGCCAGCCCACCATCTCTAACTGGATACTGATCGCGGCCGAAGACACCGCCTCGACCATGAAAAGCATCCACTCGGGGGCCCCCACTGACCCCTGCCCCCTCACATCTACTACAGAGCCACGGCTGCCATCACACCCAAACTACAATGCACCATCAACACCACCTTAAAACAGGCACCTTCTCAGACGACTGGAAGCGCGCAGAAATTAGAACTCTGCTCAAGAAGCCCACAACTGACTCCACCAACCTCAAGAACTATCGGCCCATCTTGCTCCTACCCTTCACAGCCAAAGTTGCAGAGAAAACAGTCAACAGGAAACTGACACGATTCATTGAAGCGAACGCCATCCTCGACCTGTCCCAATCCGGATTCCGAAGCAACCACAGCACAGAGACCTGCCGACTCGCCACCACAGATGACATCCGCGCCCTCCTGGACCAAGGTGACTCCACACCCTCATCCTACTTGACCTATCAGCGGCCTTCGACACCGTCTCCCACCCCATGCTAGTCGTCAGACTACACAACGCATGCATACAAGGAACAGTCTGAATCCGATCATTTCTTAGTGGAAGAAGACCTCCACCCTTCCTCTCCGACCCCACAAAAATCGCCTGCGGAGTCCAACAGGGTTCATCCCTGAGCCCCACCCTCTTCAACATCTACATGGCCCTCCTCGCAGCCATCATCCGACAACACGGCCTCAACATCGTATCCTATGCCAATGACACCCAGCTCTTTCTCTCCCTCACCAAAGACCCCACCACCGCCAAACTCAAGTTCCAGAAAGGAATGCAAGATGTCGCAGTCTGGATGACCAACAGCTGCCTGAAGCTCAAAACTGAGAAGTCAGAAGTCCTCATCCTCAGTACCAGCCCTTCTGCATAGGACAGCACCTGGTGGCTGACCGCCCTCGGAAGCCCACCTACCCCCTCAGACCTCTCCAAGAACCTCAGCACTGTACTTGACTCATCACTCACCATGACCGACAGGTCAATGCCGTCACCTCCAGCTGCTTCAACACCCTCCGCATCCTCCGCAAGACCTTCAAGTGGATCCCCCCTGAGTCAAGGAAGACAGTCACCCACGCACGCATCACCAGCAGACTGAAGTATGGAAACGCACTCTGAGCTGGCATCAACAAGTCCTTACTCCACAAACTCCAGACAATACAGAACACCGCCGCCAGACTTTTCCTCGGCATCCCCCGACACGAACACATCAGTCAACACCTACGAAGTCGCCACTGGCTCCCAGTGGAGAAAAGAGTTACTTTCTAAATCCTCACTCAAGCCTACAAATGCCTACACAACAACGGACCCAAATAACTCAACAACAGAATCAAATTCCACGTACCCAAAAGAAACCACCGATCTTCCAACTCCACGCATCCACAGAGCCAGAGCAGGCAGAAGATCCTTCTCTCACATTGCAGCCAAGACCTGGAACGAGTTACTGGCAGACATCAGACGCGCCCCCTCCCTGAACACCTTCAGGAAGACCCTCAAGACCTGGCTCTTTGGCTAAACAGATCTGGGGACCCCCCCCCCCCCCCAGCTCCTTGACACCCTCATGGGTGAGTAGCGCATATACAATGCCCTGATCGATTGATTGAAGGCTGTAATGAGGGAGCAGGGGCATGGACTTGGACAATATAATAATAATGATAATAATAAAAGCCTCTTATATAGCGCCTGGTTACACTAGAGAACAGTGTGTCCCCGCGCTTTATGAACATGGACTGGGCTGTTTCCAGGAGGATAGAGGGAAGACTGAATGGGAAGCACAAGGAAGGGGCTTATAGCTTCGGGAACAGATAGGTTTTTAGTTTTTGGCGGAAAATTTTCTCTGATGGTTCCATCCTGAGTTCAATGGGTAGTGAGTTCCATTGTTTGCTGGCCATGTATTTGAACGATCTACCGCCCATACGCGCCCGGTAAATTCTGGGCACTTGAAAGAGCATACAGCCTTGAGATCTTAAATATCGTCTGGGTTGATACTTGGTCAGTAATTTTTGGCGGTATATTGGTCCTTTTTCTTGGGCAATGCGGTGAGTTATGCACATTGTTTTAAATACAATGCGCTCTCGTATGGGCAGCCAGTTGAGGGTGGCTAAGGCACGTTTCCCTGAGGACTTTCTAGATAGGTTTAGTGCCAGTCTAGCAGCTGCGTTCTGTACGCATTGCAGAAGCTGAAGACCTTTTTTGCTCAAGCCCATATACAGTTAGTTACTGTAATCAAGATGGGGTGGTACCAGAGCATGGATCAGAGTTTTCCTATTGGTTGTAGGGAGGGAGTCCAGAGTTTTACGTAGAGTCTTAAGGATCCCGTAACACTTGCCTGCGATCCCTCTAGTGTGGTGTTCGAGGGACAGAGTAGAGTCTAATCTGACCCCTACGTTTTTCACCTGCTCTGAGGGCTTTGGTATGGCGCCAAGTTCTGATGGCCACCATGCAGACGACCAGATGGACGGAGTCTTCCCCAACACGAGAAGCTCTGTTTTATTTGCATTAAGGCATAGACAGTTGGTATTCATCCATCTGGCTAGGTCACTGAGGCATGCCGAGAAACTAGCCGAGGCTTCCTCAATATATGGGAAGGAGGAGGGGGGCAGGAGCAGCAAACTTGAGTGGAAGCAGCACAATGCTAGGCCAGTCCCTGAATCCAACTGCCACACCCTGCATTGTGAAGGGCCTCTTACTTAATGTTAAAACAACTCTAGAAATTCACTGAAATAAACAAAGGTTAAATAGACGTTACATTTCGGAAATAGAATGGAAAAAACCTTAGAAATTCTAGAAAAAAACTAAGGTTACAGGGACGTTATAGTAAGGTTTAGATTTTACAATCGCAAAATCATAGAAATTCAGCAGTTAATTATTTCAAGTAACCAAAAGTCGTGCCCTAAGGTAACTATAAATCGTGCCCTCGCCATGCACTGCTAACTACCCTGAATATTACATCACACATGACATCTTCTATGACATCATTGATAACATCACTGTAACATCTGCAGTAAAATAATTTATGACAAAACTGTGCAATTGTGCACAAAACAAAAAAACGCATTTCGGCAAAGCCTTTCTCACGTGATATATCTATATATCTATCTATATATTACCTACTGGCGGTCGCCAGTAGGTATATATAGTTAGGACCTAGTTACCATAGGAAATCCACAACATTCTATTGGGAATAACTTTGGCGTTGATTGAGGAAATTGCGTGCAATTTTCCAAAATTTTGGCCAGCTCAATTCTACTCCTTCCCTGAAAGTTTTGGGGGTATTCGTAAAGCGGGGGCCGAAAAAAAAGGGGGGTCCCAAAACGTGTTTTCCCCATCTTAATTTCCATGGGACGATTAGACACGGATACAGCCCGAACGGCTGAACGGAATTACACCAAACTTGGCAAAATGGTAGGGACTGGTATGCAGAAGTACCTTTTCTATATCTGTTGAAAATCCCTCCAGTAGTTCCTGAGAAAATCAAAAGAGGAAAAATATATATATCTATAGCAGCTTACTGTAAGCTTACCTTTCCGAGCATGAGCTGCATGCTGATTGGCTGTCAACTGTCTGTCAACACTCCAAACCAGAAACTGTTGGCAGCCATCTCGGGACCAATATACATGATAACACCTCATTAAAAAGCATTGCAGTTAATAGAAGGTTTTAAGACTTTAGTTACATTATAAATCATTTGTTGATAGTACCATACTAACTTTATGAATTGTGGTGTGTTCTAAGGTGATTTTACCATGTGAAAAAGCCTTCTGCTGGGATATCATGAATCATGTTTGAAAGAAAACTATTATCTCATTGTTGTAAATCAATTAAATAATGGAAAGGACAATTAAGTAAAGAAAGAATTAAATTTATTCACGAAGTAAATGGGCCCACAGGGAGCCAGAAGAAAGGACGCAGTCTCTGGCAGAGCGGAACGGCATCTGACAGATGACAGCTGTGACATCACATATGTAATCTCCGAACATTCGGAGATGACATATCGTGACGCATACTCATGGACATAGAAAGCATACGTGCCAAACTCAGATACAATAATATATTCAACATCTCCCTTTTTTCCCAAACTGAATCAAAACAGAAATATGTAAAGATAAAAAACATTTTCATTCCATAACATAGTCTTCAAAACGTTTAGGCATCCTGAAAACTCTTCCTGATTTAGACTGAACATCAGAGGTACTGGGACACTCTTTGTCAGTCATTGAAACACAAAAGGGTTTTTCACGCTCATTGGATTGCATCACCACAGAACTGTCACTATCAGCTATTTTGGTACTTGTCTTTGTCACAGAAGCCCTTGTGCTCTCTCCATTGCACATGGAAATGTTGAAGTCATCACCTAAGGTTGTATAGCTTTGATTTCCATGAACATTATCCCACTCAAGTATACTCTCATCCAGGCTTTTCTCTTCTTCATCCATGTTTTTCAATATGATTTTTTCCTGCCCTTTTTTCAGTGCTACTATGTCATCTTTGCTCCACCATCCTTTTCCTTCTACAAGAACAGCCCCACCAGTTGTTTCGCTCACTTTCACAGGCTTGCTGAATTTTGTCTCCCCCTTTGATACCATGGTAGGTTTTCTTATTAAAATCCAATCACCTGGTTTCACATTCTTCTCCCTGACTTTATTCACTACATCTGAGTATCTTTTGGTTCTTTCTTGTTTGTTAACAATGCGCTCCTTAACCTTGGTATCATTGTCATTTATTTCATCAGAAATAACCTCTTCATTGTACCAATTGCTAAACTTGGGCGTAAGTATAGAGTTACACCTTCTCCCCCTCATAAGGTAAAAAGGTGTATGTTTTGTTGTTTCATTAGGTGTGTTATTGTACGCATTTACTTTCTCCCTAATGAACTCCTTCACACTCCTATTTGATGCAATTGCTGACTGGATGCCTTCTTTAATGAACTTGTTTACTCTCTCCACCTGACCGTTACTTTTAGGGCTATATAAAGGCGTCTTCTCTTGTTTGATTCCAGCATTAGATAAGAATTCTGTAATTTTCTGCGAAATCAATTGAGCCCCATTGTCTGATACTAAGATTTTTGGCTGCCCTTCATTTGCAAAGACTTTTTCCAAAAATGTTATCACCACATCAGTTGTAACTGAGCTCACAAATTATAACATACCCATTTTGAATAATAATCCGTTAGAACAATTAGGTTCTTACAGTCATCCTGCAATATGTTAAAAGGTCCAGCGAAGTCAATAGCAATCTTTGTCCATGGACCATTAGGTATTTCCACCATCTGCAGTTCATTTTTAGACACCTTCCAGTGCTTGTCAGACCTTGAGCATTGTTCACATCTGTCAATATAGTTCTTAATTTCATTGTCTACACCTGGCCACCAATAATGCATCCTCAGAACATTCCTTGTGGCAGTACTGCCAGGGTGACCTTTATGTGCCAATGTAATTATTTTCTGTCGTAAACCCGCTGGTGGTATAAACAATTCACCTCTTTTGAGGAAACCACATTCAATGGTCAGTTCATCATTTACCTGCATATAACTTTTCAATTCGTTTTGCACATTTCTGATAGGGGGCCATTTGGATTTCACATGACCCATTACCTTTAGCAAAATAGAGTCCTTTTCCATATTTTCCAACCATTCTTTTTCTGTAATGGACCCTTCACACATGGCAGTGGCATCCACCAATGCCACCACACACTCTGTGTCATCATTCTGGCTCCCTGTGGGCCCATTTACTTCTATTTGACCACCAACTGGTAGGCGGGACAGACAGTCAGCTCTACAGTTCTTTCCACCTTTGATGTGCCTTATTCCAAAGTTATACTCTTGAAGTATCTTGAACTCGCCCTGCCGTTTCCACGTCCCTCACCATCCATCATGTAAACTAACGGTTTATGGTCAGTAACCAAAATGAACCTTTTGCCCCACAGATAGTCTTTTAATTTCTGCAAGGCCCAGACACATGCTAACGTTTCACGCTCAATAGTACTATAATTCTTTTCAGTATCATTTAGGTTTCTCGATATGAACGCTATTGTATTTTCTCTGTTACCTTGAAGCTGACAGAAAACAGCACCAATCCCTTTGGCGCTTGCATCAACGGTAACCACGTTTTCTAGTTCAGGATTATAAGGTTTTAAAGCAAGTCAAGTCAAGTCAAGTCAGAGAATTTATATAGCGCACTACCTACCCAGAGGGTCTCAAGGCGCTTAGAAAGGGGAGGAGGATTATTTGTCAAATATCCACGTTTTAAGTTGCTTTCTGAATGCTAGGTGGTTCTGGGTGAGGCGAAGGTGAGCGGGGAGTGAGTTCCATGTTTTAGCAGCCAGGTATGAGAAGGATCTGCCTCCCATGGTGGTCTTGTTGATGCGAGGTACAGTGGCGAGGGCTTGGCTGGAAGAACGTAGTTGGCAGGAGGGGGTGTAGAAGGACAGTCGTGAGTTGAGGCATTCTGGTCCGATGTCGTAGAGTGATTTGTGTGCGTGGGTTAGCAGTCGGAAAGTGATTCTCTTATTGACGGGTAGCCAGTGGAGGTCTTTCAGGTGACCAGAGATGTGTTCGTTGCGCGGGATGTCTAATATGATCCTGGCTGATGCGTTTTGGATTCGTTGGAGTTTCTTCTGGAGTTTAGCGGTAGTACCTGCGTAGAGGGTGTTTCCGTAGTCCAGTCGGCTTGTGACTAGAGCATGGGTGACTGTTTTCCTTGTTTCGGTGGGAATCCAGCGAAATGTTTTTCTGAGCATGCGAAGAATGTTGAAGCAGGATGAGGATACGGCGCTGACTTGTCTGTTCATTGAGAGTGAAGAATCCAGGATGACGCCTAGGTTCCGTGCGTGGTCTGTCGGGATGGGTGCTTTTCCCAGGGCTTCCGGCCACCAAGAGTCGTCCCATGCAGAGGGGGATGTACCTAAGATGAGGACTTCTGTTTTGTCTGAGTTCAGTTTCAGACGGCTTTGTTTCATCCATTCGGCAACTTCTTTCATTCCTTCGTGTAGGTTAGTTTTGGCGGTGCTGGGGTCATTGGTGAGAGAAAGGATTAGTTGAGTGTCATCCGCGTAAGAGATGATGTTGAGGTTGTGTTGACGGGCGATGGCCGCGAGGGGGCTCATGTATACGTTGAAAAGGGTGGGGCTGAGTGAAGATCCTTGTGGTACGCCACAGATGACTTCAGTGGCCTCGGACTTGAATGGTGGGAGGCGGACTCTCTGGGTTCTTCCGGTGAGGAACGAGGTGATCCATTCAAGTGCTTTTCCTTGTATTCCGATGTTTTTGAGGCGTTGTAAGAGGGTGCTGTGGCAGACCGTGTCGAAGGCTGCAGAGAGGTCAAGGAGGATGAGGGCGACTGTGTCTCCATTGTCCAGTAGAGTTCGAATGTCGTCTGTTGCTGCGATGAGGGCGGTCTCAGTGCTGTGTTTAGCTCGGAAGCCAGATTGTGAGGAGTCGAGGGATTTGTTGGCTTCGAGGAAAGCGGCGAGTTGGTTGTTGACAGCTTTCTCGATGACTTTGGCCGGGAATGGAAGGAGCGAAATGGGGCGGTAATTTTTGAGTTTGGTGGGGTCCGCTGTGGGTTTTTTCAGAAGGGCGGTGAGTTCAGCGTGTTTCCAGCTTTCCGGGAAGGTGGCGGAGTTGAAGGAGCAGTTGATGACGTCTCGGAGGTGCGGTGCTATGATGGAGTCTGCTTTGTTGAAGATGTGGTGAGGACATGGGTCTGTGGGGGATCCTGAGTGGATGGAGTTCATCAGGCGGATGGTGTCCTCAGTGGAGATTGGGTTCCAGTCGTTAAGGATGTTCAAGGGGGGTGAAGGTCCTGCAGCAGGTTGGGTGGGTTGGTCTCCGGGTTGGTTGTCGAAGCTGTTGTGGATGTCTGCAATCTTGTTGTGGAAGAATGAGGCTAGTGAGTCGCAGAGGGCTTGAGAGGGGGTGATGTCGTTGGAGTTGGCCGAGGGGTTGGAAAATTCCTTGACGATGTTGAAGAGTTCCTTGCTGTTGTGGGCGTTGTTGTCAAGTTGATCCTTGAATGCTGTTTTCTTGGCCTTTCGGATTAGTTGGTGGTGAGTGCGGGAGGCGTTTTTGAAGGCGTCCTTGGTGCTAGTGGTTGGGTCTTTTTTCCAGGCCTTTTCAAAGGAGCGGCAGAGTTTCTTGGACTTCTTAAGATCATCGTTGAACCATGAGGCCTTCTTGCTGCCAAGTTTGCTTTGACGTTTTTTCAGTGGTGCTAAGGTGTCGGCGGTGTTGGATAACCATAGGGTGAGGTTGGCGGCGGCTTGGTTTGGGTTAGAAGAGTGGGCTGGGGTGTTTAGAAGGAGCGATGCGGAGATCTGGTCGGTGGTGATTTTGTTCCAGTTTCTTTGCAGAGTTGGTTGGAGGTGGTTGGTGGGTTTTGGCTTGTTGTAGGTGAAGTGAACGCAGCTGTGGTCAGTCCAGAGGAGATCCGTAGTGTGGCTGAAGGAGACATGATTGCTGGAGGTGAAGATGGGGTCGAGTGTGTGACCTGCGATGTGGGTGGGGGAAGTGACCAGTTGTTTAAGTCCGAGGTTGGCGAGGTTGTCCAAGAGGGTGGTGGTGTTGCGGTTGTTGATCTTTTCAAGGTGAAAGTTGAGGTCTCCCAGAAGGATGTAGTCTTTGGAGGGGAGCGCGTGTGGAGTGATGAAGTCCGTGATGTCTTCACTGAATTTAGCGCGGGGTCCTGGTGGTCTGTAGAGGAGGGTGCCTCTGAGTGTGGTCTTGGGGTCGATGTGTATTTGGAAGTGAAGGTGTTCGGAGTTGGCGAGGTTGGCGTCAGAGCTGGTTGAGATGCGGATTGATTTCTTATGGACGATAGCGATTCCTCCTCCTGTGTGGCCGGTACGGTCCTTGCGTGTGATCTTATAGTCTTCAGGGATGGCAATGGTGATGTCTGGGGCGGAGGAAGCGTTCATCCATGTTTCAGTTAGGAAGGCGACGTCTGGAGAGATGGTGTCTAGTAGATTCCATAGGTCAATGGCGTGTCTGTGGACCGAGCGGGTGTTGAGAAGGATGCATTGTAGGTGGTTGGGGTCGGGAATCTGTGGAGTGGTCGTGGCGGAGATGCAGTCGGTGCCACTGAATTTGCAGGAGTAGCATGAGAAAGGTCCATGAGTGTGTCCAGGAGCGGCTTGGACGCAGATGGGGGCGCGACCGGGGTTAAGGGCTAGGAGGGTGGCGGCATCGTAGGTGATGCGGGGGGCAATGCAGCACGAGGGGCAGGGGGTGTGGCGCTGGGCGCGGTCCAGGCGCGGACGGGCGTAGACGGGCTTACCTTTGGCGCACCTTCGGCGCGGATTGGGCGCGGACGCTGCGCGTAGACGCTGCGCGCGGGAGCTACTGTCATATATGGATGGTGGAGGGGGAGGGGCGAGGGCGTCTCAGCTGGGAGGCGGGGCGGGCACACGAGGACAACAACAACAGTCAAAATGGAGGCGGAGGGGGGAGCACAGCGGAGCACTACAGGTAGACGCGCAAAACAGCAGTAACAATCACCAAACAATGCAAATCAAGCAAAGAGGCAGGCAGCAGGCAATAATAGTCGGCAGATGCACAGGCAAAGCAGCGCTACGATACCAAAACCAGCAGGGGACGCTGGGAGCGACCACTCGGCTCGAGGAGAGGAGTGAGTCACAGCGCACTAAGGTGGAGAAGCGCTATTTGAGGACAGTGGGAGGGCGTCTCAGCTGGGAGGCGGGGCGGGCACACGAGGACAACAACAACAGTCAAAATGGAGGCGGAGGGGGGAGCACAGCGGAGCGCTACAGGTAGATGCGCAAAACAGCAGTAACAATCACCAAACAATGCAAATCAAGCAAAGAGGCAGGCAGCAGGCAATAATAGTCGGCAGATGCACAGGCAAAGCAGCGCTACGATACCAAAACCAGCAGGGGACGCTGGGAGCGACCACTCGGCTCGAGGAGAGGAGTGAGTCACAGCGCACTAAGGTGGAGAAGCGCTATTTGAGGACAGTGGGAGGGCGTCTCAGCTGGGAGGCGGGGCGGGCACACGAGGACAACAACAACAGTCAAAATGGAGGCGGTGGGGGGAGCACAGCGGAGCGCTACAGGTAGACGCGCAAAACAGCAGTAACAATCACCAAACAATGCAAATCAAGCAAAGAAGCAGGCAATAATAGTCGGCAGATGCACAGGCAAAGCAGCGCTACGATACCAAAACCAGCAGGGGACGCTGGGAGCGACCACTCGGCTCGAGGAGAGGAGTGAGTCACAGCGCACTAAGGTGGAGAAGCGCTATTTGAGGACAGTGGGAGGGCGTCTCAGCTGGGAGGCGGGGCGGGCACACGAGGACAACAACAACAGTCAAAATGGAGGCGGAGGGGGGAGCACAGCGGAGCGCTACAGGTAGACGCGCAAAACAGCAGTAACAATCACCAAACAATGCAAATCAAGCAAAGAGGCAGGCAGCAGGCAATAATAGTCGGCAGATGCACAGGCAAAGCAGCGCTACGATACCAAAACCAGCAGGGGACGCTGGGAGCGACCACTCGGCTCGAGGAGAGGAGTGAGTCACAGCGCACTAAGGTGGAGAAGCGCTATTTGAGGACAGTGGGAGGGCGTCTCAGCTGGGAGGCGGGGCGGGCACACGAGGACAACAACAACAGTCAAAATGGAGGCGGAGGGGGGAGCACAGCGGAGGGCTACAGGTAGACGCGCAAAACAGCAGTAACAATCACCAAACAATGCAAATCAAGCAAAGAGGCAGGCAGCAGGCAATAATAGTCGGCAGATGCACAGGCAAAGCAGCGCTACGATACCAAAACCAGCAGGGGACGCTGGGAGCGACCACTCGGCTCGAGGAGAGGAGTGAGTCACAGCGCACTAAGGTGGAGAAGCGCTATTTGAGGACAGTGGGAGGGCGTCTCAGCTGGGAGGCGGGGCGGGCACACGAGGACAACAACAACAGTCAAAATGGAGGCGGAGGGGTAGCACAGCGGAGCGCTACAGGTAGACGCGCAAAACAGCAGTAACAATCACCAAACAATGCAAATCAAGCAAAGAGGCAGGCAGCAGGCAATAATAGTCGGCAGATGCACAGGCAAAGCAGCGCTACGATACCAAAACCAGCAGGGGACGCTGGGAGCGACCACTCGGCTCGAGGAGAGGAGTGAGTCAGTCAAAGGAGAAATAGCGGGTGCAGGGGCACCCGCTATTTCTCCTTTTACTACTTTGAACGCTTGCTCTTGTTCAGTAGACCAATTGAATGCCACATTTTTCCTTAGTAACTTCCTCAGTGGTTCCACCTTTTCAGCATAGCTTTGAATGAATTTAGCGTAGTATTCGCTGAGGCCCAAAAACGATTTTAAACACTCCTTATCATTTGGGTTTGGTGCGTCTTTTATGGCCTTCACAAGATCATCATTTGGAGTGATTCCTTCAGAAGACAAAACGTGACCTAAGTACTCTATTTTGTTTGTCATGAACTTGCATTTGTCCTTAGAGACAGTCATTCCTTTTTTTTCAAGGTGCCCAAGATCTTTTCAAGAATTTCCAAATGATCATGTACAGTCTCTGAATGTATTAGTATATCATCTTGGAATGCTTCTACACCCTTCATTCCTCTAAATAAAATGTCCATCAATTTTTGAAAAACGCCTGATGAGGAAGCTAAACCAAATGGCAGGCGGATGTATCTGTACGCACCAAAAGGTGTGATAAATGTTGTCAACTTCTTTGAATTTTCAGTCAAACACACCTGGTGATATGCCGCTTTCAGGTCAATTAAGGTGAAATATTTTGAACCTGTAACTGATTGCAATATGTCTTGGATCTTTGGGAGTGGGTGACAGTTTATTATGATATTCTTGTCTAGGCTTCTGAGGTCTACACACAACCTTATTTCACCAGTTTTTTTCTTTTTAGAAACTACTATAGCTGATACCCACTCTGATTCATCAGCTTCTTCAATTACACCCTCATTGCTCAATTTATCCAGAACCTCTTTCAATTCTTTTTTAATTGACAATGGAATGCTTCTTACCTTATGTTTACTGGGAACAGCACCATTTTTTAATTTTATTTCATGAGTGAAACCTTTGACGCACCCTATTTCGTTTTTGAAAACATCCTTGTATTTTTCCATGGTACATTTAAGCTCATTTTGATTGTCATCTAAGCATACGCTGTTATGTTATGTTATGTTATGTTATTTATATTTTTATAGCGCACAGCTGCCCCAGCAAAGGGGCGTCCTGGAGCTTTGACAGACACTATAACATAACACACAATAAAAGAAAGGGGCAACTATTCGGACACGGGAAACAAGAAGGTTTTAATCGCCTGCCTAAAGGCGAGCAGGTCATCAAGAGCTCGGATGCGTACCGGGAGCGAGTTCCATAACCCTGCCGCAAGCACCCGAAAGGAGCGGCCACCCATTCTGCTCAGTTTGAAACGGGGGCAGACTGCCAAGTGGAGCGCCTCCGATCTCAAGGATCTCAAAGGAATATAAGGAGTAAGTAAGTTGGCAAGTGCCGGCGGCGAGGAAGATTTCAAAATTTTAAAGGCCAGACACAGCGCTTTGAACTTAATTCGCTGTCTGACCGGGAGCCAATGAAGGGCCACGATAGTACCAGACACTGAGCAATGTCTGGGGAGGCCCACAATGGCCCGTGCCGCGGCGTTTTGCACCCTTTGGAGCCTAGAGGCCTCCGCTTGATTCATCCCTAACATCAGCGAGCTGCCGTAGTCCAGCCGAGATAGAATTGATGCCTGGACCACAAGCTGTCTGGTAGGGGGGTCAAAATACTTTAAAACCGGCCTTATGCCCCGCAGGATGCCATAACACGTGGCAGCCACCTTCTTGGTGTGATCCATAAAAGTGAGCGCAGAGTCCAGCCAAATGCCTAGATTTCTCACTCCAGAGGCTGGAATCGGAGTGACGCCCAACTCTGGTGGCCACCACTGGTTTCCCCATAGCTCAGCGTGCTTCCCTAATACCAACACCTCAGTTTTGGTGGCATTCAACTGAAGGCAGTTGGTCCGAAGCCAGCTTGCTACTGCCACCAGACCCGCTCGGAATCTGGGGGCCTCCACCTCAGGGTCTCCACTAAGTGTCACCGCCAGCTGTGTGTCGTCAGCATATGAGGTCATCGTCAAACCCCACTGTTTGACGACTGCAGCTAACGGTTTCACATAGAGGTTGAACATTGTAGGGCTCAACGAGGATCCCTTGGGACTCCCAGCTCCAAGGAATGGGTGGCGGATTGACCTGGTGGTATAGCCACTTTAAAGGTTCGATCCGATAGAAAGGATCGAAACCACTGGAGAGCGATGTCAGTAACTCCAGCTTCCTGTAAGCGTTGGATCAGTATATGGTGGGACACAGTATCGAAAGCAGCGCTTAGGTCTAACAACAAAAGCGCTGCTGTACGTCCCGAGTCAAGTACCTGGCGAAGATGTTCCGTGATGTAAAGTAATGCCGTCTCGGTACTGTGTCCTGGCCGGAAGCCATTCTGACTGGTATCCAATATCTGGTTGCGAGCCAGATGCTCAGACAGAACAGAGTTGACGTGGGCTTCCGTTACTTTAGCTATCCAAGGCAAAAGGGATATAGGTCGGTAATTTTCTGGCATCCGGGGGTCAGAGTTGGCCTTTTTTAAAATAGGAGTGACCACTGCCTGTTTCCATGCAGTGGGTACCGTTCTGTTGGACAATGACATATTGATGAGGTTCAATATGGGAGCTCGGCACAGCGGGGAAAGTGTGCTGATAAAGGCTGGCTTCAACGGGTCTAGAGGAGAACCTGACTTAACCCTAAGGCTAAGCCTGTCAAAGGTCTCAATGGACAAGTCTTGTAGAATAGCCAGGGTCTCATATCCCAGCGCATCGGGGTCGATTACCTCTGGATTCGGACGGCATGTATCAAATCCTTGGTAAATTTTTTCCACTTTCTCTAAGAAAAAAGTGGCCAGATTTTCACAGTGGGAGTCTGTGCAAATCACCTCCGAGGTGGCTCTTTTTTTCATAAGGTCCTTCAGGACCTTGAAGATCAGTTTCGATGGATTGGAACTGGTTGCAAATTCCTGAGCATAAAATGCGGCTCGTGTTCTGCAAATAGCCCTGTGATAGAGCTTCAGATCAGCGAAATACCGAATTTTCAGAGCAGGATCATAAGATCTTCTCCATTCCCTCTCTGTTTTTCGGCAAGATTTTTTCAGCTCTGCAAGAGACTCATTATACCAAGGGCTAGGTGTTTTTGTCCGGCCTTTCGACCACCGCAGCGGTATAAGAGAATCAAGAGCGTCGGTGATCCAGGTGCAGAACTGTTGGTAGCCTTGATTCACATTTACAAAGGTGCTCAAAGGTTTCTGTTCCAATAAACTGTAAAACTCTTCAAGTTTGAGCTTATGCCAAAGCCTTTTTAAAATAGGTCTGTCCACCGATATGAAAGGCTTATCGTAGACCGGACAGAAGGCTTCCACTAGCAGATGATCCGTCCAACCCATCAGCATAGGGTCTGACAAATTCACCCCCTCAAGCGTGGTAAAAAAGGGGTCCAAAATATGGCCCCCTGAGTGGGTAGGAAGGGTGACAAGCTGGATGAGTTGAAGAGCTTCAAGATCCGCCAGCAGAGTGTTCACGGTTGTAGATGACCCATTATCAAAATGGATATTAAGGTCCCCCAAGATGTTAAAATTGGCACAACCGAGCGCTATAGGGCTGACCATATCGGCCAGCGCGGACTTGAAGACAGAATCATTGCCGGGAGGGCGGTAGATGAGCATACCGCTGAATGTAAAATGATGGCTAAAAGCAACTTTGAAGATAGCACTTTCACATGCGGGCAGTCCCGAGAGTTTCCATTCAGCCGGAAAACAGGATTTAACTGCCATGGCGATACCACCTCCTCTTGTGGCCCTATTGGACGTAAAGATCGTATAGTTCTGAGGAAAAGCTAGATTCAGTATAGCAGAATCCGAATCCTGAAGCCAGGTTTCGGTCAGTAGGAAGAGATCAGGATCGTCTTTCTCAATCAGTTCACGAATGAACTGATAATGTTTGGCCAGAGACCTGACATTTAAGCACCAGATCCGAAGATCCCGAGACGCAGCACGCTTGCGTATGATGGGAGTAGCGTCTTCCAGGGAGCGGATCTTAGTGGGGCTCGTGAGTGACCAGCCTTTGCAGGCACAGCTATATGGGCCAACTAATGGGTCCACAGGCTTGCATATACATCCTCTGGACCTTTGTCCTATAGCCAACAGTTCTAACCGTGTATAGGACAACATACCGCCAGGGACTGCAGAGCTCCACAACGAAGGGGAACAGGGCCTGCCCGCCTCGCGCTACCTCGACGCGGACGAGCGCAGACGGGCAGGACTCTGGCACGACTCCGGCTAAGCGACGGCGTCCCAACCTGCGCGTCCCGCTGTTCACCCAATCTTCGCTCAAAATTATAGGATCCTTTGCACCAGGTTTTAACAATACACCTAATTTCGCCAAGTCTCTCCACCCAATTAAGATCCTCCCTTTTTCTGCAACATAGATCTTAGTATTTATCGTTCTGTCTCTAAATGTAAATGTATCACAAAAATATCCTAACATATTTATGTCTTGCTCACCAAAAGCTTTTGGATTCACATCAGATTCCATTAAGTCAACATCATGCCATTTCTCTTCAAATAGTTTATCAGATATGGTTGTGATAGGTGATCCAGAGTCGGCTGTGAATTGCAGCTCAACATCACCAATCTTGGCATCACCTATTGGTCCCTTTATTCTCCCATCCACCATTTCTACATACAAAATTATATTTGCACACATTTCTTCGTCATAGTCTACAACAGTGTTTACATTTACATTACTGTACGTTCTTCTTGATTTACATAAATTTGTATTGTGACCAAATTTTTTGCACTTTAAACACTTTTTCCCAATTGCAGGACACGTTTTGCAGTCAGCTAAATGCTCTTTTGATCCACACCTAAAACAATTTAATTGTTTTCCTCCTACCTTTTTCTCACTCCAATTTCTTTCATAGCTTTTGTTCTCACTTTTTCTCTTGTCCTGTAGATAAAATACATTAGCATTACCACCTGCACTAGACAACTTTTTAGTTGATACCATTGACCTTTCTATCCCTTTTGCAATGTCTACAACCTCTTGTAGCGTCGGTTTTTTGCACGCCAGTAATCTCTCCTGTACCTTTTTTGAATAACAGTAAAACACAATCTGGTCTCTGATATAAATATCAGTCATATCATCAAATTCACATTCTTTTGCTAGGACTCGCAAACATGCAATATATTCGTCAATTGTCTCCCCTTCATGCTGCTTTCTTAGCGCAAATTTGTGCCTTCCTACCATTATGTTACTTTCTTCATCAAATTGAATCTCAAGTCTTTTTACTGCTTCCTGGTACTCATTCAATGGTAGAAAAACTCCTGGGGGACTCTCATACTCAGGTAAGCTATCAAATACTTCTTGCCCGGCTCTTCCTAAAAGGCCAAACAATAATGAACACTTTCTCTCAGCGTCATATCCTTTACCATCTATGGACACAATATAATTTTCAAATGACCTAATCCATTTCTTCCACTTCATGGTTGGTTTCCCTGGCTCATCAAGGAAAAGTGGTGGCACACATATGTTATTGCTCTGTGCCATATTAACCTTCAAATCTCTTCCTTGTATGTCTTTTTTATACTCTTTATAATTTTTAATAAAAGACTTCCTTTGCTGCCTCATACGTTGCTTGTCTGTTGCCAAAACTCCTTATTTTAAATCAAATATAGTTTTCTTTGCTTACTTACTCATGCCTATATTGAGTATTATATTCACTTTTAGTGTATTTTAAAGTTTATGTTTAGCACGATAAATGTTCCAACTTTCAAATCGCCGCTTTTGCCGTCACTCTTGCTCAATGTAAATCAAGCCGGCACCGTGATATTCTGAGGAGATTTTATTTCAAAGATGGCCGCACGTTTTTGACGTTCGCTGACGTTTTTGGCTTGCATCCAATGGTTACATAGAGAGCTAAGACCTCTGCTCCCAGCATGCTTCACGCGCACAGCTGACAGGATTCTTCAGCGCGTTTACACCGACAGCCTTCACACGCACAACTGACAGGATTCTTCAGCGCGTATATACCGACAGCCTTCACACGCACAGCTGACAGATTCTTCAGCGCGTTTACGCCGGCAGCCTTCACACGCACAGCTGACAGATTCTTCAGCGCGTTTACGCCGGCAGCTTTCACCTCTCCCGTAATAACTCCAGATGCACTTACTTCAAGTCCTTCACTTTAAATTCCGCATCCCTTCATTTTTCGTTTACCGAACTGTCACGATGACTCGCCAATCAGCACCGCAACTCTTCACACGAGATAACCTTCACCCGTGGGCCCATGTCCGACCCCCGTCCTCGTCGCCAATTGTTGTAAAGCAATTAAATAATGAAAAGGACAATTAAGTAAAGAAAGATCTAAGAGCCAAGTTCTGAGCTGGGATGGTGCAGTGAGCTAAAAAACGGTGATGGATCAAGCCCTGATCTTTGGACTGGGTAAGAGTGGTCTGCTTAATTCAGTCACTCTGTTCATCACCACCCCCTTTTCTGAATCATTTTGTCCACCATAAGCGTGGAAGGGTATACTCAGATGTGAGTCCCTTGCTCATTGCACTATCAGGATTCAAGCAAGCCGGGCCGACGACGCCTGAAATGGCAGAAACCGGTCCCCGGAAGCTTGTTTCCTTCCCAGTATAAGAATTGGCTTGGTAGTTTGGTTTGACCTGCTCCCATCATGCACTGGGACAGGAACAGACTAATTTGCATATAGCCAAGTTCTGAGCTGGGATGGTGCAGTGAGCTAAAAAACGGTGATGGATCAAGCCCTGATCTTTGGACTGGGTAGGAGTGGTCTGCTTAATTCAGGCACTCTGTTCATCACCACCCCCTTTTCTGAATCATTTTGTCCACCATAAGCGTGGAAGGGTATACTCAGATGTGAGTCCCTTGCTCATTGCACCATCAGGATTCAAGCAAGCCGGGCCGACGATGCCTGAAATGGCAGAAACCGGTCCCCGGAAGCTTGTTTCCTTCCCAGTATAAGAATTGGCTTGGTAGTTTGGTTTGCCCTGTTCCCATCATGCACTGGGACAGGAACAGACTAATTTGCATATAGCCAAGTTCTGAGCTGGGATGGTGCAGTGAGCTAAAAAACGGTGATGGATCAAGCCCTGATCTTTGGACTGGGTAAGAGTGGTCTGCTTAATTCAGGCACTCTGTTCATCACCACCCCCTTTTCTGAATCATTTTGTCCACCATAAGCGTGGAAGGGTATACTCAGATGTGAGTCCCTTGCTCATTGCACCATCAGGATTCAAGCAAGCCGGGCCGACGACGCCTGAAATGGCAGAAACCGGTCCCCGGAAGCTTGTTTCCTTCCCAGTATAAGAATTGGCTTGGTAGTTTGGTTTGCCCTGTTCCCATCATGCACTGGGACAGGAACAGACTAATTTGCATATAGCCAAGTTCTGAGCTGGGATGGTGCAGTGAGCTAAAAAACGGTGATGGATCAAGCCCTGATCTTTGGACTGGGTAAGAGTGGTCTGCTTAATTCAGGCACTCTGTTCATCACCACCCCCTTTTCTGAATCATTTTGTACACCATAAGCGTGGAAGGGTATACTCAGATGTGAGTCCCTTGCTCATTGCACCATCAGGATTCAAGCAAGCCGGGCCGACGACGCCTGAAATGGCAGAAACCGGTCCCCGGAAGCTTGTTTCCTTCCCAGTATAAGAATTGGCTTGGTAGTTTGGTTTGCCCTGTTCCCATCATGCACTGGGACAGGAACAGACTAATTTGCATACAGCCAAGTTCTGAGCTGGGATGGTGCAGTGAGCTAAAAAACGGTGATGGATCAAGCCCTGATCTTTGGACTGGGTAAGAGTGGTCTGCTTAATTCAGGCACTCTGTTCATCACCACCCCCTTTTCTGAATCATTTTGTCCACCATAAGCGTGGAAGGGTATACTCAGATGTGAGTCCCTTGCTCATTGCACCATCAGGATTCAAGCAAGCCGGGCCGACGACGCCTGAAATGGCAGAAACCGGTCCCCGGAAGCTTGTTTCCTTCCCAGTATAAGAATTGGCTTGGTAGTTTGGTTTGCCCTGTTCCCATCATGCACTGGGACAGGAACAGACTAATTTGCATATAGCCAAGTTCTGAGCTGGGATGGTGCAGTGAGCTAAAAAACGGTGATGGATCAAGCCCTGATCTTTGGACTGGGTAAGAGTGGTCTGCTTAATTCAGGCACTCTGTTCATCACCACCCCCTTTTCTGAATCATTTTGTCCACCATAAGCGTGGAAGGGTATACTCAGATGTGAGTCCCTTGCTCATTGCATTATCAGGATTCAAGCAAGCCGGGCCGACGACGCCTGAAATGGCAGAAACCGGTCCCCGGAAGCTTGTTTCCTTCCCAGTATAAGAATTGGCTTGGTAGTTTGGTTTGCCCTGTTCCCATCATGCACTGGGACAGGAACAGACTAATTTGCATATAGCCAAGTTCTGAGCTGGGATGGTGCAGTGAGCTAAAAAACGGTGATGGATCAAGCCCTGATCTTTGGACTGGGTAAGAGTGGTCTGCTTAATTCAGGCACTCTGTTCATCACCACCCCCTTTTCTGAATCATTTTGTCCACCATAAGCGTGGAAGGGTATACTCAGATGTGAGTCCCTTGCTCATTGCACCATCAGGATTCAAGCAAGCCGGGCCGACGACGCCTGAAATGGCAGAAACCGGTCCCCGGAAGCTTGTTTCCTTCCCAGTATAAGAATTGGCTTGGTAGTTTGGTTTGCCCTGTTCCCATCATGCACTGGGACAGGAACAGACTAATTTGCATATAGCCAAGTTCTGAGCTGGGATGGTGCAGTGAGCTAAAAAACGGTGATGGATCAAGCCCTGATCTTTGGACTGGGTAAGAGTGGTCTGCTTAATTCAGTCACTCTGTTCATCACCACCCCCTTTTCTGAATCATTTTGTCCACCATAAGCGTGGAAGGGTATACTCAGATGTGAGTCCCTTGCTCATTGCACTATCAGGATTCAAGCAAGCCGGGCCGACGACGCCTGAAATGGCAGAAACCGGTCCCCGGAAGCTTGTTTCCTTCCCAGTATAAGAATTGGCTTGGTAGTTTGGTTTGACCTGCTCCCATCATGCACTGGGACAGGAACAGACTAATTTGCATATAGCCAAGTTCTGAGCTGGGATGGTGCAGTGAGCTAAAAAACGGTGATGGATCAAGCCCTGATCTTTGGACTGGGTAGGAGTGGTCTGCTTAATTCAGGCACTCTGTTCATCACCACCCCCTTTTCTGAATCATTTTGTCCACCATAAGCGTGGAAGGGTATACTCAGATGTGAGTCCCTTGCTCATTGCACCATCAGGATTCAAGCAAGCCGGGCCGACGATGCCTGAAATGGCAGAAACCGGTCCCCGGAAGCTTGTTTCCTTCCCAGTATAAGAATTGGCTTGGTAGTTTGGTTTGCCCTGTTCCCATCATGCACTGGGACAGGAACAGACTAATTTGCATATAGCCAAGTTCTGAGCTGGGATGGTGCAGTGAGCTAAAAAACGGTGATGGATCAAGCCCTGATCTTTGGACTGGGTAAGAGTGGTCTGCTTAATTCAGGCACTCTGTTCATCACCACCCCCTTTTCTGAATCATTTTGTCCACCATAAGCGTGGAAGGGTATACTCAGATGTGAGTCCCTTGCTCATTGCACCATCAGGATTCAAGCAAGCCGGGCCGACGACGCCTGAAATGGCAGAAACCGGTCCCCGGAAGCTTGTTTCCTTCCCAGTATAAGAATTGGCTTGGTAGTTTGGTTTGCCCTGTTCCCATCATGCACTGGGACAGGAACAGACTAATTTGCATATAGCCAAGTTCTGAGCTGGGATGGTGCAGTGAGCTAAAAAACGGTGATGGATCAAGCCCTGATCTTTGGACTGGGTAAGAGTGGTCTGCTTAATTCAGGCACTCTGTTCATCACCACCCCCTTTTCTGAATCATTTTGTACACCATAAGCGTGGAAGGGTATACTCAGATGTGAGTCCCTTGCTCATTGCACCATCAGGATTCAAGCAAGCCGGGCCGACGACGCCTGAAATGGCAGAAACCGGTCCCCGGAAGCTTGTTTCCTTCCCAGTATAAGAATTGGCTTGGTAGTTTGGTTTGCCCTGTTCCCATCATGCACTGGGACAGGAACAGACTAATTTGCATACAGCCAAGTTCTGAGCTGGGATGGTGCAGTGAGCTAAAAAACGGTGATGGATCAAGCCCTGATCTTTGGACTGGGTAAGAGTGGTCTGCTTAATTCAGGCACTCTGTTCATCACCACCCCCTTTTCTGAATCATTTTGTCCACCATAAGCGTGGAAGGGTATACTCAGATGTGAGTCCCTTGCTCATTGCACCATCAGGATTCAAGCAAGCCGGGCCGACGACGCCTGAAATGGCAGAAACCGGTCCCCGGAAGCTTGTTTCCTTCCCAGTATAAGAATTGGCTTGGTAGTTTGGTTTGCCCTGTTCCCATCATGCACTGGGACAGGAACAGACTAATTTGCATATAGCCAAGTTCTGAGCTGGGATGGTGCAGTGAGCTAAAAAACGGTGATGGATCAAGCCCTGATCTTTGGACTGGGTAAGAGTGGTCTGCTTAATTCAGGCACTCTGTTCATCACCACCCCCTTTTCTGAATCATTTTGTCCACCATAAGCGTGGAAGGGTATACTCAGATGTGAGTCCCTTGCTCATTGCATTATCAGGATTCAAGCAAGCCGGGCCGACGACGCCTGAAATGGCAGAAACCGGTCCCCGGAAGCTTGTTTCCTTCCCAGTATAAGAATTGGCTTGGTAGTTTGGTTTGCCCTGTTCCCATCATGCACTGGGACAGGAACAGACTAATTTGCATATAGCCAAGTTCTGAGCTGGGATGGTGCAGTGAGCTAAAAAACGGTGATGGATCAAGCCCTGATCTTTGGACTGGGTAAGAGTGGTCTGCTTAATTCAGGCACTCTGTTCATCACCACCCCCTTTTCTGAATCATTTTGTCCACCATAAGCGTGGAAGGGTATACTCAGATGTGAGTCCCTTGCTCATTGCACCATCAGGATTCAAGCAAGCCGGGCCGACGACGCCTGAAATGGCAGAAACCGGTCCCCGGAAGCTTGTTTCCTTCCCAGTATAAGAATTGGCTTGGTAGTTTGGTTTGCCCTGTTCCCATCATGCACTGGGACAGGAACAGACTAATTTGCATATAGCCAAGTTCTGAGCTGGGATGGTGCAGTGAGCTAAAAAACGGTGATGGATCAAGCCCTGATCTTTGGACTGGGTAAGAGTGGTCTGCTTAATTCAGGCACTCTGTTCATCACCACCCCCTTTTCTGAATCATTTTGTCCACCATAAGCGTGGAAGGGTGTACTCAGATGTGAGTCCCTTGCTCATTGCACCATCAGGATTGAAGCAAGCCGGGCCGACGACGCCTGAAATGGCAGAAACCGGTCCCCGGAAGCTTGTTTCCTTCCCAGTATAAGAATTGGCTTGGTAGTTTGGTTTGCCCTGTTCCCATCATGCACTGGGACAGGAACAGACTAATTTGCATATAGCCAAGTTCTGAGCTGGGATGGTGCAGTGAGCTAAAAAACGGTGATGGATCAAGCCCTGATCTTTGGACTGGGTAAGAGTGGTCTGCTTAATTCAGGCACTCTGTTCATCACCACCCCCTTTTCTGAATCATTTTGTACACCATAAGCGTGGAAGGGTATACTCAGATGTGAGTCCCTTGCTCATTGCACCATCAGGATTCAAGCAAGCCGGGCCGACGACGCCTGAAATGGCAGAAACCGGTCCCCGGAAGCTTGTTTCCTTCCCAGTATAAGAATTGGCTTGGTAGTTTGGTTTGCCCTGTTCCCATCATGCACTGGGACAGGAACAGACTAATTTGCATACAGCCAAGTTCTGAGCTGGGATGGTGCAGTGAGCTAAAAAACGGTGATGGATCAAGCCCTGATCTTTGGACTGGGTAAGAGTGGTCTGCTTAATTCAGGCACTCTGTTCATCACCACCCCCTTTTCTGAATCATTTTGTCCACCATAAGCGTGGAAGGGTATACTCAGATGTGAGTCCCTTGCTCATTGCACCATCAGGATTCAAGCAAGCCGGGCCGACGACGCCTGAAATGGCAGAAACCGGTCCCCGGAAGCTTGTTTCCTTCCCAGTATAAGAATTGGCTTGGTAGTTTGGTTTGCCCTGTTCCCATCATGCACTGGGACAGGAACAGACTAATTTGCATATAGCCAAGTTCTGAGCTGGGATGGTGCAGTGAGCTAAAAAACGGTGATGGATCAAGCCCTGATATTTGGACTGGGTAAGAGTGGTCTGCTTAATTCAGGCACTCTGTTCATCACCACCCCCTTTTCTGAATCATTTTGTCCACCATAAGCGTGGAAGGGTATACTCAGATGTGAGTCCCTTGCTCATTGCATTATCAGGATTCAAGCAAGCCGGGCCGACGACGCCTGAAATGGCAGAAACCGGTCCCCGGAAGCTTGTTTCCTTCCCAGTATAAGAATTGGCTTGGTAGTTTGGTTTGCCCTGTTCCCATCATGCACTGGGACAGGAACAGACTAATTTGCATATAGCCAAGTTCTGAGCTGGGATGGTGCAGTGAGCTAAAAAACGGTGATGGATCAAGCCCTGATCTTTGGACTGGGTAAGAGTGGTCTGCTTAATTCAGGCACTCTGTTCATCACCACCCCCTTTTCTGAATCATTTTGTCCACCATAAGCGTGGAAGGGTATACTCAGATGTGAGTCCCTTGCTCATTGCACCATCAGGATTCAAGCAAGCCGGGCCGACGACGCCTGAAATGGCAGAAACCGGTCCCCGGAAGCTTGTTTCCTTCCCAGTATAAGAATTGGCTTGGTAGTTTGGTTTGCCCTGTTCCCATCATGCACTGGGACAGGAACAGACTAATTTGCATATAGCCAAGTTCTGAGCTGGGATGGTGCAGTGAGCTAAAAAACGGTGATGGATCAAGCCCTGATCTTTGGACTGGGTAAGAGTGGTCTGCTTAATTCAGGCACTCTGTTCATCACCACCCCCTTTTCTGAATCATTTTGTCCACCATAAGAGTGGAAGGGTATACTCAGATGTGAGTCCCTTGCTCATTGCACCATCAGGATTGAAGCAAGCCGGGCCGACGACGCCTGAAATGGCAGAAACCGGTCCCCGGAAGCTTGTTTCCTTCCCAGTATAAGAATTGGCTTGGTAGTTTGGTTTGCCCTGTTCCCATCATGCACTGGGACAGGAACAGACTAATTTGCATATAGCCAAGTTCTGAGCTGGGATGGTGCAGTGAGCTAAAAAACGGTGATGGATCAAGCCCTGATCTTTGGACTGGGTAAGAGTGGTCTGCTTAATTCAGGCACTCTGTTCATCACCACCCCCTTTTCTGAATCATTTTGTCCGCCATAAGCGTGGAAGGGTATACTCAGATGTGAGTCCCTTGGTCATTGCACCATCAGGATTCAAGCAAGCCGGGCCGACGACGCCTGAAATGGCAGAAACCGGTCCCCGGAAGCTTGTTTCCTTCCCAGTATAAGAATTGGCTTGGTAATTTGGTTTGCCCTGTTCCCATCATGCACTGGGACAGGAACAGACTAATTTGCATATAGCCAAGTTCTGAGCTGGGATGGTGCAGTGAGCTAAAAAACGGTGATGGATCAAGCCCTGATCTTTGGACTGGGTAAGAGTGGTCTGCTTAATTCAGGCACTCTGTTCATCACCACCCCCTTTTCTGGATCATTTTGTCCACCATAAGCGTGGAAGGGTATACTCAGATGTGAGTCCCTTGCTCATTGCACCATCAGGATTCAAGCAAGCCGGGCCGACGACGCCTGAAATGGCAGAAACCGGTCCCCGGAAGCTTGTTTCCTTCCCAGTATAAGAATTGGCTTGGTAGTTTGGTTTGCCCTGTTCCCATCATGCACTGGGACAGGAACAGACTAATTTGCATATAGCCAAGTTCTGAGCTGGGATGGTGCAGTGAGCTAAAAAACGGTGATGGATCAAGCCCTGATCTTTGGACTGGGTAAGAGTGGTCTGCTTAATTCAGGCACTCTGTTCATCACCATCCCCTTTTCCGATCCCCGTCCTCGTCGCCAATTGTTGTAAAGCAATTAAATAATGAAAAGGACAATTAAGTAAAGAAAGATCTAAATGTATTCACGAAGTAAATGGGCCCACAGGGAGCCAAAAGAAAGGATGCAGTCTCTGGCAGAGCGGAACGGCATCTGACAGATGACAGCTGTGACGTCACATATGTAATCTCTGACATATCGTGACGCATACTCATGGACATAGAAAACATACGTGCCAAACTCAGATACAATAATATATTCAACACTCATGCTTTTCCCACAGTGGTTTAGAAGGGGATCTATAAGCTAAGCTGAAAGCATATTTTCTGTAAATTCACATTATCTTTCTCAGTCATGTGAGAATGAAGTCTGACATTCTCAGTAAAACATGTACATCCAACAAGGACAGAGACTGTCAGTTGATTCCTTTGTGTTCTACTGCAGCTTCCCAGAGTGTTCTAAAGAACAACTAGAGCGCTAACAGTCCTACTTATTACAAAGGTATGGCACACCTGAAGCCATCTTGATTGGAATAAAGTGGTAACTCATAAAACATTTAATTTAAAAAGGAACAAATAAGAGGGGGTATATTTTGCCATAGAAAGTATGATTAGTGCTGCAGAAAGAAAAATTAGGGCACAATTTGAGTGACTTCTCAAATCCTCTTCTATTTCATTAAAAAATTCTGACATGCAGTCTCCCAAGATTGCCACCAGAGACAAAAGAGCCCAAATGTAGCCCAAATATCACCCAGATGTAGCCCAAGTATAGCCCAATGACAGAATGTTCCAGAGTGTTCTAAAGAACAACTAGAGCGCTAACAGTCTTACTTATGACAAAAGACTGGCACACCAGAAGCCATCTTGATTGGAATGAAGTGGTTAGTCTGAAAACATTTAATTTAAAAAGGAACAAAATGAAGGGGTTCATTTTGCCATAGAAAGTATGATTAGTGCTGCAGAAAGAAAAATTAGGGCACATTTTGAGTGACTTCTCAAATCCTCTTCTATTTCATTAAAAAATTCTGGCATGCAGTCTCCCAAGATGGCCACCAGAGACAAAAGAGCCCAAATGTAGCCCAAATATCACCCAGATGTAGCCCAAGTATAGCCCAATGACAGAATGTCCCAGAGTGTTCTAAAGAACAACTAGAGCGCTAACAGTCTTACTTATGACAAAAGTATGGCACACCAGAAGCCATCTTGATTGGAATGAAGTGGTAAGTCTGAAAACATTTAATTTAAAAAGGAACAAAATGAGGGGGTTCATTTTGCCATAGAAAGTATGATTAGTGCTTCAGAAAGAAAAATTAGGGCATATTTTGAGTGACTTCTCAAATCCTCTTCTATTTCATTAAAAAATTCTGACATGCAGTCTCCCAATATGGCCACCAGAGACAAAAGAGCCCAAATGTAGCCCAAATATCACCCAGATGTAGCCCAAGTATAGCCCAATGACAGAATGTCCAGAGTGTTCTAAAGAACAACTAGAGCGCTAACAGTCTTACTTATGACAAAAGTATGGCACACCAGAAGCCATCTTGATTGGAATGAAGTGGTTAGTCTGAAAACATTTAATTAAAAAAGGAACAAAATGAGGGGGTTCATTTTGCCATAGAAAGTATGATTAGTGCTGCAGAAAGAAAAATTAGGGCATATTTTGAGTGACTTCTCAAATCCTCTTCTATTTCATTAAAAAATTCTGACATGCAGTCTCCCAATATGGCCACCAGAGACAAAAGAGCCCAAATGTAGCCCAAATATCACCCAGATGTAGCCCAAGTATAGCCCAATGACAGAATGTCCAGAGTGTTCTAAAGAACAACTAGAGCGCTAACAGTCTTACTTATGAAAAAAGTATGGCACACCAGAAGCCATCTTGATTGGAATGAAGTGGTTAGTCTGAAAACATTTAATTAAAAAAGGAACAAAATGAGGGGGTTCATTTTGCCATAGAAAGTATGATTAGTGCTGCAGAAAGAAAAATTAGGGCACATTTTGAGTGACTTCTCAAATCCTCTTCTATTTCATTAAAAAATTCTGGCATGCAGTCTCCCAAGATGACCACCAGAGACAAAAGAGCCCAAATGTAGCCCAAATATCACCCAGATGTAGCCCAAGTATAGCCCAATGACAGAATGTCCCAGAGTGTTATAAAGAACAACTAGAGCGCTAACAGTCTTACTTATGACAAAAGTATGGCACACCAGAAGCCATCTTAATTGGAATGAAGTGGTAAGTCTGAAAACATTTAATTTAAAAAGGAACAACATGAGGGGGTTCGTTTTGCCATTTTGAGTGACTTCTCAAATCCTCTTCTATTTCATTAAAATAATTCTGACATGCAGACTTCAACATGCACTTTGAATACCAGCAGCAGACTTCCCTGGTGAGCAGTAGCTTTACTACAGTGATCTAATGAGCAACTAGAGTGCTAACATTCAGAATTTATGGCAAATGTGTGACACATCTGAATGCCTTCTTGATGGAACCAAAGTAAACAAGCATTGAAAATGCAATAGATCTCGCCCTCGTTTAAGTTAAAGCCATTCTGTTTGTAATGAGGTGGCTTTTTAGCTTTGCTTTTATTAGTGTTTTTCAAACTTTCATGTAGATAACATGCATATGTATGAATATATGTATATGTATGCATGCATTTATATTTGTATTTATATAGATATGCAGATTATATATGTTTATATATGTATGTATATATATATATTCACTGAAAAAACCATAGGTTATAGACCATATATAGTTAGGAATTAGCATTTAAAAAACCTTATTTTACTCACACAAAACCATTGAAATTCCATATATAGTTAGTTGCACTAACTATATATTGCGCACCCGCAATCCACTGCTGATGATGTCACATATTACATCATTCATGACATGGTCAGTGACATCACTGATGACATCACTGATGACATCTCAAATGACATCACTGATGACATCACTGATGACAACATCCAGTGACTATGTTTCTGTAAAGTTAAAATATGTCTTACATATTGAAGAATGAGTGGATGTATAAGTGTCTGGACGAAGGATTTAGTAGGTGCATGACTGAATGTATGAGTGAGTGATTAAATGTGTCTCACTGAGTGCATGGGTTAGTGACTAAACTGTCTTAATTTGTGCATCATTATGTCTGTTGTTCTGTAAACTGCTGCATGTGTTGATCAGTAGCTATATGAGTAACTATATGGGTTATTGATTGATTGCCCAAGTATTTGCATGGGAGACTGAGTGTGTGTGTAGCTGGATGGGAGGTGTGTGACTCTGTACAGATCAATGTGTACTTGTATCAATGATTGTATAAGAGAGTAAGTATGTGTTAGTATATGGTTGAAAACGTAAGGTGCTCTATGTTTAACTGTATAGAGTAGAAAATGGAAGTGTGATTGATTCTTTACAGGACTGACTAGGTGTGTGAGTAACTCCATGGATGAGTGGCAGAGTGTGAGTGTCTGTATAGGTGTATGAGTGCATATGATTGTGTTGTAAACATGAGTGATTGTATGTATGAATGATTGTATGGGTGAATGAGTGAATGTGTGTGTAGACGTAGGAATCAGTGAGTACGTATGTAGTAACTAGTATTGGTGTGTCAATGGTTTCAAAAATTATACTCTGTTTTTAACACTGGGTGAAACAGAGGTTATATTAAAATGTGAGGAGATGCATTGTATTGTCACATGAATGATATCATCAGTGATGTGGTCATTGATGTCAAATGAGATGTCATCAGTGATGTCATCAGTGATGTCATTTGAGATGTCATCAGTGATGTCATCAGTGATGTCACTGACCATGTCATGAATGATGTAATATGTGACATCATCAGCAGTGGATTGCGGGTGCGCAATATATAGTTAGTGCAACTAACTATATATGGAATTTCAATGGTTTTGTGTGAGTAAAATAAGGTTTTTTAAATGCTAATTCCTAACTATATATGGTCTATAACCTATGGTTTTTTCAGTGAATTTTCAAGGTTTTGTAAATGCTAATTCCTAACTATATATGGTCTATAACCTATGGTTTTTTCAGTGAATTTCAATGGTTTTTTAATAGCAAATATCATAAGCTGTCGAATGTCAAGTACGTGGTAAGAATTTTTTTTTTCGTGTTTATGCACACTGATCTGCTTTGATTGCTGCCCCCCACCCCTCATTTCTATTAGGAGTACTCTCTCTTTGCAGATAGTGAAGGGTAGTTAACGCAGCCCTTTCCCCCTTTGTAATCCGTCGTGCCTGCTTCTCTCTCCATTTGATTGATTGTTCTCTTTGGTTCATTCTCTATTTACAAACAAGCACAGAGTCGCAATACTCTGTTTAGTCTTTGCAGATAGCGAAAAATCGTGTAAAAAAACAAAAGGAATCGAGCAAAATCAGTAGGCCACTAATGGGATCTCTTTTGACCTCGCTAAAATAGAAACATTAGGAACAACCTGTTGAAAATAGCAATGCGTATGTATATAAGCGGCGTTCATTTGTGTTCACAGTACCCCTTGTTGATTGTTTCAATCGAGCATTGAATTGTTCGAAGTTAATTCTCTTAACGATCTTCTCTACCTGCAAACGAGGAAGAATAGGAATATTCTATCTCCCTTTGCAGATAGTGAAGGGTAGGTAACGCAAGCCTTTAACACGTCGTACCTATTTCATTCCTCATTGATTGATTGATTGTCCGAACATTGACTGTTTGGGAATTAGTTCTTTTTGGAGGTATTCCCTGTTTGCAAATAAACGTAGGAAAATCTTTGCAAGTAGTGAAAGGGTACGTAATGCGGACCGTTCTCCCCCGTTGTAATCTGTCATGCCTATCTACTCCCTACTGATTGATGCACCTTTTTCACCCGGACCATTTACTAGAGATACGTCATCTGGCCCGACCAGAGAGCACCCCTAGTGAAAAGGACATATGCAATAATAACGAAGTGATCACTGTATCCTGTTAACAGAAACTTTACCATGAAACAACCTGGAAAGAAAAAAATAGGAAAACGAAAATCAGTAGGCCACTGATGAACATGAACTTTTATTAAACAACGAACAAAGAAACGATAACATAACGTAATGATAAAACCTATTAATGTCCTAGAAACAAGAAAACGTTAAAATATGCCAGTGGCGAGAGACCAGAAAAACAGTAAGAGAAACCAAATCACCCCTCGCTGTCCCACCGCCTGCCACGCCAAAAAAATCGATAGACTAGGGAAAATGCAAGTCAGTAGAACATCCACCCCCACTCTGGAAACTTCCAAGGTGGGGCAGGGTTCCGGCTACGCCCAGCCGGGAGCAGCCCATATAAGGCAGGTTCTGCTGCCACGCCTCGGCCAGGAGATCCTAACGTAGGGTGTAGCCGGAGGAGAGGCCGAGACCAGCGGGACCCGGCCAGGGGATTGCCTTTACAACGCTGAACAGTTGCAGGGGGGGGGAATGTCTCCTCGACCCTCCCCTCTCTCTCCCAGTCCGGCCGCGGTGGCCCTTGAGAGTTGCAGGTAGTCCCGCCACATGCTCTTCCGGTCCGACCACCAACGGTCGGGGGGCCGAGGCCGATGGGATCCGGCTGCAGCCGATAAACCAAGAAACCCGTTCATGGGGCCAGAGCCAGGGGCGTCCGGCCGACATCCACCGGAAGCCCGGCCCGAAGACGGACGGGACACTTCTTTCTTTTATAATGGCTGCGACAACACTGGAGGGGGATGTCTTGCACATGCCTCCGACCCCCCCCTCGTCCTCATCGCCTGGTCCGGCCATAACAAATCTCAAGCGAGACGCCGTGGGGTGCACTGGGAGGGAGAGACGGTGCGAACAGGCCTCTCCCGCCTCCCCAGGTGGAGGCTTCCCAGCTGCATCCTCAGCGCTCCAGGCGGTGGCATCCTAACAACTACAGTGCTGCACAGTTTCGGAACGACCTAGATAACGGTTCTTCCACTGTGGCCATGCTGCAACGTCTCGCCCGGCAGGGTGGAGCCCGTCCGCTCATGTGACCCCGCGATCGCCGGTAGCTGCCGAACTCTCAAAATGGCGGTCGACCTGGCAAGAGCGGGCCCAACATAAAGAAATGGCCCGGTCACTGGTTGACTCCACCACCGTAGTCCTCCACGACCTTGAAGATTCTAGAGGAGCCGCGGGAGTCTCCGACCCCCGATGGGGAATGACTGCCATGATCGCCCGTGGAGTGACGAAACTGTATCCGCGGGACGTCGGCGCTCCCATGCTGGCGCCAGCCTCACTTTGAATTACTACAATCCTGCAGACCTCACTTCCGGTGAAAGCACAGTGTGACCCGGTAGGAAAAATTATTGCACCCCCTCCCCTTTTTGACTGATAGTTCAAACCACCGATCCTTTCCTTTGCCCTTTTAACGGAACTTTGGACTGCCTCCCCCTCTTTTACATTTTCTAGAGAAAACAAAACATTAACCACTACATTAGCATAGCAGTTGACACCAGAACTGTTTTCAAATTGAAAACCAACAACATCTTCAACAGAATCCTTTTTGTTTCTGCTGTGACCCTGCTACAGCACAGGCATTGTCCCCAGCAGTAATTCTGCAATGCCGGTAAGAATAGCTGTGGTGCCTACTGGACTCACTCACCCCCGCGGCGCCCCACGCCGTTTTTTGCTGGGCGGCAACTTACTAGACATCACTTTCGTGCCATCTAGATTTCAGCGCGTTCTGCTGCCTTGGAACTATTCGCACAACAGACCGCTACTGACAAGAATATTTCATTATTGGTGCTGTCAATTTCAATAAATCTATTGGATAATTAAAAAGAAATTGCCACGGTCTCTTCGTTGTTTAAATGTTTTTACTGTTTTTGTTTTGTTGTATATATTTATATGTTATTAAAGTTTTATATTCCTACTACTTTGTTGGAGTGCTATATATTTTTAATGTGACACATAATTGTAAAAACTTTGATGTACAAAGAGTCATTCCTGGAATCTTCCGCTTCAGGCTCGGTCCCCTCCCCAATCACAATACAGGATGGTTTTCAGATAGTAGGAACGCGTGTGCTGTGACGGATCACATCGGGTGTGGGCCTTGATCTACTATAACTCCTTTGAAGAGGGGTGATTCTTTACAGCTGGGGCCATAAACTACATCTGCAGGGCTAGCTGATAGCCTAGGACCGGCCTGGACATTCGGACACAGAGGAAGAGGAGTGTCAGAGGGTGCGGTAGTGAATAGGGCGAAAGGGAGGTGTCGGGCGGGCACAGAGTGTGATTCTCAGGGAAGAGCAGCGCAGATGGGGGAAGGTTTATTGCCCATGCATAAGACAGAGAGCGGTGGTGACCAGTGCCTGGGGGAGATGCTTACGAGGGTGAGGAGCCATGCTACGAATCGACAGCGTGCAGAGAGTGGGTCTGGTCAAGACATCTAAAATGGCTGCCGTGCACGACAAAAGTGTGGCATTTCAAAAAAGGCAAGATGGCGCAGACAATGTTTTTCAACACTTCCTCATTTCCTTCGAATCGAACGTTAACAGACGTTGGGGCATATTACCAAAGTTAAGCGATATTTATCGCTAACGATGCTTACCAACCAATTTTTTACCACTAAGCATCGTCAGAAATTATCGAAGATAAACCTTACTATTATCAAGGTTTATCGCAAATGCGATAATAAACGGCCGCAATGCATGAATATCGCTAAAAACTCCGCGATATTCATGCATTACCGAGCTAATACTCTTAGCCATGTTATCCACCTCCCATTGGATAACATGGCTAAGAACTGCTCAGGGCAGGTGTTACTTTTTGGAGATATTCGCGCTTAGCGCGAATATCTCCAAAAGTTGGTAATAGGAGATAGATATCTTGCATGTTGTAATGCAAGTTATTGTGGTATATGGAACTCATACCATAATCTCTCAGGAAAGCAGAAACTGATCCTTTTGGGACCGCCTAAAAAGGCCTAGGGGGTGAGGAGTACTCTACTTTGCCCCCTTTTCACGTTCCGAACTATTTTATTTTACTCTCTTCTGTAATTACACAAAATACCAGCGATAAGATGCATCGGAGACACACAGTGAGAGAAAGGAGGCCGGAGATGAAGAAGACATGTCAAATACACATTGGAGATAATATAGTGGCAGAAGGGAAGTAAATATGAGTAAACTTACCATGTAACATAAAAATGTTGCACTCTATACTATAAGTCTCATTTTATACTACAATCACTTCGCTACAACCTCATAAATTAAAAATAAAAATAAATAATGTCTCAAACAATTTTTGATTTCTAAATATAAATTTATTCTTCAGAATTTTCTAAATTTGAAACAACTAGTAACATGTCCTCATCAGTAATTTCCTCTTCAATCATCTCATCTGGAATCTCCTCATTAAAAGTCTGCAATGATGATTCTTGTAACTCTATGGTCTCCAAACACTCGATAAATTCGCCATCAAGAGATTGATCAAAAAAATCATTCAAGTCATCTCCTCCTTCTGACAATATTTCATTATTGGTGCTGTCAATTTCAATCAATGTAGTGGAATCATTCAAGTCATCTCCTCGTGACAATATTTCATTATTGGTGCTCTCAATTTCAATCAATGTAGTGGAATCATTCAAGTCATCTCCTCCTTGTGACAATATTTCATTATTGGTGCTGTCCATTTCAATCAATCTAATGGAATCATACAAGCCATCTCCTCCTTGTGACAATATTTCATTATTGGTGCTCTCAATTTCAATCAATGTAGTGGAATCATTCAAGTCATCTCCTTGTGACAATATTTCATTCTTGGTGCTGTCCATTTCAATCAATCTAATGGAATCATACAAGTCATGTCCTCCTTGTGACAATATTTCATTATTGGTGCTCTCAATTTCAATCAATGTAGTGGACAATTCAAAAGAAATTGCCACGGTCTCTTCATTGTGAGCCATTTTATTTTGAAATTGCTTGCTGTAAATTGCAGAAAAAAATAATCACTTTCATTTATCGTTTTTAGTAATACATAATATAAAACTAACTTCATCAAGTATTTAGTATAACAGAAGGACTGCAAATAAATAACAGAAAACATTTTTCAAATTATCTTCAAGTGTACAACATAGTTCCCCTTACAAATTAACAACTCACCTTTTTAAAAGTAGCAGAAGTGTTAGTACTGTGTAAATCAAACACCAGAAATTCACCACCAAAAATTCCTCACAAATGTACCTCAGACAGTAGTATCACAAAATGGCTGTGGTTTCCTCTCATTTGACATATATACATAACCAATTAACTTTCATCACACACAAATACAAAACCAAAGTAACATTTTAATTGGTTCTAAATTTCAACACTTTCAAATGTGTTTTCCCCATGCAATTTTCCATAGGACATTTACATACGTCTACAGCCTGAATGGCTGAACGGAATTACACCAAACTTGGCAAAATGGTACATCAAACCTAAGAGGTCAGGAAGGATCTACTATGCCCCCTTATGGTCATTTCCCCCTTCGCTTTGGCCTCCTCTTGTCTCTCAATCCTACCGAGGGACAAGATGGCGGCCGCTACGGACTGTTTGGAATGTTGACAGACGCCGGAGAACCAATCAGCTTCGCAAAGCTCCGTAACGCGAAAAGTACGCGAAGCGGAGCGCTGTTACAGATATATATCTTTTTTTCAACGTTAATTTCTCAAAATCCACTGGAGCACATATATTGAGACCTAGCAAAGGCACATCGGGCTACCAGTCCCTAATATTTTGCCAAGTTTCGTGCAAATCCATTCAGCCGTTCGATTATTATTATTTTTTTTTTTTTTTGCCCCGCGGGGCCCTTTTAAAACCTCCACATCAAACCTAGGGGGTCAGCGAGGATCTACTATGCCCCCTTATAGTTATTTCCCCCTTTGTTTTGACCTCCTCTTGTCTCTCGATCCTACCGAGAGACAAGATGGCGGCCGCTACGGACTGTTTGGAATGTTGACAGACGCCGGAGAACCAATCAGCTTCGCTTCACAAAGCTCCGTTGCGCGAAAAGTCCGCGAACCAGAGCGCTAACCGGTCCGCTGTTACAGATATATATCTTTTTTTAAACGTTAATTTCTCAAAATCCACTGGAGCACATATATTGAGACCTACAAAAGGCACATCGGGCTACCAGTCCCTACAATTTTGCCAAGTTTCGTGCAAATCCATTCAGCCGTTCGGGCTAAAAGTGAGGCCAACCGCCCTATGGAAAACTCAATGTTAAAAACACGTTTTGGGACCCCCCTTTTTTCTCGGCCCCCACTGGACGAACCCCCCCCAAATTTTCAAGGGCTGCTCAGAAACAAAATGTGCCATTTTCCTGAAAATTTCAGCCGATTCCGTCCACAAACGCCAAAGTTATTAGACATAGAATTTTCAAAAAACCCATAGAGAAAAAATCCTAACTATATATACCTACTGGCGACCGCCAGTAGGTAATATACACATACATATATATAAATGCATATGCATATATATGCATATATATATGTGTATATGTATGTGTGTAGAGAGAGGTAGAGGTAGAGAGGTAGAGGTAGAGAGGTAGAGACTAGTAGAGAGAGGTAGAGAGGTAGAGAGTAGAGAGTGAGTAATAGAGAGTAGAGAGTGAGTAGTAGAGATTAGTAGAGAGCAGTAGAGAGAGTAGCAGAGAGTGAGTAGTAGAGAGTAGTAGAGTGAGTAGTAGAGAGTAGTAGAGAGTGAGTAGTAAAGAGTAGTAGAGAGTAAGTAGTAGAGTGAGTAGTAGAGAGCAGTAGAGAGTGAGTAGTAGAGAGTGGTAAAGAGTGAGTAGTAGAGAGTAGTAGAGAGTGAGTAGTAGAGAGGGAGTAGTAGAGAGTAGTAGAGAGTGAGTAGTAGAGAGTGAGTAGCGGAGAGAGGGAATAGTAGAGAGTAGTAGAGAGGGAGTAGTAGAGTGAGTAGTAGAGAGTAGTAGAGAGAGAGTAGTAGAGAGTGAGTAGTAGAGAGTAGTAGAGAGTGAGTAGTAGAGTGAGTAGCAGAGAGTGAGTAGTAGAGAGAGAGTAGTAGAGAGTGAGTAGTAAAGAGTAGAGAGTAGTATAGAGTGAGTAGTAGAGAGTAGTAGATAGTGAGTAGTAGGGAGTGAGTAGTAGAGAGAGAGTAGTAGAGAGTAGTAGAGTAGTAGAGAATGAGTAGTAGAGAGTGAGTATTAGAGAGTAGTGGAGTAGTAGAGAGTGAGTAGTAGGGAGTAGTGGAGAATATTCCAAAGTTTGGCACAGCACCACTTGCACAACAAGTCCAATCAAATATTTTCACTTAGAGTCCTTATTGAAGCGCTGAATCTTGGTGTATATTCAAATGCTTTTATTTTCCTTAAGTTTATGTACCACAGCCAGCCGACGCGTTTCGTTCTGTACAACAGAACTTCTTCAGGGCGTTCTTATTTCCTTCAAGTTATGTCGGCATCCTGTTGTCATATAACTAGATATTTCTTCCAAATGTTAGACGAGACGTAAGTACATTCTTATTCAAAGTGACTAGGTATCAATTTTACCCACACAATTCAGGCAGACTTGAGTAATTTATAGCATCCTCAAAGTCAGTCTTTCAAAAATTCCAAAGTATAGGACATGATAATCCAAATCCAAATGTTTCTCAAGAAAAGTCATTTTCAATCGTTCGGAATATCGCGATTCCTTGTGGGACCCCCTGAGCAGGCCTAGGGGGTCAGGGTGCTTCTACCCTGCTCCCTTTGCGTGTTTTGCACCTTTGTTTCACTGCTTTCTTGTGCCTTCGTTCTACCGAGGCACAAGATGGCTGCCAACACTTCCTGGTTTGGAGTGTTGACAGACAGTGGCAACCAATCAGCATGCCTTCCTGAGAAAGCTGCATGCTCATTGGCTGTCAACACTTCTAACCAGGAAGTGTTGGCATCCATCTTGTGCTAGTGTTGACAGACAGTGGCAGCCAATCAGCATGCCTGCCCAAGAAAGCTGCATGCTCATTGGCTGTCAACACTTCTAACTAGGAAGTGTTGGCATCCATCTTGTGCTCGATAGACAAAGGCAAAAGAAAGCACCAAAAAAAACATGAAGAACACAAAAAGGTGGCAGGGTAGATACACCCTGACACCCTAGGCCTGCCCAGGTGGTCCCACAAGGACAAAAAAGGACCAAGGACCATTTTTCTTTTTTTTTAAACCTGGTCTGTTTTTTAAAAAATTACCTCACGGGTGGACCAAATCGCGGGGGCATAGTGATAAAGAAGTGTGGGGGGTCCACAATCCCCCCCACACTTCCTCAGGGACTGCCGCCCCTGGGGCAAAGCAATGCAGCCCCTTGGCGCATACTGGAGGCTCCTGGTGGGCTAGTTGGCCCCCAGGGACCCCCAGTATGCAAGGGGAATTAGTTCCTACTCTGCAAACACGCCAGGGGTTGCGCTGCAGAGAGGTGTAAAAAAGAGTGTGGCCTCATTACACCTCTCTGCAATGCAGCCCCCTGGCGCATACTGCAGGTTCCAGGTGGGCTAGTTGGCCCCCAGGGACCCCCAGTATGCAAGGGGAATTAGTTCCCTCTCGGCAAACACGCCCGGGGGCTGCGTTGCAGAGAGGTGTAAAAAAGGGTGTGGCCTCATTACACCTCTCTGCAATGCAGCCCCCTGGCTTATACTGGAGGCTCCTGGTGGGCTAGTTGCCCCCCCCGGGACCCCCAGTATGCAAGGGGAATTAGTTCCTCCTCTGCAAACGCACCAGGGGTTGCGCTGCAGAGTGTTGTAAAAAGGGGGCGTGCCCTCTGAACACCTGCCTGCAAAAATGTAGTAAATCAGTATAAAAAAAAACAAATTAATACATTTAAAAATTGTCATTTAAAAAACCGTACACTTACCTGTAGATTCACTCACACATGCTGTCAATGAAAAATAGAACACTATCAAAAATACTTATACACCTATATCGACATTACACACCAGCACACAACCTATTATGAAGTTATCCTACTCACTTATGCAAACAATGGATCATACGTACATACTTAGTTAGCTACACACTTATACAAACACCACTTCATCTATTCATTTAGATAGTAAGTCATATTTAGTATATTATAAAATTATTATTACAAGTATACAGTTATCCATACAGTCACTCACACAATCATTGAGTCTTATGTATACTTATTTATATACAACAACTGACACATACACTGCCTTTTATTTTTCTAGTTTGTTGGACATGTACCATTGAGCAATATATTTGCTCATCACCACACCCATAAATATATTCACTCACCCAAACAACTGTTAGAATATGTAGTTTTAACTTCATATATCTACTGAATCAACTATTCACACATCTTTGGGCAGTCACACACCCTCCACCGAACCACACACACATTCACTCTACTCAATTAACTAATCAATAACTAATATAGACTTTCACATAGCTAGTAACCAACTGGAGAACCAGTTTACACAACTGACAAAGTGATACAAATATTCACACAGTTTAGTCACTATCCACTATATTTAGTGAGACACTATACATTGTTAAAGTCCTCCATCCAAATATTTATTTTTATATATCCACTCATACTTCAATGCAAATTGCTATATATATAATGCATATTTAAATAACGAAGCAAACCACATTCACTGGATGATGTCATCAGTGATGTCATCATTGATGTCATTTGAGATGTCATCAGTGATGTCACTGACCATGTCATAAATGATGTAATATATGTGACATCATCAGCAGTGGATTGCGGGTGCGCGAAATATAGTTAGTACAACTAACTATACAGGAGTAATTTCAATGGTTTTGTATGAGTGAAATGTCCAGCTAACTATAACACCCCTAAAACTTATCGTTTTTTGAGTGAATTTCAAAGGTTTTTTTCAAGCTAATTCCTAACTATATAAGGCCTGAAACCTATGGTTTTTTCAGTGAATATATATATATACCTGAGAGGTGAATAAAATCTACCTTACTGCAGCCTGGGGTCCGTGTCTTCTGTTGCAGGAGTTTTGCTGTTTTGAAGACTTGGTTTTCATATATGAATATATATATATATATATCAACACAAAGTTTAGATTGATGGCACTCCACTCGGGAAATTTTTCAACAGCGTTTATTTCAGTGGCTGTGATGACCTACGCGTTTCGAACATTTCGTTCTTGATCACGGTAGCATTCTAAACAGCGAGTCCTTTTTCACTTTTGCATTATATACACATTTTATAAACAATGCATTATGGGTCTTGTAGTTAAATTAACAACATTTAACTATATTTCAATCACAATCCTTTAAGTAACTTTTGAAATGTCAATAATACTATCAATGTTAGTCATTGATATGATTTGTTACCATATAAAAAAATCTTTGCAATGCATCGTTAGGGATAAATATCGCTTAACTTTGGTAATATGCCCCAACGTCTGTTAACGTTCGATTCGAAGGAAATCAGGAATTGTTGAAAAACATTGTGTGCGCCATCTTGTCTTTTTTCAAATGCCACACTTTTGTCGTGCACGGCAGCCATTTTAGATGCCTTGACCAGACCCACTCTGTGCACGCTGTCGATCCTTAGCATGGCTCCCCACCCTCGCAAGCATCTCACCCAGGCAGTGGTCACCCCCGCTCTCTGTCTTATGCATGGGTAATAAACCTCCCCCCATCTGCGCTGCTCTTCCCTGAGAATCACACCCTGTGCCCGCCCGACACCTCCCTTTCGCCCTATTCACTACCGCACCCTCTGACACTCCTTTTCCTCTGTGTCCGATTGTCCAGGCCGGTCCTAGGCTATCAGCTAGCCCTGCAGATGTAGTTTATGGCCACAGCTGTAAAGAATCACCCCTCTTCAAAGGAGTTATAGTAGATCAAGGCCCACACTCGATGAGATCCGTCACAGCAGAAGCGTTGCTATTATCTGAAAACCATCCTGTATTGTGATTGGGGAGGGGACCGAGCGTGAAGCGGAAGATTCCAGGGATGACTCTTTGTACATCAAAGTTTTTACAATTATGTGTCACATTAAAAATATATAGCACTCCGACAAAGTAGTAAGATTATAAAACTTTAATAATTTATAAATATATACAAGAAAACAAAAATAGTAATAACATATAAACATTTTTAGGGAAAAACAACGAAGTAGCGGTCGGCTGTGCGAATAGTCCCAACGCAGCACAACGTCCAGATTTCCGGCGTGGGGCGTCGCGGGGGGTGGGTCATCAGTAGCAAACTGTTGTGCGAATAGTTCCAAGGCAGCAGAACGCGCCGAAATCTAGATGACACGAAAGTGATGTCTAGTAAGTTGCCACCCAGCAAATAACGGCGTGGGGCGTCGCGGGGGGTGGGTCATCAGTAGCAAACTGTTGTGCGAATAGTTCCAAGGCAGCAGAACGATGGCACCAAGGTGATGTCCAGTAAGTTGCCGCACTGGTTTTGGTATCCTACAATGCTGCTCCGAATAACGGCGTGGGGCGCCCCGGGGGAGGCGGCGTGAACGGGCCTCTCCAGGTGGAGTCTCATCTGTTTTAGTGGGGCGCCCCTTTACCGTTTCAGTTGCCATTCCGTCCGCTTTTGGTCCACTGTGTCAAAATCCGCCATTCAGCTGAGTTGCGCCCACTCTTGCGGTGCAGCGATAGGCGGCTGCCACAGGACTCTCAAAATGGCGGCAGGCTCTTTCCTTTTTGGGCGTGGTCCACTGAAATGGCCCTGGGACACCTTGGAAATCGGACGCTTGTCTGCTAGGTCTTGGACCCCATTCTCGAAAGCGTCCCCTCCGCCTTGAGAATTCATCAAAAGTTTTGGGGGCCCCGACTCCTGCAGGCTTCTGGTGGGGAGCGGCTGCCATGATTGCTCGCGGAATGACCACGACGGAGCTACGAGATGGTGGTGCTCTCATGCTGACGCCAGTTTAGTCTGAAACATCCAGAAACAAGGTGGGGCTTTCATCGTTTGGGGGAAAAAAAAAGTTTTCATCCAATGAAAAGTGTTGTTTTTAGGTCATATGATCAAGCCTTCCATCATTAGGAAACCAAAAGTAAAATGAACCAATGAAAGGTTTTATAAACAAGTCACATGACCTGTTATGCGGCATAGGGTATAAAATGCGGAGAAAATACGTTGGCACGTGAGGCGGCGTCAGTAGCGGACCGATGTGCGAATAGGCCGAAGGCAATACAACGCGCCAAGATCCGGATGGCACAGAGGTGGTGTCCAGCAAGTTGCAGCACTGGTGTGGCCATCCTACAATGCTGAAAGTCGGCGTGGGGCGCCCCGTTGGCCTGTGAGTTTGCGTCAGTAGCGGACCGATGTGCGAATAGGCCGAAGGCAGCACAACGCGCCAAGATCCGGATGGCACCGAGGTGGTGTCTAGTAAGTTGTCGCACTTCTGTGGCCATCCTACAATGTTGAAAGTCGGCGTGGGGCGCCCCGTTGGCCTGTGAGATGGCGTCAGTAGCGGACCGATGTGCGAATGGGGCCAAAGGCAGCGCAACAATATTTTCTGACTGACACCACAAGGCGCTGAGATGCCAAGATCCGGATGGCACCGAGGTGATGTCTAAGTTGCGGACTGATGTGCGAATGGGGCCAAAGGCAGCGTAACAATATTTTTAGTATGGAAGATACCACTAGGCGTTGAGATGCCAAGATTCGGATGGCACTGAGGTGATGTCTAGCAAGTTGGTGTGGTCATCCTACAATGCTGAAACTCGGCGTGGGTCGCCCCATTAGCCTGTGAGATGGCGTCAGTAGCGGACTGATGTGCGAATAGGCCGAAGGCAGCACAACGCGCCAAGATCCGGATGTCACCGTGGTGGTTTCATAGTTGAGAGGCACTTCATCTGCAGTGGGGCGCCGAGATCCGGATGGCACCGAGGTGATGTCTAGCAAGTTGCTGTACTGGTGTGGTCATCCTACAATGCTGAAACTCGGCGTGGGTCGCCCCATTAGCCTGTGAGATGGCGTCAGTAGCGGACCGATGTGCGAATAGGCCGAAGGCAGCACAACGCGCCAAGATCCGGATGTCACCGTGGTGGTTTCATAGTTGAGAGGCACTTCATCTGCAGTGGGGCGCCGAGATCCGGATGGCACCGAGGTGATGTCTAGCAAGTTGCTGTACTGGTGTGGTTATTCTACAATGCTGAAACTCGGCGTGGGGCGCCCCATTAGCCTGTGAGATGGCGTCAGTAGCGGACCGATGTGCGAATGGGGCCAAAGGCAGCGCAACAATATTTTCTGAAGAGAAGACACCAAAAGGTGCTGACATTCCAAGATCCGGATGGCACCGAGGTGGTGTCTAGCAAGCTATGCAGTTGAGTTGTGTGCGCACTTGCGGCGAATAGGTCGAAGGCAGCATAACAATGTTTTCTGAATAGGAGACACCACAAGGCGTTGAGATTCGGTTACCACCGAGGTGATGTCTAGCAAGTTGCCGCACTGGTGTGGCCATCCTACAATACTGCTCCGAATAACGGCGTGGGGTGCCCGAAGGGGGGGGAGCCGGCGTGAATGGGCCTTCCTAGGTGGAGGCTCGTCTGCTGTAGTGGGGCGCCCCTTTACCGTTTCAGTTGCCATTCAGCTGAGTTTCGGCTGCTCTTGATGCTACAGCGACAGGCGGCTGCAAGAGGACTCTCAAAATGGCGGCCTGTTCTTTGGATTTGGGCCTGGTCCACTAAAATGGCCCTGGGACACCTTAGAACTCGGACGCTCGATTTTTTTTTCCTTTCCTGTACATGCAAAAAAAGGTAAATGCCCGGTACGTTACACGCTTCATCTGCCACGATGAACTCTCCAGAGGAACCGAAAAAAAATATAGTTGTGGTAACTATACCATGCATCGTCATATGGAGAGGTGGCACCAATTAATTATAGTGCTGCATAAAAGAGAGATTTGGAGGAGAACCCCTGACCTGCTAGTACATTCATCAAAGAAGTGGACTGAGAGCTTCAGAGGCAAGGGAAACGGTCCCAAATATTTAGAAGAACTTTGGAAAGATTAAAATGACATGTTTAGATTGTGGCAAATTAATTTCATGTGGACAGATGAGTGTTACTCTAATAAATACAGCATATGAACATCATCATAGTCGATGGTTGGTAGAGACATTTTGACTATATCCTGGACCTGCCCGTCCTCGCCCAAAATGGCGCCGGAATAAATGGGACTCGTAACTCCTTGTTGTGTACTGGTTGCAGAACCTTGAAATCACGAGATACGTATGCAGTTTTGAAGCACATGGCGGGCGGGGACGAGAATTGATTGAATATTTCGACATCCCTATTGATATTAAGTTCTGATGTGTTATTGATTACTGTACTGTTGAAAGTTCGAATTAACGTCACCCATGGTACTTGCCCGCAAATGTATATCTAGATAATTTTATTGTAACTGGCCCTGTCGTATTTTAATTATAAAATGTACGTCCACCGATTCCGTAACTGTTAGACACCTTAGTTCTTGCAACCTAATGGCCCGCCCGTTACGTTCCTCTACAGTGTAAATGTCTATTCATCATATACGATTACAGTTTGCTCCGTGGCAGGCCCACGTGGTTATAGGCTCGTATTTGTATAATGAAATTTTCACAATAAAGGTTTTTAAAAGAAAACATGGTAGTAGTATATACATTGGTAAAGTTTTTAATAATAGTGACTGTTTTAGAATCATTAAAAGGCAAGTGAAATAAAGCAGACCAATTACATGAAGGGTAAAAGGTATAATACGAAGGAACGCAGTAAAGATAAATGGTCAAGGGCTGTTGTGTTTTCTATTCCTGCAACATAAAGTGATCGATAAGAATCTCATATTCAGGTGTATCGGCGACTAAGACAGCAGGTCGACCCTCTTTTGCTCAACGGCTCCGTCATGGGACGAAGAAACGCTCTTTTTCTCGAAAAAAGAATATATTTTACTTGCAGGACAGTTGTAAAATTTCCGGGAAAGTACATTAGCCTGGAACATTATAACATATATTTAAGAAAAAATAATGTTCGGAAGTAATGAAAAGCGTAATTTTTAGGTCATATGACCAAGCCTTTCATCATTACAATAAGAAAAGTAAAATGAACCAATGAAAAGTTTTATTAACAAGTCACATGACTTGTTATGCTTACGTTACGCGCTGCGCGCCCAGGATGACTTCCGGATGCGCTAACGCGGCGCGTCATATGACGCATTACGCGACAACGCAGGTACAGAATATAGTCAAAATGTCTCCACCAACCAGCGGTCGGAACACAACCCCTTTCAGCAGGCTAAATAGTTCTGTTAAATGACAACAGAAGGGACAGGCAACAAGAACCATCAGTCAAAGAGGGGAGGGCTAGTTCTTCTCTACCGGGTTACATTGGGGCGCTACCGGAACTGATCGAATTGGTAGTCTACAGTGTTTTTGGATGTTTCAGACTGAAGCTGGGGTTAGCATGAGAGCAGCACCATTTCGTAGCTCCGTCGTGGTCATTCCGCAACCAATCATGGCAGCCGTTCTTTATCGTTATTTTGGGCGGGGTGGGTGGCGGAGCCGAGCTGTTTTGCAGCCATCATTGTGTGGAGTTCAGTTCATCTCACTAGTTTTGTATTTGTCATGAGGGGTTGTTCCTAATGTTTCTATTTTAGCGAGGTCAAAAAGAGATCCCATTAGTGGCCTACTGATTTTGCTCGATTCCTTTTCTTTTTTTTTACACGATTTTTCGTTATCTGCAAAGACTAAACAGAGTATTGCGACTCTGTGTTTGTTTGTAAATAGAGAATGAACCAAAGAGAACTAATTCTAAAACAGTAAATACTTGGATAACAATCAATCAAATGGAGAGAGAAGCAGGCACGACGGATTACAATGGGGGCAAAGGCCTGCGTTAACTACCTTTCACTATCTGCAAAGAGAGAGTACTCCTAATAGAAATGAGGGGGGGGGGGCACCATTCAAAGCAGATCAGTGTGCATAAACACGAAAATGTTTTCACTTACCACGTACTTGACATTCGACAGCTTATGATATTTGCTATTAAAAAACCATTGAAATTCACTGAAAAAACCATAGGTTATAGACCATATATAGTTAGGAATTAGCATTTACAAAACCTTGAAAATTCACTGAAAAAACCATAGGTTATAGACCATATATAGTTAGGAATTAGCATTTAAAAAACCTTATTTTACTCACACAAAACCATTGAAATTCCATATATAGTTAGTTGCACTAACTATATATCGCGCACCCGCAATCCACTGCTGATCATGTCACATATTACATCATTCATGACATGGTCAGTGACATCACTGATGACATCACTGATGACATCTCAAATGACATCACTGATGACATCACTGATGACATCTCATTTGACATCATTCTTGTGCTAATACGATAAACCTCTTCAGACTCTAATATAACCTTAGATACACTCAGTGTATACAGACACTCACACACTGCCACTCATCCATGGAGTTACTCACACACCCAGTCAGTCATGCAAAGAAACAATCTCACCTCCATTTCTTCAACTATACAGTTAAACACACCTTACTTATTGAAACATATACTAACACATATTTACTCTCTTATACAATCCCTGATACAAGTTCACAATGATCGATACAACTACTCACTCATTCAGTGGCTCTCATGCACAGTTATTTATATATGCCAACTCTCACATGTACTGTGTTTTACATATGTACTTACTATGACATGTAGCATTGAGATATCCATTCACTCATCAATACACTCATGCACACAGTCAACTGCCCATGTAGCTGTTTCCACATGCACTCTTGAACTCATACACCTAGTGAATAAACTGCTCACACATCTATGCATAGAGTCACACACCTTCCAGCCACCCCTACACAAACTCAATCTCCCATAGAAATACTTGGGCAACCAATTAATAACACATATAGCCTCTCGTATAGCTAATGATCAACACATGCAGCAGTTTACAGAACAACAGACATAATGATGCACAAATTAAGACAGTTTAGTCACTAACCCATGCATTCAGTGAGACACATTTAATCACTCACTCATACAGTCAGTCACGCACCTACTAAATCCTTCATCCAGACACTTATACATCCACTCATTCTTCAATATGTAAAACATATTTAAACTTTACAAAAACACACAGACACTAGATGATGTCATCAGTGATGTCATTTGAGATGTCATCAGTGATGTCATTTGAGATGTCATCAGTGATGTCATCAGTGATGTCACTGACCATGTCATGAATGATGTAATATGTGACATGATCAGCAGTGGATTGCGGGTGCGCGATATATAGTTAGTGCAACTAACTATATATGGAATTTCAATGGTTTTGTGTGAGTAAAATAAGGTTTTTTAAATGCTAATTCCTAACTATATATGGTCTATAACCTATGGTTTTTTCAGTGAATATATATATATATACATAATCACTTGACCTATCAGAAATATAACTTCTAAAGAGAAGTAACCAGTGAATGACAGAAACAACATACTAGATGGCCCTAATGTAGTGATGAACAAGTTGTTGGAATTGTGTAATTTGAACTCAATATATTATTCTGTTCTGTGGACCATACCCTTTTTCTGCTGATTTTATTAGAAGTTCCTGAGTGGTAACATTGCTTCAATCAACAAAAGCTGTTCTGGGTGTCATGACTGAGAGACTGTGCTAACAAAAAGAACAAATATTTTTGGTCTATAATTCCTGTAATAAAATGAAAATATATATATTTTAAACTTTCAAGTAAATAACTTTTCTATTGCTCATACATTTCCACGGAACCCCCAAATTAATCGACTTTTTATAAAAACTCAGAAAAAATGCCTTTGATCCACTGCCTTCCCAGCTACTGATAGCTCCACAAGCAAGACCCCACAAGAGGCACAATATCTGAGGAGAGTTTGGAGATGTTGTAAATGCCAGGCACGACTGCCCATTTAAATACTTTTTATTCTAATAAATCTATGGTGACAGTGATAAGTGTCAAATACACAAATACATGAAGTGGGCATTAATAAAGTGTCTGTTTTCGTGCCCAGAAGTGGTGGGTAAACACGTATAGAACAATAATGCTTTTGCTTAGGCTGCCCATCTCTTAACCAGGTTATTACAGACACTGCTTCCAGTGCTCACTTTTCTGTGAAGGCCTAATCACTCTGGGTATGGTAGTCTGGCTTTGTCCCACTGAACTAATTACTCTAACACACCTGAAATCAGTGGATTGTAGGTGAAGCATTTAGGACTTTAAACAGTGCTTACAATAGTCTGGATTAAAGACCACCTTACTTTCATTGCACTGTGACTCTAATGGTCAACCTAATAAAGTGATCTTTTGCCAATGGCTTGAATATGTGCACAGCCCTAATGCAGGAAAAGACCAACTTGCTTGTTGAATTTCTTTTTTTTAAAGGCAACTGAGGCGTGGCTGCTGCTGCATGGCATTTTGCAAGCTAGAATTACCTTTCGCCAAAATCTGGTGTGATTATCCCACTGCCAAAAAATCTGGGTACAGACAGCCTATCCACTGTGAATGAGGCGGAGCGAAACTGCAAGCATTATTTTGGTCTGCCTGAACCACAATAAACGCCATATTGGTATTTTTTTGTATCTGTTTTTCAGGCAACAAGGGTATATAGAGGTAAAGGAACTCAAATGGTTGGTGTGGTTTAGGTAGTTTTCGAGACTGGCTGCAGGTAGTAATACCCCTCCAGCATGTCAACAATAATATATAAAGAGGAAATCACAAACGATGAACTTGAAGTAATAAATTGATTTACCTGTGCTCAATATTAAACCACAATGATGTATTGTTATGAATTGTTTGGAGACTTACTCCGGTCAAGGGTAAGAGTACATTATTTTCTGTGCTGGGACTGGGCAGGGACAATCTCATAAATTAGTGATTATCTACACATAAATAGTAATTTCACAGAAGATCAATCTCACTATTTTCAGGCATAAGACAAAAAAACAATATTTTGTCATATTGTAGGTTCTTATCAAGATACGCAGTTAATATGCAGTTAATGAACTTTATCTAATGTGTGCAACTATCTTGACATGGTCATAATGATAATACCTATGAAATACAGTATCAGCAGCAGTGTTCTAAAGGCGATTCTGCAAGGAGCACCTTAGGAGGTCCGACATTTGTTACCCTAGGGTGATCTAAACGTTTAGAGAATTTTTTTTAGTTGTCAAGGAATTTCCTGCAGAACCACGAAAGTCTGCAACAGTTACAAAGTTAGAGGCGTGTGTGTCCCTATCCGAAAATATATGTTGCATTCAAGAACATTTGCACTGATTGACATATTTTGTTTGCATTCTGAAATACAGAAAATGTTTCCTTGTGCAGAATAATCCTCCCCTGTCCTGCCACCGATTACTGGAGATGTACCTCACCTCACTTCTACTCCAGAACATTGATTCATTACTCTCCTCTGCCTCAAACTTGAGAGTTTTTGGATGGTGATCCACTTGTGTAGGTGTCAGCTACCTGGATCGCGTAACTTCGTTGCTTAGTAATTTTTACTCATGCTTAAAATTTTGCAACGCAAATGCAGCTTTTTGCACAAATAGCTTTGTGAAGCAAGCCTACAGAGTTCCACAGTACTCTATGTTACTTGTGGGCAGATTTATCAGAAAGACACTTTGGTGCTCTGCATTGCATGACAGGGAGAGGGCAGGAATGCGCCATATTTAACATAATATGGCGCTTTCAGTTTCTTGCGTTGGTGCACTATGTGCTGCCTAGATCCAACGTAAGCACACTTTCACCCTGGTGCAAGGGTGCCTGCGTTGCAGGCAGGATTGTTTTTGTGCAGGAAGGGATACCTTCCTTCATAAAACAATCCTCTGAGGCTTTTTCCTCACGCTTTATCTCATGGAATGCCTCCCGGGGCAGAGTAATGCAAGGCAGTGACTTGGTCTGCCTTGGGGTACTTTAGATTTTCCAAGCCACTCAAGGTGGCCTTGCGCTCTTGGTAAATCTCATTCAAGGTTTGGCATTGACCTGTGTCCCCTTGCGTGGCTAAAGGCTACGCAAAACCTTTGACAAATCTGGCCTTCAGAGTCAACAAACACAGTCTTGAAATGTCGGAGCATAGGTGTGTGCTATGTATTGATAATTCTTTTAAGATAATTTAATGCATCAATGGGAAAGGAGGCTGGCTATCATAATTACGTCTTTGTAGTTTCGTGAATTAATTTAACCCTTCTATATGTTTCCCAGTGCATAACTTCACAAAAAATGAGAATTCAGAAAATATTACGTTGATTCCCTCCTGTGAACTAGTTAGATTCACCCATACGAATTGAGCGAGCCTTGTCAGTTTCTGTTATTTCAATTATATTTGATTCATACAATTACGATGTTGAATATTTATGGCTTATCATCGATCTGCTCCTGTGTTTGCGTTACACCATGAATAGCCCAGTGAAAGGGCGAGATTTTGATCGATACCTTATCTCTATTGATCTAAACCTCGATCTGGTCGACTGAACCTTTGTTGCCTGTCTTGGAGGAAAACAGTACACCCATCTGCAAGTCAGTTCACCCAATAAAGGACTCTGCTCCCAAAGATCACAAACAACTTCTAGCTTTCAAAGATTTATTGTAAAGATATGATAAGCTGCAAATACAGGCATCTCAAAATAAGATTCACGAGATACACAGGTCCAATTACATACATGTGCTCTCGGAAAGCCCTCAGACGAGCAACGGAAATCACTAACACAAGTTCTAAGAATAATAAAGCTATCAGCATAGACGCATATCTCTCCTTCATTTAGGTTGGAGGAAAACGCAAAGGTTAGGCTATCCCTACCCTGCTCTAGATGGTATCCCTACTTAACCAAATCCCAACCTAACAAAGGTGTCAGCAGTGAATGACCCCCAAGGGAAGTCACCCACTCTAAGTCTCTTGGTGAAAACCTATAGTTCTCCAGTCATGACCCCTCACTGCCTACCCATCCGCTCTCTAAAGGGTCCTCAGGTATCTGCTCTAACTCCACCCAGGGGTGCTGTCCCTAATACAAAACAGTCAACAACATTTGAGACGCCCCTTGCGAAACGCCTCTCACGTGGTGTAGCTTCAGGCTTTTTCCATGATGCTTTGTATTGGGCCTCAGACGTTAGAGTTGACCTTGCTTCTCAGGCTCTTCTCCGGCCCGCTGATACCCCTTAAACATTCCAGAACCCTCCTCCATGTCTGGGCCGTCTACTGAACAGACCTCTATTCATTCATTTATAATTGGATCCCCCCTTTCCTGTTGCAGACAGATATCTGCCGCCAAGAACCCAACTCTCATAGACTTTTAAAAAGGCTTGCAACATTTCTCAGCCCAGACATGTACGTGTAAATCAACGTTAAAACATTTCAGGCCTACAATAATTCTCATTATGATTATAGCATTCAACTTCTTCATTTAATTAAAGCATGTTAATACTCTTATTCTATTATTCAATAAACATATTATAATTCATGGCCCATTTAATGCGATGACCAAAACGTTAATACAATCTGTGTCGAGAAAAGAACCACCTTCCCTTTTAGCTCCAGCTCTGGCCCTTAGGCCTACCACATTCTGCGTTTAACCACAGACCATCTTACATTTTAACAGCTACACGACATAGATTCAAAAATAATCACGTCTAATAAAATCATATAGTGTCACACATTTCTGTATTAGTTCCACTTCTACTTAAATCTCTACATTAGCTATACATTTAGAATATAATTGCAGGTACTATTAGCACTCATGGCATTTCTCCTCATGATTTGTGCTTACTACAGGTAAGTGTGATGTACTCATACATTTAAGTCAGTTTGCGCTCTCTCAGTTCCCCCCTTTGATGACCTCTCGGGGTCATCACTAACATTTAGACTGCAGTTATTGCTGGCATTCTCTGCGCTTCCAGAGCCCTCAGGCTCCTGTACTGATTATCTTGTATGGCAGCCAATCTCTGCAGCTGTTCTCTTTGGGCCCTTTCTGACCTTCTTGCTCTGTACCATTTGAATACCCTCACCAATCCCCACAATATAATCCCACAGATCAATATTATGATGATAGGCTTTAGAATATACCAAACAAAGCTTTTGCCTAAGGTGGAAAACCACCCTCCAACTGTACTCATTCCGTGGCCCACCTTTTCCCAGACATTTTCTCTACTCAAGTCTTCGATCTCCTTGTGAATATTAGTTATGTTCTTAATAACTTTCTCAAGGGGTTTTGAATTGTCTGGAATGTAAGTGCAACATTCCTGGACCTTCAAAGCCTTACAGACTCCGCCCTCTTTTGCTAATAGGACATCTAACGCAAGACGGTTTTGAAGAACCATAGCCCTTATCGATTGCATCTCTCCTTCTACCAGCATTAAGGACTGAGCAGTGCTGGCAGACAACCTGTCGACAACTGTTGCCAGTCGTCTAATTTTAACATCATTAAGGATTACCCCTAAAAGAGGGAACATAGCTCCAAAGACATCTCCAACCATTTCTGCATCGCCTACATCTCTCCTTCCCCTCGAAGATGTCTTGCCCTCAATGATCACTAAGTCTTGTGCATGATATATTTTGGGGAAGACAATTGCTAGGTAACATGATCCATACCAGTTGTCAGGTAGTCTCACGTAAGCATTTCTTCCACATACAAAATACACATTTGGAATCACTTGCATTCCCTTCAGGAAATCCTTAGTGTAGTACTCTAAATTAAAAGCATGCTCACAGTCAACTTCACCCACGTATACATTTTCATAATACGTTTTGGCTCGGTGAAGACATAGCTTTCCTCTCTGCGTCTTATCTAAAGCTATTGGACCACTACTACCCTTTCTCTTGTGTGCCTTCTCTTCCTCGGTCCAATCTGTTTTCCATTGTCCTGATTTTTTCAAAATCTTTTGTCTCCTGTAACGATCATCCACCTGCCCTATGAACTTCTTCTCGACTTCTGACACCTTACATGTCAGGTTATTTCTACGGGCATGTGAAGTATCTAAGGTAATCCAAGGAATGAAGAACTTGGCCAATCTGTCTTCACTCTTCCAGTAGTCCCATTTGTTCATCTGCTTATAATTTGGGACTTCTGGCAACACTGAATCATAATTGGAGAAATAGTATTCAAAACTATCTCTCTCATAAAATATACTAAGCAATAAGCTACATGTAATGCCATATGTCAGAGGGAGGTGATGGTAGCGAATTCCTTCATCTACAGATGCCGGCAATTGCATGCAGACATAACAATCCTTAACCTCCATGGCATCCACGTATTCATATAAAAGTTTAGCATAAGCATTTGACCTAAAGTCTCCTTGGGACTCGTCTACGTGTAACCTGCGGGCTTCTGCAGCCAATAACGCTTTCTCTTGAGTGTTTTCCCTTTTCTCACCAGCAACAGTAGGTGTAAGCGTTTCTACAGAATTCACATCAGTTACCTTTGCCTCTTCCTCATGTCCCTTTACATAAGAAATAGTTACCACTAAAGCTATTAATATTATCACTCCTACTATTAGTGTACCTATTATACATTTAGCTCTGCGGTTCGGGGTGCCGGCCTCCATTTCGTCAGACTATATGGCTCTCTCTTATCTTTAGCAAAAAGTTCTTTTCCTCTCGTTCCTTTACAGTCTCTTTTCAATCCTTTTGTCTTTAGAGACCACACAACTGGAGGCTGACAACCTTCTTCGCAAAAGTCCTTTAACAGTTCAAAAAGACAACCCTAGCCCTTCTCCATCAACTCAAGGGAAGTTCCCTAAAATTCTCTGCTTCCTGGGCGCTAGGTAATCTTCTTTTTCTGCTTGCTTTATTTACAAAGTTCTTTAACAGTCTACTATCAGGTTTGTGGTTGCAGCTTCAATAGCATAGTTCAGTATTTCCAAACGAAGATTGTGCTCTTCATGTGCTGTTATCGTTGTACCAAAGTCGGGGAATTGCAATTCTGAAAGGAACATGTGTTTTAACTTGCTGAGGCGGGGAGGTCTGGGGAGCATGAATGTCAGTGACCCTTCTTGTTCGACACCGGGTACCAACAGTCGTATTTCCACGGTGATAATGGGCTCAGAACTGGACACCACCACCGCTCGGATCCTCCCTGTCTCCGGTTTCACAGACATTTGTCGCCAGATATGTCCACTCAGGTGTGGAGTATCTTCTGTTAGGCACACGCACTCTTCTTGACCTTCTTCGGTCCGGTGCTTCAGCGCCCTGAGCACCTTCTTCTGGGTCTGAGTCTTCTGATATCGGAGGAAGGGTTAACTCTGGAGTTGACCTCAGGCTAGAGCTCCTTCTTTGCGGCCAATTAGCTTCTCCACGTGCCCTTCTACTCCTTCTCCTTCTTGTCTGTTCTCGTTCTCTTTCAGACCTGTCAGGGTCAGACTCGTACTCCCAGCTGCTTTCTCCTTCTGTAGCGTCTTCTGTTTCGCTGTTGTACTGACCGTCCTCAGCTTGGTCAGACTCGTTCCCTGCTTCCGCTGGCACCTCTACAGCTTGGCTAGCCCCCTCTATGGCTTCTCGGTCCTCTGCTGGACGTCTATCCGAGAGAGGAGCTGTTTCTTCCAGAGGTGCTGGAACCCTTCGCGTATGTGACGCGTGGATCCAATTGGGCAGGCCTCCCACCTTCACAGCTGTGTTCGTGATCAGGATGATCTGGAAAGGCCCACGCCAACGAACATCCAGACAGCTTCTTCTCACGTGTTTCTTCACCAGGACCCAGTCCCCAGGATACAGGTCATGGCACGGGCCCTGGCACGCTGGAACCTCGGCAGCCTGCACCTGAAGGGACACAGAACGCATGGCGTCAGACAGCCCCTTACAATAGTCCAGGATCATATCATCTGTGATATTTAACAGTGCAGTAGCTGGGACAGATGGCAGCCTCATTGCTCTCCCCATTAACACCTCATGTGGTGATAACCCCGTTCTTCTGTCTGGGGTACTACGAAGGCTCATGAGAACCAATGGCAGGGCATCAGGCCAACTCAGGGTCGTTGAGGAACAAACTTTGGCTATTCTGGACTTGATCGTGCCATTGATCTGCTCCACAATTCCTGAGGCTTCTGGTCGGTAACTGCAATGCAACTTTTGGTCGATATTTAACGCTACACAGACCATCTTCACAAGCTCGCTGTTAAAATGTGTTCCCCTATCTGATTCCAAAAAGGCCGGCACCCCGAAGCGAGGAATGATTTCCCTGAGCAGTAACTTGGCCACTGTGAGGGTGTCGCACCTACGTGTAGGGTATGCCTCAACCCATCTGGAGAACACACAAACAACCACCAGGACATAGCGGAGGCGGTTGCACCTTGGCATTTCAATGAAATCTATCTGCATTCGATTGAATGGACCTCCAGACCTTCCTATGTGACTTAGTGCAACTGGTGTTCTTTTTCCTACGTTCAGCTGCTGGCAGGTCACACAACGCTGGCACACTGCTTCTGCTGCTATTCTAAACTTAGGATTGTACCAAGTCTGTCTAAACACTCTCAGCATAGCATCTCTCCCTAAGTGTACGGGACCATGTATGAGTCTAGCCATTGGACTCACCATCTCATTGGGCAACACTGCTCTGCCGTCTGCTGAGACCCAAAAATGGGTCTCACCCATTACACATCCTGCCTTTTCCCATGTTTCTTTTTCAGAATCAGGAGCATTTTCTTGCATGGTTGACAGTTCATCCCAAGTATCAACAGTTTCCAGTATCATGGCTAATTCAGTTCTTACATTTATTCCACCCACTTCCACCTCTGTGAAAGAGTACCCTTGTTCCGCGCAATACCGTGCAACTTCATCTGCATATCTATTGCCTTTCGAAACGAAGTCCTCATTTCTGGTATGTGCGGTGCACTTTACAACTGCGATACCTGCTGGGCATTGCAATGCTTCTAACAACAGGCGCACAAACTCTCCATTGCGAATGGGAGAGCCTGAAGAGGTCATGAACCCTCTTTGAGACCATAACTGCCCGTAATCATGAACTACCCCATAGCCATATTGGCTGTCGGTGTATATGGTGACTCGAATTTGATTGCTTGCTAAGCAAGCACGTGTCAGGGCAATAATCTCGGCTACCTGAGCGGAGTGTACTCCTTCCAGGCACCCAGCTTCCACAACTCCAGTAATTGTGCAAACAGCATAAGCTGCTCTCAACTGCCCAACTTCGTCTCTTACACATGAGCCATCGACAAAGAAAATTTCATCTGGGTCAGTCAGTGGCTCATCTACGATGTCGGGTCTGGGTTTGGTGCATAGTTCAGTCACATCAAGACAGTCATGGTCTGTATATTCATCATCATCCTCGATATCATTAGGAAGTGGCATCAAGGTAGCAGGGTTCAAAACAGAGCATCTCTTGAGGGTCACATTCTCTGCAGCAAGAATAACTTGCTCATAGCGCGTGAGCCTGCTGTTGGTCAGATGCTGTGTTTTGGTCCTGGTCATCAACAGTTCAACAGAATGTGGCACGCACACCTCTAACGGGTGCCCCATGACGATATTTTCACATCTCTCAATGCTGACACCCGTTGCAGCAACAGATTTGAGACATCCGGGCAACGCTGCGGCTACTGGGTCTAAAGTAGCCGAGAAATAAGCAACTGGTCTACGGGCATTCCCATGGATTTGGACCAACACAGACAACGCGCAACCTTCTCTCTCACAACAGTAAAGAAAAAATTGTTTATTGTAATCAGGCATTCCCAATGCCGGAGCACGACACAGGTCCTCTCGCAGCTGTAGGAACGCCATCAAACAGTCTTTGTCCCATGGTACCGGATCACTCACCTCTTTGTGCGTCAGTTTTTGCAAGGGCTTTGCTTTCAGTGAAAAGTTCACGATCCACTGTCGGCAATAACCCACCATCCCTAGGAACATCCTGACCTCTCTCTGTGTCTTAGGCGCATTCATTTTCATGATCGCCTCTATCCTATCTGGTGACACTTTTCGTTTGCCTTTCTCTATTCTGTGTCCCAAATACTGCACTTCTGTCAGGCAGTACTGTAATTTTCCCGGGGACACCTTGTGCCCATTGGCGGCTAGGTGATTTAACAAAGCAATGGAGTCTTCCCTGCAAGCTTCTTCTGTTTCTGACGCCACAAGAAGGTCGTCTATGTACTGGACCAGAACTGACTTCTGGGGCAGCACTAGACTTTCAAGATTTTTCTTCAAAAGCTGGTTAAAGATCGATGGGCTCTCTGTATACCCCTGAGGGATACGACACCATGTTAGGACGCGATTTTCCAGCTTAAATGCGAAAAGAAAATGGCTTTCTTCGTCCAGAGGGATCGAAAAGAAGGCCTGACAAAGATCGATCACAGTGAACCACTCAGCTTGGAATGGAATCTGAAACAGTATCACGGATGGATTCGGTACCACTGGACAACACGAAACGACTATGTTATTAATCTTTCGAAGGTCCTGCACTATCCGAAATTTCCCATTTGGTTTCTGCAGACCCATAATCGGGGAGTTGCATGGACTACCCACGATTTCTTTCAGTATTCCCTGTTTAATCATGGACTCGATCACGGGTTTTATGCCTGCAATCGTTTCTGGAGTCAATTTATATTGGGGTGTTCTTGGGAACTCAGCATGCGGTTTCACTACAATTTTCACTGGGTCCACCCCTTTGACCAATCCAATCTCTTCCCCAGTGAAATCCCATACTTCTGGTGCCACTGTCTCTCTCAAGTCCCAGGGGAGCTCATCTACTGTCAAAGTAGGGTACAGCTCCACGCATATTCTTGAGTTTGCAACTTTGAAATCTGCATCATCATCATTGGTCAATACCTCCACTCCCTGAGGTGTACAATATATAGTACAATTCAATTTACACAACAGATCTCTTCCTAGCAGACACACAGGACTTGAATCGCAAACCACAAATTGGTGTTCATCGCTGTACCTCCCTATTTTCACCTGTACCGGTTCTGTCAATTGGCTGGTTATTCTCCTGTTTGCGACCCCTACCACCTGTATGGTCTCTCCAGACATGGGCAGGTCTGGAACTGCAGCTGATCTGATCGTGGATCTAGTGGCTCCTGTGTCCACCAAAAATGTCGTAGGGCACCCTGCTACTTCTGCTCCCACATAGGGTCCCCTTTGGTCTACCTCCAAGGCTGCCCCGAGGGTGCAGTCTTCTCTTTCCACTCTCTGTCCGGTTAATGGGTCCACATAATAGCACTCTTCCCCTTCCACAAACAGGGGCATTTGTCTATAGGTCTTACCCATACTCCCTACTCGAGGAGGTTGCGGGAACTGGGCTCGGGGAGGAGCCCCCCCCCTTTGAGCACCTTTCCTTGGTATGGCGTTACCCCTCTTGTAGGCGCGCTCTGAACCTCTTCCTCCTCTATCTCTTGCTCTCCTATCTCTACATTGTAGGGGCACTCGCGTTTCCAATGCCCCAGCTCGTTACACTGGTGGCACCTTGTCGTTTTCTTCAAGGCAGCTATATCTATTCTGGGTCTAAAGGTGGAACTCTCCTCATTGCCCTTGTTCTGACTGTACTGCTTCTTTCCTCCTGTACCTGTTCCCTGCTGCTGTTGCTGTTGTCCCCCCTTTCCTGCTGCCTGCATCTGTACCACCATCAACTTTTCTTTTAGTTTCTTAGCCTTAGAGTCTATCTCATCACAGCAGTACCTGGCATATCTCAGTATTTCGTCTAGAGGTTTAGTTTGCCAACAAATCGAGTGTTGCTGAATCATTAAACTAATATCCGGTCTCAGTCCCAGGACGAACTTGGACACAAATTGCCCTATGTCTTTTGGATCCATTACATCCAAACCGCTATACTGTTTAAACGCCTTCAGCAATCTCTCGTAATATTCATGGACTGTCTCTTTGGGTTCCTGTCTTGTTCGGTCTATTCTGACCCAATCTATGTCTTGCATTGGCACTTTCTCTTTCAGCCAATTCATCACTCTCTCGAATTTTGCCATCACAATCTCGGACGGCCCATTAGTCTTGGCATCTCTCTCTGGCTCCGTTGTGGGCCACTCAGCGCTAACCTTGCATGCTGTCCACAGATCTCCTGGTACTACAATGTCAAACAGCGTGTTCAGATCTATCCAAAGGACCTTTGAGATTTTTACAAATCTCTCCACTTGCTTGTACCACTCCACTGGGTTTTCACGTAATTTGGGGAAAGAGGTGGTAAAAGCAGCTAAATCTCCCCTACTCCAAGGGACATGTACATAGTTCCCATTTGCCACTTCCCGCAAAGGGTAAGCTTCTATTCCCTGCTGTCCTGGTGTCATACCAATCATGCTTCTCCTGCCGGTCCCTTTCTTGGACCACCTCTCTTCCCACTTATCCAGTGCCCTCCATGTCCTTATTCCAGCAATCAGTTCCCTTATGTGCGTTTTCAGCCCAATCGTTCTCCTCTCATCTAGGTCTCGATCTGTATAATGTAGCCTGTGGTTACCCTGTAATGCTTTGGTTCTTGACAAGTCCACCATATATTTGCCTGCTAGTTCGACTAACTTCTCATGGACTGCTCTCGCTTTTCGAGTAATGTCTTTTGCCATATACAGTATTTCATCCTGTTCATACATTTCCATTCTTTCTAAAGGCAGGGTACCATCTACCATGTCATCCAGGTCTGACCTTAAACTGGAGACATCGAGTCTCTTGGCTTTTATCTCTGCTCGCAATATGTCTTTCGAAGGGGGCTCACTGGTCTCCCTACCATCCCAACTTCGAGCTCTACGTTTGGGCTCGGGAGAGTTAATGGGTGGTCTCCCTCGCTCCCATCTCTCCAGGTCCCATGCTCGGCCATCCGATCTAGGAAGGTGATGGAACACGGGCCTGTTACCCCCACTCTTGCTCTGCCCACTCTCTTCTTCTTCTCTCCTCTCCCCGCACACCTCTCTGTTATTCTCCCTCTGCTCTCTACTCTCTCTTTGCCTAGTATCGCTCAGTATCTGATACGATCCTTCCTGGTTCCCCATATTCCCTGGGCTGCGCTCATTTCCGTCATCACAGGGACTATGGTGCGACCTCTCACAACTCCCATTCAGTTCTCTGGTGCCAGGTACACAGTGTGGACACTTAAAGCTGTTCCTGTACTCTTGCGCTCTCCTCTCCCCTTCACTGAGTATTGGGCACGCCACCCCTCCACTCCCGGGGCCCCCGTTTTCCAGGTCTGTTCTACCTCCACTCCGGGCCCAATGGGTGACTCCCCTACTCCCTCTACAGTCCCACTCCGGGCTACTCTCCCCAGCCCCGCAGTGAGTCCGTGCTCTGCTGTCCTGACTTTCTCTTTCAGCTTCCGCAGCATTGATGCTCTTTTGAGCCTTCACTGCCTCATCCCACTGCTTCATGTACTCATTTAGCTCTTGAAAGGATTTTCGTCCAGATCCCCTCAGATCCATTGGCCATCTAGGACCCCCAGGATCTCCTCCTGGGTCCCCTTCTGTATGCATCGGGGTACTCCACTCTCTGGGTATCGGCATCTGACTTGGGGAATTAATCGTATCGTTCCTCCTTGCCATCTCTGCTCTTTCTCTGTCTTTCCGTACCCGTTCTTCCCCTCTTGCTCTCTCTTGGTCATATATCGATATTATAGGACCTATGGTAACAGGTACCTGTAGTGCATCTGGCAATGGGTAGGATGTGGCGCTTTCCGTTTCCGGCGCTCTTTGTACCACAAACCTCCCGACTACCTGTTGCACCTGACTAGGCTGGGACAGCTCTTTCTTTGGCTCAGGATCCCACTCTGAACTGGGAAGCGGTCTGTGCTCTCCTGCATTGCCCCCCTTTCCTCCTTCAGTATTCTCGACCTCCCCCCCTGCTCTATTATACGGGGGTGGCCTGTCTGTCAATAATCTGTTTATCAGGCTATCCTCTGTTTCGCTCTCCTCATCTTCTTCTAGGGGGCTTTTATTTACTGGCGCCTCTAACACTGGGTACAGTTTATTTACTTCCATGTTATGCACTCTCCATCTTTTAGCATCCGCATCCCACCTGGCATCCTGTACTGCCCTTACCGATCGTTTCACCCTTTCCTGTCGTCTGTTCATATTCTTTTCATGCGCTGCCCTAATCCATGCATCAAGAGCTTCAAACTGGGTTGGTCTAGGCAAGGGTCTCATTGAGGTCATGACTGATTTTAATCGATGTAACACCTCTAATCTGAACGTCCCGTACTTCGGGAACGTCAGTTCCTCATTTCCTTCAGTAATCTTACTCCACTCTGATATCCAAAGGATTGTATGCAGCCCAACATTCACTGCCATATAACGAGCTGGCGTACCCTCCGGCGGGGCTTCTTCCCCTTCATACGATCCCCGCTTCTCTTTTTTAAACACCGCTTTCAGCCACTTAAAACACTTCATAATTATGCGCACAAAATCCAGCCTCGCTACCCTGTTTACTTCCTGATGACAATCCACCAATCCTGTCGCGGCTTTGCTAGCTTGGCCTATCGCAGCGCGGTCTTTCTCCAGTCGGCCAATCACGTCGCGACCCTGTCTGACGTCTTCGCTAGCTGGCCTATCACAGCGCGGTCTTTCTCCGGTCGGCCAATCACTGCGCGACACCACCTGACGTCACTTTTCTCCGCTTCGCAGCAGCACCCCTCCTTTCTCAACTCGTCTCCCGGTTATGCATGCGTCCCATTCATACACCGAAAAATGACTACTTCCGACCAAGCGGTCACTTCTCTCGACTGTACGTCCACAGTCTATCTGTAATTGTCAACACAACTGACGAGATATCTATCGTCTCTCTGATAGGTTGCTTACACACACAGTAACTTCCGACCAGCGTCCGTTACTCACGCACTCACTCTTACGTTCCCCCTATCTCGGTCTCTCGGGTGATCAATGGTACCTCATGACCCCCTTCACACTAGTTGACAATTACTCTGGGTGTCCGATACACCCGAACCACTTAAGCTCTCCTTGAACTTAAGATTTCCACCGGTTGCGCGCGCTCACAACCTGTTCCACAGTCACTCTACAGACATTCAACTCCGCCAAACATTACAACATAGGTACAATACAAAACACCGCAATCTAACACGCATAACCCTTTATACTCACTCTCGACCGATACTGCTGCTTTTTCTGTCTCACGTCATCTGGATCTTCTTCGGCGGGCTGTTCTTCCGATCATCGATTTCTAGGGGCCTTGGGGTAAGCTAACCTGGCCTAGGTCACCGTCCTCAAGAAGGCAACCATCCTCTATAGCTACCAACTGAAAGGGCGAGATTTTGATCGATACCTTATCTCTATTGATCTAAACCTCGATCTGGTCGACTGAACCTTTGTTGCCTGTCTTGGAGGAAAACAGTACACCCATCTGCAAGTCAGTTCACCCAATAAAGGACTCTGCTCCCAAAGATCACAAACAACTTCTAGCTTTCAAAGATTTATTGTAAAGATATGATAAGCTGCAAATACAGGCATCTCAAAATAAGATTCACGAGATACACAGGTCCAATTACATACATGTGCTCTCGGAAAGCCCTCAGACGAGCAACGGAAATCACTAACACAAGTTCTAAGAATAATAAAGCTATCAGCATAGACGCATATCTCTCCTTCATTTAGGTTGGAGGAAAACGCAAAGGTTAGGCTATCCCTACCCTGCTCTAGATGGTATCCCTACTTAACCAAATCCCAACCTAACAAAGGTGTCAGCAGTGAATGACCCCCAAGGGAAGTCACCCACTCTAAGTCTCTTGGTGAAAACCTATAGTTCTCCAGTCATGACCCCTCACTGCCTACCCATCCGCTCTCTAAAGGGTCCTCAGGTATCTGCTCTAACTCCACCCAGGGGTGCTGTCCCTAATACAAAACAGTCAACAACATTTGAGACGCCCCTTGCGAAACGCCTCTCACGTGGTGTAGCTTCAGGCTTTTTCCATGATGCTTTGTATTGGGCCTCAGACGTTAGAGTTGACCTTGCTTCTCAGGCTCTTCTCCGGCCCGCTGATACCCCTTAAACATTCCAGAACCCTCCTCCATGTCTGGGCCGTCTACTGAACAGACCTCTATTCATTCATTTATAATTGGATCCCCCCTTTCCTGTTGCAGACAGATATCTGCCGCCAAGAACCCAACTCTCATAGACTTTTAAAAAGGCTTGCAACATTTCTCAGCCCAGACATGTACGTGTAAATCAACGTTAAAACATTTCAGGCCTACAATAATTCTCATTATGATTATAGCATTCAACTTCTTCATTTAATTAAAGCATGTTAATACTCTTATTCTATTATTCAATAAACATATTATAATTCATGGCCCATTTAATGCGATGACCAAAACGTTAATACAATCTGTGTCGAGAAAAGAACCACCTTCCCTTTTAGCTCCAGCTCTGGCCCTTAGGCCTACCACATTCTGCGTTTAACCACAGACCATCTTACATTTTAACAGCTACACGACATAGATTCAAAAATAATCACGTCTAATAAAATCATATAGTGTCACACATTTCTGTATTAGTTCCACTTCTACTTAAATCTCTACATTAGCTATACATTTAGAATATAATTGCAGGTACTATTAGCACTCATGGCATTTCTCCTCATGATTTGTGCTTACTACAGGTAAGTGTGATGTACTCATACATTTAAGTCAGTTTGCGCTCTCTCACCAGTATACCAATTTTCATTTAAATGAGATGGTTAACATTTTTATCCGAGAGGAATATATAGATATGCTTTTATGTGTTCCATTAACAATTGATGACAGAGTTTTAAAACCTTCTGCATGCAGAAAATGGACCAACGATCCAAGCGTAATAAAATCAGATTACAAACATATTCAAGAATTCTGTTACTGAAGATATCGGCAAGCACAAAAGAGGCGCCAAACATTGACTATGTACTTTACTTCCTGTATTAATAATATATACGATTGATTCAGTCGAGGCAGTTATATAAAAGAATATAAGCTCATCAGAGTAGCTAAATTCAGTTCCATTTTGTAAACGCCGAATTAATAACTGTTTTGCTTTGGGTGCATAATAGTAATTAATCTGGCACATTATAACTCTTGTTAGGTAATAAGCAAATTTAAAATCTTCAACAAGGAAATAGCTGCAGTAGCTTTATAAACGGAAATCAGAAGTCACTTGAAAAGAGAAGCAATTGCACAATCCGAGCATAACCATGACACAGAGAAAAAGCCAATGGGTCGTGTTTTTTGTTTTGATCTAAATTATTATGCGTGTTAAGGCTGGAAATGGCATTACATAAGTTCAACGCTGCAGTGATCTGTAACGATGGGCCTGTAATATTTCAATAAAAAGAAAACTATGATAGAAAAACATTTTTCTAAGGCAAACGTTCAATGATTAGACAGTGAATGGGACACGGCGGGAGATTGGAGCCATATTAGGAAATCTGCACAAACTCCTATTACAGAACGTGCCAAGAATATAGCGCCTTATAGAATATGAATGTGCAGGCACTAATCATTGGGACGAGCACACTTACTGACGGCACCTCCCATGAAGGCCTGGGCCTACGTCCAGAGGCGGCATACATGTGCAGGCATCAGTAATGCTGTGCCTGCCTCACATGATGGATGTGCACTTTAGAAAACTGGAGCCAGATGTACGACCATAGTAAATTGCGACTCACAATCTGCTCACAATTGCAATCACAATTTGCGCACAATTGCGACTCGCAAATTGCGAGTTGCAATTTACTATGTACTACAGTGTCAGAGACACTGATTGTGATTCCCATTGGGGTCGCAACATATGAGGCTCATTAATATTAATGAGGCACTCGCATTTTGCGACCCCATTGGGATTGGCTGGCCCTCCCAGGGATGGTGGCCTGCTGGGCTCTGCAGACCACCATGTCTAGGACTGCTTTTAAATAAAGCAGTTTTTTTTAATGCAGCCAGTTTTCCTTAAAGGAAACCAGGATGCATTTACAAAAATATAAATTAAACATTTTCGTTAAATTCTTTAAGGGCAGGCAGTGGTCCTTAAAAAATATTTTCACATGCATTTGCAAAGGGGAAGGGGTCCCATGGGGACCCCTTCCCATTTGCGATTGCATTACCACCTACTTGAAGTAGGTGGTAATTTGCAAGTGTTTTGCTACCTCAATTGCGATTGTAAAACATTCATACATGCCTCATGAGTCGCTATTTGGAAGGGAATGTCCCTTCCTGATAGTGAGTGAAAAAAATCTATTTTGCGAGTCGCTAATTGAGTGGCAACTTGCAAAATAGGTTTTGTAGATGAGCCCCAAGTTTTAAGTGTGTACAAACAGGTCTAAATCCTCTTTGTACACGCTAAAAACCATCGTACATCTGGTCCCTGGACTTTCAGAGGTTGCATCAAGGTCCACTTATATGTCAGGTAGGACAACGACATGCAGTCACTCACTGGTAGCATAGCCAGTCTGCCCTAGTCCACGAAAGGAAATGTGCCCATAGGCAGCTGTTTGAATAAGCAGGGTTCAGTGTGTCCCTTAGGCCTCTGAGCCCTTGTGCCACTGTACCTGCTGCACCATTTGAAGATCCACACCTGTCACTCACCTGCTGCCACATCACTGGTAGCATGCTTGCTCTGCTATCGACATTCGCCCATCTCTCTGAGTGCATGGTCAATTATTTTTGTACTGGGGAATAGAACATTAGGGGCACATGCTTCCTGTTTGAACTTTCAAAATATGGCTACTGTGATCCCTGAATTCCTGCACAATGTAACATTAGTTCAATGGAGACACTACTGAGCAGTATGATATCATTCATACTTTAAGAGCTCAGTCATCAAGAGCCCAATGAACTAATATCCATTTGCAAACCAGGATGTGCAATGTGTACACCCACTGCGTTGAGACACCTTGTGATTGGCTGTAAATACAGGAAAGGAGACCTGTGTGCGACAGCAACTCTTCATCCCTACATTTTCTTTCCACAAACTTAAAATATTGTTTCTAAGCAGCTCATGCCCATTAAAGGGATTGGTGCTTCATTAAAAATAATCTTCCCTTTTAGGAAGACATTTGGGCATCAGGCAGGGATTCTCTGACTACTATTTAATCCCACTGACTCTGCCTGGCAACAGTACCAAAGACGAAGCTGTGCTGCTGGGACAGCTTCCATATGTCATCTTTGAGAATCAGTTACCATTCTAATCAGGGCATTGGTCACTGAACAATGGTTTGCACTGCAGCAGGCCAAAAAACAGGAAAGGAAATCACAAATGGTGAACTTGAACTGATAAACTGATTTACCTGTGTTCATTATTAATCCACAATTATGTATTATTATGAATTGTTTGAAGACCAAGGGAAAGAGTAAACACTTTTCCGTAGTGTGATTGGGCAGGGACATTCCCCTACAGAAGTGTAATGTCACATGGAGATAACCACATCAAAGTGATTTCATGTTTTTTTCAGGTATCAAAAATTTGACTTTGAAACTTCTGTGCCATAAAAAAAATCCAAATATATGTTGGCATACTGAAGGATTTTATTTCTTTTTTACACTTTCAAGTGTGGGCAACTATTTTGTCATGATCATAATGATAATACCCATAAAATCCGATCTTAGCTGCAGTGTTCTAAAGGTGATTCTGCAAGGGGAAGAATAGGAAGTCCGAAATTTGCTCCCCAAGGGTTATTGCAATATTTGGTTCCATTTTTGTAATTTTCAAAGAATTTCATGAGTTGCCCTGAATATCATTTAACAGTTACACATTTCGTGGAATGCTTATAAGCTTTCCATTTCCACAAATGTAAACATACAAGTTAATTTACACTGATTAACATATTTGTTTGTAATGAGAAACAATAAAAAAAAATACTATTGCCATCTTCTATGCTCGCACCAATTACAGGAGTTTTGTCCTCCCCCCCCCCCCCCCCCCCCCGTAAAGGAATTTATCCTCTTGCTTTTTCATGAGCAAATCTCCAACGGCTCTCAGTCATAGAAAGACCTTGTAAAAGAGGAGTAAATTGATAGAATCTTGAGAGTGTGTGGGTGTTCACCATCTTTTGCAGTTTTATGCCACCTGGACCACCCATATTTCACCTCTTTAGTCAGTTTTACTCATGCTTTAAATTCTGCCATGTAAATGCAGAAGACATCGGGGATCAGCCAGTGATTCTCTCTTCTACTGCTTACCCCCCCCCCACCGAAGCTGCCTGTCAAGAATCCAATGATAAAGTTGTCCCAGTGGGACACCTTCCCTTTGTTCCCTTTGTGGATCAGTTACCATCCCAACTAGGGCATCTGTCGCTGAACAACGATTTGCAATTACAGTTACTAATCACTGATACATATCTTTGCCGTTTGTGAATAGGAGGGGGCGCCCCTTCCACCTTCATCCTACCTAATATATAGAACAAGTTGCAAAAGCTGTTTTCTGAGCCATAAACTTTTCTGACTTGTGAGATGGCCTTTGCACATTGTAAAAAGTCCTATTGTGGTGGCAGACCCAGTGATTCTAAAAACTGCATAGTTTGTAACCACGAAAGGACATTGTACGTCAGGTTGCAAGTGTTGACACAATGGCCCTGGCAGACATGTGCTTGACAACTGTAGCCAATACCACAACAATAACGGGGCTCTGCAGTCTGCAATGCGCATGCACCCAGCATTCTCTTGAATGTATTGTATTATATTATGTTCTAAAGCAGCATTTGTATATGACTTCACATCCCAAATTCGGGGCTGTGTTGTTTCTTGGTGGTCGAGTATGAGGCCAACTTGTTTGTTCTGTGTGCTTGATACTGTGTGTTTAAAATTGTGGTCTATGTGGGAAGTATGTGTGAGGTTCGTAGGGGTGCTGCAAACATGTTGAAGAACAGTTTGTGAGCAGAGTTATAAGAATGATAACCATTTAGATGTATACCGTTCGAATAAGGCTACGAGTGTGCCAACTAATGTGATCATAAGTGCGCTTTTGGGTCATCCATGCCATGATCTAAGCAGTGGAATCAAGTATGGGCTACTTACTTCCCGTCAAACTGAAATGATTTGAAATTCTCTTTATCTGGGAATATAAACAATACTGTATTTTGGTGTGCTTATTCACTAATGCTTCTGCCTGCATAGCTGTCATCTAACAAGATATCGAGCTCCCACAGGCATGTCTACTTTTATCTGGTTTGCAATGCATGCCTGATGTGGGCAAATGAGCTAGAGTTAAAGCCTCAAGCAACCCTCAACCTTCTCCAGGTAGAATAGCTGCCAATACACTATACAACAACTCAACTTACTGCGACGATGATAGCAAAGAACTAGGAACACATATTATGCTCATACAAGGGCACCATCATACGTGTGCACAAGGACAACTATACATACGTGGGGCATATTACGCATTGTCATTGTTTGCTCACGGCGCACTTTTTATAAGGTGCACCAGGCACAATGACAATGCGCCCTATTATGCAGCTGCTGAGTGTTTTCACAGTGCAGTCGGCACCCGCCTGCAGTTTTACAGGGGAAAAGAGATCCCCTTGCAGGCGAGTGCAGACAGTGACTGCACCTGCCTGCAAGGGGATGTCTGGTGGATCTATGGAACCCTCTTTATTCCCTTCAGAGGAAATAATGAGGAGAAATAAAGTTATTTCTCCTTGTTACGCCTCCCCCGAAGAGGCGCTCTGTTTTGATGCATTCCCAGGTTTGCATATTATTGTAAATCTGTGAATGTGCCACCAACCCTGGGTGTTGCATGTGAAAACCCACTGTAACACCCATAAATGCCTCCTTTACGTAGAGTAAGGCAACGCAGCACTTTGCGTTGCTCTGCCACACTCCATATCTATGAGGCCATGCAAAGCATTGCTATGCAGGATGGCTTTGCGTTGTCTCATAGATATGATTGAGAGGCCTGTGCCACCGAAGCATCAAAAAAAGGGATGCTCTAGTGGCACAGGCCTCTTACAAATGAGGCCCTCTATATATAGTATTTGCACTGTGTAGCTACAGTTAGGTTGAAGCTTACATAGGAAGTGTGCTTATAACTGTGGCACTGTTTGAATAACCTGCACAAAACTTTCCCAAAAAGGTTCCTCCACCTCGGCTTCTCCATGAAAAGTTTCTTGCTGATCCACAAAGCAGGAGGCAAGAAAATCTGGGAATACCAAGAAGTTGATTTCCAATGTTAATTTCCATAGGAAACTTTGCTCTTCAGTACAGAAAAATACGATGAATGAAATTATAGCAAATTTGGTAAAAAGTTAGAACTTTACTCAAAAGCTTGCTTTACAGGATTTGGAAAGTTTTCGAGTTTGAAAATCGAATCATCCATTTTTGAGAAAAAACTAGAGGGCATATTACCAAGCAATAGCGATAATTATCGCTATTGCTTGGTTAGAGACAAAATTTTACCGCTAAGCTGCAGCGATTTGTATCGCAGATAAACCTTGGTATTACCAAGGTTTATCGCAAATGCGATAAAAAACGGCCGCAATGCATGGATATCGCTGAAAAGTCAGCGATATTCATGCATTACCGAGCTAATGCTCTTATCCATGTTATCCACCTCCCATTGGATAACATGGCTTAGAACTGCTCAGGGCAGGTGTTCGCTTTTGGAGATATTCGCGCTGAGCGCGAATATCTCCAAAAGTTGGTAATAGGAGAAAGCGATGTTAGCGACTGTTTCCAGTCGCTAACATCTTGGCACGCCCACTTTGCATGTCATTAGTGATAAATATCACTGACATGCAAAGTGGGGCCCAAGATGGTCGCTATCTCCTACTAGCTGTCGCTAACTGGTGTTAGCGACAGCTAGGTAATAGGGAGATAATTTTATCTCCGCTTTCTTGGCTTTTAAAGCCAAAAAAGCGGAGATAAACCCCCTTGATAATATGCCCCTAGGTTTGGCCGAAAGTCAAAGAGAGAATTCTATGGAGTTACATGAAAACTCTGTTAAACTCTGCGGAGTTCCAAGAGCGGGTGGAGTCAACACGTTGCGCTGGTTTTTAGCACTCGGAGCTTGTTTAGCACTGCAAAATTAGTGCAAATGGCACCACGTGACACAACAGAGGGTACTGCTTCTTTGCTGCAGCTCGAGTAGATTTTGTACTCGAGCAGCAGCTTTCTCATCACTAATGGTATGACTGCCCACGTTGAGAAAATCTTGCAGGTGTCGTCCTAGCACCTAAGACTAGCACTAGGGAATGTCATTTCCCGCTCAGACTCACCAACTTAACGTTGGTGAGACCCGCACAAGACACAAATACACCACGTGGCAGAGTTTTGCTGAAACTCCATGTTACAAGTGTAACAATGAGTGGGCAAAACTCTGCGGGCAAAAGTTAGATATATATTGATGGTTGGTCCTGCCGGAGTAACCTGGTACCCTGGTAAAAGCAAATTAAAACTATAGTCAAAACCTGGAATGGATGTTAGCAGTTTTACTCATGTTGCTTGTAGACAATCAGAAGAAGAAGTGTAGCTCAATGGTTAGAGCGGCAGACCCTGATGCAGAGGTCTGGCCCGGGACCAGGGTTCAATACCCGGCAGGGTCTTGGGCTCAATGTCCGCAGACTCGAAATTTCTCGCCTCGGTGCCTACTCTAATCATGGGCCCCACGCTGCAACTCTGGGCAATAGCTTGCTTAATCTCCACAACGACCCCAATAGCGCTGGGATGCCTGGCTTCACCTTGGGGGTGCACAGTAGGGAGCATCTCACAGGGAAAGCCGGGAAGGGTTCCACAGTGGTATACAGCGCCAGGATGCCCCGAGATGGGGCGGCAGTGAGCTTTACAAGTATACCTACATTTACATTTACCCTCACAGAAATCTGACTTCCACAGGAGTGAAATGACCCAAGGAAAATATAACTCATTGGGCTAATCAGAATGCTCTATTTTTAAATTGGCGCTCCTGCGAGAGTCTCTCAAGACTCTTGTGTGCACAACTGTCTATCTGAGTGGTCAATAAGACCGGACTCGAGCTGCAGCCTGTTCTGGAGGGGCTCGGGAGCATGATGAGCTGATTCCGGTCCCGAAACCTCCACTAGGGAACGAACAGGCTGACTCTGTCTGTTGCGGCTCTGCACTAGGCCCCGATCCCCGGACTGTGGTGGCAGGGGAGCGGCGGTCCGAGACCATGCAGCTGCATTGTTCCCAGGTGCTCCTGGTGTCAGAGCGGATGCAGAGTGAATAGATAGTGCCGGCGGCAGCTGCGGCACACCCCGATGCCTGGAAAGCAGCATACCTGAAGGACCCGAGATCCACAGTGCTGGGAGAGTACGGGCAGCCCTGGAGGCCTGAACGGTGGGGCCGATGGCGGAATAGGACCGGGCGCTGTCACGAACGAAGGCTCTCTCCCTGAGCGGGGACGCTGAGGCCCAGCTCTTTTGATACATTCCAATGAGGCGATCTGCGGCGAAGTGTGGACAATAAAGGTACCCTGGGTGCAGTGAGTAAGGTGGAGGGACTGCGAGCTCGGCAAGGGCTTGGCTGATGAGGCCGGCCATTTTGATGCCTGCACGTGCTGGGGTCTGCACGATGTATATTACAGTTCCTGCATCAGCCTGGAGGAATTATTGTCTGGGGGCAGTACCGGTCCTAGAGAGTTAAGGCACACTGTATGTACCCCTGCTCCTGCTGACACAAGTGGCAAGTGACTGAGAATAGGCACCCGGAGTGGATCGGCTGCCTTTGCAGTGCTTGGGTGTGAACCCTGAAGACAGCGGCACCATCCTGTGCAGAGCACTGCAAGACCAGTATTGAATGCAAAGGCACCTGGGGATATCAGCAATGGGAAAGCTTCTCATTCGTCCTGGGAGGGGCCAGTTTTGAATTCCAGCAGGATGATCCCTGCTGTGTGAGCCCGTGCAGGATGCTACCTGGGGAGGCAGTATCCCCTGGTCAAGGGAAAGGGCGGTGCTGCTTGCGGCGGAGGCTAACTGGGATTGCCCTTTGATGCTAGAATTCAACCCCTGGCCCGTCTAGGCTTGTCTAGTCGCCTGAGTAGCCGAAGAAGTCATGACGCTTAGTCCGCGTCTTTGTCGGGGTGGCCTACGAAAGTTTCTCTGTGAGGGGGCACCTCTGTAGAGCAGCTACGATCCTGGCTCTTGTTGGTACACTGTGCAGTGACAGCAGGTGGAGGCAAAGAACATAACTCGGAGCGATGCGCTCGACGGTGGCAAATCAACTGGTTGACTGGCGCACATAGGTCCTGGTGGTTGCTGTGGACCGGCCACGATGGGTAGAGTGAATAAGACACAGCCTAAACCTACATTTGATCAAAGGAAAACTAAAGTGAGGGAGAATGCCTCAGAAGACGGGGACAACACATAGGAACAGATGGAGACATCCGTACTATGCTGGCTGCAATGGAAAAAGGCTTGCAGAGCAGCCTCTCTGTTCTGTGGACTAAACTGGACTCCCTCTCATACCGTATGGATAGAATGTCCGAACGAATGGTCAAACATGCAGAAAGGCAGTATAAGACAGTACGCCAGGTCACAGAGGTGGAGGAAGCACAGACGACAATGGACACTGAACACAAGCAAATGAGGAGGGTGCTGCAAGTTTTGCAGGACAAGACTGAGGACCTTGAAGCGCATTCCTGTCAGAACAACTTAAGGATCACGGGCCTTCCGGAGTCGACCAGCAACATAGAAAAATTAGTCGAGAAACTGCTGGTGACACTACTTGGAAGTGAAACGTTCTCTCCCATATTCGTGGAAGAGAGAGCACACCGCTCTCTGGGCCTTCACCCCACTCCTGGTGCCCCGCGATGCCGATAATAGTAGAACTGCGGAATTATTGGGACAGGGACTCTGTGCTGAAGGTTGCCAGGGAGAAACAGTCATTGAAGTATGAGGGTTCCAATATATCTTTATACCCTGTCTTCACAATACGAGTGCAGGAGGTGCACAGACAGTTTGCGCCACTGGAGCGCCAACTAAGGGATCAAAATTTAGACTACGTAATGCTGAACCCGGCAAGACTTTGCGTCAATCGGCAGGGCCAATCACAAATCTTTACTGATCCAAAAGGTCTACAGATAGCCCTGAAGGAATGGTCCAAAGAAAAGTGTTGCAGCCCGTATCGGGGTTAATTGGAGGGGGTGGCTGGCTGTGGAATGGACGCACAGGACTGAACTCTGGACTACATGTGTTACAGATAAGAGAGCTGCCTCTGGGGAGGTCCAGGGGGGATAAGTATGGGAATTCATGGGGTCACAAAAGAATAGGCTTGATTGAATGTGATACAGACAATTGGAAAGCATCACAGAGTTGGTTGTGCTTTAGTGTTATTTCCAGTGAAGTCAGCTCTTAGTGGGAGTTCAGTTAAGATACTTTTTGAGTGAATAGGTATAATAATGCATTATATAGCAGATGCACTAAATTTGCTTGATGGCGAGTGGGGAGGGAACCTAGTTTGGTTCAGTCATATTACCCTGCTAGGCGGCCAACATCTGCCCACGAGTGAGTCACACACCTCGGGAGTTGCACTGTGGGGGGGTTCTTGGTTCAATGTTATGTTGTTTTGAGTTGCTGAACATTCAGATGGTGAATAGGTATTGTTTTATGGATTTTCGTCAGGGCACAGTAGGGGCATGCCTGGCGTGGGTGGAGGGACGGAGGGGATTGAGACTAAGAAAGTATGGCAATCTTCATGTTGTATTCATTCTTGTTCATGGTGAGCACACAGCTTATATGATTCAGTGGCAGGCTCAGCGAGGCAGACAATACACACTCCTATAACAGTTCTCTGTAAGTCCAGTAGTAACGCAACTAGTGTCAGGCTTCGAGCACTCACTTGGAACGTGTGAGGACTCAATGACCACAGGAAACTCAGAAAGGTCCTGGCCTACTCAGCAAGACACAAAATTGATGTTGCACTACTGCAAGAGACACACCTCTCTCTCAATAGCCCTATGTTGTGCAGGAGGAGTGCTTGCATGGGTGAATCCTAGGGCCACTGGTAAACTCAAACTATTAGACACAGAAAAGGATGGATGATTTGTGATCTCCAGGTGTAGGGGAAAGGGAATAGACCTATTTATAGTTAACATACACGTCCCGAATTTTCTGAATCCCAACTTTTACACTGCATTGTCAAAAAAGGTTCGCTTACATAGGGAGGGGAAACAGCTTTGGGGTGGAGACCTCAATTTAGTCATGAATCACTGAAGGATAAATCAGGAGGGCTGGGGAGGCATATCATGGTGGCAGCGCAAACTGTAGAGGTCGCAATAGTACAGTGTGACTTGTGTGATGTGTGGCATCAGAAATACCCGGAAAAAAGGGGATATACACATTACTCAGCGTATCATGATTTGCTCAACCGAATAGATTATTGGCAAGCAGCCAGGCAGTTACAAGAGAGGACCCGAGCCTGTGAGGTGCTTCCCGTACGCTCTCGACCATTCCCCGATACTATTAGCATTAGATACCCCCAGAAGACAATTCCCCCCTTTACGTGGAGGTTCCCACCCTACTCTCTGCTAGATGCGTTTTTTAAAGAGGAATTGACGGAAGCGACAAAATGTTGTTTGCCACAAATGTAGGGTCGGTGGATAGCTTTCAAGTGGCTTGGGAGGCGTTCAAGTATATATCCATGGTATCACTATGACTAAGCACTCTGGAGTCCTTAGGGCGATACGCAAACGACTTATGGATCTGGAGAGGTCACCAGTGAGCCTGGAAGAACACTCCAGGTTAGGGCTGATGAAGATGTTGTGCAGGAGTTCAAAACACAGTTAGGAGAATATCATGATGCTGCTGATGCCGAAATAAAGTACCTCTGTAAATATGCCACCGCTCACTCATACGGAGAGGGCGAACGGCTGGGTGCGGTATTGGCCCAACTTCTCAAAAAGCGGCGGGAAAAAACAGTAGTTGCAGAGGTCAAGACAGCAGGGGGAGACATATTGACTTAGGAAGGTGCCATTGCAGGCAGGTTTTGGCAATAATATTCAGAGCTCTAATCCACTTGCATTGGAGGCACTAAGGCAGAAATCTTGTATTACTTAACCCATATAAAGCTACCATGGTTAACAAACACAAATCGCGAATATCTTCTGCGGCCTCTGGAGAGAGAAGAAATCATTGTGGCATTATTGGGCATGAAATCGGGTAGCGCGACAGGAGTGGATGGTCTAGCAGAAACTTTTTGCATGGTGTTCATTGTCTTATTGGTGCCGCATTTAGCTACACTCTTTGACGATGTGTGTGTGACAGGCATTATGCTGCCCTCGATGAGAGAGGCTCTTATTGTAGCTATCTTGAAGTCGGGCAAGCCCCTGGACGAGTCCGCTCTCTTAGAATAGTGTTGATACGAAATTTTTTGCAAAGATGCTAGCAAACTGGTTAGTCCCTCTGATACCGCTGCTGGCAACTCTGGAGTGCGCAGGTTTTGTTCAAAGTAGAAATCTAACTTACAATTTGAGGACAGTGTTCGGAGAGATGCAGCACACTAGGCCGGAGATTCTGGCGGTGGGTGTATTTCTCGACATGGAGAAAGCATTCGACTCTGTTGAATGGCCCTTTATGCGACAAGTCCTGACGAGGATGGGGTTGGGGAATGTCTTTCTACAGCTGAGAGGGGTGTTGTATAGTGCACCCACAGCTAGTGTCAAAATTGGTAACCTAGTGACAGATACTATACACATTACTAGAAGCACGTGGCAAGGTTGTCCTCTGTCTCTGATGGTGTATGCATTAGTGGCCAAACCTCTAGCCTATGCGCTCCGCGAATACCACAGATATTAGGACATAAGATTCCCGGGTTACGACCTGATCGTATCCACCTATGCGGATGATACGTCACTATATGTACGAGACCCCGAACGTAACCTCTCCCTTGTCTTGCGAGAAGTGGTGCGATTCGGCGCAGTGCCTGAACTCCGAGTTAACTGGCCGAAGTCTATCATATTTCACCTTACACCGGCCACGACCCCATTTGAACCTGAGTACCCATTGCAGTGGTCAACAGAATCAGTGAGATACCTAGGTATGAGGGTCCACACGGACTCTGAGGTAGTATTCAGGGAAAATTATGGGGTGGCGATAAGAAAACTAGAAGATGAGGTGGAAAGCTTGATCCGACTGCCACTGTACCTGCTGGGCAGAGTTTCCATTCTGGAAATGGTGATACTGCCCCATTTTTTGTTCCTTTTTTCTAATATTCCTTTGGTTCTCCCTTGCTCCTTTTTTTGTCAGCTCACAGCATTGATGGTTAAGTGTGCTGGGGCCGGCAAGCAGGCTTGGGTCAGATGGCAAGTACTTACTTTACCGTACCACATGGGGGGCTGGGCGCACCCGATTTGGCTTATATTACAGGACAGCACAAAGTGCGCATGCTTACTACTGGATGCATGGCTCACCGGACACCTCCCACTTACGTATAGAGAAATTTGTGACCTGCTCTGCTATTTATGACTGCAGATCGTAGGACGGGGATACTGGACTCACAACATGCTTGGCACCACCTCCTATAGCTGCAGGCGGGTGCCATTCTGCATTCCCCACTCACTCTGTTGGATTGGTGTCACTGGCTGCCCAGTGCAGAGATAAGGGGGTTACACGAGCGCTTAAACACAATAGGGGTGCGGGCCATAGGAAACTTGTTTGAAGAAGGCACAGCAAAGAGCTGGGAGGAACTGGGGGCCGGAGATTCCGCAGTCACCCTCCTTACTAAATTCCAATTCCACAGAAAACGGCAAGCATTGTTGCATATACTGGATGGTGACTTGTTGGAACCACCGGAGCTGTCCGCCTTATCCTATGTCATAGAATCTGATTCGCCGACCCAGATAGTGTCTAAAATATAAAAAACTGCCCATGACCTATAGGAAAAATCATTACACTAAAGCCTCTTTGGCTTGTCAGAGAGATTTGGGCAAGGACATAGACGACATTATGTGGACATACTGCTGCGACAGCATGAACCGCATCTCTTTAAATGGTAGACACAGACTGATCCACTTTAAATATCTGAATAGGGTCTACTACACCCCAGAGAGATTGAGTAGGTATGGCCTAAGAGATGGGGCAGATTGTGAACGCTGCAGTGAACAGCTGGTGATTTTTTTCCACTTGTCCTGGCTTTGTCCGGGGATATCCAATTTGTGGGATTTAGACTTTAAGAAGTTGGGACAGGTGGCTGATCTGTCACTCTCCCCGGAGCCTGCACTGGCCCTATTGGGCTACTCTAAACCAATACCGAAGGGGGCTCGTAGATTGGTTGACATGGGCTTGCTGCTAGAGAAGCGCAGGATGGCGATGTGTTGGTCGCGAAGACCGATCCCTACGATAGCTTAGTGGTTGTGTGACATGCTGTACTGTAGCACGCAAACGGAGAATTTCAGTGACCTTCTCCTACCACATTGTAGACCTAAGAACTTCTGGACATTGTACAAAACATACCTAGCAACCAAAGATAGGGATACTACATTAACTGAAGTTCAGAGAGAACAGTTCTGATGAATAGTTGCTCAGAGTTGGGCCTAGTATTTACAAAACGCCATGAATGTTGCATGCTAATGTTGTGAGGGGAGCATTTGTTTGGTATCTCCATGTTTTAATTGCAAGTGGGTCCACAGCTGGGGTGTTGGAAATGGGGCGGTGGGTGGTATGGACAGATAACAGGATGACATCGGATATAACCTGTCTGCTGAGCTTTGGAATTGTGCTGTATGCTCTTTGATCACCATGTGTTACTGTAATTGCCACATCAAAGGAACTGAGTCTCATGTTTGTTTTGAACAAAAACCTAATAAAGTCTTTAAAAAAACAATAGAAGGAGATCATGCATCCTCCCTCCTCAAACATTAATAGGCCAAGGGGACCCCATCCCCTGGGGCCAAATTCCTCAAAAAAGGAGAGGGGAACTCAACACCCCCGCCTCACAACCGCTCTCCCACGAGCCTTGTGAGACACTGGAGACCCTATCCCCTGGCGACAAAGCTAAAAAAAATTGGGTAGGATGGCACCCATCCCCAAGCCTTTATAGGCATGGGGACCCCATCCTCTGGGACTGTATCTGTTTTAAAAGGGGTCGGCCCCCTCCCTGAGCCTATTTTGAGTTCCAAACCCTATGATAGCTTCCACCACTTCGTGGTTGCTGTGGTGGCAGCCAAACAGATCTCAGGACGAGATCTGTCTGCTCTGCAGATCCTCCGCAATGTGATATATACTATTTTTTTTACCATAATCTTTTCAAAACTACTGAACGAATTTATGCCAAAACACCAAAAGTCCTCTTTCTGGACCAAGATATAGCTTTCTACCAAATTTGTTGTAAATTATCTGAGTCTAAAGCTCCACAAGAAAAATACATGGGGAAAATGCATTTGGGACCCCCTTTTTCTTGGCCCTGGCTTGATGGATCACCCCAAAACTTTCAATGCACAAACTTGCCAAAAATTGCCACTTTTCTGGAAAGCTTTGTGAACATTCATCAAACAGCACCAAAGTTATTAGCAACATTAAAAAGGCGCTTCCTATGGAAAAGCTAACCTAACTATAGCTGCCCATTGGTGACTGCCTCTGGGTAATATCATAAATATATGTGATATATTACATATATATTGCAGAAATACCTCTGCAGGCGATATTGATACCTCACTTTATTGGAAATTCGATCTTTACCTTTACAATAACTTTAGACCCTATTGACTGATTTGCAGTGTTTAGTATGCAATTGATGAGTGTGCTAAATTTGGTGTAGATTGCTCAAAGGGATCATAAGTTGTATGTAAAGGGGTAAAAAGAGAAGTCACTTTTTCACATAATATATGATAGGCCAGTTTCATTAGTAAAACTCCCAAATTTCTGATCAAAAGTCTACCAAATTGCAATACCCTTCCAGTCTTTCTATCATTCCATTCCTTTCTTGGTTCAATTATTTTTCTATTAAACCCTTTAGGAGCTATAGGTCAAAATGTCACTGTTCATTGCAAAAGTGTCACCTATTGATATATCCTTAAAAGTGTGCTATCACATGAAAAGTATGGAAAGCCAAATAATGTGAGTGCATCATCTAGGCGCATGCTCAATGGACATTATCATCCTACCTTTCCCAACGTCTAAGTATTTAAAGAAAAACAAAAAAAAGAGCAACAGATTAGGGGAGTCAATGCTGCATAATAAATCAATGAGAGGGCATTAGGTATGGCCACTTATGCTGATCGCTCCCTGGCCTACCTCACAGGAAAGTTTATAAAGGACCTTTCATATTCATCCCCCTAGCATTGTCACAAAAGGGGAAGAGATTGGCAATTAGCCTCAGAGGAATAGTTGGGTCCTTCCCCCTTTGTTAAAACAATTTCCAAATTCGTCTTCTAACAATGCCTAAGGGTGAGGAGAAATCTGTCATACCCTTTCATATTAGCCAAGGACAGCAAGACAAGTTATTTGCCTGTACTGCAGAAGCTCACTACTGTCCCAGAGTAATCATGTCATACCTAGCAGCCTAACTGCCTTGCCTCAGGGCTGGAACTTCATACCCCTCCAGCTCCCTTGGTTAACGGCAGAGAAAGGATAACACAGCAGTACCCAAGACAGCTGAAAGCTATCCTAGTGTTACATTTTCAATTCCCATCCATTTTTGGCCAGTGGATGGGGATTTGGATACATCGGGCCATTTTAAAAGGAAAGGATGTGCTAATCATATTCATTCAAGAGTATTATTCAGCTAATTTCTCCCACTCCCTGCTTTACCCCTATGCCTTGCTATGTATCAGAAAAAATTGTCCTGTTGCATGTTTATAAAAATATTATTAAGTCCAATGGGGTGATATATGCCAGACAATATGTAATCAACAAAACTATGGTATCATTCCACTACGTACATACTCTTACCCTGCTTTACCCAAGTTTGACTCCAACCCATCCTGGCTCTGATTAAGGGAAGGGGGCGCTTTTCATTCCCACCCCCAACAAAGTTAAGTGGCTTATTGTGACACATTTATAAACGTAAATACAGAAGAAGATATCTCACACTACCCTAGTATCTCAACTTTGATCAGGTTGCTGGGGTGTCCCCAAGCTGCCCCTCTCCTCCATGACCCTGTCTAAGGCTGGAAATACAAGTGAGCCCTGTCGGGCGGATGCTGCCTGTGGTTGAGTCCGGTCACCGATACACTGCGAAGACAGTGCCTCTGGATTGTTTTGGTTTTCCCTGGCTCACATCTGCAATCATGGACCACAGACTCTCATGGACCTTTTTACTTTTTCTTTTGTCCTGGCCGCCATTTTACTGCTGCTCTCGGCCGTTTTTCTCTGGACCCCGACCCGCCATCTTGCCCATTCCTTCTCCCTCGTTTCCCCCTTGACGATCCTCAAATGTTTCTTCCCTTTTCTGCTCTGCCTTTTCTCCATACCCTTGTATCCCTCCCACCCTCCCTCTGACCCCACTTAATGGAACACTGCCTGAGAAAATCTACTATGTGTGTATATATATGTTTATATACAAGCTCCTCTTGAACGATGAGGCTGCGACCTTGCTGCGGACTGCCCTTCTCCCCCTGGACCTGCTGGCTATGTCAGCCCTCTTCCTGGACTTTCGGACTTGGACCTTCGTGCTCCCTGCCATTTTCTCTGTATGACTTGCCTCTTCTTCTAACTTTCTCCTCCGCCATTTTAGCGATCTCTGACCTCCCCCTCTGTCCTTTCGACTTTCCTATTGTCTCTCCTGTTGCCTCTGACACACTCCTCACTGTCTTACTCACCACTATCTGCTTCCCTCTCTCGTTTATCTCACGTGCCTGCCCTTCTCTGTGACTCTTAGAGTATATCCAGTTCTTTCCCTTCCCTATGTATATAGTGATAACTCTAATCACTAGTATATGCTGTAGACCGTTGTGCTCTCCACCATTCCTATGTGACTCTTAGAGTATATCCAGTCATATCCCTTCCCTATGTATATAGAGATAACTCTAACGACTAGTCTCCTATGTGACTGTTAGAGTATATCCATGTGTATCCCTTCCCTATGTATATAGAGATAACTCTAACGACTAGTCTCCTATGTGACCTTTAGAGTATATCCATGTGTATCCCCTCCCTATGTTGATAGAGATATTACTAGTATAGGCCTAGAGTATATCCATTTGTACCTCCTCCTTGTGTGATTTTATCTCTTGTACATTTGCAATTTTTTCTGTTTGTACCTTTTTTGTAACGCATGTAATCCTAAGTCCTTATGCTTTCAACTGGTTCTTATGTAATGCAATAATTTGCAATCTTTTTACGCATGTAACCGTCAGTCCTTATGTTTTTAACTGGATCCTATGTAAAGCGCTCTGACACCTTCGGGTAAAGTTTGCGCTATATAAAATTGCACAAATCTGTATCCCTTCCCTATGTATATAGAGATAACTCTAACGACTAGTCGCCAATGTGACTGTTAGAGTATATCCATGTGTATCCCTTCCCTATGTATATAGAGATAACTCTAATCACTAGAACATGCAGTAGTCCGCTTTGCTCTCTACCATTCCTATGTGACTTTTAGAGTATATCCAGTCTTACCCCTTCCCTATGTATATAGAGATAACTCTAATCACTAGTCTATGCAGGAGTCCGCTGTGCTCTCTACCATTCCTATGTGACTCTTAGAGTATATCCATGTGTATCCCCTCCCTAAGTAGATAGAGATATCACTAGTATATGCCTAGAGTTTATCTCCTCCTTGTGTGACTTTATCTCTTGTACATTTGCAATTTTTTCTAAGTCCGTATGTTTTCAACTGGTTCTTATGTAAGTCAAAAATTTGCCGCTTGTAACCTTCAGTCCTTATGTTTGAAACTGGGTCCTATGTAAAGCGCTCTGACACCTTCGGGTAAAGTTCGCGCTATATAAAATCGCACAAATAAAATAAATAAATAAAATGCCTTAGAGGAAATATCGAGGCTTTCATAAGGCACGTTGTTTGCCTTGAGTGTAACATGTATTGCAGAGAGGATTCCCACTGAAAGAGTGCACCTGACAGCATAATGGGGAAAAGACCTAAAGCATATTAAACCTACAAAGGGCTGGGTTCAAATCCTCGGACAGTTCTTACCACGCTGATGTTTTGCATTGCAGTATAAGTAAGACTGCAGAAGAGCTGAAGCCGGAGCCAGAAGATATGGATCAGAGATGGAGCTGGCAGGATTGGAGCTAGTCAGACTGGAGCAGAGCATGAGGTGGTTTAGCTGTAGCTGGCCTGTCTGGAGTTGGCAGGACTGGATCATGATTGGTGAAGGACTGGTGCTGGCTGGACTGGAGCTGCTGAAAGGCCTGGGGCAAAGCTGAAGGTGGCTTGACTGTTCCAGAACTGGAATTAGTAGAACTTGAGCAGAGCTGAATCTGGCAGGAATTATTGTTGGACCTTAAATGCTTTGCATGGTTTTCCCAAAACGTTTTGCCTTTAATACTCTGCGCTAACGAGTACTAAAGGGCTTGTGCTCTCTTCTTTAAGCATGGTAAAATTGTCTTACACGCAACTGGCACATTTAATTTACTTGTAAGTTCGAAGTAAAGTGGTACTACATGTACCCAGGGCCTGTACATTAAATGCTACAGGTCGGCTTGCAGCACGAGTTCTACCACCCACTTAAGTAGCACTTACAATATGTCTCAGGCCTGCCATTGCAACCTACATGCAGTTTTAAACTGCCCATTTGACTTGGCACCATAACCCCCTTGCCAATTCTTAAACTCACCTTTTATTGCATTTAAGCCATCCAAACGGTAGGCCGTAGGTAGCCTAAAGGGCAGGGTGCATTGCAATTAAAAGATTGAATATGCACTTTCAAGTGTTACCTGTCCTGGTGGTGAAAAACTGGTAAATGCGTTTTTTACTACTGTGAGGCCTACCTGTCCCATAGGATAACATTGAGTTGCTTTATTAAATTTAATAAGGTAAACATTTCATGTTTGGTGAGAAATTGTAATTAAAATCTTAATAGTGAAGTCAGATTTTAAGTTACAATTTTGAAAAATATACTTTTAGAAGGTTGGCATTTTCCTGCCCCATTTGGTGCTTGCCACATGTATCTTGGTCACATGACTGGGTGTACTTGGCAATTGGACCTTGTTTAACCCTCCCAGATAGGCAGAGAATAAAGGGATTTGGTATGCCTAGAAAGACCGTCAACTAGAAGGATGGGGGTCGAGCTGGGGACAGCCCCACTTGCAAGTGTACAAAGAACTTGTCATCACTGCAATAGCTCATGGATTTAGCTTGGAGCCATGGCATGGGAGGCAGGAAATCTCAAGGACCTCAAAGGGGATCCTCCAGAACCAACACCTACTTCAAATATTTGACTCTCAGCCCAACTCTGGGCCTGTAGATACTGCAGTAGAAGGACTGCTGTGCTGCTTGACTGCCAGAAGGACTGCTACCTTACTGCCCTGGTATTCTGCTACCCTGTGCCTGCTGTCCTGCTCACTGAGTAGGAAGACTGGACTGGCCCCCTCATCCAAGGCGGAAATGACTCTAAGGGTCAGCTGACTGACCTCCTGTTCTGAGCTCAGGATCATAACAAGCTTTGGAGACGTCTCTACATCTGCCTAGCTGACCAGAATATGGACCTTCAACAGGGCCTGGCCTGAACCATGCTGGGTTGAGCCCCAAAAGGTGCCCCATAGGTCCTGGACCCTGGATGTGGCCTCCGTTAAGTTCTTCAAAAAAAAGAAGAAATCCTGAAGTTTTGGTGTTTTCACTTCTGCGAATGGGCCTGTTTGTGCCAAGATCTTGTTGCCCACACCATTGGCCAATGAGAAGTTCTAGTGAACTTGACCATTCGTGCCCCACCGACGACATTTAGTGATGCCCGGCCTGCTCTTCGCACTACATGGATGACCATCCACAATGCTCTCTCTGCTCCTTGCGGGCCCTTCCACCGAGAACTGAACCCTGCAAGCTGGAATCTTGAATGTAACTCTTTCAGCAGGATTTTCCTGGTCCCTCTATCTGGCCCACACTCGCGGTTGTCCTGAACTTGTGACTTTCTACAGTTGTTCTTACATGACCAGATAACCCTGAGTGGCACGTTATGCTTTTAGGTGCTTTACTTGCCTGAAATCTTTAACATTGCCTATCTCCAGTTCTACTGATTGGACTTTTATTGTTTTGGTGTCAAATACTTTATTACATTGTGCTTTATTTTTCTAATTTGGTGTGGGATTGTTCTTGTGTTTTGTTTTCACTTGATTTCTTTTTGCGGTGCTGCACAAAGTCTTTACACATTGCTAATAAGTTAAGCCTGGCTGCTTTTTAGGTCTCGCCTAGCGAATGCAGCGCATGTGCTGATTCGCCTTCGCGAGACTATTGTTGTCGGTTTTGCTAGCGAAGGGAGACAAACCATGTGCGCGCACGGACAGGCGATGTGCACACATATGGCATCTCCTTTCTGCCTCACATGCTCCCACCGCTCGCACGCTCACGGCATCTCTCTGAGCTTCGGCCCGGACAGGCCATGATCACGCTCACAGCGTGTCAAGCTCCATCACTCTGTGGGTGTGAGGTCATCACATGCTCCCACCGCTCGCATGCTCATGGCGTCTATCTGAGCTTTGGCCCGGACAGGCCATGTGCACGCTCACGGCGTGTGAAGCTCCATCACTCTGCTGATGTGAGGTCAAGAAGCTGTGGGGTGAAAGGGGTGGAACTGTAAGCTCAGGCCACAGCGAGGGAATTAGACAGTCCGGGAGGTACCCCGTCTACCCCCGTAGCTGCTGAGTTCGGCAATGCTACTGTGCTACTGGTAAGGAGAAGGGGGGAGGCCACATGGCCCACCGGGATGACTCTGGGTGTGGCCAGTGTACGCCTAATTCTGTGCGTTCCATGTGAGGGAGCGCGCGGCCTAAGGGCGGCCTAAGGAGTGCAGGTCGCGGTACTTACTTCATTCTGCTGCCGCCGCTCCATCTCCTATCTGAATTTCACTGCCCCCGGGCCACACCACTGCCTGAATCCGGGCCACAGGACACGTGTCGAAAGTTCTGGGAGCTCCCAAGGGTGCCCCGTCAGCTCCGGCAGGGGCCTAGATTCCTCAATTATATGGGCCACCGAGCCCCCGCCACACAGTCACTCGTCCCCTCCAGAGGACGACACAGCCCATGTTGGGGGTAGGCCTCATGGCAGTGTGCCTCCTCACTATTCCTCTGGGCGCTCCGCTCGGGACTCCGGGACGGTTGCCTCTGGCTTCGGAGCCTGGCGCTCCTCCCCCATGGATTTTGCTAAAAAGTCTTGCGAATGAAGCAAAAAAAAAAAATAAATAAGCATTTTGAATGCAATATATCTCGCATTTACGCAAGTTTGAGCTATTGTCAATGTAAATGACAATGCCTTTTATTTACTTTTGGGTTTTTAAAACATAAATAAAAGGCATTGTCATTTAAATTCTAATAGCTCAAACTCTCGCAAATGTGAGAACTATTGCATTGCAAATGTTTGTTTTTCCAAGCTACCAGAGGGTAAAGCACAGGTAAATTAAGGGTTTGGTGATGTTTCACCTAACAGAGACTGTGGTTGCTGCGTGAGAATGATTTCACCCCCCTCAACAAGTAACCCAATTTTTAACAATTATGTTGTTATGTTAATTGGTAATTGTTGAGTTCACATGCGGTGCTTTTCACTCTGGTCTTACTGGTGTTAGCTTATCTAAAATCTTGAAAAGACTAAGGGACTGGTGTTTGATTGTGTGGTCTGTGTTACACAAGCGAGGTTGGTCTTAATGGAGTCTGAGTGCTGTTTGATTCTACTACAGTCTTGAACAAGCCTCGGGCAAACTATGCTCTGTAATGCAAACTGAAAGGAGAACAGATCAAAGACTTTACAAATCTGTATTTTCACTTGGAATGGGCAGAACTCGTGGGATTCTGTGGAGTTGCATAACAACTATGTCTATGCACGATTTCGAGGAGTTCCGCCCACCCTATAAGTTTGCTTCATTCATAAATCTCAATGCGACTTGTACCAGTGCAGCGCTAAAAAAAAGTAACAGATAGATTGGGATTCTAAGGCTTTGAAAAATAAGAGGGAAATAATTGCCTTGCGTTAAAGAAAGCAGCGGTCTTTACATTGGACGCTGTTGCAACCCAGGGCAGCGGCAGCTGGTGAATTGGGGCAGGGGCACATGTGAATGGAGCCACTTCAAGGTACTTAGGGCACGGCTTGGTGCTAGATATTGAGAATAAAAAGTACAGAGCCCTGACTTCAGCTGGAAGGTGCAGACACGCAATTGATGTTTGTAGAGTGCAACTGCAGACCAAGCACGTTGTGAAGGCTTCAAATGAAATTCAAAAATAATTGAGCATAGTATTTCCAGTTTCAATATCTTTAAAGCAAGTGAGAGGGAAGCAGAGAACGAAAAATTTGAGCTGGAAAAAGCACAAATAGAGGAAAGGAGTGCACAAGAAATATGGAGAACGAGACAAGTGCTGTTTACATGCTACTCTTGTTAAGGTGGAAATAAATCCAGGTTACAGAGCATAAAATAGATACGCCCTTCACCATAAGTGGTGTCACACGACTAGGAGCTGTATTACACAAATTACATTTTAAAAAAGCCTAATTAATTACAGAGTTTTGCAAAAGTCACATTTCATTACAGTTTATGAGGGAACTGCTGGCCTGCAGTGGGAAGCTAATTCTAATTATTCCAAGTGGGAGGTTCGTTGGCATGAGTTCATCAGATTATGGGAGAGTGTGTAAATGCATGTGGCAACTGAGTCTCAGAAGAACCGCTTTCTCTCCATAACTTTGCCAGTGGCATGGTTGGCAACAAAGACAAATAAATGGTGAGGTGCTCTCTCACCAGTCACCTCCGATTTACAGAAGGCCGCGAGTTTTTTATGCCCCAGTTATTTGTATGGCTTGACCATGTGTCCCTGCCACTTTCAGCCACCTCGGAATGATACAAGTACTGATTTGAGGGAGAGATTCGCTAGACCACACATACGATAATTCAGACGCTTCCCTAACGCTGTGAAATCACTTCTGTACTTAATCCCTTTAAAAAAACAGCCACTGTGGTGAAGTAGGCACTCTGGTGCACCTGCTATGGGATTGCACAGAAGTCAAAGCGTATTGGATGGCTGTCCTCAACGACATAGACAGTTCCCTAGATACCGAAATCCCAAGGTTCCCAGCCTACACCATCCTAGGACTTCCGAACACACTCACGTTCCCTCCGAAATCCACTAGGGGGCGACAAATGGGTCTGGCACTGCAGGCAGCCACCCAACACATCCTATCTCTTTGGGGGTCTAATATACGGCCCACTCACACGGGCTGGTTGCATAAACTTTGGTATACACTTGGGATGGAACGTATTCAAGCCACAGTCACGCAGTCGACTGCAACATTTCACACGGTCTGGCAACCACTGCTAACGCTCCTAGCCCAGGAATTTAAGGAAATTACATGTCCAAGGTACCTTCGCCTGCTACGCCTGACAGATACAACTCTAGCCACCACTGAATCTGGGACAGAGGTGCCGTGAGCGCGACACACCCACGAGGCATCCGCTTTCCACTCATCGGCACACTGATTGGGGAGGGGGGAGTGTCTAGGGGTGGGAGGGGGGATTGTTCATTTTGTTATTGTTAACTTGGGAATTCCTATTGTTTGCCGCTACTTGCTGCCACCATGAGGGACTCTTGGACTCTTGCTCCCACAAACCACTGCCTGCAGGGAGGAGCCAGCATCGCACCCTCGCGCTAAAAGCATACCACGTCACCCGCGACGTGGGAATTCCTATTGTTTGCCGCTACTTGCTGCCACCGTGAGGGACTCTTGGACCCACAAACCACCGCCTGCAGGGAGGAGTCAGGATCGCACCTTTGCGCTAAAAGCGCACCGCGCCACCCGTGACGCGGGAATTCCTATTTTTTTGTTGCTACTTGCTGCCAACATGAGGGACTCTTGGACTCTTGGTCCCACAAACCACCGCCTGCAGGGAGGAGACAGCATCGCAGCCTCGAAAAGCGTGCCGCGACACCCACGACGAAGACGCTTGCGACCGGGCCCGTTCTTGCCCGTATGAGGCTGGGCTGGGCCCACTTTCTAAGCACCTGAGTGGGGACATCTGTAATGGAAAACTGACTGTAAGGATTAACACTCCTCTTCTTTAAAGAGTCTGGGCAAGTAGTAAATGTTCCCTTCTTATTGAACTCTGATTTGTTGAATAGACGTTGAGGGTACTATCCAACTTAGTTCTCTATATTGTTATCTTAATTGTAAGATTACAAGTTTTTGTGGGTCTCTTCAACGGAATATTAGTAAAGGGTGGAAGCAGTTTAAGTTCTTTGTTAAACCTTTTTAGGCCTGTGCTGATCGTGTTAACCCATTGAGTAGCCTCTATTTTAGCTATGGGTAAAAGGAAGATGCTAAGCCCCAAGTTAGGAGGCGCAACACGAGCTCCTAGTGATACACAACAGACCTTACTAAATTATCTCACAGGGGCCATGGGTGCATTAGATAAACAGATATCGTCAGTGGTAGAATCATTGGAGGCAGGCACCTCGGGCTCAGCCCTAGTAGCCGAACAGATCGGACCCCTTGAACTGTAGCCAGAAGTCAAAATCAACACAAAATGGGTGTATTCAATAACCGCCTGAGGAGATTCTATTGAGTGACTCCGAGACCTCGCTACAACCTCCTCAAAAAAAGCAAAAGAACCCAGTTTCAGGGGAGAAAAAAACGGGAGAGCATTGCCCGGGTGAGGGTAGCAAAAAACAACTGAAGTCCGTCCCGCTCATAGCTATAAAACCAGGCCAACAGGGGAAAAAGAGATCAGGGACTAGAAAAGGTTCCCATAAGGGGAAGGAAGACCCCAATAAAAAAAGTGATACCCATGTTATTGAACTAAGGAATCTAACAACATTGGTGGAAAGACTGGATCTTTATTTAAGAGTCAGATTAGACCAAATGGGTGAGAGACTGACCCTCATCGAAAACTCCATCCCTAAAAACATTGTCTAAACTAGCAATAGGGACTTGACTCCTCCTGATTTGGGTCCTATGAATATAGATAAAAATATTTTAACTAGTCACCCACGCGTTACGGATACTAATCCAAGTAAAATAAGTGCGGCAAAGCCCCTTAATCCCCCGAACAATAAAGACCCTCGAACACTGACGAGAATGAGTACCTTCCCATCCATTATAGAGCCAGAGTCTAACTATGGGGCTATTAGGAAAATGGGAAACCCGACTAGATACAACCCTTCCACCTCCCATCAACAATTCTAGCCAACTTCAGGGCCTCTACTCTCTGGACCCCATTCAGATAAACATTTAACAGATCAGCATTTGCATTTGCCACCGGAAGCAACACCTTACGTGGTTGTTCTGACAAACGTCCCAAAAAAAGGCCCTCTGAGAAATAAATCCCTTCATTGGTTAGGCAGGAAGATGGGCTTAACCCATCAATTATTTGCCGAGCTCAAAATGTCAAGGCGGATACACTGGGTTGGATCGCGTGCAAAAATGTTTCCAGGAGATTGCATAGTTCTAACTTTCAAAACTCCGGCACTAGTGAAGAATATACTCTGGGCAGAAAGTAGGAACTCATTAGCAATGGGGGAGATTAATGTTCTCCCACTTGGCTTTTTTTATCCGCCTCGCACTGGGCTTGATAACGTTTCTAACAATAATACTGCTAGTAATACTCCTATGGCTGAACCTTTCCAAAGACATTTATATAATGTTCAAACAAATAACAGATATAACGTATTCTCGGGACTGGAAGAAATAGATTGACTGGCCAAACCAAAACATGTAAAACAAGGGAAATGTAAAGTTTTCAGGAAATCCGGTCCTTTACCTATGAAAAGTTCCTTAAACGACAATTTTCAATTATCTATTGATCTAACTAGCAGTGAACTTCAGGATCCCCACCAGACCTGTTCGGATGAGACTAATATCACTATCTCATGCAATAGACTTAAATAAAAAAATATGGGGCCTGAGGAGGTGACTGAACTGACCAACGATATAGTTCAGGGAGATAGTAATACAATTGGTTCGACGAATAGAAGATCCCCTGTCGAGCCAGGGGTCCGCATCATTTACTGGAATGTAGCAGGACTACGTACTAAATTAGTTGAGGATGTGTGGCTCAAGTTCGCCAAGAAATGTAAGGAGCTTTGTTTACAAGAGACTTGGATCACATTATTTATACTGGAACTTAGTTTGGCCAATGAACTAGTAGTACCCCAGGTCCCGCTGAAACAGACTTTCAATGGCAGGAGGGCTAGTTCTATAATTCATTTTATATTTGCTTCTAGAAATGCTGTGTCCCGCATTACTAATTTTAAAACTCATACTAACGCTACCAGCGATCATTATCCAATTAGTGTTAAATTACAATATTCTAATTTACAAAGCAGGAAGGGTCGGGCTAGTATGCTTCAACAAGAAAACTTAATTTTGGATAGATTAAATGGGTACGCGCTTAAATGGGATAGAATTAATCCACTAAGGATTACAACCACTGTGGTAAAAAACTCCTTTAAATCAATAAAGAAATGTTTGGATGACTTCTCTACCCATCAGGAGATCTTAACTAAGTTTGAGGTAATAACAAGTGCAATAAAAGATGCCTTGACTAGACACCAGAGAAATAAGGGAAAACCTAGAGGAAGGTTTAATAGATCTTGTACAAAGGCATATTCTGATCTAAAATCCTCCCTACATAAAAAGCTACTAGGGACAAAAAAGAAATAGCTCTTTGTAGAAAGGTTTATAATAAGGCTATAAAGACAAGAAAATCCGAATAAAAAAATGAGGTATGGGAACAATTACAAAAAATTTGCATAGAGAAGGATAGCACGGCCTTCTGGGAAATTGTTAAATGCCCCTTTCTATTTGAAAATAGGGAGGCTCCTGAGTTAGATGTAGCCATAGACGAAGCATTATGGGTAAATCATTTCTCGCAAATATTTGGAACAAATGCCAAGGAAAAAACAACATCAGGCCAAATAGAGAGGGCTACCTCTATTTCTGTTCCCTCATCCTTTCCGATTGCCCTTGACATGACAATGGTGGAAGTCGACAGAGCTCCATAGGCCAGTAAAGGGGGAAAGGCGCCAGGCCCGGATGGGGTCCCCGTGGACATGTTTAAGTTCATCATGGACCTCTGGATCCCAATCCTGACAAAGGTCTTGGAAGCTTCATGTGCAGTGGGCCTTATTGAGTCATGGTCTGACTGAATCTTGGTACCGATTTTCAAGAAGGGAGATCGCCAGAGCCCATCCTGCTACCGCCCAATATCCTTACTAAATTCCTTGGTAAAAGGTAGCAGGACGTATCATTCTTGATCGCTTGAATCAATGGTCGGAGGACAATAACATTCTGTCTGACCTCCAATTTGGGTTTATGGAAGGCTTGGGTACAACAGAACAAGCCCTCAATCTGACCCTATTGATGGCCAAATACACAAATGAACATTGAAGATAATAGACACGCACCACTAGAAATTCGTGCAGAGAGGTGATATGTTGTTGCGTGCTGCTGAGCTTTGCTTTCTGTGCCAAGAAGCGTTAGGTACAGATCCAGGTGCAATTCCTGTTAGGAGCTGTCCCCCTGCGCACAACGTATGTGATACCAGGATAAGGTATAATAAAGTTTATCCAAACTTGAATGATTTTTCTAAAAAAGATAATTAATTCATCTTGCTGAGTATAATGTTATTCATTTGAAGCGTGGAGTTTGATCATCATAGCAATCATTAAATTCATGTTTTTTTAATCAATCCCAATGCATTTCGGGCATTATGTCTGCCCTTCATCAAGGGAAAATTGAGCCAAACGATAAGCATGAAGCTCGAATATCCTTTTGAGGGTGCAAATATGTAGACTCCACGCATTAATGCTGCAGTTGTCCTGAGGTTAGGGAAGCTTGCACTGCTGCTGTTCTACCTATTACTAGAACATTAACACAATTGGTTCAACGCCTGAACACCACCCAACAGGAACTGCAGGCAAATACACAAATGCAAAGGAGGGGCGTCTGTACATGGCCTACGTAGATCTGTCCGCAGCATTTGACTGCGTAAACCATTCTAAATTGTGGACGGTTTTGTGTGAGCTGGGAATAGACTCCGCCCTATTAAACTTTTTGCGAGAACTTTACTCAAATGCTACGGCAAGGGTTAGGTACGGAACAGGAACTCACTGCTCCCTTTAGAGTGGAGAGAGGGGTAAGGCATGGTTGTGTCCTGGCCCCCTTCCTTTTTTCGCTTTACACAAATGGTTTAGAACAGGCAATACTGGAGGGCTGCCGGGACCTACCCTGCGTGAAAAAACAGCCAATCCCCGCACTACTCTACGCGGACGACGCCGTGATTTTAGCGCAAACTCCCCTCGAACTCCAACGCTCCATTAATAGGTACAATAGCTACATGGCTAACTTGGACTTAAGGATCAACATTAAAAAAAATTGTTATGACCTCTGGGGTAAGAAATAAGAAAATGCGGGGTGTGTATGTAGAACACACCAGGCTGGAAACCTCTAGCGAGTACCCATACCTTGGTATTTTCATTGACGATAAGTGTTCCTGGGAACAGGCATTAGAGACCAGGAAATTGTTGTTTATAAGGGCCACTACTGCACTGGTGGACTTTGCACATAGGCTTGGTAAAAGAGCACCAACAGTAATGATACAAATTTATCAATCCAAATGTGTTAGTGCGGTAATGTACGGAGCTGGGCTGTGGGGCTATGGTAGAGCGAATGCTCTACAAAAGGTAGAGAATAGTTTTCTGAGGTTCCACTTAGCAGTTCCACGCGGCACTTCTACTTTTAGCTGTCACGTGGAACTGGGTTTGCCATATATCACAGACTTAGTAAAAATTCAACCAATTCTTTTATGGCACCGAATCTGATCCCCTAACAAACTAGTTTTTAACAGAGAGCTTCTGAGTGATTGTCTTTCTCTCGGAAACTCAGATAAGATTGCCTGGCTCTCGTATGTTAAAAACGTTTTATCCGACGTAGGTCTGTTAAAATACTATTATAATCCCACAATGATTAATGAGATCTCTAGGGATAAAGTTAAGAAACTATGTTTGGCACATATGGAAGAGTTCCGACTGTCTAAGGAGTCCTCTTAAAGTTCAGTCCAACATATTCTATTAGAACAAACCACCCTGACCATGAAGCCCTATTTGACTTTTGATTTGAGTGGACACGACAGGTTCGTGCTCACTCGTTTTAGAATTAATACATTTCATCGCCTGATCACTTTTCCCAAAGTTAACGATTGGTCACATCCCTTAATATATTGTCCTTGTGATGAAATATCTGAGCAGTCCACACTCCACGTGGTTCTATTCTGCAAATTCTATCAGGAATTGAGGAAGCAATGGGAAATTACAATACTAAAGATCCTAGGTCTGCGACGATGTCGCCCCGCTCTCCTGGTAATGCAATATTTGGAATCAGAGTGTTTTGCCAAGGACGTGGCCAGATTCTTGAAACTTTGTATTAAACACAGATTAAATCTGGAATAGGAACACTGAATCAATTTGTGAAAAATATCTGTGATGTTTTCTTTCTTTCAAATTGTAACAAAATGTTATATGCCTTACCCATTTCGAGCTTGTACTTTTGCACTTTTTGAGCTGGTATGTCTAGTACTTTGTGAATATCAACTCAGTTTTTTAAACTTATTTATTTTAAACTTTTGATGTACTTTTATATACTAATTTTAAGAATGTACTTTTATGGTTTTTGTTTTCTTAAAAACCGAATAAAGAAATTTGAATTGAATTGAACTTGGCTTCACGATAGATCTTTGTCCAGTGCCACAAACTCCTATGACGGCACGACACAAGGACACTGGTGGGACCAGAAAATCTTGGAAGGTTACGTGCTGTGTTTTACAAAGAAGCGATTCCGGCTTGTCCTTTGCATTTTTTGCGGACTCCTTATTGCACTGTATTGTTTCAGTTTTTTCTCTGAAACCAATACAAATACATTTAAACAAAAAAAAAAAACAGCCACTGTACCTAATCATTCTTATTCATGATGGGCTGTACTATGCCAGCAGGACCCTCTGCCTTGGATTCATGCATCCAACTGGCATCACATTCTTTGATTTTTTGAGAACCTCTGCTGCGTCCCCAGTACACACACTCACTGATCTGCTGGGGAGCAACGCTCACTGGCGTCTTATGACTGCACTCAGCGGGGTGCTTCTTTGCATTACTTTCATCCCAATGCTCAAATGAGTAAAAGAAATACACAGCAAGCACAATTTCTATTGAAAAGTAGCATGATCACTACCAAAAGAGCCCAAAGTAAGCCTGTTAGAAATGGGGGTCTCCAGTTGACAGAGGTAGGCACCTTTGTCCAAATAGGGACCCTTGCTTCTAGTCAGGATAAGGGGGATACACTTCTAAAATAACCCCTGCTCACCCCCTTGGTAGCTTGACACGAGCAGACATGCTTATCTCAGAGGCAGTGTGTGAGGCATTTGTGAACACATACAGTAATACAGTGAAAACATTACAAATGGACACCACACCAGTTTAGAAAAATAAGTAATCTTTATCTAAACCAAAACAAGACTAAACGACAAACATCAACAATGCAGTAATAAAAATATGACTTTCAGATGGTAGAAATAGTTCAGTTCAAAGCAAATTGCAGATGCGACACCTTTCACACAAAGTACCTGGGATGCATCAAGCAAACAAATAAAACGGGCAGCAGGGAATGTGATTCGTCGGTTCCTTGCTCCGGGGGAGGTAATGCGTCAGTTCCTTACTGCATGGGAAGGTGTTGCGTTGATTTATTACTACTTCCTGATTCAAACAAAGAGAGGAGTACCACCAAAGGAGAAGTTGAAGGCTTTCTGCATGGTGGGCTTGTTGGATAAAAGGAAAAAATTCATCCTTTTGTATAAAACCCCTCACTCACCAACCTAGTGGTGACATGCTTCATCATCGGGGTCCACCCTGGTGACCTAGCGCCACCAGGATGTGCTTCAACACCTGTAATACAGTGGAGCGGGTTGTGACTGTAAGTGCAAAAAAAGTGTTAAAAATTGTCCTGGTTTAACTTAAAACAGAAATTTTATTTTAAAGCAACTGGACAATGTTAAAAAGCAATAGCGAGATACTGGTAGGGAAGTTACGACCAGAGTATCTCTATATGTGTGTTTGTGGGTTGGTCAACATGTTTCTACCAAAGGGGTCAATACCCGGTATTCCTCAGGACCAAAAACAGGGAGACGGACGGTATGGGCCCCCTAAAAGGCGCACCCTATCCTGAACCCCTGTGTACCTAGTGGCAAATGGCCAGTAGTATTGATGCTCAGTCAAAATGGACGAGCATGAATAAAAAAAGAGACCTGTGGAGAAGAAAAAGTAAACAGATATCAGGTGTGATCATGCTTACTAGCCTGTTACGTCGTGATGTGTCTTTGTGCTTTCATATTTCATGCCAATGTGATTGGAAGACCTTCAAGTGATCACTAACGTGATGATCAGGTGTCCTTGGGGGGTATTATCAGGACACTTATACATATCAATAGGTGCGTGCATTGTTGCATGCATTATTTTTATCGCACTCGTAAATTTCCCATGAGTACAGTAATCGGCGCGATATTTCGTTCGATATACCCAGTCATTCCATTCGATATGCCCAGATATGGTGATCCCGAAAATCGGCGGGCAATTTATGTCATTCTTTATAGGTAACATACAAGACTAACACACATGTAACACAGAGAGGTACATAGGAGCTGCATGGCGTGAGAGAGGGGCTTACTCAGTTTAAGGCTCTCAAATGCTTCGGCGGGCAGGGGGTGGCTTCCGCCGGCCCGGAGGATGCGGGAAAACCGCAATCCTAATCAGGCCCTAAGTCTGGCAACCTTTCGCGAAGCATTACGCTATCGAGTTTGGCACTTCCCACGCCGCTCGGTGATTATCAGACTCGTCTCTCACTAATACATATTCTAACATTACAGAATATGTTTTCTCTGCGTGATGAGCCTACCCCCTGCCCACCGAAGCATTTGAGAGCCTTAAACTGAGTAAGCCCCTCTCTCACGCCATGCAGCTCCTATGTACCTCTCTGTGTTACATGTGTGTTAGTCTTGTATGTTACCTATAAAGAATGACATAAATTGCACCGCTGATTTTCGGGATCACCATATCTGGGCATATCGAATGAAATGACTGGGTATATCGAACGAAATATCGCACCGATTACTGTACTCATGGGAAATTTACGAGTGCGATAAAAATAATGCATGCAACAATGCACGCACCTATTGATATGTATAAGTGTCCTGATAATACCCCCCACGGACACCTGATCATCACGTTAGTGATCACTTGAAGGTCTTCCAATCACATTGGCATGAAATATGAAAGCACAGAGACACATCACGACGTAACAGGCTAGTAAGCATGATCACACCTGATATCTGTTTACTTTTTCTTCTCCACGGGTCTCTTTTTTTTTATTCATGCTCGTCCATTTTGACTGAGCATCAATACTACTGGCCCTTTGCCACTAGGTACACAGGGGTTCAGGATAGGGTGCACCTTTTAGGGGGCCCATACCGTCCGTCTCCCTGTTTTTGGTCCTGAGGAATACCGGGTATTGACCCCTTTGGTAGAAACATGTTGACCAACCCACAAACACACATATAGAGATACTCTGGTCGTAACTTCCCTACCAGTATCTCGCTATTGCTTTTTAACATTGTCCAGTTGCTTTAAAATAAAATTTCTGTTTTAAGTTAAACCAGGACAATTTTTAACACTTTTTTTGCACTTACAGTCACAACCCGCTCCACTGTATTACAGGTGTTGAAGCACATCCTGGTGACGCTAGGTCACCAGGGTGGACCCCGATGATGAAGCATGTCACCACTAGGTTGGTGAGTGAGGGGTTTTATACAAAAGGATGAATTTTTTCCTTTTATCCAACAAGCCCACCATGCAGAAAACCTTCAACTTCTCCTTTGGTGGTACTTCTCTCTTTGTTTGAATCAGTCCTTGTCAGGGGAATAGGAGTATTCTCTGTTCACCTTAGGTGAACACCATCCCTTGCTCTCTCCTTGGTTTTCAAAAAATTATTACTACTTCCCCCAACGATGCGACAAACTTGGCGACTCAAAACGATGTGACGATCCGGGATGAAGCGTGGATTCTTCCAGCTCCCAGTGGAAAACAGTCTCTAGAGGTCCAAACCAACAGCAGGCACCTCTTTGCAGGTCAGAACTCCCAGCAAGGAAGTTCAGGGGAGCTGGTGGTGAAGTCTTTGTGTTCCTGAGGCTTCAGAACAGGAGGCAAGCTCAGTTTCAAGCCATTGGAGATCTTCCTCAAGCAGGGACACAGCAAACAGCAAAGTTCTTTTCTCCTTTCCTTTGCAGCAAGTAGCCACTGCAGGCCAACCCCTGACAGCAAAGAGCACAGGGGTAGTATTCCACCTCAGCTTATCCAGCTCTTATCCTTGGCAAAGGTTCCTCTTGATTTCCCAGAAGTGATCTAAAAGTCTGGGGTCTGGGCTCCTCTTTTTATAAACCAAAATTCTTTGTTCTCTGAAGGCAGGGAGTGTCTTTACCCAGCCAAAATCAGTTCTATGGGGCACTTTGCAAGTACACAACATCCTACATTGTCAGTGTGAGCCCCGGCTCCAGACACACAACAGGGGGCTGAACCATCATTGTGGAAGGAAGGCACAGCCCTATTCAGGTACAGGTTCTGTTCCTCCCACCCACTACAAATGCAGACCAGGTCTATTCAGCCTAGTCCTGACTCATCAGGCTCTCTGGAGCCACTGCTCCTCCCCAGCCCATGACACCCCAAATCCAGACAGGCAATACACAAACCTAGCAGAGGCATACTGGATGGCTAAGCAATAAAATACCTACTTTCTAAAAGTGGTATTTTCCAATACAGAATGTAAATATCACCCTCACTAAAAGATGCATTTTAACTTTCTGAGTTCAGGCATATCACATGTTATTTTTCTACCTTGTTCCCAGGGGCAGATATGTTTATAAGATGTTATAAACAAACTCCACATTCCATTCTACGGGAGCTGGTAGACTTGCAATAGTGAAAAACGAAATTGGCAGTAATTCACTATCAGGACATGCTACACACATCAGCGCATTTCCTACCTTTCACATAAAATGCACCCTGCCCACAGGGGTACCTTGGGCCTACGTTAGGGGTGACTAACATGTAAGAAAAGGGAAGGGTAGGGACTGGCGAAGGGGGGGCACTTGCCAAGTCGACATGTCAGTCCCAGAATGCACACAGGCTCTGCAATGGCAGGCCAGAGTTACATTTTACAGGCTGCTTCTGTGGGTGGCACAATTAGTGCTGCAGCCCACTAACAGCATTTGATTTACAGGCCCTGGGCACACACTGTGCACGGAACTAGGGTCTGACTAGTGGATCAAATATGCCAATCGTGGAATCAATAATTCATAACCACAATTTACACAGAGACCATAGGCACTTTAGCACTGATCAGCAGTAGTAAAGTGCCCAAAGTCATAAAACCAACAAATACAGGTCGGAAACAACACAGGAGGAAGGCAAAATGTCCTGGGATGACCCTGCAAAAAGGGTTAAGTCCAACAAAGCCCAACCCTTATTCCTCCCTACATGCATGCATCCCTTCTAAACTACTGCCTATGATGCAAATGGAGATAGAGAGACTTCTGTTCTGGCTAGGGGGTCGACTCCGGTAAACTCCACCATGTGGCATTGGAGGTGTTCTTTTACTAACTCTAGCGGCAAGCCTCTGCGACCTCCTCCAGCAGGGCAGAGTCTTCCGTCTACCCGTACTTTGCACTTGATGATCATAAAACTCGAAACAAGATCAATAAATGCTGAAATTCAATTTTTGTTGTTGTTTCTCAATAAGAGGATGACATTTGCAATATAATGGTCTGATTATTTTTTCTATCACATATGTACTATTGGCAATGCTTATGAACAGTAAATCTGCACTGATAAATTCTAATTAAGAGTACTTTTCTATGTGCAGATGTACTTCACTCTGTGATTTGGCCCCATCAAGTCCAAAACCCATTATCGTATTGCTGAATCTTATCAACATGCAAATGAATGGTTATCTCAATCGTGATTAGTTAGATTAATTCTCTGAGTTATTCAGTGATAACAAACACATTCTGGCGAACTGCAGTGTATTTACTCAGCCTTGATTATGCTTTTAATATATTCCAATTAATTGTGACTGGATAAACGATCGTATCTGAAAATGTGATCATTTTGCAGTTTCTCATATTTCTTGCTCTTTCTTTCTTTTATATGTGTACTACATTGTTAATGAATGTTTGCCGGGTAACCCAGCAATTGGCAACCACAACAGAAGCATAGGGGCTCATTAGTATGGCCCGCCATACCAGTGGGAAATGGGACCACCGCTAAGGGTGCGGCGGTCCCGCACATCCCATTAGGATGCGCCCGCCACACTGGCGGGCGCATCCCGCATTTCTGACACACCGCCCGCCGCAATGCCAAAAATGCATGTTGTGCTTTTCAGTGTACAACGTAACAGGCACCAGGTGGTGCCTGCCATGTTGTACATTGAAATGCAGGGGGGTACCATAGGTACCCCTCATGTGCATCCCCCACCCCCTAGAGTCTCTGGGGGCCCACAACGGGCCCCCGCAAGAGATTCCCGCAAGCCTTTCTGTGGGGGCAATGCCGCCATGGAAAGGTATGTTCCCGCCCACATCTTAATATGGCTGGCGGAGTCTAACAGACACCGCCACCATATTGAACCCTTTTCCGCCCGGTGAACTTGTCGACCAGGCGGAAAAGCGGCAGACGGTCTTTCCGTTCGCCGTGGACCCCCCAGCCTCAGTAATATGATGGGGGGTCTTTGCAGCAAGGATGGCGAGCAGATCTCCCCCGCCGAGCCGGCGGTGGATACCCCCGGCCCGGTGGGGGCGATCTGCCCGCCATCCAAAATGACCCCCTCAGTTTCTAGTTGTCTGTGGTTTCTTTGGTATTCATACCAGATGGGCAAGTGTATCATGGTGTTATTCCTTCTTGGTGTGATTGTAATTTCACAGGCATCTCTCCACCATGTCTATTTTGGACGTCAGTTCATTTACCTACTTTTTTCAGAGGACTATTTTCACTGGGTCTGGCTCCATTGATATAATGAATAGTAAGAAAGTAAAAAAAATATTAAGCTAAAAGTATGTCTTCTTGTAGGGTAGATAAACAATAAAATAACTATTACAGAGTAAAAAGTATATCACAGGCTCATTGTGTTCATTTCTAAGACTGAGAAGAGACTGTGGCACACTGACACTGTAGTGCAATTTATAGAACAGCAAAGAGTGTGGCCACACATAGACACTTCGGAGCACTGGGTGGTTGAGATAATGGCAATGTTGCTATAATTCATGTTTTACATATTTGTTCTACTTGAGAGTGAATTATTTAGGTAAGACTTGGTTGGGTGAGGAAATGTATTTAGGCTGGACTGATTCCTCCCACATGGACAGAAGGCCAGAGTAGCCAATGACCTGTCTTGTGCATTCCAAAAGATTCTATGAAAAGGTTTTTTTTTTCTGGATTTATGGTAGCCTGAGTTAGGACCTTAGACTTGATCTTAGTCTAATCTATAGACTGCAGTCAGAATCATGAAGGTTTTTCTCCATTCTTTCCATTGTTATTGGTCGATTAGTGCAGTGTGTAATTTCTGGATGGGATATAATAAAAGGCTAACTTCTGATGGTAGATAAGGTTACTCCCTATCCTAGATAGCCATGTGAACCTTGCACAGCATGTTGAGATGGATCTTGAGAGTGAGTGAAGTGACTCAAACGTAGCTGTTAAGCTCTAAGTTTTAAAAGTGAACAAACAGCATGCCTGACTGTCTCTCAGTCCTTTGTAGGTTTGTTTAGATTTGTGCTTTGGCTAGGCTTGCATAAAGTGTATTACCGTAGTTGGGTCTTTATTAGGTCAGTGATCTTGTTATTTCATTACTTGTTCACATTGGAGTAGCTAAAGCAAGCACCCTTTTAATTATGGAAATGTGTGCATTAATTATTTTAACCCAAAAAAAATTCTGGGACTCAAAGAACAACTTAGCATGGAAAAAGACTTTTTGATTTTTCACTTTTTGCATTGGTGACAGAGCCAACCCCACAATAGAGGGTCAATTGAACGCATATCTCTGTTTCGGCCCTCAGTAGTTAGCAACTTAATTCTGCATCCTTAAAGCAGATAAAGCTTTTCTTCTTCCAAAGAATACATAATCTTAGTACACCACGAGTTTGATTCAACTTGTGAACTCTTTTTACTGTTTATAATGATTTAATAACGCATTTCCAAATTGTCATGTTCAGTAGCCCGCAGCCATTTTATGTGTCTATATTGAGTTCTCTCATCTTTGACATACAAACCACTTTTCAATGTCTGGAACTGCAAAGCAACAATTCTAATTCAAGCTAGCTCAATGTCTGAGATCTCCACTGCTGTATCTTTTCTCAAGGTCTTCTCATAAGAAACTCCGGTACCTGTTAGTATAATTATCTAAAGTTTCAGTTTCAGTCACATATTGTAGTGTAGCTCCTATTTTCCCAATAGGCTCTGCGCATTGGAATAGTACCTACAGCAGTAAAGGCCTAGGCCAGACGTTAACTAGGTCTACTACTGTCGATACTAGACTTAATTTTTGGGTTTGCCAGCTAAGCTCAGAGTTCGCTAGAAACTTTCTCGAATGTTCAAGGAAGGATTAACTCCCCTGATTAGACAAGAAGGGATTTAGTTTCTGACAACCATAGAACATGACAACTTTGCTCTCCCCTAATCAAGAGTCAATCTCGAGAGTCGTGTGAGCACAAGGCAATTATTTTACTCAGTCAGTACGTGCATTCTTAGTCTCATCAGAATGTAGAGAAAAGGAAGAGACGGGCGTGTTCAATAAAAGATGTTATTTATTGATCAGTCTCTTTTCTCGTACAAGAGAAATGGATCGATATTATTGCAATACTTATAGTTAAGTAAAGTGCATACATTAAAAGCAATAGTATAAAATAATACTGTAAAAACATTGATATGGTTTCTGAGCCATATGATGTTTTAAAATGATTAAAATATATTTACATACACATATACATTTGACTAAACGTACTCAACTGGTGTTTCTAAATACGCCTACCCCGTGTACCTGACCTAAGTCTAATGCGTGGGCGGGAATAGAAAGTTACAGTTTAAGTTAAGTTTGTTTTTGCCAAGTGAATAACTAAAGAATTCTCTGTGAGGGGTTATTCAGTTCTGTACCTGGAATTTAGGATGAATGAGGAATGGTATCTCTTTCTCTGCTCTCGATATTCCAGGCTGCCTGCGAGGGCTGCCCAGAAGCGCCGGTGCTGGGTCTCTCGGCTTGAGATAGCAGCGCGTCTCTCAGCGCGTCAGGAAGGCGGGGCTGCTGCCTGCGGGGTCTGCTTCTGCTCTCGGCTTCGGCAAGTATGGCTGCTCCGTCTTGTCACCACGTGTGTGTTTTGCATAGGGCAAGGTCGGCAATATTTATACCTTAAAGGTGCCGGGATTGACGTAAGGATGGACATAGGTACGTCAATAAAGATGTCATACGACTTGCTCGTTAGCACATTCTTTACTAAAGTTCTCTGTGAAATCAAAACAATGGCCGCACGGATTATCCAGGTTGTCATAGGTTTGATTTGTTATGAGAACGTCGTATGCCTTATCAGGGGCTGGAGGAATGTCGCTTGTCTAATTAGATCTCAAGCGTTATGACCTAATCAGATAACACGTTCCTGTGCCGTAGTGTGACTGCGTCAGATAACGGTATCTGCATCATGGGGGATTTCTTGCCTCATGGGCTGACTGTTAGTTAACTAGCTAGGTAGTTTAACCAGAATAGGGTCAGGAATAGGGGGATCGATTCAGAACCTATAGAAATACACGACACCCACTCCACGCTAACTATGGTCATATCTACTAATCTATGCATAGTATAACATAGTACAACATACTATAGAGTATAGTGTATACCTTACCACCCCAAAATACATAAATGCATTTTGAAATTTTCAAATATACTGAAAAATTGCAGTCATATATATTGTATGCACTTAAGCTATGAATTAAATGCAAAAGTAAACACGCATTGTTATGCATTATTGCTTGTTGGTATATGAGAAATACACATGAAATGGCTCTTAATATGGCTATACAGAAAAAAAGTCGAAACCATTTCATCACATAAAATATATTGTGAACATACCAGCGGGCAGCTAAAGTCTATATAAAGTCTATAAAGTATCTAAAAAAAATAGAAATCTTAGTTCTCTAGGAATAGTTTCTTACTTTAAGCAGAAGATCAGTGTCCCGGGGAAAAAATATATATAAAAATATTTTAAGGGCTAGCTGAAAAAAGTTGCTGTCCGTGAACTGGATTGTAATTGTTCATGTGACTTTATTTTTTAAAAGTTGAAGGCCGAATTCAGGGAACGCCGTGTGCGAGTTTACTCAAAAGTCTCTATTTCTGTTCCGGAGAGAACATCATATCATTCAGGCTTTCGAAAAAACTGTCAACAGCTTCATGGGAAAGTTCCACTAAGTCGGAAATAGGGGTAACCATGCATTCGTGCGCATGATTGTCTCCATTGACATTCTGATTAGCATTGCTGACAGAAGGTCGTACCTGTTCGATGTTGCTTTCATCTTGAACTTCACTACTCTTCAATCGTAGTGGTGAAGATTCCAGGAATGCCGTCATCAGAATTGGCAGCCTTTGAGGGCAGCACAGTGCGTGAACCTTGGTAGGAACCAACAGTGTATCTGCATCCACCGGCGCATCCGATTGTAGCGTCAGACAGGTGTCTAACACGCATTCTTCTCCGCATAGCAGACACCTTAGTACAGGTAAAACACACCTTTGCCACATTGGTCGAAATGATAGAAACCAAGTCATGTTTAGGTCTCTAAGCCGGGAGAGTCCCAGGATTTTTGATATCCGGTCCCGGTATCCAATGGCTAGGATCGTATCTTCCATTGTCGTGAGAGTTTGTTCTGTGACATGGGTTGCCATAACGAAAAATAAGGACTAGGAATAGGATTCCTGCAATTAGTCCCAGGATCAAGGGAAGTCCGCCAAAAATCGAATGGACGAAATCTGGAAAAATACCCAGTATGGCTTTGAATGGTGTTAATGCCATCGAAAATACTGTCTTAAATACCTTTGAGACCCCAGTGGTATCAGAAATATTTAAGATTTCGCTCAGGATTTCCGCGAAATGTACGGGGGAATTAGTTGATAATAATGTATGTATCTCTGCAGTCGTCCTTGCGACTTGTAGATCATACGTTTCTTTAGATGACGTGAGCCTTGTAGGCGTCTGAAGAAGCACTGTTTTCATTCTGCTTAAAGTGTCTATTCGAATAGAAGTAATTTTCAAACCGGGCCATGCCCTTGCCTCCCTGTCTGGAAAGGAGCTGGGGAACAAAGAACGTCCACAGCACTTGACCTTCGCCGTCGTAGTGACGAGATAAGGAGTCCCGGGCATAAGACTACAACATCTGCGGTCTACAATAAGAATGTAACTCCCATTATAGAGTCTTTGAAAGAATGGTTCTATTTCAGTTGCAGGTGCGCCTTGCTGGTGACATGAAAGGTTGTATGAATTCCCTTCACAGGCTCCGTGCAAACTAATACCGTTACACAGAAGTGTGCCGCTTAGCGACATAGCACAATTGTTGCCACTAAGAAACACTTTCTGTCCTTTGTTACTGACACATGCATGTGAATAGGGCAGGTTCCCCTTTCCCAATTTCTCGTACATGCCAGCCTGTATATATTTTTGGCAGTATTGAAACCTGAAGGTTGAGATTGGAATATTTATGATTCCGTGGATTATCCATTCACTGACAGGTCGTTCTGACATTGTCAACGGTAATCTTTCTAGTTTTTCAATGCTCAAGATTGTATAATCAGCACCCTTCTGCGCCATACCGATTTGTCTATCAGTAAGGTTAAAGATTTGGAATAGTGACGTTGTGTTGATTAAACGCCAAGGCACATAGCCAGAACGCAGATTTTGTAACGTCCAGCCAAGCTGTACAATAGAACGCAATTGTGACTGACCATGTTGTAATAACAGTAAGTCTTGCGATAATATATCGATTGCTGAAGACACAATGCTGTCCAATGAAAAAATTCTGGAGGACAGAGTCATTAACCCATTGTCCACTACAGAAAGTGATTTTTCCAAATTAATACGATCAATTTCACGTATTCTCTCTGCTGTTTCAATTTGAGTAACCTTCCAGGCCTCATTGTATGCTGCATATACAGAGGCTGCTATGAAACGCTTTTGACGCTGTTTGCGTGGTCCCATTATGAAATCACGCAAGTCAGCACCATCAGTAAGTAAAGTTAGGTGTTGCTTAATTTCAGGCAGTGTGGAAGACTGTAGCCATTGAAGGCATAATTTGCCCACACTGTAGGTTGTTATTATCCCTGGGTGATGTCTTTGGGGATATCTAGGGTCTGGCCTGGTCATTTTGAAACCCTGTGTTTTATTCAGGAATCTATCTTGACAGTTATTTGTATCTGTGGGCCAGATCAACCATTGTTTCCAATCAGGATGTGTTCTGTTTTGGTTAAGTATATGGTTTATGTCTATTTCTTCATCTGTATCAGAGTTATTGCTAAACATTGTTGGCTTTGGAATAGACGGGTTATTTAAATCTTTGATTTTGGCTAAGCCAAGACAGGTGGTTTGTTGAACAGTGTCATTTAAAAATATCATTTGTTCTGGGATCATGCAGGCTCTAAACAAAGCTTCTATACCCTGTACTTGCCATTCTTTTGTACCCCAAACACTTTTCAAATCAACATTTTTGTCCCAATAATCGAATCCAAAAGTATTCATTTTTTCAAAGAATGAATCAGAATAAATCAATTTTGTGTTGGTTATCATGGTTTTGGTCCCTGTCTTGTTTGACAATTATAATAAAATGTTTCAGCATTACTAGTGTTAAAACCTTGAAAGTATGAATATTTGTCATAAACGGTTCTAGAGCTCCCTTTTGGAGGTGTAGCACAATGTTCCCATTGATTATAATTTAAAACATTTCTAGGTTGTGCAGATTTATGCAAGAAATGGTTACCATAGTGGTTATAGCAATACATACTATCATAATTTGTAGAACCTTGCAAATAATCATGTTTTGTAAATTTAGCAGACATTACTAAGTCAGACATCATATTGTTTATACTTTCAAAGTCCCAATCATCAGCAAATGAGTTTGGTTTTGCAAAGTCACTCAAAGAGATCTTAATTTGGTGTGGATATTTCAGGATCTCGACCGGACCATAAATTTCATAGTCAGTGTTGTCCCAGGCTACCCCACCAGGTATTGGAATTGCTGTGAAGTTGGCTGAAGAAAGTTCTGAAGAAAGTTCTCTTTTCTCGACGTGTGAAGATGTGTGTGGTTTGAGGACCAAGTTGATGTTCTGACTTGCTGTGTCCATTTTAGCATATTTTCCCTCAATGAAGCGTCCCAAAGTAAATACCATGATGAGCCAAAGTATGAGGATAAATGCACCAAAACCCACCCAAAATTCAATCCATGGAGAAATCAGATATGTTTCTTTTAGTTGTTTCAAAAGTTCCTTCGCTTTTTCTTTAAAGGATTTTGATGATGGCTGTGTCTTTTGTTCGCTGAAACCTTCAGAGGAATCATCGAAGTTGATGAAGTAACCGGATGCAGTTCTGTCAATTGTTCCAATTGGTTCAGGATTTTTGTTTCTTGCATTTTCACTTGGTACTTCAGTATAGATTGGTGTGTCTCTGCTAAATGTCTTTATTTGGGTTTTCAGAGGTCTAAGTTCTATTGCATTGTTGCATAGTCCTTGTTGTTCTTCTGTAGGCGTTTCGAATGTGATGAGCCTCTTTGTTAGGACCTCTGTACTGGTAGCAAACCTTGGTGTTCTGCTACTTATTGGGAGTCCACTTGGCCTACTGTTTGTTATCGGCCACATGTTGTGGTTTTACCAGGTCGATGGATACAACTCGGTTCTCCTTTTTTCCAGCAAGTGGCGGTAGTACAACTGATCTTGTCCCGTTGACAGACAAGACAGGAACTGCTTTTCTGTAAGAAGGCCCAAATTCCTTCTTTACCGCGATCTTCTCCCTGACTAGATCCCCGACTTTTGGAATCCAGACAGGTCTTGCTGGGACAGGTGGTGATTCTTCAGTGGTTGTTGGCTGTTGTTTCAACTGTATGTTGCTCAGGTCTTTTCTTGTTTTGTTTAAGTCCTGCAAAATAGCCAAACGGTCTTTGACATCAAAGCTTTTTTCTATTACCACTGAAGTCGGACTATCAAGGTCAGAGATCAACATCCTAGTTCCGAATAATAATTCGTACGGACTGAATCCCTTCAGAGAATTTCTTGGCAAGTTATTTAGACTACGTTGGACACTTATTAGATGTTTGACCCACCCAGCTCCCGAACCTAATACCTTTGCTGTTATAGATTGCTTTATGTCACGGTTTTTTCTTTCAACAATTCCGTTCCCCTCAGGGTGAAATGGACAAGAGTACCGCAATTGCACGCCCATGCTGACCATGGCCTCCTTATAAGCCCGAGAGCTAAAAGCAGGACCATTGTCCGAATGCAGAATGCCAATTGCGTATGTGCCGATAAAGACCCGCAAATCTTTTATAACAGTTCTGGCGTCAGCCGTTCGCTGGGGCCACATCCATATGAATCTCGTGCATGAGTCCACTGCGACCAAGATATATTTATAGTTACCGTCCCTTTGTAAGGGACCGCAGTGGTCTAGATAAACACAGGCTAATGGTTTATCCGAGATTAGAAGGGGCGTCTGTGCTGGACGTCTCACAGTTGATACTTTCATTTTTTGACATATTTCACATGCTAGAACATAGTTCCTTGTTTGTCTTCTCATTTGTGGCCACCAGTATCTCTGTTTTAATAATGATACTGTGGCTGAGACGCCAGCATGGGTAGAAGCAAGCCCTTCGTGTGCCGCTATTATTAGTCCTAATCTGTGTTCCATGTTTGGAATTGCCCTATCCCCCACTCCAGGGATTTGAGCAAAAGGAACATTGTTTTCATCAGTTATGTATGAGTATTTTACTGGAAAGCCTTTAGGAAATGGTTCTATCGAATCCTTTTCTGAAGCGCTGACAGCTTGTAATATTTCGCTGTCTATTTTTGTTTTTGACCGGGTGACGGCAGCTACGGAAGCCGTTTGCACAGCTGCTTTCGCGGCCTCATCAGCCAATGAATTCCCTGCAACGTGAACGCCATCACGTTGATGACTCAGTGTATGTATCACGTGAGTCTTTGGTAGTTCTTTTTGTAAAAGAGCTACTTGTTCCCAGAGCATTTTGTGCTTGATTGTGCCACCTTTCGCATCCTTGAAACCATTTTGAAGCCAGATCTGCAAGTATTCATTGTAAGATTGAACGCAATAATACGAATCGCACACTATGAGTGTGGGGAATTCTCGATCCGTATTTTCAAGCGCCATCTTGAATGCTAGTAGTTCAGCTCGCTGAGCTGTACAATCTCCTAGAGATTGTGTTTTAGTTAGGGTTGGTTTAAATTTCCCTTCGTGCCAACGACCTTTAACAATCGCGCACGCAGCACTGTAAGCTTGTTTACCTCCTACTGCGGGTTGTGCTGATCCGTCTGTATATATTATACAGCCGTATTGGTCTAGAGGCAGAATTTCGGTTGGCAGAGGACATTCGAATTCATATTGTAGAAATTCTTGTGTTTTTAAGTAAGGATCAAATTCGTACACCACATCTGTTGCAGCAAGAGAGTTAGCCCATTGTATCCATCTCGGATGGAGTGCTTTAGCATTTGGAATGCTCGCTTTTGTTACAGCCTCTAGGGCTGGTATCGGTGTCACGATTATTATGCGTTTACCTTGTGCCAGGGCTCGTTCTTTTGCTATAGCTGTCTGTGTTGCTGTAAGAATTTTTTCCGTTGGGCTAAATTTCATTTCAGCCTTAGTGTACAAGTGTGATTTGAATGCAATTGGTACCTTTTCTCCCTCATTAGAGGTCAGGTATGTGAATCCGCATCTCCCTGGGATGACTCGGATCACAAGGTTGCGTGTATTATCACGGGTTTCTAATTTTGTTTTAATTAGCATGTCTGTTTGTAAGGATCTCAAAATGTCTGTGTGTGTTTGAGTCCAACTGGATCTTTTAAAATCTGGTTTAATTAGATCGTAAAGGGGTTTGACCCTTTCTGCGTAATTTGCAATGTAAGTTCTTCCGAAATTTAGGAAGCCTAGAATTGACTGTAGGTTTTTTAGTGTTTTAGGAGCTTGGATTACGGCACATTTCTCTAGGAAATTGTCTGCCAGGCTTTTGCCTTCACTTGATAACTCATATCCTAAGAATAGGACGGTCAGATGGGCAATTCTGGACTTTTTGAAGTTGAATTTGTAACCCTCTGCAGCGAACCCAAGTATTATGGTGTTCACTCTTTTCAAGTGAGTCTCCAAGTCATCATCTGTTAAGTAAATGTCATCAACATAAGATAATGCTTCATCATCATATAATTGTAGTAATTCTGTTACTCTCGCTGAGAATACCCCCGGGCTATTCTTGTACCCCTGGGCTAACCGACAGAATTGTTTTTGAGTGCCATTTACTGAGAAAGCTGTTAAATATCTGCTCTCTGGTGCTATGTTTTGACAAAAGAATCCGTTGGAGATGTCCAAGGTAGTTTTGTATTTTTTGCGCACTATGTTATTCATTAGTGCAGCACTGTGTGAATTTTGCACTGCAAAAGTTTTGCAACATGTGTTAAGGTGTCGGTAATCCAAAACTAGACGGTATGAATTGTCTGGTTTGGAGACCGGAAACAAAGGATTGTTCATTTGCGAGGTGCAAGTTTCAATCACCCCCTGGTATTCTAGCTGGTCTAGTATTTCATTTACTTGTTTTTTAGCTTCTTGCTTAACTGGGTACTGCCTTTGTGCAGTAGGTTGTGATTTTAACTGGATTTTGTGAGGAGGAGAATCCTCATCCCATCCTACATGATTTTTGTATAAAGCAGGTGCTAAGGCCACTGCCCACTTTCTAGCAAGTGTGTATTTTTTATGAATCGGTATTTGATTCGAGAAGGCAGGCATAATTACTTCTTCGCCATGAGGGCACTCCCTGACAAACTCTGGTGGCCAGTCTTTTTCAGCTAGAAGGATGTCATAGCCTTTGGAGAGGTTATCCCAAAATAGTCCCCTAATTTTCCTAGTCTTATCTCCCTCTATACGTAATGTTATCTCGTATATTTTGTGGGGCTTGCTAACTCTGGTATCTGCAGTTTCCACTTGAAGGTATTCATTCGTGTCCACTGTCTCCAGATGATTCATAAGGACTTTGCGAGCTATGCTCACCTCTGCTGCGCTGTCTAGCATTGTCTGAGCCCACTCTCCGTTTTTCAGTTGTGTCCTCAGTATTCTCGGCATTGTTAACTACCTTGATACTGGCTACCTTCTTTTTTGGAAATTGTGATTTCTTTTTCAGTTGAGCAGGTTCCTTGTCTTTGGACTTGGCGTGCTCTTCTGATCGTCCTCTTCTTTCCGATTTCTGCGAGGAATTCTGAAAAGATTGAGAGGGACGTGTATCAATGTCTTGATATCTATCAGGTTTTTTAATATTATCCCTATTTCTAAGGTTATATCTATTCCCAGAGGGTTCACTCTGGGGTGACCTTTGTCTCGGGTTTGGAGATTTCTCTCTTCGCCTAGGAGACCTTCCTCTGGACTGGAATTTCTTTTCTTTAGGATTGGATTGTTTGTTCCCATCCCAGTTCTTTTTTGGTGAATTATTATTATTATTATTAAAAAACATTTTTTCTGGACTTGTAGTCAGTTGCGGTTTTACTGGTATTCCACCTAGACCATCTCTGCCTAGTTCTTCATAGGATTTTTCTATGATTCTGGCAATTTCAGCTGGTTGGTCTGCTATATCTCTCTCTTTTAACCTCTGGCGGATCGCCACGTTTGCTGCTTCACCCTTTATGTTGGCTAGTAATATAGCCGAGACCTGCTTGAAGTCTTTTAGTAATTTCATACCAAGAGTTAAAGCAGGTTCTGGACCGTATTCATCTTGAATTTGTTTTAGCACATCTGGTATTACCGAAATGGATGGAACACCGTGCGTTTTTGTGTAGATGGAAGCAAAGACTGTACCCCAAGTGTCACAGTCCTCAATGTGTGGTGCGATTCCCATTGGGAGACATATAGTCAGAATCCTGTGTTTTTCTAATGGGGTGGTGTCAGGAAACACCGCCTCTATTTGGGTAATTTTCTGTGCCAACCAGAATGGTATTTGTTCCCGTTTTGCTGGGACTTTACCCAGGCAGGATTGGATGTTCTGTGGTGTAATTTTATTTGTGTTCCCCTGGTGAGGGGTCAGCTGTGGAAGTTTAATCGCTGGCTGAATTGTTGAAGTCCGCATTACATACTGAACTAATTGTCTGTGAATTTTTAGTAGTTGTTTCAGCTGTATTAACAGCTCTGCTGCAGGCATTCTTTCGATGTCTGGATGTGGTGTGTATCCGGCTAGGACCGGCCACGTTGCTCCTGGTCTTCCTAAAGGACCGAGCCTTGTAATGTGATTGTTATGTATTAGGGCGCCATCAAATAAGAGCAAATGCTCTTGGAATTTGAGTGGTACTTCCACCTCCTCAAAAGGAGTGTACTCATTAGGAGGTTCCTCTACTTTGTAATAGTGGAAGTACTTTGTTACAGTATTAGCTGCTGGAAAATGTATCCATGTATAGTATACCTCTGTCTGCCGATATTCGTGTGCCTCGATTACGAATATGACTGTGCCACCTCTAGGTGTCAGTCCATTTTCTATAAGTTTTAAGGTTATAGATCTCCTTTTGGCGACCTGGATGAGTATTATATCCGGGTCTGCTGTTTGCATGGTAGCATCAGCATCTGCTATTTCAGTAGCTAATCTAGTAACCTCTCGTTCTTCATCGCTGTCCATTTTGCTGACAGGATGGTATTATGTTTATTTGCAGATCAGGTTTCTTTATGGAAACAGAGATTAGATGCACAATATTTTGGAACTGTTTTATCCTTCAACGTTGACTAGACCAAGAACCATACATAGGAGTTCCCTCCTGCGAGGTTTTGGAGGATATAATAACCTTTCACCCACTCCAGACGTCTTTGGAGTATTTGGGAAAAGGGGTCTGAGTGAGAAAGCACGACTGAGTTACTCCAAATGTCTTACGTTAGTTTTATCGCCCTTTCCAAACACGTTGGGCGCCATGTAGTGTAGCTCCTATTTTCCCAATAGGCTCTGCGCATTGGAATAGTACCTACAGCAGTAAAGGCCTAGGCCAGACGTTAACTAGGTCTACTACTGTCGATACTAGACTTAATTTTTGGGTTTGCCAGCTAAGCTCAGAGTTCGCTAGAAACTTTCTCGAATGTTCAAGGAAGGATTAACTCCCCTGATTAGACAAGAAGGGATTTAGTTTCTGACAACCATAGAACATGACAACTTTGCTCTCCCCTAATCAAGAGTCAATCTCGAGAGTCGTGTGAGCACAAGGCAATTATTTTACTCAGTCAGTACGTGCATTCTTAGTCTCATCAGAATGTAGAGAAAAGGAAGAGACGGGCGTGTTCAATAAAAGATGTTATTTATTGATCAGTCTCTTTTCTCGTACAAGAGAAATGGATCGATATTATTGCAATACTTATAGTTAAGTAAAGTGCATACATTAAAAGCAATAGTATAAAATAATACTGTAAAAACATTGATATGGTTTCTGAGCCATATGATGTTTTAAAATGATTAAAATATATTTACATACACATATACATTTGACTAAACGTACTCAACTGGTGTTTCTAAATACGCCTACCCCGTGTACCTGACCTAAGTCTAATGCGTGGGCGGGAATAGAAAGTTACAGTTTAAGTTAAGTTTGTTTTTGCCAAGTGAATAACTAAAGAATTCTCTGTGAGGGGTTATTCAGTTCTGTACCTGGAATTTAGGATGAATGAGGAATGGTATCTCTTTCTCTGCTCTCGATATTCCAGGCTGCCTGCGAGGGCTGCCCAGAAGCGCCGGTGCTGGGTCTCTCGGCTTGAGATAGCAGCGCGTCTCTCAGCGCGTCAGGAAGGCGGGGCTGCTGCCTGCGGGGTCTGCTTCTGCTCTCGGCTTCGGCAAGTATGGCTGCTCCGGCTTGTCACCACGCGTGTGTTTTGCATAGGGCAAGGTCGGCAATATTTATACCTTAAAGGTGCCGGGATTGACGTAAGGATGGACATAGGTACGTCAATAAAGATGTCATACGACTTGCTCGTTAGCACATTCTTTACTAAAGTTCTCTGTGAAATCAAAACAATGGCCGCACGGATTATCCAGGTTGTCATAGGTTTGATTTGTTATGAGAACGTCGTATGCCTTATCAGGGGCTGGAGGAATGTCGCTTGTCTAATTAGATCTCAAGCGTTATGACCTAATCAGATAACACGTTCCTGTGCCGTAGTGTGACTGCGTCAGATAACGGTATCTGCATCATGGGGGATTTCTTGCCTCATGGGCTGACTGTTAGTTAACTAGCTAGGTAGTTTAACCAGAATAGGGTCAGGAATAGGGGGATCGATTCAGAACCTATAGAAATACACGACAATATATGCTGCTTCATTTGTCTATGTGACGAAACTGTATAAATATTGAGGAAATTTGAGGTGGAGGTAGTATTAGATGCTCAATGCTTAGTGAGGCAAACTTTGTCTCTCTATGGACTGCAATCTCATTATGATTTTTTAAATATTGGTTTAGCCCATATCTTCAAAAAGATATCCCTTTTAAAGGAACGTGTTCTGGCGTCTTACAACAGAATACGATAAATGTGAAATGTGTGCCATTAGCTGTGACGGAAATGAGCAGGCGCCCCCCTACTAGAGGCGGGGCCCTCCTAGTCGTGTCACTGGCTGGAGCCCTTCCTTGCACAGGAATTGTTGGCATTGGAGGCCCGTCCGGTGATGTCATCAGGAAGTGCAAGGAAGCCTTGCCAGGCCATTTAAACCGTGACATTATGGATTGCATCCTCTTTGTCCCTTTCATCATGCTTGGTGCAGACCGGAAGCAGTCATCGCTCATCAAACATCCACCCACTCCTGGATTGGCGGTGTTCCTAGGCAGATAATAGAGGGGGATACACAACAATTCTGATTCTGGGGCTGGATTGACCACTTAGCGGGGTGTGATTTCTGATTTGTGTGGGCAGTAGGCTGGCGGCAGTGGGGACTGAACTGCAGTTGGTCCAGGACTCTCCTGCCCTACCCCGCGATTCCTGGTGTTAAACTTTGGGGATTATGCCTGAGTTCAGGTACCCTGGTGGGTCGATGTGCTATGAGGTGCCCTGTATTGAAGTGTGTGGTACTCCTCTGGGATGGAGGGGATGTGGCGACGTTGTAACAATGATTTCCCTGTCAATGTGAGTTGACAATTGTGCATGGATGCCCTGTGTGAAACGAGGGGGCTGTGGCCCTTTGGGGCCTTCTGTCACAAGGCACACAGCGGATCTCACAACAATGTGTTCTTGATGTTCTTGGAAAGTGAAACTTGATTTGTGTATTTCATCTTCCTGGTATCGACTAAATTAATGTTTCCAAAAGAACACCTGTCCCATGATATTATTTGCTTTGATATTATTTGATTAATTACGGAACCTCCTGAGGCACAGCCGGGAGCAGTTAGAACTTTGCGCAGCTCTTCATTTTAAAAGTGCATTTCTGTGTTTTTAACCTGCACCCACCTTCACTTCCTGACACACGAGTACAGTGTGCAGGTACCCTTCTGCAGCAAAAACGAGCGCTAGAAACGGGCGAGAATCGCCGATCCACTTCTCCCGCCATTGTCCTCGTTGCGACAGGGACACGCCCACTTCGAGGCCACGCCCCCTGCGAGACCTACAAATAGCGCGCTGATCACTAGCGCGGCAGATTAATTACGGAACCTCCTGAGGCACAGCCGGGAGCAGTTAGAACTTTGCGCAGCTCTTCATTTTAAAAGTGCATTTCTGTGTTTTTAACCTGCACCCACCTTCACTTCCTGACACACGAGTACAGTGTGCAGGTACCCTTCTGCAGCAAAAACGAGCGCTAGAAACGGGCGAGAATCGCCGATCCACTTCTCCCGCCATTGTCCTCGTTGCGACAGGGACACGCCCACTTCGAGGCCACGCCCCCTGCGAGACCTACAAATAGCGCGCTGATCACTAGCGCGGCAGATTAATTACGGAACCTCCTGAGGCACAGCCGGGAGCAGTTAGAACTTTGCGCAGCTCTTCATTTTAAAAGTGCATTTCTGTGTTTTTAACCTGCACCCACCTTCACTTCCTGACACACGAGTACAGTGTGCAGGTACCCTTCTGCAGCAAAAACGAGCGCTAGAAACGGGCGAGAATCGCCGATCCACTTCTCCCGCCATTGTCCTCGTTGCGACAGGGACACGCCCACTTCGAGGCCATGCCCCCTGCGAGACCTACAAATAGCGCGCTGATCACTAGCGCGGCAGATTAATTACGGAACCTCCTGAGGCACAGCCGGGAGCAGTTAGAACTTTGCGCAGCTCTTCATTTTAAAAGTGCATTTCTGTGTTTTTAACCTGCACCCACCTTCACTTCCTGACACACGAGTACAGTGTGCAGGTACCCTTCTGCAGCAAAAACGAGCGCTAGAAACGGGCGAAAATCGCCGATCCACTTCTCCCGCCATTGTCCTCGTTGCGACAGGGACACGCCCACTTCGAGGCCACGCCCCCTCACTTTATACATGTGTAACTACCGGAAGCGCAGCGGACGAGCGCAGCGGGCGCGCCGATTGCGCGCCAAAGGCGCGCTTAAGGCAAGCTCGTCTGCGCTCGTCCGCGATCATGACGCGACCGGGGCCGGTTCCCTTGCCCGATTCATCAGCACTACCCCCACAATCCATTCTCGGACCATGTTGCTTTCTCTGAGACCCCCTCCCTGCCCCACCTGCCTCTGGTCTATCCCGGACGCCCAGAGCCACATTTACGTATGTGAAACCTGCCAGTTCTCACTACCCTCTCTGGACTCAACTCTTGGCCCGGCCCTCGCTCGGTGCTCTGCTTCCTCCCATGGAGTCGACCCTTCTCTTTCCCTCAGAGCGGCACTGATTAACTGCAGGTCTCTGAATAAACATGCTATTGACATCTGGCAGTCCCTCCAGGACAACAACTGGGATCTGCTTTTCTTAACTGAAACCTGGCTGAACGAGACCACTAACCCCACCATTACTCTTGCCTTGCCGGACGGCTACAGCATCGCCTGCGCCAATAGACCAAACGGTAAACAGGGGGGTGGTGTTGCCTTAATCCACAAATCCAAATGGACGGCTTCCTTCCCTACATATGACCCTATTGACTGCATAGAGGGTCTACCTTTTACTATCCATTTTTCCTCGTCCACCTCCTGCTCTGGAATACTTATCTACCGCCCTCCCCATTCCAACCTCTCCTACCTGCCGGCTTTGACGGATTACATCATCCAGCTTAGCACTCGCTACACCAACTTCACTGCTTTAGGAGATTTTAACCTTCACGTAAACGATGAATCATGCTCACATAGCAATAATTTTATTTCTACACTGGCGACCTGCAATCTAGAGCAAAAAATAGATTCCCCCACTCACAAAGCGGGACATACCCTTGACCTGATTTGTTCCAACCTACCTAGCATTCTGGTAGCCTCTCCCATCCCGGTCACCTGGTCAGATCACTTTCTCATCTCTTTTGAGATCATCATCTCCCGCTTCATCAGACCTACCATCGCCCCCAAAGCATCAGGCAGAAACTGGAGTCGTATCACCCTTGAAACGCTCCAGGAACACCAGAATAATTTTCCACCCTCCCCATCATCTGATCCGGATGGTGGTATTGACCATTTTGACGCCTGGATCGGCCAAGCCCTAGAGGCTATGGCCCCTCTCAAACCCATCAAAACCTACAGGGCCACTCCATCCGCACCCTGGTACTCTGACATGCTTCGCCAGAAAAAGGCTTCATGCAAAGCCCTCGAACGCTCCTGGAGGCAGAACTATTCCCTCGACAGTAAAATCACCTATAAAACAGCTCTAAAAGAATACCGCAGAATGATTGAGGATCATAAAAGGGACTTCCTGGCTTCCAGAATTAAACATGCCAGTAACGGCGCCAAGGAGATTTTCAACATAGTCAGATCCTTTACGGACCCCAGCGCTCTGACTCGAACTCAACCAGCCTCCCAGTCTCTGTGTGATAAACTTTCACAATTCTTTGAGGAAAAAATCCAGGCTATTTACTCCTCCTTTCCCATCAGCAGTAGTGCAGGGTCGGTGAGGATTCTCCTACGCACCTGCTACAGTCACCCTCATTGCTAGAGTTTGCAGATATCTCTGAGGCTGACACACTGGTAGAATTACTCAACTGTAAATCTGGCTCCCCCAAGGACCCTTTGCCAGCCAAACAATATAAAAAACTGGCACCCCTGCTCAACCCATTCCTTAACCATATCTGGAACGAATCCCTGAGAACGGGCATTTTTCCCGCAAAATGGAAGCATGCGTCCCTAGTCCCCATCCTTAAGAAACCTGATCTTGACCCAGATAACCCTAGTAACTACAGGCCCATCTCTCTCCTGCCTGCCCCAGCTAAGATCCTGGAAAAACTGGTGCACGCCCAGCTTGCCAACTATATTGAATCCCATGGGCTCCTGCATGACTCTCAGCACGGCTTTCGATCGGGCCACAGCACGGAGTCGGCCCTTGTTGAAATGGCTGACTCGGTGAGATGGACGCTGGATCGAGGGTCGAGGGCGGTGTTAGTGCTGCTGGATCTCTCAGCAGCATTTGACACCGTCTCTCATAAGATCCTGCTGAGAAGGCTGGGAGACCTGGGTATTGGCGGTACAGTGTTGAGATGGCTCTCTTCCTACCTGGGTGACCGTACTCAGCAGGTATACACCCCTCCCTACACCTCCACCGCTAGACCACTTAAATGGGGAGTTCCACAGGGCTCCTCCCTGAGCCCGCTCTTGTTCAATGTTTACTTTTCCCCCTTGGCTAAACTGATTGCGCAAACTGGGATTAAATCCACCTCCTACGCTGACGACATTCAGTTACTCTTCACCTTTGATACCCCCACTGCCTCTGCCTTCAACCCATTGAAAAACTGTCTAAGAGACATCTCTAGCTGGATGGACTCCAATTCCCTCCGACTCAACGCTGGAAAGACAGAGATTTTGTTTTTTAACTCATCATCCCCTCTTGATTCTAATTTATGGTGGCCGGATGATCTCAGCCATGCCCCCACGCCTAAAGACTCGGTGAGAAACCTGGGAGTGCGCTGGGATAATCATCTCAGTTTCAACGCCCAGGTTCAAACAGTAGCAGCATCCTGTTTTGCTAAGATCAAGACAATTAGACGGCTCATCAACTACCTGCCGATGGACTGCCGTAAGACTGTGGTACAAGCCCTGATAATATCTCACCTGGACTACGCCAACGCACTATATCTTGGCATCACAGCAGGCCTATGCCACAAGTTACAGACTGTCCAGAATGCTGCTGCTCGGCTGGTGGAGAGAATTCCTGCCAGACATCACATCTCCCCACACCTCCGTAAACTCCACTGGCTCCCCATTTCCAAGAGATGTATTTTTAAGGCCATGACCCTGGCTTTCCGGGCCTCCAAGGGCAAAGGCTCGGCCCATCTGAAAAGCACTCTGAGACCGTATGTCAACACCAGGACATTACGCTCAAATTCCCTACTTCTGCTGGAAACCCCTAGATTTAAACGTACTCGCGCCGGAGGGAAAACATTCGAGGTCTGTGCCACTCGGTGTTGGAATAACCTCCCGGTTGCATTACGAGCCTGTCAAACTGAATTAGCATTCCGAAAGTCCCTGAAAACACATCTCTTCCCCATATAATGCCCCATTGGTGCCTAGCCTCTAAGTTCCATGATTTATCAGCGCCGGGACGCCCCATTGGGGCAGCTGTTGCGCTTTACAAAATACACAAATAAATAAATATGAGCAAAAATGACTACACCGTGGAAAAACCACGTGTGTTCTAATATCTTTTCTTGAGCACTGAAGCGAGAGAATGTGTAGATTGAGTGGGTCGATTGGCACGTTGTGTGTGTACTAGAATCTGTGATAAATCCAAATTGCAGTGTGCGTGCAATATTCCTTATGGGGCTGCAATGGTATGGAGTCCAAGAATTATTAATGTGTGCAACGTCCTGGCATTTTTCAGAAATGTCTTATCAGAGAAAATAGAGGTGAATTAGCACACTTTGTTTTTTCCTACCTTTATTGTCCTGGTACTGATGTGCATGTCGTTAGCAGAGCTAGGATGCACATCGACGTACACAGACAACACTTGTCATAATATCAGCATCTTGAGAGGAAGTGGGGTGTCCGAGTCACAGACTTAACTCAAGTGCTTTCATTTTGAGGGATTATCTAGGTGGCTAAGCTGGATGGAATGGATGTATGGGCCATGAAAAAGTAAGGTGTGGCTGAATAACGTGTGTGACAGGAGAAGTCCTCACTGCAAAATGGGCATTACCAAAAACTAAAGACAACACCAAGTGAATCAAGCAAGTTAAATGGAACTGCATCGGGTCAAAGAACAGGCACATATGACATAACTTTTCACACAAGTGGCAGTGGTGATCCTTGGCGTGCACAATAAATAATTGGTTTGGGCCCATCGTGCCCTTCACTGTTATGGTCCTCTCTAACTGCAGACACGTTTCTCCTTTTATGCTCCTGCGCGATCTCTACGTTCCTCGTCCCTACATTTTGTCCAGATTCCCCACTTCAAGTTTCATAGGCTTGGGGCAGCTCCTTTGTGGTGATTGCTGCTGTTGCCTGGAATGCTCTTCATCTTGCCCTGTGCACTAATCAGGATCCATTTGCCTTTAAGAGGAAACTAAAAACACATTTCTTTGCTTGAATCTCACTTTCCATACCCCGCTAGGCACTACACCAGGATACTCATGAGTAGCTGCGCATGTTACAAATTCATGTAACATAGTAGGCCAAAGTCCCACTCTATCTTTCGATAATGTGCCAATGACTAGAGTTCTCACTGCTCCCAGAACTCAATCTTGAGGAGTGAGAACTCTAGGATTCGGCACATCAAAATATAGAGAGGAACATTGACATGTGCACTCCAAAGATCACCACTGCCACTTGTGTGAAAACCTATTACTAAGTGAAGGAATGTGCACAGTCACAACAAACTGGGAGATTGATAAAAGATCAAAAATGGAGGATAGCCAAGAAAAAATGGTGGAAGATCTATTCAAGTGTGCTAGGGACACAACTGGAATATATAACAAGGTGCAGAGCAGGAATATCAACGTAGAAATATTGAGGGACATAAATATCGCTGCAAAAATATTGTGGAGAAGAAATATCGACAACAGAAATATCATGGACAAGAATATCGACGGACAAGTTATAATATCGATTAATAATATTATGTATTTTTGTGGTTTTAAAGAGAATTGTTTGTCATTTTATTATATGTTTTAAAATGTTAGTAGTTATTAATTTATTTTAAGTAACATTTTGTGTTTTTAGTTCCGTAGCGGGTTGTGGGTCTATAGGAGAATAGAGTGGGAATTTATTTAATTGTATAGATTTAAATGATAATTTATAGTAGTTAATATTTATTTTTTTAATTTTGTGTTTTTAGTTCTGTAGCGGATTGTGGGTTTATAGGGGAATAGGGTGGGAAGTAATTTAATTATATAAAATGTATTGAATAATTAATGTGTTAATTGATTAATTAATAATAGATTAATAATTAGTTGTTAATTAATTTCAATTAATCAATCAATAATTAATTATGTTAATTGTTTAATTAATTTTAGGTGTGCGTTGTGGTGTTTATATGTGTAAATGGTGTGAAGGGTGGTAAGTAATTAATGTTGTATTGATTAATTATTAAATATTTCTAAATTAATTTCTCTTAATTAATTAGTAAATATTAATTGTAATTGTGTAATATATTTTAGGTGTGTGTTGTGGATATTATAGTGTCAATTACTGTGTAATTAATGATTTTCTCTTATCTTTGTTAATAATAATATATTTAATTTTATATATTAATTATGTTAAGTTATGTTACTGCGATTTGTATAGCACAACAGCTGCCCCAGCAAAGGGGCGTCCCGGTGCTGTCAGCAGAGCAACTAACACGGAGGGAAAGGCAAAAGCTACACAATGGGAAATAGGTATGTTTTAATGGTCTTCCTGAAAGCCAACTAGTTGGTGTGGCTCCGATTGTGAGTGGGCAGTGAATTCCAGAGGAGGGCTGCCCTGCTGCGGAAGGAACGACCTCCTGCCCGCACGCTCCAAAACCTTGGAACCCTCAGCAGGTGTTGGCCTAGTGAGCGGAGTTGACGTAGGGAGTAACTAAGTTGGCCAGGATACTGTGGGTGTTGAGTTTCAGGGCTTTAAAAGTGATGCAGAGGGCCTTAAAATTAATTCTCCTGGCCACCAGCAGCCAGTGTAGCTGGTGGATGGTGGCTGACACTAGGCAGGACCTGCGCAGGCCAACCAGGGACCTGGCTGCTGCATTCTGAGCCCATTGTAGCTGCCAAATCTCGGTCTTATTTGCCCCTAAATACATAGAGGAGGCATAATCCAATCTGGACATTATAGCTGCCTGAATGATGGTCCGGCGCGTCGGGGGTCATCAAAGCCCAATAGGGGTCTAAGCCCCTGTAAAAGCCCGAAGCAACTCCCTGCTACCTTTTTGGTTTGGACTTTGTAGCTGAGGGATGAGTCCAACCATACCCCCAGGTTTTTGATGGCCTGCTTGGGAGGGGGGCACTACCCAGGCTTTCTGGCCACCAGAGTTCGCTCCACAGACTATGGTCCTTACCCACCAACAACACCTCTGATTTACTGGCATTCAGCTGGAGGCAGTTGGCGGTCATCCACTCAGCGACCACTGCCAGATCGCCCCGAAATTTCAGGGCGTCCCTCTCGGTGTCGCTTGAGAGTGCCACCACCAGCTGAGTGTAGTCGGCGTAGGAGACCAGGGTCAGTCCCGTGTTTCAAGCCACCGCGGCCAGCGGTTGGACATAGAGATTGAATAATAGGGGACTGAGGGAGGAACTCTGTGGGACACCTTGTTTAATGCGGTGTGTGTCTGAGGCGAAAGGGGGAACAGTAACCACAAATGATCTGTCACTGAGAAACGATGTGAATCACTTCAAGTCCAGGCTGACAATCCCCGCCTCCGCCAGGCGTTGTAACAGAATGGCATTAGACACTGTGTCAAACACGGCCCTGAGATCCAAAAGGATCAGTGCTGATGTTTGCTCAGCATCCATAGCAGACCAAAGGCATTCTGTCACAACCAAGAGAGCAGACTCCGTGCTGTGGCCAAGTCGAAAACCATTCTGGGAGGAGTCCAGCGTGTTTTCTTGGCCAGGAAGTTTGAGAAGAGTGAGTTGACATGCGCCTCCGTGATCTTGGCTGCCCAGGGGAGTAGGTAAATGGGGCAATAGTTTTCAGGCTTGACCGGGTCCAACAGAGGTTTTTTTAAGTAAAGGTAGCACCTTGGCATGTTTCCACGCCTTGGGCAAGGTTGCAGTGGAAAGCGATATGTTAATTACCTGCCTCAAGGAGGGCATAATCATAGGAAGCACCTTTCTAAATTGCTCTGGTTTAAGGGGATCAGCAGATGAGCCAGATTTATTTTTTCTGCATAGTGCTTGCAGCTGGTCTGCAGAAATGGGTGCAAAAGACTCCAAGGTATTAGCAGTTTGATCACACCCTACAGCTAGAGGGGTGATATATATGTAGATGTTATCTACCTTCCTAATAAAGAAGGAGGCAATGTCCTTGCATTGCCCGTTGGACTGTATTTTTTGCACTGTGTTGGTCTGCTGTGATTTAAGGCTGGAGAGTATTGAGAATACGCTCTTTGCCAGGTTGTCGCTGTTGCAGATTTGGTTAGCATAGAACGTTGCGAGCGCCAATCGAATGGCCCTATGATAACTTTTAACTGCCGCTTGATAGGTGTCTTTCGCAGTGGTGTTAAAATTCCTTCTCCATATACGTTCCAGCATTTTGCGGTCTTTGCGCAGATTGGCTAGTTCGCTATCTTACCACGGTCTTGTTCTAGCTTTACGGTTCAGTAACCATTTCTCAGGGATAAGGCTATATAGTGGCTGCCTGATCCAGTCTGTTAGGGCCTTGTATGCCTCAGTAGGGTCATTAGGATGGCTAGGACATGTAGTGGACAGACGGGCATGGAAAGACTCCCAGTTAAGCTTGTGCCAATGGGTGTTTGAGCGATAATGTCTGGTCCTTGCTCCGTGAGGGAGTTATCTCCTGAAGGGACATGGAGACCAAGTACTGGTCCGACCACCCCATAGGGATGGGGCAAGAACTGTCAGCGAGGGTATGTTAGTGAAAACTGGGTCCAGCAAGTGGCCAGCTGTGTGGGTAGGGCTTGACACCAATTGTACTTGTTGGCAGGCTCCCATATCTGCTATGAGATTTGCCACGTCAGGGTTATCTAATTTGCCTAGATGGATAGTCAAACCCCAGTGACTGTGAAGTTGGCGGTCTTAACTACCAGCACGCTGACCACCTCTACGAGTGCTACCTTAAAATCAGTGGATGGCCCAGGGGGTCTATAGATCAGAAGCCCTGACATGGTGTAGTTTGGGCTGAATGTGACCTTGAAAAGGGCTCATTCCCCTCCAGGTATAGTCTACATAGTGAAGGTGCAGGGGTAGACCGATTTATAAATGACTGCGATGCCCCCTCCTCTGGTCGCCCTGTTGAGAGTGAGGATGCTATACCCTGCAGGAAGTGCCAGGCCAGGTTCCGCTGTTATATCGTCTGAGAGCCACATCTCGGTAAGAAAGAGGACATCAGGGGAGATGTCCTCCAATAGGTCATAAATGTCGGCATGATATCTGGCTAAAGATCGGCTGTTGAGATTACAGATCATAATGGCCTTCTTAGACCGTGGGTGATGACCGCGTGAAGTCAGCGTAGGAGTGGCACTAAAGCCACAGCTCAAACAACAGAAAGGCCCCTCAATAGTGTTCCCGCAAGACTGTCTGCAGTTGCTCACTCCTTTCCTGAAGGCTAACAGATCCTTTTTAGTGTAGGTCGGCCCAGCTTTGGTGAAAGGGGCAGCGTGTCTGGCATCTGGCAACGAACTGGCATGGACACGTGCAGACGGGCTTGCCTTTGGCGCACAGTCGGCACGACGCCGGCGCGCCCGCTGCGCGTAGCGAGAGGCATCTTCTTAAGGGGTGAGAGTAATCAGCTGCAGAGCAGCTGATTGGAGCCAAGACCGAAAGTCGCAATCACTTCCTGTAGCCTGTAGCAGTCCCTCCACACAAACCGAAAAGTGGGCGGTGGACCAGGGACACAGTGCAGGTAATGGCGGTGCGTTTGTATTATTTAATAAAAGCGAGTAGAAACGTCCTTAAATAAAATCAAGTGCAGAGTACAAGGTTTAAGTTAAAAAGCTGTGCTAAGAGAGTTGCGCAAACTAGTGAGAACGGGAGCCCTTTCCCAGGCGCTCCTGCAACCAACAGTGTCAGCGTCTGCCTCCGTCAAGCGCGTCCGTTAATATTGGAAATTACATTTAATAAAAATGTTGATGTTTTTGATTTTGATTTTTGTGGGATACAGCACTTTCCCTACTGTTGCACTCATTGGAGTGTGAATAGTCATTTTTACCCCTATGCTAACCAGCATTATCCCTACTGTTGCACTCACTGGAGTGTGAATAGTAATTTTTACCCCTACGCTATCCAGCGCTTTCCCTACTGTTGCACTCACTGGAGTGGGAATAGTAATTTTTACCCCTATGCTATCCAGCGCTTTTCCTACTGTTGCACTCACTGGAGTGGGAATAGTAATTTTTACCCCTACGCTATCCAGCGCTTTCCCTAACGTTGCACTAACTGGAGTGGGAACAGTAATTTTCACTCCTATGCTATCCAGCGCTTTCCCTACTGTTGCACTCAGTGGATTTGGAATAGTAATTTTTATCCCTACGCTATCCAGCGCTTTCCCTACTGTTGCACTCATTGGAGTGGGTATAGTAATTTTTACCCCATCGCTATCCAACCTTTCCACTACTGTGTTTATTTTGTTATTAAATGTATTGTTTTTTTAATAGTTTAGTGTGTTAATTAAATATAGAATATTTTATTTAAAAAAAATGTATATATGTGTATATTTTATTTTTATATAATTTAAAAAGTGTATAAATTAAATAAAGATAATAGTTAATAAAATGTTTTTAAGTACATATATGTATATGTACCCTTTTTTGTATTTATATTTATTAAATTAAGTTTATTAGTAATATTACATTTAATTAATTTTGTTAATAATATTAATATTATTAAATTAAGTTGATATTTTTTACTTTGATATTTTTTACATCAATATTTTTGTGTCGATATTATTGTACTTACCTGTTTATGTATAGGAAGTTGATATTTTAGTTATCGATATTTCAAATCGATATTTTTTTCATCGATATTTTAACATGGAACCATATAACAAATACAAGGTAATGACAAAGGACAGTTTGAAGGAAAAATTTCTACGATCGGAAAAATTGGAAAAAATAATTATTTAAGTGGTGGGATGGGGTGAGACTGAAAAGTTACCTATAGAACTAGAATTCCAAGGGTGTTGAGAATTTGAATATTCCCCACATTTGATGATTTAGACAGTGATATGTCGGTTGAATGGGAGAAGAATTTGTACAAAGCATCTTTTGCTTTGATGAATAAATTGATAAGAAATTGTGACAGAAAAGTAATGATGTTAAAAGAACAAATAGAGAAATTGGAACTAGATATAAAAGAAAGGAATCTTAAGAAGTTGACAGAAAAGAATTATGAGATTTGAAATAAGGTGATTAAGACCCATCAAGAAGAATTAAAGAAGATAAAACAAGAAACGATAAGGAGGGGCGGACATGACAATGTGAATGGTAGAGTATTCACATTCAGAAAGCGATTTTGATGATGGCCCCATAGGAAAGGACGAAGATTAAATAAGTGAAGGAAGGGAACAGGACACCATCTCTGTTGGGAGCTCAGAACCATCCTCGGTAGAAGAAGGAGGGCCAAACAATATACAAATTAGAGTAGGACCAACATATAGTTCTTCTTTTTTCTGGAATGTCACATGCATAAGGATAGGAACGTGGAAAAAAAGGAACACCAGGAGAGAAGGAGGACAAACAAATGGTACAGGGGTCACTACACAGAATCAATCAAAGAACAGGATATAGTGCTCATAAATCAGGAAACTTAAATGGGTGGGAGTGACTTGGACGCCGGATTACAAGTAATCATCATCACAAATAGAGAGCTGAGTTATGAGGAAATTGCAGTGCTACGTAAGGGTTTTAGTCTTTGGGTATTGAAAAATTGCGACTTCACTCATTTAAAAGTAGATTTGTGTATGTTTACTAGACAATTGAAATCTAAGAGCTTTTTTGTATCATTGGATAAGAAGTCGGTGATCAAAATGAATGTGGAACCAAAATTGACTGAAATGTCAATACAGGATGTGAAATAGATACACATGCTAATGTCAATAAATGAAAATGAATTGGAAATTACTGTAGTATGTGATCAATTGTATATAGCTATAGATCAGTCCAGGAACAATGGCCTTAAACCAAACTCAAAATGCACACCGCAAGGCAAAAAGTTCTCAGGGATAGATCTTTTTGCATTAAAAGTGACAGAGGACTTGAATAAATTGGAGAACAAGAGCTTTCATAGAAACTCGAACAGAACATATACTGAGTACAACCTCACTAGGGAGGAAATGAGGGTGATTGAGGAACTCCAAAGGGATGAGAGCCTAGTGATAAGGGAGGCAGAAAAGGGTGGCTACATCGTCATTGTGAACTAGATGTACTACGATGTCGAAATAGCCAGACAATTGGGGGACACTGAATGTTACCAACAGATTGGGGGCAGCTCCTTAGAGGGATTGAACAGATCCCTGTTCTCAAAATTAGGTGAATGAAAGGGTCAGGAACTCATAACTGACTTAGAGTATAGATACCTAAACATAACCAATCCTACAAGCACCTTTATATACATCCTAAAAGATACCCAAAGGATTGGCCTTCCCACCAGGGAGAATGATAATTTCAGGTATTGGGGGCCCAACTGAAAGGCTTTCGGAGTACGTTGATCAATACTTGAAACCCCTAGTAACAAACTTCACTCCTTACGTTCATGACATGATGGACATTCTTAACAAATTGGACGATGCTGTGTGGGATGAGACACTAGATGAGGTAACACTATATACATGCATACAGAAAACGTTTTGATTATTGGCAATTAAATCCTTTTTGAGTTGAAGGAGTGCGAACTTCTGGGCACACACAGAAATGTTATTGGACATTACATAATTTATCTTGGAGAATAATATCTTGGAGAATACTTTTTATTTGTTTAATGGGGCATCGTTCCAACAACTACAAGGGACTGCGATGGGGTACATATTTACTCCCTTGTATGTAAACCTCTTAATAGGGTGGTTTGAGAGGTTGCATGTCTGGGCTTCGTCGGCCAAAAAATGGACACAGAATGTGTACTATTGGGGGAGGTTCATAGATGATAACCTTTTGATCTGGACTGGATCCAAGGATGAATGGAAGGAGTAATTTACATATTTGAACGAAAATCCATACAATGTGAAGTTTACTATGACACATGATCAAAGGTCAATCACGTTCATGCATGTAGAAATGTCTGCAAGAAAAGGGAACATTTGCAGCACACTTTTCCATAAAGCCACTACCACAAACAATACATTGAGAGCACAAAGTGCACACCCCAAACATGTGAATGAAAGCATACCATATGGGGAAATTGTGAGAATAAGACGGAGTGGCTGGGTCTGCCAAAAAAAGTGATGTTTGTGAATTGAATACAGGATCTTAAAATAACGGACAATGTTTGATGATTTACTTTAAAGTAAAGATAAAAGACTTTGTGTACACGATTGGGAAAGGAAAAAAGTGTGATTCAGCTACTACATCGGATGGCCATAAAAAAAAATAAGATTGCATTATTCTGCTCCTACTTTAAAAAAAACATATGACATGAAGACAAAAACCTACACAAATTTGCTTGAATACACCTGGGGGAGATTTACTAGGATGTTATGCTGTGTTTGCATCACAAAAGTGACATAAATAAGTGCAAAACATTTTTTTGTAATATTCTTTCCAGCGCTATACTTGTTTAGCACTGAAAATAACGTGAAAGTAAGACAAAAAGGCAGATAGCGCTGATTTGCATTACTTAGCACCATGGGGGCATACCATGGTTGGAGCATGGGCGTTCCCATGCAACCCAAGGTTTCTGATGCTCAATCCAATTTACTAAATAAAGTAGACTGGGTTTAGCATCAGAAAACTGAGCCCTTTTAGTAGGCACCAGGAAGGAGAAATGCTTTCATTTCTCTGTCCTTTTCCAACTTTGTACCTGTGCTGCACTGTAAAACACACATACAAAGAGGGAAAATGGTTTAAGTCAGTCTATGCATAGCATTTTGTACTGGAAGGGTTACCTTCCAGTACAAAAACTATGTTAGACTCACAGAGACACCCTTGCACAAAGGCGCAAAGGTATCTCTGTGGCGCATGGCGTCTGATTTCAGCATCAGGGCTAGGGAAAGTTGAGGAGAGTGCCATACTTAAGCAAATTTGGCGCTCTCCTCCTCTCTCCTTTTCATGCAGGTCAGCATTTGCGGCTTCTGCACTGTTCTGTATGTAAAAAAGGTAAATCTGCCCGCTAAATTTTATGTGCCGCTCCACGGTCTCCCAAGGATTAGCAGCGTTATGCTAACATCAAAGTTCCTGCCAACTACAGAAACATAAATTTAAAAAAACAATGGATGAAATACATAGTGGATAATTGTATTCTTCCACCCAAAATGAAACAGACTGCAGTCTGAAGCCATTGAATTACAATCACAAAAATGTCAATCCCTTACAACCACAGACAAACAGAATCCCAGCATTTTCATAAGACCCTTTATCCTTACTAGAGGTAAAACAAAGGTACACTTACCACAAGAAGTGATGGAAATGAATGTCAACATGACAGTCTCCAAACACAATGCAGGCATTATTTCAATCATATGTTGACTGAAAAAGTTGAACTCATGGTAGAACAAAGCCACAGAACTTAGGGGAAGGGAACAAAATACAGTTAGGAGAAGGACACATACCCATAAGAAAATATATCAGACTGTTGGGATGGAAAAGTCCTGCTCATGGTAAAGGCTGCCGCCTTCAACAGGAGGTAAGCAGCACAAGCGCGGTATTGGTAGACTACTCTGTAGTGATTAGAATGGGTGAGCATAGCCATGTTAATCTGTGTCGCTGGAGTGAGTAATAGAAGTTTCACTGCTGTGTGCGTAACTCTCTCCTTGGTCCACATCAGGTTGTTGTGAAGTGCTGTGCAGCACAGGAGTAGTGTATCTGTGATGGGTATTTGTGTGCCAGAGAAGAGTACAATACATGGACAATGCAGTACTATGCACTGTATGCATTGTAGATGCATGTGCTGGGTGTATGTGTGACTGTGAGTGGTGCAATACATGATGGATGTAGTGCTGTGCAATGTGTGATTTGTAAATGCATGTGGTGGATGTTTACGTTCCTGTGAATGGTACAGTACAGGAAGTATAAATAACTGCACAGTGTGTGTATATTAAATACACATACTAGGTGTATGTGTGCCTGTGAATGGCACAATACATGGCAGATTATTAGTCCCATTCTATTGTAAGAGACAAAGACCTGAATGGTAAAACATGAGAAGGTAGAGGAATATTCCCAGACATATTTGTGTATTGCTGCATTCCTGTAAGGTGGGTGGGACACACTGGAGAGGAGAGAGCCAGGCTTCCCATTTACATTTCAAAGGCTGCTGTTTGATTCAGAGAGAGGTTACTGGATAGGCCCCATCTCAGGAAGGAAATGGGGGCTGATAAGAGAATATCTCTGTGGCTGGCATCCAGGTGTGAACTCTAGTCACTCCATGGCTAGTGTTGTGGGGCTATCCAATTTGGAGTAACTCATGCTGTGACAGGCTGCTTTTAAGAGGAAGAGATGACATAGTACAGAGTGTAGTGTAGTTCCTATATCCCTAATAGGTTCTGCACATTGGAATAATATACACTATAGATTTGACATAGGACTGATGTCAGTATGTCTCTATCGAGTATATTAAACTTAGATGTGTGTGTGCCAGCTAACTCAGAGGTCACTAGAAACGTTCTCGATTAAACAAGAAGGGATTAGTCTCTGACAACCGCATAAACATGACAACTTTGTTTCCCCTAGAATCGGAACAATATCTTCAGAGTCGTGGAAACAATAGATAACTATTTCACTCAGGCAATCGTGCATGCTTCGTTTCTACAGAGTTGCATAGAAATAGAGGGACGGGCGTTTGAATAAAAGGGGTTTATTGAACAGTCTTATTTCTCATGCAAGACATATGAATTGCTACAATCGTTAAACATAGTGCAAAGTATAATGCGTAGAGCGTAAACAGTAATATAAAATAATACTGTAATAGCATTGTCCCTTGTCATGACATATATAAAAATACATACATAAATAACACAGGCTAAAATACTCAACTGGTGCTTCTAAAATACGCCTACCCCAGTGTACCTAACGTAGGTCTAGTACGAGGAAAGAAGTAGGTGCTGCTTTAGCATAGGTTTAGTTTTGCCAAGATTTGCCAAAGGTTTCTCTAGGTTCTAATCAGCTCCATACCCTAGAATGAGAGAGGTTGGCGTCTCTTTCCCGGGACTCGATTTCCCAACACCCCGCAAGGGGAGTCAGAAACACTGGAGCTGGATTCTCGGCAGGAGGATGACAGCGTCTAGTCAGTGCGTCAGCTGGGGAGTTGGCTTCCTTCGGTACTTGCTGTGGCGAGCTGCGTCGTGCAAGTAGGTAGTCGAACTGCATCGAACCACACTGTGCTTTGCCATAGCAAGTGAAGGTATATTTATACCTTGAAGGTTTTTAGGAATGCCGGTATTGACGTAAAAGTTGGGCATATGAACGTCATGAATGAACCCCTAAGGAATAGACGTTCATGTATAATAAATGAGTTCTTGGAGAAATCAATATCCAAGCAAGGGGAAGTCCCTAACGGCTTAAGAGTCTGGTTTTCCAAGAACTCGTTGCGACGTAGATGAACGGATGGAAGTAGCCATGCCTGTATTTAGGTAGCATGGACTACGCCTAAATAAGGACTGGATTTCTATGCCTTTATAAGAGCAATGTGAATTATACCTATATAAGCGCATGAATCGGGAAATTCATACAGAATCTAAATCGATACACAACAAGAGGAGTGGGCACTTAAAAAAAAAGCCGACCCCCAACATAAACTTCAAAGACTAAGGGCCTGATTCCGAGTTTACTGAACCCGTGGTGGAGATGTGGTGGTGGTCGGAGACCGCTGCGCCTGCAGTCCAACCGCAGTATTACGACTATGGTGGTCAGGCCATTTTGAGACTGCTGCAACTGCCAGGGATCCACGATCCCTGGTGATCTTGTGGCAGTCTGGGGAGGCAATATGCTGGGCAGTGTCTCTGTGGTGTCGCCAAGCATATTGCGGGTTTCCCCACCCCGGCCTTTTCAGGGCGGTGAGCCCACCATGAAAAGGCTGACAGTGGGGAAACAAAGTGGGCCCAACAGGGCCCCTGTCATCCATGTGCATGGGGATGCATGCAGGTGTGCACATGTTGTGCCTCCTGTCTGCATGTACCCCCTTTCTTGCATTGGATGGACTACACAGCCCATGCCATGCAGGAACCGCCTTAGGTGCTCCCATTGCAGTGCCTTTTTTAATAGGCACCACAATGGGACCACTATGCCACCCACTTACCAAACAATGAGGGAACTCTTAAACTGGTGGCAGTCGACCTTGATGGTCTGGGAGCGGGGCGCTCACATGGATGCCCAGTCTCAGACCGCCAACGTCATAATCAGGCCCATAAACTCTAAATAACATTTGGTGTCTACAAATGTACTATAGGAAGGGGAGCTTAAGACCTTTAAATTTGTCAACTGTGAAGCAACCTGTCCAGCTGTGCAAGTAGTAGAAGCTCTGCAAGAATTCTGCCTGTGACGAGGACTGAGGGCAAATATCTTCCTGTCTCTGCACTGTGTGAAGGGGCTTTAGCCAAGGGTTAGACCTCACAGCCTTAGGGTGGTCTTCCTCGAACTTTTTGACTTCCTCCTCCAATTTTCTCACCTTGTTTTTGCTGGTCTTAGGACTCTGTACAGTTTACCACTGCTAACCAGTGCTATAGTGCTTGTGCTCTCCCCAATTGTCATATTTAAATAGTTATAATTCCCCTAGTAAAGTGCACTACATGTGCCCCGGGCATGTAAATTAAATGCTACTAGTGGAACAATAGATTTAACCAAGATCTCTTGACTGGGAGAGAATGTTTGATTGTTCAGCATTCAATTCATCATTTGTTTGTGCAGCATTTTGTGCCCTAATAGGGATAGGTATGACCAGACATAAGTCCATTGTTCGCTATGACACTGGATTCTAGCTAGCCTGGCTGATGAGGGATGATACCCCAAAACCGGTCCCAGGATGCTTGTTTCCAGTCCAAGGAGGACCTGGCTTGGCAGTTTGGGCCGGACTCACTTTCTCTCCTGAGGCACAGCCGGGAGCCACGCTACTTTGTTCATTTTAAAAATATTGCTTACTTGTGTGATTTTAATACACTGTTTACTTACCTGTGTGTAACGAAGGATTCATCTTGGCCACTCCCAGACCCCCTAAACAGCCGACTCAGCGCTGCAGCGGGCGGGCGAGACCAGCCTTGATTGTAATTGCCGCCTCTCGCCTGATCAGGCCACGCCCACTTTTTTAGGCCACGCCCCCTTCGCCAACGTATTTAAGCGCTGAGAGCTAGCGCTCGCTGGAATCACTTTCTCTCCTGAGGCACAGCCGGGAGCCACGCTACTTTGTTCATTTTAAAAATATTGCTTACTTGTGTGATTTTAATACACTGTTTACTTACCTGTGTGTAACGAAGGATTCATCTTGGCCACTCCCAGACCCCCTAAACAGCCGACTCAGCGCTGCAGCGGGCGGGCGAGACCAGCCTTGATTGTAATTGCCGCCTCTCGCCTGATCAGGCCATGCCCACTTTTTTAGGCCACGCCCCCTTCGCCAACGTATTTAAGCGCTGAGAGCTAGCGCTCGCTGGAATCACTTTCTCTCCTGAGGCACAGCCGGGAGCCACGCTACTTAGTTCATTTTAAAAATATTGCTTACTTGTGTGATTTTAATACACTGTTTACTTACCTGTGTGTAACGAAGGATTCATCTTGGCCACTCCCAGACCCCCTAAACAGCCGACTCAGCGCTGCAGCGGGCGGGCGAGACCAGCCTTGATTGTAATTGCCGCTTCTCGCCTGATCAGGCCACGCCCACTTTTTTAGGCCACGCCCCCTTCGCCAACGTATTTAAGCGCTGAGAGCTAGCGCTTGCTGGAATCACTTTCTCTCCTGAGGCACAGCCGGGAGCCATGCTACTTTGTTCATTTTAAAAATATTGCTTACTTGTGTGATTTTAATACACTGTTTACTTACCTGTGTGTAACGAAGGATTCATCTTGGCCACTCCCAGACCCCCTAAACAGCCGACTCAGCACTGCAGCGGGCGGGCGAGACCAGCCTTGATTGTAATTGCCGCCTCTCGCCTGATCAGGCCACGCCCACTTTTTTAGGCCACGCCCCCTTCGCCAACGTAGTTAAGCGCTGAGAGCTAGCGCTCGCTGGAATCACTTTCTCTCCTGAGGCACAGCCGGGAGCCATGCTACTTTGTTCATTTTAAAAATATTGCTTACTTGTGTGATTTTAATACACTGTTTACTTACCTGTGTGTAACGAAGGATTCATCTTGGCCACTCCCAGACCCCCTAAACAGCCGACTCAGCACTGCAGCGGGCGGGCGAGACCAGCCTTGATTGTAATTGCCGCCTCTCGCCTGATCAGGCCACGCCCACTTTTTTAGGCCACGCCTCCTTCGCACCTCCCTTTCACCTGTATATAGGATGTGTCCATACCGGAAGCGCAGCGGACGTGCGCAGCGGGCGCGCCGTTTGCGCGCCAAGGGCGCGCCTAAGGCAAGCCCGTCTGCGCCTGTCTGCGCCCGTCCGCGGCCGGACGGGGCCTGGGCCATGTCACTCTGCCCAAACTATTACCTTCACTCCCAGGGACCTGATTGCCCTACACTCACTGAGGTCACTGGACACCACCAGCTCCACATGCCTGCAACAACTAGGTATTTATCAACCTCGGAGTACCTTTTCTGAGTTACAGTCCCTCCCGTCCCTTTTCGCTTCTGAACCCCCAGTTCTTCCTCCTCTTCCAAAACCCCCTCACGCTCAGGCACCCGCTAACATGGAACTAGCGGTCATCTATCTCAATACTCGTTCACTTGTCAGACACCAACTTGACATTTTCCACCTCCTAGACTCGGACCGGCCCGACGTTCTTCTTCTAACCGAGACTTGGCTGAATGAGGATTCCTCCCCCGACATTCTAGCAGCCATCCCTCCGGGGTACTATATACTCCACGCCAATAGGCCTGCCGGCAAACTAGGAGGCGGCGTAGCCGCCATTATCAATCTCTCCCTTAGATTCACTTCCCTCTCCCTTCTCACCATCCCTCGGGTGGATTGTTTGGGAATTAGACTTGAATCTTCTGTCTCCCCTTTCACCTGTGTTCTAGTATACCGTCTCCCACAATCTATGCCTAATTTCTATTCGAATTTTGGTGACCTGCTCTCTCAGCTTACCATCAACAATTCTAAACTCCTAGTCCTGGGAGACTTCAATTACTGGCCGTCAGATACCCATGAAAGCCTCCAATCCCTGGCTTTCACTGACCTTCTAACTGGGCTTAATGGTACCCAACACATCCATCTACCCACTCACCCCAAGGGCCATATCCTTGACCAGGTGTGGACCTACAACCTCGAAATCAAGTCGCTCACGATTTCACCTTGCCACTGGTCTGACCACCATTTAATTTCTTTTCTCCTTCTGGTCCCTCCCCCGCCCCCTCGCAGCGAGGCCCCAGCCTCCATGCTTGCAACTGGAACAAAGCAGACCTTGATTTATTCATCACTTCTTTAACATCTTCGGTCTCGGCCACTCCTGGCCCCATCGACTTCCAAGAAGTTGCACTAGTCGACTGGCTAGAACAGGCCAGCGATAAGGTTGCCCCCCTTAAATTAATAAGATCTAAGCGCCCCCACGACGCTCATCGATGGTTTTCCGATAATCTCAAAACCTTAAAACTAGGTCTCCGCCAGGCTGAGCACCGCTGGCGCAGAAGCTACGATCCCGCAATGAAACCACTCTTTCTAAAACTATTGGGAGAGTACAAACTAGCTATATCAGCCGCTAAAACCGCCTACTTTTCCACCAAAATCCTCAATTCTGCGCAGAAATCCAAAGACATCTTTGCAATCGTAGACGAGCTCTCACACCCGGACAGGGCAATTCTCAAACCTCTCCCGTCTCAAGCACTCTGCGACTCCCTCAACTGTTTTTTTATAGAAAAAATTATTAAAATCAAAAATAGCATCCTCTCCACTCCCCCGGCCATACCTTTCATTGAGGCTGTACCTTCTGTCAACTCTCATCTTTTGACTCAGTTCCCTCCGATATCAGAAGAAGTCTTCATCAGTCTGCTTAATAAAGTCTCCTCTGGTTCCCCCACAGATTGCTGCCCCCCCGCGATTCTCCGGGCTGCCTTTTCAGCCTGCTCCACCCCTCCATTGGCCCGCTTGAACAACTCCCTTCTGCTTGGTGAGGTCCCCAGTCAGTTTAAGCACGCGGAAGTAGTACCTATCCTGAAGAAACCCAACGCCGACCCTACGATCATGGCCAACTTCCGTCCCATTTCCCTCCTTCCCTACCTTAGTAAGGTAATTGAGTCATATGTCACCAGCATCCTCGGTTCCTTTATTGAGGACTCCAACTTCTTGGACTCTCAACAGGCTGGGTTTAGACCAGCCCACTCAACCGAGGCGGTTATTCTCTCTGTAATGGAGGAACTCCGCAGAGGTGCTGACTCTAACACCAGCCAAGCCTTAATCCTTTTGGATTTGTCGGCAGCCTTTGACACGGTCGACCACTCCATCTTGGTCGACCGTGTCAAGGAGGCTGGTATTGGAGGGACGGCCCTTGACTGGGTTCGTTCCTTCCTGACGAACCTCCACCAATCTGTTCGAATCTCCCAATTCTCGGCGGATAAGATGAAACTCACCTGCGGAGTCCCACAGGGCTCGTCTTTGTCTCCGCTTCTTTTTAATTTATACCTTACCCCCCTGATCCGCTCCCTCCGGGGAAGGAATGTCACTGCATTTAACTATGCAGATGACATTCAGCTTATCTTCAATCTTGACTCGCAGGAAGCGACCCAGGATTTTCAGTCCACCCTTTGTCATATCAGCGACTGGATGGGCGCTCACCATCTTAAGCTTAACCCCGACAAGACAGAGCTCGTTCTTGTCGGAGGCCCAGCCAATCCCTGGAACTCCACCTTCTGGCCCCTTTCCCTTGGCCCCCCCCCAGTCCCGCTGATAAAGTAAAAAGCCTAGGGGTCTACATCTCACAGGATCTTTCCATGAATCATCAGATCAGCGCCACAGTATCCTCCTGTTTCCACCAGCTCAGAAAAATTCGAAAAATAGCTCACTTCCTGACTACTGAAGCTCTCACCCTGGCATTGTTGGCGTTAGTCATCTCTCGGATCGACTACGCCAACGCCTTATACGCAGGCATTCCGCAATATCAAATAAAGAGACTTCAGTTAATTCAGAATCAGGCCACCCATTTAATTTATCGCCAGCCAAAACACTACCACGTCCGTCCCCTCCTCAAAGCCCTTCACTGGCTTCCTGTGTCAGAACGCTGCAAGTTCAAACTTGGTTGCCTAACCCATAGATCCCTGGCCGGCATCGGCCCTTCTTTCATCTCCTCTCTTCTCCATCCGTATGCCCCCTCCAGGCACCTCCGCTCCTCTCACCACGCCCTCCTCCAGACACCTAGGTTCAGGCGTAAAAAGCACGGAGGCCTTAGATTCTCCTTTCTGGCCCCCTCACTCTGGAACTCTCTACCTTTGGACCTCAGACTTTCCTCTTCCTACCCTCACTTTAGGTCTCTCCTAAAAACTCACCTTTTCCGCGGTGTCTATACATAAAGCTTCCCTTTCTCTCCTCTCTGCCTCCTCCTGGGTTAGTGATCAGCGCCAAGAAACCGTCCGGTGAACGCAGCGCTCTACAAATCCTTTTTACATTACATTACATTACATTACATTACTGTTCCCGTAAGGCGTAGGGTCAGGACTGATTTGCATATGGCTGGGTCCAAACTGGGGTGGCATGGTGAGCAAAAGAACAATAGATTTCACTCAGATCTCTTGACATGGGGTGAATGCTTGATTTGTTCAGCATTCCGTCCATCATTTGTTTAAGCAGCACTAATTGTGCCACCCGCTTAAGTAGCCCCTCTAACCATGTTTCAGACTTCCCATTGCAAAGCCTGCATGTGCAATTTACAATGCCATGTTGACTTGGCAAAATTAACTCTTCACCCCTAAGGTAGGTCCTGGACAATTCAGAGGGTAGGATGCAAACCATTTAAAATGCAGGATATGCATTCTTAAGTTTTACATGTCCTAGTAGTGAAAAAATCCCAAAGTCATTTTCCACTACTGCAAGGCCTATCTATTCCATAGGATAACATTGGGATTACCTTATTACATTTTATAAGTGTATTATCCAGTTAGGGAGAGATAAACTCCATGCAATTTAAAATATAAGCTTATGGTGAAGTTGAATTGCAGTTCTGCAAATGCCACTTATAGAAAGTTGGCATTTCCTTACTTTAGCCTTTTGTTGCTGTTGGCTATGTCTGATTCATGTCTGCAGAGGAGGACACCTGGGCTTTGTGTATTCCCCATAGACAGCCACACACAAGGGGAGGTTTGCTGTGACTTGATGGGACATCCTTGCAGGGTAGGAGGGGCAAGCTAGCCACCCAGGGTCCCAGCTACTTGCGTTGGAGGGCCGCTATGCTGCGTTGGGCGAGGGCTGAGAGCACACTATGACTGCAACAGGCCAGGCGCTTAGACAACGACAAGGCCTTGGATGTAGCTAGAGCATGGGAGGCCTTGGTGGTGGCGCTCCAGCATCCTGAGGGTAATCTGAGTGAGGAAGAAGATGGGACAGCAACATAGGAGTGATACTTTAGTGGTTACCCTACTTCCAACGTGACACACGACTACTACATGCATGACAAGGGTTCTGGGGGACGGTTCCCCCCATCGAATTTGATTATATCTGGCGGCTTGACAGGAGGTGGAGTATCTATTGGTAATAAGCTTACTAGGGAAGGACGGAGGGCGCACTGACAAGGGTGGGAGGGGTGAGGGGCCGGGATTGTTTTGGGGGTTGTTCTATAAATGGCTTAGTATACGAAAAGTGTTATCATCCTGGATTGTCATTATTGAATGCATCATTTTGCTGACTGTATCAATCGCTTTTTTGGATATGATTGCCAATAACAATTGTTTTTACAAAAAAAAAAGGAGGGACAAGCTAGATCCAGCCTCATTTACACCTGAATAGGCTGTGTCCTTTTCCCACACAAAGGGCTGCATACCCCCTGTAGTAAGTCTGGAGCCCGGGCAGGAAGAGAGGACCACTGTGCACTTGAAGACTCTGCCAGGGAGAACGACTCCTGTGAAGCTGAAAGGACTGCCACTCTGATGGACTGCTGTTTTGCTCAACTCCTGTCTTGCTGTGCTGACCTTCAGCCTACTGCTCTTTTGCCTGGTTGAGCTGACTGGACCTGCATCACTTGAACTTAGATTGACTCCAAGGGCTAGCTTGCTGGCCTCCAGAACTGAAGTCTCTGGGACATAATGGACTTCCAACCAACCTGCTTCTGCACCTGGATTCTGCTATCTGTAAGTCTACCCTGCCAGGTGGTGCCACCACAGTCCTGGACCTTTGGAAGTGGGCCTTAGATGTAAGGTGAACCTCCAGGGTAACCGACTCATCCTCTGTTGAGCAACGCATACCCCAGCAGAACCGGTGAATCTCCAGGATTGAGAGGTGCACCTTCAAGCAGAGCCAACACATCGCTGTTGTTGCGTGGATTAGACCTGTCTGTGAAGATTCGCATCACCGCAGCCTCCCACATCTGGGACTGACAATTCACCTTTGGCACCGTTGCTGTGCAATCCTTTACCCGGTGCAAGCTCCTCGCATCCCTCGTCGAAGGCAGCCTTTGAAGACGATGCTGTACTTCCGCATTGCAGCTTCACCGCTCATTGGAACCGATGCAACGCCTCTGCTGCATCTAACATCTTTGACACCTTCCTTTGCATCGCAAGCCCCACTGATAGGATCTTCGGCATTGATGCATCAAGACCTCACACTGCAGAGTTGTTGCATTTGAGAACTGATGCATCACCTCAGTTGCATGATGCATCTTCAATGCAGATCCATGCAAGCACTCTGCAACCTGGATTAAGGTACTTTTGTTCAGAGGGACTAACTGGGTCCCTGAAGCCGGATCGAGCTCCATTACAGTCGGCCTGAGCTTTTGACTTTGTGTTGGTTCAATGTGCCCAGATGTCCCAAATAGTGTTTTTTGCTTATAGGTGCTAGTTTTTTTACTTTAAAGCTTTGAAGTTCAATATCTCAATTTCCACTTATTGAATTTTTGTTGTTTTCGTCTTGTCTCATTTATTACATTTGTTTCTATTTTTCTAACCAGGTGTGGAATATTTTTTGGTGTGGTGTTTTTAAAGTTTTACTGTTGCACAAATACTTTACACATTGCCTCTAAAGTTAAGCATGACTGTTCTGTGCCAAGCTACCAGTGGGTGAGTACAGGTTAATTACAAGCCCAATGCAGCCTTCTATTCACTCCTCGCTGTGATTTAGGTACTATTTTCTTTATTATTCCCATCCTGTTGGACTTGGGCCTTTTTTTTCAGGTTCACCCCCAGACTTTTTGCCTTTGGTAGTGATTTTAGGCCTCTGCGCACTTTAGCACTGTGGCCCAGTGTAAAGTGCTTGCGCACTCTGAGTGCGTGTGCTGAGAGTGGCCTGCCCTCCCATAGGAATGCATGGGGGATATGTGTGTCCATGGTAGTTCCTGATATGTGGGGAGTGCAGGGTCAAGTTTGGTATGTGCGAACTGGTGGGGATAAATGCTGCGCGATGGTGGGCCCAGATTTATTGTGTCTAGTTGAGAAGTGCCACTTTTAAAAGTTGGCTTTTCTGTGTGCTGTGAGATGTGGATTGCCTGTCTGGCCTGTGAGTGACATTGGCTGGCTGGGGTGGTTGGCTCCAGGAGCCAGGATGAGTCTGCCCGGTGGTGAATAGGGAGATCTGCATGTAGATCGGAGGGAGGAGTTGCACCTGGGACCTGAATAGGGCTGTGCCTTCCCTCCACAATGCTGGCTCCACCCCCTATGGTGTGTCTGATGTCCCTGGCCTGTCTTGTGAATAGAGAGGCGAGCTGAGCAAAACAAAGTGCTCCAGAACCAGTTCTCCTCCTGCCTGCACATCTGAGAACAAAGGATTTAGCTGTATAAAAGGAGGGGCTGTGACCCCATGAAAATGTTCTTGTTCTTGTTTGTGGACTTGAATCTACCAGGGGTGTGGGGCTCCGGGGAAGGCTTGATTCCCTGGGCCCTGCCCAGCCCCTGGATGCCTGGGGGACTTCTTTCTGTTTGGGACCCTGCTGCCTGGCCTGAGGATAACTGGGGGGGACTCTTGTTACAGGGAGCTGGCTGCTCCATTTTCCTTTCCCCAGGACTCCTAGCGCCCGTGAGCGCTCTGCTTTGGTTCCCCCTGTGGCCCCTTCATTGCAGGTGCCTACCCCGCTCAATTATGTCTTTTCGCAGGTGCCCACCTTGCATTATGGCAGTTCTATTTTTGATAGTTGCGGGTGCCCACCCTGCATTGTCGCCGTGATTTTCCCAATGTGAGTTGCGTGGGTGCCTACCGCGCAAATTTGCCCGCATTTATTGTTGCAGCGCGGGTGCCCACCCCGCTTATGGCTGCTTCCAGACTTTATCCCTATTGCAGGTGTGTGGCATTCACCAAAGAAGCACGAAACAAAGGGTGGTGAATGAACTGTAAGATTTATTTGAAGTACGAACTCCTGTGACCTCAGCCACAGCCTTCCTCGCAGCTGTCGCCTCCAGAGTGCCCCCGGCGCTCGCCTTGGAACGCTGGTCGCGGTGACATTCCAAGTGATGTCACCGCGAGCAGCAACCATCACACGCGTAGCCACCGGGGGGGGAACAGAGGAGGGAGATACCACACATCCCCCTTCCCTGCAGAAATAGAAAACATAGGATAGAACAAATACACCAAGGAATAAAAATTTTGAGGAAACATACACTAGGCAGAATGGCAATAGTTACATCATTACATATTGGTCAAGGTGTCTAGGAGGCCTGATCACTCTCCTGCTGGGCCTGGGACCTGGGAGAGGGACACCAAGCGGCCTCTTGCTGGCGAGGCCGCTATCTAGTCCACGACCACTCTTCCCCCCCCTGCACCTTCTGGGACTACTACAGGAGGGTGATATTTTACAACTCTCCCTAGATTCCATATCTTTCCTTCTTGTGTCTTGACCGCATTCTTGAATAGTTTTGTGATTTTCGTGGGACTGCTGTACTCTGACCAAACCGCCTTCCCTGTGGGAGCTCTGATTTTGATGTTGTCTCCAACCTTAAAACCGACCTCCCGTGCGGCCTTGCGTTGGTCGTAACCTTCTTTCCTCACCCTCATGGCTTGTTCATGTTTCCTTTCACCTTCCTTTTCTTTGGTACGGTCAGACCACCCCTTGTGCCACTTCATCCACCCCGGGGTGAGTTTTGTGTTTGGTGTCCTGGCGCAGAGCAATTCGAACGGAGTGACGCCCGTCGTCTGATGAGGCGTGAACCTGTATGCTTCCAGTCGCCTCCACACCTCTTCTTTCCAACTTATACCACTTGCTTTAGCCAGCTGGATGCTCTCCTTGATGGTTTTGTTAAAGCGTTCGACCATGCCATTGGTTTCTGGGTGGTATAATGCGCATCGCTTGTGCTTGATGCCTCTTTCTTCCAGGAAGTCTTCCATCTCTCTTGAGCATAGTTGCACTCCGTTGTCAGTGAGGATGTTGCTGGGAAGCCCCTCACGAATAAATACTTCTTGCAAGAACCCGATAACGGTCTTGGTCGTGACTTCGCTGACGAGTTTAATCTCCGGCCACCGAGAATACAGATCCACGAGCACCAAGATATAGGGTGTACGCAGTTCCCCAGACATTGGGCCCAGGATGTCCAAAGCCAACTCGTCCCATGGTCTGGACGGGGGCGGCCTACACACCATGGGAGGTGTCTGTTGTTTCAGGACCTTGTCGCTATTGCAGCACGGGATGCACTCCCTGATTCTTCTTTCCGTGGTCAGGTCCATGTTCGGCCACCAATAGCTCTCCCTGAGTCTTTGCTTGGTCTTGGTGATACCCAAGTGTCCTTCGTGCGCTACCTCGATCAGGTTGTCTCTCACAGTAGCTGGTGGTATTAGTCTTGTTCCCCTGAACAGGCATCCGTCAACGATGGTCAACTCGTCCTTGACGGCCTGGAACGGCCGCAGGTCTTCATCACGTTTGTCTCCGTGCTTCCACCCCTCTTTCACTCTTCTGCATACTTCTTCCATGATTTTGTCCTCTTCCTGTGCCTTTCTCCAGGTTTCTTCTGTTGAAAATTAGTACGTTTTGGTGAACATTATCTGCGCCATCTTGCCTCTTCCCCTGATGCCACACTTTTGTCGTGCGCGCCCGCCATTTTCTAAGATGCCCCGATCAGAACAAACCCTTTTGCATGCCGCTGGCCCCTGACATAGCCCTTCGCCTTCACTAAGCCTGCACGCTATCCACCCCCTGCTTGCACCTGCCTTGAGTCATAAACCCCTCTTCGGCGCTGCTCTGCCCCAGGCCCTCATCCTGTTCCCAGCGCGACACCTCCCTGCTTTCCTTTCATGATCTCCGGCCCTTAGATGCAAAACCCTTTTTCCCCGTGTGCCCGTTTTGTCTTCCCCGTTCCCAAGCCGACACCCAGCTCTGCCGATACCATCCTTGCCCCTCCCCGTACAATAGAAAGCTTCCCCCATCAAAGGATCCCCGGGTTGATCAAAGCCCCCACTCCATGAGATCCGATCAAACCCCCCACATTCCGTGAATCGGCGGAATATCCAGCTGCGTGATACTCACCACCTGTTGTGACTAGGGTGGGGACTTCAACTGTAAATGTGTGTGGGAACGGGCCCAAAGGGGAGTTCCGAGAGTGTCTTTTCCGTACATCAAAGCTTTAACATATATGTGTAATCTACAATAAAGTCATAAATGTGTGTATAAGAGGCCAGGCCTCAGGAATACAGTTAGAGCACCTCAGAACGATACCTTCTGTCCGTTTCGTTGTGTTCTCCTCCGGAGAGAATAAAAACCCTTGTTTCCTGCTTTCCAGTCTCCAGCGCCTGCCTCTTCATTGATTTAAATAACTAGAGGGTCACAGAGGCAATACTGCCGGGCAAATATCGATTGTCCCCGACCCGATTGAACTTTTTACAATTGGCGTCCCAAGCGTGGGGCCCATCAGCGACTCGTGGATCCAGTGGGAGAGGTCCCGACGACAGAGTGAACGACTGCAACGATCGGGAGAGCTCTTGCCCAATAGACCCTCGTCTGGCAGCCGATCATCCGAACTTCACTAGTTCCGAACAGACCTCTCTCGAGTGATCTACGGTCCTGACTGGGAACCATCAGGAGTGCCGTGAGAAATACGAGAAAAAGAGGACGATCGGGCGCTGGATTCGGAAGACAAGAAACTGTCCATGCGGTCCGGGTAAGGTCGTGTTACCACGACAAGTTGCGAAAAATTTGCTTGATTGTTTGTTTGTTCAAAAATACTAGTATTGCTCTGTTTATTTTTATTTGGAGATTCACTGTCTGCAAACGGAGAAACAACAGGCTCCCTCTCTCTTTGCAAACAGTGGAGGATAGGTAGGGTAGCAGCCGTGCTTATTCTTTTCTCCCCCACTCAATAATTGCTTGAAACTGAACTGTTGTTCGCAAACTATTGTTTCCTGGAGATTCCCTGTCTGCAAGCAGGGAAGAGACCACCCTTTTTGCAGATAGTGAAAAGGGTAGGTAACGCAGATCTTTGCGGACCTACTCATTCTCCCCATTGTTATTTATTGGTCGTTTGGTTTTATATTTTTTTTGATCCATGAGGTATTCACTGCCTGCAAACAACGTTGAATAGAAATATTCTGTACGGTCTTTGCACCTAGTGATAAGATAGGCAGTGCTGACTTTTTAGTCCCTCGTTACGAGCCGTCATGTCTGTCTTCTCCCCACTGATAAATAGCCTGTTTAGTCCGGACCGCGTATTAGAGGTGGACCATATAGCTCCATTAGAAGGCACCCCTAATAAGGACATGTTCATAAACTATGGGTTAGTCACCATAGCCTATAATAAATTATGGCACAGGTATACCGAAGAGAGTCAAGACAAACAGTGGCCACTGGCAGGATCCTTTGACCTTGATAAAATAGAAACGTTAGAAATAGCCCTTCGAAATAATAAGACAACGCCAATTATGCTCGACAGTCTCGGTATGTGGCGCAGAGAGGCTACGAAACGACAGAGAAAAGACGAGGATAAACCAAGTAGGGAAATATACCGACAGGACAACCCCAGGACACCGCTACCCACAACTTATCCCCCGACACTATGCAAAGGACGACCAGACTTAGGGTCAGACCAATGCGCTTTTTGTAGGTATGTCGGACACTGGAAAGCCCAATGCCCGACTCTACTGAGCGTGAGTAAAGGCAAAGGGCCGACAAGAACGACAGACCGACAGTACGAGAAAAGGCGCGAGACAAAGAAGAACCCGACTTACATAGACAGACCAGACAGAACCACCACGTTTGATTATGCCCGATGGCACAGATTTCGCCAGGAAAATCTCAGCGGCATGCTCACGTTCTCCTAGGTCGGGCAATGTCAAGACGGGAACCCAGCCTCGTTTAAAATTCACAGACGGAAAGAGATAATTATGACCAATAACTGTTTTTATATTTGTCTTGGGTCTTTGTATGTCGTACTTGTACTGTCCCCCGTCTGAGTTTGTGTGTATGTAATGTGCAAATCTGCGTCATCCCTCTACACGTGTTTCCGTGTTACTCGACCCCTGTTAGCAGAAACTTAGCATAAAAGCAACCTGGAAAGAAAGAAATGGTAAAACAAAATCCGTAGACCATTAATGAACTTGAACTTTTAATTTAACACAACAAACAAGGAATAATAACGATAAACTGTAGAAAATGAAAGTCAAACAGAACATTCGCCCCCCCCCCCATTCTGGAACCTTCCAAAGTAGGGCAGGGTTACGGCTACGCCCAACCAACGGCAACCCATATAAGGCGAGCCCGGCCGCCAACTCTTGGTCAGGAAATCTTAACGTATGGGGGAGCCGGAGGAGAGGCAGGAGCCCGCAGCCTGGGCATTTGCAGGTAGTCCCGCCACATGTCTCCTTGGCCGGCCGCAACGGGCCTGGAAAGACTAAGGTAGTCCCGCCACATGTCCAGAGGAGAACGAGGCACCTCTTCCTTTTCTCTTCCGTCACAGCCGCAGCAGTCCTGGACGGCGGGATGTCCTGCACGTACCTCCACAACAATTTGTCCAAGTTGGGCTGGGAGGGAGAGGCGACGCGGACGAGCCTCTCCCACCTCCACCGGTAGGAGGTTTCCCAGCCCCCAGCCCGACGCCGAACACCCCCAGTCAGGCGATGGTGCCAATACTTGCGCAGCACCGAACGTACAATGGTGGCACCCCAGTACTTGCGCAGCACCGAACGTACAATGGTGGCACTTGGGGAACACCGGATGTGGAGAGGCCTTCATGCGGGGCGATGAAAAGGAGCGGCATGGAGTACACCGGGAGAAGGAGACGAGGCGAACGAGTCTCCCTTGCCCCCAGGTGGGGGCATCACAGCCGCACCCCAGCCGAACGTCCCGCTTTCACAAAACAGGGACCTCTTCCTTTCACTCCGAAGGGTCTCTTCCACTCTTGCAAACTCGACGAGAGTGGCCCCGGTAGGGCCTCAAAATGGCGTCTGGGTCCGCTGGAAGGTGGGCCCCGGCCACTAGAGTAACTTTGACCAGCAATATAACTCGAACATTTGCCCTCTGGAGCACGAGCCCCCATCTCCGACAGCATCTCCGCAGCCTTGAAGATCCTACAAGGGTCCCCGGCGGAACCTTCGGCCTTTGCAGGTTTCCGGTAAGGGACGGCTGCCTTGATCGCCGACGAAACAAACATGACATTGCCACACCTTCTGTTAGCGTGAATTCTAGAACTGCCGAAAAGGACTCTGGTCCAAACTGCCAGTAATGGAAACATTTCCCCCTGATGCTGCTTCCGGACTGAGCCGGCCCCGCCCAAAATGGCGCTGGTATCAATCGGAACTTACGAACACCTCGTGGTGTTCCTTCGCACTAATATAAACTTGATGTTCTGAGATTTTATATGATCCTTTGTACACTTGGCTAGAAAAGACAAGGAGAACTTACTCGACGAACAGTATGAAAAGATCCCCGTTACAAATGTTGATTACGAATGTACAATGTATTATATTTTTATAACTGATGTAAACCCCATTTACGACGCACACGTACGGTATGCATATAGGAAATCTGATTACAACTGTTATGATTATGCTTCTAAATTATGAAAATATATGCCCCCGAACCCCCAGCCAATTAATAGACGTTTTAGTCTCTTACAAATGAATGAGTAAAACTTTCCGATGTTTTTATTGCTGCAAACGACACCCCCCACTGTACGCACTTTAGCCATTGCCACGACCGGCCAAATACGACCGCACCCTCATAATCCATATGCTGAAATGATTTTGCAAAATAAAGTCTTTGAAACTATGGACGGGTATTGCATGCTTTATTTTAAAAAAAAATATGGGATGGGTGGGAAAGTTCTTTTCTGTGCACCCTACTCTGCTCTCTCTTTAAGGTTAAAAGAAGATGGTTGCCCAGCCCTGGAGGACGGATCGGATCGAGAACACGACACTCCGCCTTCAAGGTACGCGACTGACTCATGAACTCTCGCGTAGAGGAAGACCTTGACTTCCAAGGATGGGTAAAACGAATGGAGTAAATGAGGGAATGTAAAAGGAGGGTGAAATGAAATAATGTAAATATTATAAAGTACAACGTTCCAAAGTAGCAGGGACCCAAGAACCGAAGAACCTTAGAACGCCACAGCGTTGAAAGAGGTTTAAGGACCCCGATAGTGAGATACATCCTTTTGACTAGATACCTCGCACTAGGCACCTCTGGTTTCCTTTTTATGTTTCCCCGCACACGCCCTACATGAACACACTACCCCCCCCGACTCCAGAAACCATATCCCCGGGGACCCTGCCCCAAGGAGGAAAGACGAGTAAGAGGTAAGTAAAGGACTTATGAATCCATGTATTTGAATGCGCGCGAATGCTGTCTCCCCCACCCCCCCCTTTTTTTCCTCCTTCTGCAGGTTACATCAGAGATTACAGCCGAGGTGTGGCGAAGATCTGAAGCCTTGCCACGTCTAATACACGAAGCGGACTAGCGCCGCAAGGTGGTGTCTAAGCACGCCTGCAGACTACTCACGTACCGAACAAACCCAAAAAATTAGCACAACCTGATAAAAAGTGGTCACCCTTAAACCAGACCGGACGAATGAACCCATGTCACGTATGATGCGAAACTATGAGGGAATGTGTGTGTGTGTGACTGAGGCGTTGGCCCAACTGGTCGAAGGACCGAGAATGCGAGAAAGTGCGACAACATGGTACCTCCTTTCTTCTTTCCTTTTTCTCAAGGCACGTCCCCTCTACCCTGTCTAATGCTCAAACTGCATGATTATAAGATTCTAACGCAGACTCGTGAATGCCCTTTACTGTGTAATGCACTAAATAGCCTTTCTTGAATACACTGCCACCCTCTCTGTTGCACGTGTACTATTTAGCCTGCCGTTGCACTCTCTCTCTCTCTCTCTCTCTCTCTCTCTCTCTCTCTCTCTCCCTCTATTTTTGCACCCCCACTCTTCCGAGTGGTTAGCCCCGAAATTGGCAGACTGCCACCCCTAGCACCCCACCTAATTGGCTTCAAATACCGTCAGTATTTGCACAAAAACTTGTCTTTAATACAATCACCCTGAGACCGCGTCATTACCTCTCCTTTTCCGCTAGAAGTCAATGAACCCAGGTGGGGCCGTAAGGGAAAGGACAGGTAAGACGACAGAGGTTCCCTAATCTGACCCGAAAATAAGGGAACTACATGTCAACGGCTCCTATAGTATAAAACAAGGACCTCAGAATACGCGACCCTCCCCTCCCCGAATGGTCGCAATACCCAAACCGAAAAAAAAAAAAATGACCACCCCCGTTACCTCCCCTGTATATGTCCCTGGTTGTTTCCCATAAAACCCCTGTCCTTCCTAATTAAGTAATCGGGCTGTAAAAGGTTACGTAGGACCCAGAATGATGTTTTACAAGGTTAACAGACTAGTTCAAGGTAAAGAAATCATCGAAATGAACCCCGCAGTAGTTGCAAAACAGGATGCACCGATAGAAAGGAAATGTTTAGCCATGTTCGTCTCTCAGCAAAATACCTGTGTAGTACCATGTTGACGACTCACTGCACCCTTTTGTAAATGTAAAACTCTAGAGAACGGCATATCTTCGCCAGATTTGTCTCACAAGGGTGGGTTACCATCAGATGAACTGCCATGCCTGTAATAAATAATTATGAAGGAAAGTCATAGTAAATCCAACAGAACCCGTCACCGGTCATTCATATGCCAGTTGTGAACACTAAAATAACGGGCATTTTTCATTCTTTGCCTGGAGCTGGGAGAGAAATAGACTTTTTGATTATCTTCATCTGCAAATTTTCTAAAGACTGTCTTTTCAAACTTGTTTAAGGGTACCGCTGTTGGAGGAGAAAAGGACCGGATGTGGGAGCACGAGGCCCGACTGCAGACTAAGGAACACCTGCGACATTAGCCAAGGCGAGACCACGACTGAAAAGAGCTGCAGGACGAGGCACTGTTTTCGACAACATGAGAAGAAAGGGTCGACCTGATGCCCCTGCTCGATGTCCAATGCCTGTCGACAAGTCCCCGCTCTCTGAATTCGGTCACACGCCCGCCTATTTGAAGTCTCTCGTTCCCCTAGTTTGTTCCTAATTTGGCCTTGCTCCATCCCCCTTTCCCTCTGACCTACCCTATGGACTGTTTTGTACGCTCTTCTTCCATCCGAACTTTCTGACAATCACCTCAAAGGACACAGGGCGAAAAGGACCTTTCCGACCAGAAACACGAGGAAAGGGTCGTGCCCTACAACGCAGAACTTAGAACAGAGCTGGACTTGTAGCTCCACCGCCGGTGCTCAACAGCGCCAACGAAAGACCACAAAGAACAATGAGAACTCGTAAAACTTCGAACATTTGACATCCTCAATCACCGTTTTTCTATGCCTCATTTCTCTCCCAGCCGCCATTGTATTGATCCTGCTCCAATCCGAATCTGAAATATGTATTAACCTGCCAGTTCACGTTATGATATGTACTTGCTGCTCGCCGTTTTTGTATTACATTCCTATGACTTTCCTGCTGAACAAGTTTATCAAAGTTTATCAAATAGGCCCGCCTCCTGAAAACTAGAAAAGTTAAAATGTATCGTTTACAACTCTTTTTATCTAGGGTTCCTACCATTTTCCTTCTCATGCCCACCACAATAGAACCGAGTAGAAAATGAACCAGCAAGATGTCTTGAATATGTTAAAGGGAGGACTGTTGAAAATTAGTACGTTTTGGTGAACATTATCTGCGCCATCTTGCCTCTTCCCCTGATGCCACACTTTTGTCGTGCGCGCCCGCCATTTTCTAAGATGCCCCGATCAGAACGAACCCTTTTGCATGCCGCTGGCCCCTGACATAGCCCTTCGCCTTCACTAAGCCTGCACGCTATCCACCCCCTGCTTGCACCTGCCTTGAGTCATAAACCCCTCTTCGGCGCTGCTCTGCCCCAGGCCCTCATCCTGTTCCCAGCGCGACACCTCCCTGCTTTCCTTTCATGATCTCCGGCCCTTAGATGCAAAACCCTTTTTCCCCGTGTGCCCGTTTTGTCTTCCCCGTTCCCAAGCCGACACCCAGCTCTGCCGATACCATCCTTGCCCCTCCCCGTACAATAGAAAGCTTCCCCCATCAAAGGATCCCCGGGTTGATCAAAGCCCCCACTCCATGAGATCCGATCAAACCCCCCACATTCCGTGAATCGGCGGAATATCCAGCTGCGTGATACTCACCACCTGTTGTGACTAGGGTGGGGACTTCAACTGTAAATGTGTGTGGGAACGGGCCCAAAGGGGAGTTCCGAGAGTGTCTTTTCCGTACATCAAAGCTTTAACATATATGTGTAATCTACAATAAAGTCATAAATGTGTGTATAAGAGGCCAGGCCTCAGGAATACAGTTAGAGCACCTCAGAACGATACCTTCTGTCCGTTTCGTTGTGTTCTCCTCCGGAGAGAATAAAAACCCTTGTTTCCTGCTTTCCAGTCTCCAGCGCCTGCCTCTTCATTGATTTAAATAACTAGAGGGTCACAGAGGCAATACTGCCGGGCAAATATCGATTGTCCCCGACCCGATTGAACTTTTTACATCTTCACCCAACGCCTTCTGGATGGTGCAGACATTCTCCACCATGAATCCTTCTTCGTCTTCATCGGTTTTGTCTTGCTTCTCGCTTGCTTCCGCATCGCTGACAAGTCTGGACAGACAGTCGGCTGCAAGGTTTTGTGTTCCTGGGACATACTCGACCTTGAATGTGTACTCCTGGAGGCTGACCACCCAGCGTCTTATCCTACTGGAGATGGCGTCCAAACCCTTCTTGCTGAACACTTCTACTAGCGGCTTGTGATCGGTTCGGAGGGTGAACTGCGTGCCCCACAGGAAGTCCCTAAATTTTCCTACTGCCCAGGATACCGCCAGTCCCTCTTTTTCAATAACTGAGTAGTTGTTCTCAGATTTTTGGAGTGACCTTGAGGCAAAGGCCACGGTTTCTTCTCCTTCCACACCTTTCTGGGTAAGAACCGCTCCCAACCCTTTTGCACTAGCATCAGTGGTGAGGATCGTTGTCCGGCCGGGCATGTACGACTTCAAACTAGGGGCTTCCGCAAGAGCTCTCTTTACGTCCTCAAATTCGCTCTGGCATTCTTGGCTCCCTTTGAATTCACTTTCTTTCTTCAGCAACAGCCTGATAGCGTAAGTCCTGCCTGCTAAGTTTCTAATGAACTTTTCATAAAACTCCAACATCCCCATGAATGATTTGATCTCGTCTTTGCTTTTGGGGGGTGACAGGTTCACAATGGTGTTCTGCAGCTCGATCTTGGGACGTATGCCCTCTGCAGTAATCTTGTGACCCAGGAAATCCAATTCGGCACAGCCAAAAACGCATTTGTTCTTCTTCACAGTAAGGCCCTGGGACAAAAACCTCCTCAGAACACATCTCAGTCTCTCATCGTGCTCAGCTTGGTTCTTAGCGAAAATCAATACGTCGTCCTGATAACACATGACGCCCGGGATGCCCTTCAGGATATTGCCCATGATTCTTTGGAAGACGGCAGACGCCGAGACTAGACCGAAAGGCATCCTTTTGAATTTGTAAGCACCCATGGGTGTCACAAAAGCAGTAAGTTCCTGAGATTCTTCGTGAAGTTTTACCTGGAAATAGGCCGAGGTGAGATCGAGGGTGGAAAACACCTTGGCACCCTCCAGCAGGCTCATTATCTGGGTGATGTTTGGCAAGGGGTACCGGTCAACGACGACCTCTTTATTGAGTGCTCTCAAATCAATGCAGAGCCGGACTGACCCATCCTTTTTTTTGGCTGCCACGATTGGAGCCAACCATTCGGTCGCTTCCACAGGTTCGATAACTCCGGCCTTACACAGTTTCTCCAGTTCCATTCTGACTTCCTCCTGAATTGCTATGGGGAGTCTTCTGACTTTTGCCACAACAGGCTTGGCATCCTTCTTCAATTTGATTTTGTGACTGTAATTCCTCAAACACCCAAGCTCTTCCCTGAACACCTCCTCGAATTCTCTTGTTATGTTGGTCTTACCCTCCTGTATCTCCTGTATCAAGATCTGGGGATTGCTGTTGGGGTTGAGGTACACTCCTAATCCCTTCTGAGCACGCCACCCCAAAATGTTGTCCCCTACAGTGGACACATATACTTTGGACACAGTAGACCTGTTTCTGTACTCAATTTTACTCAGGAAGTACCCTTTCATGGAGATGGGGCGCCCTGCATACCCTCCTGGTCTCAGGTCTAACCTCCTCAAGGTTATCTTGCCTCTGGACACACGTGAGAACTCCTTGGCATTAATGATGGTTATTCGGGAACAAGAGTCAAACAATGCATCTAGGTCAACATTCCCAACTTTTATGATGTCCTTGGGACTATCAACTTGTTCCTCTTCAACCTGTGCTGTAACTTCCTTACATAAGGGGTTTCTGGGACCTGGCGCCTTCAACTCTTGTACTTGCACAACAAACTCGTCGCTCACCACATTTGTTCTGTCTCTACTCTGTCTACTAGCCCCCTGCCCACTCTTGCAAAATTGCTTGAAATGACCCTTCTTACCGCACCTGTTACATGTGAACCTGAGGGCGGGACACTCCTTGTCGTTGGCTAGGTGCCCTTGTTTTCCGCATCTGTAGCAGGTACCTTTGAATGACCCTCCCGGTCTGCTTTCCTTCTGCTCCTTGCCCACTGCCTTCTGACCCTTAACTACAGACACAGTCTCACATTCGGTCACCACCTCGCTGACATTGGTCTTGTCTTCGTTCTTCTTCTCCCCTGCATCTTGCTTAATCTCCTTGACACACTGCAACATGTGTTCTACTTGCTTGGCTATGATGAGGACTTCTCTCAATGGCGGGTCATCTTTAAGCCAAAGCTCCTCACGCACACGCTCCATCCTGCAGGTCAAAACAAACTGGTCCCTAATTCTCTCCTCGCTCGCTCCCCCAAACTTGCACGTTGCAGCTAACTTCCTCAACTCAGACACAAAATCTTCTATAGATTCCCCATCCTTTTGTGCCCTCTTGCCAAAATGATACCTCTCCATAATTGTGCTGGTCTTGGGGAGGTAGTGCAAGTCTAACTTCTTTAAACTAATTTCAAATTCATTCAGACCCCTTGCCTCCTGTGCCCCCAAATCCGGGAGATGGTCTAGGACTTCCTCCCCCTCTGCGCCCAAGTAATAAGACAGTAATGCAGTTTTCCTTTCTAGACCCAAGTTGGGCCCACACACAGTAGCATAATTAATGAACACTTTTTTCCATTTTTTCCACAGAATGGTGGGGTCCCCTGGGCTGGTCAGAAAAAAGGGTGGAGGGGTCACATTTTGCATGTTTAGTACACAGTGGGCAGAAAGAAACTCTAACCTTCAGGTAGGCACCTACCCTTCGAGTAACAAACTGCGTTCTGTGAGAACCAGAAATCTGAGCTGACTCAATGTGACTAGAGGGAGGAGGAATAAAACCACCAGTGGAGACACTTAAAAAAAAAAACAGAGGTCCAACCACCCTTGCACACCTTCCACTCGCCAAAATGTACACGAAGAAAGATAAAACCTGCTCCTCCAAAATTTCAATACATTTCAATACATTGCTCTCAAAGTCACAAGATAAGGATGCTTGGTGAAGAATGTCAGGACAGTACTCCAACCAAAATGGTCTCACTGCAGTGCTCCCAAAAGTGCGTTCACAAAATGGTTTTTCACTTTCCACGCCGTTCTGACAATAGGACCCACAGTCACTCAGGCACAAGGATGGGTTAGTCTGGCAGAGAAACGCTACTCCGCTGCGCTCGTTGGCCCCTTGCACCTTCCACGTCGCGCTCTCAGGGGCCCCTGGGTATACCACTCATATTCCTTTGAACAGCCAATACGCCTCAAACTTCTCTGCAGCCCTGGCAAGTTCCGGTCTGACAACAGCCCAGAAACGCGTTGCTTCACCATCCAAAACGACAGGATTATACTTTCAATGTTCACTACTTGCGCTGCTCCGTGAGTGCTCCTCACACCTGCGTGCCGAAAACCACGCACCACTAACGCAGGGGCTCTGGCAGTGAAACAGAGAGAATTCACCACTCGAGGCCAGGCTTCAAACACCCCTTTGCCAACAATACACAACACAGCGCTGCCCTTGTGCGAACAAACTCCTCTTATCAGGACGCCTGAAGTATCATACCGCTGACCGGGCAGGGAGGATGCAATCACGGAAGGCCAGGCTACCCACACCCCCGTGGCGATGAGGCACTGAACTGCCCCGTTGAAGGTAGGGGGTGCGCGCGGTGAAAGTCTCGAATGCAGGGTTGTACACTATGCGCCTGGTTCTCGCTAGATCCGCAGCTCCGGTTGTGCTATAATTGGCACTTGGTAGGGACCGACGTGAACTGGAGGGTTTCCTGACCTTATGCTAGTCTAGGTCAAAGTCCGCCACACATCGTGTGAGCAGGAGGTATGGGACCTGCGCGCTGGGGCTTCAGACAGCTGTACCTCACCTCCGGGATGACAGTCGTTTAGTGAATATTCACGTCTTTCCCCAGGCACCTACGATTCCTCCGCTTTCCTCCGTGTAGACGACGCGTCCTCTTTCCGGGCTGCTCCTTTCATCTGTCACTCCTTCGTTTTTTAGACAGTTACACCGTGACTCATTTCCTTCACGATCGGCCGGCTGTGTTTTTTTCCAGTCAGCTGCTGCTGTTCCTTTTCCTTCCTGCGGCCGTATTCTTCTTGGCGTGTTGAGGTCACAGGCTCTTGACCCTCGTCGCCAGTGTGGCATTCACCAAAGAAGCACGAAACAAAGGGTGGTGAATGAACTGTAAGATTTATTTGAAGTACGAACTCCTGTGACCTCAGCCACAGCCTTCCTCGCAGCTGTCGCCTCCAGAGTGCCCCCGGCGCTCGCCTTGGAACGCTGGTCGCGGTGACATTCCAAGTGATGTCACCGCGAGCAGCAACCATCACACGCGTAGCCACCGGGGGGGGAACAGAGGAGGGAGATACCACAAGGTGCCCACCCCGCCTTTCACTGCCGCAGCCCGAGCCACGTTCTAATCCCCTTTTCAAAGCCGACGGTGTTGCGCCGGCCCGTCCCGAAAGCCAGGCGGCCGTGCCTGACTGGGGCGGGCATAGGGCGCTTAATTTCCGCTTCCCACACGGCCAGAGAGAAGCCGCACAGCGTCCCACGGGCGCTATCTCCAAAGTCCCGGTCCCAAGACGGGGGGACCGGGTGAAGATGCGCCCTTTCCTGGTGCCCGGTGTTGTGTGGCGGGGCTCCCAAGAGTGAGGGGAGCCCCGGAGGCAGCGCCTCGCCCGCTGTCCTCGGAAAGGAGACAGCCCCTCAGAGAGTGAGCAGCCCGGTAAGGAGAGGGCTCAGGTTGTCCCTGGCTGTGTCTCGGGCGGCTCACTTGGCAGCGGGCCGCCCCAACGGTGATGGCTCATTCCTGGTAAGAGCCAGGTGGCTCCCCCATGTAGCGATTGTAGGAGAGTAGGGTCTGCTTACTATGGACACTCCAACTTTTTACTGTGATTTTCTGGTTTTTCGACTTTACTGTGGGTTGTGGGCCTGCTAATCAGACCCACAGCCCAGCTGTTCTCTCTCTAAATTGATACCATATACTTGAGGTACATACTTGATTGGGTATTGGGTCACCCTTGTGAGCCCCAGTATAGTGTACCATAGGTACCCAGGGCATAGATGCATCCAAGGCCTACCAGGGGCTGCAGCATGTATTATGCCACCCCTGGCTGGCCATCCAAACTGACACCACAGGCTGATCACTCAGCTTGGGTAAGGTGGTGTAATCACCCCTTACTTAGATATAGTGTACCTATATCTACCCATATATATAGACACATATGCACCTATAAGTCACTCCTATGGTAGGCCTCGACAATCCTGAAGGCAGAGCGCTTGGTTTTATGTGAGAGGGTGCCCTAGCATAAGCTGAGCTCCTCTGCAGCTTTCGGAACCATCTCTTTATAGCTGTTCTATAGCTGTTCTATGATATAGCCATACCATATACTCTTAAGTGCATTATAATCCTCGCAGTTAATGCTAACTTTGGTGTGGCTTTATCAAAACATGTCGTGTAAGGTGTCAAACACTTTGGAATACTACCCCCCCCCCCGCAAATTCTGGCAGCGGGGGTAGCTTTCCACCCTTCTAGAGGGAAAAGACATGTATGTTACTGCTTTACCCGGTTAAAGTTAAACAGAGCCCCAGCATCACAAAATGGATGCTGCTGCCACAGACACAAGTCTGACCTCCTGCTGCTGGACGAAACTCCGGCAGGGGAGGCCTGGGCAATAGGTTTCCTGTCCAGGGAGGTGCCAGCACCTCCCCAGACAGGCAGATGTGTATTCGGACAGGGAGGGCTGCATCAGCTGATGCTTTTTGAGACACTGCCTGGGGCACACAAGGTGCTCCATGCATAGCCCGGTTCAAACCAATTGCTGGGGCACTCCAGCCCCGCTCTGGCGCAAAACTGGACAAAGGGAAGTAACCACCCCCTTCCCAGGTCCAGGAGGGACCTAGCAGGTAATCCAGCCCCTTAACTCAGTATAAGTATTGGAGCTGTGTCCCCAGGACTTTAGATTATCCTGGAACAAAACTTTGATACAGAACTCTTGGACCTTCGATGTTCTATTTCGACCTTATGGTCAAGGAGTAACCACCCTCTGAAAACATGCACCATCAGTAACTTGCTGGTCTGCTTTGTCGACGCTCCTGCCAGAACCCGAAGACTCAGCGACACAAAAACTGGACTTCCAGACTTCTCTGACTTGGACCCACATTCACAGCAAAGCTGAGACTCGTGGCGGACACGAGAGACATGGGACCGGACACCCTGGACATCCTGCATTTTGCTAACTGCATTGACTCCTGAGGTAACCCGAAAATGTACATTGGGGTACGAGAAGCTCCAGACCCGCGCACCATTTGCGCCAAAGCTCAGTCCTCCACACTCTATGAGTGCTGCGTGGGGCCCGCTCTTGCATGTCAGCTCGACGCGTCTTCCCGGTTGCTAGCCCATTGGCTAGTACACCTCCTGAATCCAAACCTCTGAAACCAAGCTGCTTTCCTGTTTGCTCCAGGCTTGCTTCAGCTTCCCTGCAAAGGAGAAGCTCCTCAGACCTCGCTGGTCTGACCTGAAGCCCATCTTCACTTCCTGCGTGGATTGCGTTTGCCAAGGCTTGTTGGGTCCAGTCCAGATACCGACACAGTAGTCAACTAGATCCTTTGTGGGACAGCTCAAATCCAGCTCCTGGTTGTCGTCGATGCCTCCTGGTCCTTGTGACTGCAGAGACAAGCTTCACCTCTTCACCTGAGATCATTGCGACATTCTTCTGGTCACTGGCTGGTGACCCAGACTCTGTCCCCTCTGCTTTTAGGTTCTTCGCATCTTCGATCCACCCTTGGATCCACCCGGACACTCTTCCTCTGGCCGCCTGCAGCACTACTTTGCAGATCTTCATTGAAAGCATTGACGAAACCCAACACCAAAAGGCACCTATGCACCCGGCTTCCTTTGGTGAGGTAACACGAGTACTCCGGTGCTCGCGTGGGACTTGACTCTCGAAGTGTCCTAGTCTAAAGGAGTTTTGTCGTAGTCTATCCGGAAGTGCCCTTAAACAGTAACTTTGTAACTTCTTCGTTCTCCATTATAATTCAATGGTATCTCGCGACTGTGTTTGGACACTGCACGCGTCTCCCGTGGGCCTCCTACTTCCTAACCTTTGGTTGTTTAGTGTAGCCCCAGCGATTCCCTAGGCCCTAGGCCTACTCACTGTTTCTGTCGTGGTTCTTATACCACTTACTTAGTATATGGTTTGTGAGGCCCCTAGGGCATAATTGTATTTGTGCAACTTATCATATGCTAATTGAGTAACATGTGATGTACTTTTACTCTGACCTCATAAAGAGTGCAGAGGAGTTGTGTTAGAAATAAATACATACATATTTGATATATACCTTGTGTGGTGTGCTTTCATTTGGTATTCAAGGGATTATAATTGGTAAAACAGCTTGCTTCACATGCTCTCTGAAGTCTTAGCCTAAGACTGCTGGTCCATGCTACCACTAGGATAGCTTGTCTATAAGGTTGACTTTACAATCACCATCAATAAGGGTCGATTAAACTGGTGCAAGGTGCCCACTAGAATAGTGGACATCATATGCCAGGCTAACTTCTCACAGCGATAATTATTTGCCCAGGCCCAGAGGGGCCCATGCTTTATGGCCTACGGGGCATATTTGACTTCTAGAGCCTAGAGGGCTCCAACAGGTGCATCCTTTATTGCAGAGCCTAGAGGGCTTCAACGTTTGGCGCAATTTGTTTAAAGGGCAACTGAGAGCCCATGCCGCATTTTCTAACTTCTGCCCAGCAAGTAGTGGGCAGCTGCACCGTTTGGGTTCTTCTTTTCTTTTAGGGGACATGTTCTTTTAACCCAGGAGTGAGACGCACTCCTTTGCCCCATCTATGCCTGCACAGCTGCGCAGCACTTAGTGCCAGTTGCAACGTTTAGGCCTTCATTGAGACTCCCAGCTGCCCAGCAAGTAAAAAAAAAAACGGTGATGGATCAAGCCCTGATCTTTTGACTGGGTAGGAGTGTTCTGCTTAATTCAGATACTCTGTCCATCACCACCCCCTTTATGAATCGTTTTGGCCACCACAAGTGTGGAAGGGTATGCTCAGATGTGAGTCCCTTGCTCACTGCACCATCAGGATTCAAGCAAGCCGGGCCGAAGACGGCTGTAATGCCAGAAACCGGTCCCCGGAAGCTTGTTTCCTTTCCAGTAAAGAATTGGCTTGGTAGTTTGGTCTGCCCTGTTCCCATGATGCACTGGGCCAGGGTCAGACTAATTTGCATGTAGCCAGGTTCTGAGCTGGGATGGTGCAGTGAGCTAAAAAACGGTGATGGATCAAGCCCTGATCTTTTGACTGGGTAGGAGTGTTCTGCTTAATTCAGATACTCTGTCCATCACCACCCCCTTTATGAATCGTTTTGGCCACCACAAGTGTGGAAGGGTATGCTCAGATGTGAGTCCCTTGCTCACTGCACCATCAGGATTCAAGCAAGCCGGGCCGAAGACGGCTGTAATGCCAGAAACCGGTCCCCGGAAGCTTGTTTCCTTTCCAGTAAAGAATTGGCTTGGTAGTTTGGTCTGCCCTGTTCCCATGATGCACTGGGCCAGGGTCAGACTAATTTGCATGTAGCCAGGTTCTGAGCTGGGATGGTGCAGTGAGCTAAAAAACGGTGATGGATCAAGCCCTGATCTTTTGACTGGGTAGGAGTGTTCTGCTTAATTCAGATACTCTGTCCATCACCACCCCCTTTATGAATCGTTTTGGCCACCACAAGTGTGGAAGGGTATGCTCAGATGTGAGTCCCTTGCTCACTGCACCATCAGGATTCAAGCAAGCCGGGCCGAAGACGGCTGTAATGCCAGAAACCGGTCCCCGGAAGCTTGTTTCCTTTCCAGTAAAGAATTGGCTTGGTAGTTTGGTCTGCCCTGTTCCCATGATGCACTGGGCCAGGGTCAAACTAATTTGCATGTAGCCAGGTTCTGAGCTGGGATGGTGCAGTGAGCTAAAAAACGGTGATGGATCAAGCCCTGATCTTTTGACTGGGTAGGAGTGTTCTGCTTAATTCAGATACTCTGTCCATCACCACCCCCTTTATGAATCGAGCAAGTAGTGGGCAGCTGCCATGTTTAGGTTTGCGCCAAGTGCTCCCCGTGACCGTCGCTGCATTGGCAGCGCGTCCTGACTTTGGACAGAGGGCATTTGGGCCCCTAAGAGATGGCCAGTTGGCAAGGGGGACTTTAAGGTTTATAGGGCATAAGGCCATAGTGTGAGTTATATAAGTGCTAGGAAAAGTGATGTTTATAGTATGTGTTATGCACCTTGATTTATGCTTATAGATGTGCTTCTTAATGCTTGTTAGGCTGTACCTACTGTCTTAGATTTTATTGTGATTCTCTACTGTGGTCTAGGTTTGATTTAGTCCCTATTTCAGGTTATGTTATTAAGTTTATTTTCTAATGCAAGGTATGTCTAGGAGATTGTGGCCTATTACATTCAGAGTTAGGAGGTTGGCGCAGAATAGAGTACTCGCCTTATGTGATAAGGTGCCTGTTAGGAGTTATGTTACAGGTTGGCTCTGCGTATTGAGTCTGCCAGTGATTACTGGTTGTGTTCTGAAATTATGATATGTTCTTATCTTTACTATTCCGTACCAAGTGCTAATTCTGACAGTGGCCCACTTGGCCCTGTCGTTTGTGAATAATCCCCTGTAAATATTGCCCGTGCCAGTTAGCACAGTGTATATTGTGTGATTACCATCTAATGTGCTTTAGGATAATAAAAAATCTATTTTTATATATAACCTTGTGTGGAGTCCCTTTTGTGGTGTACCTAGTATGTTGTTAATGTGTGTGTTGTGCAAATGCTTTACACATCGCCACCGGGATAAGCCTGACTGCTCGTGCCAATCTACCAAGGGGGTGAGCAGGGGTTATCTTTGGCGTGTAACTCCCTTTCCCTGACTAGAATGGTGGTCTCTGCCTGGCTTTGGTGCAAGCCTTAGCCACCGAGAGATCCCCATTTCTAACACATCCATGTTGCTTCTTCCCCTCATTCCCCACTACTTCATTCACTCCCAACCCCCACACATTGCCTGTGTTCTTTCTTACCCTCCCACCACCACCCTTGCCCATGTTGCTTCTCACCCTCCCACACCGCACCCTTGTCCGTGCTGCTTCTTTCATCTCACCCCCACATTCTAGTTGTCCTAGTTACATCTTCCATCCCATATGCCAACCTTCCAATGTCTCTGTTGCCCCCTACTCCTGCCATAAGAAAAAAAGCACTATGAGGCAGCCAGCGATGACTGAATAATAGGACTTTTTTTACCATTCCATTGCCATTATCTGCCAACCTCCCATTGTCCGTAATGCCTGTTAACACCCTGTTCATGTTGCCCACCCTCAGCTGCCATAATAAGTGATAGCCATGGCAAAGAGCTTTTTTCTAACTTTACTTTTAGCCGTGCTTCTACACAGCATGTCTAAAAGACATAGAATTTCGCATAGAGTTGGCCTATTGGTGTTGCCAGCACCTGTTTTTTAAAAAATGTGATGACTTGTTTGGACTTAACTTCCCCATCATGAGTTTGTCCCTCCCCTTGAGCATGGACGCATTACTGTGTCCTTACACTGCTGGTTCTTTAGGTGCTCTGCTTTGACATGTGCTTCTCTCTCCATCCATGTGTTGTATGGCTTGCAGTGCACCTCTGTGAAAAGGTGTGTCTGTATTGCTCTGCCTTACACATGCTCCACGGCTCCTCACTTCCAGACTCTGTGTTACTCTGTCTCGCTGTATGCTTCTCTGTTCCTCCAGTGATGTTTTCATCCCCTGTGTTACTTTGCCCTTATCCATGTTGCTTTGTCACACCAACTGCTTCTTTGGTCGCCCATCTACATACTGTTCTGTTTCTCCGTATGTCCTCTGCTACTCCCATGTTGCTTCCCCCCACTTGCGCTCGTCAATCCGTTCCCCTCCCATCCACATTCCCAATTAGGATTTGCGCCCTGCCCAGTGTTTTTTTTTCTTTTTAGTAACTGATCCAACTTTGATTGCTAAGTAAATATGGGGAAAAAAGCACCTGTATCATTTTGTCGGCAATCTCATGCATAGTTGCGCGTCCCTACATAGTGAGGTGGCCGCCTGTGTCAAAAGATTTTTTTCTACTTCTTTAGCCAAGCTGCATAGCATTAGCAGTGCTGTGCAGCATGACTAAATCCCATTGGCAAATCCAACAGGTCCATAAATCGAGGCCTATTGACTTTGCCAATGCTTGTTTACAATAGAAAGCGGAATCCATCTATGGAGCTGAAATTACTTTCAAGTGCTGGGTGCTACTTTGCAAATCAGTTCCTTTGACACTTTGTTTCACTTGAAGCTGACGCTATGTTTCACCCATAACGAAACAGTGAGACTGAATGGAAAATTGTGTGTGCCACAAATCAAAAACCATAAGTCAAAGTGCTGCTGACCTGAGAAGGGCCTTACCATATCTGTTTTGGGAAAACACCAGGAAATACCGCAGGAAGGTAAATAGCTTGAGAGCCACCACTGAAAAGCACTATTCTTCACATGACAAAATTGTGAAGTGCACACAATAAAGGACACCCTGAGGCAAACATCTTGTCTCTGAACAATGCAGATTATGAGTTAGATGGCATTCTATCCTAGACACAAGGGGCCTTAATTATGAAGGCCTTGCGCCGCCGGTGCGTCACTTTTAAAATGGGAAAAAGTGACGCACCGGTAGCGCAAGGCCTTCATAAATAAGGGCCAAGAAGCCCACCTACACGCGTGTCCTGAGCTTGTTTAGATGATGCATCAACCTAAAGGCTCAGAATCATGGATAATGTCGTTTTTACTGCCATGGCTTCCAGCAGCAAGATGTTATGAACACCCGAACACCTGTATGTACTCTCAGAATGAATGAATTCAGACCCAGCGCTCGGGATCTTTGGACGTGTATTTTCCACTGCACAGCTATCAACAGAAGAACAAAATATATAGACGTCTATACAGACGCAAAATTTAAGTCTATACGGACGCAAAGTATGAGATGTCTTATCCTCAAAAAAAGCCGAACATGGTGATAGCTTCCTGAGGAGCCGCCTTCTCTGGAATGGGAATAAACCATTTTATGTCGACATTTGAGACCTTCTGTGTCTAGATGTATGTTCTTCTACAGTAGCTTGTAGTGATTTTAGACAAGCCAACTGTGTAGACCACATAAAGGCGCCCAGTCATTTTTGGGGCTATCACATTCCCTTAAACATTTCATAGAATAGGCATTTTGCGGTTTTGATTACATTTGTCACAGTACGATAGTAGCAGAATCCTGTAAGTTTAAGAAAAGAACAATATTTTTTTTCTAGTGCTCCGGAGTTCAACAATTCATCTGCCAAACGCTCCCTAAAACAATTAGATTAACAGAGTTAATCACCTAAAATAAACAGATACACACAGCTGTGGAGCTACATAATTGCCGCTGTATTAAAAAAAAGTGTTTTTATTTACATAATTACATACCTAATCCTCTTGTAGAAGTTTTGAGTGACACACAGACACAGACATCTCATTAAATCCTGCAGATTGAAGGGATGTCTTTGGGCACAGATGCTAAAAAATAAATTATCTCTCTTCATGTTAATACATTTGTATAAACATAAGGCAAACTATATTGTGTCCTTATCACAATTTAATATAAGGTGTTGTTTATAAGAAATTGCCTCTGTGTGCCTGATCATTCCTACTTTTATGGACTGATGCTTTTTTTTAACCTGTGCACTTAGACTTTTCTAACCAGGTTGCTGTGAATGTGCCCTGACCGTAAAACATGTTGAAATTGACTGTATTCCTAATTGGCACATTAAATGTACCTAGACACCGTGTGACAAAGTGTACCCACTTCAATGTCACTAGTGGAGGGGAAACATCCTTGACAACGCAACTTTTACCACGCAGTGCTATTACAACGCAGGTTTTACAATGAAAACCATTACAACGCATTGCGCTGGGGGGCGCTCTAGGATAGGGAATAGATTTAATTTACTATCCAACACCTTCCCTAGTGTCCACGGGGACTGGAGTTGGAATAGTAAATTAAACTATTCACTATCCAGCACCCCAAAACGCTATGCGTTGTAATGGTATGCGTTGTAAAAACCGCGTTGTAAAAGCATGTGTGGTAAAAGCATGCGTTGTAACGTCATACATCCCTAGTGGAGTGCAGCACTAAAGTGACAATGAAAAACATGACTACAGACCTGCCACCAGTAACCTAACTGTGCAGGTTTGAATGGCATATTCGACCTGTCAAAATAGCCCCTGTTGACAGGCTTTAACCCTCCATTGCAAATATTTGAAAGTCACCCCTAAGTAAGCCTTAATGTCCCATAGACAGGGAACATGTTATTTAAGCATAGGACATCCAAAACAGTACACAGTCAAAATATCGAGTTGAAAATTTCGACCTACCAAAATATCGTGTTTAAAATTTCGAAGGTACAGAATATCGATGTCAAGAATATCGTAGGACAGAATATTGACCCTGAGGTAAGTAATATCGAATTCATTTATATCGATGTAAGTAATATCGAAGTTAGTAATATCGATAGCATATATATCGATGTAACTAATTTCGATGTTAATAATATCGATATTTGTATTATTTTTTAGATTTTTATTATGTATGTGTTATATGTTTTTGTAAAGTATTTAAATTAATTTATATTATTTGTGTATTATTTTTATATATTAATACATTATTTTAAAGTAAATTATATGTTTTAGTACCGGAGCGGGTTGTGGGTTTAAGGGAAATAGGGTGGGAAGTAAATTAATTGTAATAATTAATTGGTAATTAATTATTTTAATTGATAAATTAATTATTTAATTGGTAATTAATGTTAATTTTTATTAAATGTTATGTTTTAGTACCAGAGCAGGTTGTGAGTTTATAGGGGAATAGGGTGGAAAGTAAATTAATTGTAATTATTAATTGGCAATTAATTATTTTATTTGATAAATTAAATATTTAATTGGTAATTAATGTTAATTTTTATTAAATGTTATGTTTCCGTACCAGAGCGGGTTGTGGGTTTATAGGGGAATAGGGTGGGAAGTAATTTAATAGTAATTAATTCGTTTTTTATTTAATTATTAATTGGCAATTAATTATTTTAATTGATAAATTAATTATTTAATTGGCAATTAATGTTAATTATTATTAAATGTTATGTTTTAGTACAAGAGTGGGTTGTGGGTTTATAGGGGAATAGGGTGGGAACTAATTTAATAGTAATTATTAATTGGCAATTATTTATTTTATTTGATAAATTAATTATTTAATTGGCAATTAATGTTAATTTTTATTAAATGTTATGTTTTAGTACCAGAGCGGGTTGTGGGTTTATAGGGGAATAGTGTGGGAAGTAATTTAATTGTAAATAATTACACATTTTTATGTGTAATATTTTTTGTAAATATTTATTAATTGACATTCCCTACTGTTGAACCCTTTTGAGTTGGAATAGTAATTTTTCTCCCTACGCTATCCAACGCTTTCCCTACTGTTGCACCCTCTGGAGTTGGAATAGTAATTTTTACCCATATGCTATCCAACGCTTTCCCTACTGTTCCACTCACTGGAGTTGGAATAGTAATTTTTACCCATACGCTATCCAACGCTTTCCCTACTGTTCCACTAACTGGAGTGGGAATAGTAATTTTTACCCACCCGTTATCCAACGTTTTCCCTACTGTTGCACTCTCTGGAGTGGGAATAGTAATTGTTACTCTTACGCTATCCAATGTTTTCCCTAATGTTGTACTCATTGGAGTGGGAATAGTCATTTTTACATACCCGCTATCCAACGCTTTCCCTACTGTTCCACTCACTGGAGTTGGAATAGTAATTTTTACCCACCCGCTATCCAACATTTTCTCTACTGTTGCACTCTCTGGAGTGGGAATAGTAATTTTTACTTTTACGCTATCCAACGCTTTCCCTAATGTTGCACTCTCTGGAGTGGGAATAGTAATTTTTCCCCCTATGCTATCCAATGTTTTCCCTACTGTTGCACCCTCTGGAGTTGGAATAGTAATTTTCCCACCTACGCTATCCAACGCTTTCAATACTGTTGCACCCTTTGGAGTTGGAATATTATTTTTTAGCCATACGCTATCCAATGCTTTCCCTACTTTTCCACTCACTGGAGTTGGAATAGTAATTTTTACCCTTACGCTATCCAACGCTTTCCCTAATGTTGCACTCTCTTGAGTGGGAATAGTAATTTTTCCCCCTTCACTATCCAATGTTTTCCCTACTGTTGCACCCTCTGGAGTTGGAATAGTAATTTTCACACCTACGCTATCCAACGCTTTCAATACTGTTGCACCCTTTGGAGTTGGAATATTATTTTTTACCCATATGCGATCCAATGCTTTCCCTACTGTTCCACTCACTGGAGTTGGAATAGTAATTTTTACCCTTACGCTATCCAACACTTTCCCTAATGTTGCACTCATTGGAGTGGGGATAGTAATTTTTCTCCCTACGCTATCCAACACTTTCCCTACTGTTGCACTCTCTGGAGTGGGAATAGTAATTTTTCCCCCTACGCTATCCAACGTTTTCCCTACTGTTGCACCCTCTGGAGTTGGAATAGTAATTAGCCAATCTACGCTATCCAACGCTTTCCATACTGTTGCACCCTTTGGAGTTGGCATAGTAATTTTTACTCTTACGCTATCCAACGTTTTCCCTAATGTTGCACTCATTGGAGTGGGAATAGTCATTTGTAAATACCCGCTATCCAACGCTTTCCCTACTGTTCCACTCACTGGAGTTGGAATAGTAATTTTTACCCACCCGCTATCCAGCGTTTTCCCTACTGTTGCACTCTCTGGAGTGGGAATAGTAATTTTTACTCTTACGCTATCCAACGCTTTCCCTAATGTTGCACTCATTGGAGTGGGATTAGTCATTTTTACATACCCGCTATCCAATGCTTTCTCTACTGTTCCACTCACTGGAGTTGGAATAGTAATTTTTACCCACCCGCTATCCAATGCTTTCCCTACTGTTGCACTCTCTGGAGTAGGAATAGTAATTTTTACTCTTACGCTATCCAACGCTTTCACTAATGTTGTACTCATTGGAGTGGGAATAGTCATTTTTACAAACCCGCGATCCAACGCTTTCCCTACTGTTGCACTCACTGGAGTTGGAATAGTAATTTTTACACTTACGCTATCCAACGCTTTATCTACTGTTGCACCCTCTGGAGTTTGAATAGTAATTTTTACCCTTATGCTATTCAATATTATTTATATTTATTTATGTATTTAAGATGTTACATAATGTTGTATTTAATTAATTTTAAAAATATTGAAAGTATATTTAATTGTTGTTATTTATTAAATATAATTATTTATTATTAATATTTATGTTATTATTTTATGAGTGTTGATGTATTTTTAAATTGTAGTATTTGTTAAGATTTTATAATTATTTAAGAAATAATGTATATATTATAATTATTTAAGTATATATTATATATTTAATTATTATTTTTAATTAAATGTTTAATAGTAAATATGTATTATTTATTCATTTTAAACATTATAACACATTTTAACATAAGTTTAAAATATATATAAGTACTATTTACTTAATTTTACCTTTGTTTTAAAAAACGATATTTTTAATTACGATATTTTTAACATCGATATTTTTGTTTCGATATTTTTGTACTTACCATGTTGTAGATAGGGTGTCGATATACTTGCCTTTGATATTCCAACGTCGATATTTTGTCTGTCGATATTTTCAGCCTCGATATTCTGTAATAAATATGTTTAAAAATGTACTTAAATCCCTTTTACCTGACTAAAGTCTCTAGAAGTCCATTTGCATGAACTTCCAACTGTTTCCCATGAGCTAAATGGCTCTTTGTTTGGGTGTGAACGTGATCCCAGAGCTGATAGAAAGGCTTTGGGTGGAGCAAGGGTTTTTTTTCCTCTGGGAATATGACCATCTGGACAGTGCCCAGGAATTTAATTATCTTTAAGGAAGCCTACCCGTCACAAGCAGATGTAGCTAACCCCTGGGCTGCCCCCTGCCTTTGTCACCCTAGCCAGTCATGCACTAGGCCCAGTGGGAGAGGAGCTTTCCCCAGAACAGATTTTGAGTGACCACAAATGATGATTTACTCGTTTCCCTTGCCACACCTCTAGAGTGGACACAGGAGCTCTGCAAAGGGGAAGAAAGGTTCTGCCATGTTGGTTTTGGGTAGAGACGTGCAGTGCGGGACTGTTTTCTGCCAGGCAAAAAACTGCTGCAAAAGTGGTCAAGGGGACCAGCTCCCACTTGTACCAGGACAAAGAAGTAGACATCAATGATCAGTTGGCTGACCCTCTATTAGGATAAAGAGAAGCAAAAGCTGTAAGAAACCCACTTCCCTGGAGCAACCCAGCGGACCCTTTTCAATTGAACCAGCCTGGACTCTGCTGGTGGCTTCTGTTGGAGAGCAACCTGAACCCCAAGTGGTGTTTTTGAGGTTCCAGAACCCTTGACTGGTGTCAGAATGTACTCCGCCTGCCTTATCCTACAAGTGGGGACTTAGAAGCTTTTTGGCACCTTTTCATCAAGATAAACAACGTAGGACTGGGACCTACCTATCAGCTAATCCACCAATGGTGCATCACTGGTGAGATATGGACTTACCGCATCTCCTGGTACATTGTTCACTGGGACCGACGTCGAAGCCACTTCTGATAGTTTTTGAATGTGTCATGGGCTCCAGCCTTCACACTTGTTCTGCTGATTGAACCCTGAGTTCCAAAGAAGCAGAGAAAACGGACCACCATCGACTTCCCCAGAACCATCACCGACCTACAACCAATCGACGGTGAGGCCACTTTTGTTAGGAATCCTGATCTTTTCCTTTCTGGCCTTTGTCGACGACTGCATCAGGATGCTGTCCTCCTGCAACCATTCGCCATCAAGCCCTGCCTCAGCTTCAGCCTGCTGCCTTCGATGCCGATGAAACAATCAATGACCAGTCAATGTCTGGAACTGTTTCGAAGAAAAGAACTCTGTTCTTGTATCCATCAGGTGATCAGCCACGGTCGGCCTAAACTTTGGACGTTTCCCCGACCGGTTGCTTGCAGTTGGTACTCAGGGCTTTTTTGGCACCCTTTTTATTTAGAACTTTAAAATGTCATATCTATGGTTCACCCTATTGGATTTATGTCATTTTGGTGTCCTTTTGTTCATTAAAATAGTGTCTATTTTTATAACTTGGAGTGGGTTTTAAATTTGTGGTGTGTTTTTCACATTTTTAACTGTTTTGTTACTTCTATATGCTTTGCACTTTTTCATATGTTTCGCTGTATGTTCTGAGTCATAGTAACCGGGACTTGAGCTCAGGTTTAAATTACTGAAAGCTCTACTGGACCTATCAAGATTAACATTATTACTTGTGGTGGACTACCATCCACCCCAACTGCTAGTCATCACTGAACTCACATAGGAATCTATTGTAGAAAAAGTGTTAACCTTTGGAGTGATTATAGTTTTAGGCCAGGCAAAATAGAGGAAATATCTGATTCTGTGTCAGGGTCAAAGGTGAGAATTATGCTTCTCTGTTTCTTTATTACAAAACAGCAGCAAATATAAACCATAGCACAAAGATTTCAAATCCCATAGTCTTTGAACTACAAAAATCAAGCAATAGGCACAAAGTAAGAGCACAAGTCCATGAATAAAAATACGTTGCGTGGCCATTTTCAGACAAATGTATCTTTGCTGATTGCAGATTGAGATGTGTACCACCACACCACTCGTGGAGAAGTGTGGCTCACTGGTTAGAGGAGGCAGACCTGGAAGCAGAGGTCAGCCCGGGACCAGGGTTCAATTCCCGGCTCGGCGGGGTGTTGAGTCCTAAAATGTCCATGGACTCGACAATTCTCGCTCCGGTGCCTACTCGATTCACGGGTTCACACTCTGCGACTCTGGGCAATAGCTTGCTTAATCTCCACAACGGCCCCTCGCGGCGGGATGCCTGGCTTTCACCTTGCGGATACCATGCCGTGGTTATCTCACAGGGGAATACCAGGACGGGTCCCTAAGCAAGCGCTTAGAAACCGCTTGGTGATTTGCGCTATATAAATTCCTGTACATTTACATTACATTTACTTCTGATTTCCGATAGCCCTTCAGTTACATTCTTCACCAGCTTTTGTGTGCAGTGGTGGGTTGCTTGTGTGGGCAATAGAGATTTCTTCCAGGCCCATTCTAGGAATAATGTTTTCTACAGATCTACACTTAATGTGCTGCTTGTGAGGTGGGTGAGGGAGCACCACCTTCATCAAGGGACGGGCGTGCCCATGCGTGTCCAGGCGTGGCTAATCCTTTCTCCCAGTCTCACTCATGGGCAACCATTTCGGGTCTGTCTTCTTTAGCTTTCCTCTGCTCTTCACCACATTGGAACCCAAAGAAATGTTACAATGTTAGTGTATTTAGAACCCTGCCCTCATCTGCATTTTAAAGGGTTGTTAAAATGCAAAAATTGACATGGCTTTAGAAGAGACTTGTATCTATACTTTTTAACTGTGACACACCTGAGCTACTTCCACAGTCATATATTTTGCAAATATTACTAGCTGACCCCCCACCCAATAACTGGGTGTTGATTGGACTTGAGTGGTCCTGTTTGAATATTTTACACATCACTGCAGTGGGGTAGCAGTTGCACTTTCAGAGAGCGTATGACTGAAGAATAGAAAACATGTAAAAGAGAGCGAACATTAGTTTATGTGGCACTCCACTACCTATGGTTGTGACACAAGTGATGCAACAGAGCCGTCAGTCATAAACCTACATCAAAAAGATGGGATCACACCAGTGCAATGTTATTGTAGTGGTGTGCTCCCATTAATATTTTTCTTCACTACAAGTTGTGGGAGATGGGTGCTTCAGAGATGGCAAGCTAGTAACCAGCAATTTCCAATGTGAGTACTCGGGTGAGTTTTACATATTCTCTGCAAATAGGACTGGTGGGAGAACAAGATTGTTTGTACACAATTGGTAGTTGCCAACTTCAATTTGTGGCTGCATCAAACAGTGTAAGTATTTCAGTTAGAGGTTTATGAGGCTCTGATACAGACTTCTTAACCTTGCTGCATGTTTTTCTTTCAGCAGGAATAAAAACTGACTAAACAAGACATATTTGAAAAATAGTGCAGTTAAATACTCTTTCATTCAATCAAATGGCTTCTAGTCACAAAGACAGACAAAAGGCTCCCTTTGGTAATACACCTAAGGGACCCCTATTTATGAATGTCCTACTATAATTTCAATATGGCAACCATCTTCTGTGAGATCTTCCCTATCAGAAAAACGGGGTGTTCCTCTTGAACCTCAAATATGCTATGCACCTATTCAGAAATGCAATTAAATAATCAGAAAGAAAGAAACCTATGAGTTTTGTGCCATTCCTTTTGGACTTTCCTCAGTTCCATGGTGTCTCATCTAGGTGATCTATCTAGGGCAAAACCTCTAAGGGCAAAAGGGCTCTGAATTATAATTTACTTCAACAACATGATCTTCGTGTTGATGGATTCAACCACCTTATTTCAAAATAAATTCCAAACCACAACCCTCTTTTAGGACTTGGGGTGTCTTATAAATATCCTGAAGACCAGTATGGTTTCCAAATAAGAGATGGAGTTTTTGGGTTTCGAAAATAAACGTGACTTTCATGACTGTTGAACTAGCAGGGCAAAAAATAAATATGTTTAAAGAAAGAGTTCCAAAAGGTTTTGTCCAAATCCAGTGTTTTCTAACATTGCCGAAATGGCTAGTACATCTCTATTACAGAACCCTCCACAAACTGAAAATCAGCTATCTGCAGAAAGGCTCTATCTTACATAGATTCAGTGTTGTTCTCCAGCGAGACCAAACAAAGCAGTCAGTGGTAGCTGAATCACATGCAGAAATGGAACAGAGTTTGATCTTCAGGTCTCTTCCAGACATGAGCATCAAATCCATTGCCAGCAAGATGAGTTGGGGAGCCTGATGTGGCTCTTTGTCCGCAGGAGGGATGATGTTATGTCTGGAGCTCCAGCGCCATATAAATTGCTTGTTTAAAGAAATTTAACAAAGGGTTTAGGGAGGAAAATGCTGATGCAAAATACACAATAACATGAGAGTAAGCCTATTTCTATTACCAAAATAGATTTATATTTCTACTACACCCCTACTAAAAACAGGCTCAATGCTATTGAACCAAGCCTTGGAAGACAAGTCCTAAAGATGGCCAACCCTGGTCCGTGAGTGATGTCACTGACCATGTCATGAGTGATGTAATATGTGAGGTCATAAGCAGTACATTGCGGGGAGTGAGTTATAGTAACTACAACTGCTGAATTTCACTGGTTGTGTACAAATGAAATTTGAGCCTAACTATAACGCCCTTGTAACCATTGTTTTTTTTATGAATTTCTATAGTTTTTTAAAATTCTATTTTCTAACTATAATGTCCCTGTAACCTTTGTTTTTTTAAGTGAATTTTAAAGGTTTTTTTAATTCAATTTCTTAACTATAATGTCCCTGCAACCTTTGATTTTTTTCCAGTGAATTTCTATGGTTTTAAATGTTATTTCCTAACTATAATGTCCCTGTAACCTTTGGGTTTTAGTGACTTTCGACATTTTTTTTTAATTCACTAACTGTAACTTGTAACCTTTGGTAGAGAGTGTGTGATTGGTTGTATGGGTCTGTGAATGGGTGTGTGATTGCTGTATGGGTCTGTGAGTGGGTATGTGAGTGACTGTATGGGTTGGTGAGTGGGTGTCTGAGTGGCTGTATGGGTCTGTGAGTGGGTATGTGAGAGGCTGTGTGTATCTGTCAGTGGGTGTGTGAGTGGCTGTAAGGGTCTGTGAGCTGGTGTATGAGTGGCTGTATGGGTCAGTAATTGGGTGTGTAAGTGTTTGTATGGTTTATGAGTGGGTGTGTGAGTAGTTTGGAGGATGTTTGAGTGGGTGTGCTAGTAGATTTGTGAGTATGTGAGTGGGTGTGTGAGTAGCTGTATGAGTCTGTGAGTGGGTGTGTGAGAGATTATGTGGATGTGTGAGTGGGTGTGTAAGTGATTGTATGGTCTTTGAGTGGGTATGTGACTGGTTTTGTGGATGGGTGAGTGAGTGGCTGTGTAAATCTGTAAGTGAATGGGAGCATGGCAGAATGGGTGTCTGAGTGTGTCAGTGGGTGTATGAGTGGTTCTCTGGGTCTGTGAGTGGATGCATCAGTGACTGTATAGATATGAGTGGGTGTGTAAGTGGCTGTATGGGTCTGTGAGTAGGTATGTCAGTGGTTTTGTAAGTGTGTATTGGTGTGTGAGTGAGTGTGTGTGAATAGCTGTATGGGTCTGTGAGTGTATGTGAGAGAGGCTGAATGGGTGTGTGAGTGGGTATCTGAGTGTCTGTGTGGGTGTGTCACTAGCTGCATGAGTGACTGGGCTAGAATGAAATCTCACCGGCCCCTTTATCCAACAAGAGTCCACAGTTTGGCACAAAATGTCTACCCAACTGGAGTACTTTGTATTGGCTAATTAGTGAGTTCTATGTCATGAATGTCTAGTGCAAAATCTGCACTACAGCTGCATAATGGACCACAAGGAAATATCTCTAATGACCTTGCGTGCATGTAATTTCAGAAATGTGATTCTTCCTTGACGTCTTGATCCACAAATCTGTGATAACATGAGTCCTTGCTAGAGAAGATGACAAGACTACAAAGAGGAGAATCTTCACCAAACAAGGGTATTTCCTCTTAACTTTATGAAGTAAATGCTTCTTTGTTCGCTGGAGATGCCCTCATATTCCTCTGCACTAATAATGCATCACCAAATTCGGTGGGAAACACACTTGGGCCATTTGGTAAACTGTCTATCAACGTGGCAAAAGGCAGGAAGAATATTGCATACTACTAAGGAAAACGGGGCGGGTCAAATGGGCAGAACTTGCAGATGATATTGGGCACTTGCAGACTCTGAGTATTAAAAGGGAGAACCATGGACTCTGCTCTCACCAGGAGATGGCAAGAAAGAAACTACATGTCAAAATCCTTACGGATAAGATTGCCCTCCAATAGGTCAACGAAGCATTCACCTTCATTAAGGATTTCAAGGGGTGGAGAGCTGTGCATGTGGTAGACTTTCTTAAACAGCTGGCTTACTGTGTGCTCTTGCTTGGCGAGAGCTGTCATCGCTCCTGCCAGGTGACAGCAAACTACTATGTCCCAAGGGTTGGCACCTCAGAAGATAGGGAGCTGTCCTCGAGTGTGGTGGTCCAAAGGGCCATTAATGGCCTAAGGAGGAGGGCCAGGCTACCTCCCTCTCTTCAATTTGCAGGGCCTGCCCCAGAGAGGTGGTGGTCCCCAGGGCCAAATACGTACCTGGTGGGGGCCCTACGGCCCCCTCCCCCTTTATTTGGTATGTGTGGCCCCTGGGAGGATTTGGTCCCTGGCGCCCTACAGGGCTTAGGAGGGGGTTCCACGCCACCCCTCCAATTAACTAGGTGATTGTCCCCAGGGCTCTTAGGCCCCTTAGGAAGGGGGTCCATGCGAGCCCCCTCCAATATATTAGTTCAACCCCAGAGAGGTGGTGGATCCCCGACTGTGGAAAATGACAATGTATATGTACATAAGCGGCGTTCATTTGTGTTCACCCTCGCCACTGTTGAAGGTAAAGCGAAAGTCACGAAACAGTGGCCCCGCCATCTTGTCCCCTTTTAGGCCCCATCACGAACATAGATAGTAGCCATTTTTGTGTCATGACCTCTCTGCCCACTGCCAATAGCCTGCGTCTCTCTCTCTCCCCCCACTCCCCAGCCTCGCGAGTATTCCCCTGCGCCCTGACAGCCCCCGGTCTCTCCTGCGCGGGCCATAAACTCACCTCTAAACACGACCCTGCCTCCGTGCTGAACCCCTGACCCCTCGCTCTTTCATCCCACCCATGGAACAGATCCTTTCGGTAACCTCTTCCTCCCTGCCCGATTGCCCGGCCTGATCCCAGGCCATCACCTAGCCCAACAGATGCAGTTTATTGCTTCCTACAGTAGGACCTCGCCTCACATCAGAGGAGCGGTGATTAATAAAGGCCTTCACACCCCTAGATCTGACTGACACCCCTGCATTCCTCCCAGGAACACCCTTCCTCTCTTCTGATGACCCCCCCCCCAGCTACACCTGGCCTCTCGACCCAGTCCCAAGTCATAAAACTAGGTCTCGTGGATGTACCCCCCCCCCGCCCCCGCACAGCAAAACGTGATCTTATTGCCTGCCCAACCTTAGATCAGACCACCCCCTCCTGCCCTCGTGTCCTGTTGGAATGTCCGGCTGCAGATTGCAATCACATGTTACATTTGGGAGGGGAAAACAACATCAGAGCGACCGGTATGGGAATAGGCCTGGAGCTGGGATCCCAAACATGCCCTTTTTGTACTTCAAAGTGTCTTTATTTCAATAAGGAATGTTTGTGCATCATAAACCTGTGTATAAAAGACGGAGCCGTAGAGAAATTTGTTAGAGCACCTCGAGAAGATACCCTGTTGTCTGATTTGACGTGTTCTGTTCCGTCGGAAATAAATTCCTGTTTCCTGCCTTCCAGTCTCCAGCGCCTGCCTCTTTATTTGGTAATCATGAGATGGGTGAGAAGCGGCTAATGCCGGTCAAATATGGAAAAAGGGGTAATCGACCTGACCTGCCCGAACCCTTTGTTTAACACGGCCTCTTTAGAACCTCAGGAGGGGGTTCGCATGGACCCTCTCCAATTTAAAAAACGGAGAGGTGATGGTCCCTGGGGCTCATTGGAGCCCCACATATTATAACTGGCAATTCCCCCGGGACCTGGCGCACCCGGAGTATGGCGGACTCCAGGGCCATTAATGACTCCAGGAGGGGGCCATGCTGCCCCCCCATCTTTCAGTTTGCAGGGCCTGCCTCAGTGAGGTGGTGGTCCCTGGGCCAAATACTTACCTGGAAGTGGGCTATGTGGCCCCTTGCCCCCTTTATTTTATATTTCTGGCCCCTGGGAGATTTTGGTCCCCGGGGCCCTACAAGGCCAAGGAGGGGGGTCCCACGCCACCCCTCCAATTAACTAGGTGATTGTCCCCAGGTCTCCTAAGAGCCTTAGGAAGGGGGTCCATGCGAGCCCCCTCCAATATATTAATTAAGCCCCAGGGAGGTGGTAGATCCTGTGGTTGTTTAGAACCTCAAGAGGGGGTCCGCGTGGACCCTCTCCGATTTAAAAATCGAGCCATGGGGAGGTGGTGTTCCCTGGGGTTCATTGGAGACCAACATAAATTAACGGGCAATTCCCCTCGGACCTCGCCTACCCGGAGTCTGAAATACAAACAAGCTCAGGTGACTGCCCATGGTTTTTTTCCACAGGGATTTGTGAATCTTTGCAATTGTTGTCGTGGGCATTTAAAAAAAAGGCTTTTTGCCCCTTGTGGGGTCCCTGGACCCCAGCACCAGGCATAAGGGGTCAGGGTATTCTTTCCCTGCCCCTTCCTCTTTTTTTATTACCTTTTTGCTTGGGGCTCGGATGAGTAGTAAAATAGGAGTTTAGAGTGCATTATAGTAATTCCAGTGCCTACCTGGAGCTAAGCTCAACCAAGACAGAATTCCTGTTATTTGCGAAAACAGCAAATAATATACAGAAAAAACCTGGCTCAATGACATTAACCTTAACAGCTCAGAATCACAACTTTAACCGAATGGCAAGTCACTTGGATTTACCTTGGACACCAATCTCACCCTCAAAGAACTTATTGCAAAAGAAAAAACACAAAGCCTGGGGCCAGCTCTCTCTTCTGAAGCAAATCAGTTTCTTCTAGAAAGCAACTTCAGAACTGCTGTTCGAGCCCTCATACTCTTGCATCTGGATCATAGTTAAGACCTGGCCATGGCCTCCCAAATGCCTCACTCACATCCTTAGGGGCATCCTACAAGCAGCAGCCTGTCTTGTCCAGGGCCTAAAGAAATGCAAACATATCACCTCCATCCTGATGGAACTCCCTTGGCTCCCCTTGCTAGCCAGCACCATCTTCAAAACCAGAGCAATATTTACAGAGCCATCATGACCAGCACCCCCGCTTATCTTGTAGACAAGCACACCCTCTCTGGAGATTCTATGCACACTCACAGCTAGGATCCCCTCAAACTGCAGGCTAAGAAATGTAAAAAAAGAAAAGATTAAACAAAAGGTATTTTCCATCTATGTACCCAGGATCTGATGCATCATCCTGCATCCATCAGGACTGCTCAATGCTGCTCCATTTTCAGGAAAGAGTTGAAGACTCTCCTCTTTAAACATCATTGTAGTGTCTTGAGATTAAGTGCACTAGGACCTTTGCAGTTCTGGGCGGACACTACGGAGGAATTAAGTAACTAGCTGGGAGGTGTTAAGGTGTAGTTAATAGCTGCTATAGCATAATGAGAAGACAGTGTTTGTGTTGTACACCCAAGAATAAAGACATCTGTAATAGAGCTCCGTGTGTGGCGTGGTCATTTTCATACTCCTGGGCTGGGGAGGACACTACAATCACTACTTCGCAATGCGTAAACCATCCACAAACCAGTTTCTTCTCCTATTACTTGATGACTTTGTCCTGGTCTTTGACCACGTACACTGCTCCCTACCTTTTTGTGAGATTTGTGCTATAGAAATACCATATAATACATCTACACATGCGAACTGTTGTAAATTGGGCAGTCTTTAATAATCTGTTCTTTGTCGAAAATAGTGCATAACTGCTAGTGAATATTGCAAATCTGCAACATGCAGGCCAAAAGCAGGAGTAGCTTTTGTGTAGCATTGTCACAGGCATGGACACAGCAATGATGTTTTGGCCCTAACGAAACCATAGAAAACAATTTCCTTTGCTTGGTGGTGGATAGAAAAACAGTCACAATTGAGGTGCAATGGGTGTCTCACACCTCTTTGCCACTGCACATGTGCATTAATGAGCATGCATTATATTATATGTTCTTTTGGCAGCATACTGAGTTTTATCTTTACTAGGAATCAAACACCTGTGTGAAGGTAATTATTACAATTAAACTGCATGTGCGTAACTGCCTACCAAAATAGCTGACCATATCAAATAAAGAACGTTAAAGCTTGATAGTAATCTGTTACTGTGCTGTGAGGGCAGGCGGGGCCCATAGAATCTATTCTTAATGTTCATAGATGATTAGCATTAAACTACAAACTCAAGGTGAAAGTAATGATATAGTTCTGCAACCCATTGATCTTTTCATAATTATTAACTGGGAGGAACTCCACAAGGGGAATTGTGATATCTTCATTTAATTGTGACTGCCACAGATGCAGAAGCGCATCTTTTAATTTTGGAATTTGCAACAAATTAGTACTGGCTTCCTTTAAGAGCATCTCTCAAACCTCGTCTTTATTTTCTGAAGGCAAATGTTTTACAGTCTTTACAGCTCGCCATACCACAAGTATACATCTCTACACATATACAAGTGTGCCATCTGATGCATAGCTTTAGCTTGTTTTCCATTCAGGTATACCCATCATGCATTTAGGCCAAAATTCCCGTGGAACAAGACGGGATGCTGTAAGTTCATTTATTTATTTATATTATGGGGCAAAGTGTTTTGCATGGAGTTTTACATTTATAGTAGGGTTTACAGTTTACACCACAGTTCTTACTAGATCATTCAGCAGAGTATAGGTAATATACAGTCTCAGAAGGTAATATTCTAGTGCAGGTGCGCCATCGACAGTTGAGAAGTGAACACAAAAGTCAGGGAATAGTCAATATTGGGAGAATTAGGCCCTCATTTCTACATTTCTGAAATTTGTCAGGGCTGGGGTACCCGATAACCATAACCTAAAAGTCCAGACGGCATTCGGGCACCAAATCCCTGCAATAACAAGTTTTCTTTCTGAAATTGTGAATACTTGCATGGACCCGGAAATACTGGGACAATTTTCCGGCATTTTTCTTGCTCCGGGGGTAGTGCACTTGGGTGTTAGGGCAGGTTGCAGCCTGTCCGGGGCGGCTTGTATTTTCCCCTCATGCTGCTCTAGTGCTTGGGAGCGGTTCGGTTGCGTTGCTGCCGCCAACCCCTGCAGCCTGAGCGGTCTACAGTCTGAGAACCCGAGAATCCCGGGACCAGAACCACTTGCACTTGCAGATGACAGAATTCACCTGGATTATCACTCGTAAGCATCGCAAGTATCATCTAGAATGCAAGAGAAGAGATGGGGTAAAAGGCGAAGGGAGGGTAGACGAATAAACAGGATGAGGAGAGTCTCTTTGGGAAGGAATAGGCGGAAAGTCTAGATTCATTAATTTTCAGGTAAATGAAACTAAGGTGTATAATTTTCAGAAAGCTGTGAGTTTGATCCTAGATAAGTTACATGCCAGTATGTGCACTTCACTTTTAACCTCCATGTGCAGCATCTTTCAGATTCTGCTCTTTCGAAATACTTGGGGGCATATTAGCAAGGACCGGAGTGAAAATTATCGCCGCTTTAGCGTCCGTTTTCAGATGAAAAGCGGTGATAATTTTAACGCCCTATTAGCAAGGACACGCTAACGCGTGAATCCATGCTTCTTCGCCCTTTCCCTTAACGCCCAGCTTTGCATCTCTGATGACATGCAAAGTGGGCTTTCCTCCCCAGGATAACGGGAGAAATGTTGTTAAGCGACATTTCTCCTATTATCAAGCTTCACACAAAGAAGCATAGCGACAAGAAAAGTAGCGATAACCTCTGTTATCACTACTTTTCTTATGCCTGCTTTGAAACTGACTTAGCCATGATATCCTATGGAAGGTGGATATCATGGCTAAGTATGTGTAGCCATATCAGAAAGCTATCGCCAAAAGTTGTGTGATTATCGCTGGATTTCCAGCAATAATCGCACAGTTGGCAGCTTGCGCTCTGAATTTTATCGCTTTGGAGATAAGCGTTGCTGATAGCACGCTATCTTCGTGATAAAATTCAGAGTTGGCCAGCGATAATTATCCTAGCGCTAAGTGCGCTTAGCGATAATTATTGCCGGCCATTGCTGATATGCCCCTTGATCCCTTTCTTGCCATCTCTAGGCCGGAATAGAATAACAAATTGACTAAGCACGCCCCGATGAAATCACATGATCTATTGACTATAGCATGCAACGAAACACGCAGGCCCACATAAAAAGGAAAGGGATAGAAGGGAAAAGTTAAACAAAATAAAATTAAATGGGGGAAAATCTATGTTTACATCTTTATCTATGTGCCAGATACCCGGATGATTACAAGACGGCTTTTATGAGATCAACCACCACCCTCCTTCACTATATTCTGAACCCCCCACCCAGCACACTGTAAAACCCTACGTGCATGAAAAAGAGTTGTTTTATTTGGAGTTTGTGGTTATTGATGAATATTAACCATAAAGCCAAATGTATAAGCAAGCAAGCAGTATAAGTTGCTGTCTCGGAGGAGCCGGTGAGTACACTCCACATTCTTTCCTCCAGCGCGGATCGAGTCCAGAATGAGAGAATCGATGCCCGCCATTTTAGGAGTTGAACTCCACGTGGGCTCAGACGGACCTGAAATCAGCCCTTTCGGAGCTCGAAAACTCCTTCCCCTGCCATCTGAGGTAAGCGCATGGCTGCATAGGGACCCTTCACCTCTACCCGGGCTTTTATGGAGGAATTTGCTTCACTAGGGATAAGATGTGTACCCCACTTGGGTGACGCCTGACTTCAAAATGGCGCAGCATTCAGTGCAGGATGCCTCTTAACCTGTCCCCCAGCCTGTGATTCTCATACCAATGTCCAGGGCAACGAGTCTACTACTAGTGGGGATAAAATTCAGCCCTAGTTGTTATGCTGGCCACTCGTTGATTCCTATTGCCTGAAAGAAGCCCTTATCCACTCATGAATGCCTGACCTTAAGATGGCGGAATTAGAGACTGCTCTCTACATTGCCATTATCAGTGCTCCTCGCCCGAGCTTGTGCCCTTGGAGCAGCTAATTGCACCCCTAATGTTATTTGCGGGGGCCCTTGGCACATTATAATCACTGTCTCTGTCTGATCTTTCATTGACACGAGCTTGCCCCTCAACACGGTGGAGAGCTGGGAGCAGACCCGGGAGCAGGTGAGCACCTCGACAGCGCGCACCTGCACGCCTAATTACTGAGCTGTATTAAGTGAGTTCACAGCCTGTCTTCCAGATTAGTTATTCCTTATTACTGAGCTGTATTAAGTGAGCTCACAGCCTGTCTTCCAGATGTGTCATCTTCACGGCCAGTGCTTTCTGCAGCAACCGGACAGCCCTGAGGGCATCTGCGAGAAATGCATTCTTCCATCATAATCGCCATCCGCTTAACTCTTTAACTGTGTGGTATTTATTTTTAACACCTTTACAGCTGCGCAGCAAATAGTGCCAGCTGCACCGTTTAGGCCTTTTACAGCTGCGCAGCAAGTAGTGCCAGCTGCACCGTTTAGGCCTCCTACAGCTGCGCAGCAAGTAGTGCCAGCTGCATCGTTTAGGCCTTTTTTACAGCTGCGCAGCAAGTAGTGCCAGCTGCACCATTTAGGCCTTTTACAGCTGCGCAGCAAGTAGTGCCAGCTGCATCGTTTTGGCCTTTTTACAGCTGCGCAGCAAGTAGTGCCAGCTGCACCGCTTAGGGCCTTTTTACAGCTGCGCAGCAAGTAGTGCCAGCTGCATCGTCTTGGCCTTTTACAGCTACGCAGCAAGTAGTGCCAGCTGCACCGTTTAGGCCATCAATCAGATGTACAGCAAGTAATGCCAGCTGCATTGTTTAGACCTTTTCACAGGTGCACATCTAGTAGTGCCTGCTGCACCTATTAAGCAACTTTCTCAGTGGGGACAGTTCAAATTGAGTCATGACTCCTGCTGCATCAGAGGTGGTCTGAAGATGACGAGGTTACTGTGCATTTTCGAGACATTGCTAATCAATTTGTGATCCACCCTTTGCTCTTTGCCCTAACGTTAGTGTCTCACAGGAGCTTAGGGTCATATAGTAGTCTGTTGAGAACTTGGACATACATGGCGGCTGGTACCGAATATGGTTCTATTAGCAGGCTGGTACTAAGTTCAGTGTTCTCCAATGGTCACTGGGTGGTCATTTTAATTCTGTTCTACTTTGTCTGTATTTGCTCTGTGATGGGTCACTACTATTTGCAAATATTTCCCTTGTAACTTTTATCTAGTGCTAGGTGGCACCTCATACTCCTAGATGAAGGGCCCAACAAATTCCCACCTCACTTCCCTGACGGCACATTAACTCGGTTATCTCACCATAAACGTTTGGATTATGCGCCCCCTTTTTGCCCTTATATTTCTCCTCACCACCGCTTTCCCAATAACACCCCTCTCATCCCTCCCCCACCCTTCTTCGCCTCATCTTCCCAACATGGCCACCTCTCGAGTTAAGTCTGGAGCCAATTGCTACAAAATCATTTATCCTCCCGACCAGACTAAAGCTACAATAAAACGACTGAAGCATAACACTATTGAACGTTTCCCGGACTCCCTTTTTGTTGATCAATTTTACAATGGTTGTCTTGGGAGGCTAAAAAACGATTTCATTTTCTTCACTCGCGACACCCCCTCTTGGTCCAACAGTTTTTACAATTCCCTTAACGTCACCTCCTCCTCCTCTATCCCTTATGGGAAACAACTAAAAATGTCCCCCTCTGAGTGCTTCAATGGCTACCTCACTATCTCACTCTATAACAACGGTACTGTCATGATCCAAGGCAAAGACGCCTGCCTCTCGCTCTTTGACCACCTCTTTCCCTCCTCACTACCCTCCTCTGCAACCGGGTTTCCCCCTGTCTCTCCTTCCAGCTCCACCCATTACTCCCTTTCTCCTCCGCCGACCCCACCCCACTCCAATTGGCTGCACTCTCGAGAAGCACAGGCCGGCCCTCTTCCCTCCCCGCCCCAACTTACCTCATCTCCTGTTCCTCCCCCCTCACAATATGTCCCCTCCCACATTACTTCAGCCTCACCACTAGCTAATACGCTTCTCGTCCCATCTGCACTATCACGATACTCCAATCTATTCTCCTCCCCCATACTTCTTCCTATCACCCCCCTTTTTAGTCCACCTCTCCTCCAACCCTCTCCCCCAATTAACCTTCCCTATGCTCCCTTTATCCCTCCTTCCATCCCTCCTCTCCACCCCTTCATCCCCTCGTCATTCATCCCGTTTTCACCACATTCCCACTGCATCTCTCTCCTCCCTCCTACTCCCCCAGTACTGCTGCACTACCCCCTTTTTCCCTCCTAGTAACCCCTTCCATCTCCCTCCCTCGGGCCCAGCAGGACCACTTCCTTTCCTCAACTTCCCTTTCTCTCAACCCCCCTCACTCTGCCAGATGACCGTTCCCTCACTGCCACCTCTCCTAACTGACAGGACCTCCACAACCACTGCACCTCTTTTCCTCCCAAACCTCCGACATTCCCATGACGCCACTCAGGCCTCCCCCCTCCTACTTCCCTACCGCCGTGTTCCGCACCTTTCTCCCTCTAAATTTGTCCTTAATTCCTCTCCCTCTTGCAACACCAACAATGACAACTCTCCCTTAACGCCCAATTCACTTACTCCACCTGTGAACCCCACACCCCAACTTACCTCCTGTCCCCCCACCTCTCCCCAACTTACCTCCTGTCCCCCCACCTCTCCCTGCCTTCCACCACCAATTCCACCCCCCCTTGTCTCTATCGAGCCACCCAACCTTCCGTGCTCTGCCTCATTCTCTCTGGAAAATATGCTAGGCTCTCTGATCACCTCCATCTCCCAGCTTACAGCTGCCATTTCACTTTTATGCTCTAAGATCTCCACCCATCCATGCAACTCTACTCCCTCCCAACTTCCCATGAGATGCACCTCGCCCCCTCACCCCAATACAGCCAAGCTCAACCTCTCGTCTGCAAACGTCGTTAACTCACACAAGCCCTTGAACGCCACCCTTTAATAGACATACCCTAGCAACCCCACTATCTACACTATTCCGACCATCACCTCTGTTAGAACAAAGCATCCACCTAAACCTTCCCGAGCACCCCCACATAAGTACAATATCCCGATCACCCTTCAGAGCCCAAGTGCCCTCGTCACCAAAACAGTCTTGACAGAGCTGCGCTGTATGCTTCACAACTGCAGATCTGCAGTAAAACACAAACTTGAAATCTCCGATACCATCACCCTTCACAAACTTGACATGCTCTTCCTCACAGAGACCTGGTTCAAAGATACCTCTCACTCGATGTTTGATCTCCTATTACCCACAGGTTATTCCATTTTTAGGAATGACAGAACTGACAACACGGGGGGAGGTGTTGCAGTCATCTTTAGAAACGCCCTCCAACTTAAGGCTTCTCCAATCAGTTCCTCCCTCACCTTTGAATGCCTTTCTCTTGAGCTTCAATTGAAACACCGTTCACCGCTCAGATTCCATATCATTTACCGCCCGCCTCGTAGTGGCCCTTCGTTTATAGAAGATCTCACTGACTTCATCAGCAACCAATACACACAAAGTGACAATCAGACCTTCGTGGGTGACTTCAATCTCCACTGGGGCGTATCACAAGACTCCTCTGCGAACTCTCTGGCCACCTTCCTCTCTACAAACGAACTTATCCAACACTGCATTGAACCAACCCACTCTAAGGGCGCAATCCTGGACCTTGTTATTTCTAAAGCAGGCATGCTTTCTACCACTACCCCAATTCATGTAGATTGGTCTGACCACCACCTCATCCCATTCTCTCTTCAACTTTCACACTCTATAACTCTTGGCCAACCCAAGAGGGCCATCTCCAGGTTCCGTGATGCCAAAAATATTGATGTCGGTCCCCTCTGTGAGTCAGCTTTGCTATCACTTCCAAGGCTAGACCCGAACATAGCTGTTGACGACCTCACCTCCCAATGCCTCACAGTTCTTGCAGCTGAAATTAATAACGTCGCTCCACTCAAAAGCAAAAGGATAAGGCCCACTCCCTCAGCACCTTGGTTCAACAAATCCCTTTATGAGGAAAGGAAGCAGCTAAGATTCCTGTAGAAGCAATGGAGGCAAGTGCCCTCCACAGACAATTTAGCCATGCTTCGCACAGCAAGATCCAAGTACCACAAGCATATCGATTCGATTCGATTAGCTTTATTCGATTTCAGTAAAAAAAATCATAAAAGCAACAACAGTACAGAAAAATACACCAAAACATTAATAGATTTCATTTCATAAAAAAATTAGATGAATTAAAAATAAATTAAATCAATAAGATGAATCGGCTAATCAGTATACAAAATGCAGCATGAACAAGTTAAAAAACAGAAAAAAGTTGACCTCACAATACGAGAACCCTTGTTGCCGTCTGGAAATTACTCTATGTTATCTGACATTATGACGGCACATATAATGTTCTGGGATAAAAGTCACTTAAAGACCAAACTGATATGGGACCATCCCCTATTTGTGGCTGCCAGGATTGCAGGTATGGTACGACATATTTATTTCTAAACTTTACGAGTACCAAGTCGCCCACAGTGTTTTTTCTGAGAGGTCCTAACCAGTCCACCCTTCGGACACTTAATATGGTTCCGTCTAAATTGGAGGGCAGAGGTCTATTTTTGGTGAGCCAGTACACTACCTTATTCCTTAGGTTTTCCCTTTGGGAGTTCAGGTATTCCTGAGAGGACACCCACAATAGGAGCTGCCTCAGGTGGCAAATGTAAGTGGTTAGTTTTGTGAGGACTAGACACTATTCTTTTATAGGGCGCCTTGTCTTTATTCTGCCCAGCCCTAAGATAAGAAAATTGTGATGGCCTAGCGGCTTTAGCGGCTTTTGGGGTATTTACAGCTTTCATGTGTGGGGCAAGTGGTTGTATACTGGAGAGCTTGCTTTGTGTGATGGAAATTGGCGTATCTCTAGGGGCTGGATGGTGTGTTAATACGGGTCCTCCCGTAGGTTTAGTAACTACTGAATTAACTTTTATAGCTTCCTCGACTCCCCTAAGCCTGTCCTCTAGGCTAGTTATTTTATCAATCAACGGAGTTATGATTGACTTCATCATGGTTTCGAGCTCCAACAATAGGGAGGCCTGTGTAGGTGTTTTCGAAATCGCAGTGCTGAGAGTTTTGCATGAGGGTGGATTACGATGTAATTTTTGTAATTTGGCCTGACTGCCCGTTTGTATAGCCTCATCTTTCTTCCTTTTTACACAAAGCACCTGGTTGGGAGTTACCGGTAGGAAGTTTGCTGTTGGTTGTATTATGTGGGGCGTTACCTGTGGAGTGTAAGTTAATTGGAAAGAGCAGATAGACCCATGTTTAGGCGTAGATAATGAGGAAATTGGAGCTTTTTCTGGAACTAAAGGGACGTATGAGGATTTGCACAATAAATTAAGTTCATCCAGTAAAGATATTGCCGGGGCTATATTAGCCGTCTGAGGCGGAGAACCCAGAGCGAAAGAACTGTCTAGAACTAGGGATCGTTCTATTCTATCTAAATCACTTGCAATGGGCAGTATAACACGCTTAAAGTACATATCCAGTGTTCCCCTATGCAGATCACCCTGGGGGGAGAGATTGATAAGGTCCGCTTTGCAAGACATAGCGTTGGAGCTATCACCAATAAAAAAGTATTGTACTATATCGAGAACCTTGGAAGGGGCCTCTTAGAGGGACCGCAGATAGTCAATTGGTAACAGTACCTTTGATCAGTGTTCCTGGAATAATGGCATAGGAACTAAGGGGGGTGGCCCGACCCGGCCTCATCTGGCCTTTGATGGCCGCAGATGGCCCCGCCCTTGTCCCGGGCTTCTCCCGGCGCTACCCGCGCACTACCCGCGACGCGGAGGGCAGTCCTTCCTTTAAAGCGCCTTCGGGCACACCCAGGTTGGTGGAGGCGGCGTCCAGCTGCTGAGGTTCCTGGGGGGTGTAGTTCCCTGTCCCGGCTGCCGCGCTGCGGTGTCCTGGCAGCGGCGGCAATGGCGGGGACAGAGAAGCGCTAGGGTATGGGGCGCAAGTCAAAGGGTGGCCCCACAGAGCAGATACAAGAGCCTCCCGCTCCCCCAAGGGCAGTCCTTCCTTTAAAGCGCCTTCGGGCGCACCCTGGTTGGTGGAGGCGGCGTCCAGCCGCTGAGGTTCCTGGGGGGTGTAGTTCCCTGTCCCGGCTGCCGCGCTGCGGTGTCCTGGTAGCGGCAGCGATGGCGGGGACAGAGAAGCGCTAGGGTATGGGGCGCAAGTCAAAGGGTGACCCCACGGAGCAGATACAAGAGCCTCCCGCTCCCCCAAGGGCAGTCCTTCCTTTAAAGCACCTTCGGGCGCACCCTGGTTGGTGGAGGCGGCGTCCAGCCGCTGAGGTTCCTGGGGGGTGTAGTTCCCTGTCCCGGCTGCCGCGCTGCGGTGTCCTGGCAGCGGCGGCGATTGCGGGGATAGAGAAGCGCTAGGGTATGGGGCGCAAGTCAAAGGGTGGCCCCACGGAGCAGATACAAGAGCCTCCCGCTCCCCCAAGGGCAGTCCTTCCTTTAAAGCGCCTTCGGGCGCACCCTGGTTGGTAGAGGCGGCGTCCAGCCGCTGAGGTTCCTGGGGGATGTAGTTCCCTGTCCCGGCTGCCGTGCTGCGGTGTCCTGGCAGCGGCGGCGATGGCGGGGACAGAGAAGCGCTAGGGTATGGGGCGCAAGTCAAAGGGTGGCCCCACGGAGCAGATACAAGCATATCTTCCTTGAGAAAGCGGCGCACTTCAAAACCCTCCTTGACTCCGCCAAAAATAGACCCAAAAAACTATTCAATCTCATCAAGATTCCGAGCTGCTCTCCCCCATCCTCCGAGGTGGAGGATTCTACTAAGAGAGCAGCGGATTTTGCTATTTTCTTCGATGAAAAAGTGAAATCACTTGTGGATCAGGTCGCTCATCCTACACCTCCAGAGGAGCGCAAATCCTTAGCCATTTGGCAGAGCTTTGACCCCATATCTGAAGATGCCCTTCTCAAGTGCAACCATTCTCTTGACCCTATCCCCAGTGCCATTGCCTTTGACTTCTATACCCATTCCCTTTCCTATTGGACCACTCTGATCAACCTCTCCCTCTGGCAAGGCTCCCTCCCTGCCTGTCTCCTTCAAAACTGGGCAGGTCACCCCTCTGCTTAAAAAGCCCACTGCTGATGCAAAGGACCTCAACAACTTCCGCCCCATCACTAACCTTCCCTTTCTTGCGAAGATCACAGAAAGTTGTGTAGCTAAACAACTCTCTCGTCATATCAAGGACAATGATCTTCTTGACAATTGTCAGTCCGGCTTCATCCAAAACTGCAGCACTGAAACAGCCCTACTGCAAGTGGTTGATGATGCGCTGAGGATACTCGACTCAGGGGGGTCCTGTCTGCTAATTCTCCTTGACCTTTCTGCAGCCTTTGACACTGTCAATCACAACATCCTCCTCAATATCCTTCAACAGAGAATGGGCATGGAGGGCACTGTGCTTAAATGGTTTGCATCCTTCCTCTCTGACAGATCTCAAATGATCAAAATAGCGAACAATCTTTCTTCTCCTGTGGCGGTGGGCCAAGGTGTTCCCCAAGGCTCTATACTTGCACCCACATTGTTCAATCTCTACTTAGAACCACTGGGAAACCTCCTAAGCAAATCCGGGATTCACTATCATCTCTATGCAGACGACACTCAACTCTACCTCAAGGTTGCCTCCACTCATGATCTCTCCATCCTAAGCTCTACTCTTGACTCCATCCAAAACTGGATGGCAACTCATCAATTGATTCTGAATCCCTCCAAAACTGAATTCCTCCTCTTCTCCTCCTCACTCTCTCCTCCCCCGGTTCAATCATGGATGGATCAGATGAATCTACTAAACAATAAACCCATCATTGTCGACAGCGCAAAAGGTGTCATTCTAGACAAAAAACTCAATCTAACTCCCCACATCAATTCTATTGGAAAATCTGCTCGTTACCAACTGCGCCTTCTTTGGGGAATCCGACGCTTCTTCCCGGAGCAGGACCTTATAACCCTGGTGCAATCGCTGGTCCTCTCCAGACTAGACTACTGCTATTCTCTTCTTACTGGCCTCCCCAAATCTCACCTGTCCCCACTTAAGTCTGTTTTCCATTCAGCAGCTCGCTTCATTTATGGGGCCAAAAGAAGCGATCACATCACACCGATGTTATCCACCCTCCGCTGGCATCCCTTCGAGGACAGAGCTATCTACAAGACCGCTTGTATCACCCACAAAGCCTTGCACTCCTCCTCTCCTCGCTACCTGGCGAATAAACTGAAACTCTCTGGAGGCTCTAGACCTTCACGCAATGTGGAGAATCTACTGCTTGAACCTCCCACTTTCAAGAAGGAGAGAACAATGGCCCAATCCTTTTCTGGCAACGCAGTGAGAATCTGGAACTCTTTTCCGCCTCAGCTCCGGACCACCGCCTCCTCCCAGGCCTTCAAAAGGGACCTCAAAGTTCTCCTCCTCCAGAGACACCTCCAAAAGTAATTCACGTCCTCATGTTATTGGAGGAAGACTTCCCACTACTGAAAATTTCTACTTTCCATGACCATGGAAGTGCCTTTCCAGTGTGTTCTTGTGGTTCCAGTGTCTGCCTTTTTGCAGTATTTTCCATGTACTTGTGTTTGGTGCCCTTTTGTAACATGCACACACCACTTTGCCCTTGTATCACACGGTTTGCTACCTCTCACATGTTTTTACCTTTGATACTTGCACAAGTGCCACCTTTGCCTACGTAACGCTTGTTTTTGTGCCTGAGTGTCTAGCACCTATTGCAGTATTATACCTCAAATTATACTTTGTTTTCTCTTGTAACTGCACACTTGTCACTTTTTCCTCTTTTGCACTTTTTACTACCTCATGTATTTTTGGTTGCTCACAATTTTTACTACCTCATGTATTTTGTTTGCTCACAATTGTCACTTTTACCTTATGTAACGTAACATACACTTTTGTAATCTGTTCTTGTGAAATGTTTCTCATTATGTTTCATTTCTGTTCCTATTGTGAAGCGCTCTGACGCCTTCGGGTAAAGTCCGCGCTATATTAAAATGCATAAATAAAAAATAAAAATAAATAAATACGCACAAGAGTCTGTTTTATTTTAATGAACAACTACTGTTTAGAATTATTTGTCCTATTATTATTGTTGATAGCTACGCTTCCAGGGTCCCAGCTTCTGTGAAAACACGGTTTAGTGGTGTCCCTGCAAAACCCCCAAGAATCCCATGAACCCTTGTGAGGGCAGCTTTCACCTCTGAGAAGTATCACCAATATTTAGTATCCTCTATATAAACGTATCTTCCCTCACTGGAGTCATTCTGTACTGTGATGTGAATTGGGGAGGTTCTGGGTGGTGATCGGCCCATCTGTATTAAAATAGGTAGATCCATCCATCCGCCCTTCTGCCTGTCTGTCTGTCTGTCTATCTATCAGTATAGTTATACAAAATTAAAATGAACGTTTCGAGTTGGAGAAAAAGTACAACGGCATACATTTTGCATTTACTCTGAGATTTTCTGATATCGCTAATCTCCTGGCATCCACGTGTTTTAACCTTTTTTAAACTGACAGCATTTTCTCTACCGTAAGGCTTTAATATCGTGAAAGCAAGATGATTTCCTCTTCTTCATGTGTACAGGCAGAGCCACATTTACAAATGAAAACCATCTTAAACCAAATTAAAGGAAACTCCAAAATAAGCAAAGCTTGCTTAAACAAGCGCAATTATTTTTCAATGAGGCAAGATAATTACTTCAATAGGATTTTTTGAACAGATAATTGATCTAGACATACCATAATATAGCTAAAGAAAACCGAGGTATAGGGTTTCTAATTATGTTGATATTGAATATTTAGTAAAACCTAAAAATAATATATTTAAATAGCTAACAGATTTCATCAAGATAATCTAATTGGACTATCGCAGTCAATATGTCCCTTTCTGTTACAATCAATGGGCTGAGCAAAATAATGTAATACCTTTGTTGGCTTCAAGTATGTTTGCAGTACTAAACTGTCCCAAAGAACATAATGACTTGGAGACATCTCCATGTTAGAAACACAACATGCCAGCTGAGCTTTGAGGTCTCTGGGAGGATCAACATGGAACACAACCATGTTTCTATTTCAATTTTGCTGGTCCATAAACTGTTCATTACGTTAGGCTCATATCAATAACCATTTTTAAACGTTAAAAAGTAGCACGTGATGCTTGTCTCTTTTAATGTGTGGACCAATTCAACATGTGTAATTTACAACACAAACATTTGAGTAAAATATATGAAAAAAGTATCGCGAGGCAACCAAGTATAATTTTATTTGACAGCATATATAACCAGGGCCACTGGAATTATACAGCAGAGGAGGATCAAATTATGTGGCAGGGTTGACTAAATTATGCAGTAAGAAAAGGCCTATTATCCAGCATAACACGGCTCATTTTGTGATAGTATTGTTTCATTATTTTGACGTTAGTACACTTGGTAACAGTGTCAGCGAAAGCAGTTCACTTTATTCGTACCAATTTAACACACAAATAGAGCAATAAGCAACTGAAAGATGATCAGTCAACCTTTGTGAAAAGCCTTCTGGTGCACAGGAACCTGATTCACCATATTTTTGGTAACTTCTGATACGTTTGAGCTAGAAACAATTGTTTCTGTTAAAATCTGCAGATTATAAAGCAGATGATGGATTATGTGGCAAATGCAGTAAATCCATAATTATGTGGAAATCACCACAACTGCAGAATCACATAATTCCACATAACACTAATCAGATATTAGTAATATACATCTTGATCTTTTGAGAAGGCCATGATCCAGATTACTGATGCACTGACTGCAGAAGATGCAGCACTAGATTCATGTCCAATGGCCATTATAGTAATTTTGTAATTTTAAATGTTTTTGTTTTCTTCCTGCCATGATACAAAGACCTACCAACACACCCGGCAAGACCTTGTTAGAAACCTTTAAACTTATATTGACTAGCCAACATGCAGCATTCACAATAGGATGTGGATAAGTTATTATCTAAACTAAAGGAGGAAATATTGTCGCTATGTTAAAATCATAAAATGTAACTACCATCAGAAATATGTACTTTTTATTGTATTGTATTGTAATTGCGTTTGTGTAGCGCTTACTACCCCTGACGAGGCGTCAAAGCGCTTTTGTAGGCAAGTAGCACGTTACTCTGGGACCCATAGAGGATTAGTGTTGAATTAGTATAGTGAAACATGCAAGTACATTTTAAGGGGTGGATAGGTTAGTCAGTTATTTGGATTCGGAAGGATAGCAGAAGGATAGAAGAGGAAAAAAGGTTTGTATTTATATAGAGCTTGTTATCCCTGATGGGGTGTTGAATCCCGCTACTTTGGAAACCCATAAAGGATTAGTGGTGAATTAGTATGGTGAAATATGAAAGTTATTTGAGTGGTGGATATTAGCCAGTTATTTGGAGTGAGAAGGATAGCGGAGGGTTAGAAGGGGAAGAAAGGTTTGCATTCATATATAGCACCTGTTACCCCTGATGGGTGTTGAAGTGCTTTTCTGGCGAGTAGCTGGCTACTCCGGAACCCATAAAGGATTAGTGTTGAAAATTAGTATAGTGAAATATGAAGTAATTTGAGTGGTGGATATTCATTCATTCATTCAAAAAACTTTAATTCGGTTAGTTTTAACAATAAAAGCACATAGAATACATGTAAAGTTTTTAAACAGTTCATTGATATTTATATACTCTAAAATGCATCGTCTAAAACATCAGAGGGGAGAAGACAATATATTAAAACTATAAAACTTTAAATAATCTTCAGGTATTTAAAAAATTTAAGAATAACATTTGTTGATCCACTTAGTTCCCTAGGTCCCTACAATAATATACATGTGTGCCATCCTTAGCTAAGCAATTTCCTTCGGGTAATCCACATAGAAAACAAGAACTTAGTTACAACGTACACTATCACTGAATTTGTGTCAGACATCAAAATCCTGAAGAAAGCTAGATACTTCCTGATGCCCAAGTTATTGCACAATTGTATTATCCACTTTCTCCGTATAGTTGAGTAGGCCGGACAGAAGAGAGTAACGTGTTATAGAATAAAGGGGCAGTGTTCCATATCTAAACTGTAAGTACAGCTTCTTCGCTAGGGTGGGTTGAATTACATCAATTTCCTGTTCAAAGCTGTAAGATGACTTATAATTCAGAAAGGTATCAGTCAAACTCGTTGGTATAGCTGAACAGAATGTCTTCCTGAGATTAAAGTCCTTTATAATGTTGGACAATGTTTTCTTAGAAATAGCTGAGCAGGATGCCTCAGGGTTTGACCATAAGTTTTCGTGTCCGATCAAAGTGAAGGACTGCCTTACAAAGGATAGTCATGGAATCCTGCCTGCTCCCAAGGAGGCCAGCACCACCTTTGATTCCTCCTTGTAGCATTCCAACTCGGGAGTGCTCCACAACCTCCTCCAATAAAGGAGTGGGCGTGAGGCAATGGCTTCAGCAATAGGACTGATGTTCAAATCCAACCTGAGTGGAACAAGTGGGGTATTTCTGGGCAAAGTTAAAATTTGCCTGATAAAATTGTTTTCTGTAGTGGTTAGCTCAGATGAAGGGCCGTGCCCCCAAAGTTCCGCCCCATAGAGGGATGATGACCTCGCTTGAACTTTGAAGATTTCAAGTGGGGCACTAACTATTTTATAGGCACAGTTTTTTGGGACTTTTACGATCCCCCCAGTGGTCTGAGTTAATCTTAAGTTGGCCTTGGCCATTTGTGCGCCCCACCCCATTCTGTCGTTTAGGGTTAGACCTAAATAGTCAAAAGTTGGGACTCTTTCTAGTGGTCTACCTTCCATCATAGGATGGGAAAGTTAGTGGTATTGGCGTTGAATACCATGTACTTGGTCTTATCAATGTTGACTACCAGGTTTCTTTTATTACAAAATTTAATGAACTGATTTAAGACCCTCTGCATGCCCATGGGGGATTTTGAAAGCAACAGGGTGTCGTCCGCAAACATTAATGCGGGAAATCTCTGGGAGGCCAGTTTGGGGAGTCAATGTCTTTAGTGGACAGTAGGTCTTCTATGAGCCTGTTGAGGAAGAGGGAAAAGAGGGTTGGGGCAAGCACACAACCCTGCCCTTCTCAACCGGGAAAGGCCCCGTTTATTGGCCATGCTTTCCATAACGTACTCTGGCAAAAGTGCCATCGTGGAGGTGTTTAAATTGGTAGCATAGGTATGGTGGAACCCCCATGGATAGTAAAATAGACCATAGTTGGTTTCGGTCCACCAAGTCAAATGCTGACTTTAAGTCCATGAACGTTAGAAATAGACTTTCCCGGTCCAGAACAACGTGCTTCAAGTAAAGAACCTGGAGCCGAAATAGTTGGTCGGTTGTGGACGTTTTGGCCCTAAACCCTGCCTGAAGAGGGGTCAAAATGTTGTTGTCATTAACCCAGTCCAGTAAGCGTTGTAGGAGTAGCCTTGCATAGATTTTCTGGCTTACATCGATAAGGCTGATCGGCCTATAATTTGAGGGTTTGAGCAGAGAACCCTTCTTGATCTCCGCCCCCAACCAAGTACCTGGGAGAGGTAGGCCCTGCAGAATTGCGTTATATAGTAGTAGTAAATAAGGGGCCCAAACTACCGGTTCCTCTTTGAAAAGGTCACCTGGAATCCTATCTAGCCCGGGGGCTTTGTTGGATTGCAGGCTGTGCACAGCAATAAGTACCTCATCCAAAGTGAAAAGTGGTGTAGACCACATAGGATCCGCGACCAGCAGGGTTAAGGGGGCTGCACTTTTTAGTATTGGGGGACTCAACTTATAGTGGAATGGGGCGCACCTCTGTAATCGATTGATGATAGATTAGTGATCTAACCCTCGTCAGGCTTCCCAATGAAGATCTCTTGTCAAATGGGGTTTCCAAGGATAGTCTCTGCTCAGTGAGTTCAAAATCCTTGGCCAATGCTGATGTTACCCTAACGAGGAAATTGTCCTGGGTGCCCATTAGTGATCCTCCAGTAGACTTCCTACCATTCACTCCTTCAGTTAGCACAGTAGACATGGTTGCTATGTAGAGTCTGTCTCTTATACTCCGCTGTAGCAGGTTATACCACAGCCACACAATACAGAATGTCACTAACCTTTTTTCGCTGTGGCTGATATTAGGGGGGTGGCCCGTCCCGTCCTTGACCGGTCTTGAACAGGCTTCAACGGGACCGCCCTTGGCCCGGGAAGGATAGAAGAGGAAAAAAGGTTTGTATTTATAAAGTGCTTGTTACCCCTGATGGGGTGTTAAATCACGCTACTTCAGAAACCCATATAGGACTAGTGGTGAATTAGTATGGTGAAATATGAAAGTAATTTGAGTGGCGGATATTAGTCATTTATTTGGAGTGAGAAGGATAGCGGAGGGATAGAACGGGAAGAAAGGTTTGCATTTATATAGCGCTTGCTGCCCCTGATGGGGGTTTGAAGCGCTTTTTTGTTGAGTAGCACGCTACTCTGGAACCCATAAGGATTAGTGTTGAATTTGTATGTTGAAACATGAAATTAATTCGAGCGGTGGCTATTTTTGTCAGTTATTTGGATTGAAAAGGGTTGGGGAGGGGTAGAAAAGGGAAAAAAGGTTTGCATTTATATAGCGCATGTAACCCTGATGGGGTGTTGAAATGCTTTATTGGCGAGTAGCACGCTACTCTGGAACCCATAAAGGATTAGTGGTGTGTTAGTATAGTGGAATATGGAATTTGAGAAGTGAACATGTTAGTCTGTTATTTTGATTCAAAAGGATAGTGGAGGGATAGAAGAGTGAAGGACTTTTTTATTTAGTAATGTATTTATTGTATTTCGTTTTTTAGGTCATAGCAGTAGGAGGAGGCTTTTGAATGATTAAAAAGGGTTTGTGAAGGGAAAGATTCAGAGGCAACAGTGTAGAGAGGTTTGTTTTTGGGTGATCGGTATAGTAAAAGAGGTGTCAGATGATGCAAGGAGGGATAGAGTAAGAGAGAGTCTAGAAAGGGCTATTTTGGGGATCATAGGACTGCTATGGGGTTTGGGATAAATGAGAGAGTGGATGTAGAGGATGTATTGATAGATGTATAGGGTGAGAGATAGGGTGGTGCATTGGAAAGAGTAGTAGAAAGTAGTTTGAGATGAGACAGAATGTTGGGCTAGAAGATATGTTGAGAGAAGTATAGGCTGAGAAATAGGGTAGTGTATTGGCAATGCCAAATTAGAAGAAAGTGATAAATATATAGATCCATAAGTACATTGAAAGTATATAGATGCATAAAGGAGGCAAGTCTATATAGATTAAAGATATTGCAAGAGGTACAAAATGAGAAAATGGGTAGTGCATTGGAAATGCTTTGGCAGGAGAAAAGTAACAGACACACACAAGTACATGAAGGTACATAGATGCACAATGGAAGCAAGTACATGTAGATTTAAAAAAAAAAATTTTAACAAGAGAATTATTCTACATGTTTATACAAAGCAATACACAAAGATAGGTACATATCTATAGTGAAAATTAATTGTGGGTGGGTATTACTGAATGGGAACATGGGCAGCATTTCTGGCCCTACTCCTGACCAGGCTCAAACAGGCAACTGCCCTTGTCCTCTCTGCTCTTAGCCTCGACGCCCGGGCTGAGACGCCCTAACCCTGGCCTTTTATAGCCCTAGTAATCAGGTGACCCTTCCAGCCAATGGGAACCCTAGCCCTAACACTATCCAATCACACCACTACCCCTAAAATCTGGAACCAGTAGGAGACCAGGACCTTACAGCCAATCTTAGCCCTAGTCCAAGCAACCAACCAGTTTAAAAACCCTGATCTCTACGTCCAATAAAGGCCCTAGCCCTGCCAGTTGTCCCTACCCACGTCTAAGCAACCAATGGCACATGCCCTAGTCCCCACTTCCAATAGAAAGCCTAACCCTACTCTAGTCCCACACCTATTCCAGCAACGAATCACACCAAAAGCCCTAATCGCTACTGCCAATTAAAGGCCTAAGCCTAGCCCTAGTCCCACCCTAGTCCCAACAAACAATAACACAGGAAGCCCTAGTCCCTACTTCCAATAGAAATCCTAATCCTAGCCTTAGTCCCAACCCTACATTGATTGAATCACAGACCCAGAAACCAATCAGAACCCTCAAATACCCAACCAATGAGTATACTAACCCTAATCCTAAAGAAACACCAGATACAACCACCAACAGTGTACACATGTACCAAACAATAGCAGACTATATAATTTCCCAGCTACCTCAAACAAGGTTTGCTGGCCAGGGAGTTGGAAGCTGCTGCTCTATTCAGATAGCTCCTAGGAGACAGACAGGCTCAATCCACACTTTGGACTTCTGCAGGTAAAGGGCCTAACAAACTTGTCCTTTAACAATACTGTTTGAATAAAACTTTACTCCCTCTCCTGGACAAAAAACAAAGTGCACAGTCCCTATTAAATACAGTTTAAACAGCTATGTTATGGTATATTCATTCACATCAAGTAGTGGAACTGAATCAGGCTAAGGTTCAAGATACTTTAAACTTGCCCACTATATAATATTATAACAGATGCTCAGTATTTTTAGGCTTTATTCGATTTTATACAAGATACTGACACGGCTATTCACTACATATTCAGTAATTTTACTAGTTATTGAGGGAAGTGGAACTTTATGAATAAATTAACGAAATGTCATTTGGAAAATGTGACAGCTATCCAAAACACCGATTTCAAGGTCTGGGATCACCCAGGTCTGTGAGATGCACAGCTTCTGTCCCTATTGTTTCAAATTCTTAGTACAATATTCTTACAATTTTTTCAAAGATGAATAAAAGTTTACACAAGGAATTTCAAAGTATTATATTGTAAATAACAAGAGGTTTTTAGTCATACAAATGCCTATGAGTAAGCTTCAAAAGTAAACATGTATAACTCTCTTTAGGTTGCTAATCTGCTTCTTAACAAGCATCAAATCATAGCAGAATTACATGTATCATCAAAAGTTCAAACATAAAATTCCCAATGCATTTTGGGTTAAGAACCCTTCTTCAGGGGAATTTCTTTCCAAATGAAAATCAAGATGATTGAATTCAGTTCCTTCCAAGTGGGACTACAATGAAAATGGAGAATAACCAGAGATATCATAAAATGTCACAGTATTAGCATTGTACATAATCAACTACAGGATTTGTACTTGGTGGAAGAGTGTTGGGCAGAAATAGAGAAAAAGATTGTGCATGAAGAATATGCAGGGTGCGCACAGACTAGGACAAAAGAAAGCCCACAAGCTGAACTTGCTCTACCTAAGTAGGTGGTTCTTACCGGCATATTTTGAAATATGACAGAAAATCCAAACAAACTACTATATATATAGTGACAGTTTGTGAAAAAGTGATAACATCAGGGACCATGCTCGTGAAAACGTGAACTAACAAACATCGTGCTGCTGTGTGAAATCAACTCATACCTGCATTGCAACAATAAACATCAGCCTCCTCGCTGCAAAAACAAAATGACACGTTAGACTTCTTCAACGCTGGTGTTGAGTCTTGGGGCACATTAGGATTACAGGTGGATCGCCACCGCCCGTATGGCGGTGGCGATCCGCCCTCCAAAAACCTCCACCCGCTCCCAATTTCCCCCCGCCACATTACCATAGCGGGGGGGGAACCCCGATGGACCACCGGTAGGCAATCTGCCCGATTGCCTACCGGGCGTAAAAGCAGTTTATATGGTGGTGGTGTCTGTTAGACACCGCCAGCCATATTACTATGTGGGTGGAAGCATGCCTTTCCATGGTGGCATTGCCGCCACGGAAAGGCATGCAGGAATTGCTTGTGAGGGCCCAATGCGGGCCCCCAGGGACTCTGGGGGTTTGGGGGTGCACATGGTGGGTACCTATGGTACCCCCCTGCAGTTCCATGCACACCATGGCAGGCACCGCTCAGTGCCTGCCATGTTGTGCATGGAAGTGCACAACATGCCTTCCTGGTATTGTGGCGGGCGGTGCTGAGTGCACCCCCGCCACAATGTTAGGAATGCAGGATGCGCCCGCCACTGTGGCAGGAGCATCCTAATGGCACCCACGGGTCCCCCGCCCTTATGGCGGCCGGTCCCTTTTTACGATGGGATAGCATTCTTAGGTGCCCCTAAATGTTTGCACTAATGTGAGAGAGACTAAGGCTTAACAAAAGTAACGTCTGTTTCTGTGCGCATATAGTTTACAAAAGTGAATATCGTACTACGTAGTCAAGATAGGGTATTACAATCGTAACGTTCATAACCACGAGGTTTATTGCTGAAAATAAAATAAGACAAAGAGAAATGAACAAAAACGTTTCCTAAACGAACATTCTATCGTGCGGCTTTGTGAGCGAAAGTGAAGGAAAGCATGGAGCTTACCGAACGCAACGTTAAAGATACACGTGTCTGAAAAATAATACATCACCACTTTACTAGATTACTCCCGATTAAAAAATTAAGGAGTAACGATGCCTTATATGTTGTTGAAAAGCTCTTAAATTACACTTACTGCAGTGCTCACCCCGTTGCTGCCGATCGAGCACCGAGCAGTTATCTCTTCTGTCCAAGAAAATAGACGCCATGACGTATACAAGAATGTGGTCTATTTTTAAAGGCAACGCAGCCTGGTGACCAATCTAAAACGTGGAAGTAACCATGAAACTTATTTGTTGCTCGTGAATGTACACAACACCCTGAGTGTATGAAAATCTATGATATGTATACTGAGAAATGGCGCTTAAAGGAACTAGAATCTATGTAGGGATAGTAGTCCCAAGGTTTATCATGTGCAAACACACAAAAAACACCTGAGTTTGACTGGCACCTTATGAAATCCAGTTCACGTGCAAGTGAAATCTGTTTAGTCCCATGGTAAGTGAGTGGAGCATTTCGCCTAAAAAAAGGACAACTCGTGCAAATCCTTTATGTAGACCAGTACATGACATGGATGCCACATGAATACACCAATACACCTGTGACTGTTTATAAAAAGCACAATAATTCATAGCGCCGGGAAACCCACTGCGGGTAGCTGTGCGCCTTATAAGTTAAATAAATAATAATAATATAATAATAATAGTGGTCATTAAGACCCCTCCGAATGATAGTTCCTAAGTATTTTATCCAAAAGGTTTCTCTGCACGCCAGAGATGTGTTAAAATCTAACCCTTGGACCCGATCGACTTTTTCTAAGATGGTGAACCTGAGTTGGGGGATGGTATGTGAAGTGTTCCCCCAATGTGCCGTCAAACAAGAGTTCAAGTCTTTATTACGAATCATACTCTTGTGCTCGATTATTCGGGTCTTTATTTTTCTCAATGTTCTACCAACGTACACAAGCCCGCATGGGCATTGAATGGCGTATATGACGCCCTCGGTGTTGCAATCCGATGTATGTCGCAGAGAAATCTTGTTGCCTCTAAGGGGATGCGCAAAAGTGTTTCCCGGAATGATATTACTGCAATGGCCACAATTCCAACAGTTTCTCATTCCTTTGTGACTGGAGATTTTCTCTGTTGGCTTCCGTTTTAAAAGCTCTCGTAAGTTCTTGGAACGATTGTGGGTGAATAGAGGATTTTCTTGGAATATAGTCATGAAGTCAGGTTTTTTCTTAATGATTGCCCATCGATTTTTAATTATTCTTTTGATTTTTGACGCATGTACCGAATGTTTAAGAACAAATACTTCTCGTTGTCCCTTGGGTTCATCAGATTTTTTTAGCAGGTCCTCTCGACTTTTTTGTTCAACTGTAGACACAGCTTCTAATAATACATACTCAGGGTATCCTCTCTCTTTATATCTGTTCAATTGTTCCTTGATCAAGATTTTACTTTGTTCCGGTTCTGATGTAATTCTTTTAATTCTTATAAATTGTGACACTGGTAGATGGTTTTTTAGGGAAGTCGGGTGCGCGCTTGAGTAATGGAGTGCGTTGTTAACATCTGTGGGTTTTCTGTAAACTGCCGTAGCCAAACCTGCTTCTGTTTTGTGAATTTCAATGTCTAAGAACTGTATTCTGTCAGATTGAATATTGTGTGTGAACTGTATTCCCGTATGCAGTCCTCCAGAATTTCTTGGTTTCCTTTCCAAAGGACCAATATATCGTCTATGTAACGCATATACGCAATGCTGTTCTCCTGCCATCTTGGGTTATGCAAGATGTGTGTGTTCTCGAAATATGCCATGAAGGTGTTTGCATATGATGGTGCTCCTGGAAATCCCATAGACGTGCCTGTTTGTTGTAAGTAGAAATTCTCCTTCCAAACGAAGTAGCTGTGATATAATGAGAAATGAAGAAACTCGAGTAAGAATACCCCTAAGTCTTCATCGGTGGAGGTGTGCAGTAATCTCCATTCCACGGCCTCCAGGCCTTCATTGTGAGTAATAGAAGTATATAAAGCAGTGACGTCTAAAGTGCAAAGTAGAATCTGATCACTGAAATGGAGGCGAAACATGTCAAGTTTCAGAAGGCAATCCGTAGTATCCTTTATATATGTCCCCCAGCTCTGTACCAGTGGTTGTAAGTGGTAGTCCACGAATTGTCCAATCGGTTCATGTATCGACCCGCAGCCAGCTACTATGGGATGAAAGAGAGGATTGGTTGCACGCTTATGTACTTTAGGTAGCATGTAAATTTCCGGATTTTTTTGTGGGTTGAAGTTTGTAAGAACTTTCTTGTGTTGTCAATTCAATTCAAGAAGTCTTTATTCGATTGATGCATCATAAAAGACATAGGTTACAATATACATCAATAAAATTTTATATGAACTAGATAAGAACATCTAAAACCATATTTAATCACTTAAACAGGCTTCTTGTGAATGGATACAAAATTAGCATAAACATAAAAATTAACAAGGAACATAAAATATAGTGATCTACTCATAAACAGGTAGGCTAAAGAAAACATTATTGAATCCCTAGTTGATTATTTTTAATGAACCTGATTCTAAGAATCCAAGCCCACCCCAAAAATCTTGCTACACCCACAACAATTAATGGGGACAAATTAGTTTTTAGAATTCTGCTTGCTTCAACAGCCGAGCGAGTACCTAGGCTTCTACAGACCGGACTTAACCACTTGGCTCCAGGAGCATTATACAAGGGACAGACAAACAAAAAATGGTTTAAACTTTCACCCTGACCAAGGCAGTTCGGACAGTGCCCGGTCCCACCAGACCCCCACTTTTTAGTAAAGTCCCTTAATGGCAACGAACCACATCTGAACTGGTGGAATAGTTTACGATCCTGGGGCTTTGCTATCATGTCCCAATATTTTTCAAACTTGGGAACGTCTTTAAAGACGATAAATAGACTAGTCAGATTGCTGGAGCACAAACGCGAATGTCTATTGTGAGTCACCCATTCCCAGTAGTACGATTTTAAATCTTTTTTAGAGGGAAAGATTGCAGATTCGGGATCTGACCACAGATCACCATACCCCAGGGCAATTAGGGTTGATCTTAAATCCTTAAACCAGCCTATGTTTAAAGAACCAGGCAGATCTTTGACCTCCATACAGGCCCTAGCATAAAAATGGAGTTCCGGCGTTGTCCACAGACGTCGCCAGTATGCCAATGGACGAAATCTCGCTTGGTCCTCCACTGGTTGGCACCCGAGGTCATACAAAAGCGGGATCCGCTGAATTGACTGAGGCAGACCCGTTGCCACCCTGAGGAAATTATTTTGGGCTGTTCTCAAGGGATCCAATTTGCTAAAGCCCCATAATTCCGCCCCATATAGGACTGAGGGTAAAACCTTTGAACCATAAATCTTAACTAATGGTGAAATTGGCCGGGTAAAAGAGCCTTTGTGCTCTTTAATCAGAGCACCACCTATCTGTCGGTGCTTTAAAGCCATAAGCTCAACCTGGTGGGACCAACTTAGGGTCTCGCTAAATGTAACTCCCAAATAAGTGAAAAACTTGGTTTGTTCCAGGGGGATACCCCCCAAAGTCACCCTTGCAGTGATCTGATTGTGTCCTCTTAGGACCATAAATTTAGTCTTGGTCACATTCACCTCAAGGTCATGTTCGCTGCAGAAAAACTCAAACCTCGACAGGGCCTGTTGAAGACCCTGTCTGGTTTTTTAAATCAGGAGAGTGTCGTCAGCGAACATGAGCAAGGGGATTTTCATTCCAGCTAGAGTCGGGGCGTCTGTGGGATATTTATCAAAATAATTAGTAACCTTGTTAATATAAAGGGAAAAAAGGGTAGGGGCTAAAACACACCCTTGTCTAACGCCTTTGGCCACAGGGAACCTATCCGTCACCTCCCCTGGTTTTCCCCAGCGGACTTGGGCATAGGTATGTGAATGTAAATTCACCAGAAGGCGCACAAGGGGGGCTGGCATACCCAGTTCTAATAAACCCTTCCACAACCCAGCCCTTGGAACGAGATCAAAAGCAGACCTCAAGTCCACAAAGGCTGCGTAGAGGTTACCCTTGCCCAAGAGAACCGTCTTCCAGTAAAGAAGCATAAAACGGAAGGCCTGGTCTAGGGTACTCACATGAGACCTAAAACCAGCTTGAAGGGGGGTTAGGATATTGTACTCGTCAATCCATTCCTGGATCCTGGCAAGAACAAGACGGGCTGTGATTTTTTGCACCGCGTCTATAAGGCTGATCGGCCGGTAGTTAGATGGGACCAACCGATCACCTTTCTTGTAAATAGGCAGGATTTCAGCACCTGCCCAGGACTCAGGAACCCTAGCACCTGAGGCCAAGGCATTAACCAGCTGAACTAAGTATGGTACCCAAAGATCATGATCTTGTTGGAATAAATCCGCTGGAATACAGTCAGGACCAGGTGCCTTTCCCCTTGGAATAGATTTCAAGACTAATTCAACATCTCTAACCGTAAACTCTAAAGGATCAACCGACAATGGCCAGCAAATATTATCCTGCGCGCTACTGAGGCACCTAAATTGTTCCTCAAAGTAGCGAACCCATTGTTGTTGATCCACCGAGGCTGGACTTGGGCGGTCATCCTGCGGCAGACCCCATTTAAGAAGATGCCAAAACCTTTGCATGTTCCTGAAGCTACATGCTTTTGTTAGAGTTGACCACCGTTCTTCATCCCAGTTAGCCTTGGCAGAACATTTAGCAGCATTAAATGCCTTCCTACACAACCTGATTAAAATAGGGTTCTTAAGTTTTAAAGCTTTAAACAATTCTACATGAGTCCGTCGACACTCATCGTTAAACCAGTTGGAGGTTTTTATGATCCCCCTTTTACCCCTTTTAGAAATGGACTTTATAAACAGTTTTTTTAAAGATGTAAACAAACTGTTATGTGTGTCAGTAATAATTGTGTTAATCACCTCCTGTGAATCACATTTAGAGATTTCAGCCAGGGAATTAGAGACCAAAGATCTGATCTTATTACGTGCTTCACATCGACAGAGATCTTAGGCCAACGTACCCTCCTCATGTCATTGGTGAGTACAACTTCATCCTGGACTAGATTGGACAAGCATTTAACTGGCCCTGAGAAACTGAAATCCCTTAATTCCACCACCAATGGATCATGATCACTTTCCGGGCGTGACTTTACTTCCATATCCACTACCACAGACCACAGTTTAACATCCACTAATACATAATCAATGCGGCTGCTATGTCTGCCATTACTAAAGGTGTGTTTACCCAACCTATCAGAGCGCACTCTACCATTTAAGGCACGTAGACCCTGATCCAGACACAAACCCTTAATAAAAATAGCCGCCTGGGACCACTTTTTAATCGGGGCTATGTCCAGTTGTGGGATCCCCCAAGCCAAATCCTCAGGCTCAGTTAAAAGGCCATCATCCAAACTCAATGGTTCAAAACAGGTGTTTAAGTCGCCCATTACAACCAAATGACCGACTACTGGAGCATCACTTAAGAAGTCATCCAGACGGAGGAGGGTTGAAGAGACCTTACCACCCTGGATACCCCTAGCATATATATTAATCAGCATAATGTTCAACCCACTGGTAGATTTGATGCTAACCATTAATATGTCAGGGCTATCAATAAAAACCTCCTCAGCAGTCACACCCTCATACTGACGAACCCAAACTGACAAGCCACCCATAGCTCGACCTCTTTGACCTCTAATAGCTGGTTTACTAAAGTTCAGGTAGCCAGAGAGGAATATTGGTAAGAGTGCCCAGGTTTCCTGAAAGGACCAGACGTCACCTTGACGTATAAAGTTGATCCAATCTGGAATACACATGCGCGACTCCAGACTCGCTATATTCCAACTACCCAGGATGGTGCCATTTCTGTCTGCTGGAACACTAGTACAGACTTTGACAGTGGGAAGAGCTTCGTCACCAAAAGTAGTGAATTCTTCTTGCAGAGGGGCGACTCCAACTGTAGAACCAATATCCCTCCTTATGTCATCAGTATAAGTACAGGGGAGCCCACCTTGAATACCTGGCACCGTTATAACGCTCTCAACAGATAAATCAACAAATAACACTGTATCAGGTACCAAATCCATATCACCAGTCCCGCACAGATAAGCAGAGCCCCCCTTAGCACTTCGGGCTAGTTGACCCTTTGGAGATTTAACATAACAAAATGAGTTGTCTTGGGCATCTACAATACCCGCATAATCTATATTACCCTCCTTAACCCTAGACAGGATAGCTGGTCAATCATTATACTCCAGCCCCGATAAGGGCTCATAAAAGTTCCTCAACGGAATATTCCAATACTCATTGGGCTGGGTATATTTACTTTGTTTGTTTAGGGCGGGATACAAACTTTGAGGCTGGCTAAAATGTGAAGAAGCTGACATAGAGGGAAAACCAGAAAACTGGGACTTAGGGTTAACCCAGTTCGGGGTAAGTGAAGAGCTATTATAGGTAGATTGTGCATAAGATCGAAACAGGGTCTCCAGGTTTATAGGTGGACCATAAAAACTGGGAGTAAAATTGGTCCATTTAAGGGGCTGGTGTTCTCTTTTGGAGCGAATTAGGCCAGGTGGTTTAAACAAGGTCTCGGGGTAAAAATAGCTAAGATTCTGCGTGGAAATCCCTCCCTCATTGTTTCCCACATACCAATCGGTAAGATGGGGAACGACTCTATGATCCCTAAAGTTAATGATCACGGTATCGCCCTCTATATCCTTTGGGCGAGGACCCACCCACTTGCATCTTCTAACTGAAATAATGTCCCCATTTAGATGGGCAGGAAGGGGTCTATTGGTTTTCAGCCAGAAGATGACTTTATTTTTTAGGTTCGCGTTATTTTCCCGGTTCCCATTGGAGATTGGGGGCACACCCGTCAGGATGATGACAAAATTGGCTGAATCAGGGGGGAGTTCTACAATATTCCTACGATTTAAAGGTTGTCTATAAGCTGGATTGACAGATTTAACAGCCCCTTGTTTTGCCGGTGGCATAGTTCCATCAGAAGATGGCTTGTTCAGGACCACCATAGGCTTCTCTTTAACAGAATTGATTACACGAGAGTGTTTGGATGTCAAATCCAGGGCTTTAAGTTGAGTATTACCTACAGTATTATTATTATTTGTACTTTTATTTTTAGAATGATTGCTAGAAGCAAAAGTGGAGACACTGGGCTTAGAGGGTGGAATAGGCTGCCTATCAGAGCTCGTAGGATGGCATGTAGCATCGAGAGCCAGAAGGCAATCCACTTTTTCACCCAGTATCCTTACACGCTCCAATAGGGGTATCATATAGGATTTTAGGAGTTTCTCAAAGATCTCGAGACACTCCTTATTAAACCCAGTAGCAGCATCTTCGGATAAAGTCGGATTATGAGGGGTACCTATGAGGGCCTCAACCACGGGAAGCACCATAAATTCGTTAGTAGGGTTAACTATAGAGGGAGAAGGGATTTGTTGACTAGTACCTTTTCTTTTAACACCACCCTTTTTCCTTTTTTTCCTAGGTGGGGAGCACACGACCCTTTTAGTTTTAGTGGACTTAGAATCGGTGTCACTAATGATATGTGACTGAATGTTCTTACAAGGACCAGCACTGTCAAAAGAGCGATTAGTAAAGGTTGAGTGCAAATTGGGAGCCATAGTCTGAGCCGCAGTCTGAGCGACTGGAGTATTAAGATCTATGAGGCTAATAGTAGCAGAAACAGAAGAAGGGCTATTTATGAGGGCCTCACTATTGACAATGGAACATGCAGGGGAAGTATTTAAGGGCCGAAATATACTGGGAATTTGGTCCATGCTAACCAAATCCAATTCACTGGCCGTCTCCCCATGAGCAGCCATTTCCTGCGTGATATTTGAATCAGGTTGGGTGGTCAGTGGTAATTTCTTAAGATGTTCGATAGAGCGACGACGCTCAGCGCGTCTCTCAGCTAAAAGGAGCTCCTTATCTATCTACTTGTGTGCCTTCTCGAAATATTTGTCAAGAGGCCCAAGTATTGAACCACCCACACCAAAGGGGAGTGAGCTAGACATCTTAACAGCTGGACAAAAGATACAGTAAATAAACAATAAGTGACAGAGACCTGGCCCAGCCCGGCCTCCTTCGGCCACAGACGGTCCCGCCCTTGTCCCGGGCTTAGCCCCGTGCTTGGACCCGCGCGCGTCCCGCGTGCGCGATCACCAGTACGTTTAAATAGGAGGGTTGGGGGCGGGAAGAGACACCAGGTGCGCTGTGATGTTAAAGCGCTAGGCACCCTGGGTCTCGCAGTCCCGGCCCCGGCAGCGTCAGCGGTGAGTCCCGAGGTCCTTGTAGTTCAGGAGCAGGAAACAACACAGAGTCTTAAAAAGGATTAAAACACCAAAGTCCAGCAAGGTATTCCCACGTAAAGGCTGCGAGCGGCTCCCGCGGAGCGGGGGCCGCGAGCTGTATATAGCCGCGGGAGAGCTGGGGGCGGGAAGAGACACCAGGTGCGCTGTGATGTTAAAGCGCTAGGCACCCTGGGTCTCGCAGTCCCGGCCCCGGCAGCGTCAGCGGTGAGTCCCGAGGTCCTTGTAGTTCAGGAGCAGGAAACAACACAGAGTCTTAAAAAGGATTAAAACACCAAAGTCCAGCAAGGTATTCCCACGTAAAGGCTTTCTTGTGTTGTCATTGATGACCCCCTTGTCTGCTGCTTTTTTAAAAATGGAATCCAGTAGCTCCATGAATTCTTTTGTGGGATCTGATGCCAGCCTGATGTATGTCTGTTCATTTTTGACATGAGAAGATACACTTTGTTCAAAGAACTCAATGTCCATGGCAACAAGAGCTCCTCCTTTATCTGCAGGTTGGAATATTATATTGTTGTCTTGTTTCAGGGCGTTGAGTATGCGTAACTCCTTCTTTTTTAAGTTAGTGTATTTAGGTCTGATGTATTTGATTTGTTCTAAATCCTTTTTCACCAATGTTTCAAAGTTGTCTAGACTTTTGTGGGATAGTGGAGCCATAAATTTACTATTTGGACAAAAAGTTTCAGGTGGTTTAGCTTGATCTTAATTTGCCGTGGTGCTGAAGAAAAACCATTTCAATCTAAGTCTCCGCATGAATTTAAAGAGAGCAATTTCTGTTTCCAACCCATTGGAAGAGTATGTGGGTATAAAAGAGGTGCCTTTGTTCAATACCCGTATTTCTTCGGTACTACAGCTTTTTTGTGAGATGTTCATGACTAAGTCGCCTTCTTGAGATTCCTGTAGGCATGCAGGCCCACCCACATACAAGGCAGCTATCCAAATCAGACATCCTGGCGCTAATAAGGAGAAAGCAGAATGAGAGTGTGTGAGCAATGGGTAAGCATATCTGAAGAGCTAGGTTTCAAATGTTTTTTTTTTAAGCAAATCTCATCATGCATGCCATGTACAGTAACAGGAACAACATTCTATAGATTTGCAGATAGAAAGGAAAAGGATAGGCCATCTTTCCTCACCCACTTGATCATAGGAATTATTAACAGTGATGCATTTGATGATCTCAAATCCCTAAGGGGATCATTATGGTCAGTCAGATACCTGGGATCTATACAATTAAAAGCCTGGTATGTATGAACTAAGGGGCATATTTACTAAGAATTCACGCAACACCGTGCAGATATGGTGCTCTTCACCTCTCTTCCTGCACTGCTGCACTTGAGGCTGCCTAGCGCAAATGCAAGCATCCTTGCACCATAGTGTAAGGATGCCTGCGTTATGGGCAAGATTATATTTGTGCAGAAAGGGGTACTGTCCTGCACAAAATCAATCCATAGAGGCATATATCTCTTTCTATGTGTGCTGCAGAATGCAGCACACGTCGAAAGAGAAAATAGTGAGGAGAAATAAAGATATTTCTCCTCATTATGACCAACTTGGAAAGGAATAGCATTAGAAAATCTTGAACTGCACCAAAAACCATGGGTGGATGCATAGGAACGCTCATGCACCACCCATTGAATGCCTTCCTAGCGCAAGGTAAAACAAGACAGCCCTATGAGCTGCCTTGCATTACTTTGCATTTACTAAGAGGTGCCTTTGCATGGCTTAGTAATACCAAAAAGGATTTAGTGTCTGGGGTGTGCCACAAAAGTGACGCAATGCAAATGCAAAACCTCAGTAAATCTGCCTCTAAACTTTTTAATTGAATTCTCTTGCTCGTCAGGAGCCAGTGTAGTGAACTAAGATGTGGTGTTATATGTTAATAATTTGGCATCTTTAAAATCAGCCTGGCTGTGGCAAACTTGTAACAGCTGAAGCCACCTAGCCAAACATGGAGGAAAACCAAGATAAAGTGCATAATCAAATCTGGATGTAACCAGAGCATGCATGACTTTCTCTCGCACTGAGACAGATAAGATATACAAATATCTCTTTAAAGACCGTAACAAAACAAGCATTTGCAATGCAATAGGTCTCGCATTAGTAAAGTTTGAGCTATTGGTCTTGTAAATTACATTTTTTTTATTTATGTGTTGGGTTTGAAAATAGCGAAATTAATAGCTTTGTCAGTTACAATGCCAATGGTTTTAACTTTCGCAAATGTGACACCTATAGCATTTGTAATGCAATGTGTGTTGTATTTACGTGACATGGATGTATTGATATTACAAATAAAAATGGCTTTTAATTTTTTTAATAATTAATACTTAAATAAAGGTTATTGTAATTTATAATGGCAATAGCTTAAACGTTTGTAAATAACTTTTGTGAAGATTATGTTCAGTGTATTTTATTGTGACGGAAATCCAACAACATTGCATTTGCACCTACACACACACACACACACAGAGAGACACACACACACACACACAGAGAGACACACACACACACACACACACACAGAGCCACACACACACACACACACACATTAAGATGTGTTGGATGTGGTGGTGGATCTGGTGGATATGGTGGTGGTGGATGTGGTGGTGGTGGTGGTGGATGTGGTGGTGGTGGTGGATGTGGTGGTGAATTTGGTGGTGGATGTGGTGGTGGATGTGGTTGTGGATGTGGTGGACATTGTGGATGTGGTGGTGGGAGGTGTGGTGGATGATGTGGTGGTGGGAGGTGTGGTGGTGGATGTGGTGGTGATAGTAGAGCGCTTTGCGCTGCTTATGCCAGCTTGACCTAAAAAGGCAGGTAGATTTAAAGACAACACCCTTTGCAGACCGGCCCACAAAACAAATTACCATTATTATTTATTGGGATTTTTTGAGACTTTGGGTATTTTGCGAAATTATTTAGATCCTTCAAAATTGCCCTTTTCGTACCCAAAAGTACTACGGCGCATAATGCAACATAACTTAACATAGAAAATAACATAGAACAAGCATTGCCAAAGCCAATCGGTCTGGCATTGCCAACTGTCTTGTTTGTCATAGGTTTTGCAAGTCATTTTGTTGGGCGAGCTGCCAGCACTCATCAATAGTTTTGAAAAACCTTGGCTAAACACACACATTATATATATATATACATATATACACACACACACACACACACACACACACACACACACACATGGTCTGAAAAACAACACTTTGCTGTGGCTGTACTTGTCACTCAAGGAAGCTACTTTGTTTATGGATGTGCTCCTTGTCAAAGAGCAGAATACTGTCACTCTTAGTGAAGTTAGCTAATGGCTGAAGAGGGCTGACCCATTGTCCAATGGTGTATGCTGTAGTGGGCGGATGAAAAATGTAAATGACAACAAACCAGTGAATTATGACAGCTTTCAAAGCTTCTAAATGTAAAAATAGTAAGTAATTATATTAATATCCGCAGGTTCTACTCATGCAAAACAGCAAATGCAGGCCTTAGTTTACGCACAGTTATGTATCTAGTCCAATCACAAGAAAGTGCAAGGTTAAAGAGAAGTACAAAAGCACAATAAGGTATGTGGGTCGCGAGCAAAGAAAAAAGGTGTATACAAACAGGAGCAGTAACAATTGTGAAACCCTGCAGTCGTCATTTCAATATACACCATTTAACAAAAAGATTTAAAAGGAGGAACTTAATAAATCAACCAGTCTGATTTATTTTAATTACACTTCGAGAAGGAGTTTTCGGCACCACCTGTTGTAGTAATGAGGATTGTGAACATCAATCCGAAAAGGGCTTTCCCCAAAGAGGTCCAACGTAGCCATTCCAGTTGATAAACCTTCTGGAGCTATTTTGATATCGCACTGTAAAGTTTCATTCTGCAAAAGTGGAAAAGGCTGTTCTGTGATGAACAGAACACAATTCAGGGCCAAATAAGGATTTCAAATCGGTGTGACATAATTTAAGCATTTGCATGACCTCCCGCTATGATGGACCTGTGTTCACATTATAGACCCAGATTTACAAAGGTTTTGCCTCTGAAGTTCATAATAGTTGTAATGCAAAGCAAACCAAAATATCCTACTAAATATTCTTAAAGCAACCTAAAGCAATACAAATGACTACTTGCGTAGCTTTGTTGAAGAAAAAAAAAGCACATTGTGCTGCCTTGCTTTACTCTGTGCCTGATAGGCAGTCTATGGCGGGTGCATATGTGTTCACCTGCATTCATCAATGGATTCTGACAAATCCATAGGCGTGTAAACACGGATTTGCACCAAAATAGTGTGCCTGTCTCGCCATTTCCTTACTGCAAGTGCACTGCACTCTGTAGAACACACATGAAGAGGAAATAACCTATTATCGAGGTTTTAATCCAGGAAGACACCCCTCCCTACACAAAAGCAATCTGGACCACAATGTAGACACACCTGCACCATTGCACAAGGCGGACTGTGTTGGGGTTAGGCAGCCACAAGTGCGCCAGCACATAGAGAGCGCATAACTCATTTCAGTGAAGAAAATGCACGGTTCTGCTATCTCCTGCTGACGCTAAGCAGAACTTTCACTTTCTTCGCTCTTTGAAAACATGTTTCTCAATTCATACAGATCCATGAAATAAAGGGCTAGTGCGGTCGACACCGTAGCTTGAAAATGTGTGCAAGGAGTGTGACAATGATGGGCAGATATATTTCCATTGTCACCGGAGCACCAAAGACTTTCAGGCGACTCGTACTCTCTGAAGACCTATGTACAAATGTAAGAGTGAGCGTAGGTCGGCCAGAGGCAAGTAACAAATATCGCGCGTTACCAGGACACACACCTGTTGCTTTCAGAGCCCTGCCTGTTCTTATGTGCGTAGTAGGGCTTCTTGTCATTTCCACCACAGGTTTTTTGGGGCATATTTTTATATAGCGCGAATTCGACCCGAAGGTATTGGAGCGCTTTACACGAGCACCGTATTTACATTACACATCCAGGCACGGGGAGATTAAGTGATTTGCCCAGAATCACAGGATGTGGACGCGACCTTAAGGCTCGAACCCTGGTTTCCAGCACCAGAGTCGGGCGTTTATGCCAACGGCATCTTCCACTTTCCTGTTATAAAATGATGGCATGTATGTGATTGCAACCAATAAAACAAAAAAAAGTACACTTCTGCAGAGGTGGAGCTAAAAACTGCAAATGAGATATCCCATAGTTTGCAAGTTCCTAGTGGTAGCGAGGCCAGGGGGGGAAGTACCGGTCTTCCGGGTATGGCTACAGTTTGAGAAAAACACGGGACACACGTTGACATGAGCAGAGCAAGTGATAAACTGAACTGCATTGACAATCCATACTTTTCGTCAGCTACAATACACAGGAACCATCCTTAAGGCTCCGTTAGAGAGAAGTAGTAAACAAACTATCTCGGAGACTTCCGAAGGGCGGGGCAGAAACCCTCCCCTTGCTCCCAAGTTACTGAGGCGTAGAAAATGGTGTCTCTCACCTTCACACAATTTAGGCTGGCCTCCAATCGCAGCTGATGCACCAACTTTTTCATGGTTGTAACGTTTGAAGCCCCCGACATTTTTGCGCTGGCGGAACGGGAATCTTCTGCGGTGGTGAAACTGCAGCAAACTTTTCCTTCAAGTTTCCGGTCCCCTCTTATCAAAGCACCAGTGCGCAGGCGCGATAGATACGCCCAGTCCACTGACGCCTGAACTGATAGACACTGAAGTAGGACTAGAACCAGTGTGCTTGGATCCTTTGCGCAAGGGAATGAGGCAGGAGAGGGGCACGGCGCCGTGCGCGCTCACGAGCTCAAAACTGAGCAGCTCTACGCTCGTGCACCCTCTCCTGTCCACATTCCCGAAAACGGGCGACATAAGGTCTTTCGCTGACGCGAGACCTAAAAAACAGGGGCCAGCAGTGGACAACATATAGGGATGGAAGGGTAACTAACTGTCAAATTTCATATCGAGATTTCGCACTGTGCTATTGGGGCAACGGGAATCTAACAGTTCCTTGGGCCACAAGTCAGGCAATCGGATGGGTTGAAGAATACCAAAGACAGAAGATCAGTTTTGTCAGAGTTTAATTTCAAACAGTTGAGGAGTTTTAACAACGAAGAACATCAGCTGTGTATCATTAGTACACAAAACCGCCATAGGACTAAATATTTATAGCTAAAGGAACCCTATAGACATTAAATATTGTTGGCCTAAACAAAGAGCCCTGTTGCAATCCACAGTCTAGCTTTTTAGATTTTGACTGAAAGGGAGACATAATGATTGATTAGCTTCTGTTAGAAAGGAAAATCATTAAACCGCACACTTGCAAATCGTGTAAAGAAGATGGAGTGCGACACTCTGTCGAATGATGTAGATATATCCAAGAGCACGAGAACAGCAGAGGGACGTTGACCCAAGCTGAACTTAATAACTTCTGTAACTTTGAGAAATGTTGATTCTATACTATGATTTGGGCATCAAACCAAGGAACCCTAACATCCACAAGCCCTCAGTAGAGAGATGGGAGGAAGTACTTTGGCCAGCAGTGGTATAAAGTGCATTAACTTCTCCCGCAGCACAGGATGCCAAACTAAGGAATTCTAACATCCACAAGCACTCAGGAGAAAGATGGGAGGCGGTACTATGGCCAGCAGTGCTATAAAGTGCATTAACCACTCCCGCAGCGCAGGACGCCAAACTAAGGAACTCTAAGAGCCACAAGCACTCAGGAGAGAGATGGGAGGCGGTACTTTGGGCAGCAGTGCTATAAAGCGCATTAACTACTCCTGCAGTGCAGGATGCCAAACTAAGGAACTCTAACATCCACAAGCTTTCAGGAGAGGGCTAGAAGGAGGGACTTTGGCCAGATCTGCTATAAAGCACATTACCTACTCCAGCCGAGCGGGATGCCAAACCAGGGGACTCTAACATCCACAAGCCCTCAGGAGAGAGATGGGAGGCGGTACTTGCCAGCAGTGCTGTAAAGTGCATCAACTACTCCTGCAGTGCAGGACGCCAAACTAAGGGACTCTTAACATCCAAAAGCCCTCAGGAGAGGGGTAGGAAGCAAGACTTTGGCCAGCAGTGCTATAAAGCGCATCATCTACTCCAGGAGCCCAGGACGTGCCCCAGCCAAAGGGCGGGATCGTCTTTGCCCAACATCTGCTGGAAGAGGCTGGGTGCCTCCTCTTTATTCTCCAAGTTGGGTTTCTCTATAATTGTGAATTTGAGAAGTAGATCCAGTGTAATTTGTTGTTTTTTTGTAATTGCACTATAAACGTGAGTAAAAACTTGTGCTCTAAGCCAGTGACATGGAAAGCACAGATTCTCTTTGAACTGTATTTTAATACTCATTTTTAATAAATTACTCCCACTAGAATGGGCAAAAGGAAAGCAGCTGAAGTGGCACAATGCTCTTTAAAACCCAAAAAAAGCACAATAAGTAATTGCATTGTTCAAGATATTGATAAATTGATGGAAGAGGTGGAAATGATTATAAGTCAGGAGAAATTGAGTAAACCCTCTGCTGGGACATTCTGGTTACCTAATATTTTCACTAAGAAAGGTTTGACTCAGTATGTGGGTGACTCATAAAGCTTGATTCCACCAGACAGTCTGCCCTCTACTTCTAACAATAGTGTCAATGTTGTGTCATCGCAAGAACATGTCACCTCCCATAATAGGGGGGCGGATACAGGTTCTAACCGTTATGACCCTCTACAAAACAATGCTTACCTACATTCAGCTGATTTAACTTCTGCAACTGCTTCAATTTCATCTCAGAATGAGTGTAGTTGTGCTACAATCCATGTAAAACAACTCATTGATAAGGTAGAATAGCTAAGTGCTGTAATAGTCAAACCATGAAAAATGGTAAACATCTTAGCAAGTAAAACTCTATACTGTCCAGTGCAACAAATCAAAAGTGAATAAAGGGCAGACAGTCAAGGCGAATTACGCTCGTAAGTTGTTACCTGCAAAGGCCACCAGTACAAACTGCCAGACCAATTGGGAGTAGACACTAGTATAGAGCAAGAAGTTAGCACACAAAAGAGTTCCCTTACTTCTCAGAACTATGTTATCCAGGCTTTATTTACAAGCCCATGTTGCCATCCGTTTGAGAGGCCTAGCAATATTCACAAACATGGTTGGGGAAGCTGTATGACAATTCCAACAGAAACACAAGTAGGACTTGAGAATACCCTTCCATCACTAAGAAACCATCTTTAATAAGGGGGTGCTGTGTTAATGATCAATGTCCGAAGCCTTCCTATAGATTGCAGCATCCCTGAGTGATAAGGTTATCTTCTGGATCAGAAATAAACACCATTGCCATAATGGGATTTGCCCTGACATAATTATGGCTAGACGTTTTTCCTCTTATCTGGACAATTATGACCATGTACAATTGTTTCTTTAGAATGGTGCCCAAGTAGATGGTCTGGTGTCCCTGGTGGTCCATTCATTACCTAACCCTAATATTCAGATTCAATTGAAATATAGCCCTCCAGCTTTAATTACTTGTAAAGCATGGAATTACACAGTTCCCCAGTCACAACAGGAGAGAGCCTTGGTTGAATGCCATAAGAGTGACCTCGTAAGGACAGGTTTACAGGTGACCGTTGAACCAAATGATTCATGGAGCATCGATTGCGGGTCCTAAAAGCAGTGTCGCCTTTATTTTTCTTTAGACATTTAACTGCCTTGGGTACTCCTTCCATTGGGGTCACGTGTATTCCATGGTGTATAGTAGCTCTAGATCCTAGCTTTCCTATGCATAGATTCCTGGGTAAAAGTGTTCTAATTCCTAAATCTGGCACTCAAATTCTGTTACGGAATGTAGCAGGTTTGCACTCAAAACTTGCTGATCCATGATGGGGGTAATTTTTTGATTAGTTTGACATTTGTCTTTTCCAGAAAACATGGTTTCATCACCGGAACATCGTTCTGGGTTTATTAATTTTTGCGTTGAAGCATCCCAAAAAGGTATAGGCCATCCATCAAGGAGTCTATCTATATGGGTGAACATTTCTATAGCGTCTGAGGTCAAGAAAATCTGTATTGATTTAAAGGACCATGTTGGTCGCTCCTTACATATATAGATGGAGGTTTTTGAAATTAGACATTTTAATATTTACAATTGTGCTTCCTTGAAGCACAGCGACTCATAGACTCTTCAAAAATTGGAAGCTCTTCTAGATTCAAATAGTTGGCAAATGCCCAGTAGTTTTAGCTGTTGATTTTAATGCCACCTTCGCAGCCCTTGACTTCACGTCCCCCATGAACGATCTAAAGGATGAGGAGTGGAGGGTACCTGCTTTGACTCTTCATTAGATTGGAAACTGGTCTACCATAGCCTTACGGCTATTAGCTTTAACTTTTTCACATGGGCTGAGTGCATGCAAAGCAAGGTCAAGTTCTGAACAGCAAAAGAGCCCCTACTTACAGCAGAATAGGCTGCAGGATCAGGATAGTGCATATTAAGCTTTCTATTAATTTGTGGCAGGTTTTGGAAAATATGAAATCATTGACCATGTGGATAGTAATTATAACTCTTTCCACTTATCATTAAAAGCCTTATCCAATAGTTTGCAGGGACCAACTGGTCAAGTTATGAACGCCAGGCTAACTGTATCTAGCAATAAGAGGTCTATATCCTCTGGATGCTATACTACTCAGACTGACATTCTGGCTTCCAGTTATAAGGAGGTCGCAGGCACAATGCAGGTAGTTCTGACCAAGACCTATGGAAACAAGGTGATCATAGCGCACAATACATCATTTCCTCCCTCCAGCCATATTTTTCAAAAATTATAAACAAGGTGGGGTAGTTGAAACGAAAACACCGTAGTTTTCTAGTGCCTGCTGAAAGGCAAGAACGGACCTCATAACAGCATCCAAGCAAGGCAGCAGGGAGAAAATTAAAGAGACTAGGGTGAGGTATAAGCCTACACTGATCCAACCTAAGAGCGACTGGGAAGCAAATCACAAATCTAAAGGCAGCATTAAAGATAAAGGACAGCAGAGCAATATTCAAACTCAAGCTGTCTTAGATTGCCATATTCAGCCCCAGGGCTCAGTCAAGCATTATTGTGAGATATACTCAGCTCACAATAATGCTTGGTGACTGTATGGAGTTCTCCCTCTAAGATACGTTGCTGGTAATAAGGCTAGTTAAAGGTGATAAGGCCCCAGTCCCTAATAAAATCCCTGGAGATAATTTTTGTTCTCAGGTCTTGGGTTCTTGTATATATGAAATCTCAAATGTAATAGCCACAGGGGCAGATATCCCTGATAGCTGGAGGGGTGCAATAATTGTAGCCATATATAAGAAGGGGGACAAGAAGGATTCTGCCAACCACCATCCGATAAGTTTGATTAACATTCTTCAAAAACATTCTGAATGCAACTGCTCAGTAAGCTACATGACTGATTGCAAAAAAACACTATTCTTACTAAATTTCAAGTAGGGTTTAGGGAGAAAGTGAGCAAAATAGATCAGATAGCACTGACTGAAAACAGTGGACCTCCATGAGCTAAGGATAATAACTAGTTTCATCACGAATGACACAACTAACCTTTTAAAGTCCCCCTTTTGGTCAAATGCAATGGAGTCTTGGAATCAATCTTTGACAATCTTTGACAACGCAGAACATTAGTTAAAATTTCCTGGACGTTAAAAATGCTCCACAGTTTGAGCCATTTTAGGTGATATTGTGCCAAACATGGCTAAAAATCTATACAACAAATTTAGGTATGGAATTTTACCCCTAAGAGGATTCATGAGTAATTGGGGTGTTACTAGTTCTTCTCTGTCCTCTGCAGAAGGACACTATGAATTTTTCTGTGCAGTGTATGTGGCCCAGCAAAAGAAGTGGATTATACTGATATGCCATTTGTTACATGTAATACAGCACAAAGAGGCCTTGCAGATTTTCAAGTCTGACACGAGAAGTGCTACTGTTTTTGATGTGGCCCGTTTTCTTTAAAAAACTTGGTATATGAGAACTAAAATGCTAACATAACCTAACGGTATCAACTGTATCTGTGAAATTGTTTTTGGGTGTGGTTCATATTTAATAAAATAGTGTAAATTATGAGGGTTTAGCATCCCGCTTTATCTCAGGGCATAATCAACGTCTGTTCAGCTAACAGTCACATTAAAACATGTTACGCTTAAAAAGTGCACCAAAACAACAACATTTCTAATGCCAGGGTTTCAGCCAATGGCCACATGTGTAGAGACGTAAGAGAGTAATCACAGCTCTATGTTAAAACCGGACTTCGCATTTTCAAGTGGTGCCCAGTGATGAATGCTCCTTAACTGCAGCGCCTCTTACAATGTGGGTTTGGGTGGCAGCTGAACGTAGAGAGGACTGCCCTCGGCCAGATTGGGTGTGGCGGCGTGGGGCGGATTGCAGGCCATTTTTCACAATGTTGGGCTCCATAAGTTGTAGCCTAAGAATAGCCCAAATGTAAGGGACAGTCGGTGCCTCCCCAAGGCATAATTTTAGGTTTGGTTAAACAGGTGGCTGGGAGGTTTCTGTAGCGTAATTAATCCTAAAAAAAAATACTTTCATTAGGCAGGATAGTTTTGAGAGAGTAGGGATATCTCACCTTGAATTTGAAGGACTACCGGGGACGCGAAGCAGGGTGGATGGATTTGCTTGTTCCGGAGGCCACATGCTAATCGTGCCCGACTCGCCAGCCATCGGCGGGGGTGGCCGCCGTGATCGTGGCATTCACATCCCACAAAAAGGCAAGGGCGGACCGGGTAAGTGAGAGGGGCCGCTTATATTCCAGAAGAGTGGCCCCTAGAGCGTCTATACAGTCAAAGCCCCCAAGCAGTAAGTCAAGTTCTGGTTAGGGTGGTGGGGGGCGGGGCCAGGCTGAGCTGCGGGGGAGGCCAGGCAGGGGCAGCGGAAAGCCCAGGAAACAGGTTGAGTCAGCACCTAAGGCCTCCGGTGCTGTGAAGAAGGGAGGGAAGGCCCGAGTGAAGCAGCTCCGACAGGGAGAGGGGTGGCGGGGTTTCAAGAGCAGGGCTCAGGGCGATGCTGGGAATAAGACACGGACTGAGGTGCAGATGGGTTTTGGGAGTGAGGAGGGTGGCAGAGGGTTATTTTACGGTGGGGGAGTGGGGTTCAAGTCAGTTAGTTAGGGCTCCCCCAGTAGAGGCAGCTCAGGGGGAACATGCTGGGGCCTCTGGGGTGCAGTAGAGACTTTCTTGGGTGGAGAGGATTGCCACGGATTGCAAGAAGGGGTTTTCCAGTTGTCAGGCTCAGATTTAGGGGAGGAGGAGGGGATTCCTGGGGAGTTGAAGCCAGCTTGGGGCACGCAAGTTTGGGAGGGTTGAGACATATTTACTGCATGAAATGAGGAGGGGAGGCGACGCTTATATGGCACGGGGAGCATCACTCCAGGAAGGGAATGGGACCATAAGACAGGTGAAAGGGGCTGGGGGGATGGGGCGGAGCTTAGGTCAGGTTTGCGGGGAATGGGGGGAACGGGGCTGGGCCCGGCAATCATCTTTCCATTTGCTTCTAGACCATCCTGATGACTGTGATCTTCTGGGTATCCATTTTGACGGACAATGCTACGTGGACAATGCATAACCGGTGGGTTGTTCTATGTCATGCTAATTATTTGAGTGTTTCAGTACACTCTTACTGTGGCTGTTAGCACAGCACAAAGGGCACCAATTGGTGACGCATAATTTGGACAAGTTCTTCTTAATGGGCTGCCCCGGCTCCGCAGAATTCCAAGCACTGATGGGGGAACTTGGGGTGCATTTGACACCGGAAAAGACAATGGGCCCCAGCACGGCACTGTCTTTTTTAGGAATCGAAATTGACTCTTTGGCAATGCGGGCACACTTGCCAGAGGATAAGAAAAAGAAAATGCTTGATTTGTTAAGAGACATGGTAGCACGAGACAAAGTGAAGGTTAACGAGATACAGGTCCTGCTGGGTCATCTCAACTTCGCGTGCAGAGTAGTGAGGGCAGGGAGAACTTTTTGTAGGAGTTTGGGGAGGGCGTGTCGGGACAACATTTACCTCACCATTACGTGTGGCTCTCTGCCAGTGTAAAGGAGGATTTGAGGTTGTGACCGTGTTATTGCAGTCCTTCCACGGGATTCCGCTTGCAAGAGAAGAAGACTTATTGTGGGATGTGCAAATATTTTCAGATGCAGCAGGCAGCACAGGTTTTGGCTTGTTCTGGCAAGTGAGGTGGTGGACTGAACAATGTCTGTCGCATTGGAGGGACGGGGCAGGAGGATTGCTTTTCTAGAGTTCTTTCCTTTGGTGGTAACAGTGACTCTGTGGTTGGAACAACTGACACACAAGAAGGTTTTGTTAATGAGTAGACAACATGGCTGTAGTTGAGATAGTGAATCAACAGTCGGCAAGGGATGAGAGTTTTTGAAGTTGTTGAGGGTCTTTGTTCTGGGCTGTTTGAGGCATGACATAGCTTTCAGGGCATCACATGTCTCAGTTGTGGACAATGACATAGCAGATGCTTTGTCTTGTTCACAGTGGGGGAGATTCCACGGGCTTGCCAAGTACGCTGACAGGACCCCGACACCAATGCCGCCGCATTTGTGGTACATAGGCAACACAGGATGCTACAACTGGTGGTTGGGCCGCTAGCCAAATCCACCAGGGTAGCCTACAGTTCCGCCTGGAAAGAGTTTTTGCTGTCGGGCAAGAGTGTTGGCGGTTGGCGGAAGATGTCATACAATTCTTGGTGGACCTCATTGATAAGGGCTTGTCGAGGGTCACAATTGCCAGGAAATTAGCAGGTATTGCCTTCATGGGTAAGCTACTATGGAGCTACCTGTCGACAGCAGGTGAAATAGGGATGAGAATTTTAGAGGGATGGGGAGGGAACATAGTCGGGGAAAACATCGGAGGAGGTCGTTGTCTTGGTATTTGTTGGTTCGGGTGCTGGCGATACTGCTGGAGATTTGTCATGATGATTTTGAGACATGAATGTTCTCTACGCTGGTTGCTCGGATGTTCTTTGGGGCCTTTAAGGTATCAGAGCTACTGGGCAATAAATGGGGGTGGGGGATGACGTGGCAGGACGTGGTTCCATGCAGTTTGGGTGTGCAGATATGGTTACAGAAATCTAAAACAGACCAGAGGGGGCTGGGTAGATGGGTATCGCTACAGCTGATGATTCTACACAACTTGCCCTCTTAGATGGGTGTCACGGTGGTACGGTTTATCCGGAGATTCAGGGGGCAGCATTCAAATATGCTAACGGGGACAGTGTAGCAGCATATCAGCTACTACAGGTCATGAGAAAAGCCTTAAACAAGATCGGGGTTGACGGCGCGCGCTTTGGAACCCACTCTTTCCGCATTGGGGCAGCGTCAGAAGCGAACAACAGAGGTTGTGGCAAACAGACATTATGCAGTTGGGGTGCTGGTGATTAGATTGTTACAAGAGCTACGTAAGAAGGGGAGAAGGAGTTGCAGGTGCGGTGCCTAACAATATGTGAAATGTATGCTGATCTTTCTCGTTTCAGGTTCTATGTCCAGCCCACAGGCAGAGGAGATGTCTACTTGGGTTGTGGGGCACTCATTCATGAAAAGGGCTCCAGTACAGGCTCACCAGAGCTATTTTGGGCAAAATTTGGGTTTTAATAAACGCCTGTTTAAAGTAGTTTGGAAAGGCAAAGGGAGCATGTGCTGGAAAGAGCTTGTCCCTTGTTTGAATAGTTTGATGGCGGGTGGTAAGTGCCCCAAAATACTAGTGTTACACTTGACCTGTGTAAAGAAAAGGGTGTTGTTGTAATGCGGAGCATGAAAAGGGATCTGACATTGATTAAGGAACAGTGGTCAGGTTGTTTTGTCCTATTGACTGAGTTTGTGCCTCGTAGAGTATGGCGAGGAGTGGTCAACCCAGGTGCAGGGTCCAGGGCCAGAAAGAAATTGAATACCAAAATGGCACGTTTTTGTAGAGGTCTTGGATTTGACAGGATTTCACAACACAAGGTAGAGGGGGGACCGGGAGCTAATAAGAAAGAAAAGGTCCAATGCCAATGCTCCCAAAGAATCACATAGCAATCACTAGGGGGTAACTGTTACTAATGGAGAGAGACAGTAAGCAGCCTAATCTGGTTGCTCAAAAAGAAAATTACAGAGTGAAGTTTTGTTTATAGTAAAGGTTGGATACCGATGAATGAGGGGGAATTTCTACTATTGGAAAAAGTGCCCTCACACATCCATGCAGGTATCATGCTTCATCATTGGGCATGTGCTCCTTGTGGGAGTGGAACTGCAGTCACCCACGGGCCCCGCGAGAGGGCTCTTTGTCGGAGATCTTTGAAGAGAGATGCTGCAGTTGTGCGTGTGGGTCTAAAAACTGTGTGAGTGGATTAAAATTACCCCCATGGGACCCAGAAACAGAATTTAATTCAGGGGTCCGGGTGGTAATATTACAAGCATCCATCTTAAACATCTCAGGATGGTTGTTTTTACCTGCTTCGTTTCAACGGAGCAGTCATATGTCTTGGAGAGTTTATGCTCAATTCCAAGTGCTAGTACAAATGGTAACTTTGTGGGGTGTATTAAGGACATATTTCCTCAAGTGTACTAGTAAAGGTAAGGTGAGAGTCTATTGTGGAATGCACATTGGCACCATGGCATGTATATCTCAAAGGCCTATAGTCTTGGGATCTGCCATTTACTACTCTCAGTCCCAGATGTTCCAAGGCTGTGACTAATGTTTACCTGATGGAAAGCCTGATTGTAAATGTTCTGCCCAAACTGCATTTTCTGTCGCTAAATGCTCATCTTCATCCAGGGTATGAATTAGTTTGGAATTAAAATTGCCTGTCACCATTATTTCCCAGACTGGCTTCTCAAACCTTATTTCAGTTATCGTGGAGATTAATTTATTGAATAGTGCAATTTTTTAATGAGTTTTGGATGTGTATAGACATTTATCAATATTATCGCTGTTGTTGGATGTTTGTGCCATGCTTCAAAATTGATTATTTGTAAACCAGTAGTGGAGCTGGACAAGTGTTCTGAAGTGATGCTCAAGGTACCGCAAGGCCGCCTTTCGGTCTACCGAAGAGATATGATCTTGTGACTTTGACATGATGGAGTGTATAATCTGCCACTTGCTTTGGTCAATAACCAGGTCTCTTGAAGCGCAATGTTCTTGTACTTTTACCAGTTCGATGGGGTAGCATTATCCTGCAATTCCTGCATTGCCCCGGCAATGTTCGAAGAATAGAAAATGTAACGAGGCATCATTGAGTTTGCTAGTCCTTCATTTAGGGAGTCATTCGCTTCTGGGGCACTGAGGGTTGATATTATTAAATGCCATTGATCTTCGCTCTGTTCCTTCAACTGTTTAATTTTTGTTTGATCAAGTGCTCCCATCTTACCTCTAGACCTTTGTAGTACCGAACACACAGGAGCGATTCCTGGTTCAGAGCTGAGTTTCCTACAGGGATAAGGGGAAGCGTGGCCTTGGAGGTTTTGATATTGTTATACCCCATGCTTCAAACTGTTGATTAGAGTTCATGATTGACAATGTGATTTCCCCAGTTCTGCAGGTGGTGAGGGTTTGTTCCATTTGCTTCTTATCTCACAAGGAAGAAATTTGATTGATAATAAGTCTGAACAAGTGAGATGTTTCAGTGTAAAAATTTCAGCAAACAGTCTCATTATGTTTCCTCTAGTGAGGAGATCCTGCTGGCTTTGCGAAATGTACTGAGATGTTAATATGATTTGCTGATTTGGACTCTCAGTAGTTCAGAGTCTGTTCTAGGTGATAAGAGGTGGGGGTGCTTCTCCGTGATTCTTTTTTCTTACTTGATCTTTGGGCTGCCCCATCATACTTTCCCATATTAACAATGATTACTGTCTGGTCATGTTGCACATTGTTCGTTTGAGTGCATCTCTGCCAGGCCACTTTATGTGAGTCCTTGTTCTGGTTATTACTTATCAAGGCAGTTATTTGGGAGGCCTTGAATACATTCTTTGTAATTATTGCTCTTGTTATTTTTTGTCAAGTCAGCATTGCCATTTGTCGCGGTTGGATTGGCCTGTGGCTGTTCCTGTTTTGCCAAGGGAGTCAGCCTGTCTATCTCTAGACCCTGTGGGCGTCACCTGGAAACTTTATTTTTTCAAGTTGCAGACTCTGGGTAGAGCTATTTTGAGTCTAAACATTTTCCAGTGCCTTCTGCAGGATGTTCATCGCTTCATCAATTGTAAGTGAGATATCTAGTGAATCCAGGAGCAAAGAGCTTTACTGGATTTCCAAGATATCCTCATTCATTGCATGGTTTGTTGAAGTACTCACAGTTACTACATCTTGTTGCTCACACTTTGTTTCAAAATTAGGGTATAATCTGTTTGTGCATTGGTGATCCTTCCCTATACACTGGAGATTCTTCCTAGCTTTCCTGGCCCAGTTCTTCAATCTCTTGGTTTGAACTGGAATCATAAGTTTGTTTTGTATAATTGGCTGGACAAAAAGTTGTGGTTTCTGCTCAATATTAATAGGCACACCTTCAGAGTTACTGATTGGCTTGCTTAGCTCCATTGTCTGCGGAGGCACTGTTGGCATTGTTTGTAGATTGGCACTCTGCTCTGGGGCAGGTCGACCAGCCGTAATTACTGGATTATAACTTTTCCTTTCATTCAGGATACTCATTAGTATGGGTGGTACAGTATTCAGTTTATCAATAATTGGGCCACATGCACACTCAAGCTCTACTACTAGAGTGGTTTCTTGTGCCCTTGATCTTAGATCTGTTAGTTTTTCAAGTTTTACATTTATTCTGGTAATGTGGGCGGTTATTATGTTCATAAGGTCAATCTGGATGTCCACTTTTTCTGCCTACATGTTGAGTGCAGCGATTGATGCTTGTAGACTGTTAATAGCTAAATATTCAGGTGCGAGATATTCTCCAATTTTGATTCTGGAAGGTCTAATTCATTTCCTTGAGACTTGTGATCATTACTTGAACCCTCATAAGTTAGTTGTTCAGATGCACTTGATATCTCACTTACTGATTGCAGGTGCCCTTCAGGATTGTCATTAACAAGATTCCCAGTCAGATTACCGGTCAGATTGATAGATTTGACCTCTAATGCCTGCATTAAATCTGTGGTATCTGTGTCTGTACTAACGGCCACTCTGCCAGTAAATATTCAAGGTTGATGTAAATGTATGTTCAAGGCTATCTTTACAATGACAGTACAATTAAAGTACCACAGATGTGCAGCTGATATTTTTCTCCTGTGGCTAAATAGAGACGCTGGGAAACTTGCTTACAATTGAATGCTTTTAGATTAAAATATAACTAGCACTGTTACTATGGAGGTGAAATCCAGTGTCTGTGTCCATTAATTCTGTTGCTCTCCTCTTGTTGATCCTGTTGTTCTCTCCTATGATCTTTGTTCTTCTTAAGTTGTTATTTGGTGTCCTGGCCCCAGTCTTCTGAGCATTGCCTCACCTCTCCCCGTACCGGGTTTGTCTTGAGAATTAGGGGAGGGGTGCACGAGCACACGTCTCATGTTGCTTGGCATTCTCTTGTGGCAGGGAGATTGTTGGTTAAATTAACAGTAGGTGGGTCAGGACTGCAAGCTGCACCAAGCCTTGGCCTGTCAACCTCTGCAGATTCCCCGCTCTGCCACCCTAGCAAGGACCCTAGCGGGCTGCAGTGTCCTCATCTCCTGTGCTGCATGGCCTCTGTCCTCTGTACCCAGGGAGATCCTTGGGGCTATCCTGCCTTATATTCTTGTGACAGACATGTCTGGTGGGCACTGCAGTAAACAGATGAAGTTGACTCACCATCTTGGTTATCTCGTTATCTCCCCAGCACTAGCACCAGGCGGTTTTATCAGAGCATATGTGGCGCATGTGGACTGTCTCAAGTCGACCTGAGTGGTAGTGGTGGCGGTGGAGATGGTTAGACTCGGCGGCTGGGTTTCGTCAGCTGGCTTCGGCGGCTGCCTGGCTGACTGGTAGCTGCAGCTAGTCTTCTCTGGCTCCCTTACCTCTGTATCTCCTGTCCTCCAGGTTATTTGGGACAGCTGCAGACCTGAACTCACCGCACCTCGTGCCACTGCTTACCACACCATGTCCTCTGGCATTCTACTGCTACTCAGCAACAATATCCTCTCCATTAGGTTCATCTCAAATCTCTGCATGGCTATTAATATAGTCTAGGTCTTCTATCACCACCCATTTCAGATCATCAGTGGAATGTTGTACGCTAATTAAATTGTTACTCATTTTTGTTGTGGATCTGTTAATCTAATGTTAGCAACTGTGTTCACAGATGCAAATATCTTCACTTTCTTACATTTCATGCAGTTGTAAAGCAATTTACAGGGGCATTTGATCATATATATGACATGAAAATGACATGAGCAATATTACCATTTGTATGTCTACGTAGCTTCAATGTCATATTAGGCTTAAGATCTAGCAACTTTGTAGCTTTTTTTAGGTGACAGATTGAACATTATCCACACGGATAGAGTATGGATCAATGGGTCATTTAGATTTCTCTCTCTCTTGTGGGAGAAGTGTGGTTCCAGAAAATCAAACACTCCTGAATTCACCATCTTCCAATTTTTGCTTATCAGTTTCTTCTGATGGTTAGAAGCTGAACTGAAAGTTGTTACACAGGTTAATAGATCCTGATCTAGAAGCTTTGGTAATTCCTGCAAGAGTACCTCTCTGTGCTGACTTCTCGCTCCATTGTAGCATTTGCCAAGGATGTGTGTGGGGTAATTTCTATATTCCAGTTTTGTAGTCAATGCCTTGGGCTGGCTCTTGAAGTCCTTTACATCAGTAAAATTCCATCTGATGCGAGGCTGTAGGGTAAATGTTCTTCCAGTGACCGAGGGTGAAAGCAATTGAGCAATAACAGGTTATTTTTGTCTGTAGGTTTATAGTAAGTCCTAGTGCCAAATTGGAAACATTCAACAAAGAGTGTGATGTCTAAGAAGGGCAAAGAGTTTTTACTCATTTGGCTGGTGATTTTGACATACCAGTCATGCATGTTCAGCCAGAAATTCCTGAGCTGTCAATTCATCTCCTTCCCATACAATCAGGATAGCATCTATATATTGTTTACATAGTTTGATCTTCTGTTCGTATGGGTTGGATTCTTTCAGGATGTTGTCCTCCTCAAAGCAGCTGACATATATTCCCACCAGACTTGGGGCAAAAGTGCTGCCCATAGAAGTCCCATGGATTTGAAGATATTAGGTGTTGTCAATTTCAAGTAATTCTCTGTGAGTGCCTTCCTAAAGCATTCCAAATCGAAGTACCTTGGGGTTCAATAGTGCCATTTGGTCTTGAAAAGGATCTGTACAATTGTGTCTATAGTTGCATTTTGTGAGAGGCTAATATAAAGGCACTTGATGCCTAAACCTATCAGGAGGTTCCTCTCCGGATCAAAGGACAGGCCTTGTAGTACCCTGTGGACATCTCTTGTGTCCTTCAGGTATGTAGGTGTTTGTTGAACCAAGGATCTGAGAAACAAATCTGCAAATTGGGAAAGTAGTTCAAAAATCGAGCCGAATACTGAAACAATTGGGTGCTCTGGTGGGGGATCCCTATTCTTACGAATTTTGGGAAGTGAGTAAAAGCATGGAACTTTAGGTGGCTTGGCACCTAGAAAAAACACTTCTTTCTTGGAAATCTGTTACTCATTTTTGCTTCTTCCACCATCACTGTAATAGCTCTTCTGAGCCTTTCTGTTGGGTCTTGTCTAAAGATTTTGTAATATCTGGCATTATTCAAAAGGTCTGTGCATTGTCTTTTATAATCATCTTTTTTCAATAAAAGGATGTCACAACCTTTATCTCATGGATTTCTCATGAGGTCATCATTTTCTTTGAGTGCCTATAGAGCTTGTCTTTCTGCTATGGTCATGTTATCAAATGTCTTGATCTTAGAGACTTCCATGGTTTTAATTTCTTTATAGATGGACTGTTGGAAGGGACAAAATGTAGAGCTGACTCTCAAATTAGTATTTCCTTCATCTATCGTACTCTCTTTGTTGTTAAAGAATGCTTTGAGTTTTAATTTGCAACACAATTCAGATATTTCTCTGTGTAGGTGGAATCTGTTGAATGTCTGTGTGGGGATAAATACTAAGCCTTTATTCAAGACAAAAACCTGTGCATCACTCAAGGATATCTCTGCTAGGTTAAACGCAAGTGTTGTTGCTTGTCCCCGGGTTCTGTTCCTTGGGTTTGCTCCTCATCATGATGGCTGCATTGCCTGTGTTGGTGTCGTCCCACCTGACCTCTTTTCTTTCTTGCTTGCTTTTGCTGTTGGCCTCGCCCTATAAAAGGAAATGGTTGCCTAAAAAGGAAATGAGGTGGTTTGGCTGGACTCCTATGAAAGGGAAAAAAGGTTGAGGTTACGCACTCCACAGTTGTTAGTGTGGGTTAGGTTGTGGTGTGCACCAGAGATATCACTCCCGACAAGGTGTGGTATCGTTGCGCTCGATAGTAGCCAGCACCTTAATACGCTACCATCGAGCGCAACCAATCCAGAGGGGTCTCCGAATCCCGCTGAAGCCACTACTTTGCAAGAACAGCTCCAAATTTGTGGATAGATGGTTCGCCATCTTAAATAAATGCTTGCTAGATCTAATTCTTTTAATTGTGGATGAGCTTTCTAAAGCTCTAGAGGATTTAAACAGAGACATTGAACAATGTAAAAAGGATTTATCTGACATGTTAACCAAGGAGGAACTGACCAATATCCTGGAGGACACAGCCGTACAACTGGATAAACACACACGAGAAATCAATGAGCGTAAGATACGCAACATACAGAAGGGATACTATTGACTATAAATTAGGGGAAGTTTACTCCTGGGCTGAGGTCTACGCCAAACGTCGTCAAAGCAAACCGTATAAAACAAATACTGAAACTGAGACATCTTCCTCTGAGGATGATGCACGTACCAACATCAGCAGAACTGGCCCACAACAACCCTCCACGAGCAGGGAATCAACACTCAGTACATCCACTTCTGCTGCAGTTCCTTTTTTAGAAGAAGGCTTAGGAGAAAGAGACGACCCCGGAGGAGCCAAAGGAAAAGACAAAGAAAAGGAGAAGGAGATAGAACGAGACACCCGGAGTACCACAGCGAACAAGAAACTGAAGGAGTTGAAGAAGAGATGAACCTCGTAGTTAATATCTCATCACATGTACTTACTGAACAAGAAAAATCTGTTCTACAAAAAGGCACTTCTTTTGTTCCCACCAGCCATACCAACGAGCTTGAGTACGTTTATTCAAATTGATGCGTAACTTACGACTCAGACACTACTTTGAAAACATCCTACCAGTGACAGAAAGTGATCAAGTTGATCAACTCCAAGTCCTACGCTGCAAGAGTACCTTCATTGCACCTACTAGCCACAAGTCATTCGACATTTTTGAAAATCTTGTGAGGAACGACATCACAGGTTTGAATTATCAACGAAATTCCAGACACAATAACATGACGAATAAGGAATTTGCCATACTGAACAATTTAGCCAAAAATACTGGAATTACCTACCAATCTGCAGACAAGGGAGGAGCTTTGGTCCTAATGGACACTGATTATTACAGAAACCAAGTGAATGAACATCTTTCTGACCACAACACTTATCAAGCCATTCAATACAATCCCACCAAACAATTCACTGAAGTCTTGGTCAACATTTTATCGACGCGATACAAAAGGGGATGATGGACGGAGCGTTTCAGCAAATCAAACACACACCCCCAGTCAACTGATCTGGGTTTAATCCATCACCATTCTTTAGCCCACTCAGCCACCCCATTTCAGAGCCACACTTAGGGCGAACAAAGCGATACAAAAGGGGGGGTATGCTCAGACGTGAGTCCCAGGCTCTCCACACCACTGGAGTCAAGCTATCCAGGCTGATGAAGGCTGATAGCCAGAAACCGGTCCTTGGATGCTTGATTCCGGTCTGGGAAAGACATGGCTTGGTAGTTCGGACTGGACTGTTCCCATGAGGCACAGGGTCAGAGCTGATTTGCATATAGCCAGTGTCTAACCCAGGGTGGTGTGGAGTGCAAAAAAATGATGGATTTAGGCCCAGATCCTTGTACTGGGGTGAATTTATGACATTGTTCTACATTCTGTCCCTCAACTGTGTTTTTTGCAACATTTTATCTACAGCACATGAGAATGGCATCATTAATCAGAAGACTGTAAAGTTTTTGACTCCTAAGAATCCTAGAACTCCCAGCATGTACATGCTACCTAAGATTCACAAAAGTTTGACACATCCACCATTCAGGCCAATTGTTTCAACCCGCGGAAGCATCCACGAATCCACAGGAAAATTAATAGACAAATACCTACAACCTTTTGTTCAACAGTCACGCACGTATGTTAAAGACACTACAGACTTTTTACATCATATCAGCAACATCATTTTTGAAGAAGAAGATCCTATCTGGCTTTGTTCTATTGATGTAAAATCACTTTACACCAGTATACCGACTTGGGTATGGAAGCCATTGAGAACATGTTATTGCACTCTGACTTGGTTACTGACTTGCAAATCTTCATAATGCAATTAATGCATTTCACACTTTATCAAAGCTACTTTCAATGGGAGGGCCAGCACTTTGTACAGTTGTCCGGTACTTCTATGGGCAACTGTGCCGCGCCGGTCTATGCCAATGCATTTATGAAGTATTTTGAGGAAAACAACATACTGAACCTCAATTCTTGGAAGAAACATGCCAGGATTTTCCTAAGATATATTGATGACATCTTCGTCTTGTGGCAGGGAGATCATGAATCATTGAATAATGCACTACTACAATTGAATAACATCAATGATCGTATTCAATTCACTCACAAGTTTGACCAAGAATCAATCACCTTCCTTGATGTCAAAATTACCCATGTTAAAGATCATCTTGAAACTGACCTATATAGGAAATCCACTGACAAGAATAACACTTTGCATTACAAATCTTTTCATCAGACAGCCTTGAAAAATCACTTACCGTTTTCTCAATTGCTTCGGGTTAAACGGATTGTATCTGAAACCACTAAGTTTGAACAACAGGCCACTACCATGATCAGACAGTTTGAACAAAGAGGTTATCCGCAAATTATTCTTAAAAACGCCAAAGAACGTTGTGACAAATTGAGTCGTCAAGAGACACTGACTTTTAAAAACTACCAGCAAAAGACCTGTGGTCGTATCCAAATATTCAGTCAACTCGAAAGCATTTAAAACATCTATACTTAAACACTGGTCAATTATAGACACTGAACCCGATTTTAAGCATATTTTTCAAGGCCTACCATTATTCGCCTACAAAAGAGGTCACAACCTTAAAAAAATCATCACCAAACCTCAACAAACAACTTCCACTATCTATAAAGGTAATCAACCTTGTTTAAATTGCAAAAACTGTAACAATCTCATCAGAGGGCCAGTCATGAAACACCCCATGAAAGGGACAAGCTTAAACTCAATGCCACATGTGATACTGAAAATGTGGTGTACATTATCAAATGTCCTTGTGGATTGATCTACACCGGAAAAATGTCACGCAAGTTGAAGAAACGAATTAATGAGCACAAAAGCAACATCAGGACTCAAAACCTCAAATCTTCTGTAGCAGCTCACTTTAAAGAATTAAGACACAATATCAGCCAATTATGTTTCGCTGCTGTTGAAGTGGTGCCCAAGCGCGATGACAGAGACAATAACAATTTTCTCCTGCAAAGGGAAAATCACTGGATACAATTTCTGCAATCTTTCAAACCTTTGGGTTTAAATGATCGGATGGAATTTTTATGTTATCTATGAAACCATGAATTACCTGTATTTCTTTATATTTGCTTCTTACATGTGCTGCTTGCATCTGATTCAGTATTCTTTACACATTTCATTCAATTTCCTATATTTGGGCACAGTTGATATACTTATTCATCTTTATTTTTAATTTCGTTCCTACTATTTTTGTTCGCTTCTAACTTTCCTACACGCGCCGTCACAAGATGGCCACCATCAAACTCGTCCTCTTTCAATGTCCACATTTCTAGTCTGTTTTCAACTTTCACTATTTCCTGAATACGAACTCACGCATTGGTGTGAGGATAGCTGAACGGCGTTGACATGCTGTTCGTCTTGAACCTAATAGTAAGTTTGTCCGTTAGTTGCCAACATGTTCATTTAACTAACCGCACTTTGTTGCGCGGTACTTCCAGCTCGTTTTATTTTGACTCACGTCTTTTTCGCTTTCGGCACAGACTTTAATCTGGACATAACTTCCGGTATACTTTTCTATGTCTCACTATTTTCCAGCATCTACGATTCCTGCATCTTATCATGTCTATGTTTCCTACACCTTTTTCGACTAACTTGATACATTCGATATTTGTTTTATGCTAACATGGTGAACTTATAGTACTTATGGTTTGCGGTTTCCATTGATTACCATTTGACTATCCATTTCTTTGACTATCCACTTCTCATTCCGTTGCTTTTTGATTACTCGGCTCAATGTCACCCGCTATGGGAATTCACATTTATTGTTCATTTGATTGTGATATAATTATGGTTGAATCAGTAATCACTATGCAGTACGCTGTTCATCAACTTATTTGTCATTTTTAAATATGTTTGTGCAATATGACACTTGACAAGATCCTACATATATTTTTTCTATATTGTTTTCAGATTACCCCTGACGAAGGAGTTTAATAGTCCGAAATGCATTGGGTGAACTCTCAATGATTTTTTCGAACAGTTTGGAAATTCAAGGATGTTAAACTAACAATCTGCTAAATGATGTAAACAAATTCCTGTGGATAAAACATGGAATAAATTGTGATGGAAATCACGATTTCTTGAAGTTTGATTATAATTCCTCAGAACGTCTTTACGTCCAATTGGTTGTGCTCAGAGAGACAGCACTTATCTCAAGTGTCTCAGCCTATTTCTCCTATGAAAGGGTTCATCCATGCTTCAAAATGTGGGGGAAATGTTTGATAATGTGGGGTTGGTTGAAATGGTTCTTGCCAGAGTTGTTGCCTGCCTCAATCTCTTCCTCTGTTTCTACCTCTAAATCTACGTTGTCCTCTAGCTTCCTTGTTGCCACTCCAGCTACTTGAATCTGTGGACCTACAAAATACACCTAATTATGTAAAGTGGTTCGGAAACGTAAGCTACAAGGCATTGGTCCATATCATCTGCAGAACAAATGCAAACCATCCAGTAGTTGAGAATTAGATCTAGCCATAATTGAAGATTTTATGTTTCAGTCTTTGTTATTGAAAAATGTAAATAGATTTTACAATATATTCAACCTGTTCAATGCCAGTAAGAGGCGCTTTGCTAGATCTCCTTCATTCTGTATCTCATTGACAGGCTAAGATATGAAGGAACCAGTCTACTGTCAAAATGCTCTCGTACATATTAGGGATCAATGAGGTTGCTGAGAAGAGTGAAGTGAAAGTCTGTAGCAGCAGAAAAACAAGTGAATGGCTACAATCTGTTTGAGTCCTCAATGAGAATATGACAATCTAGCCATTTTATTGGTTAGATTAGTAAATGCTCCAAGATGGGATCGGATTTATTAGCACCTTTGATCAAGATTTCCTTTTGTCATTTAATAATTGCAGCAAACAATAAATGTATCGGTATGGTCAGGCTCCAAGTATACATTCTGTTTCTGTTTTATATAAAGACACATTTATCTTCATTTGTTATTTGCATAGGAATTATGTAGACATGCCTAATGCTAGTTTATAACAAAAAGAAAGATACAATAAATATAATAAAATGTGAATGTATGTACACCCCACTGAGTGACTGGTTGTTTACAATTGTAACCTACTAAGTACACTGCAGTTCTAGTGTGTTTCTATAGCTACGAACTTTACACTATTGAGTTTGTTCTATGCAGTACAGTCCTCCCATAATTTCAGCAACATCAAAGTTTCAATCAACCGAGTAATTGTGTGACCTCCTGTTTCATCAAACATTTGTGTTATAGATTGCTATAACAGCACAATGAAGACAACTCTTATTCTTCATTTCTTATGTATTGTTGCTGATTTTGACTTGCCTTGGCTAGTTCAAGATATTTATTGGGCTGTCATCAGGACCAAAAAGGACTCCTTCCTACTTTAGCTTTTTATATTCTCTTATTTTAATTAGGAAAGGTTTCATAGTGTGTTAAAAATCAGCTTCAGGAAAGATGTAGTGCTTTACAATTTTCTGGTTATGTGCCGTGGTCGTATAAGACACCCCTTTCCTGTCAGCATCTGCTTATCCTTCGCAGAATTTCTATCTGTAGATTGACTTTACGATCCAATGGCAGATGATAGAATGTCTTGGGTCAATTTGTGTTGTGCTTGACATGCATCTATAGCTTCCCTAGTGACTGCTACTCACATTGTATTGGATATATGTCAGAATGTCGTACACAGGAATAACATCTCGCATAAATATTGTGCTGTAAACATCACTGGGTGTAGATGTTTCATTAACAACTCCAATGAAGTAATAATTTTAGTAAATTATATTTAGGAGGAGTTGTTTATTTTAGAGGGTATTAGGACTATGATTACCTCTCCAATGTATCTATTACAATCACTTCAGCCCTAATGCAATTAATGTATTGGACCTCTCCTCCACAACTGCAGCATTCAGAATGCCTTTCTGCTGCAAAAAGGAAACAACTATGAAAAACAAACGGAATGAACATCTTCAAATCAGCAGAAACATTTATAGGGGTTTCAAGCATATGTATGCTGAAATTCAACCTCCATGTAGCTCAACACCACTATTAGGTGTAAATTAGATAATTACTGTGTATGTAGTTGTGACAAAAGTTGAGAGTTAATGGTAATCGCCTTATATGACATGGTAATTATTTATTTATTTATTTACACTGAATCCATAACAAGTGGCAATCATAATCTATTACATAGATAGCTTGACATTCAACAACAAGATCATACACGACATAACACATTTGCAATATTAGGGCTATCAATTACAAAGACAATACATAGAAAAGAAAAAGAAGTAAAAAAATATATGCAACGTAAAAATCATACCAAAGTATACAAAGAACTTACTAGAAGAGACTCTCACTGCATATGCCCTATCATGGACCTCCATATCTGCGTGCCTAATTTTTGCTTTTTTATTGATTTCAAACAATAGAGGCTAAACTCTAAATTAAAAGTATTATAAAATTTGGTGTCTGCCACATCTCGAATGAGGGGGCTTTCTGCTGCAGCCAGACTGACGCTACCCGCAGCCTTTCTACTACCATGGCTATGAATATTAAATATCTAAATGGGTAGCCTGGTTGACCTTGTTTGAGAGTATTGCCAACTCCTGTTAACATTACATCCATTGTTATATGAATGTCGACTCCTTTAATTTCAGACAAAAACCCCTCAACATGGCCCACTCTTTGAGTTAAATAAGTACAATCATAAAAAATTAACTGTGGGCAAAAAATCCGTTCCGCTCGCGTAATTTGCGGATTTTCGGCAATTTCGCGATCCGCGAATCTAGCGAAATTGCCCAAAAAAACGCAAATCCGCTCACTAGCGGATTTTTGTTTTGGCCCATAGGAAGCTCTTACAGTTAAGGCAGGTGCTCGAGTTGAAGCTAACTTTGTAACCATTTTAGAATGGCGACGGCAAGCTGCCAGAGTTGAAGTTGCTTACCTGCATGTTGGAACTTCAACTCTGGCAGCTTGCCGGCACCCTTCTAAGATGGTTACAAAGTTAGCTTCAACTCGGGCACCTGCCTTAACTCTATAAGTGCTTCCTGTGGGCAAAAATTAAACCTCAACAGGAAGACTTACAGATATAAATAAAGCAGGTGCCCGAGTTGAAGATCAAATTCAGTAACGTTTTAATCAGCCCAAAACATTAGTGAGCACGGTCGAGGCTGGGTAAGTGTGCTTTAACCCCATATCTGCCGTCGAAAATTAGCTGTAATACTCGAGGGAGGTCTTTGAAGCCCTGAGTTTCTCGAGCGCAACCCCCGTGTAGGTCCTGTGACCAGGAGGCTGCTTTCTCCTCACCTGCTGCCCTGCTCGCTCTCTGACCCTTTATACACAAGAGGCATGTTGACACGCATAGAAGCCCTGCTCGTTTGGCCCCGCACCACACACTAGCAGTATCAAACGTCTTCCTTCCCTTTCCCAACTATGATGGACAGCTCACACAAGGGACCTCGGCGCCTTTTGGCGCGGTGGCAAAGTTACAGGCACACATGGTCAGTGGAGACAAATCTTCTGGCCCTTTAGGCAGCTGCAGTGTAGGAAAAGCACTTTACATTTACCCACGAGGTAGCACTTACTGGATTAGCTAGTAGAAAGTACTCCAGTTGATTAGAGGTATTGCACAAAATGGTGGCATCTTCGTGGATAACTATGCAGGGTAGGATTCATTCTGGTACGAGGCTCCTGTCACAAAAATTAAACCTCAACAGGAAGCACTTACAGATATAGCAGGTGCCCGAGTTGAAGCTCAAATTCAGTAACGTTTTAATCAGCCCAAAACATTAGTGAGCACAGTCGAGACTGGGCAAGTGTGCTTTAACCCCATATCTGCAGTCGAAAATTAGCTGTAATACTCGAGGGAGGTCTTTGAATTCCTGAGTTTCTCAAGCGCAATCCCCGTGTAGTTCCTGTGACCAGGAGGCTGCTTTCTCCTCACCTGCTGCCCTGCTCGCTCTCTGACCCTTTATACACAAGAGGCATGTTGACAGTGACACGCATAGAAGCCCCGCCCGTTTGGCCCCGCACCACACACTAGCGGTATCAAACGTCTTCCTGCCCTTTCCCAACTATGATGGACAGCTCACTCAAGGGACCTCGGCGCCTTTTGGCGAGGTGGAAAAGTAACAGGCACACATAGTCAGTGGAGACAAATCTTCTGGCCCTTTACGCAGCTGCAGTTTAGGAAAAGCACTATACATTTACCCAACGAGGTAGCACTTACTGATTAGCCAATAGAAAATACTCCAGTTGAGTAGAGTGCAAATCGCAAAGAAATCCGCAAGTTCGCGGGAACATCCGCGAATTCGCGGATTGTTTTGCGATTTTGCGCGAATTTTCAGACCGCAGACCCGCAAAATTCGCCCATATATGCATATTAGCCTTCTTCATTGCACACCTAAAGCTCTTCCCATCATTTGATCTCCCCACTTCATCGTCCTCCCCGGTGTATGGTACAAATTAAATAATGTCTTGAAATGTGGGACTTTCAAGTTGGCTGACACCAAGATTTTCCCCACAATGTGAATTAATTGCTGCATATACATGCCTTCCTGTCCCAACCAAGCAGATAATTTTCTATCTTGAATTTCCAAATCATCCTGTTTCGTATCAATTATTAAACCATACATTACCCCAATTTTAGCCCCTCGTTTAATTGCCTCCACTAGAGGGTTAGTTTCTATCCCCCTCTGCTTCTGATGTTTCCATAAATAATCTCAAATTTGTAAATACTTTAAAAAGTAATTTTTTTGCAAACTAAATCTGTCAGCTAAGGTTGAAAATGAAACAAGTACCTCTTCCTGAAATAAATCTCCAAATTGCCTAATACCATTAACCCTCCATTTCTCCATTCTTAAATCCCAAAATATAGCAGGTAGCATTAGTGTGGAATTTGTAGGGGTATAAAAAAATATCCTCAATATATCTAACATCTTCTGAACTGACCTCCAAACCTTATATGCTGAACAACCTTAAATCTTGTTTTCTTGAAGTAGCTTGGCTCCACAAATTTAAATAAACAATTTCTAACAGCTGACCCCACCAGCATCTAATATATTGATGGTGTTTCTGCAGGTGTGCGCACTTCCTCCCCTGTTGGAAATATCCTCATATTTTGAAGGAGACACACATAAAAAGTGAAGTTTGGTACGGAACACCCCCAAGGTCCCCCCCACCCCAGTAACGTGGTAACATCATAAACTTAAAGGCCCAGCGAGATTTCCTTTGCTCCCACAAAAACCTATCACCTATAGATTGCAATTTCAATAATTGCATTTGCATCAACTCTAATGGTACTGCCCTAAAATAATACATAACTTTGTACCTCCCCACCAGTGAAAAATGCAAGCACACAAACCGATCCAGTTGTTGTTGAATCCCTGCAACTATACCTCCCCAATTAACTTCTATTAATTCCTGCAGAGACATCCTGATTTTAATACCCAAATACATAGCTTCCTCGGTTACCCGAACATCTCTGGGCCATGCCTCTTTCCTACAGACAATCTGAGTTTTTATTGGGTTTAATTTATACCCTGATACCTCCCCAAATAGTGATCCAAGCTCTCTATCTCTAACACAGCTTGCTCAGAGGTCGCCACCGCAATATAATCTGCATAGGCTAACACCCGCACCTGGCATTTCCCACAGATCATAGAGCTGATCTTATTACTCTTTTCAATCATTACCAGAAACGGTTTAATAGCAGGGACACCGCTGCCTTGTCCCCCTACTTATATACACAGGCTCAGATTCCTTGCCCATTACACAGATCCTAGCTGTCGGTGATTTATCCGTGATATAGCCTGGGCCAAACCCCATCTTCCGCATAACTGCCCATAAAAAAGGCCAGGAGACACGGTCATGCTCTTTTTCTGCATCAAGAAGAATCAACCCTAGCTTGCTTTGGTGTATGCTAGCAAAATCTATCAAAGTAACTACTCTATTTATATGGTTGAACATGCTCCTGCCACATATAAATTCATGCTGATAGATGGACACCAGGGGGGTGATAACTCGCGCAAGTCTAGTTGCAAAGATTTTAGCATATATTTTGCCATCCACGTTTAACAAAGAAATTGGTCTATAAGACCCTGGCAAGTTTGAAGGTTTATCTTTCTTTTTAAAAACTACTATGTTAGCCTCGTCCCATGATGGTGGCGGGTTCCCAGACTGAGCCTCTTGGAATGTAACAAACATGTCCTCCTTAATCACTTGGAAAACATTTGATAGACTTTAAGTGGTAATTTGTCTGGTCCCGCTGCTTTTCCCTTAGCCAATGACCCTATTGCCCTCAAGCTCTTCCATAGTTATCGGGGCGTCAAGTGCTTCGAGTTCCTCTTGTCTTAAACCTGCAGACTCTAATTATTGAAGAAATACATTAATAGCTTGCTCATTACTTGCATTCTGCATCTACAGCTCTTTTTAAAAAGAGTGAAATACTCCAAAAATGCCCTCCATAGTTTCTGTTTCCAGCTAGATTCCCCAGTGCCGTTGTTTTTTTTGTAGAGATTGTTTAGCTTGTAACCTCTGTGCCAGACAACGGCCAGTAGCTTCACTGTATTCATACCTCTCCTCCTTATATACCTTATATTGGCTAGTGATTTCCTTACTCCGCAGCCCATTAATTTTTGCTTTACAGCAGGCTATTTTAGTTTGTATTTCCTTAACCTCTCCTCTCCTCCTTATTCCCTGCATAAGTTTCTGCTCCACTTTCCTTAGATCATCCAAAAGCCCCTGTATCATAAACTGTTGTTGCTTCTGCTTAACCAACCAATAACTGCGTGTCTCACCTCTCAAACCAGCCTTCAAAGCATCACATACCAAGGCACTAGAGGTAGACCCTCTATTTATATCATCAAGTTGTTTGACCCAGGTTTTCATGTGATCAACAAACAGGCTAGCCAATAGAAGTTTCCTATTGAAATTAAAGGCTCTACCGATCTTCTTTAGACTGTTAGTATAGACATCCAATAACAGTGGACCATGATCTGCCGTAATCCTGGGCCACAGCTGTAACTATTTTTACCCCACAATAAGTATTTTTGACATAAAGACATAATCAAGCCTAATTAATTTGTGATGAGGATATGAATAGAAGGTTTTGTGATGAGGATATAAATAGAAGGTATACCCAGGGTCTGGATAATTTAAGTTGGACCATACGTCAACCAATCAGGGATCACTTATAAGCTAATGTAAATCTTTAAAAAGCCTGGGTTTCTGAACCTCATATTTTTTATCACTCAACTCCCACTCGTGACCTTCCACATGGATGATAAAATCCCCACATAAAATCAACGGGGTATCCTGCAAGGCCAACTCGACATTTAACCCTTCTAATATTGCACTTCATCAAAATTGGATCTATATACTGTGCATATTACCACCTTGGTGCCGCCTACTAAATATTATGCAATAGCCCACCTGCAAAAATTGTCTACCGATTTCATCCCAGTCCCACAGATTCCTTGTTGGGCCAAAATCGCCACACTTCTATTTGTAGTACTCTGTTGGGATGCCACAAATAATGTAAATCCAAGCTCCTTTAATACTATACTTTTGCCACAGGCTAGCCAATAGAAGTTTCCTATTGAAATTAAAGGCTCTACCGATCTTCTTTAGACTGTTAGTATAGACATCCAATAACAGTGGACCATGATCCGCCGTAATCCTGGGACACACCTGTAACTATTTTTGCCCCCACAATAAGTATTTTCGACATAAGGACATAATCAAGCCTAATTAATTTGTGATGAGGATATGAATAGAAAGTTTTGTGATGACGATATAAATAGAAGGTATACCCAGGGTCTGGATAATTTAAATTGGACCACACGTCTACCAATCAGGGATCACCTATAAGCTAATGTAAATCTTTAAAAAGCCTGGGTGTCTGAACCTCATATTTTTTTATCACTTAACTCCCACTCTTGACCTTCCACATGGATGATAAAATCCCCACATAAAATCAACGGGGTATCCTGCAAGGCCAACTCGACATTTAACCCTTCTAATATTGCACTTCATCAAAATGTGATCTATATTATCTGCATATTACCACCTTGGTGCCGCCTACTAAATATTCTGCAATAGCCCACCTGCCAAAATTGTCTACCGATTTCATCCCAGTCCCACAGATTCCTTGTCGGGACAAAATCGCCACACTTCTATTTGTAGTACTCTGTTGGGATGCCACAATTAATGTAAATCCAAGCTCCTTTAATACTATACTTTTGCCCCAGGGTATGTATGTCTCCTGCAGACACAAAATATCAGGTTTCATTAATCGTAAATCAGCCACTACCTGTTGCCTTTTATCAATATTATTCAGGCCACACACATTGAACGAACAGATACATAACCCATGAGTTATTGTTTTACCCGCCATTCCTTAAATTTGAATTTTAATGGTTTTCTAAAGCGCTCTGTTACCGGGGCGGTTTCCTGGCGCTAAGTAGCGGTAAGCCGGAGGGGACGAATGCGGGTGCTAGACTGCTGGGGGTCTGGGAAACAGGAAAGTTTTGAGGAGTTTACGGAATTCCACGTAGGAAGTGGAAGCTCTGAGGGCAAAAGGTAGGGAATTCCAAAAAGAGGGGGCTAGGACCGCAAATCTCGTCCCCCCAGACCTCCGCTTCCTAAAGCGAGGAACTGTCAGTAGAGCTTGGTTGGAGGAACGGAGCTCTCTGGCCGGGAGGTAAGGAGATATAATCTCACAGAGGAAGGCAGGGGCTGTCCCAGATCTGGCCTGGTAAGTCATGCAGTCCAGCTTGAAGAGGGCCCTCTCCTTCACCGGTAACCAATGCAATGATTGCAACAGGGGAGTGGTGTGGTGAAATTTAGGGAGTCCATAAATCAGGCGAGCAGCCTGATTCTGAATCTGCTGAAGTCGGTGGATCAGATAGTCTGGGGCGCCATTGTAGACCACATTCCCATAGTCAAGGCGCGATAGCACCATGGCCATGAGGATGAGCTTAAGGGCGGGAACGGAAAAAAAACGGGAAACCTTACGGATAGTGCGAAGGGAGAAGAAGCAGGAGGACACCACCGAGTGAACCTGAGTGTGAAGCGAAAGCTGGGAGTTGATAAAGATGCCGAGGGTTTTGACCTTGGGGACCGGGGAGGGAGGGGAACCAAGAGAGTCAGGCCAGAAAGATGGGGACCATGGGCTGCAACCACCCCCAGTCAAAACCAACTCTGTTTTGTCGGGGTTTAACTTGAGGTGGTTGCAGTTCATCCAGTTTTAGATGAAGAGCATCACCCTCTGAAAGTTCCAGGCGGAAGAAGGGGAGTGAGAAAGGTTAAAAATAAGTTGGAGGTCATCGGCGTAATTGAACACCGAGACCTCCATCTGCTGTAAAGCAAAAATGAGGGGTGAGATGTATAAATTAAATAACAAGGGGGACAAAGAGGAACCCTGGGGAACGCCGCATGTCACTCTGCGAGGGGGGGCGGCAAAATCTGCCAGGTGGACTGCCTGCTCCCTGTCCGTTAGAAAGGAACGGAGCCAGGCATGGGCCGTGCCCCTGATGCCCGCCGCCTCGAAACGGTTCAGAAGAATGTCGTGATCCACCGTGTCGAACGCGGCGGACAGATCTAAGAGGACCAAGGCCTGGGGGGTGCAGATGTCAGTGCCCTCCCTCAGTTTGTCCATCACTGACACTACCACCTTCTCGGTTGAGTGAAGTGGGCGGAAGCCTGCCTGACGGGAGGAGAGGCGGCCTGTAGACTCCACAAAGGAACTCAGAGTGCAGGTGACATGAGCCTCTGAGACCTTCACCAGATAAGGGAGCAAGGAGATGGGGCGATAATTGGCAGGTAGGGAAGGATCAGCGCCTAGCTTTTTTAAAATAGGGATAATAACTGCAGATTTATGGGCAGTTGGGACAATACCAGAATTGAGGGAGTTATTGATTAAAGTGAGAGGGGGGGAGTAACAACTGGAAAAGATCTCTTTAAGGGCGAATGCCGGTCCGATGTCATGCGGTGAGCCCGATTTGACCCGAGCCAGTAAGGGGAGAAGGGTGTCCCGTGTCAGAAGGGGGAATTGAGTAAGAAGTGAGGCGTCGGCATGCGGGTCCACAGTGGACAGGATAGGAAGTGAGGGAGGGATATTCGCCTTGATGAGAGCCACCTTCTCTATAAAAAAGGAATTGAGGGAATTGCATAGTGATTGGGACGGGGGAATTTTGGAGATCACCCTGTCAGAGGCAGCGAGCTCGTGCACCGTGGCGAATATTTCCTTCGATTGATTTGCAGCTGTCAAGATCTTACCGGAGAAGTACTCAGCCTTAGCCGTTAATATGTCATGTTTATATTCCTTGAGTACAAGGCAATACTTGGCTTTGAGAAGGGGGCAGTAGGTGCGTCGCCAAGCTCGTTCCGCTCTGCGCGCCTCCAGCTTCTTAACTTTAAGAAGGGGGGAAAACCACCTGTTAGCAGCGTGGACTCGCTTAATGGCTACTTTCTTAAGGGGAACAATGCTGTTGCATGCCTTTTGCAGCCAGATGTTGATGGCTGTGAGCTGAGTGGGAAGAGAAAGATCACAAAGCTCTGGGCAAGATCCCGCGAGGGAGGAGCAGACATCAGGGAGGACGGCCTTATCCCACTTCCTAAACCAGGTGTTTTTAGGCAGGGGGGGTTTAGGTGGACGACCAAGGTTCAGCGCAAAGGAGATGAGGAAATGGTCTGACCAAGGGCAGGGCGAAACGGTGGGGGGGTTGGTAGGGATGTTAAGGGTCCATATTTGGTCGAGTTGATGACCTAAGGTATGGGTAGGTGTGGAAAGCTGGGGAAGAAAATTGAGACTAGTGAGCAAGGCAGAGAACTCCTTAGATCTAGCGTCCTCGGCCGGATCACTAGGCCAATAGTTTAGGTCCCCGAGGAGCAAGACTGCTGCGTTGTTTACCACTAAGGTGGCCAAGAGATCCTCAAGAGAACTGAGGAATTGGGGGGTGGACTGGGGAGGACGATAAATCAGAACACAGGTCAGGGGAACCCCAAATGAAGTGGAGCGGACTACTAAATAGTCCACAGCGGGGATGGGGGGAGAGGAGAGTGTGTGAAAATGAAAATCGGTGTGAGTGATCAGGGCTACGCCACCTCCTGTCTTGCCCCCAGGGCGGTCCATTCTAATGGCTGAGTAGGTCGGGGGCAGCGTGGCTAGGAGGCTCGGAAGGGAGTCATCCCTGAACCACGTTTCAGTGAGAAACAATAGGTGGGGTTGACGGGAGTCGAGCAGATGAAATAGCTCATGCTGGTGCGCGACCGCCGACCTGGTGTTCAGGAGGATCGCATTGATGGTGGACTGGGGGGGGGGAAAGAGGGGTGGGAACAGGGAGAGGTGACGAGTAAGCGAAGGGAGGAAAAACCTCAAGCGACTGATGTGATGGCAGAGCAGAGCATGGCTGTGTAAGGGGAGATCTGCATAGTCCAAGAGAGGAGATACGCTCCAACACTGTGAGGGATGGTGGGCGCGGGTGACACAATAAGAGCATAGTGGCCGGGAGATAACTAATGACCGGAGGAGCAGAGTAGCCGGCCCCTGGCCCCGGCCAGCCGCGGACGGGCGCAGACGGGCTTAACTCAGGCGCAACTCCGGCGCGAAGTCGGCGCGCCCGCTGCGCTCGTCCGCTGCGCTGACGCATATGAAGCGTTTAAGTAGGCAGATGCGAGGGGGGTGGGCGGAGTTAACAGGGCGGGTTGGGAGGCGGGTTAAAAAAGACCCAAACAAGCCAGCCGCTCGTGGTCAGCGGGGCGAAGGACTGCTTGCAATCAGCAGCAGAGAAAGTAAATAATTAAAACCAAACGTGCACACAGCCTCGCGCTAGCCCTCTGCCACCGGGCTTACGCGCAACACTGAGGCCAGGGAGAGAGAAGCCTAAGTAGGCAGATGCGAGGGGGGTGGGCGGAGTTAACAGGGCGGGTTGGGAGGCGGGTTAAAAAAGACCCAAACAAGCCAGCCGCTCGTGGTCAGCGGGGCGAAGGACTGCTTGCAATCAGCAGCAGAGAAAGTAAATAATTAAAACCAAACGTGCACACAGCCTCGCGCTAGCCCTCTGCCACCGGGCTTACGCGCAACACTGAGGCCAGGGAGAGAGAAGCCTAAGTAGGCAGATGCGAGGGGGGTGGGCGGAGTTAACAGGGCGGGTTGGGAGGCGGGTTAAAAAAGACCCAAACAAGCCAGCCGCTCGTGGTCAGCGGGGCGAAGGACTGCTTGCAATCAGCAGCAGAGAAAGTAAATAATTAAAACCAAACGTGCACACAGCCTCGCGCTAGCCCTCTGCCACCGGGCTTACGCGCAACACTGAGGCCAGGGAGAGAGAAGCCTAAGTAGGCAGATGCGAGGGGGGTGGGCGGAGTTAACAGGGCGGGTTGGGAGGCGGGTTAAAAAAGACCCAAACAAGCCAGCCGCTCGTGGTCAGCGGGGCGAAGGACTGCTTGCAATCAGCAGCAGAGAAAGTAAATAATTAAAACCAAACGTGCACACAGCCTCGCGCTAGCCCTCTGCCACCGGGCTTACGCGCAACACTGAGGCCAGGGAGAGAGAAGCCTAAGTAGGCAGATGCGAGGGGGGTGGGCGGAGTTAACAGGGCGGGTTGGGAGGCGGGTTAAAAAAGACCCAAACAAGCCAGCCGCTCGTGGTCAGCGGGGCGAAGGACTGCTTGCAATCAGCAGCAGAGAAAGTAAATAATTAAAACCAAACGTGCACACAGCCTCGCGCTAGCCCTCTGCCACCGGGCTTACGCGCAACAACCTTAGCAAGCAATCTAACCACCTACATGTCATTTCTTCAAAGAACTCGATTATGGTCATATAAGCCATATTGCCCTCGATGTAAATTGATTTTTTTAAATCCTCCTCCCCACACCCCCAACCTACCCCTCCCCCAAGGACCCCACACACCTTCCACACCCCAAACCCAGTGCTCCCCCCCTTCACACCCTCCCTCCTCCCTTCCCCAATTACTCGGGCTATAGGGCGAATGGCCCTTGCAATGGAGTACTGGCTTAAACAAAAAAGTCTTATTTTCTTCATCCAGAACATTAACAACCGTCTGAGAGATTAAATACATTACTAAGCATGGGCGTAAAATCCGTTCCGCTCGCGGATTTTGAGGATTTTCGGTAAATTCGCAATCCGCGAACTCTAGCGAACTTGCCAAAAATTCGTAAAATCCGTGCGAAGCGGATTTTTTGCTTGCCAACTAGAATACTATACAATTTCGCGGGAGTAAATACTTGCGAACACGTAGATGCGGCGGGCAGCGACAATCTCGCAATTGCGAGATTGCAAAATTTGCAATTTCGCACAAGAAATCCACCAGCAGGCAGCATAAACCTTGAAAATTATGATTTTTATCAGAATAACTCCTCAGGTTGACATTTGCCTGCACTTTTTCTTTGCAAGGAGTCCATTTTGGGGGGTGGGGGTGGGAGGAAGTAAGTGCCCCACAGTCTCCAACTTCCTGTTCCTGTCCACCAGGCACCTCCCAGTGCTTTCTTCATGTGCTGGTCACTTTGATTTGGATCTTGACCTGGAAGGATTACTTTTGTGGATGCTGCTGGATATTTGGATTTTTGCAATACTGAAAGCACTCAGCAGGTGCAAAAGTTCAGTCTTATCATTAGTAACCATTCCCTGTAGTGCTTCCTGAGGGGCCGCTTCAGAGTTCATGTGCCTACTTGCAACTATTCTATGACCCTGCTCTGACCCTCACAGCAGGCTCAGAGAATAGCTACAAGTATACAACAAAGGTCCTGTTAAAAAAATTACACTGCAACAGAAAGCAATTACAGACAAAACTGAAAGCACTCAGCAGGTGCAAAAGTTCAATCTTATCATTAGTAACCATTCCCTGTAGTGCTTCCTGAGGGGCCCCTTCAGAGTTCAGCAAATTACAGATAAGGAAGCAGGTGCCAGCCAGACTGGAAATTTAAATTCAGTGACACATTAATCAACCCCAAATTAATACATGTCAGTTGAAGCAGGGCAGGTGTGCTTGCTTTTTTTCACCCCAATAATCTACAGTGATAAACCAACCAGAGGGTGGCAGTGATGTACCAGAGGGTAGCATGGGTGTACCAGAGGGTGGCAGTGGTAAGACAGAGGGTGCTGTGAACCTGTGATGATGAACCAGATGTAGAAACAACATAGTCGCGGCCGTTGCGAGCCGACAAGTAAGTTCGCAATTGCGAACTGGTACAGAACCCTCGCGAACTGGCAGAAATCCTTGCGAACATAAAAAAAAAAAATCCGCAAATTCGCGAGAGTTTGCGGATTTTGCGGATTGCGAATCTGTAAATACGCAAGTTCGCGGATTGCCAATTCGTAAAATCCACCCATGCTTATACATTACTAAATCCCTGCTATACGTAGATAATCCCTCATCTAAATATTCTCTTTACATCTCCCTCGAGGATGAAACAAAAATGTATACCCTCATAGTGCCCCATCACACCATGATTTAACTAGCCCATTCTTCATCATTACAATCATAAAACCAGCCAAGGAAAATATGGCTGGCATAACCTATAGGCCCCTACTAACATTTAAAGTTAAAAAGACAAGAGGTATTCCTTAGATGGTCCCTCTGATATAAAAAAAAACTGTGCTTGCCCCCTACATATTATTTTCAATGTGGCCAGGTTCAACAGAAAGACTTGTGCATCCTTGCCTTGAAATGGTGCAAATAATTGGCGTAATTGCCACCTTCTTTTCACCGTGTGGTGGCAAAAGGCAGGCCTGATGAAAAATTGTGCGCCCTTCCCTGCCCTCGTCCTAGAAGGCCTTGTAAGATCGTATACAGCCTGGCTTGCCAGGAAATTATTAAAACAAAAAAAATCTCTCTTGGTCTAAGGTCGGCCTGTCCCACTTTGGGTCTCTGTTGTTTGAATAGAAACCTGTGCGCCCTTTGCACTTCACTGGCCCAGTTCCACATGGAAAGTTCAGGGAAGGCCTCAGAAAAGAGTTCCACCACAAATTTGCAAACATCTTGGCCCTCAATTCCCTCTGGGATGCCTAACATTCTCAAATTATTCCGCTGTAGGCTATTCTCTAAATCAGCCAGCCTTAGTTGCATATCCTCCTTATGTGAACTGATAGCTTCTGTAGTCACCTTTTGGGCCCCTATTTCATCCTCAAGCGTCTATATCCGCGCCTCTGCCACATTAATTCTGTCTGTAAACTCACTACAGGCTGTAGCAATCCTCCAAACAGTGTTCTGTAGTTTCCGACAGGCAGTGTGTGTTTTTAAATTCTCAGTTTGAGTCACGACCCTATGGTCTAAAATACTTTGATAAATGGATCCCAGCGAGATTTCTTCATCCTGCTTGTCTGATAGCTCTCCCGTGGTATGGCTGGTGACTCTTTCTCTTTCAGGTGACAGCTCTAACGCAGAAGAACGATCCAACAGAGTGCTATTCCCTTCACCTAATTGCTGCCCTTTCTCCTTATACAATAAACAATGGTCCTAGGCCTGATTTAAATGTCGAGTAATCGTGATGCTTAGTTGAAATGAGTTAATTAATTCTGGAGCATGCTAGAGGAAAAATAGTCAGCTCAAGGTAATCAATACATAACTCATACAAAACAAAAGAAAGTGAAACAGACCAGATTCTGAATCCACAAGCAATTTATTTATATTGCAAGTGGCGTAAAGACATTCCCATGTTGCACGTTGGGCATGTAGAAAGGGGGTCCAGATCGTATTTAAAAGGGGGCGTCGACGTTTCGACCCGACTTGGGGCCATGCAGATAAGTTAGACCTTGGCCGTGCGGGTCTTCATCAAGAGAGGTAGGGGCAACCCAGAGGATGGGAAGGGGCTTCTGAGTACCCTAAAGAGATTAAGGTTAGAGTCAGGCTGTTGCACTATGAATTAGGTCAAAAAGTACACCATAAGGGTCTAACAAAGGCTTACCCCCTGGTGGGTTCGCATGGAATCCAATTGTTTGGGCAGGTGTAGTGGGTCACAGATGTGAGTTCTGCAAGGTAATGAACGTATGTATCAGCCCAGTGTGAACATAAAGGTAACTAATTTAAAGGGTAACATGATGCAGGCATCAGGAGATTTACCTGCACAATTCTAGAACGCTCACTCTGTGCGAGTAGGGGTAGGTCCAAACGAATGGGACACTCCTTGTCCTTATCTTGGCTTGAAATTAATTCAAAGCTGCAAGGAAAGGTGACTAAAATTAGCTAAACTGTGGTTAAAAACCCAGCGGGTGTCAGGGGAACACAGGCGGCAAAGTTTGTTATCAGATTACCTGATGCTGCAGTGAATCAGTGTCTTCCTCGGAACCGCGTCTTACAGAGGATGCAAGCGCGTTGATCCACGAGGATGTTTATACTGGGTCTACGTCGGGCCGACGTAGCCGGTAGGAATGGAAAAGGAGGAAAGACTAACCTCTGGTGGTGGCCGTCATAGTAGTGATGAGGGTGGCTGAATATTAGTGTCCCAAAATGGCTACGATATTAATTTTAACAATGTAATGCCAGGCACTCATGCTAGTAGCGCAGCGTCCGGTACGATGCAGTCCATGATTACACTGATGAAAATACAACCGCAGTATCTGATCTGGTATTCAGATATACCTGTGGGACGAGTCGCTCTTGGCAGTAGCGCAACGTCCGGTACAGTAATTTCATAGTTACGCTATTGTCAATTCGATAACCATGATGCGATTGCCACAATCCTAATCTTTGATCGTGGTGCCCAGATACACAGTTGAAAAACAAACATGACTATATCAAAAACGATGTTAGGTAGGTGAGGTAATCGGCGACGGGTGTAAAGTGTAATGATCAACTTCATTAACACATTTCCTGTTAAAACGATTGTGAGATATTAAAACAGTGTTATACAGTGGGTGTCCATTCACTAGCTAGACAAACTTCTTTACATTTTCTAAAACAATTACTCAGTATTGCATATTATACATGTTAATCAGACACAGTATACATATGGTCTATGGAAATGTAATGATCAGCATAATTAACACATTTCCTATTAAAACAATTGTGAGATATTCAAACAGTGTTATACAGTGGGTGTAGCGATGTCCACCTGCCAGTTTGACAACCTTATTTACATGTTCTAAAACAGTTCCTCAGTATTGCATTATATACATGTTAACCAAACACAGTATACATATGGTCTATGGAAGTAACTGGCTGTGAATCACGCAGACACATGCTGACTACTGATAACTATGGGGGTTTGACTGTAACAGTGAATTAACACACTCCTGGTGGTGTGCTTCAGGATCCATGTGTTACAGCCAGTGTATGTACGTAATGGATCATCCAGCCCCCAGCATGAACACCTGTCTGCTGATCTCCTCTAGTTCATTCAACCCTTTAGAGACAGTGTCCAAGGAGTGTATCCATTTGCATTCACGTTTGTTAAGTATGCTGCCTAAGTCACCACCTCTAAGGTTTGGCTTAACTTTCTCAATGATCCACCACCTTAGACTGTCCGTCTCATGTTCAAAAGTGGTAAAATGGTCAACTAAAGGCGCTCCTTGCACTTTGCACCGGATACGGCTGCAGTGCTCCAGAATGCGGCATTTCACCTTCTGTATTGTTTGTCCCATGTAGAGAAAACCACAGGGACAGCTGATGGCGTAAATGATGCCAGTGGCCTTGCAGTTACTGTTTTCCTGTAAGGTGTATGTCTGAGCATTATGGGTGAATTCCTTAAGTTCTAAGGTCATGGGCAAGCTTTGCACACTCCGCATTTGTGGTGTCCTCTAACCGGTGGGATACCCCACAGGGTGGTTTGTCCCAGGGTCCGCATGGACGGTAAGAGTGATTTAACCAAATGGTCCCTAATATTCTTGCCTTTCCGGAAGGCATGCATAGGGGGCATATCACTGAGTTCATCAGCCACCAAATGCCAGTGTTGGTTTATAGTCTTCTTGATGGCACTGCTCATGGTATTAAAGGTGGTAACACAGACCAAACGATCTTGGTTGTTAGCTTTAGCTTTTGGGACCAATAAGTGCTCCCTATTATTATGCCAAGCCCGTTTACTAGCTTTTTTTAGGAGTCTAATAGGGTACCCACGCTCACTGAGTCTAGCTATCAATCCTGCCGATTCATCAAAGTAGTCTTCTTTCTTGGTGCAATTCCTCCGCCACCTCAGGAATTGGCCAAAGGACAGATTATCCCTGAAGTTGCGGGGGTGGTGGCTGGTATTCATCAATAGAGTGTTGCGTTCGCTACTTTTTCTATAGAGGCTGGTGTATAGTTTACCTGATTCAGTTTTTATCTGGATGTCCAAAAAATTAATAGATTCCCTATCAGGTTCCAGTGTGAATTGGATATCCGGGGAGCAGGTGTTCAGCCAGCTGTGGAAGGCCGTCAGTTGTTCCCCACTTCCATCCCAAACTATCAAGACGTCGTCTATATAGCGTTGCCATATGATATATGTTTGTGGTAAGGGTTGTAATCATTGAGGACAAATTGATGTTCATATTCACTCATGTAGATGATGGCTAAATTCGGGGCGAAACTCACCCCCATAGCCATGCCCTTGGTCTGAACATAGTACTGATCCTGAAATATAAAGTACGTTCTAGTCATTGCAATCTTGAGCAATTCCACAATGAACTCAGTGGGGACTTTGTGTGGAGCTGGTCTCCTATTGAGTACAAATTCAATGCATGTGAGTGCCACTGGCTGTGGGATGTTGGTATGAAGAGCAGTTATGTCCATGTTAGCTAGACAGCTGTTCAATGGGACATGGGCACGGCCATCGACCAGTTGGATGGTCTGCATCCTGTCCCCGATGTATGTAGGTGTGTCTTCCGCAATGGGTTTAAGGAACACATCGATATATTTACATAGCGGCTCCAGTATTGAACTGCATCCAGATATGATGGGTCTGCCTGGTGGATCTTGCATGCGTTTGTGTATGTTAGGGAGAGTGTATATGGTTGGCATTCTGGGGTGTTTGTTATTGAGGTACTCATGTTCAAGTTTAGTGAGATACCCTGTGTCATAGGCCTCGCGTGTTACACTCGTTATGATTTTACTTTCTCTTGTTTGCTTATGTTGTAGTGGACATATTGTCGGTTGGCTAATATGTTATCCACCTCACGGAGGACCACTTGTTCATAGGCTAGTAGTTTAGGGGGCATCTAATGTGTACAGTTTTATATAGCATGTATCGGAGTAGTGGTGTTCGCTACTTGTAGTACTGCTGTCTCAGTGCTGCATTTCAACCTAAAACCCGCTTGGCACTCATCAAATAAGCAATTTGTTTGTGCTTTGTGAGCAAAAAATAAGCAAAACATCAAATGTGCACAGTTAGAATGTTTATAAGATCCTAGGTTAGATGGGCATTTTTTTAAACTGCTCAGCCTACTCTTTTCCTAGCAAGACTTATACATGTATTTTGTATGCATATTAGTTATTTTTTATTTTGTCAGGATGTTTATTCGTTATGTATGTTCCATAAAAATACATTGAATGAAGATTAGTTACTACACCTACGGAGTAATATTATTGCCACAGATCGGTTTGACAGTTGCTGTGAAGATTTTAGTGAATAAACTCAAGTCTTTTCATTTGACCGAATGCACTCCAGGTAAAATACGGCTTTATCCTCAACACTATAGCACAGTTTTGAAGTTAGAATAAAAATCTTGTTTCACAAGTTTTCTTCCCGCCATCCGTTAGCATGTCAAATGCCTTTAAGTGTTTTGTATATGGACATTAATCAAAACGAACAGGTTTGAGAGTTTGAAGAAAACAGGGAATTCTTTACAAATGACTGGGACTTCAACATTCAGGTTACGGTAAAGTGCGCTAGTTTACAATCACATCTGACAGCTAATGTCACTATTATTGATTCTCTTCCCATAAAGTACCTTTTAACCAAGAGGCGCATAGTCATTCATCATTTAGTTTGAGCTTCATAGACATTTCCCAGTCTACAATGTTCTTAACCATAGATGTGCCTGCAAACTACATTGTAAAATCATGCACTCTTGTGTTGGTACAATGGGTAGTAGTCAGTAATGTGCGAGAATAACATTCAGATAGGCACCGGCATTACAGAATGAGTATTTCATGCACAAGTCATAAGGGAATATAATACAATACTCACATAGTCATAAACCATGCACATGCGGAAGTGTAAATTATGGCTTATGTACTTTAGATATGTAAATCTGATTTTAAAAAAACTACCCATAATTTCTATACAACAAGATGAGTTTATAGGATTACAATATATGGGTGCTCATTTGTGATTCCTATATTACATGGATAAAATACAACCACGAATAAATATTGTCACATATTTAATGACTATGGGCCAGATGTAGGTAAAGTACATTTACCGATTCTAAAATACCGAATTTTACCAATTCGGTATTTTAGAATCAGTAAATGCTATGTAGCAAAAAAATCGGTAAACATTACCTAAATCGGTAAGATTCGGTATTTACCGAATCGGTATTTACCGATTCGGTAATTGCCATTCATTCCTATGGGCCTGGAGGCCCATAGGAATGAATGGCAATTACTGAATCGGTAAATACCGATTCGGTAAAGTAGGGGACACATTCAAGGGTGCCAGGGTGTCACTTTGACACCCTGTTGCACCCCTGAATAGTGCTTGTGTGCAGATATGGCACACATACATGCCCTAAGGGCATGTATGTCTGCCACATGGCACATTTGAAAATGCACAAATTTGCATTTTCAAAGGTATTCGTTATTTACCACCAACTTATAGTTGGTGGTAAATAACAAATCCTAAAATGGGAAAAGCACTCATTTGAGTGCTCCCTATATTGCAAATTCAGTAATTTACCGATTAGGGGCCATATGTAGGTGGCCAAATACCGGTCGGTAACACCGAAAAAGGCCCGTTTTCCGCGTTACTGACCGGTATTTAGCCATGTGAGATGTACGTAATACCGAATTGAATCGATAATAACGAATCGGTAAAAAATTACCGATTCCTTATTTACCGAATCAAAAATACCGAAACAAAGAATACCGAATCGGAAATAACGAATTGGTAAAATCCCCAAAAATGCGATGTAGCAAACCTCGTTAATACCGAATATGACCAGATTCGGCAATAACGAATCGGTATTTACCACGTTTCAAGAGCATGTGGTAATCATGTGCAGTGCATAAAAACAGGCCCAAAATGCATCTGTGTGAACACAATGGCGGCCCTGTACCTCATTGCAAAGAGGCTATGCTTGAGAGCAGCAGGAGTGAGGATCTGGAGACGTGAAGAGCGGGTGTACAAACTACGCATCACATTGTTCCAATTGACAGACCCTGAAATCCATTTAAAAAAACAGACTGCACCCAGATACCATCCTGGACCTAATACGGGACCTAAAACCCTATCTGGAGCATCAGACACCAAGGGCCCACGCTATCCCCACCCATGTCCAGGTACTCTGCTGCCTGCACCTCCTTGCATCAGGAAGTTTCCAGGGTGTGATAGCTGCAGTGGGTGCAGTGTCACAGAGCTGTCTATCCCGTTACTTCAACACCTTCCTAGATGCCATGATGGACAGAATGGAACATTACATTTTCTTCCCCAGTACACAGGCGGAGCTGCAGAGGACCAAGCTGGAGTTTTACCAACTTGCACAGTTCCCACACGTAATTGGCTGCATCGATGGGACCCATATACCCATCAGGTGATATGTAATGCCAAGTACATTATAACTGACATCGTGGCCAAATTCCCCGGGAGTAGCCACGACGCGTACATCTTCCGGAACAGTGGCATCCATACACGTCTGCTTGCTGGTGAATTTGGAGACGGATACATACTAGGTAAGTCAATGTGACACACCCTGATGTACACCCTGGCTCAAGCTGTTGGTCACACAAATTAATGCCACTTACATCTGTACATAGGTGACAGCGCATATGCCCTCCGGCCTTATCTACTCACACCATATCTCAACCCAGCCACCCCAAGGGAGAGGAGATACAATGTGGCACTTAGGAGCACACGCGTAGTGGTGGAGCGCACATTTGGATTGCTCAAAAGCAGATTCCGTTGCCTCCACAAAACTGGAGGTGCACGTCTGTACAGCCCCATCAAATGTTGCAAGATAATAGCTACATGTGCAATGCTACACAATCTGGCCACAAAAAAAGGAACTGCAGTGGAACTAACTGACTCAGAGGACGAGGACGAGGACAACCCTCAGCCAGAGCCCTGCGCAGCAGGTGTTGCTATTGAACATGATGGGAGACAGAGACGGTCAGAGATTACGTCAAACTATTTCTGAGTGAGTAACGACACAGAGCCAGTTACAGTTACATGTTAAGGTGTTTATTAGGCCCACCTCCAGTATTGTGAGCAATGTCCAATTGGACATGGGTTACATCACCTAACTCATGCATGAAAACAGCCATAGGTCTTTACTTCCTGCGTCCACGTGCTGCACGTGCACGTTCCCTATCGACACTGTCTGGTGTGTTGGACTGTTCCTGTGCAGGCACGTTGCGTTCACTACGCCTTCTGCACTCGGTGGGTGACGGCGTAATGCTACCACGGCTGGTGGCCTCCTCACTGTACCCCCCCTTCCATTGTGGCTGCCTTAGCATTCTGCATGAGCTCTAGCACTGAGGTTATGGACACCATCCCCCTGGCCACATCCCTGCTGCAATGCGCCATCTCCTCCTGCATGGCGATGGACCTGCGACACATCAGTGATGTTGCAGTGGCCAGCCGGTTCACCGACTTGGTATAGGTCTGGAGCCTCTGTCTCTCCCTGCGCCTGCCAAGACGGTCCTGCTCAAGCTGGCTGCAGAGGTTGTCCACCGAGGTAGCTACTCTCTCCATTCCTGCACACAAGTTCTCCCCCATAGCACTGATGCCCTTCTCCATCCTGTGCATATGCTTGTTTATGTGTGCCACCTCCCTGTGCATTGACTTCATCTCTCTCCATTGCAGGCGCTGGACCTTCAGCATGTTGCCTTCCAGTCCAGCAAATACACTGTCACCCTGCTCGGCTGCTTCAGGTCTGTCCGGCCTTGCCCTGTGGCGTCTTGATGAGATGTGGGCGCCCTCGGATGCAGAACCAGCCCTCTCCCTGTTGAATCTATCTCCTATGGGACTTTGTTCGCCCCCTCTGCCCTCCACCTCCGACTCCTCCATCTGCTGGAGGGTGGCCACGGCATGCCTCCTGCCTGACTGTGGTGGTGGGGGTGTTGGTGATCTTCGCAGTGGGGACTGTGTGAAAGGGGATTGCGGACTTCCATGGCGCTGTGGTGATGGCTGTGGTGGAGGAATAGATGGCTGTGATGTCGCAGAGCTTGTGGTCCCTGCAGGCATGCTGACATCTTCATTTTGCCTCCCCTCTGGCCTGGCTGGCTTAGCTCGGCTGCACTTTGCTGCACTGCAAGATGACTCGCCTGTAATGACACAAATGTAGATATACTCAATGCTCTGTCTGCAATGGAATTACATTAAACAACATGCCTACAGAGCACAGTGGTTGTACTGACGTTGCCAATTACTTTACCATGCTATTGTGTTTGCTAGCCTGACTGTCCTATTCATGAGTACCCTCTGACTACATCACCCATAATGCATTGCAGGTAACCAGTAAGACATGGGGTGGAGTGGGAGCCCCTTTGCAACTATGGGGATTGAGGTTGGGGAGGGGGTAGCACAGCATGCTGGGCATGCTTCTTACCTTGTTTTCTTGCTGCTCTGGCGGAGCTGTCTGCGTCTCCCACGCCACTCACACTCTCCGGCTGGATGGTGGACTCCACCATCAGTTCCAGTGGTGTTGGTGCTGGGGCTCGGTTTTTCCCTCCACCAGTTTTGCCAGCCTGCCTCTGTCTCTCTGCCATTCTCAGTTTTTCAGTCTTCCTGAGGTCGTACCACCTCTTCCTGATGTCCTCTATGGTGCGCTGGGTCACACCTATGGCATTGATTTTGTCCCGAATGCCACTCCAGATTTGCCTCTTCTGTGACTCTGGCACTTGGTGGGACTGGGCTCCAAATAGCTTTTGGTGCTCTTGGCTGACATCCTGGATCAGGACCTCCAGCTCCTTGTCACTGAACTTCAGTTTTCTTTTTCTGTCGCCTCCCTCCTTCTCCCTGTCCTGGCTTGCCATTTCAATGCTTGTTATGGTTTTTCAGTCTTGCTTGTGGCTGTGTGTCTGTGTTGCTGCTGGCTCCTCAGCTCACCTGCCTGCCTGCCTGCCTCACAGTGAGCTCCAGGTCCTGTGCACCTGGCTGGGTGTGGCCACTTCCTGTTTGGGAGGTAATTGGGTGAATCAGGATTGGCTGATTCAACAAATTACGAATTTTTGAATTACCGAATCGGTATTTACCAATTCGGTAATGGATTCTGTAACACCGATTCGGTATTTGCCTTTATTATTTTTTTTTTTACCGATTCGTTCAGATTCGGTATTTAATACTGAATTTTAATGAATCGGTAAACTTTAACGAATTTTTATGTACATCGCATTTACCGATTCCTTAATACCGATTCGGTAAAATTCGGTATTAAGGATTCGGTATTCTCAATTTACCTACATATGGCCCTCGGTATTTTAAGGAATCTGTAAAATACCGAATCGGTAAATTACAGAATTTGCAATTCAGGCCACCTACATCTCAGTAGCCTAATACAGGTCGGTAACAGCCGAAATTCGGTAATTTCGGCCATTACCGACCGGTATGGGGTGACCTACATCTGGCCCTAAATGTACAAACCATATAACACAAATGCTTATGATGTTGCCCTTATAATATAATTGACTGTGCAAGATCATTTAAATCCCACTTTCCTATATTTAGTGGTTTCAGGGTTTAAGATTTTTGAGACCCAGGCAAGATACATTTTGGGGCCCCTTGTTCAGAGCAACGTTATTATTATTATTTTCAGTTAATTGAAGCCTTTGTGATGCAAATTTGAATTACATTGTATTTTAAACATTTATAAACGTCAGCTTGCAAAAAGAGATGAAAGCTAAAGCTACCAGGCTTCTATGAGACAAACAAATACATAAAGAGATGTTGGTGTTGCACTAGGCCATTTCCTTTGAATACTTAATTAGAACCTTTTGTCTTGCATCACCCACATTTTACAAGTAGTTCAATGTCTAACCTGCTATTACTTTCACTGTAACAAAGACAGGATAAGGGTGGCTGTTTAGTGGACTAGTGCATTATAATAAAACACAACATATGAACAGTGCTTGAAATTGTAGCTTCAATTGCGTAATATCGTCATCTGAAGCGACCTACCTCTCCTTTTGTCTATGTGTCCTTTTGTCTGCCTTAACAGTGACCTTCAACCCTGCATCAGAGAAATGAGAGGGGGCCGGACAGAGAGGTAAGGTAAAGCGAGGGTTAAGAGAGAGGTAGAGGGAAAGTTTAGAGACTCAGGGGTATATTCACAAGAACCTGTGCTAAACAGCACCAAAAAAAATGCTAACGCAACTTTACACATTGCAGGCCATTGCAGTAAATAACCCCATGTCAACGTGGAATTCACAACAAGGTGGTACCATGCGATAGTCTGTTGGAACCGCGGCCAATGTCCGCGATACAACCACCACAACGGAGATATAAACACACACCAAAACACAAAAAAACGTGCGAAGAGCCCATTCGCAATAAGGAAAGCAGGGATATGCACCGCCAGGCTCGTGACACCCAAGGCAGGTGGGAATAAGCACAACAAAAGCCTGAAAAAGAAAGACAAACCAAACAGAAAACAACAGCCAAGCACAATGGAGGCAACCCGAGCCAGTATACATCCCCACAAGCCCCATTGGCAACAAAATATTGTACATGGCAGGCCATCTTGGACAAGGTGAATGTAGCCTGAGAGCGGAGGAGGATAATGGAAGAAATCCAGAACATCCGGAATGATGCGAAATGCACAAACAAGCAGAAACATGCCAACAACAAGAAGGCAGCAATGTACACTGGAAGTGGGAGTACAGCGCCACACCAGGAGCTGGATGACATGGAGGAAATGGTGTCCACCACATCAGTCTGGAGATGATGGCAAGACTCGGGGAATGGAAACTGCCCAAAACAACAGACACAACAGCAACAGGGAGAGGAACCAGCAGGGACTGGGGGTACAGGGGGGGGAGATGGGCACAATGGTACACACGCACAATTAAGCACAGCACAACTGCAGACAAACCATGCTCAAGAGTAACAGCACCAACCAAGAGCACAACTCACACAACCCGGCAAGATCACACTACTGAACAAACACAGAAGTGAAAACCACACTGCCTGAAAGGGAGAAGGGTGAGCTAAATCAGAGCTGAAGGGACAACTCACACACAATGCAGCACACACACATGGGAAGCAGAGCACCCCAACATCAAATACAATGTAGTACAAACACCAACATTTGCACAACCGAACACAGGACACAAGTGCACCTGCCTGTGGCCGGTAAATGGCCATACGCATCTGGAAAAGCACGAAACAGGGACATGATAATGCACAAGTACAACCCCACAGTCCTGATGGGGTAGGAATGCACGTATGGCAAGGAGCCAGAGAGTCCATGACACACACATTGGCATACAATTCAAGACACAACACAGTTGGAGACAAGTGAAAGTGCGGAAACTTTATCAACAAGTGCGTGTCATTACGGCCAAGAGAAGTGCCACGATATGCAGACCAATGCAGCAGGGCGCCTGAATAAGGAACGTAGGAAAGCGCCGATGCCCACCTTGGGGGAGCCCATCACCAACACAAGTCAGTGCCAACCCGCGTTGGTTGTCCGTGCCTGGATCATGAGTCCAGGCCAATGCAGCCATGTCCACTGTCGTCTTGGGACATGCGACCAGATTCCCAACATGCAACCAGGTGTCGAGACACGTGCAATGGGTCACATCCAGTTGTGGCTGCAGGTACCTTGTCACTTGTCCACGCGAGTGCAGCAGCGTAGGCCAACATCTCCAATGAGCGATCGTCGTCCAACGCATCTGACATGGTGTCGACGTAATCCATCAGCTAACCCGGACAGATGTTCTGACTCCAACCACTTGACACAATGTGCACCAAAGCCAATCGGGTTGTGGCGTAATGTGCTCACTGCACACAACGACTTGTGCATTCTCCTCGGTCCAGTTTCCAGCCTGCATGCCAAACATCCATGCATGCCATAAATAGGCATCACAGTGACACTCCTGGTCGTGGGCCAACAGGGGGCGCACACACATGTCGAAATCCAGGTCAGCTATTGTTACATTGGAGAGGCAGACATCCATGGACCACTCGAATATGCACGAGCGACAATGCTCCACACGCTGAATGCAGGTGACGTCCGCAAGGCGGAGGCTCAGCTGGTAACTGACCAGCAGCACTGCCACCCCGAAGTGCCCCCAGTACATGCAGCAGACATGCACGGTACAGGTCCATGAGACTGGAGTCGAGCATGTGTCCAGGAAGGTCTGCCATTGCGTCAGTGGCTCTGCTTGAAGTGGCACTGGCTTGCCCTGCGCCAGTCCTGTGGATGAAATGGCACAGCACGGTGCAATGAGCAGTGTCTGTGTGCAACTGATGCAGGCCTGGGGTGGGGTGGCAGTACGTGTGAAGGCCATTTCATGCACGCTAACTATGACCAAGGACTTCTGCGTGTGGGGTGTGTAAACGTTGGTCTCACATCGGGCAGTGCGTAATGTGGGAGTCACAAGCAAATGCTCTCGTATAAAACCAGGGGGTGCTGGCCACATGCAGGTTCCTGCTCGGAACTGCAGATGTGCTAACACCTGATAGTTCGGACAAAGGACATTTCATCCCTACAGTAACTTCACCATCTGCATGCATACAGGAGAAGTACAGAGGCCTGTCGTGGGTGTGGTGGGATGTCTGGAACCTTGGGAATCATGGATGATATGCCCAGCACGTGGAACATGAGCGGCCTCAATGTGTGTTACATTGCCACACAGCTGTTCCACCCTCCCATGAGGCCCCAAACTTGTGTGCGCTGCGCGGTTGCATCACATGCACTCCTATGGCACACAATTGTAATGCCTTTCCACGCATGTCCAGCGGAATGCCAACAACACCGTGACGCTGGCCTTTGAAGGTGTGCGCACCCGGCAGCATTGTCTGCGGAGGGATGTTGGTTGTCTGCTGGGTTGTGACCGTTAGCAGGTGGGGGATGTGGGTCAGGATGCGGGTTATGGTCATCCTTTTAGACCTGTAGTGGGCAATTTCCTCCTCTGGCGTTGGGTCTGGGTGGCAGGTGCGTTTCAGGTGGGTCCGCTGTCTTTGTGTATGCTGCCTCTGTGGTGTTCCCGGGGGGGAGGCGGGCCAGCTACTGGGGGTGGTGGCGGGCCTGGCGTGGTTGCGGTGGGTGTTGTGGCCCTCATGGGTATCCACATTGCATGATCATTGTCTCCATGGCATCTTTGGGTCTTCAGGTGTGACTCCTGGCTGGGCCTTGTATACTGTAGGTAGTCGTCCTGCTTAACACCAGCAAAAGGCAGGTGTTAATTCCCTGCTGCTACCGTGGCTTATCGCCTGTTTTTAGTTCATATCGCAGATCTTGCAGTTCGTTGTGAAAGTGGTGTTGTGGTTTTTTCATGTGTTTTTGGATGGGAACGCCTACTCTACATCTCATTAGAGTTGGTTGGTGGTGTCCACCGTGGGACTAAGTTTTGGGGCAATTATCGATGGAATACTGGTGTTGTCTGCAGTTTGCACCAGCTTGTGAATGGGGTGTTAAATGTATGTCCACTTTTGATGCGTTAGGTGGAGATAATTCAGAGATAAGTCCTTGTGACTATCCCCCTCGAAGTGAGAGATAGATAAGTTAGGCAAAAAGAGATACCTTTGACAGATAAAGGGACACTGCATCAGACCCTGCTAGACTTTACCAGCCTCTTGACCCAACGCATGGGGACTACCAGGCCCATGGGCCTCGCGGCAGGTGCTGCGCCTCACCTGCGTGCCAGCTGGCCTTTAAAGGCCACCACTGCCTCCCGCACCGCGGGACGCTGCACGAGACCCTGCTAGCCTTTACCAGCCTCCTGACCCAACTCACGGGGACTGCCAGGTCCAAGGGGCCTCGTGGCAGGAGCTGCACCTCACTGGCACGCCAGCTGGTGCATAAAGGGCGCCACTGCCTCCCGCATCGTGGGACGCTGCACCTGACCTGCTAGCCTTTACCAGCTTCTTGACCCAACGCACGGGGCTATCATTTGGGAATGATGAGTAAACGCAAAGGAGTCGCCGTGACATTAGACACTTTTATCATGAGGGCAGAGTCTTTGTTTACCCACGAAATTGAATTGACAGAGCAACGCCTGTCCATGGACCCTGTAACATTACATTCCCGTCTATCATTAGGTGGCCTGATCACTGATAGTGCAACATGTGAAACCCCTAAAAAATCACTGCCAATGGAAGTATGCTCCGTTCCCTTAGATTCACCATCACCAAGCCTGGGAGCCCCTAATATGGACATCCAGGATGCACCCGGCATCAACACTAGAGCACGGGCGGCATGTTCACAAAGTAACGCTAAAGTGACAACTCAACCCGTAAAAAGAAAGAAAAATGCAGGGATAATTAAGTCCAAAAATCCCAAAGGTTGTCAACCCGCTAACAATGCAACAAATCAGGTGGCTATTCCCACTGTTTTGGTGGTCACACAGACTGATGCTCCTTCTAACCTTGCCCATAATGACACTATTATAGGCACTGTGGGAGAGGTTGTTGTTGCGCCTCTCGTATTGAAACCTACTGAAAATGCCTTGGCTGATATTAAGAATGCAATCGATATGAATTTCAATCTATTGTGGGGGAAATTGGAACGTTTGAATTCTGAATTGGCTAAGTTAATGGGCAGCGATGTGAAGTTTGTCCAAAATATTGGCGGGTGGAATATCTTCATCTTCTATGGGTAACACATTTGGGCTAGAGTCACACCCTAGCTTTGCCTTACATAAAGATATTACTTCTGTTATCCTGTATACAAATTGTAGTAATATAAATGTATTTCCTGGGTTAAACCCTAATAGTGAACAAAGGGAAAGACAGGACGTCCCCCGAGAAAATACAGATAATTCAAACCCAGCCTTAGGAATAAATTGTCTTACTTAGTTAAGAACTAGTGCCGTTGCAAGTGACATAAGTTTAAGCAGGGATATTCCCAGATGCCCTAGGAGCGGCTGTTCAGGACCACATACTGACGTGTTAAGTTTACCTCCTGCCTCCTGTCCGTATGTGCTAGTTTTGGCTGGGGTTCCCAATTTAGTCGTGGATCAAAGGGAGTCCTGGGCAGATTTGCTTAATAAGTCTGTAGATTGGCTCTGTAAATATAAGAGGTTCCAACCTTCTAATATGAATGAAATTCTTATGGCCAGAAGAGTAGGGTGGGTTGGTCACTCTGCCACGAACATAAGTGGTGATTGCATTGTCCTCAATTTCCGTAGACCCCATACGGTTTGCCGTTTACTGAATGTCTTCGAGTAATCTTCCATACAAAACACCTGTATCAGTACGCTCCCATTTGGGTTATTTTTATAAGCCATCTTCTAAACCCTCTAGGGATGCCCACGTCTTGCCTTTGATAACCAATAGGTTCAACACACTTTCTAGTTTAGAGGCCCAGGATTGTCAACCGCCATTGATGGTTGTTCAGCAGTATCAGCAGCACTACTTGGAGGATTCTCCTGTAATCATACTAACAACCGATAATAATGATAATGACAAGCAATCTTTAACTAGAGTTAACAGTGGAGCAGATTTGAACATCCTCAGTTGGAATGTAGCAGGGTTACAGGCCAAGATTGATAACTAGGATTGGCTGCGCTTAGTCAAAGAACAAGACACAGTAATGTTTCAGGAGACTTGTTCTATACACGATTTGCATATTGAGGGGTTTCACTGTATCACTGTAGCGGCATCTCGCCACAAATTTGGTCGACCATCGGGGAGCCTTTTTATTGGGCTTAATGTAGCAGCTGGAGGAAGTTTTAAGATACTCTCAACTAACAATTGCAACTTTCAAATTGTACTTTACAAGAGGAGAGTTTCTCTTTATTTGGTACATTTTTATAATAATGATTTATTTTCCATCCCCAATAAGAATATTATTGAGCTTTTCTATTTTATCTCTAATTTAGACTGTCAGCAACGTTGGGGTAATACTATTTTTATATTTTTATCATCTATATTGATGGATTACATAAATCATTAGTATCCATGACCCAAGACGTTCCTATGATTAATGGGAAACCCCTTCCTGTACCATTATACGCAGATGATGCGGTCCTTATATGCCGCACCCCAAATTCTCTGCGCATTCTAATACAGTCCTTTCTCAAATACATGGATAATTTGGACCTAAGTGTTAATTTTAATAAATTATTGTTAATGTCCTGATGCCCTTGGAAATGCCAGCTTAGTTCCACCATTGTTGGCAGTCAAAAATTGTTAAGTACCTGTAAATTCCCCTACCTTGGGGTGGTTTTTGCTGCGAACGGCTCCTGGACTGAGCACCTCACCCATTGCAGGAGCAAGTTCTTAAAGACCATTATTTCGAATTTTAGTTTTCCCCGCCCAAAGAATACAGGTGCCATTTTAGCCAATTAAAATTGTTTTTAAACTACAATGTGTTCCAGTGGCCACTTATGGCAATGCAAAATTCTATTATACGCACTTTGGTGCAGAGGCATATAATTTGGGTCCTTCCTCCCGTAGGGGTGTAGGGTTGGCTATTTTTTTGAGCTTGCATAACTTGGTTAATGTTATGTATCAGATGGGCACATTACATGTGATTAATAATCATCATCCGACATTTAGAGGTTGGGGCTACTCGTCTACAATAGATTTTGTTTTTATCTCCCCCCTGCTCGTGGATTACCTAACTGCTGCAGAGGTTGTTGCTACAATCCATGGGGATCATAACCCTATCAAAATAGCATTGAGATTGGCTTCACGAACCGCTTTTTCATCTGAATGCGGGGCTAGAGATCTAACGCCATCAACTGACAACCTAAGATTAACATGGAGGCGCGTTGATAATGGTGATTTGTTTAAGTCACTAGAGAAGGACAACTTGCCCCTCGTTAATTCTTGTTTGTCATTCTAAGCCCTGCACCCGGAGGTAGTCCATGATTTTTTCAAACTTTATTTGGCTATTAAATCCCTTTTTTCGAAGCCTGCATCTCTGAGAAAGCAGGGTCCTAGATGGTTTGAAGATGAATGTTTACTGGCTAATAGGAACCTGCGTAGGGTATTGTCAGTTAAACCTAGGTGTCCCCCCAGATGTGAAACTGGCTAGGCAGAAGTATAATACAGCAGTTAACAACCGGAAGGGAGTACTTTTAAATGAACGTTGGGAAACCCTATCACAGGCTGCAACTATTAAAAAGGGTAAAACATTTTGGTCTGCTATCTGATCCATGGGACACCTATTAGCCCCCATCAGTTGCACTATTTCTAGCCAATCTTGGGAAACTCACTTTTCTAAAATCTATGCTACTCCCCTATCGGAGACCGACCAGTAGGAACATGGTCCATCTACCAGTATTCAGATAACACTCTTCAAAGTAGAATAAGCTATTTACCAGAGCATTGGGAACAAGGCCCCTGGCCCTGATGGTCTACCAATAGACATTATTAAATGAAAAATTGATTTTTGGGCCCCACTCCTTCTGAAAGTTTTTAATAATCTAACGTATGCTCCATTACCTGATACCAGGGCAAAGAGTATTAAAGGGGGATCGGTCGCAGCCTAGTAACTGTAGCCCTATTTCATTGATCAATAACACCCTTAAAATATTGGGCAGAGTTATATATAACAAGATCCTGGAATGGTCAGAAAAATCTAGTATGCTAGAGCCATGCCAGCTAGGCTTTCGAAGAATGGTTGGCACTAATGAACAATGTCTCAACCTTAGCCTTGTAATTGGGAAATACACCATTGCACGGAACTCTCCAGTCTATTTGGCCTTCATAGATTTGTCCTCAGCATTTGACTTTGTTAATAGGTCAAAGCTGTGGGCTATCCTGTTGGCCTATGGACTGGTGGAGATGTTTCAGCACCCATTAGGTCGGAAGGGGGGTCAGGCAGGAATGTGTCTTGGCCCCCCTTCTTTTTATCATCTATATTAATGGATTACATAAATCATTAGTATCCATGACCCGAGACGTTCCTATGATTAATGGGAAACCCCTTCCTGTACCATTATACGCAGATGATGCGGTCCTTATATGCCGCACCCCAAATTCTCTGCGCATTCTAGTACAGTCCTTTCTCAAATACATGGATAGTTTGGACCTAAGTGTTAATTTTAATAAATCATTTTTAATGTCCTGTGGCCCTTGGAAATGCCAGCTTAGTTCCACCGTTGTTGGCAGTCAAAAATTGTTAAGAACCTGTAAATTCCCCTCCCTTGGGTGGTTTTTGCTGCGAACGGCTCCTGGACTGAGCACCTCACCCATTCCAGGAGCAAGTTCTTAAAGACCATTAATTCGAATTTTAGTTTTCCCCGCCCAAAGAATACAGGTGCCATTTTAGCCAATTAAAATTGTTTTTAAACTACAATGTGTTCCAGTGGCCACTTATGGAGCCGAGAGTTGGGGCACTGAAAATAGTTGCTGCATTCAGCAGGAAGAAAACAGGTTCTGTAGGAAACTGCTGGGTAACCCAATCTCCACCTCACAATATATTTGCCACAAAGAATTAAATTATATAACTGATTTTATACGTGCCCGACCAGCCCTTTTCTGGCTATCGGTCTGGAAGAATCAGGCAGCGACTCTAGCTAGAGACATTGTAGTGTAGCTCCTATTTTCCCAATAGGCTCTGCGCATTGGAATAGTACCTACAGCAGTAAAGGCCTAGGCCAGACGTTAACTAGGTCTACTACTGTCGATACTAGACTTAATTTTTGGGTTTGCCAGCTAAGCTCAGAGTTCGCTAGAAACTTTCTCGAATGTTCAAGGAAGGATGAACTCCCCTGATTAGACAAGAAGGGATTTAGTTTCTGACAACCATAGAACATGACAACTTTGCTCTCCCCTAATCAAGAGTCAATCTCAAGAGTCGTGTGAGCACAAGGCAATTATTTTACTCAGTCAGTACGTGCATTCTTAGTCTCATCAGAATGTAGAGAAAAGGAAGAGACGGGCGTGTTCAATAAAAGATGTTATTTATTGATCAGTCTCTTTTCTCGTACAAGAGAAATGGATCGATATTATTGCAATACTTATAGTTAAGTAAAGTGCATACGTTAAAAGCAATAGTATAAAATAATACTGTAAAAACATTGATATGGTTTCTGAGCCATATGATGTTTAAAATGATTAAAATATATTTACATACACATATACATTTGACTAAACGCACTCAACTGGTGTTTCTAAATACGCCTACCCCGTGTACCTGACCTAAGTCTAATGCGTGGGCGGGAATAGAAAGTTTACAGTTTAAGTTAAGTTTGTTTTTGCCAAGTGAATAACTAAAGAATTCTCTAGGAGGGGTTATTCAGTTCTGTACCTGGAATTTAGGATGAATGAGGAATGGTATCTCTTTCTCTGCTCTCGATATTCCAGGCTGCCTGCGAGGGCTGCCCAGAAGCGCCGGTGCTGGGTCTCTCGGCTTGAGATAGCAGCGCGTCTCTCAGCGCGTCAGGAAGGCGGGGCTGCTGCCTGCGGGGTCTGCTTCTGCTCTTGGCTTCGGCAAGTATGGCTGCTCCGTCTTGTCACCACGCGTGTGTTTGCATAGGGCAAGGTCGGCAATATTTATACCTTAAAGGTGCCGAGATTGACGTAAGGATGGACATAGGTACGTCAATAAAGATGTCATACGACTTGCTCGTTAGCACATTCTTTACTAAAGTTCTCTGTGAAATCAAAACAATGGCCGCACGGATTATCCAGGTTGTCATAGGTTTGATTTGTTATGAGAACGTCGTATGCCTTATCAGGGGCTGGAGGAATGTCGCTTGTCTAATTAGATCTCAAGCGTTATGACCTAATCAGATAACACGTTCCTGTGCCGTAGTGTGACTGCGTCAGATAACGGTATCTGCATCATGGGGGTTTTCTTGCCTCATGGGCTGACTGTTAGTTAACTAGCTAGTAAGTTTAACCAGAATAGGGTCAGGAATAGGGGGATCGAATCAGAACCTATAGAAATACACGACACCCACTCCACGCTAACTATGGTCATATCTACTAATCTATGCATAGTATAACATAGTACAACATACTATAGAGTATAGTGTATACCTTACCACCCCAAAATACATAAATGCATTTCGAAATTTTCAAATATACTGAAAAATTGCAGTCATATATATTGTATGCACTTAAGCTATGAATCAAATGCAAAAATAAACACGCATTGTTATGCATTATTGCTTGTTGGTATATGAGAAATACACATGAAATGGCTCTTAATATGGCTATACAGAAAAAAAGTCGAAACCATTTCATCACATAAAATCTATTGCGAACATACCAGCGGCCAGCTAAAGTCTATAAAGTCTATAAAGTATCTAAAAATAGAAATTTTAGTTCTCTAGGAATAGTCTCTTACTTTAAGCAGAAAATCAGTGTCCCGGGAAAAAATATATAGAAAAATATTTTAGGGGCTTGCTGAAAAAAGTTGCTGTCCGTGAACTGGATTGTAATTGTTCATGTGACTTTATTTTTAAAGTTGAAGGCCGAATTCAGGGAACGCCGTGTGCGAGTTTACTCAAAAGTCTCTATTTCTGTTCCGGAGAGAACATCATATCATTCAGGCTTTCGAAAAAACTGTCAACAGCTTCATGAGAAAGTTCCTCTAAGTCGTAAATAGGGGTAACCATGCATTCATGCGCATGATTGTCTCCATTGACATTCTGATTTGCATTGCTGACAGAAGGTCGTACCTGTTCGATGCTGCTTTCATCTCGTACTTCACTACTCTTCAATCGCAGTGGTGAAGATTCCAGGAATGCCGTCATCAGAATTGGCAGCCTTTGAGGGCAGCACAGTGCGTGAACCTTGGTAGGAACCAACAGTGTATCTGCATCCACCGGCGCATCCGATTGTAGCGTCAGACAGGTGTCTAACACGCATTCTTCTCCGCATAGCAGACACCTTAGTACAGGTAAAACACACCTTTGCCACATTGGTCGAAATGATAGAAACCAAGTCATGTTTAGGTCTCTAAGCCGGGATAGTCCCAGGATTTTTGATATCCGGTCCCGGTATCCAATGGCTAGGATCGTATCTTCCATTGTCGCGAGAGTTTGATCTGTGACATGGGTTGCCATAACGAAAAATAAGGACTAGGAATAGGATTCCTGCAATTAGTCCTAGGATCAGGGGAAGTCCGCCAAAAATCGAATGGACGAAGTCTGGAAAAATACCCAGTATGGCTTTGAATGGTGTTAATGCCATCGAAAATACTGTCTTAAATACCTTTGAGACCCCTGTGGTATCAGAAATATTTAAGATTTCGCTCAGGATTTCCGCGAAATGTACGGGGGAATTAGTTGATAATAATGTATGTATCTCTGCAGTCGTCCTTGCGACTTGTAGATCATACGTTTCTTTAGATGACGTGAGCCTTGTAGGCGTCTGAAGAAGCACTGTTTTCATTCTGCTTAAAGTGTCTATTCGAATAGAAGTAATTTTCAAACTGGGCCATGCCCTTGCCTCCCTGTCTGGAAAGGAGCTGGGAAACAAAGAACGTCCACAGCACTTGACCTTCGCCGTCGTAGTGACGAGATAAGGAGTCCCGGGCATAAGACTACAGCATCTGCGGTCTACAATAAGAATGTAACTCCCATTATAGAGTCTTTGAAAGAATGGTTCTATTTCAGTTGCAGGTGCGCCTTGCTGGTGACATGAAAGGTTGTATGAATTCCCTTCACAGGCTCCGTGCAAACTAATACCGTTACACAGAAGCGTGCCGCTTAGTGACATAGCACAATTGTTGCCACTAAGAAACACTTTCTGTCCTTTGTTACTGACACATGCATGTGAATAGGGCAGGTTCCATGTTGTTTTAAGGTACCCCTTTCCCAATTTCTCGTACATGCCAGCCTGTATATATTTTTGGCAGTATTGAAACCTGAAGGTTGAGATTGGAATATTTATGATTCCGTGGATTATCCATTCACTGACAGGTCGTTCTGACATTGTCAACGGTAATCTTTCTAGTTTTTCAATGCTCAAGATTGTATAATCAGCACCCCTCTGCGCCATACCGATTTGTCTATCAGTAAGGTTAAAGATTTGGAATAGTGACGTTGTGTTGATTAAACGCCAAGGCACGTAGCCTGAACGCAGATTTTGTAACGTCCAGCCAAGCTGTACAATAGAACGCAATTGTGACTGACCATGTTGTAATAACAGTAAGTCTTGCGATAATATATCGATTGCTGAAGACACAATGCTGTCCAATGAAAAAATTCTGGAGGACAGAGTCATTAACCCATTGTCCACTACAGAAAGTGATTTTTCCAAATTAATACGGTCAATTTCCCGTATTCTTTCTGCTGTTTCAATTTGAGTAACCTTCCAGGCCTCATTGTATGCTGCATATACAGAGGCTGCTATGAAACGCTTTTGACGCTGTTTGCGTGGTCCCATTATGAAATCACGCAAGTCAGCACCATCAGTAAGTAAAGTTAGGTGTTGCTTAATTTCAGGCAGTGTGGAAGTTTGTAGCCATTGAAGGCATAATTTGCCCACACTGTAGGTTGTTATTATCCCTGGGTGATGTCTTTGGGGATATCTAGGGTCTGGCCTGTTCATTTTGAAACCCTGTGTTTTATTCAGGAATCTATCTTGACAGTTATTTGTATCTGTGGGCCAGATCAACCATTGTTTCCAATCAGGATGTGTTCTGTTTTGGTTAAGTATATGGTTTATGTCTATTTCTTCATCTGTTTCAGAGTTATTGCTAAACATTGTTGGCTTTGGAATAGACAGGTTATTTAAATCTTTGATTTTGGCTAAGCCAAGACAGGTGGTTTGTTGAACAGTGTCATTTAAAAATATCATTTGTTCTGGGATCATGCAGGCTCTAAACAAAGCTTCTAAACCCTGTACTTGCCATTCTTTTGTGCCCCAAACACTTTTCAAATCAACATTTTTGTCCCAATAATCAAATCCAAAAGTATTCATTTTTTCAAAGAATGAATCAGAATAAATCAATTTTGTGTTGGTTATCATGGTTTTCATCCCTGTCTTGTTTGACAATTTGTAATAAAATGTTTCAGCATTAGTTATGTTAAAACCTGAAAAATATGAATATTTGCCATACACGGTTCTAGAGCTCCCTTTTGGAGGTGTAGCACAATGTTCCCATTGATTAAAATTTAAAACATTTCTAGGTTGTGCAGATTTATGCAAGAAATGGTTACCATAGTGGTTATAGCAATACATACTATCATAATTTGTAGAACCTTGCAAATAATCATGTTTTGTAAATTTAGCAGACATTACTAAGTCAGACATCATATTGTTTATACTTTCAAAGTCCCAATCATCAGCAAATGAGTTCGGTTTCGCAAAGTCACTCAAAGAGATCTTAATTTGGTGTGGATATTTCAGGATCTCGACCGGACCATGAATTTCATAGTCAGTGTTGTCCCAGGCTACCCCACCAGGTATTGGAATTGCTGTGAAATTTGCTGAAGTAAGTTCTGAAGAAAGTTCTCGTTTCTCGACGTGTGAGGATGTGTGTGGTTTGAGGACCAAGTTGATGTTCTGACTTGCTGTGTCCATTTTAGCATATTTTCCCTCAATGAAGCGTCCCAAAGTAAATACCATGATGAGCCAAAGTATGAGGATAAATGCACCAAAACCCACCCAAAATTCAATCCATGGAGAAACCAGATATGTTTCTTTCAGTTGTTTCAAAATTTCCTTAGCTTTGTCTTTAAAGGATTTTGATGATGGCTGTGTCTTTTGTTCGCTGAAGCCTTCAGAGGAATCATCGAAGTTGATGAAGTAACCGGATGCAGTTCTGTCAATTGTTCCAATTGGTTCAGGATTTCTGTTTCTTGCATTTTCACTTGGTACTTCTGTATAGATTGGTGTGTCTCTGCTAAATGTCTTTATTTGGGTTTTCAGAGGTCTAAGTTCTATTGCATTGTTGCATAGTCCTTGTTGTTCTTCTGTAGGCGTTTCGAATGTGATGAGCCTCTTTGATAGGACCTCTGTACTGGTAGCAAACCTTGGTGTTCTGCTACTTATTGGGAGTCCACTTGGCCTACTGTTGGTTATCGGCCACATGTTGTGGTTTTACCAGGTCGATGGATACAACTCGGTTCTCCTTTTTTCCAGCAAGTGGCGGTAGTACAACTGATCTTGTCCCGTTGACAGACAAGACAGGAACTGCTTTTCTGTAAGAAGGCCCAAATTCCTTCTTTACCGCGATCTTTTCCCTGACTAGATCCCCGACTTTTGGAATCCAGACAGGTCTTGCTGGGACAGGTGGTGATTCTTCAGTGGTTGTTGGCTGTTGTTTCAACTGTATGTTGCTCAGGTCTTTTCTTGTTTTGTTTAAGTCCTGCAAAATAGCCAAACGGTCTTTGACATCAAAGCTTTTTTCTGTTACCACTGAAGTCTGACTATCAAGGTCAGAGATCAACATCCTAGTTCCGAATAATAATTCGTACGGACTGAATCCCTTCAGAGAATTTCTTGGCAGGTTATTTAGACTACGTTGGACACTTATTAGATGTTTGACCCACCCAGCTCCCGAACCTAATACCTTTGCCGTTATAGATTGCTTTATGTCACGGTTTTTTCTTTCAACAATTCCGTTCCCCTCAGGGTGAAATGGACAAGAGTACCGCAATTGCACGCCCATGCTGACCATGGCCTCCTTATAAGCCCGAGAGCTAAAAGCAGGACCATTGTCCGAATGCAGAATGCCAATTGCGTATGTGCCGATAAAGACCCGCAAATCTTTTATAACAGTTCTGGCGTCAGCCGTTCGCTGGGGCCACATCCATATGAATCTCGTGCATGAGTCCACTGCGACCAAGATATATTTATAGTTACCATCCCTTTGTAAGGGACCGCAGTGGTCTAGATAAACACAGGCTAATGGTTTATCCGAGATTAGAAGGGGCGTCTGTGCTGGACGTCTCACAGTTGATACTTTCATTTTTTGACATATTTCACATGCTAGAACATAGTTCCTTGTTTGTCTTCTCATTTGTGGCCACCAGTATCTCTGTTTTAATAATGATACTGTGGCTGAGACGCCAGCATGGGTAGAAGCAAGCCCTTCGTGTGCCGCTATTATTAGTCCTAACCTATGTTCCATGTTTGGAATTGCCCTATCCCCCACTCCAGGGATTCGAGCAAAAGGAACATTGTTTGTATCAGTTATGTATGAGTATTTTACTGGAAAGCCTTTAGGGAGTGGTTCTATCGAATCCTTTTCTGAAGCGCTGACAGCTTGTAATATTTCGCTGTCTATTTTTGTTTTTGACCGGGTGACGGCAGCTACGGAAGCCGTTTGCACAGCTGCCTTCGCGGCCTCATCAGCCAATGAATTCCCTGCAACGTGAACGCCATCACGTTGATGACTCAGTGTATGTATCACGTGAGTCTTTGGTAGTTCTTTTTGTAAAAGAGCTACTTGTTCCCAGAGCATTTTATGCTTGATTGTGCCACCTTTCGCATCCTTGAAACCATTCTGAAGCCAGATCTGCAAGTATTCCTTATAAGATTGAACGCAATAATACGAATCGCACACTATGAGCGTGGGGAATTCTCGATCGGTATTTTCAAGCGCCATCTTGAATGCTAGTAATTCAGCTCGCTGAGCTGTACAATCTCCTAGGGATTGTGTTTTAGTGAGGGTTGGTTTAAATTTCCCTTCGTGCCAACGACCTTTAACAATCGCGCACGCAGCACTGTAAGCTTGTTTACCCCCTACTGCGGGTTGTGCTGATCCGTCTGTATATATTATACAGCCGTAGTCATCTAGAGGCAGAATTTCGGTTGGCGGAGGACATTCAAATTCATATTGGAGAAATTCTTGTGTCTTTAAATAAGGATCAAATTCGTACATCACGTCTGTTGCAGCAAGAGAGTTAGCCCATTGTATCCATCTTGGATGGAGTGCTTTAGCATTTGGAATGCTTGCCTTTGTTACCGCCTCTAAGGCTGGTATTGGTGTCACGATTATTATTCGTTTACCTTGTGCCAGGGCTCGTTCTTTTGCTATAGCTGTCTGTGTTGCTGTAAGAATTTTTTCCGTTGGGCTAAATTTCATTTCAGCCTTAGTGTACAAGTGTGATTTGAATGCAATTGGTACCTTATCTCCCTCATTAGAGGTTAGGTATGTGAATCCGCATCTCCCTGGGATGACTCGGATCACAAGGTTGCGTGTATTATCACGGGTTTCTAATTTTGTTTTAATTAGCATGTCTGTTTGTAAGGATCTCAAAATTTCTGTGTGTGCTTGAGTCCAACTGGATCTTTTAAAGTCTGGTTTAATTAGATCATAAAGGGGTTTGACCCTTTCTGCGTAATTTGCAATATATGTTCTTCCGAAATTTAGGAAGCCTAGAATTGACTGTAGGTTTTTTAGTGTTTTAGGAGCTTGGATTACGGCACATTTCTCTAGGAAATTGTCTGCCAGGCTTTTGCCTTCACTTGATAACTCATATCCTAAGAATAGGACCGTCAGATGGGCAATTCTGGACTTTTTGAAGTTGAATTTGTAACCCTCTGCAGCGAAACCAAGTATTATGGTGTTCACTCTTTTCAAGTGAGTTTCCAAGTCATCATCTGTTAAGTAAATGTCATCGACATAAGATAATGCTTCATCATCATATAGTTGTAGTAATTCTGTTACTCTCGCTGAGAATACCCCCGGGCTGTTCTTGTACCCCTGGGCTAACCGACAGAATTGTTTTTGAGTGCCATTTACTGAAAATGCAGTTAAATATCTGCTCTCTGGTGCTATGTTTTGACAAAAGAATCCGTTGGAGATGTCCAAGGTTGTTTTGTATTTTTTGCGCACTATGTTATTCATTAGTGCAGCACTGTGTGAGTTTTGCACTGCAAAGGTTTTGCAACATGTGTTAAGGTGTCGGTAATCCAAAACTAGACGGTACGAATTGTCTGGTTTGGAGACCGGAAATAAAGGATTGTTCATTTGTGAGGTGCAAGTTTCAATCACCCCTTGGTATTCTAGCTGATCTAGTATTTCATTTACCTGTTTTTTAGCTTCTTGCTTAATTGGGTACTGCCTTTGTGCAGTTGGTTGTGATTTTAGCTGGATTTTGTGAGGAGGAGAGTCCTCATCCCATCCTACATGATTTTTATATAAAGCAGGTGCTAAGGCCACTGCCCACTTTCTAGCAAGTGTGTATTTTTTATGAATCGGTATTTGATTCGAGAAGGCAGGCATAATTACTTCTTCGCCATGAGGGCACTCCCTGACAAACTCTGGTGGCCAGTCTTTTTCAGCTAGAAGGATGTCATAGCCCTTGGAGAGGTTATCCCAAAATAGTCCCCTAATTTTCCTAGTCTTATCTCCCTCTATACGTAATGTTATCTCGTATATTTTGTGGGGCTTGCTAACTCTGGTATCTGTAGTTTCCACTTGAAGGTATTCATTCGTGTCCACTGTCTCCAGATGATTCATAAGGACTTTGCGAGCTATGCTCACCTCTGCTGCGCTGTCTAGCATTGTCTGAGCCCATTCTCCGTTTTTCAGTTGTGTCCTCAGTATTCTCGGCATTGTTAACTACCTTGATACTGGCTACCTTCTTTTTTGGAAATTGTGATTTCTTTTTCAGTTGAGCAGGTTCCTTGTCTTTGGACTTGGCGTGCTCTTCTGATCGTCCTCTTCTTTCCGATTTCTGCGAGGAATTCTGAAAAGATTGAGAGGGACGTGTATCAATGTCTTGATATCTATCAGGTTTTTTAATATTATCCCTATTTCTAAGGTTATATCTATTCCCAGAGGGTTCACTCTGAGGTGACCTTTGTCTCGGGTTTGGAGATTTCTCTCTTCGCCTAGGAGACCTTCCTCTGGACTGGAATTTCTTTTCTTTAGGATTGGATTGTTTATTTCCATCCCAGTTCTTTTTTGGTGAATTATTATTATTAAAAAATATTTTTTCTGGACTTGTAGTCAGTTGCGGTTTTACTGGTATTCCACCTAGACTATCTCTGCCTAGTTCTTCATAGGATTTTTCTATGATTCTGGCAATTTCAGCTGGTTGGTCTGCTATATCTGTCTCTTTTAACCTCTGGCGGATCGCCACGTTTGCTGCTTCACCTTTTATGTTGGCTAGTAATATAGCCGAGACCTGCTTGAAGTCTTTCAGTAATTTCATACCAAGAGTTAAAGCAGGTTCTGGACCGTATTCATCTTGAATTTGTTTTAGCACATCTGGTATCACCGAAATGGATGGGACACCGTGCGTTTTTGTATAGATGGAAGCAAAGACTGTACCCCAAGTGTCACAGTCCTCAATATGTGGTGCGATTCCCATTGGGAGACATATAGTCAGAATCCTGTGTTTTTCTAATGGGGTGGTGTCAGGAAACACCGCCTCTATTTGGGTGATTTTCTTTGCCAACCAGAATGGTATTTGTTCCCGTTTAGCTGGAACCTTACCTAGGCAGGATTGGATGTTCTGTGGTGTAATTTTATTTGTGTTCCCCTGGTGAGGGGTCAGCTGTGGAAGTTTAATCGCTGGCTGAATTGTTGAAGTCCGCATTACATACTGAACTAATTGTCTGTGAATTTTTAGTAGTTGTTTTAGCTGTATTAATAGCTCTGGTGCAGTCATCTCGTCGATGTCTGGATGTGGTGTGTATCCGGCTAGGACCGGCCACGTTGCTCCTGGTCTTCCTAAAGGACCGAGCCTTGTAATGTGATTGTTATGTATTAGGGCGCCATCAAATAAGAGCAAATGCTCTTGGAATTTGAGTGGTACTTCCACCTCCTCGAAAGGAGTGTACGTTTCAGGAGGTTCCTCTACTTTGTAATAGTGGAAGTACTTTGTTACAGCATTTGCTGCTGGAAAATGTATCCATGTATAGTATACCTCTGTCTGCCGATATTCGTGTGCCTCAATTACGAATATGACTGTGCCACCTCTAGGTGTCAGTCCATTTTCTATAAGTTTTAAGGTTATAGATCTCCTTTTAATGACCGGAATAAGTATTATATCCGCGTCTGCTGCTTGCATGGTAGCATCAGCATCTGCTATTTCAGTAGCTAATCTAATTGCCTCTCTTTCTCCATCACTGTCTCCCATTTTACTGACAGGATGGTATTATTTTTGTTTGCAGATCAGGTTTCTTTATGGAAACAGAGATTAGATGCACAATATTCTGGAACTGTTTTATCCTTCAACGTTGACTAGACCAAGAACCATACATAGGAGTTCCCTCCTGCGAGGTTTTGGAGGATATTATAACCTTTCACCCACTCCAGACGTCTTTGGAGTATTTGGGAAAAGGGGTCTGAGTGAGAAAGCACGACTGAGTTACTCTAAATGTCTTACGTTAGTTTTATCGCCCTTTCCAAACGCGTTGGGCGCCATGTAGTGTAGCTCCTATTTTCCCAATAGGCTCTGCGCATTGGAATAGTACCTACAGCAGTAAAGGCCTAGGCCAGACGTTAACTAGGTCTACTACTGTCGATACTAGACTTAATTTTTGGGTTTGCCAGCTAAGCTCAGAGTTCGCTAGAAACTTTCTCGAATGTTCAAGGAAGGATGAACTCCCCTGATTAGACAAGAAGGGATTTAGTTTCTGACAACCATAGAACATGACAACTTTGCTCTCCCCTAATCAAGAGTCAATCTCAAGAGTCGTGTGAGCACAAGGCAATTATTTTACTCAGTCAGTACGTGCATTCTTAGTCTCATCAGAATGTAGAGAAAAGGAAGAGACGGGCGTGTTCAATAAAAGATGTTATTTATTGATCAGTCTCTTTTCTCGTACAAGAGAAATGGATCGATATTATTGCAATACTTATAGTTAAGTAAAGTGCATACGTTAAAAGCAATAGTATAAAATAATACTGTAAAAACATTGATATGGTTTCTGAGCCATATGATGTTTAAAATGATTAAAATATATTTACATACACATATACATTTGACTAAACGCACTCAACTGGTGTTTCTAAATACGCCTACCCCGTGTACCTGACCTAAGTCTAATGCGTGGGCGGGAATAGAAAGTTTACAGTTTAAGTTAAGTTTGTTTTTGCCAAGTGAATAACTAAAGAATTCTCTAGGAGGGGTTATTCAGTTCTGTACCTGGAATTTAGGATGAATGAGGAATGGTATCTCTTTCTCTGCTCTCGATATTCCAGGCTGCCTGCGAGGGCTGCCCAGAAGCGCCGGTGCTGGGTCTCTCGGCTTGAGATAGCAGCGCGTCTCTCAGCGCGTCAGGAAGGCGGGGCTGCTGCCTGCGGGGTCTGCTTCTGCTCTTGGCTTCGGCAAGTATGGCTGCTCCGTCTTGTCACCACGCGTGTGTTTGCATAGGGCAAGGTCGGCAATATTTATACCTTAAAGGTGCCGAGATTGACGTAAGGATGGACATAGGTACGTCAATAAAGATGTCATACGACTTGCTCGTTAGCACATTCTTTACTAAAGTTCTCTGTGAAATCAAAACAATGGCCGCACGGATTATCCAGGTTGTCATAGGTTTGATTTGTTATGAGAACGTCGTATGCCTTATCAGGGGCTGGAGGAATGTCGCTTGTCTAATTAGATCTCAAGCGTTATGACCTAATCAGATAACACGTTCCTGTGCCGTAGTGTGACTGCGTCAGATAACGGTATCTGCATCATGGGGGTTTTCTTGCCTCATGGGCTGACTGTTAGTTAACTAGCTAGTAAGTTTAACCAGAATAGGGTCAGGAATAGGGGGATCGAATCAGAACCTATAGAAATACACGACAACATTATTACTGATTGCTTGAAGTGTGAGAAGGGGATGGATATTCCTTGGCTATCTGGAGTGTATCAGAGTCTATGCAGCGTTAATAAACGCTGTATTTTCTTAAATCCCAAACTCTACACAAGAAAGAACTCAGAAGCGCCCTTTATTTGTCATATGGCACAGAAAGAATTGTGCTGGAATCGAAGAAACCCTCTGTCTCCAGTTATATGTCCCTTTAGCTGCACTTCTACCCCCTACCAAATTATCTTCCTTTACCCATGAGTTACTGGGAAAGGAGCCTTCTGCTCTCGAAGTGAGAGATAGATAAGTTAGGCAAAAAGAGATACCTTTGACAGATAAAGGGACACTGCATCAGACCCTGCTAGACTTTACCAGCCTCTTGACCCAACGCATGGGGACTACCAGGCCCATGGGCCTCGCGGCAGGTGCTGCGCCTCACCTGCGTGCCAGCTGGCCTTTAAAGGCCACCACTGCCTCCTGCACCGCGGTACGCTGCACGAGACCCTGCTAGCCTTTACCAGCCTCCTGACCCAACTCACGGGGACTGCCAGGCCCAAGGGGCCTCGTGGCAGGAGCTGCACCTCACTGGCACGCCAGCTGGTGCATAAAGGGCGCCACTGCCTCCCGCATCGCGGGACGCTGCACCAGACCTGCTAGCCTTTACCAGCTTCTTGACCCAACGCACAGGGCTATCATTTGGGAATGATGAGTAAACGCAAAGGAGTTGCCGTGACATTAGACACTTTTATCATGAGGGCAGGGTCCTTGCTTACCCACGAAATTGAATTGACAGAGCAACGCCTGTCCATGGACCCTGTAACATTACATTCCCGTCTATCATTAGGTGGCCTGATCACTGATAGTGCAACATGTGAAACCCCTAAAAAATCACTGCCAATGGAAGTATGCTCCGTTCCCTTAGATTCACCATCACCAAGCCTGGGAGCCCCTAATATGGACATCCAGGATGCACCCGGCATCAACACTAGAGCACGGGCGGCATGTTCACAAAGTAACGCTAAAGTGACAACTCAACCCGTAAAAAGAAAGAAAAATGCAGGGATAATTAAGTCCAAAAATCCCAAAGGTTGTCAACCCGCTAACAATGCAACAAATCAGGTGGCTATTCCCACTGTTTTGGTGGTCACACAGACTGATGCTCCTTCTAACCTTGCCCATAATGACACTATTATAGGCACTGTGGGAGAGGTTGTTGTTGCGCCTCTCGTATTGAAACCTACTGAAAATGCCTTGGCTGATATTAAGAATGCAATCGATATGAATTTCAATCTATTGTGGGGGAAATTGGAACGTTTGAATTCTGAATTGGCTAAGTTAATGGGCAGCGATGTGAAGTTTGTCCAAAATATTGGCGGGTGGAATATCTTCATCTTCTATGGGTAACACATTTGGGCTAGAGTCACACCCTAACTTTGCCTTACATAAAGATATTACTTCTGTTATCCCGTATACAAATTGTAGTAATATAAATGTATTTCCTGGGTTAAACCCTAATAGTGAACAAAGGGAAAGACAGGACGTCCCCCGAGAAAATACAGATAATTCAAACCCAGCCTTAGGAATAAATTGTCTTACTTAGTTACGAACTAGTGCCCTTGCAAGTGACATAAGTTTAAGCAGGGATATTCCCAGATGCCCTAGGAGCGGCTGTTTAGGACCACATACTGACGTGCTAAGTTTACCTCCTGCCTCCTGTCCGTATGTGCTAGTTTTGGTTGGGGTTCCCAATTTAGTCGTGGATCAAAGGGAGTCCTGGGCAGATTTGCTTAATAAGTCTGTAGATTGGCTCTGTAAATATAAGAGGTTCCAACCTTCTAATATGAATGAAATTCTTATGGCCAGAAGAGTAGGGTGGGTTGGTCACTCTGCCACGAACATAAGTGGTGATTGCATTGTCCTCAATTTCCGTAGACCCCATACGGTTTGCCGTTTACTGAATGTCTTCGAGTAATCTTCCATACAAAACACCTGTATCAGTACGCTCCCATTTGGGTTATTTTTATAAGCCATCTTCTAAACCCTCTAGGGATGCCCACGTCTTGCCTTTGATAACCAATAGGTTCAACACACTTTCTAGTTTAGAGGCACAGGATTGTCAACCGCCATTGATGGTTGTTCAGCAGTATCAGCAGCACTACTTGGAGGATTCTCCTGTAATCATACTAACAACCGATAATAATGATAATGACAAGCAATCTTTAACTAGAGTTAACAGTGGAGCAGATTTGAACATCCTCAGTTGGAATGTAGCAGGGTTACAGGCCAAGCTTGATAACTAGGATTGGCTGCGCTTAGTCAAAGAACAAGACACAGTAATGTTTCAGGAGACTTGTTCTATACACGATTTGCATATTGAGGGGTTTCACTGTATCACTGTAGCGGCATCTCGCCACAAATTTGGTCGACCATCGGGGAGCCTTTTTATTGGGCTTAATGTAGCAGCTGGAGGAAGTTTTAAGATACTCTCAACTAACAATTGCAACTTTCAAATTGTACTTTAAAAGAGGAGAGTTTCTCTTTATTTGGTACATTTTTATAATAATGATTTCTTTTCCATCCCCAATAAGAATATTATTGAGCTTTTCTATTTTATCTCTAATTGAGACTGTCAGCAACGTTGGGGTAATACTATTTTTATATTTTTATCATCTATATTGATGGATTACATAAATCATTAGTATCCATGACCCAAGACGTTCCTATGATTAATGGGAAACCCCTTCCTGTACCATTATACGCAGATGATGCGGTCCTTATATGCCGCACCCCAAATTCTCTGCGCATTCTAATACAGTCCTTTCTCAAATACATGGATAATTTGGACCTAAGTGTTAATTTTAATAAATTATTGTTAATGTCCTGTGGCCCTTGGAAATGCCAGCTTAGTTCCACCATTGTTGGCAGTCAAAAATTGTTAAGTACCTGTAAATTCCCCTACCTTGGGGTGGTTTTTGCTGCGAACGGCTCCTAGACTGAGCACCTCACCCATTGCAGGAGCAAGTTCTTAAAGACCATTATTTCGAATTTTAGTTTTCCCCGCCCAAAGAATACAGGTGCCATTTTAGCCAATTAAAATTGTTTTTAAACTACAATGTGTTCCAGTGGCCACTTATGGCAATGCAAAATTCAATTATACGCACTTTGGTGCAGAGGCATATAATTTGGGTCCTTCCTCCCGTAGGGGTGTAGGGTTGGCTATTTTTTTGAGCTTGCATAACTTGGTTAATGTTATGGATCAGATGGGCACATTACATGTGATTAATAATCATCATCCGACATTTAGAGGTTGGGGCTACTCGTCTACAATAGATTTTGTTTTTATCTCCCCCCTGCTCGTGGATTACCTAACTGCTGCAGAGGTTGTTGCTACAATCCATGGGGATCATAACCCTATCAAAATAGCATTGAGATTGGCTTCACGAACCGCTTTTTCATCTGAATGCGGGGCTAGAGATCTAACGCCATCAACTGACAACCTAAGATTAACATGGAGGGGCGTTGATAATGGTGATTTGTTTAAGTCACTAGAGAAGGACAACTTGCCCCTCGTTAATTCTTGTTTGTCATTCCAAGCCCTGCACCCGGTGGTAGTCCATGATTTTTTCAAACTTTATTTGGCTATTAAATCCCTTTTTTCGAAGCCTGCATCTCTGAGAAAGCAGGGTCCTAGATGGTTTGAAGATGAATGTTTACTGGCTAATAGGAACCTGCGTAGGGTATTGTCAGTTAAACCTAGGTGTCCCCCAGATGTGAAACTGGCTAGGCAGAAGTATAATACAGCAGTTAACAACCGGAAGGGAGTACTTTTAAATGAACGTTGGGAAACCCTATCACAGGCTGCAACTATTAAAAAGGGTAAAACATTTTGGTCTGCTGTCTGATCCATGGGACACCTATTAGCCCCCATCAGTTGCACTATTTCTAGCCAATCTTGGGAAACTCACTTTTCTAAAATCTATGCTACTCCCCTATCGGAGACCGACCAGTAGGAACATGGTCCATCTACCAGTATTCAGATAACACTCTTCAAAGTAGAATAAGCTATTTACCAGAGCATTGGGAACAAGGCCCCTGGCCCTGATGGTCTACCAATAGACATTATTAAATGAAAAATTGATTTTTGGGCCCCACTCCTTCTGAAAGTTTTTAATAATCTAACGTATGCTCCATTACCTGATACCAGGGCAAAGAGTATTAAAGGGGGATCGGTCGCAGCCTAGTAACTATAGGCCTATTTCATTGATCAATAACACCCTTAGAATATTGGGCAGAGTTATATATAACAAGATCCTGGAATGGTCAGAAAAATCTAGTATGCTAGAGCCATGCCAGCTAGGCTTTTGAAGTAAGGTTGGCACTAATGAACAATGTCTCAACCTTAGCCTTGTAATTGGGAAATACACCATTGCACGGAACTCTCCAGTCTATTTGGCCTTCATAGATTTGTCCTCAGCATTTGACTTTGTTAATAGGTCAAAGCTGTGGGCTATCTTGTTGGCCTATGGACTGGTGGAGATGTTTCAGCACCCATTAGGTCGGAAGGGGGGTCAGGCAGGAATGTGTCTTGGCCCCCTTCTTTTTATCATCTATATTAATGGATTACATAAATCATTAGTATCCATGACCCGAGACGTTCCTATGATTAATGGGAAACCCCTTCCTGTACCATTATACGCAGATGATGCGGTCCTTATATGCCGCACCCCAAATTCTCTGTGCATTCTAGTACAGTCCTTTCTCAAATACATGGATAGTTTGGACCTAAGTGTTAATTTTAATAAATCATTTTTAATGTCATGTGGCCCTTGGAAATGCCAGCTTAGTTCCACCGTTGTTGGCAGTCAAAAATTGTTAAGAACCTGTAAATTCCCCTCCCTTGGGTGGTTTTTGCTGCGAACGGCTCCTGGACTGAGCACCTCACCCATTCCAGGAGCAAGTTCTTAAAGACCATTAATTCGAATTTTAGTTTTCCCCGCCCAAAGAATACAGGTGCCATTTTAGCCAATTAAAATTGTTTTTAAACTACAATGTGTTCCAGTGGCCACTTATGGAGCCGAGAGTTGGGGCACTGAAAATAGTTGCTGCATTCAGCAGGAAGAAAACAGGTTCTGTAGGAAACTGCTGGGTAACCCAATCTCCACCTCACAATATATTTGCCACAAAGAATTAAATTATATAAATGATTTCATACGTGCCCGACCAGCCCTTTTCTGGCTATCGGTCTGGAAGAATCAGGCAGCGACTCTAGCTAGAGACATTATTACTGATTGCTTGAAGTGTGAGAAGGGGATGGATATTCCTTGGCTATCTGGAGTGTATCAGAGTCTATGCAGCGTTAATAAACGCTGTATTTTCTTAAATCCCAAACTCTACACAAGAAAGAACTCAGAGGCGCCCTTTATTTGTCATATGGCACAGAAAGAATTGTGCTGGAATCGAAGAAACCCTCTGTCTCCAGTTATATGTCCCTTTAGCGGCACTTCTAACCCCTACCAAATTATCTTCCTTTACCCATGAGTTACTGGGAAAGGAGCCTTCTGTTCCGTTTGAGAGCAGGGACAGTTGAATTTGCATTGTGTTTTCCTCTTGGCTACCACCCGAAACTCGATTCAATACCCTGTCAATGCGATGGGGTGAGTGGCCAATCAACCCTACACTTTTTGTTTTTCTGCAAATATTACATGAAATATATTAAGGGGCTTCTTTACCCTTTTTTTAATAGAAGCAGGCCCATTACTTTGGATTTCAACCTATTTAAGTATGCTTGCCTTGACCGATGAAGAGCTGGTTTTTCATATGAGTACATTCCTGAGAATTGTTACACAGGCACGTAAGATAATGCTCAACCCTTGAATTTCTAGTCAAGTATGGATAAGCTTATAATTGATGGATGGATTTTTCATTCTATTTATAATCTAAAACCAGTGATATTGTGTCTTATAACTGTAAATCTTTATTAGTATTTATTGTTATTCTTCTTTTGTCACTTACATTTTACCATGCTGTACTTTTATGGATACAATGTTTATCCGAATAAAGTTTATGAACTGAACTGATAAAGGTGTGGTCGATGGAGGTGTGGACACAGGGACAGGAAATGGAAACAGAGCAGTGATCGGCAGTGAGGTAGCGAGGAATATGGTAGGGAGAAGAGGGTAGAGAGGCTAAAGTCTATAACGCTGAGGCATGTTTTTAATAGCTAACGTAATCTGCTAAAGAGGGCTAGAAGGCTACAATAGAGAGTGGTGAGGTGGGACAAGCGTGTATCCGGCCTTCAGTATTAGACATTTTGCTTAATGTTGCATTATATCTTACAGATGGCATTTAACTGATGGAATGTAATTGGAAGTAGGTCCCTGCTATGAGAGAAACAGAGAGAGCTCTGCCATAGAAACCTAATTTGATGTCATATCGTACTTAAAAATGTAAATACATAAATTAAAATGCAAGCACTTACATATAACACTTACTTCGCACTATATATAATATTAATTGATAGCTTGCTAAAATTGTTATACTGTTTTGAAAAAACGTAAATCCCTATAAAATGTTACAAAAACACTCATTAAAATACATTCCCATAAACATTTGAATTTAACAAATGAAACACCTATTCCCAGCCACAATAAATAAGTCTTAAATATTTAGACTGTGCCAACCCTGTTCACCAAACTCTCAGCTCACCTGCTCCAATTGGAGTTCCCGAGCCGTGCTTCTGCAGTGGAGCTTCTAGTGGCTCGGCTGGCGGAAACCTTTGACGGACAACCCTGATTTATTCATCCCATTATCCTGTTTTTCCTGGCATTTGTTGCTATACCTCCTCAAATATTTTGAAGAAAATGAGTTTCATCACTTTGGAAATCCCCCAAACCTGGGTTTCGCCATGTGGGATCTATCTGTTTGTTTTCCCCAAAATGAGACTGTCCAAACCATAGGAACAGTGTGTTGTGTTGCTATTTTGCAATTAAATATCCCAGCTCTATCATTTTGAGGTTTCAGTAACTTGATCTCAACTGACTCCCACCCGTGAGATTATTCTATGCACATCACTTCCTGTCCCAGAATCTTCTGCAGCAACGAAACTGCACGTTGCGCGCTGTCCCCTGCAGCTAGGTTTGTGCCATATCACGTGCCGAAAAAACAGACCAGAAAGTAATTACTTTGTGCTACCACTTTGTTATCACTTCAGTAGTACTTGTCTCGTATCAGCGCAATAAACTAGTCGAAAAGAGTGCTGCATGACAGGCTAATGGTACTTAAATCTAGAGTGCTCATCTTCAAACATTCAAATCACACATCATGAAATTCAATTTTTCAACAAACGCATACGAACTCGGGAAAATAACGGGTAGACGTCCAAAGCATACTTGTTTAAATGTGAGAAAACTGCATTAGTCAGATGTTGATAAAGAGTACTTGAAAGACGTGAGAATGTGGTGGTCACCAATGAAATACTGTATAATTTGAAACTAATCAATTCTGATATTTGTTGATTCTGCAAAAAGGGATCTAAATACCTACAGAACATATGTTCTGGGACTGCTAGAGGGTTCAATTATTCAGGAAGGGAACTGTATGCGCGACATTTTTCAGAACGCTTAATGAAATGAAATCACTGCAACACAACGCAGCTGAAAAAATGACTTGTTCTGTGCACTTTCAAATGATAATTTATCTATTCTAGTAAGTAAGCATACACATACGGTAATGAAAATAGTACGCAAATTTCATTTTGCCTGAACATTTTATATTAACCCATGACTTTCAGTTATGTCGCTACATATTACATTTTAGATACAAACATGAAGTGAGTGTGATAACTGCAAAAAGGGTCTATTCTAAGTAAAAGGGTGTTATAAGTCTATAGTAAAGTGCACTACATGTGCCCAGGGCCTGTAAATTAAATGTCACCCATGGGCCCGCTGCACTGATTGTGCCATCCACTTAAGTACCCCTTTAAATAAGTCTCAGGCCTGCCATTGTAGACCCTGAATCTGCAGTTTTAACCTGTCATTTGGACCTGGCAAAACAAACCTTTTGCCAAGCATAAACCATCCTTTTTAATACAGTCCTATGGAAAGCCGTTAACAGCCCAGATAGCAAGGTGCAAAGTTATTACATTTCAGGGCATATACTTTTAGGTTTTACATGGCCTGGTGGTGAACACTCTTAAATTCATTTTCCAACACTGCAAGGCCTATCTATCCTACGGATTACATGGGGATTACCTTAATACCTTCAATACGTGTCATTTCCCAATGGGAAGCCTTTCGAATTGTAATGAAAAAACCTAACTTATGGTGAAGTCGGATTTTAGATTGCAATTCATAAAATGGCACTTTTAGAAAGTTGACATATTCTTGCTTTTAGACATCTGGTGCAGGCAGCCTATCTCTGGTCAGATGTATAGGTGTAGTTGGCAGTTGGGCTTTGTTTATTTCTCCTAGACAGACACACACAATGGGAGATTGGGTGTGACTGAGTGGGCCATTAATGGAAGGATGGGCGGGAGGAGCTGGGCTCATGATCACTTACACTTGTAGAGGCTGTGTCCTGTCTCTACACAAAGGGCTGCATACCCTCTTTAGTGAGCCTGGAGCCAGGGCAGAGAAGGTAGGGCATTTGTGCACTTAAAATGCATGCCTCTAGAAGCCTCTTCCCACTTCAGAGGCACAGTTGTGTAAAAAAGAAGGACCACAGACACCACCTCTTCGGTACATGTCTGGGCCTATGGATACTCTGCAAGGAAGAAAGATAGCAGTGCTGCTGGCGGACTGCCACTCTGCTGGACTACTTCTTTGCTGTGCTGATCTGCTGCCTGATGCCATTGTCTGTGTGAGAAGGACTGAATCTTCATCTCTTGAACCCAGTATCCAGAGTGACAACAAGGGTTAGTTGGCTGGCCTCCTGATCTGAAGCATCTCCTTAGCTGAGCAGCACATCTCAGAGCTAAACCACCATACCTCTGCTGCTGGGATTGTATCCACCTCAAAGATCTGCATCGTCCCCACAGTGCGTGGAAACAATGCATTTGCCCTGAAGGTGCGGCACATCCACTGCCCTGGTTCTGGCATCTGTTACCAATGGAGGCCACGATGACAGACTCTGTATTGCTGCCTTGCAGCTCCTTGGAACCGACACATCGCCAGCTGAGCGCCACATCCCCAACACCAGACTTTGCATCGCAAGTCCCATCATTCGAATCCTTGACGATGACGCAAATGGACCTTGCAGGAATTAAGGTTCTTTGTTCAGCAGGCCTAACTGGATGCCTGTAGCCTGCCCAATGCTACATTGGGATCGGCCTGAAATTGGGACTATGTCCCGGTCCAGTGTGACCAGATATCCACAGTTGTCGCTTTATGCTTTGTTGTGCTATTTTGATCAAATACTTCCAATTGAATATATCCAGTTCTACTAATTGGATTTTTATCATTTTGGTCTTGTTCAGCTCTATTTTTATACCCTGGTGTGGTATCCTTTTTGTGCAATGTTTTCATTGTTTTACTGTTTGAAGTGTTGTACAAATACTTCACACATTGCCTCTAAGTTCAGCCTGACTGCTCTGTGCCAAGCTACCTGAGGGTTGAGCCGAGGTTAATTTGGGTTTTGATTGTGCCTTGCCCTGACGAGAATTGTGGTTGCTGCTTGACTGGCTTACGCCCCAATCCCTAGCATCAGCTCAACCAGCTGAGTGACTAGAAAGCCTTAGCTGTCAGCTCTGGTCACAGGCAGAAGTCTTCCGGAGCTTCTCCTCCTCGCACTGCCCTTTTGGCTGCCTGACAGTTGACAATTTTGTGGGCCTCCAGCTCCACTTCTTATAGTCCAATTCCATACACCAAATGTAATTTAGGGTCTGAATCCTTGCCATTTGTGTTGGGGACCTGCTCACTTTTGAAGTGCCCTCACCTCTGCTCTGCCCTTTCTTCAGAAAACAGTCTGCCCTAGCTGGAACGACTCCAAAACTGATAGCTCCATGACACAGGCCATGGTAACGACTGGAGATCCACACCAGGATATCAGCCACTGTGATATGTGTATCAAAAGATTACAGAGAAAAACCAAAGGGGGTGATGGACGGAGTGTTGACAATACAAACACTCACCCCCAGTCAACTGATCTGGGTTTAATCCATCACCGTTCTTTAGCTCACTCCGCCACCCCAGTTCAGACATGGCCATTTGCAAATCAGTCTGACCCTGTGCCTCATGGGAACAGTCCAGCCCGAACTGCCAAGCCATGTCTTCCCTGGAGCGGAATCAAGCTTCCCAGGACCGGTTTCTGGCATTACAGCCGTCTTCAGCCGGGCTTGCTTGAATCCAGTGGCAAAGTGAGCAAGGGACTCACGTCTGAGCATACCCTGCCAACTTAGGGCGAACAAAGAAAAACCAAAGGGGGTGATGGACGGAGCGTTGACAATACAAACACTCACCCCCAGTCAACTGATCTGGGTTTAATCCATCACCGTTCTTTAGCTCACTCCGCCACCCCAGTTCAGACATGGCCATATGCAAATCAGTCTGACCCTGTGCCTCATGGGAACAGTCCAGCCCGAACTGCCAAGCCATGTCTTCCCTGGACCGGAATCAAGCTTCCCAGGACCGGTTTCTGGCATTACAGCCATCTTCAGCCGGGCTTGCTTGAATCCAGTGGCAAAGTGAGCAAGGGACACACGTCTGAGCATACCCTGCCAGCTTAGGGCGAACAAAGAAAAACCAAAGGGGGTGATGGACGGAGCGTTGACAATACAAACACTCACCCCCAGTCAACTGATCTGGGTTTAATCCATCACCGTTCTTTAGCTCACTCCGCCACCCCAGTTCAGACATGGCCATATGCAAATCAGTCTGACCCTGTGCCTCATGGGAACAGTCCAGCCCGAACTGCCAAGCCATGTCTTCCCTGGACCGGAATCAAGCTTCCTAGGACCGGTTTCTGGCATTACAGCCGTCTTCAGCCGGGCTTGCTTGAATCCAGTGGCAAAGTGAGCAAGGGACACACGTCTGAGCATACCCTGCCAACTTAGGGCGAACAAAGAAAAACCAAAGGGGGTGATGGACGGAGCGTTGACAATACAAACACTCACCCCCAGTCAACTGATCTGGGTTTATTCCATCACCGTTCTTTAGCTCACTCCGCCAACCCAGTTCAGACATGGCCATATGCAAATCAGTCTGACCCTGTGCCTCATGGGAACAGTCCAGCCCGAACTGCCAAGCCATGTCTTCCCTGGACCGGAATCAAGCTTCCCAGGACCGGTTTCTGGCATTACAGCCGTCTTCAGCCAGGCTTGCTTGAATTCAGTGGCAAAGTGAGCAAGGGACCCACGTCTTAGCATACCCTGCCAACTTAGGGCGAACAAAGAAAAACCAAAGGGGGTGATGGACGGAGCGTTGACAATACAAACACTCACCCCCAGTCAACTGATCTGGGTTTAATCCATCACCGTTCTTTAGCTCACTCCGCCACCCCAGTTCAGACATGGCCATATGCAAATCAGTCTGACCCTGTGCCTCATGGGAACAGTCCAGCCCGAACTGCCAAGCCATGTCTTCCCTGGACCGGAATCAAGCTTCCCAGGACCGGTTTCTGGCATTACAGCCGTCTTCAGCCGGGCTTGCTTGAATCCAGTGGCAAAGTGAGCAAGGGGCTCACGTCTGAGCATACCCTGCCAACTAGGGCGAACAAAGAAAAACCAAAGGTGGTGATGGACGGAGCGTTGACAATACAAACACTCACCCCCAGTCAACTGATCTGGGTTTAATCCATCACCGTTCTTTAGCTCACTCCGCCACCCCAGTTCAGACATGGCCATATGCAAATCAGTCTGACCCTGTGCCTCATGGGAACAGTCCAGCCCGAACTGCCAAGCCATGTCTTCCCTGGACCGGAATCAAGCTTCCCAGGACTGGTTTCTGGCATTACAGCCGTCTTCAGCCGGGCTTGCTTGAATCCAGTGGCAAAGTGAGCAAGGGACACACGTCTGAGCATACCCTGCCAACTTAGGGCGAACAAAGAAAAACCAAAGGGGGTGATGGACGGAGCGTTGACAATACAAACACTCACCCCCAGTCAACTGATCTGGGTTTAATCCATCACCGTTCTTTAGCTCACTCTGCCAACCCAGTTCAGACATGGCCATATGCAAATCAGTCTGACCCTGTGCCTCATGGGAACAGTCCAGCGCGAACTGCCAAGCCATGTCTTCCCTGGACCGGAATCAAGCTTCCCAGGACCGGTTTCTGGCATTACAGCCGTCTTCAGCCAGGCTTGCTTGAATTCAGTGGCAAAGTGAGCAAGGGACCCACGTCTTAGCATACCCTGCCAACTTAGGGCGAACAAAGAAAAACCAAAGGGGGTGATGGACGGAGCGTTGACAATACATACACTCACCCCCAGTCAACTGATCTGGGTTTAATCCATCACCGTTCTTTAGCTTACTCCGCCACCTCAGTTCAGACATGGCCATATGCAAATCAGTCTGACCCTGTGCCTCATGGGAACAGTCCAGCCCGAACTGCCAAGCCATGTCTTCCCTGGACCGGAATCAAGCTTCCCAGGACCGGTTTCTGGCATTACAGCCGTCTTCAGCCGGGCTTGCTTGAATCCAGTGGCAAAGTGAGCAAGGGACTCACGTCTGAGCATACCCTGCCAACTAGGGCGAACAAAGAAAAACCAAAGGTGGTGATGGACGGAGCGCTGACAATACAAACACTCACCCCCAGTCAACTGATCTGGGTTTAATCCATCACCGTTCTTTAGCTCACTCCGCCACCCCAGTTCAGACATGGCCATATGCAAATCAGTCTGACCCTGTGCCTCATGGGAACAGTCCAGCCCGAACTGCCAACCATGTCTTCCCTGGACCGGAATCAAGCTTCCCAGGACTGGTTTCTGGCATTACAGCTGTATTCAGCCGGGCTTGCTTGAATCCAGTGGCTAAGTGAGCAAGGGACTCACGTCTTAGCATACCCTGCCAACTTAGGGCGAACAAAGAAAAACCAAAGGGGGTGATGGACGGAGCGTTGACAATACAAACACTCACCCCCAGTCAACTGATCTGGGTTTAATCCATCACCGTTCTTTAGCTCACTCCGCCACCCCAGTTCAGACATGGCCATATGCAAATCAGTCTGACCCTGTGCCTCATGGGAACAGTCCAGCCCGAACTGCCAAGCCATGTCTTCCCTGGACCGGAATCAAGCTTCCCAGGACCGGTTTCTGGCATTACAGCCGTCTTCAGCCGGGCTTGCTTGAATCCAGTGGCAAAGTGAGCAAGGGACTCACGTCTGAGCATACCCTGCCAACTAGGGCGAACAAAGAAAAACCAAAGGTGGTGATGGACGGAGCGCTGACAATACAAACACTCACCCCCAGTCAACTGATCTGGGTTTAATCCATCACCGTTCTTTAGCTCACTCCGCCACCCCAGTTCAGACATGGCCATATGCAAATCAGTCTGACCCTGTGCCTCATGGGAACAGTCCAGCCCGAACTGCCAACCATGTCTTCCCTGGACCGGAATCAAGCTTCCCAGGACTGGTTTCTGGCATTACAGCTGTATTCAGCCGGGCTTGCTTGAATCCAGTGGCTAAGTGAGCAAGGGACTCACGTCTGAGCATACCCTGCTAACTTAGGGCGAACAAAGAAAAACCAAAGGGGGTGATGGACGGAGCGTTGACAATACAAACACTCACCCCCCGTCAACTGATCTGGGTTTAATCCATCACCGTTCTTTAGCTCACTCCGCCACCCCAGTTCAGACATGGCCATATGCAAATCAGTCTGACCCTGTGCCTCATGGGAACAGTCCAGCCCGAACTGCCAAGCCTTGTCTTCCCTGGTTCGGAATCAAGCTTCCCAGGACCGGTTTCTGGCATTACAACCGTCTTCAGCCGGGCTTGCTTGAATCCAGTGGCAAAGTGAGCAAGGGACTCACGTCTGAGCATACCCTGCCAACTTAGGGCGAACAAAGAAAAACCAAAGGGGGTGATGGACGGAGCGTTGACAATACAGACACTCACCCCAGTCAACTGATCTGGGTTTAATCCATCACCATTCTTTAGCTCACTCCGCCACCGCAGTTCAGACATGGCCATATGCAAATCAGTCTGACCCTGTGCCTCATGGGAACAGTCCAGCCCGAACTGCCAAGCCATGTCTTCCCTCGACCGGAATCAAGCTTCCCAGGACCGGTTTCTGGCATTACAGCCGTCTTCAGCCAGGCTTGCTTGAATTCAGTGGCAAAGTGAGCAAGGGACCCACGTCTTAGCATACCCTGCCAACTTAGGGCGAACAAAGAAAAACCAAAGGGGGTGATGGACGGAGCGTTGACAATACAAACACTCACCCCCAGTCAACTGATCTGGGTTTAATCCATCACCGTTCTTTAGCTCACTCCGCCACCCCAGTTCAGACATGGCCATATGCAAATCAGTATGACCCTGTGCCTCATGGGAACAGTCCAGCCCGAACTGCCAAGCCATGTCTTCCCTGGACCGGAATCAAGCTTCCCAGGACCGGTTTCTGGCATTACAGCCGTCTTCAGCCGGGCTTGCTTGAATCCAGTGGCAAAGTGAGCAAGGGACTCACGTCTGAGCATACCCTGCCAACTAGGGCGAACAAAGAAAAACCAAAGGTGGTGATGGACGGAGCGCTGACAATACAAACACTCACCCCCAGTCAACTGATCTGGGTTTAATCCATCACCGTTCTTTAGCTCACTCCGCCACCCCAGTTCAGACATGGCCCTATGCAAATCAGTCTGACCCTGTGCCTCATGGGAACAGTCCAGCCCGAACTGCCAACCATGTTTTCCCTGGACCGGAATCAAGCTTCCCAGGACTGGTTTCTGGCATTACAGCTGTATTCAGCCAGGCTTGCTTGAATCCAGTGGCTAAGTGAGCAAGGGACTCACGTCTGAGCATACCCTGCTAACTTAGGGCGAACAAAGAAAAACCAAAGGGGGTGATGGACGGAGCGTTGACAATACAAACACTCACCCCCAGTCAACTGATCTGGGTTTAATCCATCACCGTTCTTTAGCTCACTCCGCCACCCCAGTTCAGACATGGCCATATGCAAATCAGTCTGACCCTGTGCCTCATGGGAACAGTCCAGCCCGAACTGCCAAGCCTTGTCTTCCCTGGTTCGGAATCAAGCTTCCCAGGACCGGTTTCTGGCATTACAACCGTCTTCAGCCGGGCTTGCTTGAATCCAGTGGCAAAGTGAGCAAGGGACTCACGTCTGAGCATACCCTGCCGACTTAGGGCGAACAAAGAAAAACCAAAGGGGGTGATGGACGGAGCGTTGACAATACAAACACTCACCCCCAGTCAACTGATCTGGGTTTAATCCATCACCGTTCTTTAGCTCACTCCGCCACCCCAGTTCAGACATGGCCATATGCAAATCAGTCTGACCCTGTGCCTCATGGGAACAGTCCAGCCCGAACTGCCAAGCCATGTCTTCCCTGGACCGGAATCAAGCTTCCCAGGACCGGTTTCTGGCATTACAGCCGTCTTCAGCCAGGCTTGCTTGAATCCAGTGGCAAAGTGAGCAAGGGACTCACGTCTGAGCATACCCTGCCAACTTAGGGCGAACAAAGAAAAACCAAAGGGGGTGATGGACGGAGCGTTGACAATACAAACACTCACCCCCAGTCAACTGATCTGGGTTTAATCCATCACCGTTCTTTAGCTCACTCCGCCACCCCAGTTCAGTCATGAATATATGCAAATCAGTCTGACCCTGTGCCTCATGGGAACAGTCCAGCCCGAACTGCCAAGCCATGTCTTCCCTGGACCGGAATCAAGCTTCCCAGGACCGGTTTCTGGCATTACAGCCGTCTTCAGCCGGGCTTGCTTGAATCCAGTGGCAAAGTGAGCAAGGGACTCACGTCTGAGCATACCCTGCCAACTAGGGCGAACAAAGAAAAACCAAAGGTGGTGATGGACGGAGCGCTGACAATACAAACACTCACCCCCAGTCAACTGATCTGGGTTTATTCCATCACCGTTCTTTAGCTCACTCCGCCACCCCAGTTCAGACATGGCCATATGAAAATCAGTCTGACCCTGTGCCTCATGGGAACAGTCCAGCCCGAACTGCCAAGCCATGTCTTCCCTGGACCGGAATCAAGCTTCCCAGGACCGGTTGCTGGCATTACAGCCGTCTTCAGCCGGGCTTGCATGAATCCAGTTCCTAAGTGAGCAAGGGACTCACGTCTGAGCATACCCTGCTAACTTAGGGCGAACAAAGAAAAACCAAAGGGGGTGATGGACGGAGCGTTGACAATACAAACACTCACCCCCAGTCAACTGATCTGGGTTTAATCCATCACCGTTCTTTAGCTCACTCCGCCACCCCAGTTCAGACATGGCCATATGCAAATCAGTCTGACCCTGTGCCTCATGGGAACAGTCCAGCCCGAACTGCCAAGCCTTGTCTTCCCTGGACCGGAATCAAGCTTCCCAGGACCGGTTTCTGGCATTACAGCCGTCTTCAGCCGGGCTTGCTTGAATCCAGTGGCAAAGTGAGCAAGGGACTCACGTCTGAGCATACCCTGCCAACTTAGGGCGAACAAAGAAAAACCAAAGGGGGTGATGGACGGAGCGTTGACAATACAAACACTCACCCCAGTCAACTGATCTGGGTTTAATCCATCACCGTTCTTTAGCTCACTCCGCCACCGCAGTTCAGACATGGCCATATGCAAATCAGTCTGACCCTGTGCCTCATGGGAACAGTCCAGCCCGAACTGCCAAGCCATGTCTTCCCTGGACCGGAATCAAGCTTCCCAGGACCGGTTTCTGGCATTACAGCCGTCTTCAGCCGGGCTTGCTTGAATCCAGTGGCAAAGTGAGCAAGGGACTCACGTCTGAGCATACCCTGCCAACTTAGGGCGAACAAAGAAAAACCAAAGGGGGTGATGGACGGAGCGTTGACAATACAAACACTCACCCCCAGTCAACTGATCTGGGTTTAATCCATCACCGTTCTTTAGCTCACTCCGCCACCCCAGTTCAGACATGGCCATATGCAAATCAGTCTGACCCTGTGCCTCATGGGAACAGTCCAGCCCGAACTACCAAGCCATGTCTTCCCTGGACCGGAATCAAGCTTCCCAGGACCGGTTTCTGGCATTACAGCCGTCTTCAGCCGGGCTTGCTTGAATCCAGTGGCAAAGTGAGCAAGGGACTCATGTCTGAGCATACCCTGCCAACTTAGGGCGAACAAAGAAAAACCAAAGGGGGTGATGGACGGAGCGTTGACAATACAAACACTCACCCCCAGTCAACTGATCTGGGTTTAATCCATCACCGTTCTTTAGCTCACTCGGCCACCCCAGTTCAGACATGGCCATATGCAAATCAGTCTGACCCTGTGCCTCATGGGAACAGTCCAGCCCGAACTGCCAAGCCATGTCTTCCCTGGACCGGAATCAAGCTTCCCAGGACCGGTTTCTGGCATTACAGCCGTCTTCAGCCAGGCTTGCTTGAATCCAGTGGCAAAGTGAGCAAGGTACTCACGTCTGAGCATACCCTGCCAACTTAGGGCGAACAAAGAAAAACCAAAGGGGGTAATGGACGGAGCGTTGACAATACAAACACTCACCCCCAGTCAACTGATCTGGGTTTAATCCATCACCGTTCTTTAGCTCACTCCGCCACCCCAGTTCAGACATGGATATATGCAAATCAGTCTGACCCTGTGCCTCATGGGAACAGTCCAGCCCGAACTGCCAAGCCATGTCTTCCCTGGACCGGAATCAAGCTTCCCAGGACCGGTTTCTGGCATTACAGCCGTCTTCAGCCGGGCTTGCTTGAATCCAGTGGCAAAGTGAGCAAGGGACTCACGTCTGAGCATACCCTGCCAACTAGGGCGAACAAAGAAAAACCAAAGGTGGTGATGGACGGAGCGCTGACAATACAAACACTCACCCCCAGTCAACTGATCTGGGTTTATTCCATCACCGTTCTTTAGCTCACTCCGCCACCCCAGTTCAGACATGGCCATATGCAAATCAGTCTGACCCTGTGCCTCATGGGAACAGTCCAGCCCGAACTGCCAAGCCATGTCTTCCCTGGACCGGAATCAAGCTTCCCAGGACCGGTTTCTGGCATTACAGCCGTCTTCAGCCGGGCTTGCTTGAATCCAGTGGCAAAGTGAGCAAGGGACTCACGTCTGAGCATACCCTGCCAACTTAGGGCGAACAAAGAAAAACCAAAGGGGGTGATGGACGGAGCGTTGACAATACAAACACTCACCCCCAGTCAACTGATCTGGGTTTAATCCATCACCGTTCTTTAGCTCACTCCGCCACCCCAGTTCAGACATGGCCATATGCAAATCAGTCTGACCCTGTGCCTCATGGGAACAGTCCAGCCCGAACTACCAAGCCATGTCTTCCCTGGACCGGAATCAAGCTTCCCAGGACCGGTTTCTGGCATTACAGCCGTCTTCAGCCGGGCTTGCTTGAATCCAGTGGCAAAGTGAGCAAGGGACTCATGTCTGAGCATACCCTGCCAACTTAGGGCGAACAAAGAAAAACCAAAGGGGGTGATGGACGGAGCGTTGACAATACAAACACTCACCCCCAGTCAACTGATCTGGGTTTAATCCATCACCGTTCTTTAGCTCACTCGGCCACCCCAGTTCAGACATGGCCATATGCAAATCAGTCTGACCCTGTGCCTCATGGGAACAGTCCAGCCCGAACTGCCAAGCCATGTCTTCCCTGGACCGGAATCAAGCTTCCCAGGACCGGTTTCTGGCATTACAGCCGTCTTCAGCCAGGCTTGCTTGAATCCAGTGGCAAAGTGAGCAAGGTACTCACGTCTGAGCATACCCTGCCAACTTAGGGGGAACAAAGAAAAACCAAAGGGGGTAATGGACGGAGCGTTGACAATACAAACACTCAGCCCCAGTCAACTGATCTGGGTTTAATCCATCACCGTTCTTTAGCTCACTCCGCCACCCCAGTTCAGACATGGATATATGCAAATCAGTCTGACCCTGTGCCTCATGGGAACAGTCCAGCCCGAACTGCCAAGCCATGTCTTCCCTGGACCGGAATCAAGCTTCCCAGGACCGGTTTCTGGCATTACAGCCGTCTTCAGCCGGGCTTGCTTGAATCCAGTGGCAAAGTGAGCAAGGGACTCACGTCTGAGCATACCCTGCCAACTAGGGCGAACAAAGAAAAACCAAAGGTGGTGATGGACGGAGCGCTGACAATACAAACACTCACCCCCAGTCAACTGATCTGGGTTTATTCCATCACCGTTCTTTAGCTCACTCCGCCACCCCAGTTCAGACATGGCCATATGCAAATCAGTCTGACCCTGTGCCTCATGGGAACAGTCCAGCCCGAACTGCCAAGCCATGTCTTCCCTGGACCGGAATCAAGCTTCCCAGGACCGGTTGCTGGCATTACAGCCGTCTTCAGCCGGGCTTGCATGAATCCAGCGGCTAAGTGAGCAAGGGACTCACGTCTGAGCATACCCTGCTAACTTAGGGCGAACAAAGAAAAACCAAAGGGGGTGATGGAGGGAGCGTTGACAATACAAACACTCACCCCCAGTCAACTGATCTGGGTTTAATCCATCACCGTTCTTTAGCTCACTCCGCCACCCCAGTTCAGACATGGCCATATGCAAATCAGTCTGACCCTGTGCCTCATGGGAACAGTCCAGCCCGAACTGCCAAGCCTTGTCTTCCCTGGACCGGAATCAAGCTTCCGAGGACCGGTTTCTGGCATTACAGCCGTCTTCAGCCGGGCTTGCTTGAATCCAGTGGCAAAGTGAGCAAGGGACTCACGTCTGAGCATACCCTGCCAACTTAGGGCGAACAAAGAAAAACCAAAGGGGGTGATGGACGGAGCGTTGACAATACAAACACTCACCCCAGTCAACTGATCTGGGTTTAATCCATCACCGTTCTTTAGCTCACTCCGCCACCGCAGTTCAGACATGGCCATATGCAAATCAGTCTGACCCTGTGCCTCATGGGAACAGTCCAGCCCGAACTGCCAAGCCATGTCTTCCCTGGACCGGAATCAAGCTTCCCAGGACCGGTTGCTGGCATTACAGCCGTCTTCAGCCGGGCTTGCATGAATCCAGTTCCTAAGTGAGCAAGGGACTCACGTCTGAGCATACCCTGCTAACTTAGGGCGAACAAAGAAAAACCAAAGGGGGTGATGGACGGAGCGTTGACAATACAAACACTCACCCCCAGTCAACTGATCTGGGTTTAATCCATCACCGTTCTTTAGCTCACTCCGCCACCCCAGTTCAGACATGGCCATATGCAAATCAGTCTGACCCTGTGCCTCATGGGAACAGTCCAGCCCGAACTGCCAAGCCTTGTCTTCCCTGGACCGGAATCAAGCTTCCCAGGACCGGTTTCTGGCATTACAGCCGTCTTCAGCCGGGCTTGCTTGAATCCAGTGGCAAAGTGAGCAAGGGACTCACGTCTGAGCATACCCTGCCAACTTAGGGCGAACAAAGAAAAACCAAAGGGGGTGATGGACGGAGCGTTGACAATACAAACACTCACCCCAGTCAACTGATCTGGGTTTAATCCATCACCGTTCTTTAGCTCACTCCGCCACCGCAGTTCAGACATGGCCATATGCAAATCAGTCTGACCCTGTGCCTCATGGGAACAGTCCAGCCCGAACTGCCAAGCCATGTCTTCCCTGGACCGGAATCAAGCTTCCCAGGACCGGTTTCTGGCATTACAGCCGTCTTCAGCCGGGCTTGCTTGAATCCAGTGGCAAAGTGAGCAAGGGACTCACGTCTGAGCATACCCTGCCAACTTAGGGCGAACAAAGAAAAACCAAAGGGGGTGATGGACGGAGCGTTGACAATACAAACACTCACCCCCAGTCAACTGATCTGGGTTTAATCCATCACCGTTCTTTAGCTCACTCCGCCACCCCAGTTCAGACATGGCCATATGCAAATCAGTCTGACCCTGTGCCTCATGGGAACAGTCCAGCCCGAACTACCAAGCCATGTCTTCCCTGGACCGGAATCAAGCTTCCCAGGACCGGTTTCTGGCATTACAGCCGTCTTCAGCCGGGCTTGCTTGAATCCAGTGGCAAAGTGAGCAAGGGACTCATGTCTGAGCATACCCTGCCAACTTAGGGCGAACAAAGAAAAACCAAAGGGGGTGATGGACGGAGCGTTGACAATACAAACACTCACCCCCAGTCAACTGATCTGGGTTTAATCCATCACCGTTCTTTAGCTCACTCGGCCACCCCAGTTCAGACATGGCCATATGCAAATCAGTCTGACCCTGTGCCTCATGGGAACAGTCCAGCCCGAACTGCCAAGCCATGTCTTCCCTGGACCGGAATCAAGCTTCCCAGGACCGGTTTCTGGCATTACAGCCGTCTTCAGCCAGGCTTGCTTGAATCCAGTGGCAAAGTGAGCAAGGTACTCACGTCTGAGCATACCCTGCCAACTTAGGGCGAACAAAGAAAAACCAAAGGGGGTAATGGACGGAGCGTTGACAATACAAACACTCACCCCCAGTCAACTGATCTGGGTTTAATCCATCACCGTTCTTTAGCTCACTCCGCCACCCCAGTTCAGACATGGATATATGCAAATCAGTCTGACCCTGTGCCTCATGGGAACAGTCCAGCCCGAACTGCCAAGCCATGTCTTCCCTGGACCGGAATCAAGCTTCCCAGGACCGGTTTCTGGCATTACAGCCGTCTTCAGCCGGGCTTGCTTGAATCCAGTGGCAAAGTGAGCAAGGGACTCACGTCTGAGCATACCCTGCCAACTAGGGCGAACAAAGAAAAACCAAAGGTGGTGATGGACGGAGCGCTGACAATACAAACACTCACCCCCAGTCAACTGATCTGGGTTTATTCCATCACCGTTCTTTAGCTCACTCCGCCACCCCAGTTCAGACATGGCCATATGCAAATCAGTCTGACCCTGTGCCTCATGGGAACAGTCCAGCCCGAACTGCCAAGCCATGTCTTCCCTGGACCGGAATCAAGCTTCCCAGGACCGGTTTCTGGCATTACAGCCGTCTTCAGCCGGGCTTGCTTGAATCCAGTGGCAAAGTGAGCAAGGGACTCACGTCTGAGCATACCCTGCCAACTTAGGGCGAACAAAGAAAAACCAAAGGGGGTGATGGACGGAGCGTTGACAATACAAACACTCACCCCCAGTCAACTGATCTGGGTTTAATCCATCACCGTTCTTTAGCTCACTCCGCCACCCCAGTTCAGACATGGCCATATGCAAATCAGTCTGACCCTGTGCCTCATGGGAACAGTCCAGCCCGAACTACCAAGCCATGTCTTCCCTGGACCGGAATCAAGCTTCCCAGGACCGGTTTCTGGCATTACAGCCGTCTTCAGCCGGGCTTGCTTGAATCCAGTGGCAAAGTGAGCAAGGGACTCATGTCTGAGCATACCCTGCCAACTTAGGGCGAACAAAGAAAAACCAAAGGGGGTGATGGACGGAGCGTTGACAATACAAACACTCACCCCCAGTCAACTGATCTGGGTTTAATCCATCACCGTTCTTTAGCTCACTCGGCCACCCCAGTTCAGACATGGCCATATGCAAATCAGTCTGACCCTGTGCCTCATGGGAACAGTCCAGCCCGAACTGCCAAGCCATGTCTTCCCTGGACCGGAATCAAGCTTCCCAGGACCGGTTTCTGGCATTACAGCCGTCTTCAGCCAGGCTTGCTTGAATCCAGTGGCAAAGTGAGCAAGGTACTCACGTCTGAGCATACCCTGCCAACTTAGGGGGAACAAAGAAAAACCAAAGGGGGTAATGGACGGAGCGTTGACAATACAAACACTCAGCCCCAGTCAACTGATCTGGGTTTAATCCATCACCGTTCTTTAGCTCACTCCGCCACCCCAGTTCAGACATGGATATATGCAAATCAGTCTGACCCTGTGCCTCATGGGAACAGTCCAGCCCGAACTGCCAAGCCATGTCTTCCCTGGACCGGAATCAAGCTTCCCAGGACCGGTTTCTGGCATTACAGCCGTCTTCAGCCGGGCTTGCTTGAATCCAGTGGCAAAGTGAGCAAGGGACTCACGTCTGAGCATACCCTGCCAACTAGGGCGAACAAAGAAAAACCAAAGGTGGTGATGGACGGAGCGCTGACAATACAAACACTCACCCCCAGTCAACTGATCTGGGTTTATTCCATCACCGTTCTTTAGCTCACTCCGCCACCCCAGTTCAGACATGGCCATATGCAAATCAGTCTGACCCTGTGCCTCATGGGAACAGTCCAGCCCGAACTGCCAAGCCATGTCTTCCCTGGACCGGAATCAAGCTTCCCAGGACCGGTTGCTGGCATTACAGCCGTCTTCAGCCGGGCTTGCATGAATCCAGCGGCTAAGTGAGCAAGGGACTCACGTCTGAGCATACCCTGCTAACTTAGGGCGAACAAAGAAAAACCAAAGGGGGTGATGGAGGGAGCGTTGACAATACAAACACTCACCCCCAGTCAACTGATCTGGGTTTAATCCATCACCGTTCTTTAGCTCACTCCGCCACCCCAGTTCAGACATGGCCATATGCAAATCAGTCTGACCCTGTGCCTCATGGGAACAGTCCAGCCCGAACTGCCAAGCCTTGTCTTCCCTGGACCGGAATCAAGCTTCCGAGGACCGGTTTCTGGCATTACAGCCGTCTTCAGCCGGGCTTGCTTGAATCCAGTGGCAAAGTGAGCAAGGGACTCACGTCTGAGCATACCCTGCCAACTTAGGGCGAACAAAGAAAAACCAAAGGGGGTGATGGACGGAGCGTTGACAATACAAACACTCACCCCAGTCAACTGATCTGGGTTTAATCCATCACCGTTCTTTAGCTCACTCCGCCACCGCAGTTCAGACATGGCCATATGCAAATCAGTCTGACCCTGTGCCTCATGGGAACAGTCCAGCCCGAACTGCCAAGCCATGTCTTCCCTGGACCGGAATCAAGCTTCCCAGGACCGGTTTCTGGCATTACAGCCGTCTTCAGCCGGGCTTGCTTGAATCCAGTGGCAAAGTGAGCAAGGGACTCACGTCTGAGCATACCCTGCCAACTAGGGCGAACAAAGAAAAACCAAAGGTGGTGATGGACGGAGCGCTGACAATACAAACACTCACCCCCAGTCAACTGATCTGGGTTTATTCCATCACCGTTCTTTAGCTCACTCCGCCACCCCAGTTCAGACATGGCCATATGCAAATCAGTCTGACCCTGTGCCTCATGGGAACAGTCCAGCCGGAACTGCCAAGCCATGTCTTCCCTGGACCGGAATCAAGCTTCCCAGGACCGGTTGCTGGCATTACAGCCGTTTTCAGCCGGGCTTGCTTGAATCCAGCGGCTAAGTGAGCTAGGGACTCACGTCTGAGCAAACCCTGCTAACTTAGGGCGAACAAAGAAAAACCAAAGGGGGTGATGGACGGAGCGTTGACAATACAAACAGTCACCCCCAGTCAACTGATCTGGGTTTAATCCATCACCGTTCTTTAGCTCACTCCGCCACCCCAGTTAAGACATGGACATATGCAAATCAGTCTGACCCTGTGCCTCATGGAAACAGTCCAGCCCGAACTGCCAAGCCATGTCTTTCCTGGACCGGAATCAAGCTTCCCAGGACCGGTTTCTGGCATTACAGCCATCTTCAGCCGGGTTTGCTTGAATCCAGTGGCAAAGTAAGCAAGGGACTCACGTCTGAGCATACCCTGCCAACTTAGGGCGAACAAAGAAAAACCAAAGGGGGTGATGGACGGACCGTTGACAATACAACCACTCACCCCCAGTCAACTGATCTGGCTTTAATCCATCACCGTTCTTTAGCTCACTCCGCCACCCCAGTTCAGACATGGCCATATGCAAATCAGTCTGACCCTGTGCCTCATGGGAACAGTCCAGCCCGAACTGCCAAGCCTTGTCTTTTCTGGACCGGAATCAAGCTTCCCAGGACCGGTTTCTGGCATTACAGCCGTCTTCAGCCGGGCTTGCTTGAATCCAGTGGCAAAGTGAGCAAGGGACTCACGTCTGAGCATACCCTGCCAACTTAGGGCGAACAAAGAAAAAACAAAGGGGGTGATGGACGGAGCGTTGACAATACAAACACTCACCCCCAGTCAACTGATCTGGGTTTAATCCATCACCGTTCTTTAGCTCACTCCGCCACCCCAGTTCAGACATGGCCATATGCAAATCAGTCTGACCCTGTGCCTCATGGGAACAGTCCAGCCCGAACTGCCAAGCCATGTCTTCCCTGGACCGGAATCAAGCTTCCCAGGACCGGTTTCTGGCATTACAGCCGTCTTCAGCCGGGCTTGCTTGAATCCAGTGGCAAAGTAAGCAAGGGACTCACGTCTGAGCATACCCTGCCAACTTAGGGCGAACAAAGAAAAACCAAAGGGGGTGATGGACGGAGCGTTGACAATACAAACACTCACCCCCAGTCAACTGATCTGGGTTTAATCCATCACCGTTCTTTAGCTCACTCCGCCACCCCAGTTCAGACATGGCCATATGCAAATCAGTCTGACCCTGTGCCTCATGGGAACAGTCCAGCCCGAACTGCCAAGCCTTGTCTTCCCTGGACCGGAATCAAGCTTCCCAGGACCGGTTTCTGGCATTACAGCCGTCTTCAGCCGGGCTTGCTTGAATCCAGTGGCAAAGTGAGCAAGGGACTCACGTCTGAGCATACCCTGCTAACTTAGGGCGAACAAAGAAAAACCAAAGGGGGTGATGGACGGAGCGTTGACAATACAAACACTCACCCCCAGTCAACTGTTCTGGGTTTAATCCATCACCGTTCTTTAGCTCACTCCGCCACCCCAGTTCAGACATGGCCATATGCAAATCAGTCTGACCCTGTGCCTCATGGGAACAGTCCAGCCCGAACTGCCAAGCCATGTCTTCCCTGGACCGGAATCAAGCTTCCCAGGACCGGTTTCTGGCATTACAGCCGTCTTCAGCCGGGCTTGCTTGAATCCAGTGGCAAAGTAAGCAAGGGACTCACGTCTGAGCATACCCTGCCAACTTAGGGCGAACAAAGAAAAACCAAAGGGGGTGATGGACGGAGCGTTGACAATACAAACACTCACCCCCAGTCAACTGATCTGGGTTTAATCCATCACCGTTCTTTAGCTTACTCCGCCACCCCAGTTCAGACATGGCCATATGCAAATCAGTCTGACCCTGTGCCTCATGGGAACAGTCCAGCCCGAACTGCCAAGCCTTGTCTTCCCTGGACCGGAATCAAGCTTCCCAGGACCGGTTTCTGGCATTACAGCCGTCTTCAGCCGGGCATGCTTGAATCCAGTGGCAAAGTGAGCAAGGGACTCACGTCTGAGCATACCCTGCCAACTTAGGGCGAACAAAGAAAAACCAAAGGGGGTGATGGACGGAGCGTTGACAATACAAACACTCACCCCCAGTCAACGGATCTGGGTTTAATCCATCACCGTTCTTTAGCTCACTCCGCCACCCCAGTTCAGACATGGCCATATGCAAATCAGTCTGGCCCTGTGCCTCATGGGAACAGTCCAGCCCGAACTGCCAAGCCATGTCTTCCCTGGACCGGAATCAAGCTTGGCGGAGTGAGCTAAAGAACGGTGATGGATTAAACCCAGTTCAGTTGACTGGGGGTGAGTGTTTGTATTGTCAACTCTCCGTCCATCACCACCTTTGGTTTTTCTTTGTTCGCCCTAAGTTGGCAGGGTATGCTCAGACGTGAGTCCCTTGCTCACTTTGCCACTGGAGTCAAGCAAGCCCAGCTGAAGACGGCTGTAATGCCAGAAACCGGTCCTGGGAAGCTTGATTCCGGTCCAGGGAAGACATGGCTTGGCAGTTTGGGCTGGACTGTTCCCATGAGGCACAGGGTCAGACTGATTTGCATATGGCCATGTCTGAACTGGGGTGGCGGAGTGAGTTAAAGAACGGTGATGGATTAAACCCAGATCAGTTGACTGGGGGTGAGTGTTTGTATTGTCAACGCTCAGTCCATCACCACCTATGGTTTTTCTTTGTTTGCCCTAAGTTGGCAGGGTATGCTCAGACGTGAGTCCCTTGCTCACTTTGCCACTGGAGTCAAGCAAGCCCGGCTGAAGACGGCTGTAATGCCAGAAACCGGTCCTGGGAAGCTTGATTCCGGTCCAGGGAAGACATGGCTTAGCAGTTCGGGCTGGACTGTTCCCATGAGGCACAGGGTCAGACTGATTTGCATATGGCCATGTCTGAACTGGGGTGGCGGAGTGAGCTAAAGAACGGTGATGGATTAAACCCAGATCAGTTGACTGGGGGTGGGTGTTTGTATTGTCAACGCTTCGTCCATCACCACCTTTGGTTTTTCTTTGTTCGCCCTAAGTTGGCAAGGTATGCTCAGACGTGAGTCCCTTGCTCACTTTGCCACTGGAGTCAAGCAAGCCCGGCTGAAGACGGCTGTTATGCCAGAAACCGGTCCTGGGAAGCTTGATTCCGGTCCAGGGAAGACATGGCTTGGCAGTTCGGGCTGGACTGTTCCCATGAGGCACAGGGTCAGACTGATTTGCATATGGCCATGTCTGAACTGGGGTGGCGGAGTGAGCTAAAGAACGGTGATGGATTAAACCCAGATCAGTTGACTGGGGGTGAGTGTTTGTATTGTCAATGCTCCGTCCATCACCACCTTTGGTTTTTCTTTGTTCACCCTAAGTTGGCAGGGTATGCTCAGACATGAGTCCCTTGCTCACTTTGCCACTGGAGTCAAGCAAGCCCAGCTGAAGACGGCTGTAATGCCAGAAACCGGTCCTGGGAAGCTTGATTCCGGTCCAGGGAAGACATGGCTTGGCAGTTCGGGCTGGACTGTTCCCATGAGGCACAGGGTCAGACTGATTTGCATATGGCCATGTCTGAACCGGGGTGGCGGAGTGAGCTAAAGAACGGTGATGGATTAAACCCAGATCAGTTGACTGGGGGTGAGTGTTTGTATTGTCAACGCTCCGTCCATCACCACCTTTGGTTTTTCTTTGTTCGCCCTAAGTTGGCAGGGTATGCTCAGACGTGAGTCCCTTGCTCACTTTGCCACTGGAGTCAAGCAAGCCCGGCTGAAGACGGCTGTAATGCCAGAAACCGGTCCTGGGAAGCTTGATTCCGGTCCAGGGAAGACATGGCTTGGCAGTTCGGGCTGGACTGTTCCCATGAGGCACAGGTCAGACTGATTTGCATATGGCCATGTTTGAACTGGGGTGGCGGAGTGAGCTAAAGAACGGTGATGGATTAAACCCAGATCAGTTGACTGGGGGTGAGTGTTTGTATTGTCAATGCTCCGTCCATCACCACCTTTGGTTTTTCTTTGTTCGCCCTAAGTTGGCAGGGTATGCTCAGACGTGAGTCCCTTGCTCACTTTGCCACTGGAGTCAAGCAAGCCCGGCTGAAGACGGCTGTAATGCCAGAAACCGGTCCTGGGAAGCTTGATTCCGGTCCAGGGAAGACATGGCTTGGCAGTTCGGGCTGGACTGTTCCCATGAGTCACAGGGTCAGACTGATTTGCATATGGCCATGTCTGAACTGGGGTGGCGGAGTGAGCTAAAGAATGGTGATGGATTAAACCCAGATCAGTTGACTGGGGGTGAGTGTTTGTATTGTCAACGCTCCGTCCATCACCACCTTTGGTTTTTCTTTGTTCGCCCTAAGTTAGCAGGGTATGCTCAGACGTGAGTCCCTTGCTCACTTTGCCACTGGAGTCAAGCAAGCCCGGCTGAAGACGGCTGTAATGCCAGAAACCGGTCCTGAGAAGCTTGATTCCGGTCCAGGGAAGACATGGCTTGGCAGTTCGGGCTGGACTGTTCCCATGAGGTACAGGGTCAGACTGATTTGCATATGGTCATGTCTGAACTGGGGTGGCGGAGTGAGCTAAAGAACGGTGATGGATTAAACCCAGATCAGTTGACTGGGGGTGAGTGTTTGTATTGTCAACGCTCCGTCCATCACCACCTTTGGTTTTTCTTTATCAAAAGATTACCCCAGGCCTCAAACCTCTCTTTATGATTTGCATATTGTCCCCAGCTCCTACCTGAGGTGTGCCCATGTCCCTCTTCAGTGACCTCTCTCAGAACCAAAGAGCACCTTTAAAGTGTGCTGGAGAGCCCGACTCTCCTTCCTCCAGTGTTTGTCCCACCAATTCACAGAAATTGAGCAATCCACAAATGTGATAGGGGATACCTCTACCTCCTTTTAAGAAAGTGGGTTGCTATTTGAGGGGGGTAAATCCCTACATAAGCTGAAATCACAATCCTGATCAGGGTGAAGTCACAAGCAAGCCCTAAATTCACCAGTACTCAACCCTTGGGTAGCTTGACACAGAACAGTCAGGCCTAACTCAGAGGCAATGTGTTAAATGTATGTGCAAATCTTCAAAGAGTAATGAAGCAAAAACACACCACAAAATAATCCCACTCCAGTTTAGAAAAATTGAGTTTATCTCAACAAATGAAACAAGACCAAAAGGACACAAGTTCAATCAGTGGAACAGGAGATATGCAGTTTTAAAGATTTCAGTGAAAATAGCACCAAAAAGCCCAAAGCGCAAACTGTGGATATCTGGTTGCGCCAGACCAGGAAAACGTCCCTAGTTCAAGCAAATTCCAATGGAGCGTGGGCCACCTACAGGGAACCAGTCAGGCCCATTGAACATGCCTATCGTGGATCCTGGTTTGCGGAGCGTTGGTAGGTTCCAGGCTGAGGATGTTTTCGCAGTTGAGATGATGTGTCTGTTCCGAGGTGATGCAGAACTGCGATGCGAGGTCCTGCATCACTGTCGAGGATTCTGTTGACAAGGGTTTGCTATGTGAAGTCTGGGGTCAAGGAATTGTCGCGCTGTTGAGGTGATCCATCAGTTCCGAGGAGCTGTGAGCCTGTGGTGAGAAAACTTTGCAAAGGCAGCATTTCCAATGCGGCAGCGAGGTCGACGTGGAGTACTTTGCATCAGAAGAACCATTACAGCAGACGCGAGCAGCAAAGATAATGTGCCAGTTCTGCTGTAGATTTGTGGCACCAAGGAGGAGATGCGTTTGGTTCTGTCGGGTCCACAGATGGTCAGCCAGAGCACCTTCAGGGGCACCTCCAAGTGTCCAGAACTGGGGTGGTACCACTTGGCAGGGTAGGAACTGTAGATGGCAGAGTCCAGGTGCTGAGTTCGAGGCTATTTGAGCTTTCTGTCCCTTTGGTGTCCTGGGTTCAACATATGCAGGTCCAGTCCTTCTCACCAGGCAAGAGGGCAGCAGGTCAGCCCATCAGGGCAGCAGTTCCGTCAGTGCAGCAGTCCAGCAACTTGGCAGACCTTTCAGCAGCACAGTAGTCCTTCTTGCTGACTGAGTATCCCCAGGTCCAGGAGTGTACTGAAGAGGTGCTGTCTGAAGTCCAATATTTATGCCTGGTGCTCTCCCTTTGGAACATGGGAGAAGCTTCTATAGGTTTCCCTCTGAAGTCCCCAGGCATCCTGCCTTCCCCGTTCAGGTTCTAGACTAACTGCAGCGGGTATGCCGCCCTTTGTGTGGAGGCAGAACACAGCCTGTTCATGTGTAAGTAGGGATGTGTCTATATCCACCGTGGTCCTGTAGAAGTTCCCTGATCGATAGCGATAACTTCTGGCAAGAAACATGTTGACCAACATTTATACCCTTTTTTTATACAATTTTTGTAGCTGTACTAGATCATTGCTCCCATTTTTAGCCACCTATTATTTTTGCTTGTAACAAGAGGAGCCACATATTAAAAATTATGTGGGTCACTCAAGTTACTTTTGTACCACTCAACACCAATCTTCATAGACTGCCCCTCCACTCACACTTCACAATGCCGTCTTATTTTAAAAGCCCTCCAGCAAAGAGCCCCCAGGAGGGGCCTGTTGGGTAGTGCAGCGCCAGCCCATCAAGGAGCTGTCTTATGATGAAGCATGACACCCATTAGGGTGTGTGTGGGCTCTTGCTTCTGAGCAATCATATCCTGTGATCCGCTTGCTCAGTTCCCTACCAACTCACTGCCTTCTCATCCTTAGTACTCAAGAGGAACTTTATACTCCATGTAATTACATATACAATGAGGGAGCTTGTATGCTAGATCTAGAAGTGCTCCTAGACTCCCTCTTGTGTTCTGTCTTGTAAATGGAACCCAGAATCGCCCATGTATTGTACCATTCCCAGGCACACAAACACCCACAAGTGCTTAATTTGTAAAAAAATAAGTGAAAGAGCACGCGTCAGGAGGACACCGCAGCGTGCACCATCTATTTCCTCTGCCAGCTCTGCCAAACACAGTACCAAAACAACTACTAACCATCACACTCTTAAAAGTATGGCAATTCATACTATTTCAGGCCGCCTAAGCTTTCGGCATAGCTTGGGTGAGAGTCATTAGTCATTGTTAATTTATATTGTACTGATAAACAGTTGTTATTGTGCTCATACCCAAATTAGGCAGCCAGTGCCACCATGTGGCAGACTGCCATAAGCACAGGTGCTCAGAATTAACAGCTGGTGCCGAGCACCGAAACCACCGGCTCAAATTAAGCACTGTACCCAGCACATGCATACAACACACATGCACTGTACAGCGCTACAGATCACTAGCCAGCATGCTGCAACCACCACGCTCATGCTGCTTAACTTATGACAAAGCTATTCACCACTATGAGGGGAGCGCTTTGGACACCCCCTCCTAGTCCAAAAAGGCTGTAATCCATGAAAAAGGCTTGAGAGGTTCTGGTGACATTTATAAACCACAAGGTCAAAGGTCAAATATCATCAGAACATTAGATGGCAATATAGAGCAATATTGCACGAGTTACTAATTATATATTTGTGAAATTACCTTATTTATTAAGTGAGTTAGTACTGCCTGAGACAGAATATGTCTGGCAATTTTTGGAGAAATGTGCGTTTTTGTTGAGAATAATATCCTGATATTTAAAATGTGTTTTATGCAACAATGTGTTTAATTATAAGTAACATTTCAAATGCCATTGTAATGTAATTAAAAAACATGTATTTCAAAATGTGCTTTTCTTTTGCAGTACACTGACACTGTCACATAGGTTTAACAAGACATGCATAAATAAAGAAAATAAGGAGCAGCGTGTTTCATCCACACATTAAGGGCATTAATCAGCATGCCCGACAAGCTTCCCCTCCAGACCCACCCTTGACACAAGCATCTATAAATGAATCCTCCCAAGTGTGTGAAAAAAACATTGTAAATGAAGAACCCTGACAGCAAAATGTTCCACTCTCCCACATTGCACTTTATTTTCTGTATTTTTCTATATACTACAAAAGAACGCACTTTTAGAGACTTGTTTTTCATTTCCTTACAATGTGCTTTGCATATAAAAGCAGAGTTACAATAAGACACAGTGTTGTATAAACATATTTTAAAATGTCAGCACAATAAGACCAATAAAATCAAGCATTTCTCAAATCATTGACAGCCATAGCTGTAGTCTGAGGAAAATAGTCAACACTAAAAGGATGATGCTCAAATCTTTCTAAAGTGAAACATCAGAACTGGCTGTTCTTTCTGGTCTGTTTTTCTAAAAAGAAAAAGAGATCAGTAAAAAGGACATATTTATGACAACATGTTCATTTATTTACCCACTATAGGTAATTACAGGAAACATAGAATCTCTGCATGTTTCTACACAATCTTACTCACATCATTTTTTTATCTGACTTCCATTGAACTGATTCTGATATATTTTTGCCAAAATCATTGACTGCTTTTTGGTGTGTTTAAATTCGCAGGATATGTTCTACTTTTATTCTTTTTGTTTTCAATTAAAATGAAACAGCAAGACACAAAGGATTTAAGTGTTTTGTGGGAAGGGTGATAGTTTGGCCTTGTGTTATAAGGAATAAAATACCCTGTGCCATACACTAACAGGGTATTGCCAGAGTTCCATGACATTATAATGAGGTCTTGGGCCACATGCATCAATGTAGGATTTAGCATTTCCTAAATTGCGAAAATTAAGGAATCGCAATTTAGGAATTGCAAAATGCTATGCATCAAGAAATCCTAAAAGTTTTTAGGATTTCTTAATTTTCGGTATTAGCGATTCCTTAATTGCGAATCGCAATTAAGGAATGGCATTAGATTGATTCCTATGGGCCTAGAGGCCCATAGGAATCAATGCCGTTTTGCACTTTTTTATTTTGCGAATCCCATTTGTTTGATGCATTGCAAGGGTGCAGAGGGGGTCCAAAGGACCCCCCCCCCTGCACCCCTGAAATGTATTTTAAAGTGCATGTTTCACACACACACATGTCCTAAGGACACGTGTGTCTGTAACATGAAAGTTTAAAAAATGCATTTTTGAGCATTTTCATGACTTTTCGCAAATTGCCACGAGGTTCAACCTCGTGGTAATTTGCACCCCCTAATTGCTAATTCGCAATTTGAAAAACAATCATGCATTGCTTTTAAGGAATCGCAAATTTGCGATTCCTTAAAAGCAATCGCATTTTTGGAAATCACTAAAAATAGCGAATTCCACAAAAATGTATGATGCATCCCAAAAACGTATTTAGGAATCGCAAACGGCCGAATTTACCGATTCGCACCGTTTGCACTTCCTAAATAGGTTGATGCATGTGCCCCCTTGTTCCATGAGGCTCGTTGCTCTATATGGTCAGAGTCGGTGACACACAGTGTATTTATAATGTACGGCAGAGTGCAATTTATCCCATATATATTGCCACCTCTAGGCTCTTAGGGTTCAGGTGACCTTCGGCCTTGTAGCTTACAAATTTCACCAGCACCCATTGAGTACAATAAAGGACCATAATACACAGTTACGTTGTCTATAACAGTGTGTACAGAGGTACACAAGTTATTGAAGATGGCACTTAAATTATATATTTAAGGTATAGCTATAACGTAAGAATTTCAAATGTTTCTGTAGTTTATGTTTGGTTTGTATGGAAAAAAGGGTGTGTTACAGCAGCCGCACCCATTGCGTCCATCGTGCATCTAGCCGCATGTGTAGCATAATGAATTCCAGAAATTCCCACCACACTGTGTCAAAGGCCCTCTCCAGGTCCACCAACATGATCATAGCTAGTGGGTTCTCTGCCAGCCCTTGGCTGTAGATGATGGTGTAGAGCTGGTGGAGATTGAGGGTGATATTGCAAGTGGGTGTAAATCCATTTTGATCTGCGTGAATCAGTTCCTGCATATGGGGCAGCAGCCTAGCAGTGAAAACTTTACTAAGGGCCTTATTGTGAGTTAGGTGGTCCAACCGCCCTAGGACTGCATCCGCCCCCACCAGCAATCCACGGCTCTGGAGGTCCAAAGACCAGCGTATTATGATTTGACCACGGGTCAGTTGTGTGGAGGTGGGGATCTTGATGCAGTGGTGAATTTTTTTCACAAATATATTGATGCATGTGCTTGCATTTCGACTGTAAATGTGTCGGATGCATACATATGCATGTTATATGTGGAAAAAATACCATTTACCTATTACCAGGTTTCAGTCCATATGTGGGCAGTATTGGCAATGGATATGTGGTTTGAAAAGGACTCACTTGAAGATTGCCACAAACAAGGTTGTAATCCTCAGGGTGAAGATCCTGCTGTGAAGGGGGGACCCGGAGAAAGGGATACACATCGGAATCTGCCTAGAAGATAAACAAAGGGGTAAGTATGCACACCAAATCCTTCCTCACCACTACCCTGAAGCATGTGGTCAGACCGCCGTGGCACGCTCATGGACCAGGCAACTTGTACTACGTATGGTGGTGCAGCTCCCCTGTACTGCCATATGGAGGCTGCCTTTCCTGATGATAAACCCGGTAGTCAGCAGTTTGCTGGTAATCTTAGCGGTCCGTAGTCAGTCTTCGCAGAGCCGATCCGCCGAACTCATATTATGGCATCTGACTGCAGAGCACACAGCCCTCGGACCACCACCAAACTTGTAATAAGGCCCTAGATATCTGAAAATCAGTATTAAGCATGGAAGGCGGTCTGAAGTCAGTGACCACCAACTCCGCGTAAGTGGACTTGGGCAAAGGTACCACCAGTGCCCCCCTACTCATGGCTGGGGGTATTCCAGTCTCACATGCCTTTGCATACATTTCTTCCGGTCTTGGAGCCAACACTCCTGCAAACACTGATGGATTCCAAGGGTAGCCCGTCCGGGCCCATGTACTTGCCAGTCACATGTCCTTAATGGCGCTTCTAATTTGCTGTGTTTCTCTCAGACCTCCCAAAGCTTCACTCGTATTCACAGGGAGAAGTCTAAGGGCCAGTCGACCCAGGAATTACCAAATGTCACTTGAAGGACAGCTTCAAACAGCAGATATAGGTAGACATAATAGTCCCAACATGCTACGTTGATGTCCCTTGGGGTGGGGAGAAGAGTGTCTCCCCTCCGAGGGCCAGCAGGTGGGTAATGGGGCCCTCCTGCCTTTCGATCAGACGAGCCATGCCAGGAGTCGTCCCAACTTCACCTCTTCCTCATTAGAACAACTCAGTCAGTCAGTCAAACAAAACTTTATTTGGTTTGTTAAAACCTTAAAAGTACATTTTCCACATTCCGTGAAGAGAGAAAGAACAACAGCATAACATGACAATATTCAGCAAAGAGAAAAAACAGCAGCATAACATGACAATATTAAAAGCACAATTACACCTCAAGATACGTGTAGTTTAACTTCTCTTGTTCCTTTTAAAACGGAGTATTATAAAATGTATTTGTTAAAAACGCTAAAATCTTACCTATGCATAACTTCTTCAGAATGCAGTTTTTACTACTATTATAGCTTAGTATCTCTACCTTTATTCGGAGGTAAGGGCTGCACTATACATATTCTTCTGCTCATTTGAGGAACAACTTAACTTTATTCATATAATTCGCATTTTTAAGACTTCTCACCTCAGGTTATGGCTGAGTAGCCGATCTACGTAGGGGAAGTGTTGGCTGCTCTCCCAAGCCATTTTCATGTGTGCTACCGAGGACTTTTGAGCAAGGTAGTCCCGATCATAACTACGGGACATATTGAACCCTTGAAACTTTAATTCTTTTTTCCCAAATATCATGGGGTCTTGCGACAAGCATACTTTCAATTCTAACACCCCATAAGCCTTACTTATTGAAGGTCTCACCTCTTTTGCCCAGGGAAGCTCACTAATCGTAATTTCCTCCTTAGCCCACTGGGAGATTTTAGTAAGTTCCCCTACACCCAACCGCTGCCAGAAGCGTACAAGGCTCATACAAGCTGTTATAGCCCAGGAGGTTATTCCCAGCTCCAGTCGTGCTGCCTGCACCATAGAGGATTTAGGCAGCGCGAATAAGCTTTTTATTATATTTCCCTCCTCTCTATCCCAGGAGGTCTTGCCACTGAGATAAAAGACCTCGGCTCCATACAAAAATTGTTGGGGGACCATTGCTTGATAGGCTTTTAAGACCGGCCTATCTGACCTTTGACCATAGGTATTATTAAATCTTTTTAGGCCTTTGACCGACGCCAATCCCCTTATTTTTAATGCTTGCAGGTGTGTGTGCCATTTCAAGTTACCTGAGATCCACATTCCCAAATATCTGTAATTGGTCACCCTCTCAAGCAAAACTGTGCCAAGATACCACGAGAACTTCGCTTTCCTTCTCCCAAAACATACAATTTTAGTTTTATCCATATTTACCACTAATTTTTTACTCGTGCAATATTCTTTAAACCTATTTAATTTTCTCTGGAGGCCTATCTCCGTTTGGTCCATAATTACTAGGTCATTGGCATAAAGGAGGCACGATATGTGCTTTCCTCCCAATTTCGGGTTTGCCCCTCTAACGTCTCTTAATACTTGGGGTAAGTCAGCTAAAAACAGGGCGAACAGCAGGGGGGCTAGGACGCACCCCTGCCTTAAGCCGTTCCCAAAAGGGATTCTCCCAGTCAGTCCTCCGTCCGTGTCCAATATTATCTGTGCCCAATTTTCTGTATGTAATGCTTGGATAAGGGCCAGCAGGTCATCCTGTAGTTCATACCCTACTAGTGTTGACCACAGCTGCTCCCTGTCCACAAGATCAAAGGCTGCACGGAATTCAACGAAACAGCAGAATAAATTACCCCTCTGATCAATTGACTTCCGTGCAATGGACCACGAGCAAAACAATGGTCAATCGTTGAGTGGCCTTCTTTGAACCCCCCCCTGCTCTGGGGGTATTATCTGTTTGTCTTCCACCCACTCCTTTAGTAGCCCTAGAATTACTTTGGAAAATACCTTTTCCCCTATATCCAAAAGGTTTATTAAGCGGTAATTTTTAGGGGAGTTTGCATCTCCTTTTTTATGGATTGGCCTAACAATAGCCCCTTTCCAATTTGCAGGGAATTCACCTCTATTTAGGATCCCTAGAAACATATTTGAAAAGAACTCTGCCCACCATTCTATGTTTGTTTTTATTATGACAGCTGGCAGGTTGTCAGGGCCAGCTGCCCGTGTTAGGTTTAGCCTAGTTATTATGGTTCTAATTCGGTCTGGGGAAAAGTGGATTTTTTATTCTTTACTTATTCCTGGCCAGAACAACTCACATGCTCCTTATAATTGTGGCACCTGCGGTACTCCATGGCCACACTGTACTTCTCCCTGGTTTCTAGCGACATCCAGAAGACGTTAGAATCAGTCTGTTGCTCGTTATCCTGCTCATGTAGAGCATCTTCCAACCTTGAGGGTTCTTGGTCAAGTTCCCAGCATATTCCCACCGACTGACCCATGCAATGTCCCCAAACCACCACTTTAACGGCCTCCCGCAAACCTCGCTGGCTTGTATCGAACTACTGATTCACTTGTTCTGAAAAGGAGTCTCGGAAGGGGATGTCAGTAAGAGCCGCTGAATGTAGCCTCCAATTAGGTATTATAGGCGCTCCACTGTCAGCCAGAGCATCAGGAGCGGACTGTGGTCACAGAGGGGGCAACCCACATATTCTGTGTGGGTAAGCAGCCACTCAATGTTCTGGACCATGGAAAGTGTTCTAGTCTCATGTGGAACTTTTATATGCTGGAGTAAAATTAGTAGTCCCTATCAACTATTGCTTGGTGCACAAAACAACTTCCATGCCTCAGTGCGACATACAACTCCTCAGTGATACAGCTGCCCTATGGGATGGTGCCCCAGGCAGCGGGGTTGTGGAGCAATCCAAAACAGTCTCGAGCACGCAATTAAAGTCACCACCAAGGAGCAGCGTCTCCCCTGCCAGTTGGCTCTATCGTGCCGAGAAGGAGTGCAAAAAGGGTCCATGGTCCCGGTTTGGGGCATTAGTGCCACCCAGTACTACATGACAGCCACACAGCCGACCTTCAGACAGTACATATCGACCTTCCTAGTTAATGTCAATCCTCAGGGCCTCAAAGGGGACTACCGCACTCACCTAGATCAGAGGCAACTTCACAAAGGCCGAATAAGCTGTGGAATGTATTTGTCCACGCCAGCAGTGTCGAAGGCACTCCACTACCAGGCCTGTGATATGCGTCTACTGGAGCATGTCAATGTTCACCCCCGTCTCTTAAGGTACTTTAGGATTCTATGGCTTCTGGTCGCCTCCCATTCCTATGCAGGTTACATATTATAAGTCTGTAGGCAGTATGGGTGGTGGTCTTTGCGGATGCAGCAAGACAAACAAGATTGTGACATGATCCCTCTCTGCACCCCCTTACCTAGCACTCTCCCCACATATACATTCACCCTCGAGACAGCATGGAATAACAAACAAACAGTAGTCCCAACTCCCCAACCCCAGAGCATCCCAACAACAGCTGGCCACCCAAACAGTACTGTTCAAAAGTGCAAGAAGCACACTTCACCACCATTCCAGAAGCACTGGAATGGCAAATATATAGGCCGCGTCAGCTCCTACTTAGCACTTGTTGTCCTTACTGGGAATTGGACTCATCTGGGAGAAGTGGTACTCTAGACAAGCTCTTCTGCTCTCTGGGGGTCACTCTCGGACGCCCCTCTCCCGTTAGGCTCAGGGAGTCTGAATCAGAGTTATCAGAGTGGTGTCCCATAGTCATGCTGTATCGGTGTCAGAAGCTTTTGCTTCATTGATTGCTGCTGCCACTTGTAGGGCCGCTGCCTTGTCCATGTCCAAGTGCATTTGCATAGGCTTATTCAGCGCTCCTAGCTGGGATGTCCTTCGTGAGTGATGCTTCGATTGTCCTCATGGTCCCTCCCACATCTTCAGCATCCACCCACTCCCTCCCCCCTCGGCTGCTCCCTCCCTTCCCGGTATGCCTCCAACCAGGACTATGCCTAGTCTGGGTCTTGACAGAAGTGGGTGCCACTGTCCAGCATAATCTTCAGTCTGGCAGGAAAGATAAGTGAGTAGCAGCTCCCCTCATCACGTAACGCCCTCTTTAGTTCTAGGGACCAGGCACGTCTGGCTTTGACACCTGCAGTAAAGACTGGGAATATGGATACCTGGTGGTTCCCTAACCTGAACGGGCCTAGCTCCCTTCCAGGCTGCAGCAACAAATCTCTATCTTTGTAGTGCAGGAGTTTGGCAACTACGGCCTCTCAGTGGCATCCAGGGGCTGGTGGCAGGCTGAGCCGGACCCAATGTGCTCTTTCAAGGGCAAAGACTGGCGAGAGCAGGGTCGGGCCACCTCTAAGTGCATCCAGGACTCTGGGAAAGCCGCCACGTCAGACCCCTGTTTGCCCTTGAGGAGGCTCACAATTCACATATCAACATGCCAATTTTGCCCCTCTGCATCTTCAGCTCGGTGTTACAGCTGGCTAAACCGATCTGTCAGGTGTCCATGGCGCTTCCCGTTGTTGCTTCTGCCAGTTGACACCCCCCCTTGCTCTATACTGGGCCCTGCTCTGAGTGTCTCTGCCCTCCAGCCCTTCTATCATTCTCTCAGACGCTCACTGTGGCCCGTTGTGTCTGATTGTCTTGCTGCGCCCCCCAGCAGTTTCCCTCAGCTACTGTCGCACCTGCCAGTGTTGGCCCATCTCCAGCCTACACCCACCTGGCTTCTCAAGTGGTTTCTGCTGTGGAGCAAACAGTCTTCATCTGTAGTGTAGTTCCTATATTCCCAATAGGCTCTGCGCATTGGAATAATATAAACAGTAGTGTAGACGTAGGACTGAGGTCGACTAGGTCTCTACTGACTATATTAGACTTAATTCGTTTTGCCAGCTAGCTCAGAGGTCACTAGAAAGTTTCTCGAGTAAACAAGGAGGAGTTTAACTTCCCTGGATAGACAAGAAGGGATTAGCCTCTGACAACCATATAACATGACAACTTTGCTCCCTCAGAATAAAGAGTGTATCTCTAGAGTTGTGTGAAAACAATAGACAGTTATGTCACTCAGTCAATCAGTGCGTACTTAGTTTCACCAGAGTGCAGAGAAATAGAGAGACGGGCGTTTTCAATAAAAGGTGTTATTTTATTGAGCAGTCTTCTTTCTTATGGAAGGGAAATGAATTACCACAATTGCAATACTTAACATGAAGTAAAGTGCGTATTATGAAATAATACTGTAAAAGCATTGATATGGTTTCTTAGCCATATGATACTTTAAAATGGATAAAATATATACATACATAAAAACATTGACTAACGTCCTCAACTGGTGCTTCTAATCTACGCCTACCCCGGTGTACCTGGCCTAAGCCTAATACGTGGGAAGGAGTAAGTAAGTTGCAGTTTGAGTTAAGTTGGTTTTGCCAAGGATCTGAATCAAGAATTCTCTTAAGGGTTTAGTCAGCTCCGTACCTTGGTTCTTAGAATGAAGGAGGTCTTGTATCTCTCTCCCAGGACTCGATATCCCAGCAACCCACAAGGGTGGCTGGAAACACCGGAGCTGGATTTTCTCGGCTGGAGAAAAAGACAGCGTCTTTCTCAGTGCGTCAAAAGGGAGGTGCGGCTACCTTCGGCTCCTCGCATCAGCTGGGCTTCCGGGCAAGTAGATAGCCGCTCTGCTCCAAACCACCGTGTGTTTGCTTAAGGCAACATTGGTATATTTTTACCTGAAAGGTGCCGGGTTTGACGTAAGGTTGGACATAAGACGTCACCAAGAACTAACAGTTCTTTCTGACTCTAGGAGTTCTTGTGCAAATCAAAACAAGAGCAGGGGGATTTCCCGGGCTGCTGGAGGCTTGGTTTGTTTAAAGAACGCTTTGTACTTTCTAGGAGTCTAGAGGAGTAGCCATGCCGTATTTGGACTGCATGGGCTATTACTAAATATGGATATGATTCTTATGCCTTTATAAGGATATTATTTATTATAGCCATATAAGGGCATAAATCGGGAATATCGAAATAGGGTCCTAGATAGAAACACAACACCCACTCCACGAATTAATGTCCATCATTACTAAAAACTAAGCAATATTAAACATAACGATGCATGTGTGTTTTCCAACCCACCCCAAAATACAAAAATTCGCATTTGAAATGGTATATGGTAAATACCCGAAAATGAGTATTGGTACTGTACGCCTTTCAAGCAGTGTTATCATTCAGTTAAATGCATATATATTTCAGCTGAATGAATTGCGAAAATTACACATGAAATGGCTCTGAATACAGAAAAGAAGGTTGAGACCATTCCAAAACATATTTATACAAATGCTGTACATGTGCTAGAGGCTGAGGAAAAATTTTGTTTCTAGAGTTCCTAAAATAGAAGCTCTGTTCTCTAAGAATAGTTCTACTTTTAGCAGAGTACTTTGTGCCAGAAAAAGGGTAAATATTTTGGAAGTAAAAAAAAAAAATGTTCGCTCTCAGGGGAAAAAAATAGTTCCAATTGTTTTCAGTAGCTGTGTTTATAAAAACTGAAGGCCGAATTCAGAGTTCAGGGAACACTGTGTGCTCGTTGTTTTAAAAATGTTATTCTTTTTGTTCCGGGGAGTACATCATTTCAGACAGGCTTGCAAAAAATTGGTCTACAACATTAGGTGAAAGTTCGACCAAGTTTGAAAATGCTGAAATTGTGCATATGTGAGAATGATTGCTATCATCGATGTCAGGATCAGCAATGCTCACAGAAGGTTGTACCTGTTTGGTGCTGCTTTCCTCTCGTACTTCACCGCCACCTACTCGTAGTGGTGAAGTCTCAACGAATGCCGTCATCAGAATAGGTAGCCGCTGGGGACAACACGATGCATGAGTCGTTACCGGACCTAGCAAGGTATCTGTATCCATTGGTACTGCTGATGGTAGTGTAAGACAGATGTCCAACACGCATTCTTCTCCGTATAGCAGACATCGAAGCACAGGTAAGATGCAATCTTGCCAGATAGGTCTGAATGAAAGAAACCAGGTTGCACTTAGATCTCTTAGCCGGGCTAATCCAAGGACTTTAGTGATGCGGTCCCGGTACCGTATAGCTAGGATTGTTTCTCCCATTGTAGCTGGAGTCTTGTCTGTGGCTTGGCTTGCCATATCGGAGCAGAAGGATCAAAAATATTCCTGCTACGAGTCCCAAAAGTAGAGGCAGACCGCCGAAGACAGAATGGACAAAATTCGGAAAGATGCCCAGAACTGTTTCAAAGGGTGTTAACAGTCCAGAAAAAATTGTCTTAAATACATGTGCGATGCCACTGGTATCAGACATGTTTAAAATTTGGCTTAACATTTCTACGAAATGTACGGGGCAATTTGTTGATAATAGGGAATGTATTTGTGCTGCTGTCCTTGCAACTTGCAGATCATACGTCTCTTTGGACGAGGTTAAAGGCACAGTTGTTTGTAAAAGAATGGATTTCATTCTGCTTAAAGTATCAATTCGAATAGAAGAGATATTCAAAGAAGGACATATTCCCGCCTCCATGTCTGGATTGCTGTTTGGATACAATACTTGCATACAGCAAGTGACCATGGAACTAACGCGCACGAGATAGGCTTTTCCTGGCACCATGCCACAACAGCTGTGGTCACTTATTCGAACGTAGCTGCCGTTGGAAAGCTGTCTAAAAAATGGCTCTATCTGTGCTGCAGGAGTGCCGTGCAGGTGACATGAAATGTTGTTTGAAGACCCTTCGCAGGCTCCATGCAGGTTAATACCTTGACACAGGAGTGTACCACTTAGTGATTTTTTACAATTATTACCACTAAGAAATACCTCTTTTTTCCCTTCACTATAACATTTGTGTGTATACGGTAATTTCCATGTTGACTTGATGTATCCTTTACCCAACCTTTCATACAGGCCTGCTGGTATATATTTTTGGCAATACTTAAACTGGAAAGTTGTTATTGGGATTGAAATCGTCCCATGTATTATCCATTCAATGACAGGTCTCTCTGACATTGTCAATGGTAATCTCTCAAGTTTTTCAATGCTCTGAATCGTATAGTCTGCTCCTTTTTGTGCCAAACTGATTTGTTTATCAGTAAGGTTAAAGATAGTGAATAATGACGTTACGTTGATTAAACGCCATGGCACGTAGCCTGAACGCAGATTTTGCAGCGTCCAGCCAAGCTGTACAATAGAACGTAATTGGGACTGACCATGTTGTAACATTAGTAAGTCCTGCTCTATAATATCAATAGCAGATGATACAATGCTGTCCAGTGAATATATTCTGGAGGACAGAGTCGTTAACCCATTGTCCACTACAGAAAGTGATTTCTCCAAATTAATACGATCAATTTCTCGTATTTTTTCAGCTGTTTCAATTTGTGTTACTTTCCAAGCCTCGTTGTAAGCAGTGTATATACCAGCGTATATGAAACGTTTTTTGACGCTGTTTGCGTGGTCCCAGTATGAAATCACGCAAGTCAGCACCGTCTTTAAGTAAAGTCAAGTGTTGCTTAATTTCAGCCAGTGTGGATTTCCGTAGTTATTCAAGGCAGAGTTTCCCTACACTGTATGTTGTAACTATCCCTGGATGTTGTCTCTGGGATTATCTAGGGTCTGGCCTGGTCTGTTTAAACCCCTGTGTTTTGTTCAGGAATCTATCTTGTCAGGTATTTGTGTCTGTGGGCCAGATCAACCATTTTTTCCAATCAGGATGTGTTCTGTTTTGGTGTAAAATATGGGATACGTCTATCTCCACATCTGTAGTGCTATTACTATCAGGTATGGGCTTCGGAATAGACGGTTTATTTCAGTCTTTTATCTTGGCTAAACCAAGACAGGTTGTTTGCTGAATGGTGTCATTAAGGAATATTAATTGTTCTGGGATCATGCAGGCTCTAAATAATGCTTCTAAACCTTGGACCTGACATTCTTTTGTACCTCAGATGGTTTTTGTTTCAATATTGTTTTTCCAGAATTCAAAATCAAATGTAGTCATTTTTTCATAAAATGTTTCAGAATAAATCAATTTAGTATTTGTCAACATTGTTTTCATTCCTGTCTTATTTGACATTCTAAAATAAAACGTTTCTGCATCACTTGTGTTAAAACCTGAGAAGTATGGGAATTTCTCATAAAATCTTTTTGAGCTGCCTTTAGGCGGTGTTGCACAATGTTCCCATTGATTATAATTTAAAACATTTCTAGGTTGAGCAGACTTATGCAAATAGTGATGACCAAAATGATTATAACAATATAACTCTTCATAATTTGATAAACCTTTTAAATAATCCTGTTCTGTGAATTTAGCTGACATTACTAGATCTGACATCATATTATTAATATTATCAAAGTCCCAATCATCAGAATGAACTGGTGTGGATATTTCAAGAGCTCAATCGGGCCATAAATTTCATAATCCGTTTTGTCCCATGCTACCCCACCGGGTATTGGATTGGCTGTGATGTTCACTGGTGACAGTTCTCTTTTTGTGATGTGAGATGATGTGTGAGGCTTTAGGACCAAGTTGATGTTCTGACTTGCTGTGTCCATTGTACTATATGTTCCATCAATGAATTTTCCCAAACATAGAACCATGATGAGCCAAAGCAGGAGGAAAAGTACACCTAACACAATCCAAAATTCAATCCATGGTGAAATCAGATATGTTTCTTTGAGTTGATGAAAGATTTCAGTTACTTTGTCTTTGAAAGTTTTTGTTGCTGGCGTTTCTTCATGTTCGCTTGGATCTTCCAAAAAGTCATCGAAATTGATGAAGTAGCCAGATGCAGTTCTGTCAATTGTTGGAATTACTTCCGGATTTTCATTTGCTTTTGGATTTTTCTTTGTTTCACTAGCATAGTCTGAGGCTACATCGTTGTAGACAGGTGTTTCTTGAGGAACTGTTGCAATTTGGGTTTCAAGAGGCACAAATTCCATGGCTTTGTTGCATAGTCCTTTTTTATTCACTGCAGGTTTATCAAATGTGATTAGTCTCTCAGTTTGAACCTCTTCGATTGTAGCAAGATTTGGTCTTCTGCTATTTCTTGGGAGTCCACTGGGCCTACTACTTATTATTGGCCACATGACTGTGGTTTTACCATGTCGATGGATACAACTCGGTTCTCCTTTTTACCAGCAAGGGGCGGTAGTACTACTGATCTTGTTTCGCTGACAGCTAAGACAGGTACTGCTTTTCTGTAAGAAGGCCCAAATTCCTTCTTCACCGCAATCTTTTCTCTGACCAAATCCCCAATCTTTGGAATCCAGACAGGTCTTGCTGGGGCAGGTGTTTTTTCTTCAGTGGCCGTTGGCTTTAGCTTTAGATTACTCAGACTTCTTCTCGTTTCATTTAAGTCCTGTAAGACAGCCAAACGATCTTTGATATCAAAGGCTTTTTCTTCTGCCACTGAAGTGTGACTATCTAAGTCCTGGATATGCATTCTAGTACCGAACAATAGTTCGTAGGGAATGAGACCTTTTAGAGAATTTCTTGGCAGATTGTTAAGACTATGTTGGACACTTGTTAAATGTTTGTCCCACCCATCACCCGAACCTAATACCCTCGCTGTTATAGATTGCTTTATGTCACGGTTTTTTCTTTTCACTACCGCATTTCCCTCAGGATGGAATGGAGAAGAGTACCGCAATGCAATGCCCATGCTGGTCATGGCCTCTTTGTAAGCCCTAGAGCTAAACACAGGACCCTGGTCAGAATGTAGCATGCCAATTGCGTATATGCCGATAAAGACTCGCAAATCTTTTATAACAGTTCTGGCATCAGCCGAGCGCTGGTGTCTGCATTTTAAGTGAATCTAGTCTTAATATTTATGGGATCGCGTTTCTCCTGCTGGTTTTTTGCGTATAGATAGCCTTATGCTTTCTAACAAAGGGGTCCTGGCAATACTCCGGTCGGTTCATGACTGCGGTCTCTGTTGCAGTCTGGACAATCCTTTGCAAATTTGTAATGTTGTAAGTTCATCCCCGGCCACCAGTATTCGGATTGTAATTCTTTTAGAGATTTCACTATCTCTTGGTGCCTTAGACCCAATCCCATATGTGCGTCTGCTATTAAAAAGACTCTCCGGTTCGTGTTTGGAATTTGCTATCCCCCACTCCAGGGACTTGATCAAAAGGAACGGAGTTTGCATCAATTATGTATGTATAACTGAGTGGATAGTTCAGAGGTAATGCTGCATAGTCGCCTTTTAATGAGGCGTTCACCGCTAGCATAGTTTCTCCGTCTATATCATTTTTTGAACGCTTTTTTGTGGCTACGGAAGCCGGCAGGACCGCTTCCGCTGTGGCTCTGTTAGCCAATGAATTCCCTGCAACATGAACGCCATCACGTTGATGACTCAGTGTGTGTATCACGTGAGTCTTTTGTAGTTCTTTCTGCAAAAGAACTACTTGTTCCCAGAGCTTTTTATGCTTTATTGTGGCACCTGTGTCATCTTTGTAACCGTTTTGAATCCAGGTCTGCATGTCATTATTGTAAGACTTGACGCAGTAATGCGAATCGCACACTATTAGTGTGGGGAATTCGCGATCGGCATTTTCAAGCGCCATCTTTAAAGATCTTATTTCAGCTCGCTGAGTTGAACATTTTATGAGTGATTCAGTTTTGGTGACTATTGGTCTGAATTTACCAAAGCGCCAGCGACCTTTAACAATCGCTCACGCTGTGTAGTAGGACTTTTTCTCTACATCGTAGTCGTAGTGTTGTGCAAATCTGTCCATGTAGATTACACATGTGTATTGTTCGAGAGGCAGAATTTCGATTGGCAGAGGATATTCTTCTTCATATTCTAGATTTTCTAGTTTTTTCATTTTCGGGTCAAAATACTATTTCACGTCTTCTGCAGCAAGAGAATTTTCCCATTGTATCCATTTTGGATCTAATGCCACAGCATTCAAATTGCGTGGGCTTGTTAATGTCTGAAGGGCTGATTCTGCTGTTAAAACAGCTATTCTTCTGCCTTGTGCTTGGGCTCTTTCTTTTGCTACAGCAGTTTAAACCGCAGTTAGAATTTTTTCAGTAGAACTGAATTTCATTTCAGCTTGTGTGTACAAGTGTGATTTGTAAGCTATTGGAACCGTTTCACCCTCATTAGAGGTTAGGTACGTGAATCCGCATCTTCCTGGGATGACTCGGATTACAAGGTTGCGTATGTTTTCGCGAGTTTGCAATTTAGTTTTAGCTAACATATCTGTTTGCAATGATCTTAAAATTTCTGTGTGTTTCTGAGTCCAATTTATTGGGTTGAAATCAGGTTTTATTAATTCATAGAGAGGTTTAACTCTCTCCGCATAATTTAGAATGTATGTTCTTCCGAAATTCAGGAAACCTAGTATTGATTGTAAGTTCCTCAGCGTTTTAGGTGCTTGGAGTACAGCACACTTCTCTAAGAAATTGTCTGCTAGGCTTTTGCCTTCACTTGATAATTCATATCCTAAAAATAGGACAGGTAGATGGGCAATTCGTGACTTTTTAAAGTTGAATTTGTAACCCTCAGCTGCAAACCCAAGTATTATGGCATTTACTCTTTTCAAGTGTGTCTCCAGGTCATCATCTGTGAGATAGATGTCATCGACATAGAATAATGCCTCATAATCATATATTTGTAGTAACTCTGTTACTCTTGCTGAGAATAATCCTGGGCTATTCTTGAATCCCTGTGGGAGTCGACAGAAGTGTTCGTGCGACCCCATTATTGAGAGAGCGGTCAAATCCCTGCTTTCAGGTGCAATGTTTTGACAAAAGAATCCATTAGAGATGTCTAATGTCGTTTTATATTTTTTGCGCACAATGTTATTCATTAGTGCTGCACTGTGTGAGTTTTGTACTGCAAATGTTTTACAACATGAGTTAAGGTGTCTGTAGTCCAAAACTAGACGATATGAATCATCTGGTTTGGAGACAGGAAACAAAGGATTGTTCATTTGTGAGGTGCATGTTTCAATCACCCCCTGATATTTAAGTTGATCTAAGATCTCCCTGACTTGTTTTTTAGCTTCTTGTTTAACTGGGTACTGCCTTTGTGCAGTGGGTTGAGTTTTTTAACTGGATTTTATGGTGAGGAGAATCCTCATCCCATCCTACATGATTTTTATATAATGCAGGAGCTTGGGCCACTGCCCATTTTCTTGCATATATGGATTTTTTATGAGTTGAAATATGATTTGAGAAGGCAGGCATAATCATTTCTTCGCCATACGGGCACTCTCTGACAAACTCTGGTGGCCAGTCTTTCTCAGCTAACAGGATGTCATAGCCTTTTGAAAGGTTATCCCAAAAGAGACCCCTTACTTTCCTAGTCTTGTCCCCCTCTATACGTAATGTTTTTTCATATATTGTCATGGGGTTTGCTAACTCTGGTGTCTGCAGTTTCCACTTGAATGTATTCATTCGTGTCCACTGTCTCCAGAAGATTCATCAAGATCTTGCGAGCTATGGTCACTTCTGCTGCGCTGTCTAGCATTGTCTGGGCCCACTCTCCATTTTTCAGTTGTGTCCTCAGTATCCTCGGCATGTTTTATTATTTTAATACTAGCTACCTTCTTTCTTGGAAATTTTAATTTTTCACTTTGATGAGCAGGTTCCTTGTCTTAGGACTTGACGTGCCCTTCCTTGTGTTCTGACCGTCCTATTCTTTCCGATTTCTGTGAGGAAGTCTGAAAAGATCGAGAGGGACGTGTATCAATATATAGATATCTATCAGGTTTTCTCAATTTATCCCTATCTCTAAGGTTGTATTTTTTCTCAGAGGGCTCCCTCTGGGGAAACGTCTGTCCTCGGTCCGGAGATCTTTCTCTCCGTTGAGGAGACCTTCCTCTGGATTGGAAACGTTTTTCTCTGGGATTGTTTATTTCCATCCCAACTCTTTTTTGGAGTGTTCAGATTATTTTTAATAAATGTTTTTTCAGGATTTTCAAGTAGTTGGGGTTATACTGGTTTCCCACCCAAACTATCTCTTCCTAGTTCTTCATAGGATTTTTCTATGATTCTGGAAAGTTCAAATGGTTGTTCTGCTATATCTGTTTCTTTCAATTTCTGGCGGATCGCCACAGATGCTGCTTCTCCTTTTATGTTGGCTAATAATATAGCCGAGACCTGCTTGAAGTCTTTCAGTAATTTCATACCCAGAGTTAAAGCAGGTTCTGGACCGTATTCATTTTGAATCTGTCTTAATACGTCTGGTATAACCGCCATGGATGGAACACCATGTGTTTTTGTGTAAATCGAAGCAAAGACTGTGCCCCAAGTGTCACTGTCCTTCACATGTGGTGCGATTCCCATTGGAAGACAGATAGTCAGAATTCTGTGTTTCTCAGTAGGCGTAGTATCAGGAAATACTGCCTCTATTTGAGTGATTTTTTGTGCTAACCAGAATGGAATTTGTTCCTGTACTGCGGGTATTTTGCCAATGGCTGATTGTATATTTTGTGGTGTGATTTTATTTGTGTTCCCCTGGTGAGGGGTGGTCTGTGGAATTATTATTGCCGGTTGGACTGGTGAAGTCCGCATGACATATTGGACCAATTGTCTATGTATTTTAATTAGTAATTTTAGCTGAGCAAAAAGTTCCCGGTCTGACATTTTTTCAATGTCGGGATGTGGTGTGTAGCTGGCTAGAACCGGCCATGTGGCTCCTGGTCTACCTAGTGAACCTAGCCTGGTGATGTGATTTTGATGTTTTAGGGCGCCATTAAACCAGAGCAGGTGCTCTTGGTAAGTTAGTGGGATTTCAATGTCCTCGAAAGGAGCGTATTCATCCGGATGTTCCCCTATTTTGTAATAGTGGAATTTGTGTGTCACAGCGTGTGCTGCTGGAAAATTTATCCATGAATAGAATACCTCTGTCTGCCGATATTCATGGGCTTCTACAACGAATATTACTGTACCACCTTGTGATGATACTCCATTTTCTATAAGTTTTTTAGTTATAGTTCTTCTTACATTTACCGGAATGATTATAGCATTCGGGTCTTCATCTTGGAGTCTTGTGTCATCCGCTATAAGTTGAGCTGCTAAAGCATCTCTTTCTTCGCCACCTTCCGGCATTTTACTGACAGAAAGTTTTTTGTTGCAGAGCAAGTTTCAAGGAAACAAAGATTAGGTGCACAATATTTTGGAACACTTTATCCTTCAACGTTGACTAAACCAAAAACTAATACATAGGAATCTCTTCCTACTAAGTTCCGGCGGATTTTAACCTTTTACCCACTCCAGACGTCTTTTGGAGTTTTTACGGGAAAAAGGGTCTGTGTGAAAAAGCATGACTGAGTTACTCTAATGTCTTACGTTAGATTATCGCCTTACCAAACGTTGGGCGCCATGTAGTGTAGTTCCTATATTCCCAATAGGCTCTGCGCATTGGAATAATATAAACAGCAGTGTAGACGTAGGACTGAGGTCGACTAGGTCGCTACTGACTATATTAGACTTAATTAGTTTTGCCAGCTAGCTCAGAGGTCACTAGAAACTTTCTCGAGTAAACAAGGAGGAGTTTAACTTCCCTGGATAGACAAGAAGGGATTAGCTCCTGACAACCATATAACATGACAACTTTGCTCCCTCAGAATAAAGAGTGTATCTCTAGTGTTGTGTGAAAACAATAGACAGTTATGTCACTCAGTCAATCGTGCGTACTTAGTTTCACCAGAGTGCAGAGAAATAGAGAGACGGGCGTTTTCAATAAAAGGTGTTATTTTATTGAGCAGTCTTCTTTCTCATGCACGAGAAATGAATTGCCACAATTGCAATACTTAACATGAAGTAAAGTGCGTACAGTAAAAGGAGTATTATTAAATAATACTGTAAAAGCATTGATATGGTTTCTTAGCCATATGATATTTTAAAATGGATAAAATATATACATACATAAAAACATTGACTAACGTCCTCAGCTGGTGCTTCTAATCTATGCCTACCCCGGTGTACCTGACCTAAGCCTAATACGTGGGAAGGAGTAAGTAAGTTGCAGTTTGAGTTAAGTTGGTTTTGCCAAGGATCTGAATCAAGAATTCTCTTAAGGGTTTAGTCAGCTCCGTACCTTGGTTCTTAGAATGAAGGAGGTCTTGTATCTCTCTCTCAGGGCTCGATATTCCAGCCACCCACAAGGGTGGCAGGAAACACCGGAGCTGGATTTTCTCGGCTGGAGAAAAAGACAGCGTCTTTCTCAGTGCGTCAAAAGGGAGGGGCGGCTTCCTTCGGCTCCTCGCATCAGCTGGGCTTCCGGCAAGTAGATAGCCGCTCTGCTCCAAACCCCTGTGTGTTTGCTTAAGGCAACGTTGGTATATTTATACCTGAAAGGTGCCGGGTTTGACGTAAGGTTGGACATAAGACGTCACCAAGAACTAACAGTTCTTTCTGACTCTAGGAGTTCTTGTGCAAATCAAAACAAGAGCAGGGGGATTTCCCGGGCTGCTGGAGGCTTGGTTTGTTTAAAGAACGCGTTGTACTTTCTAGGAGACTAGAGGAGTAGCCATGCCGTATTTGGACTGCATGGGCTATTACTAAATATGGATATGATTCTTATGCCTTTATAAGGATATTATTTATTATAGCCATATAAGGGCATAAATCGGGTATATCAAATTAGGGTCCTAGATAGAAACACAACACATCGGTCAGTGGCCCAGTGCCCAGCACCTTGATAACTGGGCAGCAGGGTCATTTGTCACTGCACCGGCCTTTGGCACACTCCGGCTTCTCTAAGTTCTCAAGGGAAGTCCAGCTCAGGGCGAACAGTGGTAGCCTCAATGTCTTGAGTAGGGGGAATTTAAGAAGAAAGAGGGTGGGGAGCAAAGGGGGGGTGGTATCCTCTTGTAAGTCTCACGAGTCTTCCACTGGGCAGGGAGGGTGTGGAGCAAACCCGCCAGTGGTGACTCTCAATAGATATGAGTCTCCGGGGGTCAGTGCAGCATTAGTTACTACAGTTGGTATATTGGTCTCAGCATGAGCCCCCAATCACTCACCTCTCTCAAGGCCTCCAGGAAAGCCCTCATGTAAGCTCCCCGGCAGAGGCAGAGCCTTTGTAATCAGAGAGTCATGCCGAGAATGGAGGGAGGGGGATACACTTACCCACTCTGGGGAAAGGGGACAGCCATCTTAGCTGTTTGCATTGTGGTGACCTGATTCCCTCCGCTGGTCCCCCCAAGTATTAGCATGTGCCACTGAGGTTCTCTCTCTGCACAGGCGGGGGCACTGGAGGCTGCGGATACCTCCGGCACTTTCATGGGACCCCTAGGCAGGCCCTGGCTCAGCCGTCCCCACCACCGCTGTACCGCAGGCACCAGGCAGGTAGAGCCCACTGGACGGGCACTCAAAATCACCTCCAAGGTGAGAGAAGGCCTCCAAGACGCCCAGCTGCGTGGTTGCTTCAGCCGCCGAGGGGTTAGCAGCCTCTGCACAGTTCAGAGATCTTAGTCCATGCCTCTGCTCGAGATCACCACGGTGCTGCATTCAGGCTCAGTCTGCTCACTTCAGATGTTTCCTCTGCATGTACTGACCCCTGCGAGCTTTCCACTAAGTTCCATCAGTAGGCCCTCCTGGGCAATGCAGAGAAGAAATGATGCCGCACTGGGGCCGACCCACTCGGTGGGTCCACTTGCCACATGGCTCCTGCCTGTTGCCACAGGCCGATATTACTCCAGCCAATCTGGTTGCCCCAGGGGGGAAATCGTCCCCAGGCAGTCGTCTATCAGCCACCCTCCCCCATTGCTAGTTGGTCCCAGATTTGGTGATGGATTGAAACAGGTTTTTTGTGACCCTGCACAGAGTTCCGAGCTCATGTGGCCACCGTACCAGCTATCTTGGCATTGCCATGCTCTTAGATATAGGTACGAAGTATGTTCTACTTTTGTTCCCCACCTATAATCACTTTATTAAAGTGGTAACAGGTAGGGAAAATTATTTATATTTTTCCATATATTTTTAAAAAGGTAACAGAGTACTAAGGTGGTACCTAGAATGTACTGCAGAGCTTTAAAAAAATGTGAAATATATAAAATAAAATGTAAGAAACATTACTATTATATTTAAGAAGAAATATAGTGTGGTACAGTGTTTTTAAAATGTTTACATTTTTACTTTTTGCATTTTTACACCTAGTCTGCGTTCTGTGTTGTAAGGAATATATAGGGTAGTACAGTGTACTTAAAGAAATAATTAAATATGGAAAAAATACACAATGTGCTACACTCTGTTACCTCTTAAAACCCATAACACAGACTAAATGTGAACTAAACTATATTTTGCACTTTCTATTTTGTAAGTATTGTTTAGTAGTGTTTTAAGGGGAAATATAGTATCGTATTTTCTTTTACATTAGTAAAACTGTCAAGGATTTTTCTTTACTACATTGTACTACACTATATATCCCCTTAAAAACCAGAGTGTAGATTAAGTGTGGTCTAAAAAATATTTGCCCTTCAAAAATTGAAAGTGAGAAATATGGTTTAGACCAAACTTAGGGGGTCATTATGATGGCGGATTTTCCGCATACTCCGGGCCGGCGGAAGCCACCGCCGGCCCGGAGTATGCGGGAAATCCGCCGAGGAGGCCTGCAAGACCCACCGCCAAATCAGGATGGCTGGTGGGTCTCACAATCTGTCCGCCGCTTTTCCGCCGCGGTCGGAAGGCGACCACGGCGGAAAAGCACTAACATGGCAGGCGGTGTCTATCAGACACCGCCAGCCATATTAGGATGTAGGGAAAGTAATGCTTTTCCGCGGCGGCTTTTCCGCCGTGGAAAAGCATACGGACAATCACTTTGGGGGCCCGTTGCGGGCCCCCTGGGTGAAGGTTGCGTGGGGGGTGCACATGGGGGGTACCTATGGTACCCCCCTGCCTTTGCGTGCACGAAGCGGCAGGCACCGTGCGGTGCCTGCCGCTTTGTGCATGCAAATGCACAGCTTTCGTTTTTTACATTGCAGCGGGTGCTGCTTCAAGCAGCACCCGCCGCAATGTAAAACATACAGGATGTGACCGCCAGGGTGGCGGTCACATCCTAATTGCCATGGAGGGACCGCCGCTGCCCATGCGGACGGTCCCTCCTACTCAGGGGTGGCGGACGGACGCAAGTCCGTCCGCCATCCTAATCGGCCCCTTAATCTTCCTTTTAGGTTTTAAGAGGAAATTTGGGGCCCGATGTAGGTAGGACTTATTTACCGATTTTTAATTACCGAATTTTACCGATTCGGTTATTAAAAATCGGTAAATAAGAAGGGGGTATGTAGGAACATCCAGATGTTCCATTTACCGAATCGGTAAATATCTGTATTTACCGATTCGGTAAATACCTACCGGTAATGCCCATTCATTCCTATGGGCTTTGAAGCCCATAGGAATGAATGGGGCATTACCGGTCGGTATTTACCGAATCGGTAAATACCGATTTTGACAAGGGTGCAGGGGGTGTCACTTTGACACCCTCTAGCACCCCCAAAAAAGGTTCGGGACATGTGGCAGGCATACCTGCCCTAAGGGCAGGTCTGCCTGTCATATGGCACAGGTGTGCATGCACACATGAATCGGTATTTTAACATCAAATTGAATTTGATGCTAAAATACCGAATCGGTAAGGCTTGTGGGACTCAGAAGAGTCCCACCTACATACCAAATTTACCTAATCGGTAGAAATACCGATTCGGTATTTTACAGAATCGGTAAATTTACCGATCAGTAAATTTACCGATTCTGTAAAATATGTGTCCCTACATACCAAAGCTCAAATACCGGTCGGTAACGGCCGAAAATACCGATTTTCGGCCGTTACCGACCGACCTACATCGGGCCCATAGTGTAGTACAGTGTTTTTTATTTTTTACATTATAAACATTTAAGTACACTGTACTTGACTTTATTTCCACCTTTACCTTTTTTACTTTTACATTGAGTCTCCGTTCTGTGTTTTAAAGGGAGATGTAGTCTAGTACAGTGTACTTAAATAGTAACGAAATATGTAAAGAAAACTCAAATAAACACTGAACTACACTATATTTCCCCTTAAAACCAGGACCACAGACTAACTGTGGTCCAAACTATGTGACGCAGTAAAAATGTAAGTAGAGCAAAATATTGTTTAGACCACACTTAGTGGCTGTTTAGGCGTTTGGCCGTTCAACCGACTGACCACCGCGTCCGTGGCCTCCAGGACACTGCAGTGCCGGCAGACTACTGGTCACTGTATTACTAGTTGAGCTGTCTGAAACGCCAACTGTGCCGACTGCGCTGTTCCGCTGGGATTTCAGCGGTCTGCAATGTTGGCGATGCGTCCTCCAACGCCATTGGTACCCGCCAAGCATATTACGACTACACAGTAGTATTGGCGGTCGCCCAGCATATTACGACTACACAGTAGTATTGGCGGTCGCCCAGCAACTGTTACCCAACGGCGATAGACCGCCTTGGGACGCTTGAAACAAATCACCACAACAGTGACCATTGGATGGATTTAAAAACTAAACAGCTAATGTGCTAATGGACAAACCTGCAAATCCCACTATAAAACACACCCTATCCCTGACCAGGATCCTTAGCTTCTCACCTACAGCACAGAAGATAGGATACACTGTTGTGACTGAAGGCAGCCCCCTATTTTCTTTCATCTCACCAGTAAGCACTCTCCACCACCTTTAATTTAATTTTTGGACATTTTCACCTATATCACTTGTTTCTTTTTCCTTTCAGATAGTCACTCAGATAATTTTTTTTATCATGACGGGCCCCAAAATCCCACGGTGAGTTGATAGACATAGTGAATGAAATCATTTGAGTAGCACCCCAAATGTTTGGTGCCCAAGTCAAGCATAATACTCCTCTCGGTAGAAAAATGGAATTGTGGGATAGGACAGTCACCAGAGTGAATGCTGTTGTCACCACTCCGCGTACATAGCAAGTAATTAGGAGGAGGTGGACCGACTTTAGATTGAGGGTGTGTACCTGGTAAAACAACCACCACCTGGAGGCCCTAAAGCCTGGCAGTGGCCCTCCTAGTGCCACATTACAATTCTTTCCCTGGGAGGAGAATGTCTTGGACATCGTGAATTCTGAGGGCTTGACATGAATAGCTGGTGGTGTGGTAAATTACACTTCAATAACTTTCACAATATCACAATGTCCTGTTTGCTATCAACTCAGCTTTAGCTATTGTGTTCTCTATCTTATTTCCTAACATGCAATATTCAAAGTATCTGAGATGTAGGTTTGCCTGGGTTCACGTGCATTGTTGCATATAAGAGCACATATATTCAACTCCATTCCATGCCACATATTGAAATGGTGTCTGTAAGTGGATTACCATAAAAATGTAATCCGAGGACCCAGGATATGTGTTAATATGTAAATGTATGATCCATCCCAAATGCATGTTGCTAACAGGTATGTTCCACTAACTGTTTTTAAAGTGTTGGTAAAGTGAGATTTAAGTGACTGCAATTACAATGAGGCCCTGCGACTGAAACTCTAACCAAGATGCTATACTCCTTTTGACCTTTCTTCCTTGTATGCCATGTCACAACCGTCATGCAGGTTACTATTTGTTAAGTCTTGGTAAGTTGAAATAGATTGCACTGCCACTACTACCACGAGGTCCTGTGACTGGAACCAACATGCCATACTCCTTTTGTCCCTACTCACTTGTCTGCCATGACACAACTGATATTCAGCAATCATGGACTGTGCAATGTACATACAATACTCCACTCAGATATATGTCTGAATATTTTGCTTGATTGTGTCCTGGTCTCATCAACTGAAACTACTGATAGCATGAGTGACACCATAACAACTGTGTACCCCTAATATATGTAAGCCATGAAGGAAACTCAGCTGATTAGCAGTGCTAGGTGACCGTTGACTCTGCACCCCTCACACGATGAACAATGTTAAATGTACAGCCAAGGTGTGTGCTTCCCTGTATTAAACACAATTAGGCATTGGAATGGTTAAATACACATGTTATGACTAAACTGTGCTGGTTGAAATGTTTTGGAGATGTCATGCCTATCCCTAAAGCTAATCTGCCACATATCAGCACATCTAATGAGCTGATGAAATCTACTACATGTATTGAATGTCTTCAAATGTCTAGTAACCAACTTTACCTCCAGACAACTAAATGACAATACTAATCTCTATTTTATTTCATTCTAGGTCCCTATTTACTTTGACACAAGATATGCAGATGTAGATACCTCACTTCCACCAATAACAATGTTCTCTATTTCTCAACAGGTCGATTGGCCACAACACCTGCCCAGAGGCTGAACACTGAACAGACTTCTGCTCCACCCCAGGAAGAAGCCCTTAGTGATGACAATACTCCTGGAGATGGGGGTTTGGATGACGGTCCTGACCTGTCTGGTCAGCCTGGGCAGACGGCAAGAGTGGGGCTCACTTTGCCCATAAAAGTATCCTCCACCCCAGGAGCAACACCACAGCCAACTGCTGCACCCCCAATCTGGGTACCTAGCACAGTCATTACCATCCTGTGCCCCCCCAGTCCTGAGTTCTGAGGCAGCTATCACCACCTCAGTCACTGAGAATCCAGGACCCAGTGGGAGGATGCAGCCTGTGCCAAGGGCACAGGCCAGTGAGGCTAGTGGTAGTGGGAGGATAACTGGGGGCTGGCAGAGTAGCCTATTGGTGCAATGGACAACAAGGTTACTATCATCCAAGTCTTGGGAGTCTACCAGGACTCCCAGGGTATGATGGTCCAGGTACTTACTGAAATTCGGGAAATGAAGCAGCTGTAGAGGTAAACATACTAGGAGGTTGCCAGCATCTACACCGAGGTGGCCGGCATCAACATCAACATGGCTTCCCTGGTTGGGGTGCTGCAGGACATCAACACCACCCACTGCAGAGCTTCTCCACCTACATCTACCCTTTCCTGGGGTCAGAGTCCATCCAGACCATCAACATCTGCCACAGCCACAGGAAGGAAGGCACTGTCAGAGGAGAACACGCCTGCATGCATCCCTGTTTCAGCAGCTGCGTATCCTCCCCCGTCAAAAAAAGGGGAGGTCCACACAAAACACCAGGAGGAGGGGATGACTAGCATGAATTGGGCCCAACACAACATTATGTTGGATCACATGATGCACACATACTGCATTAAGACCAACACACCACAAGGAACAGGTCCAATGGAAGCCACGTAACTTCCATCCTATCGCTGTGCAAGCTGTCTTGGTACCAGCTTTGTACACCCAAAAATTGTCCACTTCTTACGTCTAAACAGCATCATATACCCGCTAATGTCACCACTCTGAAATGTCCAAATGAAGATCCCCTGGTGAAGGAATCTAAAACTGACCAACACAGAGAAGGATTAGCTAAGAAATCATACATATGGCACACATCACATTGTTACCTCCAAGGGAACACAGTCCCAGACAACATTTACAGACAAACAAAGCTACACTTACAAAACAAGCAATGTCTACCTTTCCTCAGATACTGCAGAGCCATATATTCCCAGCATGGAACATTAACATCCTCCTCACAACATCAGAACAAGAATTGAAAAAGTAGTCAAAGTCATTACATCTCACACCAAACTTATACCCAGGAGAAGAAGTTACAGATGACATCTTGCTGCAAGTCCATTCCTTCCTATTCACCACTATTATCATCATCATCACTTGGCATTTCAGATTCCTCACAAGGTGATTCTTCATGGCCTACATCCTCTGCAATGTAAGGGATGTTCTGTCGCAGGGCAATGTTGTGGAGCATGCAGCAGGCCATGGTGATCTTACACACCATCCATGGGTGAGTAGAGGAGAACTCCCCCAGTCCTATCAAGACATCTGAATCTGACTTCCAGGAGCCAAAAAGCACGCTCCAGTGGCCACTGTGTTCTTCCATGGGCCTCATAGAAGTGGACTTCCACTGGCGTTGTAGGATTCCTCAGTGGTACCAACAACCATGACCGGTTGGGAAACGTTGAGGGGCAGATTTACGTTTCCTGGCACATCCCTGCAAATCAGCAGGAATGCGCCAGGAAAGATGCGTGACACAAGTTTACCCTTGCGCCACCACAGATGCGCCGCATTTACAATGTGGCGCATCAGGGCGCAAGGATAAACAGGTGGGTGTCGCATCTGTCGGCGTAAGATTGGCGCAGTGCTGGAGTTGAGTTGCGGGCCCGACGCAACTCCAGCACTGTTCCAACCTGGCCTATCCTCAACATGGTGTGTCACGCCTTACGCCTGCTTCAAGCAGGCACAAGATTTTGATACAGCAGCGTCGGAAAAGTGACTGAGTGAAATCTTGTAGATTTCACTCAGGCACTTTTCCAGGGGCCCCCCTGCGCCAGAACGCCCACATGAAACCTGACGCAGGTTTCATGTGGTGCAGGGCTTTACAACATGTAAATAGGGTGCAATGTGGCGCATGGTTTGCGCCGCCTCTGCTGCGTCACAGAACTGACACAACAGCGGTGTAAATGTGGCATGCGGGGCTCGTAAATCTGCCCCATAGTCTGCTAGATAAGAGACAGACAGAAGTACAACAATGAGTTACACACTATCAGATTATACTACCTAACATTACCCACACAAAGTTTATATCCGCTATTTATAAACCGCAAATGAATCCCCCTTGCGGTCTCAAGGCGCTGAGGTCCATCAGGGAGATTAAGTGAGCTACTGCCCAGAGACACAGGGCCATGAGCAGAGCTGTCGCCGGCGCCGGGGATTGAACTGTGAGCCCAGTGCTTCAGAGTCAGCGGCTCTGGCTGCTGCTCCACACCTCTCTTATTCTTACCTAAAAGCCAGGCCCTTTCCGGTAGAAGTTGTGACATCAGTTATGGTGCTGTTTGGCAGTATGAAGGCATCATGTGCAGGTCCTGGGAACTGGGCCCAGACATTTGAGATGTACAAATACGGGGAGCAGACAACTTGCATGTTGATAGAATGGAAGTGCTTCCTGTTGTGGTACAATTGTTCCATTGCTTGCGGTGGTTCCAATGCAATAAGGGTGCCATCAATGGATCCCATCACATGTGTGATGCACCCAAATCTATAGAAAACAGCCTTCATAGTGGGTAAATCCTCACATCTGGGGAACTGGATGTAGCTGTCCACGTGTCTCAACAGTGCTCCAGCCACTTGTTGGAGCACCCAACTGAACATATTTTGTGACATTCCACCTGAAAAGTGAATTGATATGAGCCTGTGGCTGAAAACTGCAAAACAGACATTAGTTTCACAAGTGGTGGGATTGATGTAGTATAAATGATGTGAGGTAGGAGGTCAGGACACAACTGAAGACATAAGTTCAGCATTGTTTGTCAATTCAAACTTAATTTCTGAATCTCGTCTCTCTTCCATGGTCTGAAGGTCTGGGAATGGCTGGTACTCTGAAGGCACATTTCACATCATCACTGTCAAATGTTGAAAATCCACCAGTCAACCTCAATGTGGCCTTCACATGTCTGTAACAGAACTGTGCACATCATAAAATCAGGTTATCATTACTTTCATGTGAAATACTGCCTGTGTGCACAGTAATGCACTACATAGCTGATGTGTACTGGACATGACATGAGAATAGTGTTTTTCAAATGTAAACATGTTTGCCCTCATTTGTAGTGGTGGTGACGCACTGCACAGTCACCAATACTATTTTCCCAACCGCTGACATGGTGGATGCCTAACTTTGCAAATAGGACATTTTAAGTACCTGCGGCTGGTGGAAGTCGACCACGTGGTGGGCAGTTGCATGCACGGGAGGCACAGCCATAGGCTTATGGTGGTGATAGTGATGGTCGCAGTCCAATGGCTGTGCACTGATACTGATCAACGCGTATGTGGCATCCATATATGCAGCAGCTGTAGCTGCTGTTAGCCACCTCTGGGAGCAATCATTGCATGCCATGCATGTGAGAGGGACCATCCCTTCACTTCATAGGAACTGAAAACCCTTTTTGATGCGGTCCTTCCCCTGTATAGTCAGCTCTATGGATCACCAGAGGAACATGTAATTATCTCAGATACATATGTAGCTCTATGTAACTGGTTCCTTTATATTCCCATAGGAATGTGCCTCTGGATGCCAGGGTGTATGCATTATGTTGATTGCATATATTGTGTGGTGCCTACATAGGATACATATGTAATGGATTATGGATCCTGTTACCACCTTTTTCTTGCGAGCTAGCAGTAAGCAGAAACTTGTGATTTCTTCCTGTGTACATGAGCGTACTTCCCCTATAATCCCCACAGGGAAACGAAGGAAGGGAGGTGTTATATAAGTCCCTCCCTTCTGCTGAGCCGGTGCTTGGCTTTGTAGCATTACCCTTGTTCCAGGCCCTTCCCCGTATCTGTTCCTTGTGTCCCGTTGTGCCTTTCCTACTAGTCCCGTTCTTGTTCCCTTTCTGAGGATTGAGTGAGTATACTGCAGGGTTCCGGCCCCTGACAATTACCCAGCCTTTTCTTTTGTTGCCCAAGTTTCTTGTTCCGCGGCAGTAGCCGCTTTAGCCCCTCCCGCGATAGCGGCCGTTGTCGCTTACAAACTATCGTGGCAGAAGCTGCCTCCCGGATATTGGTGCCCCGGGTGAGTCCACCGCTGGGTTCCGGTCCCTGGCATTCACCCAGTGTTTCTTTGTTTCGGAAGTCCGCAGTACGAAGGTAGCGGCCGTTGCCGCTTGCATACCGGACTCAGCTGAAACCGTTTACGCGTAATTGAAGCAGCAGGAACAGCCCTTCGGACAGGAGAGAACGCGGAGGTTGTCCTGTTGCAGCTCCATTCCGTAGCTGAACGGAAGCCTGGTTTTATTTTGTTTAGGAGTACGACATCCAGCAAAGGTGTAGGTGTGTGTTATGCCCTTGTGGTGTAGTTCCTATATTCACAATAGGCTCTGTGCATTGGAATAATATTAAAAGCAGTGTAGACGTAGGACAGAGGTCGACTAGGTCTCTACTGACTATATTAGACTTAATTAGTTTTGCCAGCTAGCTCAGAGGTCACTAGAAACTTTCTCGAGTAAACAAGGAGGAGTTTAACTTCCCTGGATAGACAAGAAGGGATTAGCTTCTGACAACCATATAACATGACAACTTTGCTCCCTCAGAATAAAGAGTGTATCTCTAGAGTCGTGTGAAAATAATAGACAGTTATTTCACTAAGTCAATCGTGCGTACTTAGTTTCACCAGAGTGCAGAGAAATAGAGAGACGGGTGTTTTCAATAAAAGGCGTTATTTATTGACCAGTCTTCTTTCTCATGCAAGAGAAATTAATTGCCACAATTGCAATACTTATCATAAAGTAAAGTGCGTACAGTAAAAGGAGTATTATCAAATAATACTGTAAAAGCATTGATATGGTTTCTTAGCCATATGATACTTTAAAATGGATAAAATATATACATACATAAAAACATTGACTAACGTCCTCAAAGGGTGGCTGGAAACACCGGAGCTGGATTTTCTCGGCTGGAGAAAAAGACAGCGTCTTCCTCAGTGCGTCAAAGGGGAGGGGCGGCTTCCTTCGGCTCCTCGCATCAGCTGGGCTTCCGGGCAAGTAGATAGCCGCTCTGCTCCAAACCACCGTGTGTTTGCTTAAGGCAACGTTGGTATATTTATACCTGACGTAAGGTTGGACAAAAGACGTCACCAAGAACTAACAGTTCTTTCTGACTCTAGGAGTTCTTGTGCAAATCAAAACAAGAGCAGGGGGATTTCCCGGGCTGCTGGAGGCTTGGTTTGTTTAAAGAACGCGTTGTACTTTCTAGGAGTCTAGGGGAGTAGTCATGCCGTATTTGGACTGGATGGGCTATTACTAAATATGGATATGATTCTTATGCCTTTATAAGGATATTATTTATTATAGCCATACAAGTGCATACATCGGGAATATCAAATTAGGGTCCTAGATAGAAACACAACACCCTAAAATACCCCAGTGCACTTTGCAACATCGAAATCAAGACGGCGTGTGGAGATACCCCTTTCCTCCTGAGACCAAGGGGAGGAAAATACTCTTGGGGGTTCAAGTTGGTTTTTCATTCTTTTATAATTAAGCGCAGAAGACTAGGCAAGCAACAATTCATGTTGGTACGTGATCTAGTTATATATTCCACACCAGGGACGCAGTATTCTAGGGCGGATAAGACCTCTACACAGCTTTCCTCGAGGCGCACGGCAGGAGCCGGCAGCACCACCTCCAGCTTTACTTCCGTTAATTAATCTGTAGTTCTCAAGAGGTTTTCTAGAGACGCACGGCAGGAGCTGGCAGCACCGCCTCCATCCTTTCTAGGGAATATCCGTTTCCTGTCCAACGATCCTTTAGAGGCGCACGGCAGGAGGGTCATCAGCGGTCATCTGGATACTCCTCTGTGGTGATTTCCGGAGAGGAATTTTGCAAAGCCTTCACTTTTTCGTAATCCGAAGCGTGATTCCATTCCTTCTAGGGTAAGAGAAAGACATGTGAATTGTGTACTGCTTATTGCTGCACATTGTTCTGACACAGCTCTAACATTGGGCATTGTGTATTAATGAGGCTGGTGGCCTTTTGTTGTTTGCTCCAGGGCCGGTGGAACTGCACTCCCTTGATGCCCTGACCACCTTGGACCCCATTCCACGTCCATGCCCACTTTGACTCCTCCTTCCCTACAGAAGACACCTCCCTTCCTGGAGTTGTATTCTTCCCCTTCCCCTGGAGAGCAATCGCCCTATCAGTGTTTTTGTCCTGTGTGGAGGATTGCTCTGTAGGGGAGAGAGGAAACTCTCATCGATATCCCAGCAACCTGCAAGGGTGGCTGGAAACACCGGAGCTGGATTTTCTCGGCTGGAGAAAAAGACAGCGTCTTTCTCAGTGCGTCAAAAGGGAGGTGCGGCTACCTTCGGCTCCTCGCATCAGCTGGGCTTCCGGGCAAGTAGATAGCCGCTCTGCTCCAAACCACCGTGTGTTTGCTTACGGCAACATTGGTATATTTATACCTGAAAGGTGCCGGGTTTGACGTAAGGTTGGACATAAGACGTCACCAAGAACTAACAGTTCTTTCTGACTCTAGGAGTTCTTGTGCAAATCAAAACAAGAGCAGGGGGATTTCCCGGGCTGCTGGAGGCTTGGTTTGTTTAAAGAACGCGTTGTACTTTCTAGGAGTCTAGGGGAGTAGTCATGCCGTATTTGGACTGCATGGGCTATTACTAAATATGGGTATGATTCTTATGCCTTTATAAGGATATTATTTATTATAGCCATACAAGGGCATAAATCGGGAATATCGAATTAGGGTCGTAGATAGAAACACAACACCCACTCCACGAATTAGTGTCCATCATTACTAAAAACTAAGCAATATTAAATATAACGATGCATGTGTGTTTTCCAACCCACCCCAAAATACAAAAATTCGCATTTGAAATGGTGTATGGTAAATACACGAAAATGAGTATTGGTACTGTACGCTTTTTAAGCAGTGGTATCATTCAGGTAAATGCATATATATCTCAGCTGAATGAATTGCGAAAATTACACATGAAATGGCTCTGAATACAGAAAAGAAGGTCGAGACCATTCCATCACATATTTATACAAATGCTGTACATGTGCTAGAGGCTGAGGTAAAATAGTGTCTCTAGAGTTCCTAAAATAGAAGCTCTGTTCTCTAAGAATAGTTCTACTTTAAGCAGAGTACTTTGTGCCAGAAAAAGAGTAAATATTTTGGAATTGAAAAAAAAATAATTTCGCTCTCAGGGGAAAAAAATAGTTCCAATTGTTTTCAGTAGCTGTGTTTATGAAAACTGAAGGTCGAATTCAGAGTTCAGGGAAAGCTGTGTGCTGGTTGTTTTTAAAAATGATTCTCGTTGTTCAGGGGAGAACATCATTTCAGACCGGCTTGCAAAAAATTGGTCTACAACATCAGGTGAAAGTTCGACCAAGTTCGAAAATGCTGAAATTGTGCATATGTGAGAATGATTGCTATCATCGATGTCAGGATCAGCAAGGCTCACAGAAGGTTGTACCTGTTTGGTGCTGCTTTCCTCTCGTACTTCACCGCCACCTACTCGTAGTGGCGAAGTCTCAACGAATGCCGTCATCAGAATAGGTAGCCGCTGGGGACAACACGATGCATGAGTCGTTACCGGACCTAGCAAGGTATCTGTATCCATTGGTACTGCTGATGGTAGTGTAAGACAGATGTCCAACACGCATTCTTCTCCGCATAGCAGACATCGAAGCACAGGTAAGATGCAATCTTGCCAGATAGGTCTGAATGAAAGAAACCAGGTTGCACTTAGATCTCTTAGCCGGGCTAATCCAAGGACTTTAGTGATGCGGTCCCGGTAGCGTATAGCTAGGATGGTTTCTCCCATCGTTGCTGGAGTCTTGTCTGTGGCTTGGCTTGCCATATGGGAGCAGAAGGATCAAAAATAAAATTCCTGCTACGAGTCCCAAAAGTAGAGGCAGACCGCCGAAGACAGAATGAACAAAATTCGGAAAGATGCCCAGAACTGTTTCAAAGGGTGTTAACAGTACCGAAAAAATTGTCTTAAATACATGTGCGATGCCACTGGTATCAGGCATGTTTAAAATTTGGCTTAACATTTCTACGAAATGTATGGGGCAATTTGTTGATAATAGGGAATGTATCTCTGCTGCTGTCCTTGCAACTTGCAGATCATACGTCTCTTTGGACCAGCTTTCTGTTAATTAATCTGTAGTTCTCAAGAGGTTTTCTAGAGGCGCACGGCAGGATCCGGCGGCACCGCCTCCATCCTTTCTAGGGAATATCCGTTTCCTGTCCAACGATCCTTTAGAGGCGCACGGCAGGAGGGTCAGCAGCGGCCATCTGGATACTCCTCTGTGGTGATTTCCGGAGAGGAATTTTGCACCTGTGTCATCTTTGTAACCGTTTTGAATCCAGGTCTGCATGTCATAATTGTAACTACTTGAAGCAGTAATGCGAATCGCACACTATTAGTGTGGGGAATTCGCGATCAGCATTTTCAAGCGCCATCTTTAAAGATCTTATTTCAGCTCGCTGAGTTGAACATTTTCTGAGTGATTCAGTTTTGGTGACTATTGGTCTGAATTTACCAAAGCACCAGCGACCTTTAACAATCGCGCACGCTGCGTTGTAGGATTTTTTCTCTACATCGTAGTGTTGTGTGAATCTATCATGTAGATTACACATGTGTACTGTTCGAGAGGCAGAATTTCATATTCTAGATTTTCTATTTTTTTCATTTTCGGGTCAAAATAGTATTTCACGTCTTCTGCATCAAGAGAATTTTCCCATTGTATCCACTTTGGATCCAATGCCACAGCATTCAAATTGCGTGGGCTTGTTAATGCCTCAAGGGCCGATTCTGCTGTTAAAACAGTTATTCTTCTGCCTTGGGCTTGGGCTCTTTCTTTTGCTACAGCAGTTTGAACCGTTTTTAGAATTTTTTTAGTAGAACTGAATATCATTTCAGCTTGTGTGTACAAATGTGATTTGTAAGCTATTGTTACCGTTTCTCCCTCATTAGAGGTTAGGTACGTGAATCCGCATCTTCCTGGGATGACTCGGATGACAAGGTTGCGTATGTTTTCGCGAGTTTGCAATTTAGTTTTAGCTAACATGTCTGTTTGCAATGATCTTAAAATTTCTGTGTGTTTCTGAGTCCAATTTATTGGTTTGAAATCAGGTTTTATTAATTCATAGAGAGGTTTAACTCTCTCCGCATAATTTAGAATATATGTTCTTCCGAAATTTAGGAAACCTAGTATTGATTGTAAGTTCTTCAGCGTTTTAGGTGCTTGGAGTACAGCACATTTCTCTAAGAAGTTATCTGATAGGCTTTTGCCTTCACTTGATAATTCATATCCTAAAAATAGGACAGTTAGATGGGCAATTCTTGACTTTTTAAAGTTGAATTTGTAACCCTCAGCTGCAAACCCAAGTATTATGGTGTTTACTCTTTTCATGTGTGTCTCCAGGTCATCATCTGTGAGATAGATGTCATCGACATAGGATAATGCCTCATCATCATATGTTTGTAGTAACTCTGTTACTCTTGCTGAGAATAATCCTGGGCTATTCTTGAATCGCTGTAGGAGTCGACAGAAGTGTTTTTGCGACCCCATTACTGAGAAAGCGGTCAAATACCTGCTTTCAGGTGCAATCTTTTGACAAAAAAAGCCATTTGATATGTCTAATGCCGTTTTATATTTTTTGCGCACGATGTTATTCATTAGTGCTGCACTGTGTGAGTTTTGTACTGCAAATGTTTTGCAACATGAGTTAAGGTGTCTGTAATCCAAAACTAGACAATATGAATCGTCTGGCTTGGAGACAGGAAACAAAGGATTGTTCATTTGTGAGGTGCATGTTTCAATCACCCCCTGATATTCAAGTTGATCTAAGATCTCCCTGACTTGTTTTTTAGCTTCTTGCTTAACTGGGTACTGCCTTTGTGCAGTGGGTTGATTTTTTAACTGGATTTTATGGTGAGGAGAATCCTCATCCCATTCTACATGATTTTTATATAATGCAGGAGCTTAGGCCACTGCCCATTTTCTTGCATATATGGATTTTTTATGAGTTGAAATATGATTTGAGAAGGCAGGCATAATCATTTCTTCGCCATGAGGGCACTCCCTGACAAACTCTGGTGGCCAGTCTTTCTCAGCTAACAGGATGTCATAGCCTTTTGAAAGGTTATCCCAAAAAAGACCCCTTACTTTCCTAGTCTTGTCCCCCTCTATACATAATGTTATTTCATATATTTTATGGGGGTTGCTAACTCTGGTGTATGCAGTTTCCACTTGAATGTATTCATTTGTGTCCACTGTCTCGAGAAGATTCATCAAGATGTTGCGAGCTATGTTCACTTCTGCTGCGCTGTCTAGCATTGTCTGGGCCCACTCTCCGTTTTTCAGTTGTGTCCTCAGTATCCTCGGCATGTTTTATTATTTTAATACTAGCTACTTTCTTTCTTGGAAATTGTAATTTTTTACTTTGATGAGCAGGTTCCTAGTCTTTGGACTTGACGTGCTCTTCCTTGTGTTCTGACCGTCCTCTTCTTTCCGATTTCTGTGAGGAAGTCTGAAAAGATCGAGAGGGACGTGTATCAATATCTTGACATCTGTCAGGTTTTCTTAATTTATCCCTACCTCTAAGGTTGTATCTTTTCTCAGAGGGCTCCCTCTGGGGAGACTTGTGTCCTCGGTCCGGAGATCTTTCTCTCCGGTGAGGAGACCTTCATCTGGATTGGAAACGTTTTTCTCTGGGAGTGGATTGTTTATTTCCATCCCAACTCTTTTTAGGAGTGTTCAGATTATTTTTAATAAATGTTTTTTCAGGATTTTCAAGTAGTTGGGGTTTTACTGGTTTCCCACCCAAACTATCTCTACCTAGTTCTTCATAGGATTTTTCTATGATTCTGGCAAGTTCAAATGGTTGTTCTGCTATATCTGTTTCTTTCAATTTCTGGCGGATCGCCACAGATGCTGCTTCTCCCTTTATGTTGGCTAATAGTATAGCTGAGGCCTGCTTGAAGTCTTTCAGTAATTTCATACCCAGAGTTAAAGTAGGTTCTGGACCGTATTTATTTTGAATCTGTCTTAATACGTCTGGTATAACCGCCATGGACGGAACACCATGGGTTTTTGTGTAAATTGAAGCAAAGACTGTGCCCCAAGTGTCACAGTCCTCCACTTGTGGTGCAATTCCCATTGGAAGACAGATTGTCAGAATTCTGTGTTTCTCAGTAGGCGTAGTATCAGGAAATACTGCCTCTATTTGAGTGATTTTTTGTGCTAACCAGAATGGAATTTGTTCCCGTTTTGCGGGTATTTTGCCAATGGCTGATTGTATATTTTGTGGTGTGATTTTATTTGTGTTCCCCTGGTGAGGGGTGTTCTGTGGCATTATTATTGCCGGTTGGACTGTTGAAGTCCGCATGACATATTGGACCAATTGTCTATGTATTTTAATTAGTCATTTTAGCTGAGCTAAAAGTTCCCGGTCTGACATTTTTTCAATGTCAGGATGTGGTGTGTAGCTGGCTAGAACCGGCCACGTTGCTCCTGGTCTACCTAGTGGACCGAGCCTGGTGATGTGATTTTGGTGTTTTAGGGCGCCATTAAACCAGAGCAGGTGCTCTTGGTAAGTTAGTGAGATTTCAACGTCCTCGAAAGGAGCGTATTCATCCGGAGGTTCCCCTATTTTGTAATAGTGGAATTCGTGTGTCACAGCGTGTGCTGCTGGAAAATTTATCCATGAATAGAATACCTCTGTCTGCCGATATTCATGGGCCTCTACCACGAATATTACTGTACCACCTCGTGATGATACTCCATTTTTTATAAGTTTTTTAGTTATAGTTCTTCTTACATTTACCGGAATGATTATAGCATTCGGGTCTTCATCTTGGTACTTGTGTCATCCGCTATAAGTTGAGCTGCTAAAGCATCTCTTTCTTCGTCACCTTCCGGCATTTTACTGACAGAAAGTTTTTGTTGCAGAGCAAGTTTTAAGGAAACAAAGATTAGGTGCACAATATTTTGGAACACTGTATCCTTCAACGTTGACTAAACCAAAAACTATACATAGGAATCTCTTCCTACTAAGTTCCGGCGGGTTTTTAACCTTTTACCTACTCCAGACGTCTTTTGGAGTTTTTACGGGAAAAAGGGTCTGTGTGAAAAAGCACGACTGAGTTACTCTAATGTCTTGCATTAGATTATCGCCTCACCAAACGTTGGGTGCCATGTAGTGTAGTTCCTATGTTCCCAATAGGCTCTGCGCATTGGAATAATATAAACAGCAGTGTAGACGTAGGATTGAGGTCAACTAGGTCTCTACTGACTATATTAGACTTAATTAGTTTTGCCAGCTAGCTCAGAGGTCACTAGAAACTTTCTCGAGTAAACAAGGAGGAGTTTAACTTCCCTGGATAGACAAGAAGGGATTAGCTTCTGACAACCATATAACATGACAACTTTGCTCCCTCAGAATAAAGAGTGTATCTCTAGAGTCGTGAGAAAACAATAGACAGTTATTTCACTCAGTCAATCGTGCGTACTTAGTTTCACCAGAGTGCAGAGGAATAGAGAGACAGGCGTTTTCAATAAAAGGTGTTATTTACTGAGCAGTCTTCTTTCTCATGCAAGAGAAATGAATTGCCACAATTGCAATACTTATCATAAAGTAAAGTGCGTACACTAAAAGGAGTATTATGAAATAATACTGTAATAGCATTGATATGGTTTCTTAGCCATATGATACTTTAAAATGGATAACATATGTACATACATAAAAACATTGACTAACGTCCTCAACTGGTGCTTCTAATCTATGCCTACCCCGGTGTACCTGACCTAAGCCTAATACGTGGGAAGGAGTAAGTAAGTTGCAGTTTGAGTTAAGTTGGTTTTGCCAAGGATCTGAATCAAGAATTCTCTTAAGGGTTTAGTCAGCTCCGTACCTTGGTTCTTAGAATGAAGGAGGTCTTGTATCTCTCTCTCAGGACTCGATATCCCAGCTACCCGCAAGGGTGGCTGGAAACACCAGAGCTGGATTTTCTCGGCTGGAGAAAAAGACAGCATCTTCCTCAGTGCGTCAAAGGGGAGGGGCGGCTTCCTTCGGCTCCTCGCATCAGCTGGGCTTCCGGGCAAGTAGATAGCCGCTCTGCTCCAAACCCCTGTGTGTTTGCTTAAGGCAACGTTGGTATATTTATACCTGAAAGGTGCCGGGTTTGACGTAAGGTTGGACATAAGACATCACCAAGAACTAACAGTTCTTTCTGACTCTAGGAGTTCTTGTGCAAATCAAAACAAGAGCAGGGGGATTTCCCAGGCTGCTGGAGGCTTGGTTTGTTTAAAGAACGCGTTGTACTTTCTAGGAGTCTAGGGGAGTAGTCATGCCGTATTTGGACTGCATGGGCTATTACTAAATATGGATATGATTCTTATGCCTTTATAAGGATATTATTTATTATAGCCATACAAGGGCATACATCGGGAATATGAAATTAGGGTCCTAGATAAAAACACAACACCCTAAAATACCCCAGTGCACTTTGCAACATCAAAATCAAGACGGCGTGTGGAGATACCCCTTTCCTCTTGAGACCTAGGGAAGGAAAATACTCTTGGGGGTTCAAGTTGGTTTTTCATTCTTTTATAATTAAGCGCAGAAGACTAGGCAAGCAACAATTCATGTTGGTACGTGATCTAGTTATATATTCCACACCAGGGACGCAGTATTCTAGGGCGGATAAGACCTCTACACAGCTTTCCTCGAGGCGCACGGCAGGAGCGGGCAGCACCACCTCCAGCTTTACTTCCGTTAATTAATCTGTGGTTCTCAAGAGGTTTTCTAGAGGCGCACGGCAGAAGCCAGCAGCACCGCCTCCATCCTTTCTAGGGAATATCCTTTTCCTGTCCAACGATCTTTTAGAGGCGCACGGCAGGAGGGTCAGCAGCGGTCATCTGGATACTCCTCTGTGGTGATTTCCGGAGAGGAATTTTGCAAAGCCTTCGCTTTTTCGTAATCCGAAGCGTGATTCCATTCATTCTAGGGTAAGAGAAAGACTTGTGAATTGTGTACTGCTTATTGCTGCACATTGTTCTGAGACAGCTCTAACATTGGGCATTGTGTATTAATGAGGCTGGTGGCCTTTTGTTGTTTGCTCCAGGGCCGGTGGAACTGCACTCCCTTGATGCCCTGAACACCTTGGACCCCATTCCACGTCCATGCCCACTTTGACTCCTCCTTCCCTACAGAAGACACCTCCCTTCCTGGAGTTGTATTCTTCCCCTTCCCCTGGAGAGCAATCGCCCTATCAGTATTTTTGTCCTGTGTGGAGGATTGCTCTGTAGGGGAGAGAGGAAACTCTCATCGTTCCTGTGGTACCTGGTATTCAGGTGAGTGAGGTCGGTACAGAAAGCCAAGCCCACGATATTTACACCACCCGAACGATGATAGATCCGAAGGGACTCAATGAGACCCAGCTAGCTCATGATTCCTCTTCCCTCCCCAACGTACAAGAGTTAGCCGCAGCATTAGTGACCATGCAACAGGAAATACAGGGTTTGCGACAGGAAAACCTATTGTTAAAGGCTGCCCTACAGAGTAGGCAAATGACCAATCCCTGGGGTTCTGCTCCAGGAGCAATAGCAATGGGCCAGCGTACTATTGTCCAACCCGCCACTTTTCTATACGACAAGACAGCGGCAGAAGGGGGAAACTCCCCCTCCAATATTACGGTCGTAACCCCCGTTCCCGTGCCCCTGGCTAATCCGGAACGTTTTAACGGAGAAGCTGGGAAATATCGCACATTTGTGAATCAATGCTATTTACAATTCTTGTGTAAACCCATGGCCTTCCTGGATGACACTGCCAAGGTGGCTTTCATGATTTCATATTTGGGCGGAGTGGCCGCGAATTGGTCCGTTCCACTAGTGACGTCTGATGATCCACTCTTGCATAACTTTCCCGCATTGCAGGAACAGATGAGGAGGCTGTTTGACAAACATTCCTTTATGCAAGCCAGCGATACGGAATTATTGAATCTTCGACAGGGAAAGAATTCATTAATCTCCTATGTTACGGATTTCAATCGATTGGTGGCCGAAACCAGATGGCCACAAGAGAAGCGTACGTCTCTGTTCTATAAGGGGTTAACTGATGAACTCAAGGACGTGTTATCGCAAATAGTTGATCCACCCGAGGACTGTTCCGAATTCATAAATTTGGTAGTCAAACTCGATCATAGACTCCGAGAAAGACATGGGGAGCGTGGAAAGGGGGATACCCCCTGTTTCCTACAATATAAAAACCTCAAGAAGGAGGACTCCAGAGCAAGTTCGGAGGAACCCATGCAGATAGGAGGGATCCGAGGCCCGTTAACAAAGGAGGAGAAGGACAAGAGACGGCGCTTTAATCTATGTCTCTATTGCGGAAAGGGAGGTCATTTCGCCAGAGAATGCCCTGTACGTCCATCGATGGGAGGCCCTAAAAAGATAGTGGTGCTCGCATGGAACCGACAGGAGGCGTGGGTCGCCAGAGTACCCAAACATTTCACCATTAGCGTAACCTTGATTTTGTCCATGAGTAAACGAGTAACCATTTCGATGCTGTTAGATTCTGGGGCGACTGGGAATTTTTGGGAAAACCAATTAGCCTTATCCATAGGGCTCCTGTGGGTACAGAAGGATGAACCCGAGTCAGTCAGAGCCGTGGACGGTTCCGCCTTATCTTCTGGCCCCATTACTAGACAAACCACTCCCTTAACTTTGGTATGTGACAATGGGCATTCGGAGGAGGTCACCATTGATCTCATAGATACCCCCGCTTTCGGGGTGATTCTCGGAGTACCTTGGTTACAGAAACACAACCCCAAGATAGACTGGGTAAAACGAACAGTGACTTTGGACTCTCATCATTGTATCCAACACTGTTATCAGGAAGCCATTGATTGGGCTTCTCCGTTAGTCTGTGCCTCTTGTAATGTACAGAAGATGGATCGTCTTCCTCATTGTTAACAGTATTCGGATGTATTTGACGAGGTTAAAGCCACTGCCTTACCACCTCATCGAGACTTTGACTGTTGGATTGGTCTAGAAGCTGGCAGTATACTACCGTGTGTCAGACTTATGCCTTGTCTGAGCCTGAAACGGCTTATCTCAGGGAATATCTTGATCATATGCTGCAATGTGGTTTCATTAGACCTTCTACATCCCCGGTATCATCTCCCCTCTTCTTTATAGCAAAACGGGAAGGTGGTCTTCGCACGTGCATCGATTATTGATCACTTAACAAAATCACCATAAAGAATAAGTATCCGTTGCCCCTTATTCCGGTTTTGTTGGACCAGATAAAAGACGCTACAGTATTCACAAAAATAGATTTACGAGGAGCCTACCACCTCATCAGAGTAAGAGCGGAGGATGAATGGAAGACCGCGTTCAGAACCAAATTTGGCCTGTACGAATATTGTGTGATGCCGTTTGGGCTCTGCAATGCCCCAGCGGCATTCCATTTTATTATCAATGAGGTGTTTAGGGATTTTTTGGATAGATTTTTAATCGGCTACATCGACGACATCCTGATCTTTTCTAAGAATTATAAGGAACATTACAAACATGTCACTCAAGTGCTGCAAAGGCTGAGAGACCATAACCTTTACTCTAAGTTAGAGAAATGCACTTTTCATGCAGATAAAGTGGATTTTTTGGGGTTTGTCATTTCGGCCAATGGCATTAAGACGGACCACAAAAAGGTAGAAGCTATTCTGTCCTGTCCTACTCCCACAAGTGTAAAAGACATCCAGACCTTATTGGGATTCGCAAATTTCTACAGGAAGTTCATCTCCCATTTTTCGAACCTTGTTCTCCCCATTACCAAACTGGTAAAAAAGGGTGTACCATTCGTATGGTCCTCAGACACTCAGAAAGCTTTTGAGGCACTGAAAGGCGCTTTCACTTCGGCCCCAGTACTCATACATCCAGACCCTACGCTTCCGTATTTTGTAGAAGCAGATGCCTCCCAATATGCAGTAGTAGGGGTTCTCTCACAGAGAGACGGCTGCGGACTAATGCATCCCATAGCCTATTTCTCCAAGAAATGACTGCCAGCGGAACAGAACTACACTGTCACCGAAAGAGAGCTCCTGGCGATTCGGAAGGCTTTCCAAGAATGGCGTCATTATCTATGGGGGGCTAAGTATCCAATCACCATTTATTCAGATCACAAGAATCTCGAGTTTTTTCGTACAGCAAGAGCCTTAACTCCCATACAAATGCGATGGGTCTCATTCTTCAATGAGTTTGATTTCACAATCACCTATAGATCCGCCGCACGACAAGTAAAGTCAGATGCTTTATCACGCTTATGCGTGTCGCCTCCACATCGGAGAACGGAACCGGAACTCGAAGCATTCATACCTCCTGGGAGAATCCTTGGGTATGTTTCCTTTGATAGGTTCTGTCATGAATTGGAGGAGAGGCTCAAAGACACGGATTTGACCCCTTGGTTGGAAAAAAACAGAATTTCACATGAGGGAAGGGCTCCTCTATCATGGTGACCAGTTAAATGTTTCAGATATATTAAGAGAACAAGTACTGCACTGGGTTCATTCATCAGCTCTTGTGGGTCACCCGGGAGTAGCCAAGACGAATGATATTTGCCATCGGTGGTTTTGGTGGGAGCGGATGGGAAAAGATATACAGAATTACGTCTCCTCATGTCCCGTGTGTGCCACTCAGAAAATGCCTCGTACTAGCCCAGAAGGACTATTACTCCCTCTACCAGTGCCCCCTTATCCGTGGCATATGGTGAGCATGGATTTTGTCACTGATCTCCCATCAGAAGAAGGGTATACCACCATCCTTGTTATAGTTGATTCATTCACCAAAACTGCACACTTCATTCCTCTAGCTAAACTCCCCAGCGCGGGCAAATTAGTAGCCATCTTCCTTCATAACGTCATTAGATTACATGGTATCCCCTCAGTTGTAGTGTCCGACAGAGGTCCTCAGTTTATTTCTAAGTTTTGGCAAGAAATGGGCTCCGCTTTACAAATGGATCTCCGTCTGTCTTCGGCTTACCACCCACAGACCGATGGACAGACGGAGAGAGTGAATCAAACCATGGAGCAATGTTTACGCTGTTTGTTAACAACTCTCACAAGCAGTTGGGTAAGGGCGTTACCTATCGCAAAATTTGCATATAACAACAATGTTCACTCTGCGTTGGAAATGTCTCCTTTTTATTGATCCATGGGATTTCACCCTAGAGCGGTACCTCTTCAACCTAGTTTGAAGGTTCCGGCTGTAGATACATTATGTACGGACCTGAAAATAATCTGGAAAGCGGCCTATACTCAGTTGCAAGAGACAAAAAGGAAGATGAGAAGAGTAGCAGACCTACATCGGAGTCCAGCCCCTGTGTATGCGAAAGGAGATCAGGTATGGTTATCCTCCCGAAATTTGAAATTATCAGGGCCGAAGAAATTACAACCCCGGTATGTGGGTCCATTTGAAATAACACAGATCATCAATTCTGTAGCCATGAAGCTAGCTTTGCCACATGATTACCAAATACCTCGCTATTAAAACCTTTCACTTCTCTTCCCGGTTCCATGACTCCCCCTCCTCCTGTGTTGATAAATAGCCAGGAAGAATATGAGGTGATTAGCATTCTGGATTCACGTCAACGGGGAGGGAGGCTGTATTATTTGGTAGACTGGAAGGGATATTCTTCGGAGGAGCGTTCTTGGGAGCATGCAGGAAATGTCCATGCTCCTCAGTTGCTTAGAAGATTTAATGCTCATCACCCAAATAAGCCTCGCTCGGTCAGCTGAACCTTAAGGGGAAGGTAATGTTACCATCTATTTCTTGCGAGCTAGCAGTAAGCAGAAACGTGTGATTTTTTCCTGTGTACATGAGAGTACTTCCCCTTTAATCCCCACAGGGGAACGAAGGAAGGGAGGTGGTATATAAGTCCCTCCCTTCTGCTAAGCCGGTGCTTGGCTTTGTAGCATTACCCCTGTTCCAGGTCCTTCCCCGTATCTGTTCCTTGTGTCCCGTTGTGCCTTCCCTACTAGTCCCGTTCTTGTTCCCTTTCTGAGGATTGAGTGAGTATACTGCAGGGTTCCGGCCCCTGACAATCACCCAGCCTTTTCTTTTGTTGCCCAAGTTTCTCGTTCCGCGCCAGGAGCCGCTTTAGCCCCTCCAGCGATAGCGGCCATTGCCGCTTACGAACTATCGCGGCAGAAGCTGCCTCCCGGATATTGGGGCCCCGGGTGAGTCCACCGCTGGGTTCCGGTCCCTGGCATTCACCGAGTGTTTCTTTGTTTCGGAAGTCCGCAGTACTAAGGTAGCGGCCGTTGCCGCTTGCATACCGGACTCAGCTGAAACCGTTTACGCGTAATTCAAGCGGCAGGAACAGCCCTTCGGACAGGAGAGAACGCGGCGGTTGTCCTGTTGCAGCTCCATTCCGTAGCTGAACGGAAGCCTGGTTTTATTATGTTTAGGAGTACGACATCCAGCAAAGGTGTAGGTGTGTGTTATGCCCTAAAATACCCCAGTGCACTTTGCAACATCGAAATCAAGACGGCGTGTGGAGATACCCCTTTCCTCCTGAGACCTAGGGGAGGAAAATACTCTTGGGGGGTTCAAGTTGGTTTTTCATTCTTTTATAGTTAAGCGCAGAAGACTAGGCAAGCAACAATTCATGTTGGTACGTGATCTAGTTGTATATTCCACACCATCTCTAGAGGGACGCAGTATTCTAGGGCGGATAAGACCTCTACACAGCTTTCCTCGAGGTGCACGGCAGGAGCCAGCAGAACCGTCTCCAGCTTTACTTCCGTTAATTAATCTGTGGTTCTCAAGAGGTTGTCTAGAGGCGCCCGGCAGGAGCCGGCAGCACCGCCTCCATCCTTTCTAGGGAATATCCGTTTCCTGTCCAACGATCCTTTAGAGGCGCACGGCAGGAGGGTCAGCAGCGGCCATCTGGATACTCCTCTGTGGTGATTTCCGGAGAGGAATTTTGCAGAGCCTTTGCTTTTCCGTAATCCGAAGCGTGACTCCATTCCTTCTAGGGTAAGGGAAAGACTTGTGAATTGTGTACTGTTTATTGCTGCACATTGTTCTGACACAGCTCTAACATTGGGCATTGTGTATTAATGAGGCTGGTGGTCTTTTGTTGTTTGCTCCAGGGCCGGTGGAACTGCACTCCCTTGATGCCCTGAACACCTTGGACCCCATTCCACGTCCACGCCCCACTTAGACTCCTCCTTCCCTACAGAAGACACCTCCCTTCCTGGAGGTGTATTCTTCCCCTTCCCATGGAGAGCAATCACCCTATCAGTGTTTTTGTCCTGTGTGGAGGATTGCTCTGTAGGGGAGAGAGGAAACTCATCATTCCTGTGGTACCTGATATTCAGGTGAGTGAGGTCAGTACAGATCCTGTACTTTGTGGAGAAAAGAACACCATTGTAATGCGTTATAAGGGTGATTTTTACTTGTCTTTCATGCATATATCTATGCAGGGCTCAAATTCATAGAACCTACAATGATTCCTCAAATCACATCATGGCATATGTGCATAGTTATGTCTAGGATTTACATGAGACATGTCCTTATACTGTAATAAGAATTTCAGGCTGGTGTTATCCATGTGTATCATCCCACAGCTCACTCAGCCCACATCAGGCTTTGTAAAACAGTTGTCTGTGATGTAGCTGTACCTCACAGACCCCTTCAGGGTGCTACAAAACTGTATGCTCACATATGAGATGGGCAGAATATTGACTTTTATGTATCGAATTGGTGGAAATGTGAGGTTCATGTGGATCAGTAGGCTCAACCTGCAGAGAGCAAGGCCTGACAATGAGTTGTGGGCATTCTTGGCCAGAGCTACTGTGGCAGGAGAACTGATGCACAGAGTAATGTCCCTGTAGACCTGATGGTTCACGTATGTTCCCAGAAAGAGTTATCTGTACCACTAGTAGTCATGATAGCTGTTACATGGATAATATAAGGAATGATGACTGAGGTGCACCCCTGACCTGATATTTTGTTCCATTGAATCACAGTGTCAATATGTGTCTTTCATTAATGAAAGCCCCCTTACACAGGTCTGTTGACACTTTTTCCAATATTGTTGCTTCCACTGTACAGGCATATTGCACATCTGAGACATAAAACAGTGCAGATAATTGGTTACTTCAGAATAGATTTTGAAATGTAAACCATCTGCTCGGTTACAATATTTCCTATCCTACAACTCATACAATGGTATGTTGAATTCATCCTTGTTACAGTGCCACATATGGCAAAATATGTGTCCTGTGGTGGCAATACACACCACACAAACTTATTCTGACATACAAAGATATCCCAATAAGTAGTCCACATGTACATATATCCCCAAGAGAGGTAGCTCTCAGTGACACACATACCAGCCATTATATTGTGACCTTAGTACCCACCTCTATGAACCATAGGCATCAATGCAAGGGGCTTGGCAGTAAAGGAGTCTGGACAGTCATGCACAGGTTGTTAACCCTTCAGAAGGTCCAAACGGTGTGCTATGTGTCATGGTACCTTACTTCACATTCATATAGGATAGCCCTGTCCTACATGATGTTAGTGGGCTGCCTCAGTCAGTGTAGCGTATTATGTTGACGAATGCTTTTACTATATGTCAACAACATGTGTTTCAACCCTACAGTTATCTTCGACCTTCCATTTATAATCTGTTTCTACATCCATTGCATCCATACAGGTCAACGCTCTTCAGAAGAAGGCCATTTGGAGAGTCATCACCCGGAAGGTGCAGACCCGGGGTATTTGACCAGTGTAGCACCACTGCAGAAAGAGGTGGGAGGGGCTGTGGCACTGGACCCGGATGTTCATGGAGGTCCAGCTGGGGAAGTTCTTCCAACATGGAAGGGCTGCACGTTGGACCCCCCTGTTGGCCCACGTACTGGCTGTGGCCTACCCAGAGCTTGATGGGCAGTTAAGGGCCCAACAGCAACTACAGAGGGATGAGTCTTGCCCAGAGTCAACCATGTTATATTGCCAACTTTAAGTGTTACCGATACCCATTTCACCAACCATATTGGTGGTAGCCCATGTGCCACACACAAGATGAATCATTGTTAGTGTCGGTCCATAGAAGGTGCATGCTGCTGTGCTCTGCCTAGTTTCGTTCTGACCTGCAATACAGCAGAGTCCTGTCCGTATCCTATTTCCTCCTTTTGAGCAGATACCTAGCTGAGTGGAGAAATCATCTTCTTTCATTTTACATTTCAGATAGTAGATATAGGAAATTGGAGTGCAAAGTTTCATCACTGTGCAAAAAGCATTTGCATGTGACATGATGTCTGCCCCAATACTACTAATTGGTGGTATATAAGTGTTGAACTCGACCGTCAGCACATCATGATGTGTTATGACTAAAAGGTAGATTTGTTTAACTCTGGGCCTGGCATGAGCATTGTGTAGATCTCAAAGTTGTATCAATCCAATTTGGTTACATCATTTTACATTGGTATAATACAAGTGCCAAAGTATGCAAGGTGATCAACTATCCTAGTATGGGCATATAGATGCAGGGTAGACAACTCCGTCAATGTATTTGGGCCTTTCTGGGGTTATGGCATGAGTGGAACCAACTCTTATGTAGCATGCATGCATGAGTTCATTCTTAATTTGAAGCCTATAGAGTGAATCATGAGTTTGGTGTGATATGTGCGCTTCATGATACTCAGGTGTGAAAATGCAGTTGCAATAAACCCATGTTACATGTCATTTCAGATACATCCAATGCAAGTGAATAGAAGGGGCTAATGTTGGTGGGACAGAGCTGGTCGCAGTGGTCCCTGACGTGAGACCTCAGACACAGAGGGACCCAGTGGCCAGGAAGTGTGGAAAATGCCATGGATGACTACAGCTCAAACTCTTCACCTTCTGAGTTATCTTCCGAAGGACACTTCCAAGTGGTGGCGGACCCCACTGGATCCTTGTCCACCACCCCCTGTTCCATCGGCACTCTCCTAATGTCCCCCAACAAGTTGGCCATGCCCGATCCGCTAAGAGGGAATCTCCTTCACTCCTGGCACCTCATACCCTGCCCTTGTTATCCTGCTGCCCTGAGTGAGGAGGCTATTGACCACCTAAGGACCATCTCTGTGGATCAGAATTCAGTCCTGAATGCTATGCAGGAGCAAGGCAACCTCCTGACCCAGATGGTGGCCTACATGGAAAGCATTCACACTGCAATGCCTGGCCTACAGAGATGTTTTGAGGCTCTAGACTACTCCCTCATGGAAGCCATTTACCAAATTCCCATTCCTATCCCAAGCACATGCACACCTAAGCAAGTACACACTTCATCAGACACAAGCACCACATGCAGACACAAAACATCTAAAAAACTCAAATATGCACACACACAGCCGACACTTACCCTCTTCACTACTCCCAGCATACCCCAGGCACCACAGCAACACACACAGACCCCTTCACAGTCACACCCATTCCCGGAGACAACACAGCACACACACAGAGACCCCCACAGCCATACCCATATACAACATAGCAACACAGCAACACCCACTGACGCCTCCACAGCCACAACCATACATGGAGACAACACAGCAACAGATGCAGACCCCTTCAGAGCCACAACCACACTCACAGACAACACAGCAACATACACAGACCCCTCCACAGCCACAACCGTACTCACAGACAACAGAGCAACACACACAGACCCCTCCCCAGCCACAACCATACCCGCAGACAACACAGAAACACACACAGACTCCTCCACAACACCCAGCATGTCCACAGCACAAACAGGCACAAAACACAAACAGTCACATGCACCTACACAACAGACACCAACACAACACACAGTGCAGACAGCAGACATAGCGCACAGAGTGGTGTGGCTCACTGGTTAGAGGCGGCAGACCCGGAAGCAGAGAACGGCCCGGGACCAGGGTTCAATTCCCGACGCGGCAGGGTCATGGACCAGGGTCTGCGGACTCGATAATTCTCTCCTCGGTGCCTACTCTAACCAGGGATCACACTCGGCAACTCTGGGCATTAGCTTGCCTCATCTCTACAACGGCCCCCCACATTCGCCGGGGATGCCTGGTTTCACCTTGGGGATACCCAGTAGGGACCATCTCACAGGGATAGCCAGGACGGGTTCCCCAGCGGTCTACAGCGCCACGACGCCTCAGGGCAGCAGTGCGCTTTACAAGACACATACATTTACAAGACACATACACACATCAACTTCCTCTTTCTCCAAAACCAAACTCCATCCCGAACATCCTACCAGTTTTCCCTGTGAAGATGTCTTGTTTGCTCTTGCCCTTTCCTCTGTGAAATTAGCCTCCTCCCAAAGTCCCAAAAACCTCTCCCACATCCAAACCTATCCCTTCCACTTACCACTCCACCTCTGAGAAATAGCATCCCCAGCCCCCCTGAAACAAGGCCCCCTAAAAAACTCCCAAAGACAAACCAATCCCTTACACTTCCCACTCCACTCATGAGAAGCAGCATCCCCACTCCCCTGAACCCAGACCAAAAACCAAAACAAATAAAACCTTCCCAAAGACAAACCCATCTGTTCTATTACCCACTCATCCCCTAAGAATGTACAATCCCACCCCCTGACCTCATCCTATAACCCGAAAAACATGAAAACCTCCCCCAAAAGGAAACTCTCCCTTCCATAAGCCTCTGTCTTCCCTCCCAAGTACCGTCTTCGAGGTGTTTGCTGTGCCAAATGGGTTCCCCTTTTGTGAGAAGGTTCCCTGGCGGTTTCAGTAAGGGCACGTTTGTTGGCACAGCATTCTGCTGTGGCAAATGACATAACAATGGACTAGCCATTGGCCTTTGATTCCTTTGATGGGTTGTTCAAGCTGGAATAAAACTTTTCATATTTTGAAAAACATTGGTCCTGCCATTACTATTCTAACTATTTGATGTTCTTGTATTGTTGCAGATGTGTGAATACAGTTGTGTTGTTTGATCGCTGATTGCTGATCCATTTAAAGTGGTTCGTATGATGTGACTTTGGGCCCGCAGTGCTGGACTTACACAGGACAAGGGGTAATGTTGGATTGATGTATACATGGGATGAACTCCAAATGGTTTAGACATCGCACTATATGTTATATGATATGGTTAGAAATTTGGTTTGTCCTGGCCACTGTCCACATCATTTAGGTTGCAGTTGTCCCTATGATGTATGTTGGGTAAGTGTTAGTTATGTGTTCAAGTTAGACATTTGTTTTCCACACATGGAGGATGTTAACATACCTTTGTGGAGTTCTGCATGGACATGTGTCCATTTCATGTGTATACCTTACATCTACTTTATCTAGATGTGTAATACATGCTTGTTTGTGCTGTATTTGCTTTCATGAGCTGCACTTACACACTAACCTCACATGTATGGCACATAGTTATGCTTTTGATTGTCCCTTATATACTTCAGTTCACAGGTCCACTGCACATTGAGTTTGTGAGTTTGTCAGACATGTGCAAAATGTACTGTGCCCCAGGGCCCCAGCCTTTCACAGTTTCCCCTGATAGAGGAATAGCTAGCCTGTAGCGAGTGTTTCCGTTGTGCCATTAGAATGCTTTTCACACTGATTCTATGTAACCCTATTAACTGATATTGCCTTTTCATGTGGGTGATGGGTGAGAGTCCAATATCGAGTTTTACCAGAGAAGGTGTGTTTCACTTTAATGACACATCCATATGGATGTTTCTTTGACATAAAAGCAAGACCTGGGAGGTGTGCAATGTGGGTGTATCACATTCACTATTACATCTTGTTTTTATTTGCAGTCACAGTCATAGTAGTAGCAGTAGTGATTTCTATGTGGATTTCACTAAGACTTGACAAATGGTAACCTGCATGAAAACTGACCATCAGTAGTGACATGGCAGACACGTGAGAAGGGGCAAAAGGAGTATAGTATCTTAGTTAGAGTTACAGTCACAGGGCATCATGGTAGTTGTAGTGATTTCTATGTACACGTACCAAGACTTGACAAATGGTAACCTACATGATAAGTGGACATCAGTTGTGACATGGCAGACAAGTGAGAAGGGGAAAAAAAGTGTGTCACAGACATTAATAGGTGTGATACTGAAGAGGGGGTGCTGGTGTGGAACACAAATAATGCACACATTATTATATCTGAATATGTGTAGTGTACCTGTGCAATATCAGTGTTTTGGATGAGGAGTGCATCCTGGAGATATCTTTTTGACATACATATGAAACAATCCCAGACAAGGTTCCAGTAAATATGTTTTATTTAGGGACCCCTATACCCTTTCCTGGTCCATGGTGAGCATCTTTTTGCTGAGAAGTCTATGGACACTGGTAGTTGTAATACAGCAAACAGACAGCCGAGGTTGCAGCAGCCGGACTGCCATCGTGGGCACAGTGGTTTCCAGACCATCATAGTCATGATCATGCCCTTGGTCGGCAGTCTTGCTTTTAGTGGAAATATAGTGTGATAAAATGCTCTTAAAAAAATTAAATATGCAAAAAAGAACAGCACCCTGATTGGAGATACAGGCCTCACTCAGCGCTCGACAGCTCTCTCGAGGCCTGCATTTGCCTAACCCAACTGTTTTAAGACAGCTCGGTTAGAAATTATTCAAGTGCTCATGTGTGGATGGCCGTAGCAATAAGGCCGGTCAAAAATACATGCACTCTTTAAACAGTGCATAGACAACCCTCCCTCCTCTCTACTGCTATCAGAGTCAGAATTCTCGTTTTTGGCTGTGAACAGCCAAAAAAGCATGCAAGATATACAAAAATAGCAATAAAATACATACAAGTTATTAAAACATGCAAGTAAAATACATAAAATCATCAAGTTTGGGATATTAATTACCAACAATCAGGGTAAAAACAGGCTGGGATGAATAAAACCAAAATTAAAACTGAGTCAAGTACTAATTAATCGATGGCCTGAAATTAATCTAAAATCATTGACCTCCTGGAGCGGACTGCGGCTTTAATAAACAGAATCACATGACCAAATGTTTCATCATGTGGTAATGCCAAAGAAAGAAATGGTATGCTTGCATACAAAGCTGTAGATTCCTAAACTTTAAAAATAATAATAGGAATTTTTTAGTATACATTTCATAATATTCACAGAAGAAGAGGAAAAGTATGATAATTTGTTTATGCAAATTTGTACATGGGCATTCTCCAGAGTCACAAACAAAAAGGAGTATGCAGTTCCTAGGAACTTCATAATCCTTTTTGTTTGTTACATGTATCTGGCCCGTATGCTGGACCTTAAAAGCCCTTATCTTGTCCCCTCCCTTTTGTTAGCATTCTTTAGAGTCAAGTTGGGCTTGGTGTCCAGCTGGAAAACAAAGTAATTATTTCATAATACCAGCCCGGAAGCTGAACAATAATCCTCTCTTCTTTGGCTCCTTCTTGCAGCAAGACTTGCACATTTTTTAATAGAGGCTGCCCGCAGTATTCTATCTTAAAAAATATCAACCATTCCAATGGCTTCCAAAGCGTTTTTGATGTACGCTAACCAGGGGATCGAAAGACCTTCTTCGCAAGCCAAACAGTCTAAAACTATCTCATTCTGTTTCTTCTGAGCTCCAGATAGAAAGCCACAAGAGGATTAGCCAGCTACACATAAGGTTGCTCAGAAAGTCTAAGCCTAGTTCATTGTGGCAAATGGAGCTGGAGATTGACACTGGGGCTGACAGTACTCACCGGCCAAGTCGAGTTTCCTCACTTTGGAGGGTAGCTCAGTCACACAGTCCCCACATGCCTTCCCCATAAGTTGCTACAGGGACTTATTGTGCTGAATATATTTGCAAGAGGGGTGTGAGAACACTCTCTTCCTTGGGTGACAGGAGACTGAGTAGTGAGCCAAAAACCCTCAAAACTTGGTCCTACTATGTGCAATATGTGCAGACCATGTCCAGGATGAGCTGCAAAGTGACCCCCAGGTAAGAGGAGGAGCTGGTGCTTAATCAGTGACTTCTCCTATGTTCCCAAACCTGACTCAGGCCTTATTGTCCATATGCAAGGAGACCAACGAGTGGACCAGGGATGGATCCATTTGCAGATTAATGAGGGATTGCCACAGCTTAGCCCGATTAACACAATCAAAGGCAATTGTCAAATCTAAAAAGGCTAGATATAGTGAAGACTGCCTGGCAACCTTATATTTCCCAAATGATCAGGTTTAAGTTGAGGCATTGATCCATTGTCCCTATACCACTATGGAATCTATATTGACATTTAGTTAACACGTTATTTTCAGTGACCCAAACTACTACTCTATTGTACATGTTTCTGCGTAAGAATTTGGCTGGTATATCTAAGGGGTCTGTAACATTTAGGCTCCTACTGGTCCCACCCTTGTTCTGATGCTCTGTTTGGAATGGGGGATGTAAAATAAAATGAGAATAAATTACCAATTTATTTTTAATTTTTGAAGTTTTGGGGGGTTTTAAGTGAGGCAACGCTCCTCCACTCCAGTAGAGGAGCAACCCCTACCTTCTATCTTCCATCTTATGTCTCTCTTGCACACTGGAAATCCAAAAAAGGATTCCAGTATGCCAAAGTAAAACACCAGGCACAAGCTTCATGCTCATCATGTTATTCTTGTATAACGCATGAACATATGTCACACCCTTGTCCCTCATGCATGAAACAAAGGACCCAGTTGCTGGACACTTTAGATAGCAGAGTCTGGTAGGCAATTCTTCTAATGCAGGCTCAGGCAAAAAGACATACAGGCTCAGTATAATCTGTCTGCCTCCACCACTGCCAGTCCTTCCAGCCCAGTGAACTAACAGAAGTTGCACTCAGAAAGGAATAGTGCACATGGTGTGCACCTCCATACCACGGGACCCAGATCTGAGTCACAGTCTGGCTTTCACTGAGCCCTCAGCAAACACCCGTCATAGTCGTTTGGGCTTTTCTCTAACAATAGAAAAATAGCCAATCAGAGCAAGTGTGCACACTTTACCAAGGAGCAAAAGGGACCTAGTCCCTCCCAACAAACATAAACATTGCTTAGCTATCTGTTAGACCCCTCGCCCCAAGCACACATTTATTACCAATTAACTAAGCTTCCATACTTTGACAAACTCACTATGGTGTACATTGTAAATCTGATGCTTTACACAGATGTGGTGTGCATTATATATTACCAGGCCATATCTTAGAATAAACATGTAGTCCTATTGGCTTTCACTGAAAACAAAATGTTTCTTTCGCCTAGTGCGTTATGCATTTAAAGAGAAATATGTTATTAACAATGCACTAGCCAGCTTTAGTCTGGCTCTAAAGATATCATATTGTTTTTGCCCCGGCCTGGATGCCTTTTCCTAATGACCTTATGTGGTATCTATTGAGAAAGTTATAGAGCGCCATGTTATTTTTAAAATTGTAGGGGTGCACTATAACCACCCGTAGTCAGCACCCGCATATTTAGAGAACTGTATTAACGTGTGATTCTTAGACATGTAGAACTAATCGAGTGTACTGCAAAGTGTAGAAGTGTGCTCATATCATTTGGAGACTAATGTAGTGCCAGATTCAAGAATATGCCTTAAGTAACGTAGAAATTATTGCTTTGTGTTTAAAATGGTGCATTAGATTTGAACATGCCTTATTAAAGTTGCACGTGTAGGTTGCCTATTAAAGTAACGTGTGATGCTAACATGAGAAGGAATAATGTTTAGAAATGTAGTGAAATACTGCTTTAGATTGGTTTAAATATAATGCTTATGTTGTTGTATTAGAAATGCATTTAAAAGTAAAGGCCTAAGACATGAAATCGCCAGCAGAGGCCTAACTGTATTTCCTAGTTGGTTAACATTACATGTTTGAAAAATGGTTTCCTTAGGAAAAGGCTCCATTCCACAGTTGAATTTGAAATGCAACTTAGAGCGTGTGTAAGATTGTTTCTCATGCATTTCTTTTGGAGGTGCAAGGCCACGTAGCATGTTAGGTAGAATAATCCATTGTTTTAGGAGTTAGTCTGGTAGGAGTGAGAACGAAAGGAGTCTACTGGTATGCACAACTGCAACATTTGACGGAGAAGGTGCCTGGGACCCAAGGATGCAGCAACGGTTTTTGGAAGAAGATGGACCTGTACTGGAAATGTACGAGGGGCTGCAGCTGCTTGAAGAGGGTGTGCTATGGGCGTGTTTATTGTTTTGGGATTTTGTATTAGGGAAAGTGCCCCGAGGGAGAAGGTTCAGTTGTAGTTGTAGTCGCAGGTGTAGTTGCAGGTAGTTGTGGAAGGAGTTGGGCTGAGTTCAGTCCAAGGCAGTCCAGCTGGAGATGTAGTCAGAATAGGGGGAATTTGGTAGGAACCAGGCAGGAGAAATAAAGGAGCATCTTAGAACAAGCTCGGTAGCTTTGGCTACATACCTGGAAAAAGTGAATGAGCTTCTTAGGGAGCCTTCACAGCTGACACCTTTTTCTCGTGCCTGGGAGGTATGTTTTGTAGGAATGTCACCTTAGAGTAAGTATAGGGACAGACTAATCTTTTCTTTCCCATTGGAGCAGATACAGTCAAGACTTCAAGTGGGAACAATCATAGTATGCCTAATGATTCTTGAACTTACTCTGCATTTCATTTTGAGTCGTTTGAGACTCCTGCGTAGGATTATGTTTGTACTAGTGCAGTTTATTTCTTGAACCTCTTGCTGAGGTGCTTGTATGTCCAGTTGTTTTTGGCTGTGTAATAAATCTTTAAACTTTACTTCATAGTCAGTGGTCCTTTGTATTGGGATGTATTTGGTCTTTGGAAAATTGTCATAAGTATGAAAATAGAGAACTTCCCTTTACACTTCTTTGCAGACAAAAGAGATTCAGTCGGCCAGGGATTCTAAGGATTGGTAAGGAAAAATCTGTATGACAATCCCAACGTCATCAGCTGGTATCCAGAGGACGGTTTGTCTCTGGAAGTAAGGGAGTTCTAGATTAGGATAGGAGTTTCCCCAAGGCCCATAGAATTCAGGCGATGACTGTCCAGTGGATTACCGGCGGAAGACGGCGTTTCATAGAAATTTACGGAGAGTGACGGTGGGGCGAAAGCAGTAGTTCGTGGGAGAGTAAGTATGAACAAAGTTATATGTTGTTTGATTGCGGTATTTGTGTTGTGATGTCTTGCGGAGTTGGAATGCCTGTTGTATGAAAGGGGATCAGGCTGAGAGCGTGCGCAGCCCGGGAAAGTCGTAGGCTCAAGGAGCTGCTTAAGCAGTTAGGGTGTAGCAGACACCCACCATAATTGTCGACCATTGTTAAGGGAATCGTGAGGTACCATCGATTGCCCGCTGGACCGAGATAGGGGGAACGATTGTGTGAGTATGTGAGTAACTGACGCTGGTCGTGGGTTGCTGAGTGTTTGTAACCTATCAGTTGAGGTGATTGTCCGGTCGTATCGTTGACAGACATTTGCCAGTTTTCGATAGACAATTACACGACTGTGGACGTACAGTCAGACTGTGGACGTACAGTCAGCGAAGTAATTGCTTGGACGTACAGGCAATTATTTCAGTGTTTGTATAGGACGTATGTGTGAGTGAGAAGCGAACTGGAAAGGAGGGGAACTGCTGCGAGCGGGGGAAAAGTGACATCAGAACGTGCCGCACTGTGATAGGGCGGTTGGTGTGAAGCCGCGCTGGGATTGGTGGATTTTCATCAGGAAGTAAACAAGCGCTGTGAAAAGAGAAACGCTGGTTTCACCATGAAATGTTTCAAAGTTTTGCAAGAGTTCTTCGAAAGAGAAAAGAATTTAGAGCCCTGGGGGGGGAGAGGCTCCGTCCGAGGACACTCCAGCTCGTTACATGGCTACCAATGTGGGTTTGTATACTATACTGTGGCTTGAGAATTGGTGCAAAATGACTGAAGGAAATGAAGAGTTGACCTTTCCCAGATATGGAACTTTAGATTGGAAGTGTTATACCAGTTGAAATCGATTATGGCTTCTTCGCGACCTTTGCCTAGACCAACACAGTTTGGGGCATGACATGCGTGGATTAGGGCGGCACACGAAAGAAATAGGGACAGGAGACAGGAACGAGTGAAGAGGTCAGTTAGGGCATTTCAAGATGCGAGATGGTATGCATTGGAAAAGAGATGGAGAGTACAGATGATCGAGGGGGATAAATTGTATCCATTGTTTGTCAAGTCAGGGGACACGCAGAAAAAGAAGGCCGAGGATGAAGACAGTGATACTGACGATAGCTTGATAGAAAGGCTGTTACCCGAGAGACCACACCCATACAACTCGGAATCAGAGGGGGATAGATCAGCCTAGACAGGGGGAGCTAGGTAACCACAAGCTCCACCGAGTTCTGAAGTATTGGGAAAGCTCTCAATGTGGGAAATGCAGAATGCTAAAAGTGTCAGTTCTCAGAGGTTACCAGACGCTCTTAGGGTGCCAGTTACCATTGGTCCCGTAGTGTCAGTGTACAATCTGGAGCAGATGAGGAATGGAAGCCCATCACAGACAGGAATGGAAGAGTGTGCTGGCTTTGGAGGTAATAGTGTAGTGAATGGGTTGGTTCCATTACCGAGGCCTGTAGAGTCGAGCACGTCGTTTGCTACAGCAGATTCGTCAAGAGGACCGATGGATTTGAGAGGACCAAGACCAAAATCTCTGGGAGAATTGAGGTCAGATTTGAGGACATGGGAGTCGGTTGAAGGGACTCAGAGTGACAAGCAAAGGGGGAGCCCTGGGATCATGGGAGTACTGAAAATAGAGTGGCTTTAAGGGACACATCTGAAGTGAGTAGGTGCAGAGAACAGGACAGTGACTGCAGAGAGTCGAGTGGTTCATCTAGTCGAGGTACCCTAAAGACAGCAATAAGGGCAAAAATGCTGGATGTGATGCTGTTAAAAGCAGAAGTTGACGAGATTGCTAAAGGGAACTTGCCTTTAGAGAGGGTGGAACTCTATGAGCCAGACGAGTTGTTGTTTGTAGCAAAAGATGTGACTCGCCAAGCAAGGTCGGCACATGAGAAACTAACTGAGTTGGCAAACAGGTATGAAGTGGATTTGTCTAAAACGAAAATGTTGCAGGGTGGTCACCGGTTACAGTACACTGATCAAGATTTAGACAAAAAGAGGGTAATTGGACTGGAGACCCACATCAGAGAGCTGATTATAGGGATACAAGCATGGAATAGGCTTGATAAGTGGGAAGAAAGATGGTCCAAGAAAAAGAGTGTTAAGAGAAATGCGGCAGGACCAACTCCCCCGGGAGGGGTAGTACAAGGAATTGAGAACTACCCTTTACGAGAGGTAGCTAGAGGAGGGTATGTGCATGTGCCTTGGAGTAGAGGAGATTTGGCGGCATTTACAAATGATTTCCCAAACCTGAGAGAAAGTCCAGTTGAATGGTACAAGCAGGTTGAGAGGTTTGTCAAGATCTCGAAGGTGTTGTGGATTGATTTGAATACATTGTTTGACATTGTGGCTCCGAGTGATTTGTGGGTAGCATGTAAGGTTGCTGTTCAATGGCCCACTTCTGAACCGGACAGGGATGTTGTTACCAATGGACCATCGCCGATTGTCATGAAGAAGTACGAGCAGGTGATCACGTGGTTGAAATCTAAGGTACTGCAACAGGATATTGACTGGGTGAAAATAGATCGGACAGTTCAGGAACCAAAGGAGAGCATGAGTATTATAAAAGATTGTTGCAAGTCTTTAAGCAGTACAGTGGGTTGGATGTAATGGATTCTAAGGATATGGGACAGTTTGTGTCGAAGTTTGTTCTAGGATTGAGACCTGAGATTTGTCTTATGATCCAGCAGCATTCGATTTGTTGGCAGAACAAGCCGTTGGATGAGATATTGAGGTAAGATAGATATTGCAGTGATGAGGTAGATTTGAAGCATAAGAAGCTCAAGGACAAGCTGATGTTGGTCCAGATGCAAGCTGCCGATAAGGGAGGCCAAGTACAGTCAGGTGGAGGTACGCTGGGAAGGAAACAGAATGGTCAGAATAAGGGAAAGGTAAATACAGAGTATTCTAGGCCAAGAGTAGATTTGGTAACTCTGAAAAAGACTACTGAGTGCCATCAGTGTCATCAGTTTGGACACTGGAGACGCGAGTATCCTTTGAATCCTGCAAATCAGATGCAGCAGGAGGAAGAGGTAGTGCAGGTACAAGCGCCCGAGGTGACAAAGACTATAGTAAAGCCAAAGTCGATAAAAGGAGGGAATTCGACTCTGCGAGTTCAGGTACTCCTGCCTCCGAGGATCCCGACAGGGACTTGGACCTACCAGCAGATGCCTCTTTTTGATGACAGCGATGATTGTAATCTAGACCAGTTGGCATGATGGTGCCTGAGGGGGGAGGAAGACTGCACTCCTGGGGCAGTCTTGGAGGTAGACCAGAGGGGACCATTTGTGGAAGCTGATGTTGATGGTCACCCTACCAACTTTCTGGTTGATACTGGTGCTACCCGTTCTACTGTGAGATCTGCAGTAGACCTCAACCTACTCCTCTCAGGACAATGTATCCAAGTTGTAGGTGTTGCAAATAGGAAAATAACCAGCCCTTTGACTGAACCGATTCCTGTGAAGATAAGAACGTTTCGAGATAGACATCAGTTTGTGGTGTGCGTTTCAAGCCCAGTTTGTTTACTAGGGAGGGATATTCTGTGTAAACTTAATTGCACCATTTATTGCACCCCTAAAGGAGTGGAACTGCAAACCAATGACGATGATGCTGCTTTTAAGGTCACAAATCAACATTTGTGCATCGAAATGTACCCTGTTGTGACAGTGGAAGAGCTTCCACTTGATTTGAGAGATTCAGTCTCGCGGGAAGTGTGGGACTTCACTGGTGAAGACATAGGTTTGATCAAAGCAGTTGAGCCAGTTAAGATTCAGGTCAAGCAGAATGTTGAGTTCCCCAGAACACCTCAGTATAATTTGTAAGCATGGGCGTAAAATCCGTTCCGTTCGCGGTATTTGCGGATTTTCTGCAATTTCGCGGTCCGCGAATCTCACGAAATTGCAGAAAAATCCGCGAAATCGCGTTAGGGACGGATTTTCAAAAACTGAAGTACATGAAGCACTTACAGGGTTACAGCAGGTGCCCAAGTTGAAGCTAATTTCTTTGTAACCATTTACAAAATGGTTACAAAGAAATTAACTTCAACTTGGGCACCTGCTGTAACCCTGTAAGTGCTTCATGTACTTCAGTTTTTGAAAATCCGTCCCAAACGCGATTTCGCGGAGTGCTTCCTGAGCGGCGCCTCCAGAGTTGTTGCCTACTTACAACTATTCTCTGACCCTGCTCTGACCCTCGAAGCAGGGTCAGAGAATAGTTACAAGTATGGCACAATGCTCCAGGCTGAATAAAGGTGATGTGAGCGTGGCGCACAGTTGAGAATTGAAAATGAAGGTTTTAAAAGGTAGACCGATGATTCATCAATTTAAGGTGCTCCTTACAGGTGACGCAACTGTTCAGATGCGTCCTATATGATTATGAGGTTGCGTGCGCTACTGGGGTGTAAGCGCATCCCTGTGGTGGGCACTCTTGTGTGGACCAGTGTGTAACAACACAGGAGGTTCCAGAGAAAGTAAAGTTCCAAACTGTGTAGAAAGTTCACAGAATTTTAATTCAAATTTGAATAAGTAAGTTTCATATTGATTTCATATGAAAGGGTTGACAGTTGTTGGTGTCATGAAAGAAGCTTCAAAATGCTCCAATGCATTTCGGACAGATGTCCTTTATCAAGGAGCTCTGCAAACAAAGGATATACCAGCATCATAGTAAATAATGTGTCACATTATCATAATGGAACAATAAAATAACTGCACTTGACATGTAAATGAATGAATGAATCGGTGAAAACGACCACATGCACCCATGGTTGTAAACGGTGAGGAAAAGTTAAAAGAAAAGAAAAGGTACGCAGGCAAGTTCAAATATAAAATAACAGGACCCTAAACGGTCGGTAACATGCGGATAGTGAGCATGTATCAAACGATTAACAACAGCTGGTCGGCGTGCCTGCAGAGTAACGTGTTAAACGGCGAAAAAACGGGTGCTTTACAAAGTGTACCAGTGAGTCTAATGGAAATCAAAAGGCGGCTCCCAAGAGCATGCACAGTTAATAAATGGGAAAATATGCGAGTGAAAGCGCGGTTGCGTGGGGAAAAAATACCCGAGTGCTGCTTACTTCAGAAACGTGGTTTAGAGCATGTGCTGCTCCAACGGCTGTCTGCATGCACTGTGCGCGGAGTTTAGGCGAGTGAATATTAGCGTGGTAAACATAGAAAAGGGTTAAAGGGAGAAGGTGCAATACGTCGGCCATCTTAGAGTGGTGTTCAGAGTAAAGAAAAGGTGAAACTATATCCGTGCAGTTTGTGGCAAGCATGCAACAAAAACAGGATAAGGTGCATCAGAAGATGCCCAGGTGGGCATTTATAGATAACAACTCAGTTCGGTACGGTCATTAAGACCAAACGGTTTTTGGGATTGCAGTCTATACATCCATGATGTTTCTCGCTGACCACCCCATGAGAGGCTTCAAAATTAGGCTTAATGTTGATGCGACTTGTGATTCCGCCAATTTGATCTACCTGCTAAAGTGCCCTTGCGGCAAAACCTATGTGGGTAAAACCAGTCGAAAAATCAAAACCAGACTTAATGAACATAAGTCCAACATCCGAACAAAGAACATTAAATCCAACATTGCCATCCACTTCAACGAAGCCAACCACAGCGTGGCACAACTCAAATATCTAGTGTTGGAAATTGTCCCTAAGACAGAAGGGAGAGACAACAACAAAATACTCCTTCAGCGAGAAACATCATGGATGTATAGACTGCAATCCCAAAAACCGTTTGGTCTTAATGACCGTACCGAACTGAGTTGTTATCTATAAATGCCCACCCGGGCATCTTCTGATGCACCTTATCCTGTTTTTGTTGCATGCTTGCCACAAACTGCACGGATATAGTTTCACCTTTTCTTTACTCTGAACACCACTCTAAGATGGCCGACGTATTGCACCTTCTCCCTTTAACCCTTTTCTATGTTTACCACGCTAATATTCACTCGCCTAAACTCCGCGCACAGTGCATGCAGACAGCCGTTGGAGCAGCACATGCTCTAAACCACGTTTCTGAAGTAAGCAGCACTCGGGTATTTTTTCCCCACGCAACCGCGCTTTCACTCGCATATTTTCCCATTTATTAACTGTGCATGCTCTTGGGAGCCGCCTTTTGATTTCCATTAGACTCACTGGTACACTTTGTAAAGCACCCGTTTTTTCGCCGTTTAACACGTTACTCTGCAGGCACGCCGACCAGCTGTTGTTAATCGTTTGATACATGCTCACTATCCGCATGTTACCGACCGTTTAGGGTCCTGTTATTTTATATTTGAACTTGCCTGCGTACCTTTTCTTTTCTTTTAACTTTTCCTCACCGTTTACAACCATGGGTGCATGTGGTCGTTTTCACCGATTCATTCATTCATTTACATGTCAAGTGCAGTTATTTTATTGTTCCATTATGATAATGTGACACATTATTTACTATGATGCTGGTATATCCTTTGTTTGCAGAGCTCCTTGATAAAGGACATCTGTCCGAAATGCATTGGAGCATTTTGAAGCTTCTTTCATGACACCAACAACTGTCAACCCTTTCATATGAAATCAATATGAAACTTACTTATTCAAATTTGAATTAAAATTCTGTGAACTTTCTACACAGTTTGGAACTTTACTTTCTCTGGAACCTCCTGTGTTGTTACACACTGGTCCACACAAGAGTGCCCACCACAGGGATGCGCTTACACCCCAGTAGCGCACGCAACCTCACAATGCTCCAGGCTGTCACAAAAATTAAACCACAACAGGAAGCACTTACAGATAAGGAAGCAGGTGCCGGACTTGAAGCTCAAATTCAGTAACACATTAACCAGCCCCCGGTTGAGGCTGGGCAGGTGTGCTTTCTCCCCATAATCTACAGTGGTGAACCAGAGGGTGGCAGTGGTGAACCAGAGGGTGCTGTGATGAACCAGAGGGTGGCAGTGGTGAACCAGAGGGTGGCAGTGGTGAACCAGAGGGTGGCAGTGGTGAACCAGAGGGTGCTGTGATGAACCAGAGGGTGGCAGTGATGAACCAGAGGGTGACAGTGGTGAACCAGAGGGTGGCAGTGATGAACCAGAGGGTGACAGTGATGAACCAGAGGGTGGCAGTGATGAACCAGAGGGTGACAGTGGTGAACCAGAGGGTGGCAGTGATGAACCAGAGGGTGCTGTGATGAACCAGAGGGTGGCAGTGATGAACCAGAGGGTGACAGTGATGAATCAGAGGGTGGCAGTGGTGAACCAGAGGGTGCTGTGATGAACCAGAGGGTGGCAGTGATGAACCAGAGGGTGACAGGGATGAACCAGAGGGGGACAGTGGTGAACCAGAGGGAGACAGTGGTGAACCAGAGGGTGGCAGTGGTGAACCAGAGGTTGGCAGTGATGAACCAGAGGGTGGCAGTGGTGAACCAGAGGGTGGCAGTGATGAACCAGAGGGTGGCAGTGATGAACCAGAGGGTGGCAGTGGTGAACCAGAGGGTGGCAGTGATGAACCAGAGGGTGACAGTGATGAACCAGGGGGTGGCTGTGATGAACCAGAGGGTGGCAGTGATGAACCAGAGGGTGGCAGTGGTGAACCAGAGGGTGCTGTGATGAACCAGAGGGTGACAGTGATGAGCCAGAGGGTGGCAGTGATGAACCAGAGGGTGACAGTGGTGAACCAGAGGGTGGCAGTGATGAACCAGAGGGTGCTGTGATGAACCAGAGGGTGGCAGTGATGAACCAGAGGGTGACAGTATTGAACCAGAGGGTGGCAGTGGTGAACCAGAGGGTGCTGTGATGAACCAGAGGGTGGCAGTGATGAACCAGAGGGTGACAGGGATGAACCAGAGGGGGACAGTGGTGAACCAGAGGGAGAAAGTGGTGAACCAGAGGGTGGCAGTCGTGAACCAGAGGGTGGCAGTGATGAACCAGAGGGTGGCAGTGGTGAACCAGAGGGTGGCAGTGATGAACCAGAGGGTGGCAGTGATGAACCAGAGGGTGGCAGTGGTGAACCAGAGGGTGGCAGTGATGAACCAGGGGGTGGCTGTGATGAACCAGAGGGTGGCAGTGATGAACCAGAGGGTGGCAGTGGTGAACCAGAGGGTGGCAGTGATGAACCAGAGGGTGGGAGTGATGAACCAGAGGGTGGCAGTGATGAACCAGAGGGTGGGAGTGATGAACCAGAGGGTGGGAGTGATGAACCAGAGGGTGGCAGTGATGAACCAGAGGGTGGCAGTGGTGAACCAGAGGGTGCTGTGATGAACCAGAGGATAGCAGCGATCAACCAGTGGGTGGCAGTCGTGAACCAGAGGGTGGCAGTCGTGAACCAGAGGGTGGCAGTGGTGAACCAGAGGGTGGCAGTGATGAACCAGAGGGTGACAGTGATGATCCAGAAGGTGACAGTGATGATCCAGAGGGTGGCAGTGGTGAACCATAGGGTGGCAGTGATGAACTAGAGGGTGCTGTGATGAACCAGAGGGTTGCAGTGATGAACCAGAGGGTGACAGTGATGAACCAGAGGGTGACAGTGGTAAACCAGAAGGTGACAGTGGTGAAACAGAGGGTGGCAGTGGTGAACCAGAGGGTGGCAGTGGTGAACCAGAGGGTGGCAGTGATGAACCAGAGGGTGGCAGTGATGAACCAGAGGGTGGCAGTGGTTAGTCAGAGGGTGGCAGTGATGAACCAGAGGGTGACAGTGATGAACCAGGGGGTGACAGTGATGAACCAGAGGGTGGCAGTGATGAACCAGAGGGTGGCAGTGATAAACCAGAGGGTGGCAGTGGTGAACCAGAGGGTGGCGGTGGTGAACCAGAGGGTGGCAGTGATGAACCAGAGGGTGGCAGTGATGAACCAGAGGGTGGCGCTGCTAAACTGCCCGGGAGCCTTGTGGGTGTGAGCCCCTGCGCTGCTGAGCTGCTCAGGGGTTGTGAGTACACGCGCTACTGAACTGCCCCAGGGCCCAGTAGGTGTGAGCCCCCGTGCTGCTGAACTGCCCCGAAGCCCTCTCAGTGTGAAAATCATTTGAGCTCAATTGCCTGGGAGCCCTCTGGGTGTGAGCACACATTGTGCTAAGTGTCCCCCTACCCCCAGTACATATATACCCATACCGCACAGCACCATTATGCTCTTGCACCATGAAGTCTGGTGCCTGGATGCTCCTGATCCGTGTAGGTGGTACCACCGTCTGGTGCAGTCAAAATTTAAAGTCATAACTTGCTACACAGCACCAATAAACACGTGTCCCCCTTGGCACCGGTATGCGCATCTACCAGGCGTGGAGCACCCGCATGCCACTGCACCCTACTGCCCAGCGCCAGCATATGCCTGTACGGGGCAGTTTAGTATGAGATGGAACATTGTCCAGCAGCAGCAGCTCCATGCGCCTGAACCCACTGAGCAGGATCAGAATGGCTTTGTACCAACACGTGCAGCAGAGCTATTTTGGACATCTGAAGGATTCTGGGGTCCTGTGCCAAACGTATTTTTGCATCCATGAGTTTCCCGAGCGCCATCCCCGTGTAGCTCCTGTGACCAGGCGGCTGCTTTTTCCTCATCTGCTGCTCTGCTCGGTCTCTGACCCTTTATAAACAAGATGCATGTGAACTCGCATAGAAGCCCTGCCCGTTTGGTCCCATCCACCACACACTAGCGGTATGAAACGTCTTCCCCCCGTCCCCACTATAATGGCCAGCTCACTCAAGGGACCTCGGTGCCTTTTGGCGCGCTGGCAAAGTTACAAGCACATGTGGTCACATATTTGTGCAAATGGCACAAAAATCCGCAAGTTCGCGGGAAAATTCGCGAACTAGGGGACTTTTTTTGCAATTTCGCACAAATTCGCGGACCGCGAATTCGCAAATTTCGCCCATGCTTAATAATTTGACGCCAGAGACAGTTGCAGGAATAAAGCCTGTGATTGTGTCCATGATTAAGCAGGGACTTCTGAAGGAGATAATGGGCAGTCCATGTAACTCACCTATTATCGGATTGCAGAAACCGAGCGGGAAATTTAGAATTGTGCAGGATTTGCGCCGGGTTAACAACATAGTTGTTCACTGTTGTCCAGTGGAAGTGAATCCATCTGTAATACTGTTTCAGGATCCATGTCAAGCGGAGTGGTTCACTAAGAATGACCTTTGCCAGGCCTTCTTCTCGATTCCATTGCATGAGGAGAGCCAATTTCTTTTTGCGTTTATACTGGAAAATCGTGTTTTAACATGGTGTCGTATCCCACAGGGGTATACAGAGAGTCCATCGATCTTTAATCAGATCTTGAAGAAGAATCTTGAGAGTCTTGTACTGCTGCAGAACTCCGTTCTCGTCCAGTACATAGACGACCTCCTTGTGGCATCAGAGACTGAAGATGCATGCAGCATTGATACCATCGCCTTACTGAACCATTTGGCAGAGAATGGACACAAGGTGTCGCCAAATAAGCTACAGTACTGCTTGAATGAAGTGCAGTATTTGGGTCACCGGATAGAAAAAGGCAAGAGGAAGGTGTCACAAGACAGGATTGAGGCAATAATGAGCATGATGGTGCCTTCTACACAGAGAGAAGTCAGGATGTTCTTCGGGATGATTGACTACTGTCATCAGTGGATTTCCAACTTCTCATTAAAGGCGAAGCCTTTACAGAGACTGACACACAAGGATGTAAGTGATCCGGTACCATGGAACAATGACTGTATGAAGGCGTTCTTAGAGTTGCGAGAGAACCTTTGTCGTGCTCCGGCACTGGGGATGCCTGATTACAACAAACCTTTTTCACTATTCTGCCGTGAGCGAGAAGGTTGTGCACTGTCAGTTTTAGTCCAAGAACATGGAGGTGTCCGTAGACCAGTTGCCTACATTTCAGCTACTTTAGATCCAATAGCTTCAGCGTTGCCCGGATGTCTCAAGTCTGTTGGTGCAACGGGTGTCAGCATTGAGAGTTGTGAGAGTATTGTCATAGGTCACCCCTTAATTGTACATGTTCCACATTCTGTTGAAATATTGATGACCAGGACCAAAACACAGCACCTGACCAATAATAGGCTCACACGCTATGCGCAGGTTATACTTGCTGCGTAGAATGTGACCCTTAGGAGTTGTTCTGTTTTGAATCCTGCCACATTGATGCCGTTGCCGAACACACTTGATGAAGATTGTGCGGACCATGATTGACTTGATGTGACTGAGCTTTGCACCAAACCGAGACCTGACATTGTTGATGAACCATTGCCTGACCCTGATAAGATTTTCTTTGTCGATGATTCATGCTTAAGAGACAGTGTTTGTCAGTTGAGAGCAGCATTTGATGTATGTACTATTACAGGATTAGTTGAAGATGCCTGGAAGGAGTATACTCCACTCAGTTGACTGAGATCATTGCTTTGACTTGTGCTTGCTTGGCAGCAGGCCAAATTCGAATTACCATTTACACCGACAGCCAGTATGGATTTTGTGTGGTTCATGACTTCGTACAGTTATGGTCCCAGAGATGTTACATGACATCATCTGGATCACCTATCCGAAATGAAGAGTTTGTGAGGTTGCTCCTAGAGGGCTTACAGCGTCCCAAAGCAATTGCAGTTGTTAAGTGCACAGCTCATGGAGAGGGGACAGATTTCGTGTCACTCGGAAATCGCTATGCGGACGATGTTGCACATTTCTGTGCTGAACAAGGTTGTTCATTCACTGAAGGTCATGTAGATGGGAGCCAAGAAAGAACAGAGTCCAACACGATGTTGGCCATGGCGATACGTGGGATGAGCTCAAGTGCCTGCAGGAACAGGTTTCAGACCAGGAGAAGAATTTGTGGATCAATGCAGGCTGTGAGAAAGGGGATGTGGATATTTGGGTATCAAGTGATGTCAGGGCAGTGTTGCCAGATGAGTTGTTGAGCCCGATGGCAAGACAGATTCATGGTGCGGTACATCTGGGAAGAGATGAGATGGTGCGAGTGTTCAGACAAACGTGGTACAATCCACGATTTGGTGCTGTGGCAGAAGCTGTGTGTCAGAGGTGTGTTACGTGTCAGCAAATGAATGCTGGAAAGAAAACTGTGGTTACAATGAGTCACATTGGGAGGTCTGGGGGACCTTTCAACAGGATGCAGTTGGATTTCATTGAGATGCCTAGGTGTAATGGGCTGGGGTACATTTTGGTAGTGGTGTGTGTGTTCTCAAGGTGGGTGGAGGCTTACCCTACTTGTAGGTGCGATACACTCACTGTAGCAAAGCTGTTGTTGAGAGAACTCATTCCTAGGTTTGGGATTCTGACCTCTTTGGAATCGGACAGAGGAACACACTTCCATAGCGAAATCATGAAGATGTTTTGCACAGCATTGCAGGTTGATCAGAGACTCCATTGTAGTTATCATCCAGAGGCTTCTGGGATAGTGGAGCAGATAAATGGGACTTTAAAAGCTCGAATGGCAAAAGTGTGTTCATCCACGTCTCTGAAATGGCCTGATGCTTTGGCTTTGGTGTTGATGAGTATGCGCAGTACCCCAGACAGGAGAGCAGGTCTCTCACCTCATGAAGTATTGATGGTGGGGGCTATGAGGTTACCAGCGGTTCCATCAACAGCCTTGATAAGCATGACAGATGATCTTATCCTTGATTATTGAAAGGGGCAAGCTGATGTCATCCGTTCTGTGTCCCATCAGGTGCAGGCTGCTGTGGTTCCGGCTTCAAGTGATCTCTATCACGGCCTAAGCACGGGGGACTAGGGGCTGGTTCGGAAGCACGTGAGAAAGAGCTGCTTGGATGTTCGTTGGAGAGGCCTTTACCAGGTTATCTTGGTGACGAACACTGCAGTAAAGTTTGGAGGATTGCCGAATTGGGTGCATGCTTCTCACACCCGTTGTGTTTCAGAACCCTTGGAAGAAACAGCTCCTCTCCCAAATGAAAATCCAGCTGAAGTGGCAGGGCCACAGGAGGGGACAAACCAAGATGTGAGGGTGTCTGAAGAAGCTGGTTGCTCACCAGATCGAGCTGAGGAGGGTCATAACGACAGTGACACTGAAACTGCCTCCAAAAGGGGAAGTTGCTGTGAAAGTGGTCCAGAGTCAGACTCAGCCGAGAAAAGTTGTGAGCAGGGTAAGCAAGGAGAAAGCAGGAGAACAAGCAGAGCAGAGGAACAGTGACCGGAGAGACAGAGGCGACTGAACCTGAGGCTGGTCTCCGAGAGGGTTCTTGCTCTGGTGTCTGAAGAGTGTGAGTCGGATGAAGGTGAAGACGAGCAAGCCCGTGGAGGTCTGAGGAGATCAAGACGAAAGAGAATGCCTTGCCGAAAGTACGGACTCCAGAGTGATCATACGTTGTGACTGATGCCAGGAGTGCTGAGATTGGGGAGACTGAGGGCAGTGACAGAGATTAGTACCAGTACTAACGTGAAGTTGAATGTGGTGTGGTTAGTACCAAGACTTGAAATTGAAGGAGCGCCGTCCATCACAGTTTCGAATCCTCCGATTCTAAGCAGAATTCGTAACTTGATCTTGAATAGGCTGATATTCCCTACCTTTGGAACTGAAATAGCATCTCATGAATGCATTGTTCTAGGTCTTGAACTTTTGCAGCATGTTCTAGAAGCGGTTAGAGCAAATCTTATTTTGGATTAAAGAGACTTTGTTGTAAATAAGCTGAATTAAATAACCTAGGTCCGAGTGGAAGAAGAAGAAATTTAGGGGTTTTCCACAGAGGACAGAGATAGGATTATGGTTGTCTTTTGCTTGCTGTAAATAAAGAACTGAAACAAAAAGGGGACTTCCAGCTTTCCAAGGTGTGGTTCGAGTTGGTTCACAAGCATCTGAAGAAGGAGTAAAGAGACTTTTGAACGTTTATTGCTGAACTAAGAGCCTGAAAATCTTTCTGAGACCATGGAGGCTGGAAACCCAAACCGTAGGGCTAGGTGCATAGTAGGCACACTTGTAGGAGGAGTGATACTCTTCACAATTCTAGTAGTTGTAGTTTCGTATTTAGCACCACATGAGCAGGCAGTGGAGGTAGAGGGAACACCTACACCTACTACTCCTAGCGAAGAAGAGGTCAAAATAGGAAACGAAAGAGCTTTGCTGCTAGAGGAGACTCATAGGTTACATGCAGATCTGTCTAGATGTGATTTTAACCCGTTAAGTGCTGCCGTCGGCCGTTGAACGCTCGGAGCACTACCTGGCTGGTGCTGCGCACATTCAACAGCTGACGCAGCCCCGCCCGTTCTTTAAAACGGCCGCACTAACGCGAAAAAACAGCCACGGTTAACGGGTTAAACTTAATGCGCATGCAAAGTTGTTGTATGAGTATATTGATGCAATGGATGCGAAAGATGGTTATGTGTGTATGCAGTTGCCTGCTTCAGTAGATGAGGGTATTCAATACCATCATCTCCCATTGACATATGGTACTTCATGTAGTTTGCTGCTTAGCATTTTCTATGGACGAAATCATTTTGAGTATTTCTTTTCGAATTATGATGCAGTACTTCCTGAAGTGCCAGCTTATAAGCATTTGAATAAGTATGATTACTATAAATCAGAGGACAGACTTAGAACGTATTTCATTCCGACTCAAGAGTTGGATACAGCTTATGTTCATCGCCATAATCTGACGTGCCTGTTGTCAGATGTGGAGAAGAAATTCAAAGATCAAGTAGAAGATAGATACAGAAAACAAAATCAGTTGCAAAATTCAGGACAGGGTAGAGTAGACTGGACAGATGAAGAGAAGTTACACAAGTCGAAAGGGAGTTATGGTTCGATAGCTCTAGATGAAGTGCAGAAGGGGAAGTTGCGCATAAGTAGACCACAGACCTATTATGAGAACGTCAATGTAGTGCAGACCATATGTGAGCATACCTTTACATTGGAGTATTATGCAAAGGACTTTTTACAAAGTGTAGTGCATATAATTCCAACGGTGTATTTTGTTTGTGGGAAAAATGCATATGTGCGATTGCCTGAGAAATAGTATGGTACATGTTATTTTTGCGATGATTTCCCCCCAAGATTTATCATACAGAAGATTTGGAGCTCTTGGAAGGAGGACAGCATGTGAGAGTGAAGCGAGGTGAAAGTGCAGCAACTGTGGTTGGAGATATTTTTGGAGCAATGATACCAACATTGGGAGTGATTTTGAATGATAGGAAGATTAGAAGGTTGGCGACTGTGGTGGACAAATTGTCAATAAATACAGCTAAATCGCTGGTGTTGATTGAAGGAGAGTTGTTATCGATAAGGACAATGGTTTTACAAAATTGTCTTGCTTTAGACTTCCTTCTGGAAACAGAGGGAGGAGTCTGTAAACTTTTGAAGGTCAAAGAGTGCTGACTTATATACCAGATAACAACAAAGATCTGGAGAAATATATAAGTAACATCACTGCCATTCACTATGAGATTGAGGATTGACTGAAGAAACTGTGTGGGAAAAGGTTGGTGGGGGTTTTGGCAAAGTGGGGAGTTGGCTTGCGAACCTTGGAAAAGGGTTCCTTGGCTATGTGTTGAAACCTCTTATCATAGTGTGGCATGTGTGATTGGATTGTGGGGTTTGATAAGAACTTGCAAGTGGTACAAGTCTAGCAGGTTGGAGAGATCGCTGAGAGTGCAAGGGAGACGAATGGAGAGGCTGCAGGACAGTGAATACCAGAATCTGAAAAACATGGAAATGTTCAGGAGAGGAACAGTAGCAACAAGTTCTGTTTAAGTCGGTTTTTTCCCTAAGGATGGTGTAGTTTGTAATGACACAGGTCATCAAAGGGGGAACTGATAGAGTGCCATGTTATTTTGAAAATTGTAGGGGTGCACTATAACCACTCGTAGTCAGCACCTGCATATTTAGAGGACTGTATTAACGTGTGATTCTTAGACATGTAGAAATAATCAAGTGTACTGCAAAGTGTAGAAGTGTGCTCATATCATTTGGAGACTAATGTAGTGCCAGATTCAAGAATATGCCTTAAGTAACATAGAAATTATTGCTTTGTGTTTAAAATGTTGCATTAGATTTGAATGTGCCATATTAAATTGCATGTGTAGGTTGCCTATTAAAGAAATGCGTGATGCTAACATGAGAAGGAATAATGTAGTGACATTTAGTGAAATACTGCTTTGGAATGGTTTAAATGTAATGCTTATGTTGTTGTATTAGAAATGCATTTAAAAGTAAAGGCCTGAGACATGAAATCGCCAGCAGAGGCCTAACTGTATTTCCTAGTTGGCTAACATTACAGGTTTGAAAATGTGTTTCCTTGGGAAAAGGCTCCTTTCCACAGTTGAATTTGAAATGCAACTTAGAGCGTGTGTAAGATTGTTTCTCATGCATTTCTTTTGCAGGTGCAAGGCCACGTAGCTTGTTAGGTAGAATAATCCATTGTTTTAGGAGTTAGGCTTTGAGAACGAAGGGAGTCTACTGGTATGCACAACTGCAACATTTGGATGAGAAGGTGCCTGGGACCCAAGGACACAGCAACGGTTTTTGGAAGAAGATGGACCTGTACTGGAAAAGTACGAGGAGCTGCACCTGCTTGAAGAGGGTGTGATATGGTTGTGTTTATTGTTTTGGGATTTTTGCATTAAGGGAGTGCCCTGAGGGAGGAGGTTCAGTTGTAGTTGTAGTCGCAGGCGTAGTTGCAGGTAGTCGTGGAAAGGGTTGGGCTGAGTTCAGCCCAAGGCAGTCCAGCTGAGGATGTAGTCAGAATAGGGTGGTTTAGTGGGAACTAGACAGGAGAAAGGAAGGAGCATCTTAAAACGAGCTCGGTAGCTTTGGCTACTTACCTGGAGAAAGTGAATGAGCTTCTTAGGGAGCCTTCACAGCTGACAACTTTTTCTCGTGCCTGGGAGGTATGCTATGTAGGGATGTCACCTTAGAGTTAGTGTAGGGACAGACTAATCTTTTCTTTCCCATTGGAGCAGAGGCAGTCAAGACTTCAAGTGGGAACAATCATAGTATGCCTAATGCTTCTTGAACTTACTCTGCTTTTCATTTTGAGTCGTTTGAGACGCCTCCGTAGGATTATGTTTGTATTAGTGCCAGTTTATTTCTTGAACCTCTTGCCGAGGTGCTTGTTTGTCCAGTTGTTTTTGGCTTTGTAATAAATCTTTGGTGAACATGAGAGTATCATTGCACAAGAGAATCAGTCACTAACTGAACCACCTCTTGAATGCTAGGGTCCACTGGTCCTCAACAATGAAATCACATCAATTAAAATATGGACTACCATTTCTAAACATCTTACATGCAAAGTTACAAATGATACATTTCCCATCACAGAAGCTGATCCCACCCTTTCTCTAGCAGCAAAAAAAACACCCTTGGAAAAAATGGTCGTAAGAAATTGGTTATTGGTTGAGGAGGGTGGAAGCTCCACTCAGCCTACAACCTCAATCCTTGTTAGTGTGAACCACACAGTTCACTGAATGAACCTGTGCTTAACCCTCTGGAAGCTTGGCACAAAAGCAGACAGGCTAAACTTAGAGGCAAGTGTAAAGTATTTATGCAGCACACAAACAGTAGTAAAGTGAAAGTACAACACAAGACAAATCTCACACCAATTTAGAAACATGGACTATATTTATTTTAATAAATATGATACAAGAACTACAAAACTCCAATCAGTAGAACTGGAGATATGCAACTTTAAAAGTTTAAGTGAAAATGGCACCTAAAAGCATAAAGCTTCATGTGCTGTCATATAGTCGTGCTAGGCTAGGGAAGAGCCACATGTTCAGCTATAGGGCAAAGCGCAGGCTGAGCTTCGCTAGCTGTTGCCACTGTGGGAATCGCAGACAGATGTTCCTGTAGCTTCGTGTTGGTGGTCACTTTTGGCTGTTGTTACTGTAGTGAGAAGTGCAGCTCTCACATTGCCGGTTGGGAAGAGCTGGTCTCACCAGAGCTTCGGGTTGGCAGTTCTTATGGGCTGCAGAGTCTTGGTGCGAACAGTCCCATTCGCAGTCACAAGGAGCCTAAACCTCAGGATTTTCACCTTCTCTTACAGAGGAATACACTCTGAAGCCAGCAAAGAGTCAGTTCTGGGAAGGCACCTCTTGGCAATCAGGAACTGACTCTAGCACAAGAACTACAAAACTCCAATCAGTAGAACTGGAGATATGCAACTTTAAAAGTTCAAGTGAAAATGGCACCTAAAAGCATAAAGCTTCATGTGCTGTCATATAGTCGTGCTAGGCTAGGGAAGAGCCACATGTTCAGCTATAGGGCGAAGCGCAGGCTGAGCTTCGCTAGCTGTTGCCACTGTGGGAATCGCAGACAGATGTTCCTGTAGCTTCGTGTTGGTGGTCACTTTTGGCTGTTGTTACTGCAGTGAGAAGTGCAGCTCTCACATTGCCGGTTGGGAAGAGCTGGTCTCACCAGAGCTTCGGGTTTGCAGTTCTTATGGGCGACAGAGTCTTGGTGCGAACAGTCCCATTCGCAGTCACAAGGAGCCCAACCCTCAGGATTTTCACCTTCTCTTACAGAGGAATACACTCTGAAGCCAGCAAAGGGTCAGTTCTGGGAAGGCACCTCTTGGCAATCAGGAACTGACTCTAGCAGAGGTCAGCAGGTCTCAGGCAGGTTCAATTGCAGGTCCAGGCAGGTCCAGTTGCAGTAGGTAAGTTAATGAGTTTCAGCGAAGCATCTGTATCTTGTTGTGCCCCTGCACATAAAACAGGAGGTCAGCCAACTGACCCTTGTAGTCACTCAGGGTTAGCCTGGGATGAAGGGGATCAGGTCCAGCCTTCTACTCAGACACCAAGGCAGTCCTCAAGCAGCAGGACAATCCTCTGGCATCAGGGCAGTCATTCTTCTGTAATGTCCAAAGGTTTGTGTGTGTTCTAAAGAGTGAGTCCGGAGTTCCAATATTTATAACTGGTTGCGAGTCCTTGTGTGTGGACGGACATCCTGACCTACCCCATATCTGGTTCTAGAAAGTTCTTCCCTTCATCTGTCAATGCTCCTGATTTTCTGTGGTGGCAAAAGGCAGGCGTTAAGCCTTTGTGTGAGCTGGAGGCAAGGCCCTTTGAAGTATAAGTGGGGTAGGGTACAGCTCCACCCCATCCATCCTGTTAGGATGGCCCATCCTGCCCACAACGAATCCCCTTTGTGTCACTGTCTGGGAGGAATACCCTAGCAGTAGAGCCATTCAGAGTCATGTGACCCAGGACACTGGAAGAAAGGCACAAATGGTTGGGACAAGAAAATGGCAAATTTATAAAAGTATACTTTTCAGGATTGTGACTTAAAATCTGACTTTATTATTAACAATTCATTTGAGCCTAAATAGCATATCTCTACCTGTTACCAATTCAAATTTAGCACTTTTTAAAAGTAATAAAGCAGCCCAGTGTTAGCCAATGGCAGCGATAGGCCTTACAGTAGCGAAAACGACTTTAGGGGTTTTTCACTACCAGGATAAGTAATACAAATATTAACAAGCATTTGCATTGCAGTAGGTCTCGCATTTACGTGAGTTTAAGCTATAGGTATTCTAAATGACAATGCCTTTTATTTATGTTTTAAAAACAAAAAGAAAAATAAAAGGCATTGCTATTTGCAATGTCAATAGCTCAAACTCGCGTAAATGCGAGACCTATTGCATTGCAGATGCTTGTAAACTGAAGAATATCGGAATTGTGACACTGGATCTATGAAATAAAAACAGATGGAAAATATTTAAGGTTAAAACTAAAAAGAATGTGTCCTTAAACCTGCAAAGGTCTGTCTACAGATCTGTGAGGACCATCGGCGGGGTATTGTGGGAAATTTTCCTGAAGGGGTGAACTCACAAATGGGCAGGCCACCAACTTCTAAATTCTAAATTCTGAGCATCCAGCAGTGTCGGCTGGCAAATGTTACTCAGTCAACACACAGAAAAAAAAGTGTTGCAAGATGCGGGAACAGGATCCACAGCGTCAAAACTGCAATCCATTCCGGGTGTACATTTTAAGAAAAAGCAATGGCTGGGTTTGTATCATTATGATCGCTACAGTCTGCATACAAGACCCCTGACATCTGGTGCCTTACCACCTGAAACAGCACTGACTGTCATGCAATCGGGAGTCATTCATTCCACAGCAGCCTGGAATGGACATGCCTTTCTGGTAGAAGTCAGACAGGCTGGGCTACAGAACCACACTCGCTGCCACTTCCTAGGTAGGGTTCCGCTAGATCATGTAATCCCGGCCAGAGCGCTACTTAGCTCTCACTTGGAAAGGGGGACCCCAAAGAAATACCATTAACTTCCAAAATCCAGGCAACGGGCTGCATTAGTAGGTGGCACCTGGCTGCAGCCTCTTTTCTCGCCTTGCCTTAGCTGTGTGCCACTCAGATCCGCATAGACCATAAACTGCTCTTCTTCTGTTACCTTATTTTAAACCAAGTAGCTGAAGCCTGTCAAATCTGGCTTAGCGCAGGCGGTGCTTCGTCCAAGGCACTGCTTCCAGTTCCTGCATTTGGGAGAGCTGGAGTGTCAGTAACAGTACTGGCTGGTGCTCCCAGCTTCTTTAGGGGAGGTGTGCAGCGTGGACAGGAACACCGAGCCACAGCTAGTGGGGGTTTGGCTGACATCTTCTGCCTGGGGGGGTCTGCAATGGTGCCCAGCTTACAACAAGCATTTGCAATGCAATAGGATTTGCATTTATGCGACACCTATTGCATTGCAAAAGAGAGTGTGGGCAGGTGAGAAGGCACAAATAACGGGATTTTGGGGGGCAAGAAGGCACGGACTATGAGAGGACGGGGCACAGGAAGAAAGTAGTGCTCACAAACCAAAAAAACATACTGTGCAACACTTGTAGTAAAGGGGCCAGTAGCCATGGAAGGATACAAATGACAACATGGCCGTCATAAGGAGGGACTAACAAGCCTAAAACCAATCGGAAGGCAGCATTTAAGCCACAAGCCAATGGAAAAGCTGGGCAGAGAGTGGGCGGAGCTTCCACTCCATGCTGAATACTGCATGCCTCGCAAAGCGAGCAGCTCATGCGCGTTGCCTCTAAAGGCTTAACCTAATAACCTAAAAAGGAAGGTTTAGGCCTGGAAAAAGGTTTATTTTGCCAGGTTGGAATGGCACATTGTGCTGCAATTGCAGGCCTGAGACGTGTTTTTTAAGTGCTAAGTGGGTGGCACAATGAGTGCTGCAGGTCCGCTAATAACATTTAATTTATAGGCCCTGAGTATATGTAGTGCCATATACTAGGGACTTACAAGTCAATTAAATGTGGCAATCAGGTGTAGGCCAATTTTACCATGTTTTAGGGAGAGGGCACATGTACTCTAGCGATGGTTAGAGTGGTAGAGTATGTAGAGTTCTAATGCCAACAAAAACGCCTTCAGGAAAACAGGAGGAGAGAATGCAAAAAACTTGGTGGAATACTACACCAAGGCTGTCAGCTCAAACATAGGTGCAACTCCCATTTATTTATTTAGTAGCAGTGTCAGTAGAGAGCGAGAGGCTAGGCCGTAGGAAACAGGAGAGTTTTGATGGCCCTATGGAAGGGTAACAGGCAGTCTAAGCGACCGATCTGGACAGGGAGAGAGTTCCACAGTTTCGCGGCAAGACAGCGAAAGGACCAACCTCCTGCTCTAAGGCATTTCACCCCGGGGGACTGTAGCCAGGAATTGCTCAGCAGAGCGTAGCTGGGGTGCGGGAACATAGGGGACCAACAAATTGGACAAAATCTCAGAAGATGAGAGTTTTAGTATTTTGAAGGTCAGACAGAGTGCCTTGAATTTGATCCTCTTAGGAACGGGTAGCCACTGAAGGCGCCGTAAAGCACTCGTCATAGAGCAGGTTCTTGGGTGCCTGAGCAGGCCTCGGGCAGCAGCAATCTGGACTCGCTGAAGGCGATTCACTTCCGTCTTATTGGCGCCTAACATCAGTGAGTTAGCATAGTCCAGTCTGGACAAAATAGTCGCCTGTACTAACATCTGGAGTGTGGATAGGGAAAAGAAACCCAATATGGGCCTTAGACCATGTAGGAGTCCAAAACAGGTACTCTCAATCTTTTTGGTACGCTCCTGGACCCCAAGAGTGGAGTCGAACCAAATCCCTAGGTTCTTCACGACCGGCTTTCCGGTGAGGGCACTGCCCAAGGACACCGGCCACCAGTGCGTGCTCCAGAGTCCCTTGTCTTTCCCCACCAACAGCAGTTCTGACTTGTTGGCATTAAGTTGAAGGCAGTTGGAGGTCATCCAGCGTGTGACCGCCTCTAGCCCATTCCGGAACTGTGTGGCCCCCCGAGAATGGTCATCGGAAAGGGCCACTACCAGTTGCGTGTAGTCATCATACGACACCAGGGTCAGGCCATGGTCCCAAGCCACTCCTGCCAAGGGTTGGACATAGATGTTGAACAGAACAGGGCTTAGTGCAGAGCCCTGGGGGACTCCCTGCTTGATGAAATGGGCGGAAGAGAGGAAGGGGGGGCGGAGACCTGGAAAGTTCTGTCAGCCAGAAAGGAACGGAACCAGTCCAGTGCCAGACCGGTCACCCCAGCCTCCTGTAGGCGACGCAGGAGGATCTGATGGGAGACCGTGTCAAACGCGGTGCTGAGATCGAGCAGTATCAGAGCCGCAGTTTGTCCCTCATCCAGTATGATCTTCAGATGCTCACTCACCGCTAAAAGTGCGGTCTCGGTACTATGACCGGGATGGAAACCATTCTGGCAGCGGTATAAGATAACGCTGTTGTTTAGGAAGGCCAAAAGGGTGTTATTTGTGTTGGCCTCAGTGATTTTAGCGGCCCAAGGCAGAAGAGAGATCGGTCAAAAAATTTCCGGCTTAGTAGGGTCCAGTGATGGTTTCTTCAGCAAGGGGACCACCCTTGCTTGCTTCCATGGCGAAGGCACCACCGTCGTAGTGAAAGAGGAATTAATCATCTGACACAGGGGCTTGAGAAATATCGGTAACCAGTCTCCAAATTGGGCAGGCCTCATAGGATCCAGGGGGGAACCTGATTTGATCTTCGTGCTCAATGTAAGAAGCTTGTCTTGAGAGATAGGGGGTATCGCTACTAGGGTGGCAGTAGGAAGGGAAGTAAGTGGAGCCACAATATCCATGGGACATGTGGGGAAGGCTTTATAAATGGCTTCTACCTTCTGAACAAAGAAGGTGGCCAAATCCTCACATTGCTGCCTGGACGTGATCGCCGAAGTGGGGGGATCTTTCCTATTTTTAAAGTGGTTGAGAATTTTAAAAATGCTTTTCACTGGGTTTTTGCTGGACTTAATCTCGTTAGTGAGGTAGGCTGCTCGTGCCAGATGTATGGCCTTGTGGTATCGTTTAATCTCGTCCTGGTACAAATTTTTAGCTCCAGGGTCGTATTCCTTTCTCCAAGTCTGTTCTAGCTTTTTGTATGTGCTACGCAGGGTGGGTAGAGAGTCGTTGTACCAGGGATTGGAGCTCGAACATCGACTTTTGGACCATTTAGCAGGGATAAGAGTTTCTAGGGCCTGTATTATCCAATCACAGTGTGCTTTATACGATTGCTCTGGGTCAGTGTCTAAGATAGGAGGACAGGATGCCAGGCAGGCGACTACGTCCTTTAGTTTGTGTTTATAGGAAGGAAATTATCTGGGAGTCCACACCCATCTCGCACATTATTGTCCAAAGTTTGGAGTGATTAATGCAATCAAAGGTGGATGAGAGATCGACAAATCCCAAATACAAATTGCAACCTTTAATTTTTGTGTACTTCCCTATGAGAATGGACTAGTTAAGACTCTGTTCAATCGTCCCCACCCCAGTACGAAACCCATATTGTAAGTCGGTGAGAACACCTTTACTATCGGCCCATGCTTGTAATCTGTTTAAAATTATTCTGCCAACTATTTTGACTATGGAGTCAAGCAGCGAGATTGGCCTATTACAGGCGGGATGGTGTCAGTCCCCTTTTTTAGGTCTTGTGGAGGCAGCACGCATGCGCTGTCTCTCCAAGACATTTAGTAATCTGTATAGCGAGGGTAATCCCGCCTACTGCTTGCGTGCTTTTGTAATTGGCTTATTCACGTGTCACTCCGCGTCACTGTTATTCCGGCCTCCCTTTTGGTTGCTGGCCCATTTCATAACTTTCGAAAACAGCACTGACCAACTGCTGTTTTATAGCACTTTAGGGCTTTGTCGTTTTCGTTAAGGGACTACTTGGGCTTCTATTTTTTCATCGCCACGTTTTGTCGCTTCATATGCATAGGCACCACGGCGCCCGCTTTCATCATTAAGCACATACCTTACACCTCTAACACAGCATGGGCTGCACAGCAACGTTTTCACTTTAAATCCCTTGTTTGACTCAGTCTGTAGTTATTCAAGGTTACCGGGCCCGTGGCAGAGACGCTGCATTTAAGGCCACGCTGTGAACGAGAAAGAACACCCATCGATAATCAGGCCTGATAAATTTGCACTTTACCATCTGTTTTTGTAGGTGGTGATCAATATTCGAATTGCTGATAGCAGCTGAGTTTACTGTCACTATTTAAGTCTGCCGGAACGATAACAAATGTTCACACAATTACAGCATGCTTTTTTTGCTCTGCGCGGCAGTAATTGGGATGAAAGATGTTTTTGAGCCAATGGCACGCTGTCACCCTGCTTTCTAGGGGGAGTCTATGCCTTTCGGAGGTCAGATAGACCGTTCAGAACACACTCCTCTTACCTTTGCCTCGACTGAGGCACACTATTTCCCTTTACACACGGAAAACTCTGATTTTGGTGTCACAACTTCATCTGATACTATGCAGTTATGTAGCAATGGTGTGTGTATTTTTTTTGGGGGGGTTGTCCTCCATTTTTATGACGCCCTTGAGACGGGTATAGCGAGAACGTATAGTTGTTGTGTAATAGTCATTAAAATAATTTGTTCTTGTATTTCCTGAGCTGCATTGTTGTTATCTGACTCTTGTGTTAGCTGGAGAGAAAAAGCAAAAAAGAAATAAAAGCAATGACTCAAAGCCCGTCTGACAGTGTTACCATGCATTACATCTTCTTCTGTTCATTTAAAACACTCCCGCACCATGCAGTGTGGCTTTGATGGACTTGGGGTGGCAAGTGTGATACATTTGAATTTCACACAGAGAATGACTGGCTGCCTTATCCTGAAATTTCTTTTATGCGAGGGAATACTGCCACACAAGGGGTTAGAATGGATGAGTCTAGACTGGTAGAGGGCAACTGTGGAGGCTCCCAGCCAGAAGACGATCCATCCTCACTTATTATAATTAAATATGATTTTGGTTTCAGCAGGTTGGAGACACGTACAAGGACATTACAGATAGTATCTCAACATTCAAGACTTCTTGCTGTGGTTATTGCATGTATTCTTTTTCTCTTATCTATTAACTGTCCTGTCTAGTCTGAACATCATTTACAACCACAGGCAGCTAAGTTCTTTTCAGTTTTATTCTACATGTACAATGCTTTCAGTGATAACCGTTTTAAGCCAGTTCCTCTATTTCACTAATGCTTCCAGGGGACTCCAGGGTTTTTTGCGTGTTTCATGTGTTGCTTATCCATTAGGTTGTTTACCTTGACATGGTTTATGCAAAACAAGGGAGCCGGCCTTGTATAGAAGGGAAGGCTAAACCTTAAAATTTTAGAGTAGTGAACAGAATACCTCCCTTGCTTAACTGGATACTAAATTGGTGTACAAGAGAATAAACCCGATTGCATTGAGCGAGGAATAATGTAACTCGTCAATATTTGTTAAACTGGACAGCACAATTATGCAGTATAATTGAGACCTATAGGTAGGATAAATAGGATCTTGTAGCCTCCACTATTCTAATCATAAGTTACTGGTCATTGGGTAAATAGTCTTCATGATCCTAAGCCCTGAAGAGGATGTTGATGTGTTTTGACCCCCTCCTCCCCCAATGATTTTTGGTGGGTAATTGTATCTTAAAGGTTTCTGGTGGCTTTGCAGTTTGGTGCTTACTTTCCCTCCAATGTTAAAGAACAGTAGATGTTTCAGCATCTAGGTTAATGTGCTGCATAGCTAAATACATATAAGGTCCCAAAGGCGAGACCGATTGCATTGCAAATGCTTGTTAACCGTGCCCCTAGTTCAACTTGGGGTTATTATCTTTGCTGCCTGAGGGTGCACGGTGGACAAACACGAATGTTATTGAGCAGGGCCGTGTTTGAGCACAGGTATAGAGGCAGATATATAGGTCGAAGGCTGGCTAAAGACATTTGATACAGCATTACTACTAACAAAATAAGAATAATTTGCCAAAAAACACTTCTTGACATCATTTTGGCTATGAAACGATTGAGAACAATCTTTAACTTCGGTCTTGTTTGATGAATACTTGAAATAGGTATGTATGTAAAACTAGAAGCCATCCAAAATTTAAAAGCCACTTCTTGAATCTACTGCTAAATATACATTGCTCTCCGTTGAGAACTCTTCAGTAACATTCCGCCGCTTCCGAAATAGTTTCAGGAGGTATCAAAAGCCTCAGACGTATACATGATCGGCAGCTAAAAGCAAAAATATACAAATTACACTTTGCTGCAAACAAATCTTTCCTGGAGCTGCTCCTTTTTTTGAGAAACTTTCTCCTGGAGGACGTCAGATACAAAGAAAATATTATCTTGTTTCCTAAAACATAATTCTTCTACCAAGTTCCGAACTAAGCTTCTAACCCCTGTCCTTTCTTATACCCAAATTGCTTTGTCTTTGAATCCCTATAAAATGTCAACATTGCCCATAACCTGCCCTAGGTTTTCTTATGTATTAAAAAAGTTACTGGGCCTGATTTGGAAAGCCCTTTTGCGATTGCAAACCCTGGAATTCAAAAAACAGATTTGCGATCCCAAAAAGTATTCAGATAATTCTTTACAACTTGTTAAGGGGCTTTGTGATCATTTCCCAGTCACAAATAAGAGGGCGTGTGAAACGAGTATCCCCCTCGTGTTTTGAATTGTGAGAAGGCTGTATGAATTTTTTAGAACTGCAATTGCAAACCATTGATGACTTACCTATCTCATAGTTGGGTAATAACTGATTGGCGAAGGGGAAGATGACCTACTAATTTTTAGTTCGAGCCTAGCGGCAGCGCGCATGCACTGCTTGCTCTGCGAGACTGCTGTAGTAGAGCTGTGTCCTCTCTTCCCCCATATTTTTCATTAGCTTGTGTCATTGTCTTTCGTAAATGCTGCCTTCGGATTAGTTAATAGGCTTGTTAGTCCCTCCTTAGTAAGGCCTTGTCTTCATTTTTACCCTCCTATGGAGACTGGCCCTTTTACTTCGGTTGTTACACGGGACCTGTTATTTAGTCTGTAAGCATTATTTTCTTTATTGAGTTTCTCTTACTGCAGGCGCGACATGCCTGCTTCAGCTGACACCGCTTGTATTTTTTTAAGCAGCACTGCTGCCCCCGTAATACTACCACCACCACCACCAATACCACCAATGCTACCACTACCAATGTCACCAAAACCACCACCAACAATACCACCACCACCAATACCACTGCCAATACCACCACTGCCAATACCACCACTGCCAATACCACCACGCCAATACCACCACTACCAATACCACCACCAATACCACTGCCACAATACCACCACCAATACCACCACTAATACCACCACCAAAACCCCCATCAATACCAACACCACCAATAACACCATCACTAATTCCACCACCAATACCACCACCACCAATACCAACACCACCAATACCACCACCACTGATACCACCACCACCAATACCTCCACCACCACCAATACCACCACTACCAAGACAACCACAACCAATACCACCTCCACCCCAATACCACCACGATCAATACCACCACCAATACCACCACCACCAATCCAATATCACCACCACCAATAACACTGCAAATACCACCACCAATACCACTAATACCACCAATACCACCAATACCACCACCACCAATACCACTGCCAATACCAATACCCCCACCAATACCACCTCCACAATCAATACCACCACCACCACCACCACCACCAATTTAATACCACCAACACCAATACCACCGCCGATACCAATACCACCATTAATAGCACCACCAGCACCAATTTCACCACCACTAATACCACCACTAATATCACCACCACCAATAGCACTACCAATACCACCTACACCACCAATCACACTTCCACAAATACCACCACCATCAATACCACCATGACCACCACCACCACTAGTCAAGAGTTCTTTATTCGATGATTAAAAATCACCATAAAAGCACATATATATACAAATTATTAAACTCTCATTAAATCATTGTCAGAACCCAACTAGTTATACAATCTGATTTCAAAAAGAGGGAGAAAAACAATATAAATTAATTATAAATCTTATCAATCAATCCCCCCTCTAGTTACCCTCAATCTAACCGCCACTTTGATAAAGTTCATAATACAGCATAATGTAAAAGGGTCAATCGCTTGTTGTAAATACATTTTAGGAGCTCTAGCAGATTTCAGATTAGCTTGTTTTAAAATATCTACCAGGAATCTACGCCTAGGCATTGAATAAAAAGAACACAATCATACAAAATGAAGGGAATCCTGCGGAGACCTATTGTCGCAGCCGCAGGATCCCTTCTGCTCAATTGAGGGGGACGCTAATAAATAGGGTAATAAATTGAGCCTAAAACGACACATTAAAAACCTATCCTGGGCATTGTACATGAGGTATAAGTATGGCTCCATTCCCTATGACAAGACTATGGGCACTCACAGTTTTTTTTAGACCCTCAACCTCTGCTCTTTGTTTTATTTTCTGGGCTAAAAAGGCTCTCTTTATGATCACTTTGTCCTGGGGTACAATTGTAGCCGGATCGACAAAGAGGTTCTTATAGCCCTAGAGTTTCTAGGGTGGCCTTTACATAATTGAGCCATGGGATGCTCATACATTTATCTCTACCTAGGCAGTCACTTAAAATTTCCCTACTCAGGGACGCCTCAGGATTTGTCCAAATCTTCAGCCAAGCCAAGATGGGTCTGAGCTTCACCAAATCTTCAAGGTATGGCCTCCCTAATTCCCTGTGTGCTATAACAGCGGGGATACTTAGTGTTTTTTTTAAAATGGATCGTAAATATTTATTTTCTTCCCGCTGAAGTTGCGTAATCTTAGCAAAGCCCCATACCTCTGCCCCATAGATGACTCTGGAGCAGCACATATAGCCATAAAGGTTCATCACCTTTTCGGGGCACCATCTGCCTACCCTCCGCCCATAGCTTGCAATAACACCATTAGTGGCAATCATTTTGGAGCAACGCTCCTCCACTAGGGAATTAAATTGTAGAGACCCATCAAATAGTAAGCCTAGGTAAGAGAATGTTTTAACCTTTTCTATTTTGTGGCTTCCTATCCTGAAGGAGGATTTGGTGTAAGGTTTATTGCCTGCCAAGAGCACGTAAGACTTACCTAGATTGACGGACAGTTCAAAGGATTCCATAAATTTAACAAATCCATCAATTAAAATTTGTAGACTCTTTGGCGTGTGCGCGAGCAGGACCGCGTCATCCGCGTAAAGTAACACAGGGATGTAACGAGACCCTACTCTTGGGCAGTCTGTCTTCAAATTTAACAAGAACTGCTCTAAACCATTTACATAGAGAGAGAATAAAAAAGGGGCGAGAATACAGCCTTGCCGTACCCCGCTCCTACATGGAAATGATTCTGTCAGCCCACCCTCCTTATTGTACCGTACTTTTGCTGAAGTGTCACTATGAAGTTCTCTTAAGATGTTAATCAGGCCAACATCAATCCCCATTAAAGTCATCAGGGCCCAGAGCTTGTCCCTATTCACGTGGTCGAATGCAGCTGCCAAATCCATGAACCCCATATAGATAACTTCGTTGCTGGCCATGGTGTATTTGGCAGTCAGCATATAGAGGTTCAGGCATTGGTAGCTCGCAGACCTCCCTATCCTAAAGCCGTACTGGGTGTCCGAGATGGTGTTATTTTCCTCGGTCCACTCAGCTAGGCGATTAAGGATTCCTCGACCCAAAAGTTTCGCAGACACATCAATCAGTGAAATCGGGCGATAGCACTGGGGATTGTCCCTATTGCCCTTTTTAAAAATAGGGACAATTATGGCCGTTGACCATGAAGAAGGCAATCCACAGCTAATAGCTGCATTTATAATTCTAGTCATTATGAGGGCCCACAGCTCCACACAGCTCAGAAACAAATCAGGCGGGATCCCATCTGGGCCGAGGGCTTTATTTTTTGACAGACCCTCAATTCCGGCAATAATTTCCTTGATGGAAAAAACTACAGGCTGACCCTGCTGACCCTGCTGCACCGTCCCTGCCTTCTCTTCAATCATTCCTGCTTCATGGTTGTACAGCCCCTTAAAATGTGTAACCCACTGTTCCGGTAAAATATTTGTCCCAATCCCTTTTTTCTCCTGCCTCTCTTAAATCAGCCCATGCTTCCCCCTGTAGGGCTAGTTTCCTTATCTTGGTCTCACGCTTGTATTTTAATCTATACATTGCTACTTGTTGGGTATTCCTAGGCCTAGTTTTAAGGCTACTTTTAAGCTCTTAGCGCGTGGGAACAATCGCTGTCAAACCATCTTGGTTGACGGTTGTTCCTCATCGGCACCCTTGTTTTTAGCAACCCGTCTATTAAGCTAGCGATCTGACCAAATGCTGCGAGTAACGCCAATCCTTCTACTGACATATCAAAACAGTCCTCAACAGTGGATTTCCCAGTGTCCATCAAGGATTTGTAAAAGGTTTCCCCGTCTATTTTAGACGACCTCAGCCATCTACCCTGGTCCGTTACCTTCTCAATGATCGTACCCGGCTGTCTGCACCTGGGCCGAGCCAAGTAGGAGAACTCCAGTACTAAAGGGTTATGATCACTAAAAGAGCTCCATTTTATCCCTACACTTGAAATTTTGTTTATTAAGGCTCTAAAAGCTAGGATGTAGTCAAGATATGAGGAACATCCTCTGCCCTTAAATGTCGGGGGTAAACTACCGTCCATCTCGACAACCATCATATTAATGGTGTGCTCTATATCATGATTATGTAGGAGTTTACTAAAGGCGAGACCTTCTGGTGTGTGATCAAAATGCGGCCCGTCTTCCACGGGGCAATGTGACCATTCCGCGTCTATAGGAACTAGAGCCGGGCATAAGTGACAGTTAAAATCTCCCATGATGAGTATAGTAGGGGCATAAGCCCCTTCCCTGACTGTGGTTTCTTGTCTCAATCTATCATCCAGTTCCCTTATAAATGTGTTATGATCTCCACTAGCCCCATTATTATAAACATTAAACATGGTCAACCTTAGTCCTTTGTCCCTAAACCGTACTGCCTGTAGAGCATGTGAGCACCAGTCCATATTGGACCATGTGCCCTGGAGGTTCAGATCTACATAGATAGAGAGTCCTCCCATCGCTCTACCTGATCGTCATTTCAGTGCCTGGATAAAAAAACATTTGTACCCCTGGATGTAAAAGGGGCTGTTGTCAACCACCCATGTCTCCTGGAGGCTGATTATCTGGTACCTGGTGATGTATTGTCGCCACTCAGAGTTGTTAAATTTAGATGCCAGGCCAGTTATATTCCAAGAGATAACTCTTACTACATATGCTGCTTCCCCTGTTCCACTAATAGTCCATTTTCCGTCAGAGGTTCCCATACCCTGGGACCGACCCTCTGTCCCCCATGGGTTGTTCAGTGATTCTATTCCTTATCTCTATTATTTCTGGATCCCCGTTCCCAGTTGTGGTTATTGGTTGTGCTGATGAAATTTGCAACCCTGTTTCCACTGGTGAACACACTCTATCTACATCAACTGGACACACCCTTCTCTGAGCCTTATTGTTATCATCCTTGAGTCAGTCATTAGTATCCAGTGAGCTCAATGCCTCATATCTGTTACTTAATGTGACTGGGTCAATATAGGGAGCTACTTGAGGACTGGGCTGTCCCTTACCAATAATTCCGATATTATGGGGGTGGGGGGTAAAAAAACTTCAATGGGACTACGTTTACATAGTCATGGTGAATTCTAGATGATCCTGCCTGTCTCAAGATATCATCCACCAATCTGGGGGAGCCAAAACTCACCACGACACAATCACCTTCCATACTTTTATTGGACTTGCCCACCCATGGAACCCTTCTCACCATTTTAAAGTTATTGTGCAAGTGTTCACCCAGCACAGTTTTGGTGGTCAGGAAATGAAGGGCTTTATTCTTTAATGTAGTCCAATGTTCTTCACGACCATCCTGGGTTTTTGGAACATTTGCCAAAATTACTGAGTATGGGCATGCCTCCGGGGGGAGGTGCAATGAAAACTCTTTTTTGGGAGGCTTGGTCAGTGGACTTAATCTCCCCACAGGGCTGCGAGGGCCGTGTTTTACTCCCTCCCTAGCTCCTGAAGCAGGAGATAACGTAGTAGATACTCCTGCTTGAGTTGTAACTTGAGGCAGAGGGATCATAGAGTCCACCAATTCATTTACTCTGGTTGTGATTGTACTCAAAGGATGAGCTACAGATGGATCATTCCCAGGTGTTAGACTTTTTTGAGCTCGGAAGTGTTTTTCGATGACACTTAATCTTCCGTCTATTAGCTCGAGTTTGGCCATAAGTAGAGAAATAAAATACCTAAGCCGTTCGTCCATGAGCCTAATAAACTCAGACATACCACATCCCTCATTAGCCACTACTTCTTGCACAGTCTGCTCATTTCTACCCGGCACTCTGCATTCAATGGCCATGGGTGGAACTTTATCTTGCTGACCACCCAGCCCAGATGAGGAATTTACATCCCTCGGTTGTTTAGCTTGTTGCCGGCTTCCTTTGGGAGCATTACTGGCCTTTCTTTTACCCAGTATAGTTTTAGCATTACTCACCGGCATTGCCCGATGTTGCCTAGTGCGTGTTGCCGGGGGTGAGGGAGGTAAGCTGATAACAGGAGAAGGAACTGAACTGATAGACAAGCTGTCATCTAGAACTGACCCGTTAGTAACCTGCAGGAGATTTGTGGAACCAGATAAAACAATAGGACAATCCAACGACCCTGGCATTAAGATAGGGGGAACAATATGACATGATGGTTCCAGGGACCACCTCCTTTCTACAAGTTAAATTTCCTTGGCCACAGCAGATTCGGCCCGTTTAAGGAAGGCATCCAAAGTCCCAACAGCTCCACCCCCCGAACACACTTTAGGGTTAGCTTTAGCCATGACAATGCAATAGAGTACACTGGAACGTTAGTAAGCAGAAATCTTAACCCAAGTCTGTCAGAGCTGTAGCCCTGGTGTACCACTGTCTTACAGTGTCTCGCACCTTACTTGTTAGTGTCAACCATGAGTGTAAGAGGGGTGGCCCGGCCCGGCCTCCTTTGGCCCCGGACGGCCACAGACGGACCGCCCTTGTCCCGGGCTTCTCCCGGCACGTCCGGCGCGCGTCTCGCGGGGCGAGGATCCCGGCAGAGCTTTATGCGCCTCCTGGCGCTGGGGCTTGACGTGTGTGGCGTCCTCGCCGGTCCCGGGAGACTTGGGAAGTGTAGTCTGACCCCTCGGGTCGGTCAGTGGAGCAAAGCCCGGCCCAACAGCAGAGCGGCGGAGCAAAGCCAGGCCCAACAGCAGAGCGGCGGAGCAAAGCCCGGCCCAACAGCAGAGCGGCAGAGCAAAGCCCGGCCCAGCAGCACACTGGGGGAGCGAAGCCTGGTCAGTGTACTGAGGTTCCCAGGAAACTCGGCCCCCGGCAGAGCTTTATGCGCCTCCTGGCGCTGGGGCTTGACGTGTGCGGCGTCCTCGCCGGTTCCGGGAGACTTGGGAAGTGTAGTCCGACCCCTCGGATCAGTCAGCGGAGCAAAGCCCGGCCCAATAGCAGAGCGGCGGAGCAAGGCCCGGCCCAACAGCAGAGCGGCGGAGCAAAGCCCGGCCCAACAGCAGAGCGGCGGAGCAAAGCCCGGCTCAGCAGCACACCGGCGGAGCGAAGCCCGGTCAGTGTACAGAGGTTCCCTGGAAGTTCGGCTCCCGGTGTACAGAGGTTCCCACCACCACTACCACCACCAATACCACCACCAATACATCCACCAATACCACTACCACACCACCATCAATACCACCACCACCAATACCAATACCACCACTAATACCAATACCACCACCAGTACCAACACCACCAATACAACCACCACCAATACCACCAGCCCCAACAATGCCAATACCACCACCATCACCACCAATACCACCCCCCCAATTTCATCACCACCACCACCAATACCATCACCACCAATACCACCACTAGCAATATTACCAACACCACCAATGCCATCACCACCAATACCACTACCTCCACCAATACCATCACCACCAATACCACCACCCCCAATATCACCACGACCACCAATACCACCAATACAACCACTAATACCACCACCACCGATACCATCAGCACCACCAATACCACCACCACCATCATCAATACCACCACCAATACCACCACCACCAATACCACAACCACCAATACCACCAACAATACCACCACCTATACCACTGCCAATATCACCAATACTACCACCACTAGCAATACCACCACCACCAATACCACCACCACAACCAATACCATACCACCCCCAATACCAATACCACCACCACCACCAATAACACCACCAATACCACCACCGCCAGCACCAATACCACCACCACCATTCCAATGCCACCACCACCAATCCAATACCACTACTAGTACCAATACCACCGCCAATACCAATACCACCACCATCAATACCACCACCACCAGTATCACCACCACCACCAATCCCACCAATACCAATACCACCAACACCAATCTAATACCCCCACCACCAATCCAATACCACCAGCACCAGTACCAATATCACTGCCAATACCAATTCCACCAACACCACCACCATCAATACCACCACCATCAGTACCACCACCACCACCAATACCAATACCACCACCACCACTACTAATACCACCACCACCACTACCAATACCACCACCACCAATACCAGCAATACCACCACCACCAATACCACCACCAATTACACCACCACCAGTACCACCACCAATACTACCACCACCAACACCAATACTACTACCACCAGTACCAATACCAATACCAATACCATCACCAATACCAATACCATCACCAATTCCACCAATACCACCACCACTACCAATACCACCACCACCAATACCACCAACACAACCAATACCCTACCACCACCAATACCAATACCACCACCACCAATACCACCAATACCACCACCACTACCAATACAACCACCACCAATAACACCGCCACAACCAATACCCTCCCACCACCACCACCAATACCACCAACAATACCACCAATACCACCACCACCATACCAATACAACCACCATCGATACCACCACTACCACCAATACCACCTACACCAATACCACCATCAATATCGACACCCCCACCAATACCACCTCCACCAATACCACAACCAATATCGACACCCCCACCAATACCAACACCACCAATACCAACACCACCAATATCAATACCACCACTAAGACCACCACTACCAATACCACCACCACCAATACCACTAAAAATACCACCACCACCAATACCACCACCACCACCAATCCAATACCACCACCATCAATACCACCGCCAATACCAATACCACCACCAATACCATTAATAGCACCACTACCACCAATACCACCACCAGGACCAGCACCACCAATACCACCACCACCGACACTAATATCACCACCACCAAAACCACCACCACCACCGCTATTACTACCGCCACCATTTATACCACCACCAGTACCACCACCACCAACACCACCACCAACAATACCAATAACACCACCTCTAATACCACCATCACCAATATCATCACTAATACCAACACCAATACCACCACCACCACCAATATCACCACTAGTACCAATACCACTGCCAATACCAATACCACCACCATCAATACCACCACCACCAGTATCACCACCACCACCAATACCACCAACACCAATCTAATACCCCACCACCAATCCAATACCACCACCACCAGTACCAATACCACTGCCAATACCAATTCCACCAACACCACCACCATCAATACCACCACCACCAATACCACCACCATCAGTACCACCACCACCACCAATACCAATACCACCCCCACCACCAATACCACCACCACCACTACCATTACCACCACCACCACCAATACCACCACCACCAATACCAGCAATACCACCACCAATTACACCACCACCAGTACCACCACCAATACTACCACCACCAACACCAATACTACTACCACCCGTACCAATACCAATACCATCACCAATACCAATACCATCAACAATTCCACCAATACCACCACCACTACCAATACCACCACCACCAATACCACCAACACAACCAATACCCTACCACCACCAATACCAACACCACCACCACCATTACCACCAATACCACCACCACTACCAATACCACCACCAACAATAACACTGCCACAACCAATACCCTCCCACCACCACCACCAATACCACCAACAATACCACCAATACCACCACCACCAATACTAATACAATTACCATCGATACCACCACTACCACCAATACCACCTCCACCAATACCACCACCAATATCGACACCCCCACCAATACCAACACCACCAATACCAACACCACCAATATCAATACCACCACTAAGACCACCACTACCAATACCACCACCACCAATACCACCAAAAATACCACCACCACCAATCCAATACCACCACCATCAATACCACCACCAATACCAATACCACCAACAATACCATTAATAGCACCACTACCACCAATACCACCACCAGGACCACCACCACCAATACCACCACCACCGACACTAATATCACCACCACCAAAACCACCAACACCACCACTATTACTACCGCCACCATTTATACCACCACCAGTACTACCACCACCAACAATACCAATACCACCACCACTAATACCACCACCACCAATATCACCACTACCAATACTACCACAACCACCAATAACACCACCAACAATAATATTACCAACACCAATACCACCACTACCAATGATACCACCAGCAATGCCACCAATACCACCACCACTAACACCAATACCACCACCACCATTCCAATGCCACCACCACCAATCCAATACAACCACTAGTACCAATACCACTGCCAATACCAATACCACCACCATCAATACCGCTACCACCAGTATCAACACCACCACCAATACCACCAATACCAATACCACCAACACAAATCTAATACCCCCACCACCAATCCAATACCACCACCACCAGTACCAATACCACTGCCAATACCAATTCCACCAACACCACCACCATCAATACCACCACCATCGATACCACCACCATCAGTACCACCACCACCACCAATATCAATACCACCACCACCAATACCACCACTACCAATACCACCACCACCAATACCAGCAATACCACCACCAATTACACCACCACCAGTACCACCACCAATACTACCACCACCAACACCAATACTACTACCACCAGTACCAATACCAATACCATCACCAATACCAATACCATCACCAATTCCACCAATACCACCACCACTACCAATACCACCACCACCAATACCACCAACACAACCAATACCCTCCCACCACCAATACCAATACCACCACCACCAAAACCACCACCACTACCAATACCACCTCCACCAATAACACTGCCACAACCAATACCCTCCCACCACCACCACCAATACCACCAACAATACCACCAATACCAATACAATTACCATCGATACCACCACTACCACCAATACCACCTCCACCAATACCACCACCAATATCGACACCCCCACCAACACCAACACCACCAATACCAACGCCACCAATATCAATACCACCACTAAGACCACCACTACCAATACCACCACCACCAATACCACCAAAAATACCACCACCACCAATCCAATACCACCACCATCAATACCACCACCAATACCATTAATAGCACCACTACCACCAATACCACCACCAGGACCACCACCACCAATACCACCACCACCGACACTAATATCACTACCACCAAAACCACCACCACCACCACTATTACTACCGCCACCATTTATACCACCACCAGTACCACCACCACCAACAATACCAATACCACCACCACTAATACCACCACCACCAATATCACCACTACCAATACTACCACAACCACCAATAACACCACCAACAATAATATTACCAACACCAATACCACCACTTCCAATGCTACCACCAGCAATGCCACCAATACCACCACCACTAACACCAATACCACCACCACCATTCCAATGCCACCACCACCAATCCAATACCACCAGTAGTACCAATACCACTGCCAATACCAATACCACCACCATCAATACCACCACCACCAATACCACCAATACCAATACCACCAAAACCAATCTAATACCCCCACCACCAATCCAATACCACCACCACCAGTACCAATACCACTGCCAATGCCAATTCCACCAACACCACCACCATCAATACCACCACCACCAATACCACCACCATCAGTACCACCACCACCACCAATACCAATACCACCACCACCAATACCACCACCACCACTACCAATACCACCACCACCACTACCAATACCACCACCACCAATACCAGCAATACCACCACCACCAATACCACCACCAATTACACCACCACCAGTACCACCACCAATACTACCACCACCAACACCAATACTACTACCACCAGTACCAATGCCAATACCAATACCATCACCAATACCAATACCATCACCAATTCCACCAATACCACCACCACTACCAATACCACCAATACCACCACCACCAATAACACCGCCACAACCAATACCCTCCCACCACCACCACCAATACCACCAATACCAATGCAACTACCATCGATACCACCACTACCACCAATACCACCTCCACCAATACCACCACCAATATCGACACCCCCACCAATACCAACACCACCAATACCAACACCACCAATATCAATACCACCACTAAGACCACCACTACTAATACCACCACCACCAATACCACCAGAAATACCACCACCACCAATACCACCACCACCACCAATCCAATACCACCACCATCAATACCACCGCCAATACCAATACCACCACCAATACCATTAATAGCACCACTACCACCTATACCACCACCAGGACCACCACCACCAATACCACCACCACCGACACTAATATCACCACCACCAAAACTACCACCACTATTACTACCACCACCATTTATACCACCACCAGTACCACCAACACCACCACCAACAATACCAATACCACCACCACTAATACCACCATCACCAATATCATCACTAATACCAACACCAATACCACCACCACCACCACCAATACTACCACAACCACCAATAACACCACCAACAATAATATTACCAACACCAATACCACCACTACCAATGCTACCACCAGCAATGCCACCAATACCACCACCACTAACACTACCACCAACAATACCACCACCACCAATACCACACCAATACCACCACCAATACCACAACCAATACCACCATGATCACCAACACCACCAACACCACGACCACCAATACCACCACCACCATTACCACCAATACCACCACTACCAATACCACCACAACCAATACCATCTTCACGACCAATACCACGACCAATACCACCACCACCAATACCACCACCACCAATCTAATTTCACCACCACCAATCCCACTGCCAATACCACCACCAATACCACTAATATCACAACCACCAATACCACCACCACTAATATCCTCAAAACCACCACCAATACCTCTACCAATACCACTACCAATACCACCAATACCACCTCCACCATCAATACCACCACCACTACTAATCCAATACCACCACCATCAATTCCACCACCACCAATACCACCACCAATGCCACCACCACCAATACCACCAATAGCACCACCAATACCACCGACACCACCAATATCACGCCACCAATACCACCACCAATACCACCACGACCACCACCACTACTACTATCAACACCGCTGCCAATACCGCCACCACCTACACCACCAACACCACCAATAACACCACCAATACCACTACCACACCATCACCAATACCAATACTACCAATACTACCACTACTACCAATACTATCACCACCACCAATACTATCTCTGCCAATACCAACGTCACCAATACAACAACCACCAATACCACCACCATCACCAATACCATCACAAATACCACCACCAATACCACCACCACAAATACCTCCACCACCAATATCACCACCACCAATACCACCACCAATACCACCACCACCAAAACCACCACCACCACCAATACCATGACCACCAATACCACCACCACCCCCTCCAATACCACCACCAAAACCACTACCACACCACCACCAATACCACCACCCCCATCACCAATACTATCACTGCCAATACCAACACCCCCAACACCACCACCAATACAACAACCACCAATACCACCACCATCACCAATACCCCTAGAAATACCACTGCCAAATGCAAATACCTCCACCAATATAATCATCAATACCACCAGCACCAATACCACCACCTTTACCACCAATGAAATCTCCATCAATACCACCAATTCCACCACCGCGGCCAATACCACCACCAATACCACAACTACCAATTCCACCACCACCAATTCCACCACCACCAATACCACCAGCACCTCCAATACCATGACCACCAATATAAACACTAGCAATATTACCACCACCACCAATGCCACCACCACCAATACCACCACCACCAATACCATCACCACCTATACCACCGCCACCACCAATACCACCACCACCATCAATACTACCACCAATACCACCACCAGCAATACCACCATCAATACCACCACCACCACTAATATCACCAATATCACCACCAATCCCTCTACCAATATAACTGCCAATACCACCAATACCACTGTTAGGCCTGGCACCATTGGCGTGGGTCTCCCTTCCATTTTTGCTGTTACCTCATGTATTTTTGCTGGTCTTAGATGCTTTGGGCACTGTGCCAAATGCTGCTGGTGGGCCTGCAGTACTGGTTGTGCCACCCACAGTAGCAGCATTGTAAAATGTGTCTAAGGTCTGGCATTGCAGAGCCTGCGTGCAGTCTGGTACTGTCATGCTGACTGGGCAAGTGCACCCACTTGCCAGTCCATAAACCTTCCCTTTTCTTCATATCAGTTACCCCTATGGTAGGCCGGAAGGCAGGGTGCATTGTCAGTATAAGGGAGGACAAGTCCTGATGTGTGTGGCATATCCTAATAGTGAATTACAGCCATTTTCGTTTTTCACTATTACAAGGCTACCTGTTCTCCGTAGGCCAGAATGGGCTGTTAGAATTATTACATTTTATAATCCTAACTGACTCAGAGAACATGGTAGAAAGTCGAGTTTAGTATGCCTGAACTCAGAATGATAAATTACATCTTTTAGTGAAGTTCGTTTTAACATCCTGTGTTTGCAAATACCACTTTTAGAAAGTAGGTAGTTGCTTGTCTAACCTTTCAAGCCTGCCTCTGCTAGGTTGTGTATTCCTTTGTCTGGTTTTGTGAGTGATAGGGCTGGGGGATTCCAAGAGACAGGATCAGTCAGCCCAGTGGTGAGGTGAATAGAGAGATCTGCATCTCGATGGGAGGGAGGAGTTGCACCTGAACCTTGAATAGGGCTGTGCCTGCCTTCCACAATGCTGACTCCCCCTCCTGGGGTGCGGCTGATGTCTCTGCCCTGCACACTGAAAGAAGACAAGGAGTCCTGTCAACAAAGAGCTCCAGGACTGTACTTGCCTTCCACAATGCTGGCTCCGCCTCCTGTGGGGCGTCTGATGTTTCTACCCTGCACTGTGAAAGGAATGGGGAAGTCTGGTAAACAGAGTGCTTCAGAACTGGTTAGGACTGGGCAAAGGCCCCTCTCCCCTCAGAGAACAAAGGATTTTGGGTATAAGTGTTGGGACCCTGATCCCAAGAAATTAGATCAATTATAGACTACAAGAAGAAACCTTTACTGAGGAGAGGAACCTGAAGAAAACTGAGGAGAGACTATTCCCAAGCTGAAGTGCTGCTTGGGGGATTGGCCTGCAGTGATTGCCTTACTGCCAAAGGAAGGAGAAAGGAACTTTGTATACTTTCAACCTGTGAAGGATCTCCAAGGGCTTGGAAAAGAGCTTGCCTCCTGCTGAAGTCTAGGGACAACAGACTTCAACCCTCCAGCTCCCTAGAGTTCTTGTGGAAGTGCCTGCTGCTGCTTTTGGCCTTCTGAGGGACTGTGTGTCACAAGGAGCTGGAAGTGCGACACATCGAGGAAGAAGCGTGTTGCCGTCGCTGCTGCTGCAGTTGCTTCGTGAATGCCGGAGCTGGAGTTGTCGCACTGCACCGCATCGAGAGAAGTGTCTCTCAACGAAGATGAAGCATGTCGCCGTCGCTGCTGCCTGCTGTTGCACTTCTGAACAAGGGTGTCACCGCTGGAGTTGTCGCACTGCACCGCATCGAGAGTAGAGTCTCGCATTGAGGTCGGAGCGTGTCGCCGTTGCTGTGCCTGCCGTCGCACTTCTGAGCAAGGGTGTCGCTGCTGGAACTGTCGCACTGCACCGCCTCAAAGAAAAGCACCTCGCATCCCCGAGAAGCGCTCCACTGTCGGAGCTGCTGCTGCCGCTTCGTGGATGTCGCCGCTGTAGTTGTCGCTTCACGCATCGTGGGAGAAGAGTGTCGCAGCCGAAGCTGTTACCGTCGCAGCGCTGAACAAGGGTGCTGCTGCTGCAGTCCATGCATCGAACTGATAACTTCTCGCATCCCCGGAGAAGTGTGCTGCACCTGGAAGATCTTCAGGTCTTTATTTCTTTGTACTTGAACTTTGCCGCATATCCCTGCTTGTCGTGGAAGTGCAACGCATCGTAACGTATATTGAACAAAAGTGTTGCATCTTAAGAACTGAACTAAACTAAGCTAAATCCACCATCTTAAAGCAACAGTATTGTGTATTTTTGTTGTTTATGGTCTTGTGGTAACTCTATATAATGTATACTTATTTTTTATATAAAAACCTTGTATGGTGTCCATCTGTAGTGTTGTCACTGGGTTACTGTATGTGGCCACAAATGCTTTACACACTGCCTCTGAGATAAGCCTGTCTACTTGTGCCATGCTACAAAGGGGGTGAGCAGGGGTTATTTAGGAGTGTAATCTCCAATCATGACTAGAGGCAAGGGTCCCTATTTGTGACAAGTACCTACCTCTGCCAACTAGAGACCCCCAAATCTAACAACCACCAATATCACCGCCACCATCAATACCACAACCACCAGTGCCCCTACCACCAATCCAATACCACCACTACCAATACCACCGCCAATACCAATACCACCACTAATAGCACCACCACTACCAATTCCACCACCACCAATACCACCACCACCAATAACACCACCAACACCACCAATATCACACCACCAATACCACCATCATCAACACCACCAATACCACCATGACCAACACCACTACCACACCACCACCAATGCCACCACCACCAATACAAATACTACCACTACTACTAATACTACCACCAATACTATCACTGCCAATCCCAGCACCGCCAATGCACCACCAATACAACCACCACCAATACCACCACCATCACCAATACCACCACCAATACCACTGCCAATGCCAATACCTCCACCAATACCACCCCAAATACCACCACCACCACTAATACAACCACCTTTATCACCAATGAAATAACCACCAATACCACCAATTCCACCACGACCACCAATACCACCACCACCAATAGCACCAATACCTCCACCACCACCACCTCCAATACCACCACCAATACATCACACCAATACCATGACCACCAATACAACCACTAGCAATATTACCACCACCACCAATGCCACCACCACCAATACCACCAATACCATCACCACCTATACCACCACCAACACCATTATCACCACCACCACCAATACCACCATCACCAATATCACCACCACCACCATCAATACCATCACCACCATCAATACTACCACCAATACCACCATCAATACCACCACCACCAATATCATCACCACCAATATCACCAGCACCAATATCACCACCACCAATGCCACCACCAATTCCACCAATAACAACAACACCAATACCACCACCACCACCACCACCACCACCAATCAAGTGCCACCACCACAAATCCAATACCACCACCACCTGTATCAATACCATGGCCAATACCAATACCACCACCAATACCACCACCATCAATACCACCACCACCAGTATCACCACCACCAATATCACCACCACGAAGACCATCACCATCACCACCACCAATACCACGACCACCAATACCACCAACACCAATCCAATACCACCACCACCAATCCAAAACCACCACCACCAGTACCAATACCACTGCCAATACCAATACCACCACCACCAATACCACCACCAATACCACCACCAATACCACCACTACCAATACCACCACCACCAATACAACTTCTACCAATACCAACACCACCAATACAAGCAATACCACCACCATCACCAATACCACCACTACCAATACCACTACCACCACTACCAATACCACCACCACCAATACCACCTCTACCAATACCAACACCACCAATACAAGCAATACCACCACCATCACCAATACCACCAATACCACCACCAATACCAATACCACCACCACCACCAATACCACCACCTACACCACCACCACCAAAACCACTACCAATACCACCACCACAACCAATACCCTACCACCACCAATACCAATACCACCATCACTAATACCACCACCACTACCAATACGGCTATCACCAATACCACCACCATAACCAATACCCTACCACCACCAATACCACCATCATGAATACCACCACCACTACCAAAACCGCTACCACCAATAACACCAACACAACCAATGCCCTCTCACCACCACCAATACCACCACCACCAATAGCACCAATACCACCACCAAAATCAATACAACCACCACCAATACCACCACTACCAATACCACCACCACCAATACCACCACCACTACCACCACCACCAATACCAGCAATACCACCACCAATTCCAGCAATACCACCACCATCAATACCACCGCAACCAATACCACCACCAACACCACCACCAGTACCACCACCAGTACCACCACCAATACCACCACCACCAATACTACTACCACCAATACCAATACCACCACCAATACCATCGCCACCACCAACAATACCACCACCACTACCAATATCACCACCACCAATACCACAACCGCAACCAATACCCTATCACCACCACCACCATCAATACCAATACCACCACCACCAATACCACCGCCAATAACAATACCACCACTAATAGCACCACCACTACCAATTCCACCACCACCAATACCACCACCACCAATAACACCACCAACACCACCAATATCACACCACCAATACCACCATCATCAACACCACCAATACCACCATGACCAACACCACTACCACACCACCACCAATGCCACCACCACCAATACAAATACTACCACTACTACTAATACTACCACCAATACTATCACTGCCAATCCCAGCACCACCAATGCACCACCAATACAACCACCAACAATACCACCACCATCACCAATACCACCACCAATACCACTGCCAATGCCAATACCTCCACCAATACCACCCCAAATACCACCACCACCACTAATACCACCACCTTTATCACCAATGAAATCACCACCAATACCACCAATTCCACCACGACCACCAATACCACCACCACCAATAGCACCAATACCTCCACCACCACCACCTCCAATACCACCACCAATACATCACACCAATACCATGACCACCAATACCACCACTAGCAATATTACCACCACCACCAATGCCACCACCACCAATACCATCACCACCTATACCACCACCACCACCATCAATACCATCACCACCATCAATACTACCACCAATACCACCATCAATACCACCACCACCAATATCATCACCACCAATATCACCAGCACTAATATCACCACCACCAATGCCACCACCAATTCCACCAATAACAATAACACCAATACCACCACCACCACCACCACCAATCCAGTGCCACCACCACAAATCCAATACCACCACCACCTGTATCAATAACATGGCCAATACCAATACCACCACCAATACCACCACCATCAATACCACCACCACCAGTATCACCACCACCAATATCACCACCACGAAGACCATCACCACCACCAATACCACCACCACCAATACCACCAACACCAATCCAATACCACCACCACCAATCCAAAACCACCACCACCAGTACCAATACCACTGCCAATACCAATAATTCCACCACCAATACCACCACCAATACCACCACCAATACCACCACTACCAATACCACCACCACCAATACCACTTCTACCAATACCAACACCACCAATACAAGCAATACCACCACCATCACCAATACCACCACTACCAATACCACTACCACCACTACCAATACCACCACCACCAATACCACCTCTACCAATACCAACACCACCAATACAAGCAATACCACCACCATCACCAATACCACCAATACCACCACCAATACCAATACCACCACCACCACCAATACCACCACCTATACCACCACCACCAAAACCACTACCAATACCACCACCACAACCAATACCCTACCACCACCAATACCAATACCACCATCACCAATACCACCACCACTACCAATACGGCTACCGCCAATACCACCACCATAACCAATACCCTACCACCACTAATACCACCATCATGAATACCACCACCACTACCAAAACTGCTACCACCAAAACCACCAACACAACCAATGCCCTCTCACCACCACCAATACCACCACCACCAATAGCACCAATACCACCACCAAAATCAATACAACCACCACCAATACCACCACTACCAATACCACCACCACCAATACCACCACCACTACCACCACCACCAATACCACCACCACTACCACCACCACCAATACCAGCAATACCACCACCAATTCCAGCAATACCACCACCATCAATACCACCGCAACCAATACCACCACCAACACCACCACCAGTACCACCACCAGTATCACCACCAATACCACCACCAATACAACTACCACCAATACCAATACCACCACCAATACCATCACCACCACCAACAATACCACCACCACTACCAATATCACCACCACCAATACCACAACCGCAACCAATACCCTATCACCACCACCACCATCAATACCAACACCACCAACAATACCACCACTACCAATACCACCACCACCAATACCACTCCCACCATCAATACCATCACCAATACCACCATCAATATCACCACCACCAATAGCACCACCACCACTACCAATATCACCACCACCAATGCCACCACCAATACCACCACCAATGCCACCAATACCACCACCACCAATACCACCACCACCAATACCACCACCATCACCACCACCAATCCAAGGCCACCACCACCAATCCAATACCACCAGTACTAATACCACCGCCAATACCACACCAATACCACCACCAGTATCACCACTACCAATACCTCCACCACCAATAAAATATCATCACACCACCACCAATACCACCAACACCAATCCAATACCACCACCACCAATCCAATACCACTGCCACCATTACCAATGCCCCTGCCAATACCAAAACCACCAATACCACCACCACCAGTACCACCAATACCACCACCACCAATACAATACAACCACCACCAATACCACCAATACCACCAATACCACCAACAATACCACCACCACCAATACCATCACCACCAACACCAATACAACCACCACCAATACCACCACCAAAAACACTACTACCAATACCACCATCACCAATACCACCACCACCACTACCAATACCACCACCACCAATACCAGCAATACCACCACCAATACCACCACAACCAATACCACCATAGTCATCACCACTACCAACACCAATACCATCACCACCAATTCCACCACCACCAGTACCACTACCACCAGTTCCAATACCACCACCAATACCACCAGCAATACCACCACCACTACCAATAGCACCACCACCACAACCAATACCCTACCACCACCAACACCAATACCACCAATATCACCACTACCAATACCACCACCACTACCAATACCACCACCACCAATACCAGCAATACCACCACCAATACCACCACCAATACCACCACCACCAATACCTGTACCACCACCACCAATACCAATACCACCACCACCAATACCAATACCGCCACCACCAATACCACCAGCTCTAAAAATGCCACCACCACAAATACCAGCACCACCAATATCACCACCACCAATAACAATACCACCATCACCTATACCACCACCAATACCACCAGCACCAATACCAATACCACCACCTCAGCACCTCTCGCTCACTAGTAATAGGGCAAATATTACAATGACATTACACAATGCCATATTGCAGACTCAAATCACGGGGAGGGCAGGAAATAGCTCCCCTCCTCCCGCACCTCCTCCTGAGCCATGACAGTGTAAACACAGAGCGGAAGCTGTTGGAGCACTTTGTTAGTGTTTATAGCTCAGATCATATGTAACTCTCAATTCACACTTTGTGTCTGTGTAATTTTTAACACTTTCACATCCTTACTGCACTATTTATCACTACTTTGAAGACATCGCAGGCCCTTCTCTTCCTCTGATATTTACAATCTAACAAGCGATTGAGAAGGCCATTTATTGCAATGCAATAGGTCTTGCATTTGCGAGAGTTTAATGTATTAGTATTGTAAATGACAATGCATTTTATTTATGTTTTAAAACCAAAAACATAAATAAAAAAGGCATCGTCATTTACAATGCAAATAGCTCAAACTCGCATGAATGCGGAACCTATTGCATTGCAATTGCTTATTGTAAATGGGGACTATTATAGAGTCCCCCCAGGTCGCAAGAAATACCAACTTAAAGCAGGCTTTTAGAACGATGGTGAGGATGGGGCCCACAATGGTATATTTGCTTTATACAAATCCACTGGGATGGCATCAGGAACAGGTGCTTTTCCACCTTTGCTCAAGGTTATCGCCTTGATTACCTCATCCATGGTAAAAGGGGCAATATTTAATGGCTGATAAGTGTCCCTAATACAATTATTAATAGCAAATAAATCGGGGGGGTTGTACGGAGTATATAGCAGAGAAGTGTTTGATCCAGTCATCCCCCACAATTGCAACCACAATGCCAGGACCAGTGTCTTCACATAATGGTGAGGAATTTACTTACTTCCAAAATGTGTTATTATTGTTTAATCTGCTAGCTTTGCACAATGCATCCAAGGCCTTGTCTCTTAGCTTTGTTTTCGTTTTTTTTAAAAGCCTGTCTATAAATGGTTCAGCAATGCTTGACCTCATTAATACATATATATACATATACATATACATGTACAAAGATAGTTATAGTTAGAACCTATTTTCCATAGGAAAAGCATTTTTTGATTTGCTAACAACTTTGTTGTCGTTTGACGAATGTTCACGAAATTCTTTTAAAAAAAAGGTCTATCCAGGTCAGCTCCTATATTGAAAGTTTGGGGGTGATTCGTCAAGCGGGGGCTGAGAAAAAAGGGGGGTCACAAAAAGTGCTTTCTCCATGTTCATTTCCATAGGAAATGTTATTACAGGCTACAGCCCAAAATGCTGAACGGATTTACACTAAGGGGCCCATTAGGAGGAGGGAACGTCCGCATGGGCTGCGGCGTTCCCTCCGAGCAGATTAGGATGTGACCGCCAGGGTGGCGGTCACATCCTCAATCTTTAACATTGCGGCATGTGCAGCTTCAAGCTGCACCCGCCGCAAGGTTAAAAATGCATGCATCGCATTTGCATGCACAAAGCGGCAGGCACCGCTCAGTGCCTGCTGCTTTGTGTACACAAATGCAGTGGGGTACCATAGGTACCACCCATGTGCACCCTCCACCCCCCCTTCACCCAGGGGGCCCGCACCGGGCCTCCGAAGTGAAAGTCCGTATGCACTTCCACGGTGGAAATGCCGCCATGGAAAGGCATAGGACCACCAACATCCTAATATGCCTGGCGGTGTCTGATATATACCAGCAGACATGTTAGAGCTTTTCCGCCGCGGTCGCCTTCCGAAAAGCTGCGGACGGTCTTTCTGACCCCCCAGCCATCCTAATCTGGCAGGGGGTCTTTGAAGGCTCCGCTGCGGTTTTTCCGCATCCTCAGGGCCGGCGGACACTTCCGCCGGCCCGGAGGATGTGGAAAAGCCGCAATCCTAATCGGCCCCTAAATTTGGAAAAAAGTTAGTGCTTGATTCAAAAATCAATTTTTTATTTTAAAAGGTGTAAATTTGTCCAGTAATTGCTGAGAAATTCCCAAAATAGAAATTTCGATATCAGGGGCAGCAGTGGGTTCGCGCACCCTCCCGACCACGCGCTTCACTGTGATTGGCTGCCACGACCACGAGATTCACTGTGATTGGCTGCCAACACTCCAAACCAGGAAGTGTTGGCAGCCATCTTGTGACTCAGTAGAACCGAGTCACAAGAAAACAGTTCGAAAAAAGTTGAATAGTCCTGCTTAGGGGGTCCCACAAGGACCCCCATGCCCCATTTATTGTATTTTTTATCGTACAAATGGCGCTGTTTTTTTTTTATTAAGCGGGGGCTCCCCCACTTCATTTAAATGGGCCCCCGGGTGGGCCAGGTTCCGGGGGCAATGGTATAATTATATTGCGGGGGCCTGCAGGGCCTCTGCAGCCCCAGGGACCACCACCTCCCTGCGGCTATGTAAATTAGGTGCGGGAGGGCACATGGACCTTCCGCAGCCCCAGGGACCGCCACCTCCCCGGGTCTTGTTTTGTAATTATTGGAGGGGTTCTGAGCCCCCCCCCTGAGGCCCGGGGATTGCCACCCTCTGGGGCTTTAATTAAATATGCAGGGGGGAGCTCGCAGGGCCCTGGGAGCCCCGGGGCACACCACCTCCCTGGGGCTTCGGAAATAGAGGGAGGGGGCAACGAGGCCCCCTTTCTGGAGACCTTGATGGCCCTGGGGACCCTCAACGCCAGGGCTGGCTCCATTGTTGTTTGCTATGACAGGGTGCATGCACGTCTCCCGTACTGTCATAGCAAACCCTGCTTTGCTTCGTTGAAGCGAGAGGAGGAAAACCTGCTCTCGCTTCAATGAAGCAAAGCAGGATTGATTGCTTTTGGGCAAGGGGAGCTGCATGTTAGCAGCTCCCCTTGCCCAAAAGCAATGCCAGTTTCCGCAGGAGGCTGGCAGCCGGCGGGACCGTGGGGGTAATGGGGCTCCCTCCACGGTTCCCAATGAAGAAGCCAAGCCCCGGGGATGGGGTCCCTGGGGCCATAAGTGGATAAGGGAATGGGGACCATTGGGCCCCTTTCTTAATGATTAATAAAAAACATTCAAGAATTGGGCATGCCCCGGGGGATGGGGTCCTCGGGCGAATATAATTTAATGGAAGTGGACCTTCTTTTTTTAGAAAAGTTTAGAGTGGCGATCCTAACGTGGCGCTCAGCACGGCCCCCTAGTATGAACGCACTGGGTGCACGGCTCTCTGCGCAGCCCCCTAGTGTGGATGCGCTGGGTGACGCAGATCCAATCATAAAGGGTCCATGACTTGTGGTGCACTAAGATAGGGCACCAGATCTTAAATTACACACAAAAGATTGTATCATAAAGGGTCCAGGACTTGTGGTGTACTGAGGTAGGGGCACCAGATATGAGAGTAATCATGTGAAGAAATTGGTAATGTCCCTTCGGGATATTCCTGCTGCCTGAGGTGACATTGTTGCATCTAGTGTCTACAGCATGAAAGTCAGTCATAAAGGGTCCATGAGTTGTGATGCACAGTGTTATTGGCACCTGAAGAGCTCAGCGGGTGCGCAGCCAGTGATGATGCGTCGTCCGGGAGGGCCGCACTGGATGCAATGTCTGCTGCCTAGTGGACTCTGCAATTAATAAATGAAGACTCAACTTTAATTGTGAGCCCTGCTGACCGCAGTGTAGGCAGGAGGCAGCGGTCAGCAAGGGTACACAGCCATATTGCGTTGACTTGAGATGCACAGAGTTAGTGGCACCTGAAGCACTCAGCTTGTGCGCAGGCAGCGACTCTACAATTAATGAATCAAGAATGAATTTTAATTGTGAGCCCTGCTAACCGCAGTGTAGGAGTATGGAACAAAAGATGAAATATGCATGCAATACATTGTCGAAATATGTAGGTTTCAGGGACGTTAGAGTTAGTTGCCTATTGGATTCTGAAATTGATGAATCAAGATGAAATTTGAATTGTGAGCCCTGCTGACCGCAGTGTAGGCCAGAGGCAGCAGTCAGCAATGGCCCACAGTCACATAGCATTGAGTTGAGCTGCGCAGAGTTAGTGGCACCTCAAGTACTCAGCGTGTACGCTGCCAGCGATGATGCGTGGTCCGGGAGAACCGCACTGGGAGCAATGTCTGTTGCCTACTGGACTGCATCATCTGCAATCGTGACTCCATCTGAATTGTCATCCCTGCTGACCGCTGTGTAGGCCGGAGGCAGCAGTCAGCAAGGGCCAACAGCGTATGTCCGGCCCTTGAGAGAATGTACTTGATGCTCCTGAAGTGCTTGGACCAGCTCCCTGGTCACCTTGTTGCATACTTTGTTGTGCACGTCGCATCTGCTCCCGTGCAAAATCTCTGGGGTGGATTGTCTAGAGGTGCTTGTACATGCTCGACAAGCCACAAGAGTAGTTTTTGTCACTACCGCTAGACAAAATCCAAGAACAGAGACTACAACTGACCTTTCTTGGGTTGACTCTCTTTTCCCCATCTGGGATGTTGAAAAATGTCCACATGATGGATTCTGGTCTGTTTTTGTGAGGTGGTTCTTCTATCCCTTCTTCATCAGAAGTATGTTCTTGCTGAGGATTGGAAGAAGCAATTTCCAAATCTTTCCAAAAATGTACAGACTAGCTGCAAAAACACAACAGGTGTCTCTCCTGTGAATCTGCTTAGCGAATGACTAAAATGGGTGGGATCCTTCAAGTGTTAGAATGGGAATCTTATGAACCAATCAAATGCTCTCTTTTAAAGTCAGATGGGAGTCAGCCCTGCTGTCTGCAGTGTAGGCCGGAGGCAGCGGTCAGCAAGGGCCCACAGCCACGTGGAGTTGAGTTGAGCTGCACAGTTAGTGGCACCTGAAGCACTCAGAGTGTGTGCAGCCAGCAATGATGCGTGGTCCAGGCGGGCCGCACTGGGAGCAATGACTTTTGCCTAATGAATTCTGCCTTAATAAGGCTACGTGGCGATGACTTGTTGTGCACTGAGTTAGTGGCACCTGAAGCACTCAGCGTGTGCGCAACCAGTGATGATGCGTGGTCCGGGCAGGCCGCACTGGGAGCAATGTCTGTTGCCTACTGGACTGCGTCATCTGCAATCGCGACTCTATCTGAATTGTGAGCCCTGCTGTCCGCAGTGTGCATCAAAGGCAGTAGTCTGTACAGACATAACTCTGCGGTGCTGTGCCGCTGGGGGCGCAGGGGGTCTGTGTCGAGGAGGTCGGCGGTCACGGCGGCAGCCTTGTGGCAAGGAGAGGGACGCCTCTCTGGCAGATGCGTTGGCCTTCCCAGAAGGGAACCACGCCCAGAGCCCTGGCCTATTTATTCACACTCCTACACTGGAGTGGCGTATGTTTGACCTGCCTTCTCTGCTTCTGCTTCCGCTTACAGAGGGGGTGACACAGCTACATGACCAAGATCTTCCCCACTCCCTGAGGTAACACGGTTGCGTCTACTGTCCACAGCATTAAAAGCACCAGCAGTATATGTACACATGGAGAGGTCTGTGCTCTGCATAGTGAGGTCTGTCCAGCACATCCCCGCTACACTTGGCATTGTGTGCATTGTTATTGACAGGTGACTTGCCACCTTCACACATACTTGGTTGCCACGTCCCCCAACATTCAGCTATTGTGTGGCTGATGGGCAATGCTGTTTTGGGAAGGTCCGCTGTCCTGTTCTGCGCTGCCTCGGTGGTAGTAGGGGGGTGGTCCAGGTGGAGGTCCAGGGGGTGGTCGCGGTGGGTGTGGTGGTCTTCTTGGATGTTGGAGCTGCATGATCAGTAGCTCTATGACATGTGTTGGTCTTCAGATGTGGCTCTGGGCTGGGCTCTCTTTCATACTGTAGGTAGTTGTCCTGCGTTACGCCAGTAAAAGGCAGTTGTTAAATTCTTACTGCAAACATGGCTTATCGCCTGTTTTTGGATCGCATTGTAGATGTGGCTGGTGGTTGAAAATATCAGGAAGTGGTGTTTTTGTGGGTTTTTTTGCACAGGAACGCCTACTCTGCATATCATTAGTGGCGATGCTTTTTGCGGAAGCTATCACTGGAAAACTGGCAATATCGGCAGTTTTCACCAGGTTGAGAATGGGATGATAATTATTTTGCTGCACTAAAGTGGCAATAACTCAGTGATAAGTTCTTGAGAATATGCCCCATTGTTTTCTTTTATCATTTCATCCGGATTCGTGCACCAAAACGCTTTAAAAAAAAAAAATAGTAATCTTTTTTTAGGCCCTGGGGCTTTTTGTGTGATCCCCTGAGCAGGCTTAGGGGGTCAGGGTGTTTGTACCCTGCCCACTTTTCTTGTTCTTTCATCTTTTTCTTGTGATTCGCATGTAGCTACAACAAAGTCCTAATAAACACAAGGGCACATTTTAGAGTCACCCTATAACCCAACCCAACAGTGGAGACTTATCGCCGAGTTATTGGCACTTTAGTGCAGCAAAAGCGGCGAAAGAATTATCGTCCCATTCTCAAGTTTATGCACACTGCCACATTGCCCACAGGCTGACGGTACCAACACAACGGACAATCAACATCCTTACGCAAACAAAGCTGCTGGCTGTGCTGCACCTGTTGGTGTCTGGTACCTTCCAACTAAAAACTGAGGGAGTTGGAGCTGTTTCATAGCCAGCCCTATTAAACTTCCTCACACGCCTTGGATGCATGTCTACCAAAGCAACGTAGGGCCGCTCGTCCCAATTCGTAGTATTCCTGCAAAACCGACCTCAACCACAGCCATTGCTTGACGCCTCTGTGCTCCAGATCCAAGATTGTAGTCACTGACATGGGGGTGCGCCAGGTCATGAAGTCTAGTAGTCAACTGTAGTGAAAAAACACTACTTTAGTTGAAAAACATGAATTAACAACACAACGAGTTGCATTGCCCACGGGAAACATCGACTTGTGGATCGAAAAAACTGTAGATCGTCTGTATAGGTGTATGAGCGCTTATGATAGTGTTATATTGATGAGTGACTGCATGTATGAGTGATTGTATGGGTGAATGAGTAGATGTATGTAGACCTAGGAAACAGTGCGTATGTAGTAACTGGTATTGGTGTGTCGATGGTTTCTAAAATGGTAGTCTGTATTTTACAGTGGGTGTATCAAAGGTTATATTAGAGTGTGAGAAGATGGATCAGATTATCATGTGGATGATGTCATCAGTGATGTCATCAGTGATGTCATTTGAGATGTCATCAGTGATGTCATCGGTGATATCACTGACCAAGTCAAGAATGATGTAATATGTGACAATATCAGCAGTGCATTGCGGGGGCACGAGTTATAGTTAGGTGAACTAATTATAACTAGGGAATTTCTATGGTTTTGTACGAGAGAAATGTCCAACTAACTATAACGTCCCTGAAACCTATGTTTTTTTTTAGTGAATTATATATATATATATAAAACTGAAAGCTCCAAAGTCACCCACAGGCGAGGGAGCACAGGAGCTGCAGCGAATCTCCAGTAGTTCAGGCGCAAGGCAGGAGCAGCCTGACGCGTTTAGGGTTTGTTCCCTTCTTCATAGGCATAGTTCACCAAACACACAGCGTTTTTACCACACCCTTTATTTAAATCAATACTGCCTTCTGATAGGCTGTTGAAAATAAACAGGTGATCCTTAGTCCCTCACAGGATTCTGGGACCTGTAGTGCGGTATTGCTACCCAAATGGGGTCCCCAATGCTTAGCCCTGTATGGGCCCCACAATGCGCTTGGTCTGGCTTTCTCTGGCGCTGCACTCCACAGGAACTTGGCAGGATACCAAGCCCCAAGGCCTGCTTTCAATCCTCACGGTGGTGCTCCCTCCACGGCCGGGCCGCCGTGAAAAATGAAAGCTCCAAAGTCACCCGCAGGCGAGGGAGCACACGAGCTGCAGCGAATCTCCAGTAGATCAGGCGCAAGACAGGAGCAGCCTGGCGCGTTTCGGGTTTGTTCCCTTCTTCATAGGCATAGTTCACCAAACACACAGCGTTTTTACCACACCCTTTATTCAAATCAATACTGCCTTGTGATAGGCTGTTGAAAATAAACAGGTGATCCTTAGTCCCTCACAGGCTTCTGGGACCTGTAGTGCGGTATTGCTACCCAAATGGGTGCCGTGTCCATGGTGTCCCCAATGCTTAGCCCTGGATGGGCCCCACAATGCGCTTGGTCTGGCTTTCTCTTGCGCTGCACTCCACAGGAACTTGGCAGCATACCAAGCCCCAAGGCTCGCTTCCAATCCTCACGGTGGTGCTCCCTCCACGGCCGGGCCACCGTGAAAAATGAAAGCTCCCAAGTCACCCACAGGCGAGGAAGCACAAGAACTGCAGCGAATCTCCAGTAGATCAGGCGCAAGGCAGGAGCAGCCTGACGCGTTTCGGGTTTGTTTCCTTCTTCATAGGCATAGTTCACCAAACACACAGCGTTTTTACCACACCCTTTATTCAAATCAATACTGCGTTCTAATAGGCTGTTGAAAATAAACAGGTGATCCTTAGTCCCTCACAGGATTCTGGGACCTGTAGTGCGGTTTTGCTACCCAAATGGGTGCCGTGTCCAGGGTGTCCCCAATGCTTAGCCCTGGATGGGCCCCACAATGCGCTTGGTCTGGTTTTCTCTGGCGCTGCACTCCACAGGAACTTGGCAGGATACCAAGCCCCAAGGCCCGCTTCCAATCCTCATGGTGGTGCTCCCTCCAAGGCCGGGCCGCCGTGAAAAATGAAAGCTCCAAAGTCACCTACAGGCGAGGGAGCACACGAGCTGCAGCGAATCTCCAGTAGATCAGGCGCAAGGCAGGAGCAGCCTGACGCATTTCGGGTTTGTTCCCTTCTTCATAGGCATACTTCACCAAACACACAGCGTTTTTACCACACCCTTTATTCAAATCAATACTGCCTTCTGATAGGCTGTTGAAAATAAACAGGTGATCCTTATTCCCTCACAGGATTCTGGGACCTGTAGTGCGGTATTGCTACCAAAATGGGTGCCGTGTCCATGGTGTCCCCAATGCTTAGCCCTGGATGGGCCCCACAATGCGCTTGGTATGGCTTTCTCTGGCGCTGCACTCCACAGGAACTTGGCAGGATACCAAGCCCCAAGGCCCGCTTCCAATCCTCACGGTGGTGCTCCCTCCACGGCCGGGCCACCGTGAAAAATGAAAGCTCCAAAGTCACCCACAGGCAAGGGAGCACACGAGCTGCAGCGAATCTCCAGTAGATCAGGCGCAAGGCAGGAGCAGCCTGACGCGTTTCGGGTTTGTTTCCATCTTCATAGGCAGAGTTCACCAAACACACAGCGTTTTTACCACACCCTTTATTCAAATCAATACTGCCTTCTGATAGGCTGTTGAAAATAAACAGGTGATCCTTAGTCCCTCACAGGATTCTGGGACCTGTAGTGCGGTATTGCTACCCAAATGGATGCCGTGTCCATGGTGTCCCCAATGCTTAGCCCTGGATGGGCCCCACAATGCGCTTGGTATGGCTTTCTCTGGCGCTGCACTCCACAGGAACTTGGCAGGATACCAAGCCCCAAGGCCCGCTTCCAATCCTCACGGTGGTGCTCCCTCCACGGCCGGGCCGCCGTGAAAAATGAAAGCTCCAAAGTCACCCAAAGGCAAGGGAGCACACGAGCTGCAGCGAATCTCCAGTGGATCAGGCGCAAGGCAGGAGCAGCCTGACGTGTTTCGAGTTTGTTCCCTTCTTCATAGGCATAGTTCACCAAACACACAGCGTTTTTACCACACCCTTTATTCAAATCAATACTGCCTTCTGATAGGCTGTTGAAAATAAACAGGTGATCCTTAGTCCCTCACAGGATTCTGGGACCTGTAGTGGGGTATTGCTACCAAAATGGATGCCTTGTCCATGGTGTCCCCAATGCTTAGCCCTAGGTGGGCCCCACAATGCGCTTGGTCTGGCTTTCTCTGGCGCTGCACTCCACAGGAACTTGGCAAGATACCAAGCCCCAAGGCCCGCTTCCAATCCTCACGGTGGTGCTCCCTCCACGGCCGGTCCGCTGTGAAAAATGAAAGCTCCAAAGTAAACCACAGGCGAGGGAGCACACGAGCTGCAGCGAATCTCCAGTAGATCAGGCGCAAGGCAGAAGCAGCCTGACGCGTTTAGGGGTTGTTCCCTTCTTCATAGGCATAGTTCACCAAACACACAGCGTTTTTACCACACCCTTTATTCAAATCAATACTGCCATATGATGGGCTGTTGAAAATAACCAGGTGATCCTTAGTCCCTCACAGGATTCTGGGACCTGTAGTGCGGTATTGCTACCCAAATAGGTGCCGTGTCCATGGTGTCCCCAATGCTTAGCCCTGGATGGGCCCCACAATGCGCTTGGTCTGGCTTTCTCTGGTGCTGCACTCCACAGGAACTTGGCAGGATACCAAGCCCCAAGGCCCGCTTTCAATCCTCACGGTGGTGCTCCCTCCACGGCCGGGCCGCCGTGAAAAATGAAAGCTCCAAAGTCACCTACAGGCGAGGGAGCACACGAGCTGCAGCGAATCTCCAGTAGATCAGGCGCAAGGCAGGAGCAGCCTGACGCATTTCGGGTTTGTTCCCTTCTTCATAGGCATACTTCACCAAACACACAGCGTTTTTACCACACCCTTTATTCAAATCAATACTGCCTTCTGATAGGCTGTTGAAAATAAACAGGTGATCCTTATTCCCTCACAGGATTCTGGGACCTGTAGTGCGGTATTGCTCCCAAAATGGGTGGCGTGTCCATGGTGTCCCCAATGATTAGCCCTGGATGGGCCCCACAATGCGCTTGGTATGGCTTTCTCTGGCGCTGCACTCCACAGGAACTTGGCAGGATACCAAGCCCCAAGGCCCGCTTCCAATCCTTACGGTGGTGCTCCCTCCACGGCCGGGCCACCGTGAAAAATGAAAGCTCCAAAGTCACCCACAGGCAAGGGAGCACACGAGCTGCAGCGAATCTCCAGTAGATCAGGCGCAAGGCAGGAGCAGCCTGACGCGTTTCGGGTTTGTTTCCATCTTCATAGGCAGAGTTCACCAAACACACAGCGTTTTTACCACACCCTTTATTCAAATCAATACTGCCTTCTGATAGGCTGTTGAAAATAAAAAGGTGATCCTTAGTCCCTCACAGGATTCTGGGACCTGTAGTGCGGTATTGCTACCCAAATGGATGCCGTGTCCATGGTGCCCCCAATGCTTAGCCCTGGATGGGCCCCACAATGCGCTTGGTCTGGCTTTCTCTGGCGCTGCACTCCACAGGAACTTGGCAGGATACCAAGCCCCAAGGCCCGCTTCCAATCCTCACGGTGGTGCTCCCTCCACGGCCGGGCCGGCGTGAAAAATGAAAGCTCCAAAGTCACCCACAGGCGAGGGAGCACACGAGCTGCAGCGAATCTCCAGTAGATCAGGCGCAAGGCAGGAGCAGCCTGACGCGTTTCGGGTTTGTTCCCATCTTCATAGGCATAGTTCACCAAACAAACAGTGTTTTTACCACACCCTTTATTCAAATCAATACTGCCTTCTGATAGGCTGTTGAAAATAAACAGGTGATCCTTAGTCCCTCACAGGATTCTGGGACCTGTAGTGCGGTATTGCTCCCAAAATGGGTGGCGTGTCCATGGTGTCCCCAATGATTAGCCCTGGATGGGCCCCACAATGCGCTTGGTATGGCTTTCTCTGGCGCTGCACTCCACAGGAACTTGGCAGGATACCAAGCCCCAAGGCCCGCTTCCAATCCTTACGGTGGTGCTCCCTCCACGGCCGGGCCACCGTGAAAAATGAAAGCTCCAAAGTCACCCACAGGCAAGGGAGCACACGAGCTGCAGCGAATCTCCAGTAGATCAGGCGCAAGGCAGGAGCAGCCTGACGCGTTTCGGGTTTGTTTCCATCTTCATAGGCAGAGTTCACCAAACACACAGCGTTTTTACCACACCCTTTATTCAAATCAATACTGCCTTCTGATAGGCTGTTGAAAATAAAAAGGTGATCCTTAGTCCCTCACAGGATTCTGGGACCTGTAGTGCGGTATTGCTACCCAAATGGATGCCGTGTCCATGGTGCCTCCAATGCTTAGCCCTGGATGGGCCCCACAATGCGCTTGGTCTGGCTTTCTCTGGCGCTGCACTCCACAGGAACTTGGCAGCATACCAAGCCCCAAGGCCCGCTTCCAATCCTCACGGTGGTGCTCCCTCCACGGCCGGGCCACCGTGAAAAATGAAAGCTCCAAAGTCACCCACAGGCGAGGAAGCACAAGAACTGCAGCGAATCTCCAGTAGATCAGGCGCAAGGCAGGAGCAGCCTGACGCGTTTCGGGTTTGTTTCCTTCTTCATAGGCATAGTTCACCAAACACACAGCGTTTTTACAAAATCAATACTGCGTTCTAATAGGCTGTTGAAAATAAACAGGTGATCCTTAGTCCCTCACAGGATTCTGGGACCTGTAGTGCGGTTTTGCTACCCAAATGGGTGCCGTGTCCAGGGTGTCCCCAATGCTTAGCCCTGGATGGGCCCCACAATGTGCTTGGTCTGGCTTTCTCTGGCGCTGCACTCCACAGGAACTTGGCAGGATACTAAGCCCCAAGGCCCGCTTCCAATCCTCATGGTGGTGCTCCCTCCAAGGCCGGGCCGCCGTGAAAAATGAAAGCTCCAAAGTCACCTACAGGCGAGGGAGCACACGAGCTGCAGCGAATCTCCAGTAGATCAGGCGCAAGGCAGGAGCAGCCTGACGCATTTCGGGTTTGTTCCCTTCTTCATAGGCATACTTCACCAAACACACAGCGTTTTTACCACACCCTTTATTCAAATCAATACTGCCTTCTGATAGGCTGTTGAAAATAAACAGGTGATCCTTATTCCCTCACAGGATTCTGGGACCTGTAGTGCGGTATTGCTCCCAAAATGGGTGCCGTGTCCATGGTGTCCCCAATGCTTAGCCCTGGATGGGCCCCACAATGCGCTTGGTATGGCTTTCTCTGGCGCTGCACTCCACAGGAACTTGGCAGGATACCAAGCCCCAAGGCCCGCTTCCAATCCTCACGGTGGTGCTCCCTCCACGGCCGGGCCACCGTGAAAAATGAAAGCTCCAAAGTCACCCACAGGCAAGGGAGCACACGAGCTGCAGCGAATCTCCAGTAGATCAGGCGCAAGGCAGGAGCAGCCTGACGCGTTTCGGGTTTGTTTCCATCTTCATAGGCAGAGTTCACCAAACACACAGCGTTTTTACCACACCCTTTATTCAAATCAATACTGCCTTCTGATAGGCTGTTGAAAATAAACAGGTGATCCTTAGTCCCTCACAGGATTCTGGGACCTGTAGTGCGGTATTACTACCCAAATGGATGCCGTGTCCATGGTGCCCCCAATGCTTAGCCCTGGATGGGCCCCACAATGCGCTTGGTCTGGCTTTCTCTGGCGCTGCACTCAACAGGAACTTGGCAGGATACCAAGCCCCAAGGCCCGCTTCCAATCCTCACGGTGGTGCTCCCTCCACGGCCGGGCCGCCGTGAAAAATGAAAGCTCCAAAGTCACCCACAGGCGAGGGAGCACACGAGCTGCAGCGAATCTCCAGTAGATCAGGCGCAAGGCAGGAGCAGCCTGACGCGTTTCGGGTTTGTTCCCATCTTCATAGGCATAGTTCACCAAACACACAGTGTTTTTACCACACCCTTTATTCAAATCAATACTGCCTTCTGATAGGCTGTTGAAAATAAACAGGTAATCCTTAGTCCCTCACAGGATTCTGGGACCTGTAGTGCGGTATTGCTACCCAAATGGATGCCGTGTCCATGGTGTCCCCAATGCTTAGCCCTGGATGGGCCCCACAATGCGCTTGGTATGGCTTTCTCTGGCGCTGCACTCCACAGGAACTTGGCAGGATACCAAGCCCCAAGGCCCGCTTCCAATCCTCACGGTGGTGCTCCCTCCACGGCCGGGCCGCCGTGAAAAATGAAAGCTCCAAAGTCACCCACAGGCAAGGGAGCACACGAGCTGCAGCGAATCTCCAGTGGATCAGGCGCAAGGCAGGAGCAGCCTGACGCGTTTCGAGTTTGTTCCCTTCTTCATAGGCATAGTTCACCAAACACACAGCGTTTTTACCACACCCTTTATTCAAATCAATACTGCCTTCTGATAGGCTGTTGAAAATAAACAGGTGATCCTTAGTCCCTCACAGGATTCTGGGACCTGTAGTGGGGTATTGCTACCAAAATGGGTGCCTTGTCCATGGTGTCCCCAATGCTTAGCCCTAGGTGGGCCCCACAATGCGCTTGGTCTGGCTTTCTCTGGCGCTGCACTCCACAGGAACTTGGCAAGATACCAAGCCCCAAGGCCCGCTTCCAATCCTCACGGTGGTGCTCCCTCCACGGCCGGTCCGCTGTGAAAAATGAAAGCTCCAAAGTCAACCACAGGCGAGGGAGCACACGAGCTGCAGCGAATCTCCAGTAGATCAGGCGCAAGGCAGAAGCAGCCTGACGCGTTTAGGGGTTGTTCCCTTCTTCATAGGCATAGTTCACCAAACACACAGCGTTTTTACCACACCCTTTATTCAAATCAATACTGCCATATGATGGGCTGTTGAAAATAAACAGGTGATCCTTAGTCCCTCACAGGATTCTGGGACCTGTAGTGCGGTATTGCTACCCAAATAGGTGCCGTGTCCATGGTGTCCCCAATGCTTAGCCCTGGATGGGCCCCACAATGCGCTTGGTCTGGCTTTCTCTGGTGCTGCACTCCACAGGAACTTGGCAGGATACCAAGCCCCAAGGCCCGCTTCCAATCCTCACGTTGGTGCTCCCTCCGCGGCCGGGCCGCCGTGAAAAATGAAAGCTCCAAAGTCACCTACAGGCGAGGGAGCACACGAGCTGCATCGAATCTCCAGTAGATCAGGCGCAAGGCAGGAGCAGCCTGACGCGTTTCGGTTTTGTTCCATTCTTCATAGGCATAGTTCACCAAACACACAGCGTTTTTACCACACCCTTTATTCGAATCAATACTGCCTTCTGATAGACTGTTGAAAATAAACAGGTGATCCTTAGTCCCTCACAGGATTCTGGGAACTGTAGTGCGGTATTGCTAGCCAAATGGGTGCAGTGTCCATGGTGTCCCCAATGCTTAGCCCTGGATGGGCCCCACAATGCGCTTGGTCTGGCTTTCTCTGGCGCTGCACTCCACAGGAACTTGGCAGGATACCAAGCCCCAAGGCCCGCTTCCAATCCTCACGGTGCTGCTCACGAGAAATGCGCATGCGCTGCCGCCCGCGAATGCGCATTCCTATCCAAGATGGCGGCGACGGCAGCGCGAACGAGCAGAGGGAGCCCCAGGACGCAGCGGACAAAGTAAGTGCCTTTTATTTACTTTTATTTCAGCTTTTACAAAAATTAGGTTTGTAGGGGAGGGGGGCAGGCGGCGCGTAGTGGGGCTACGCGAAGTGCGTAGGTGGGCGTAGTTCTCACCCACTTTGCGTAGCTTCGCGTAGCCCCACTACGCATACTACGCCCAGGGTTAGTGTAGACCCTTTGTTATCAAAACTGATCATTGACCTTTGGTTGATATTCTCTCTAGTGCAAAAGTAAAAACAAATCCATAGCCTGGTTGTTGAGGCTAGCCATGAAAGTATCAAAATATAACTTTACATTATACATATTCCTGGTGGAATACATTTTTACAGACTGTTTATCCATGTTACCCACTGAAGACGAGTGTGATAATTGTACAGACAAGATTAAAGAATGTGTCATCACAGGACGTGATTTTAATGATTCATTATATGCAAGTGTGGAGCAATGGATGACTTGGATGAAGTTATGCAAAATATTCTTAGGTGGTTGGTTAAAGGATGGTCAAGAGAGAGTGTTCTACATTCAGAAGTACAACCATTTTGGAAAGTTGTTAACAAGTTTTGCTTCATGGTGAGAAATTCATACCTTCAATCAATCAATCAATCATATCATTTGTAAAGCGCACCACTCACCCGTGAGGGTCTCAAGGCGCTGGGGTGGGGAATGCTGCTACTGCTCGAAAAGCCAGGTCTTGAGGAGTTTTCTGAAGTTCAGCAGGTCTTGGGTCTACCGTAGGTGGATGGGGAGGGTGTTCTAGGTCTTGGCGGTGAGGTGGGAGAACGATCTGCTGCCGGAAGTCGCTCTTCGGAAGCGGGAGACTGTGACGAGGTCGGCGGAGCGGAGCTGGCGGGTGGGAGTGTAGAAGCTGAGTCATCTGTTGAGGTACGTTGGTCCGGTGTTGTGGAGTGGCTTGTGTGCGTGGGTGAGGAGCTTGAAGGTTATCCTCTTGTTGACCGGGAGCCAGTGCAGGTCTCTCAGGTGGGGTGTGATGTGGTTGCAGCGAGGGATGTCGAGGATCAGGCATGCAGAGGCGTTCTGGATGCGTTGGAGCCGTTACAGGAGTTTGGCCGAGGCTCCTGCATAGAGGGCGTTTCCATAGTCCAACCTGCTCCTGACGAGGGCCTGGGTGACCATTCTTCTTGTTTCAGTGGGGATCCACTTGTAGATCCTGCGGAGCATGCGGAGGGTGTTGAAGCAGGAGGAGGAGACGGCATTGACCTGTTTAGTCATGGTGAGGGTGGAGTCGAGGATGACCCCTAAGTTGTGTGCGTCGTCAGTGGGTTTTGGGGCGGTTCCCAGTGTGGTCGGCCACCAGGAGTCATCCCAGGCCGAAGGGGTGGATCCGAGGATGACGACCTCCGACTTGTCCGAGTTCAGCTTCAGTCGGCTGTTCCTCATCCATTCAGCGACGGCCTTCATTCCTTCGTGAAGGTTGGTTTTGTTGGTGTTGGGGTCCTTGGTGAGGGAGAGGATCAGCTGGGTGTCATCGGCGTAGGAGATGATGTTGAGGTTGTGCCGACGGGGGACGTGGGCGAGCGGTGCCATGTAGATGTTAAACAGAGTTGGGCTGAGGGATGAGCCATCGGGTATGCCGCAGATGATCTCGGTGGCTTCGGAGCAGAAGGGGGGAAGGCGGACGCTCTGTGTTCTGCCGGAGAGGAAGGAGGTGGTCCAGGTCAGGGCCTTCTCTTGGATCCCGGCGTGGTGGAGGCGTGTTCGTAGTGTGTGGTGGCAGACCGTGTTGAAGGCGGCTGACAGGTCCAGGAGGATAAGGGCCAACGTTTCTCTGTTGTCCAGCAGGGACTTGATGTCATCGGTGGCGGTGATGAGGGCAATCTCGGTGCTGTGGTTGCTGCGGAACCTGGACTGAGAAGGGTCCAGGATGTTGTTCTCTGGGATTGTTTAACACAATTATTGAAGTGGCTCACAATGGGCAACTTACAAAATATGAGTGAGAGGGGAATAATGGTGGCATAGGATGGATGTACTGGTAAACAACAAGAGAGGAAGGGCTTAAGGACACTCCTCTACCCCAGTTCGATTATATCTAACAACAAAGGAGTGACTACTTATATGACTAATCTAAGGTTTTAGCCAACAAACAAATGAAACTACAGAAAAGTGAAGTGTGTACAACGTGAAAGAACTGAAAAGTTTTTATATAAAACCCTCACTCACCCGTCTACTGGGTGACATGCTTCATCATCGGGTTTCACCGGGCGGGCCGAATGTCTACCCGGTGTGCTACGACACCTGCAGTTGCAGTGGAGCTGGTTTATTTCAGTGTAAATGGTGCTGTACATGATGGTGGTGAAGTTTAAAAGAGTGCGAACTTTAACCAAGACCAAACTTTAATAAAGGTTAGAGTGAGCACACGTTAAAATAGTTGTGGACAGGCTTGACTATAAATTTGAGCTATAAAAATTTCACCAACATCACGTACAGCACCATTTACACTGAAATAAACCAGCTCCACTGCAACTGCAGGTGTCGTAGCACACCGGGTAGGCATTCGGCCCGCCCGGTGAAACCCGATGATGAAGCATGTCACCCAGTAGACGGGTGAGTGAGGGTTTTATATAAAAACTTTTCGGGTCTTTCATGTTGTACACACTTCACTTTTCTGTAGTTTTATTTGTTTGTTGGCTAAAACCTTAGATTAGTCATAACAGTAGTCACTTCTTTGTTGTTAGATATATAGGATGGATGTAAACATTAAAATGACTATCCTCAATGTTTTGTTTGTCATAATCTATTGATAACGTGTTCCCCAGCTGAAATTCCAGTTTGGGCTCTAGCCAAAATTGGATTGATTTTGTTCTATCCATTTGACATATTACTGAGTCATTATTAGTACAGGTTGGTACTGATTGACCTTCTTACATGGTGAGTTGAGATGAAGGTTTTGAGTGAACTTTCTGCTTCTGGTGTGATATATTATGAGTGAGATTTCCTTTAAAGAGGGTTTTTTTATTTGTGTGCTCACGGACTATGCTGTGCAGTTCACCTCTGCTGTCATGCGTGATTTGGTTGAAAAGAGTGACGTGAGGAGTATTTGAACTCCACTATACCGACGTGGAGTAATGCTGTGGCCGAACGCCTTAATCAGGTTTTGGTGAGTGTGTTCAGAGCACTGTGAGACTAAAGAGAAATACTGCAAAGGCAGTGCACGGATGATTGCGGGCATCCATGGCAATTCCACATGTTGCAACCCCTGTAGAACTGATGTATTGCAAGGTGAGAGCTTTATCTGGTTTAGTTCTAACGTGGTTGTTTGCACATAAACCACGTGCTGACCCTTGGCGTGATACCTGGGTGGAGGCAAGAAGAGTGAGTGATAAGAGAAAGACATCTGGAGAACCACATAATGCGACAGCACTTTTGTTTACTGTTGGAGACACCACGCATAAAGAACAGGGTTACGAAGGACCGTGGCCAAGTGAGAGAGTTGTAAATGTATCATAATGCTGTTCTGTTTGATGGGGGACAATGGTGGCATGTAAATCTTTTGACTGAATTTGAAATGGCTAAGTATTGCAATCGTGTGTTCCATAAGAATACCACACAGTGCTTCACCCTGAGAGAATCTACTAAACATGTTTCTCCTGCGGATGCTGCTGTTCATGACAACGGACCACAGCTGGTGGCAACGCACAAATCCTGCTGGACATTTCGACATAGCAATTTGCTGTGCATTTAATTTTAATTTCTGAATGTTATGATTAACTTTGTTAAGGTGTATCTTAATTAATATAGTTCAATATTGATGCTCTATTTGTGTTAAAGAAACTTGCTTGCCTAAAGGCAAGACAAGTGGTGACTGGGGTGGTTTCCCCTCACAGTGTAACACTTTCAGCCATTGATGGAATATTTGTTTGTCAAATCTGATACAACGCAAAAGGTCTGCGGCAGTTTGTCATGGATCTGCTTGGGTGTCGTTACTGTGCATCTGTGCCCCCATTAAATACCACTACCATTACGCTGCAGAGTAATCTCTTTAGGAAGCTTCCTGAATTGGGTCCACTGAGCACATCCAGACAAATCTGAATAGTGTTGAGTCCAAAACTGCAGCCATTGACCATGTCTATAGCAATTAATATGTTGATGCACATGATAACCATTATCACATATCGCGTGTTCAAAACACAACAAGTTCAAATGTTGTTTATTGTTAATTTTTTTAACAATAGTGTGTGCCAAGACAGAGGGTATTTGTGCCCATTATCCATGCTTGCCTCAGGGTTCACGGCACCTATTGCTATGTCACTGGTTTCATGTTTTTTTCTGGAACTTGGTCAGATGTAAAACAATTGAGATATAATATGCTTTTGGATAGGTTTAAACTAAAAATGTTATAATCAGCTTTTTATCTTGTAGTTTTTTTTAGATTTTGACAAAGAGTTCCTATAACTATTATTAATGCATCATATAATTAAGCATGAGTGATGTTAGACGCTCTTTAATAAATAGTAAATCGACGGCAATATATAGGACAGAGTGAAGACCAGCTAAAAGGGTAATTTATAGACCCAAACCACATAACTGATCACACTGTCACCTAATGTTTCATAATACGCAAACATGTTTCAGCTGTTTGCAGATAAAAAGCTCCTAGAGACAGATTCTTGGAAGCATCCTGATTTCCAAATCAAGGTGTTTGAAATATAAATTGGAAGAACAATATTATCCCGGAGATATTGCATCAAGTGACACTGACGTGTTTTAGCTGCTAACTGAGATATATTGAAAATAATTTGGTGCATATATAAATATTTGAAGGAATATGAACATAAACAAAAAAGGTCTGAGTAAAATACAGAGAGGAAATTTCCGGCACCTGTTGCATGACATTTTTTGTCTCGTGACTTCTTATCCATCTTTATCATACAGAAAACTAAAACTAACCAATAGATCTTCCACTGTTTACTCCACTGGTCATTTGCAGTCCAGTGTCCTAAAAAACACTTAATACAGTAAGATTAATTAAAAAACACTTGCCAGTCAAAATTCCTTTCAGAGTAAGTAAATCGGAATGTTACAGAAAGACTAACGGACAGAAAAAGACCTGAGATGCCATGTTATGTTATGTTTATTTGCATAGTGCACAACTCACCAAGGAGGGTGTTCTGGCACTGAAGCAGGAGCTGTGTGGGCCGAGCCAGGAGAGTGACTAGATGAAGAGCCAGATATTCAGTTTATTGTGGAGAGCAAGGCAACAGGCTGTGTCAGAGAAGTGCTCCAGGAGGCCGGCTAGTTGTTGGACGAAGCTCGAGGGAAGCCCTTGACTTTTGGCGTGAAAACACTGAGCAGAAGAAATTCAAAATTCGCAGCCAAGGAAGGTCCCTCGCCAGCCTGATACTTTTGGTGCCTTCTCCTGGTATAGATTTTTACATTCAGACTTTGTCATTTTTTTGGAGCTCAGAATACTCCAGTGGGGAAGGCTGCAAGCTGTTGCCAAACAAGGCTCCATGAGGCTAAATACCTTCTCCACAAGATCGCACTGAAATGGATTTGGTGCAGCTGAAAACCTCAGGGCAGGAGCAACCTGAATCTTTGGCCAAGCGGCAACGCCCCTTCGTGGGATTGATTTAGTAGGTTTGCCCTGGTCCTCCAGGGGGCTATGGAGTAAAAACAAATTCTGCGTTCTAAGTTTTTCAGGATCATGGACCCTGTCAGTGGCTTCTGCTAGAGTGTTTCTTGGCCCCCTAGTGCTGTTCCTGAAGACCTCAGACCATTGGTTACGTCAAATTGCATAGATAAGTGTCCATACTGAACAAATATGCATGTGTAAATTCTTACTCAAAGTCGATCTACATATGAGAACCTTTTTTTCTTTTTTTAACTGTGGGTTAATTATAAATCCTTGAAATCACTGCTATTTACCCCCACCAACTGCAGAAGTTCCCTTGCGATTCGCACTCTGATTGTAGAATTCTGACTCTTTCCAGTATTGAGAAAGGGCAGAAATAAGCACTGTAATATCCACACATTGATGTGTTTGTTGATATGCACATACTTTCCTGGTCATCCCCACTGTGGAACTGCCACTTCCCTCTCCTGAGAATATTAGGGTATATTGATACTTTGTTATTTGTGAGGAAATCATTTACATTAAAAGTTTAAGAATATAAAACATAAAGTTAGACTCCTAAATCAAACCATAAGTATGCTGACTTGACATATGTCAATGTCTTTGGGAATAGAACCTTCATTCCACACGATCAAAGATACTAGACATCCATTTGGGGTAAAATCACACAGAACATGTATACATTATTGAGAACCATGCCCGTTCTGAATTTTGTTATATTACATTGTGAATTTCAAACCAATGAGGCAGAGCAATGCTATATATAGCAAAAGGGTCTAGGAAAATACGGTATGCATAGCATAGTTACATAGATTTACATAGTTTCTAAGAAAATGCTATAGCCAATTGACACATCAATTATTCAGTATAATATATTTTGAAAAGATTCACAAGGGGGCTCATTGTTGAATAGTTACAGGATTTATTGTCCAGTTATTTTTTTGTGAATGGGTTACCACCAACTTGAAGTTGGGGTAACTGCGAATGTTTAGCGACCTCATTCCCAGTTGCCAAACATTCCTACATACCAGTGCGACTCGCAATTAGCAAGGGATGCCCTTAACACGCCCCTTCCTAATAGCGACTCACAAACATTATTTTGTGAGTCGTTAATAGCTAACAGGCTCGCAAATTAGGGTTGGTACATGCCAGAAAGCATTTTACCAGTCACAAATGGTCCTGATAGTCCGTTTGTGAGCTGTGAAATGCTACTACATCTGACCCCAAATACTTCCTGTGAATAACCACAATTGTATTTTAAAGCATAGGCAAGTTTTTAAGTATTTTCCTCGTAAACATTCATATACAATAATATAATACAATTATGTTGTTATTTGATCAAAACACTCTAGTCAAAGCAATAGTTGATGGTGTCAGGTGTTGTCACAAACAAGGATAATCTGATTTCCTATCATTGAAGGCTTTGTAGGCCGAAGGATATTTTAAACTAGATGCAGGGTGGTTAGGCAAGGGAGTGCAGATCTCTGGGGATGAATGATATGTGGTCAGTGATAAGACAGGTGGCAGTACGGAGGGGAGGCAATTAGCTTCAAGGCCATAAGATAGAGATAGGTTTGTGGGAGCAATGTTTTATATGACATAGTTAAGGCACCCAATATACAGGCTCGTGTTTCATAAACGCGGACTTAAAACCTATGACTTGTCTTTAAATATAGAGGGTGCCTTAAAGCAAAAATGTTGTCCATTTGAGAATACAAGGCATTTAATTGCTTTATCATATGTAGCTGAATTGGTCATAAAATATTAGAACGAAGGCAATATAGCTGAGATCACTAGTACAATTGCATTGTAAATGTGTGAAGAAAATCGAATTCGATAATACGGCCGTGTAGAAAATAATTCTTTTAATAATGAGTGGTTTCATTGTCTATATCAATAAAAAGAACTCTGTTCACTCTAGCTAACCTGTACTGTGCTACTTTCTACTATCAAGCAAAAAAAGTACCCATTGATGGGAGTGAATTAAAAGATTGAGAAAGGAGGAATACATGCTTGCAACCCCTGCTTCACCTATGTTCTTTAGAGGCTGGGAAGGTCCATAGCCTTGAGTAAACTTTCCTCCAAGATACATCTGGGATTCAGGTCCAGTCTCAGGATTCCTGGACCTCATTTTCCTTTTCCATTAACCGGATGAATGATATGTGGTCAGTGATAAGACAGGTGGCAGTATGGAGGGGAGGCAATTAGCTTCAAGGCCATAAGGTAGAGATAGGTTTGTGGGAGCAATGTTTTACATGACATAGTTAAGGCAGATGATCCCAATATACAGGCCTTTATTGGCAATGTGGAACTTGAATGGCAGGTGAAACTCTATGGAAAATCCAACTAATATTACACATATGCAGGTGTGCAACGCCCATACGGCTCAAAGGGCTTCAGCCCCCCAACCCCAGTTGTGTGCGTCAGCCTAGAATGAGACAACTTCCCGGACATACACACAGACAGTTCTTGACAGTTCTTGAGCTGCTGTGGGCTGACTGGTCTGGTATGGCATCTTATCGCAGCCGCACCAGAGTATTTCACAAATCTTTAGAAGACCATTTACATGATAATGAGCATTTGTTGTTTTTCCACCCATGCCTAGAGCCCCAGCATCTCAAATCTGCCTATTCCTTAAAGTTGTAAATTACTTTTGCTGCCACGATGTGAGAACGCATTTCCGGAAAAATAACTTTAGGCTTTGCTTTTTTGCAGTTTTATATAGCTCGAACGCCTCCCGAAGGTAATGAGACACTTTGCTTGAGCACCAGTTATATTATACAAGGACACATTCATTTTTGAAGGCACAGGGAGATAAGGTGATTTGGTCAGGATCACAAGATGTTGATCTGGCGCTGGGACTTGAAACTTGTTCACCAACTCAAAGCTAACCGCTCTGGCAGTTATGCCACATCCTTTCCTCTTTCAAATCAAAGCAATATATCACATATCAAGGCATATGAATAGTCTGAAAGTTTCTTGCAGGACCCACAGATTATTCATTTCCTCCACCCTCCATCCTTGATGGATGCCATAAAACAAATTATATCTGAGACCCCACTCGCTACTATGGATAACAAATATGCAGAGTTTCTCAAAGTGTTTGGCCTGCATTCAGAAAAACAACTCATCGTTCTCAATGCTCACCGTGCACTCACTGTGATCGCACTGTATTTCCAACTATCACCATGCACTCACGCCATTCACCCTCCTCTTACCCCTGTACCCACAGGAGCACTCCTCTCAGCCTGCCCTCACATGACACTCCGCTCACCTGTCACTCTCACCTTGCAGTCTCACCATTCACCCTGCACTCTCAGCAATCACACTGTACTTACACTGCTCACCAATACTGTATCATAGAAGAGTTGGAGATTGAGTATTACACTATGGCTATGTAAGTGGGGCCTTATCTGTTTTGGGAATCTCTTGAGCTATACCACACTTCACAAAGTATAGACAAATCTAAAATTTAGGAAAGACTTTAATATTTGTACTAGTTTTATTCTTAATTTGGAATTCGCAGAAGTGTCAAGAGCTTCTTATATAATTCTGTGATGCTCATACGTTTTCATATACAAGACTTCTTCCCTACACGTATGCTAAGTGTATTGTCTGCAGTTTTGGGTAAGCGTGTAAAATACTTGTTTTCTTCAAAGCTAAAATGCTTTTTCCTGTACACACTGGTGAAACTTGAGGGGGACCCCTTACAAGGTACATGAAGGGGCCTCCTCCAGAATCATTAATGAGCCCTCCAGGCAGAGTACTGTGCTGAAACGGCTTTGCTTCCATCCCTTGAGGCATGAGTGGTTCCTTTTCAATTCCAGCCATCTGCATGTTTTCATAGTGTTCCCTATTTTACCAGCATGGGAAACACCATGAAAACATTTTATGAATGCCTGAAAATGTCTGACTTTTGGATGCTCATGTGGTTTTGCATGGACATCTTTCAGTCTCTAGTTAATGATCCTCCCTTGTTGATCCCTTGGCCTAGAGGTATCAAACGTGGTTCCAGGAGGGAAAGATCTCATCCATATTTTCAAGACAACAACTGATTATATGCACAAGTTCCATCTATATTCATTGTATGTAAATGTATCTTTTTTTGATACCTTGAAAATATGACATGCAGATGCCCCTCATGAACTAAGTTAGACAAATCAAAAGTAGACTGGCCCACTAATTCTTAAGAACCCATTAATGGCCCAATCATAAGTCAAGTGGAGTGGAACCTTGGCAGAGATACTGCTCCACCAGGGCTCCACCAGAACACAATTGCTCCTGTATTCCTGCTCTTTGATTTACTGGGTCCAAGAATCAGTTCTAATGCGAGAATACTTGGCTAGTAAAATCAAGTGAGGATCAGGCAAGGGACCTGGGCATATGAGCAGTATAACCGCTATGTTACCCCATATTATGGCATGGAGAGAATGGAATGCTCACCTCTGCCTGCCCACAGCAACTGCTGCTCCCTGACGCTCTCCCCACTCTGCAACACACTTAGCATCTCCATTTGCATTTGCCGCCTGTTCTGGAGTGAATTTATCCCTGGAAAGGGGATCCTGCAACTGGAAAAGAATCTGGTAATTCAGGATTCTATAGCAGGACCGGAGGCTCAGATTATGCATCTCAAATCTTTACTACGCAAATATCAGCAAATGAAAAAACAGTAAAACATATGTAAAACACTACATGTCCCATGAAGCTTTGAACCACGACTCGATCATTAACCAATCTACAAGGTCCTTAGTATACAAAATAGCGAGGCACCATCTAACTGACTCTTTCTTGTTCTTTTGTTCATTATAAAGACAGAAATGGCTGTATGCTAAACTGTTTTATTGATTATTATGTTTTATCATACTAGCGGTGTAGTGCTCGATACGCTTGACTTTTCCTACTCCTTCAGCAGGTGTTATGCAGTTCTTTCTTAGGCATTCTGTGGTAGTTTATATATTTGTTGTGTTTAATATTGCCGTTTAGACTCGTTTCTGCGAGTGGATTGTGTCGTGTTCCTGTGCGCTCCTCGCGCTACCGGCTGGGTTTGGCCCCCCTCTGGGAGCGAGGTCGCGTACAGGAGCCCGATCTGGCTGCTCGCACATGCCTCTCGGGAGCCTGCACACATCAGTTAATGCATCTGCAGACTCCCACACGCACGCTAATTGATGCCTCTCCCTGGCCTGGATGACTAGAGGCACAGCAGCTTGGCAGTGTTGTGCCAGTACTGGTCTGAAGGGGGTGTGAAGTTCCTTTCTGGGCGTGGGGGAAAGACAGCTCTTTCTTTATGATGCCCTCACACACCCTGAGAGGTGTCATGCTTCCTCATAGGGCGTTTGTCCCTCGTGAGGCCGGCGCTACAATGCCTGATGGGCTCCCGGAACAGGAGATCTTTTGAAGAAGAAGCCGTTCAGTGAATGTGGGTTCGGGGGCTGGGTAGTGCACAAGGTAGTGAAATAAATAAAATAGGTCTAGAGAAGTCCTTACTAGATCAATTTTAATGTATTAGGATTAAACACTGTGCTTGTGCCCATGTGTTGAAATAATGTTGATCAAGGGCTATCTAAGTGTGGAGGGTCAACATGTTTTGTGCCCAGTCTGCCCCCAACGGGTCAAATGGAACTTCATCAGGACCAAAAAAGAAAAGTGTAAAAGTGCACCACCGTCTAGTATTCAAATTTAGTGACATAAATTACCAGATGCGGTAGAAATGCCCTAGTAGACTTGTACTGGGGGGTTCTGTAGACCTGTGGGAAAGGGGGGAAAAGAAGGGTAGGTACAACCAAGAACAATAATGAAAATGACGGGAGTCAAAGCAGATGGCAGGGATGTGGCAGTAAGGCTATGGAAAAAACAATAAAAATGTACTGGCACAAGTTTCACAAATACATGGTGGTAGGCTATAATACAAGCGTGGCCAGTACATCACCTTATGCGACTGGCAAGTGATAAATAGGTTCAAACAATCGCAAGGTTGCCTGAGCATTCAAACTTGAACGAGACCTAGTGAGCGTCTCCAGATTGCGTATCATGGTAATAGCGGTGAAAAATGCCGATCGTGCCTATTCAGGCGCAACCGTTAAAATGCTTTAAGCACTAGGTGATGGACGTGCCTAGTCAAATGAAACCATTATGGTCACTTTTGGATGCGATAATTTGAGGTCAGAAATAATTTGCAGAAGCGGGTTTATGTGATTAAGGCTTATCAAAGTTATCGCGGGAAAATTGTCAAATGATGCCAAACAATGGGACAAAGTGGAAAAAGTCATAAGTGGTAGAAAAGTGTGCAGTGTTAGCTGTATGTGATAAGAATCACCAGCATGGAACAATCATGGTAAACTTATATTAAAGAAAGCCCAAGTGGCATGGGCAGTAAAAACACATGGTGTGGCTTATACCATGTTTCTCGACCACATATGCAAGCACAAGGCTATCACAAACTCACCCCTAGTTACAACGTCTAAGGCCGATGGTGATGGATGGCCAGAGCACGTCATTGCTCCGTTTTGCTGAAAGGAACAAACAGTAGGTTCAAACATCGGTCACAGTGGCAGTAGCTTACCGGTCATGCGGGAGGTTCTAGTGCAGTGCATACTCACAGGCACAGACAGTCAACTAGCAATTGTCCTACCCTTGCTCCGGGCCCCGTGAGGACAACTTCCAGGTTTCAGGTATTTATAGCAGCAGCTAGAGTGTGTGAAAGTTCGGCGGCCATCTTGAAAGGGGGTTATTTTATTAAAAGGACAAATGCTTGTGTGTAAGACTAAGGAATGCAATATTAGTTGAAAGTTAGCACTAGGCAGGGGTGAACCAATGTTTGAAATGTGGTAACATCATGTGTAATGTGTAGTTACTGGCTGATAGACATGTGATAATCATGTATGGAGTATACGTGTTGGTATGGGCTGTCCTAAGGAAAACCTCATATGCTGGCTAATAGGTGTAGGATAACCATGTATGAGGTGGACATGATAATATGGGCTGCATGTGGGGAGTATATGCGTTGGTATGGGCTGCTGTAAGGGAACCTCATATGTAGGTTAATAGATGAATGATAACCATGTTCACTAGTGGTTCAGTTCTGCCCAGGGAATATCATGGCTGAGTCCCCTAATGTGTCCTCCCAATTTAAACACCCAACATTGTTCCTCTCTGAATAAAGCTTCCTTAGTGATGGTGGGAAAGTCTTCAAGGACCGCCCATTGTAGATCATTGGCGGTATGATTTTGTTCTACATTATGAGCACACATTTTTGTGTTAGTTTTTTTACACCGAAAATTACTCCTATGTTCGGTGATTCTGGTCTTCACAGTGCGAGTGGTCATCCCTATGTATTGGAGATGACATGGACACGTAATGAGGTAGATGCAGTTACGTGTGTTGCAATTTGTGTGCTTGTTTTGGGTCCACGTCCAATTGTTAGTTAGTGGGATGCTTTCAGTGGCTTGAGTAAAGGGACAAACTACATATTGGCCACAAGGATAGTGTCCAGTCACAGGGTGTAAATTCCATAGTGTGTTAGGGGCCGTGGATGTTTTTTTTTTGGTCTTGTGTTAATCAATAGGTCCTTAATGTTGGCTGTCCTCTTAAAGGTAAACTGTGGTTTGCTTAGTGTAAGGTCTCCTGTTTCCAAAATTCCTCAATGTTTGTTTATGATCCTTTTTAGCGTTAGACTCAGGGGTGTAGGTTGTGACACATGTGATGAGATCATTTTCAGGTTTGGTCTGTGTTTAGGGAGGCCTAATCTGTTGACATTGTGCGCTCGTTTTTGTGCAATAGCTATGATGTGTGGAGGATACTGTCTCCTAACCAGGTGAGTGGTTAGCTCAGATGCTTGTTTTTTGTAGTCCTCAATGTTGCTACAGTTCCTACGAATGCATAGGACTGGCCGTAGGGTAGAATCTCCCTCAGGGCCTATGGGTGGAATCTTTGGTACAAGAGGGGGAAGTGGCTATCAGTGTTTTTTTTGTATGTAATGGTTTCCAGCCTGTCGGGTTTCTTAATGATCATGACATCAATGAAAGGGAGTTCCTGTTCAGAGCAATTGGCTGCGAATTTGAGGAATTAATTAAGGTTATTGATCCATAGAAGGAAGCTTAGAATAAAGTCTTTGTGGCCCTTCCAGAATATTAAAATATCATCGATATAATGCTTCCATAGGGGAACGTTATCCAAGAAAGGGTTGGAATACGTGAGCACATACCGTGCCTCAAAGTCTGGCATGTAGAGGCATGCCAGACACGAGGCAAAGGTACTGCCAATGGAAGTGCCCTGTGTTTGATGGAATAATTGTTCTTCAAACTGAAAAAAGTTCTCAGTGAGTGCGATGTGGGCACATTCCATGACAATACTGATCAGAGTGGGTGAAGACCAGGGAATGGTATAGAGTGTTTCCTCCACTACCTCAAGTGTGTTCAGTTGTGGAATGTTGGTGTAGAGGGCCCTCCACTTCCAGTGTGAGTAGTACATCTGGTAGGGGGCTCTCTGTGTTGGTGTTTTCAATGAGTCTTAGGACATCCCTAGTGTCTTGAAGAAAGGTGGGTGTTCTCCGGACCAAGGGTTGAAAAAAATGGTCGCAGAACTTGTAAAGGGGTTCTAGGACCGACCCTATACCCGAGACAATGGGTCTCCCAGGTGGATTGACCCCTTTATGGATTTTGGGTGAGATGTAAAAGTAGGGTAGCCTGGGATTCTGATTGGTCAAAAACTCAGCCTCGCTCTTGGTGATCCACCCTTGTTTGAGAGCCGCTGTGACCATGGAGTTTATTTTGGTTTGGAGGCGGGGGTGGGATCTTGGTTGAGAGGAGTACAGTAGTTGTTGTTCTCCAGCTGGCGTAGACATTCCGTACGGTAGTCTACGGTTGCCATGATGACAATGGCACCCCCTTTGTCTGCTTCCTTTATAGTTATGGTGGTGTCATTTGATAGTGCTTTTATGGCTTCAGTTTCAGAATTCGTGGTGTTGGAAAACCTTACGTCAAATCATTTCTGTGTTAATTCTTTTAGAACCGCTTGCTCGAATATAAGAACTTCTGGCGGTACCATGCTGGTGTTGGGCATGAAAGTAGAAGGTTTCCGTAGGCCAGTGTCTGTAGACAGTGAGTCCGGTTGGTTGCCAAAGTATACTTTTCAGCATATCTTCCTGGATAGATTTTGCATTTCACAGTTGGTGCGAAAGTGATCCACTTTCGGGGTAGGGACAAACCCCAAGCCTTTCTTGAGGATATTAGTACTGGGCCTCAGATAAGATCAATTGAAACACTTTTGAGCATTTTACAACACCTTTTCCTGCAATTTCTTCCTAATTTCTGAGTGCACAGAAATGAAAAAAATGGGAAAACCCCAGGATTAAATTAGGCAGGTGGGGCTAACTGCCCTAGATTAGTCCTAAACAACAGGGGTTTGTGGTCCTTCTGTGGCCTCACTGTCCCAGCATTGGCTCCCATTTTACGCCCTGTCTCACTGCGGGTTTGGGTTATAAAATTAGCTTCCACGGGGGATTTTGAGTGGAATATAAGATGTATTCACCAAGATATCAGACTGTGAAGTCTATGAGGAGGAACAAGCTGCATATGGCCCTGCAGAGGATGACGATTACTATTATGACGAGAATATGGAGGCCTTCATTGACAAAACTTTGGACAAATCTTTGGATAAAAAGTTAGAAAAAATTTCCTCCGCTCTCCTGCCCATCTCCCTCCGCCTGGACCAGTTGGTAGGTGCCACCCCTAATACTCCATCTGGCAATCCTAACCCTACCCCTACTCTCCCGCCTTCTGATCCCCAAGGCCCTTCTTGGCACCATGTTATAATTTATTCCAAATTACACGTAGCCAAAGACCACGATTACAATGTGGACCCTCTGACCACTTCTCCTTTGCTTAACATCTCTGACCCCCCCGCAGACCGACACAGACACAGATAATGATTCATCCCAGGAATTGCGCTTTCGCAAACGCGCCAAGTAGCACAAGCACTCCCTCTCCCCCGTTAATCCATCCCCTTTCACGTTTGATCCTTTTGCATTGTCCACCTTCGCTCTTCCGATTGGGCACCTGCCCCAGTGGTGGCGTAATATATGCAGACAAACCTGTGCAAGAGCTTCTATAAAGGGGTTTGAATCCATTTGAGATCAGAGTGCTCTCGAGCAGACCTCCCAAAATAAACTGCCTTGACCCCTGAAATAGACACATCCATTCAGACTTTTCTTAAGAAATACAAAAAAGACCCAAAGGAGGGTATAGAAAGGGCTTTAAGGGCTTGTTAGGACAAACTACTTGATGTCTCTGGCCCACTAGCAAAGATTTTGGAATTAGCATTGCAGGCGCAAGAGACGGGTGCAGCTATCCACCCGGAGGTCCTAGCTGGATGGACACAGAGGCGATCTGTCTCCTCTGTATTGCAAACTGTGCCCTTTCTTTGGAGAAATACAAGTCGGTCCTCCTAAGAATTGACCCGCAACTTGTGGAATTGGCCTCTGCCAAAACAGGTCTTCTGGCGGAGGGCCAGCTTTTTGGTGAAAGTTTTGTGAAGACATTGCAGTTTGTTAACACCTTCACATTCTTGGACAAATCACAATTCTCCCTCAAGAGAGTATTTCATCCCTGATTCTGGTAGGGCCGGTCATTGCAGAGGATGCTCGACCGGCCGATACAGTCAACAAAGTCCTCAACGTTGCTTCGCCGCTAGACCCAGGGGTTATACACAAGAGCCAGATCAGGCTAGATTCTATCTCACTAGATCCCAGGGTTTCTGAGGTTGATACAACAGATGGATCAACCATGGTTATAGGAACAATGATGCCTAATCCTCAGGTAACAATAACGTTTCTACCTTCTATTCCTCTGGTAGGTGGAATTATGCACTTTGTGTACAACTGGGCAAAGATCGCCTCAGATGCGTGGATCATGAACACTGTTCATGGGGTATCAAATAGAGGTAATCTGTGTTCCCAGTCAACAAGCTTCTCCTGTTCCTCTCCATTTTTCCCTACAAGAACAGTCTTTTATAGACTCAGAACTACCAGAACTTTTTACAAAGCTGGCTATTGCTGCGGGACCCTTCATTCCAGAAGGCTTTTGCACCAACGTCTTCTTGGTACAAAAAAAAGGAGGAGGACAGAGATTAGTGTTAAATCTTAGAGGGTTCAATCATTTAGTTGTCTACAGGCATTTCAAGATGGAAGGGATACATCTTTTAAGAGACCAGTTATTAGAAAAGTATTGGATGGTTCATTTCGACCTAAAAGATGCTTATCTAACAGTGCCAATTTGTCCCTCACACCAGAAATATCTCCAATTTCAATGGAAGGGTCAGTGGTTTTGATACCAATCTCTCCCCTTCAGCCTCTCATCAGCCCCTTGGGTTTTCACCAAACTGTTGAAGCCAGTAGACACTCGTCTACGAGAAATGGGAGTTTGCATGATCGTTTATCTCGACGACATGCTTCTGTTAGCTCAAGATCAGTTACGATGGACGTTCTCTCTACTGCACGAGCTGGGTTTTTTAATCAACCTCAAGAAAACCATGACAACACCGTCCCAACAGGTGGACTTCTTAGGTTTTCAAATAGACTCTCTGGAAGCTCAGTTGCTCCTTCCTGCAACCACGATCAAACCCATCAAAAGGGAAATACGAACGACTCTGTCGAGACAGATGGTTTCTTTGAAGTCCCTGGCAAGGATTGTGGGTCTTCTGGTTTCCTCAATCCAGGCAATTTTTTGCAGACCTCTCCATTACAGAGCGTTACAACGTCTCAAGATTTATTATCTTCAACAAAAGTTCAGTTACGATCACTTGATTGCTCTGTCACATGACGCTCAAGAACAACTGCAATGGTGGTTAACACATATAGATGCCTGGAATGGCAAGGCCATTTTTGGAGCATCTCCTGATGTAGTTATCAAATCGGATGCCAGTCGATGGGGCTGGAGAGCAAGATGCAGAGACTTTGCTACAAGTGGCGGGTGGTCAGCTGAAGAATTAAAGTTACACATCAATTGTGTAGAGTTGTGTCAGATGGCGGAGAAGGAGACAGGGACAGGACATCGGAAGAAATAGAAGTTATGGTGCTTTTTATTGTGGCCTTTTAAAACATAAGGAAACAAAAACAGTTCTGGTTCCGTTTATAGAGTCTTTCACTCTCTTGCTCCAGAGAATGGCACTTCTGTTGGCAGAGACTTCTTTTCCTCGATATTTTTAATGGGATCTCCCCAAGTGGTTTCGGTTGGAGGAAGAAGAAAAAAAACACACAAAAAAGAGATCTGGTAAGGAAGGTGTTTTCTATTGCCTGGGCCACAGATTAGGGAAGGGAGTGAGGGAGTAAGCACCCGAACCACCACCGTGAGTTTTCTTGTGCCCTATGTACAAGAGTTAGCTGGGCGGGGCCTCCCTCTTCCCGACTGTCCCCCTTTCCCAAACAGCCCGTACCTTTTGAAGTCACGACCCGCCGGGCCGTGGCTGGACTGCAGGTGTTGCCGGAGAGGGTCCGGCTCCCTCTTTTCTTCGCTCTTTAAAGCCGCCTCGCTCTTCAAAGTCACCTCATCAACCGGTTAAACGGTCACGTCTGTGGAGATAGCTGCTCCGAATCCTGGCGTCACCACGAAGGTTTCCTCCCTTCGTCTTCCACGCCGTCGACTCCTCCGTTCTTCGGATCCGCGGTGAGACGCCGCCGTCATCCCTGTCGGCGTCTTTTATGGGGTTGGAATCAGCTGACCAGGTCACATGATCGACGTCAGCGGAACTGCCGATTTAAAGGGCCATTGTTCCTCTAAAACTGCGGGAGGCTGAAAGTACAAAAAGGGACACGGTGACAAGTAATGGGGCATGGGGTCGGACAAAGAGGCAGACAAGGAGGGGTCCGTTGGTAGCTCGTCGTCACAAGTTGTTAGCCAGCTCATTTGCCATCAGGTCGATCTTCCTACTGAAGAGCAACTGTTGCATCCTTCTAAGGATGGACAATGTGTCAGCGGTGAGATATATAAACATACCTAGGAGGGATGAGATCCCGTCTGTTGGCCAACATCGCCCGAGAATTGTGGCACTTCTGCCTGGCACAGAAGATCAGGATAGTTGTTGAATTTATTCCCGGCAAGAGCAATCAGTTAGCAGATTGGAACTCCAGGTTTCTGAGGGACTTAAGTGACTAGAAGCTCCATCCTACTGTGTTTCAAGAGATCATGACTATTGGAGGCCCATGTCAGATAGATATTTTTGCCTCTCGCCTCACCACCCAACTTCCCCACTTCTACGGCTGCAGACCGGACCCGTTGGCATTGGGAACTGATGCGTTTCTTCATTACAGGGGTTCTCAGAAGAATTACGCCTTTCCCCCCTTCACATTAATCCCAAGAGTAGAGGCTCAGGTCCGGCCGCAGTCAGCCTCATTGGTATTAGTCAGACCATTATGGAAGACACAATCATGGTTTCAATCTCTACTGGTGTTGTCAGTGTATCTGCCATTTCAACTGCCCGTTTTTCCGCTGCTGCTCCAGGACCCAGTGGGCTCCCTGCATCCTCTGGTCCTTCAGAATCAGCTAACTCTCATGGTTTGGAAGCTCTCAGGAGACATGAATGAATTGAGGGCCTTTCATCGGCGGCTGACAAGTTAATTTATACAACAGTCTTGGGCTGCATCCACCCGTAAGAGATATCCTGCAGCATGGAAGCGCTGGATGGGTTGGTGCCTTTAGAAACAGGTGGACCCTGTGGGATCTGATTTGAAGGAAAATTAGAATTTTTTGTCCGAATGTGCAGATTCGGATCTTTGTTATAGAACAGTGAAAAACTTCAGGTCGGCTTTATCAGCTGGACACAATCACATTGATGGGAAACCAGTGGGGATCCATCCAATGGTGTGTAAGTTAATGAAAGGTATCAGGTTTGCTCGTCCACCGAGACCCAAATACACTACATTATGGGATGTGGCTAATGATCTCTCATTATTAGAATCCTGGCCTGAAAATAAAGATTCATCACTGAAACATTATCAGCAAAACTCACTATGTTGCTATGTCTTATTTCCTGTCGTAGAGTTTCCGATGTGCATGTCTTAGATCTTGCAGGAAGGATTTTCTCTCACCAGGGTGTATCATTTATTATCTCTAGAGAACAAAAGCGATGTCTCCTCATAATGATAAGTTATGTTGCTTGAAATTTTTAAAAGTCTATGAAGAACCTACTTTATCTCACATATCCGATCCTTTAGGCCCATTACTTTTGTCAATCCAGAAACCCTTTCGCATAATATCGGTGGCCACTTTGGTGCAGTGGGTCAGATGGGTGATGGCTGAAGCAGGTATAGATTTTTCTGTGTATGGGGACCATTCAGCGAGGGGTGCTATGGCCTCTATCATGAGATCCAGATTAGAAGATATTTTGAAGGCAGCGGATTGGTGATCCGACTCAATGCTTAAAGTATTTTAATATAAACCCATTGCACATGTTTCTTCTGTTGTTGTTGGTCAGCTTTGAAGGAGCATAATCTGAGCCTCCGGTCCTGCCATTGAATACAAAATCTTCCAACATTCGCAACAAGAATTTTAGATTCTATTAAGGACACAGAGGCGAGGATTGCCCACCAGTTGGGACAGGTAAGAATGGTTTACAACTGTCACATGATGCATAAGACATGTTTTGTCTCCCCCCCCTTTAAGTACCAAACTTTTGGTTCTGTGGATTTTCAAACTTGTTTCTGATTTCAGGAACAGATTCCAAACAGAGCTAAACCTTTTAATGTTTTTTGGCAACAAAGTGTTTGCTGTTGGTGGATAAGTTGTCTCATCGGGGACCTGTTATTGGACTTGCTCTCCGTTGAGAGCCAGATCAAGTATCCTGTTTTGATTATTTTGAGGAAAAAGACTGCTTGTTGCCAAGAAAGAGGCAGTAAGATGGTGCATCACTGTTTTGTATACTAAGGACCTTGTGAATTGGTTAATGAAGGAGGCGTGGTTCAAAGCCTCATGGTACATGTAGTGCTTTACATATGTTTTACTGTTTTTTCATTGGCTGATATTTGAGTATTAAAGATTTGTGAAGTATAAACCTCACCTCCCTGTCCTTAATAGAATCTAAAATTCTTGTCACAAATGCTGAAAAATGTTGTATTCACATGCTGTTCCCCTATTCTGGGGGGAAAAACATGCAATTACAAAGCGGAAGGGTGCAATTATAGCCCAGAATAGGGGATTTTGGACCTGTTAAATTTGGCACCCTTGTACCATCCAATTCATAATGGGGCATAAGGAGACAGACACCACCTCTCAAGGAAGTGGATTCTCACACATAAATCTTGATTTTGTGAAATTGAATGCTCCTTTTTGTGTAGAAATCTTGTTTTTAATGCCTTAGGTCTGAAACATGAATAATACACTTTTAGTTTCAGGGTGCGCTTTACATGCTTCTGAACAGCCAATCATTGGAATCTCTCAAGAAACTCTCTGTTAAAAGGTGAGCCATGTAAGTGGCTGTGCAGTTTCTGCTGCCTTCATTTGGACCTCGCAAGCAATTCTAAACAGAACAGAGCAAGAAGGTTTATACATATGAAAAATAGAAGACCCATGGGCAATGATGCTTAAAGCTGCAGTATTTTGAGAATCATATTTACATCGTTATTTCTGCTGTGATATATTCTATGTTTCTTCTGTTGTTTGTTACTTTTACTGGTAAATTATTAAAATTTGACAGTAAAAACGATGATAGAGGGGATACAAGCTGCACATTTTAGCTCACCAATTTGTGTGAGCCAAACGAGTAAAAAATAATTGTTGTAATACTTTTTTTTCAGTTATGGCTTTTGGTCACATAAATTGCCGGCAGTACAATTTGTAGTAGTGCTAGTAAATGTTCTTTTCTATTTTTGATGATGAAAGAATGACCGAATCTCTGCAGCATCCGAGACTAAAAGGTTGTGATTTGAAGCTCACCCTTAAGATACTAATGGGAATATAAAGACCCTTAGGGTTGGAGCATAACTCATAAAAACAATATCAATGGAATTGACTTCATTTGATAATCTCTCTAAAACAAGATTCCATTTTCTCTTCCAATTATTTTCATGAAATATAAAAATAATTGCCACATTGTTAAGCACAGTGCAGTGTCATGTCATTGAACCTGGGTAGGCTGATGGCTATTGGCCCCGATCTGCTTCAGAGAAGAGCAGAGAGCTTTGCATCTGTCTCCGGATGTAACGTAAACTAGTGTCAGTGAAATAATCACTTTAAACAAAAAGTTACAGTTGAAGTATTGTGTCTGAAACCTCAATTTCCTATATGATATTCTTAAAGAGTATACTGTGCAAGTTCACTAGTCACAGTCCCTGTATTCAGCTCCAGCACTACTACACATAGAAACCCACAGTGGCCTCAATAATAACATGATGAATATGTTATGACTAAAGTCCTATGTTTGGAACCTACTATACCATTCAATAAAAAGCTTTAGAAGAAAAAAAAGAAAATTCAATTATGTCAAAAAATAAAAGAAAAAACAAAAATACTACTTTTGCATCATGTCATATTCAGTAGTCATCATTATCAACAACCAGTACCTGCATTTCACTGCCATTTTTCTTTTAGTCTGGATGATCTACATATTCAAATTTCCAATTGTTTATCAAAGCAGTGGCCGATTTAGATGAGGATGGTAAGTGCATGACTGACACCCCGATGTGTTCATGATTTTACGTCAATCAGGAGCCGCAGTATTATCCTTGGACATAGAGTCCAAGAAAAACATGAAATAGTAATACATTCAGAAGGGCAGGTGCAAGTACGGCAAGAGCAGTTGTTGCATGTCTTGCCCCAATTATTTGTGTTCCATTACCACCAGTCTTTAATTGGTAATAATGTTGTGAAGAACACAATAATTGTTAATAGTAGAAATGTCTGAGGATTATTTTATTGCACTTTTCTTCTCTATACTGACCTCTAAATGAGACTGTGAAAGCCAATTCTCTTCGCGTGCTTGTTAAAAAAAATATATTGCATACTCACTCACTCTCCCACCCACTCTATGAAATCTTTGATTTGAGATTTATGTTATAGCCCATTCCTACCCATCAAAAACGTCAGAAAAGATCATCTATGACCCTAAATGCCTGTCTATTACCACATGTCAACAGCAGAATGTGCAAGGAGAGAGGATGTATGGTTTGATGCAATGCATTGTATGCATCCTTACTTATGAATAAATGCAGCATAAAGTTGTCATCTGTTTTGCATACCGCTTTAATTCACGACATGCAAAGCTGATAAAAAATGCAGAGGTTCTGTGTGAGTAAACGAAAGTAGACAAGCATTTGCAATGCAATAGGCCTTCAATTTACGAGAGTTTGAGCTATTGGCAGTGTAAATGACAAACAGCCAGATGCATCAACAGATAGAATTGGGATTCCTAAATAGCGATTTTTAAGGAATCGCTATTTAGGAATCGCAAAAGCCTATGCATGTAGGAATCGCTATACAATTAGCGATTCCTACACTTTCCTTAATTGCGACTCGCTAATTGCGAGTCGCAATTAATGAATACCCCCCAATTCATTCCTATGGGCCTAGAGGCCCATAGGAATGAATGGGAAGACAATCTCAATTTGCTAATCGCAATTAGCGAATCGCAAATTGAGATTGCGATTTCAAGGGTGCAGGGGTGTCCAAAGGACACCCTGCTGCACCCCTGAAATGATGTGTGCACATATGTTGCGCACACACATGCCCTCAGGGCATGTGTGTGCACAACATGAAACTTTGAAAAATGCACTTAAGTGCATTTTTCAAAGTTTTTGCAAATTAACATGAAGTTGTACTTCATGGTAATTTGCATGCCCTAATAGAGAATTCGCAATTTTTTTCATTTTCATGCATTGCAATTAAGGAATCTCAATTTGAGATTCCTTAAATGCAAAGAATCGCAATTTAGCGAATTCTTAATTAGCGATTTTTGCATTTGGGATGATGCATGCCAAATGCAAAAATACCGGTCGCAAAGGTTGCGACCGGTTTTTAGGTTGATGCATCTGGCTGAAAGCCTTTTATTTATGTGCTATTTTTAAAACAGATAAATAAAAGGCATTCTTTTTTTTAATGTTTTGGAACAGTTTTTTTTATTTTTATATTTTATTTTGCTTTCCCAAATACAATACAGAACATTGCATAATGTCAAATGTATGGCATCAGTACAGTTAACAGATCAATTAGTATCCCAGTATTGAAATTACATTGTGGCAGAACATGATATCCAATATAACCAGAGTTACAGACATGGCAAAACAGGCATCAGCTGGTAGGGCGAGGGTGAGCAAGGTAGCATTATAAACACAATATGGACATTATACATTAGTATTTGACAGCAGATATGTTGTGAATGGCCCCCAAATGTCACGAGGCTTGGAAGCAGATGGTACCTCCTCCGCATAGCATGTGAGCTGGTCTCTGCAGTACGTCAAGTTCTGTAGCCACAGTTTGGTTTAGGTGCTAGTCGACTCTCCCAGCAGACAGAGATCCTGCGTTTGGCGATTAGCAATGCTATAGATATAAATTTTGCATTAGACGCCTTTTCCTTTGCCCCAGTACCCAGTAGACACAGTTTTGGATGACATTCAAGAGTGTCTTCAATCATCAGGCTAATTATTCTTACAACTGAGCTCCAATAGGCAAGTATTTTAGGACAATCCCAAGCCAGATGATAAAACCCAGCTCAAGGTGCACCACAGCGTTTACAAGCATCGGATTGTCGAGCCCAAATTTAAACAGCTTAGCTGGTGTATAATACAACTGATGCAAATATTTAAAATACACCAAATGGAGGTTGCCATTTGCCGTCAGCTGGCCCATCAGGCGGCAGCTACAGAAACACTTTTCTTCCGAGAGTGGCTCCGGTAGCAGCGCATTCCAGTTATCTAGTGCAGTCGCCCCCATAGATGTCACGTCACTTTGGGGTGCCCTATAGAGTTTTGTAATTAGCTTGATTCTGGATGCAGCAGTGTATAGGAGTTGCAGCGCCTCAAGAGTCGGTGGTTCCGAAGGAAAATGTGGATGAAGTGTACGCATGGCAGAGCGCAGCCTGGTGTATACAAAGATTTGCCTGGCGGAGGCCTCACCCCGAGGGGCCAGGTCTGCTGAGGTTATGAACTGGCCCCAAGGGAAGACATCCGCCATGATGGAGAGTCCCATTTCTGCAAGTGTCCTCAATGTACCCGCCTCCTGGGTTACCGATATATCTGAATGGTGGAGTAGTGGCATGTTTGGAGCATACAGCGGTAGTTTGTGCGCTCATTGACCTAGCTCTCGCCAAGCATTGGATGTAATTTGAATCGTATCAAACTCCCCTTTCTCGTACACCGTGTGCGAGTTTACTATCAAGGCCTTAAGGGGTATATGATGCACAGCACCCGCTTCCACCGCCACATGTGGGATGTATGCCGGGTCATGTTGCCAGTAATAGGCATACTGTGCTTGCGCACAGAGATAGTAAAGGTGGAGGTCTGGTTCCGCAAACCCTCCCTACTCACAAGGTAAGGTGAGTGTTTCCCACTTAAGCCGAGATTTCGTCCCACCCCAAGCTAGTTTGATCAGGAGTGAGCGAAGAGTGTCAAAATAGTGTCTTGTAAGACGTACCGTGATATTTATAAAGGATATAAAAATTGTGGGAGTACTACCATTTTCAATAAGGCTATGCGGTCAGCAAAGGATAGTGGCAATTTAATCCAACGATTCACCTGTTCCTCCAATCGTGTGACCGCGGTGCCAAAGTTAACCTGTATGACTGTTTGCTGATCCCTATGCAGCCAGATGCCTAGGTATTTGACAGCGTCTGAAAACCACGTTAATGGGTATTCCCTGTCAAATGGGCGAGTACTATCAGTGAGACTTAGTATAGTGGATTTGGACCAGTTGATTCCTAGGCCTGAGAACCATTTAAACCAAATGTATTCCCGGCTGAGTTGGGCCAGAAATTGCACCGGCTCTCAAACATACAGCACCATGTCATCTGCATACATGGAAACTGCAAGGGGACGCTGAAACAAATAGCAAGGCCGACGCAGCATTCCGCTGCCTTAGTATACAAACTCACGGCTCCAACACCAGCGCAAATAGCAGTGGTGATAATGGGCAGCCCTGCCGAGTGCCACGGTGGATGGAAAACTTTTCCGAGAGTTTTCCGTTAATTCTAACTCTAGCTTCTGGCCTATTGTACAACAATCTAATCCAGTTTGTAAATACAAACGGGGCCCCCTTTTCGTGGAGGACTGCAGTCATATAGGACCAAGATTTTGAGTCGAACGCTTTAGCAGTGCCGAGCAACACTGCTACCGCTTGGAGTGTGGGCTTCAATACATGCATTACCGCAAAAATGGTGTGCAAGTTATGGGATGTGGAGCGAGTCGGAATAAATCCCGACTGGTCTGGGAGTATCATAACCAGAAGGAGGAGCTGAATCCTCGTGGCCAAAACTTTCGCCAGAATTTTAACATCAGTGTTTATAATAGACAGCGGGCGATACGAGTCGCATTTATCAGGTGGTTTATCAGGTTTCAAAAGGGCAACCATTAGCACCTCCCGCAGGGTTGGCGGCAAACACTGGGCATCATACGCCTCCTCATAGAGTTGAAGCAGACACGGCGCTAATTGTTCAATGTACTCTTTATAGAATTAGTCCGGCAGCCCATCAGTGCCTGCAGCGTTCCCGTTAGGCAGAGTGGAAATAGCATCCTGTATCTCCCCCAGTGTGAGTCGGTACATTAGAAATTCTTGTTGCCCCCGCGATAGCCACACCAAGGCAATATTGTCAAGATATTGTTCCAAATCAGCAGTGCTAGCTGTGGGTCGGTGGGAATACATCTTAGTGTAATAATCAAAGAACGCCTGCAAAATATTATCAGTGTCGTAATATGTGTCATCATTACCCTGATTGCCTGAACCACCTGCGCCCTAGGGTGTGGGTCTAGGATACGGGCAGCAAGTGTCCTCCCCGGCCGGCCACCCTCCCCATAGTATCGTGCCTTATTCCATCTAGAGCGATGCTTAATCTCTTGCTCAGCTGTTTCATTATATGCTAGAATTTTGTCCTTTTTATGCGCTAATATAGTTGGGTTAGGCCGGACGCTATATTGGTGTTCCAGGTCATCTAGCTCCTGCTCTAGCGACGCCATGGTGCAACGGAGAGATTTCAAGACCCCAGCCTGGAGGCCTATACATTTCCCCCGAATAGTCACTTTAAAGGCTTCCCAAGTGTTTTCATAGTTTTAACCAAACCTGCATTAAACGAGAGGTAATCTGTTGTAGCCTCAAGGATACCCTCAGTAAATACTGGGTCCAGTAGGGAAGAGGACTGAAAGCGCAACTGGAAGGGAGGCGGGATATGGTAGGGAAGAGCCAAGTCCAAAGCTACTGGGGAGTGATCGGACAAAGTCCTAGGTAAGTGCCTTATCTGCGTAACCCAATTACAAACATTTGCCGTCCCCAGCCAAAAATCAATACGTGACTAAGACTGCCTCGCATATGAATGACATGTCCCCTCCATGGTTTGTGGGTGTCGCTGTCTCCAGACATCAACGAGTCCCAGCGATTTCATTCCCTCAAGCACCACACAGGTTGCCTTTCGGGGGAGTAATCTACTGACGTTCTCCTGTCCATATTGGGATCGAGTACCACCTTAAAGTCACCGCCACAAATAAGTGTCTCGGGGGAGATGTTATACAGTTTACTCCACAGAGTATCAAAAAAGGCGGGATCATCCGTGTCTGGACCATACACATTTACAATAGTCAAAGGTGTTTTTCATAGCTTATCCTGAACTATTATGTACCTGCCCTCAGTGTCTGCATCAACATGGATGGGAGCAAAGGGAAAAAGAAATTTCACCAAGATCATAACCCCGCCGAGCGTACGACGAATAATATGCAGCTAGCTTCACCCGGGCCCATCTTGTGGCAACACGCAAGACTGACTTCTGCGTAAGATGTGTCTACTGCAGCAGGGCGACCTGCACATGATGCCTGTCCAGATAGGCTAGCACTTGCTGCACCTTTTTGGCATTATTAAGCCCCCTGACATTCCAACTCACCCAGGTGAGATTAGATCGGTTTATATCCACCATGACCATAAAATCCGAGACATAGAAACTGCAACACAATGAAATCTACAGGTAATAGACATCTCAATACTCAAAAATGGATCCTGCACAGTGCCAGTATACTGAACCAGAGTTCCCCAACCACCCCACCCTCCCACAGCGGCCAATGAACCTCGCCACAAATAGATCCCTGTATATACAGAACAGAAACAGAACAGTTGAATTATCACAATGCATAGCATAATAGGATCAAAGAAATGCAGTACACCAATAAGGGCGCCCTTGTGGCACCAACATAGAACCAAAACTTTGCGGGGAATTCCCATTTCGTGGGTCGCTAGGAGCCCTTGGCCTCCGACGCGTGTGGGATGGGTCGACCTAGGAGGAAATTGGCTAACCAACTCAGGACCATACAACAAGTATGAAGTATTAACATTAACTACCTGACGTTAACATTGGGTATGAAGTACAATTCTGAACAGGTGGCTGTGCCAACACACTTTAACTGCAATCTCATATCATGGCACATATAGAGCTGAAGTGTCAGACGGTACAGTGCTAGCATTAATCCTATCAGCTAAAGAGCGAACTACATATAAAAGGCCATTCAAGAAAATAGGCAATATAACATTGATGATCAAAGGTATGCTAATCTCACGTGCTCATCCGTTCGAGTCAGAATGTCCACTCTTCTCGCGTAGTGTTGCAGCTCCTCCTTTGGCGTCATGAAGATACGTGCCTTCCCATCATGTTCTATGCGCAGACGGGCCGGATAGAGCATAGCATAGGGAATTTGAAGAGACTGTAGTTTCTTCTTCACAGAGTGAAACTCTCGACGAGCCTGCTGTATTTTCATCCCTTGATAGTCGAGCCTCCCCTTCTCCCTAGCCAGACGGAGAGCTGCATCCCTGTCCCAATAATTGAGGAGTCTGGCAATTATTGGACGTCGTGGGGCTCCTGGAATGGGCTGTGGAGCCAGGGATCGATGAGCCCGCTCGACGATAAACACTTTGGAAAAGTGTTCAGCTCCCAGCAGTGTCGTGAGCAGTGTTTCAATATATGCCTCCATGGGCCCCGTGTTGGTAGTTTTGGAAGCCCCAGTAATACGAAGGTTATTCCTGCAAGAACGAGCTTCTATGTCCTTGTTTTTGGCCTTAATAACTTCTTATAGTTTCTCCATGGTAGCACACGAAGTCCCCACCACCTCCATTCGATCCTCCGTGGCTGAGATGCGTGTCTCCTCCTCTGCAATCTGTGTGCGGTGTTTTTCCAGTTTCGATGCCATGCTGTCCATGCAGAAGCTGAGACCATCAATCTTGGCATCAATAGTTTGTAGACTTTGCTGCACACTGAGCATCATGTGCTCCAGCTTTGTGGTTGGAGCATTCTCCGGGTCCTGTTCGGAGTCAGAGACAGCGGGGGTGGAGGCTTTAGTATGATTTTTAGCCTCAAATTGAAGCGTACTCTGCTGCTTGTCTGTGCGCCCCATAGCAATACTGGGACAGTCACATTGGGGGTTCGTGGAACTGTAGTAAACCAGCAGACAGCGTCCGTGACCAGACTGCGTGTCAAATAAGATGCCCAGCAGAGTTCTCACGCCCAAATGATCAGTTCCCCCCAGGGGGGTAGTAAATAGGGGATGCACAGACATTGTTGCACATGCTGCAATGAAAAGCACAAGAAGGAGTGTGAGGCGTTATCTGGTATATTGTAGGGAATACCTGCCAGAATCTGGGGCACTGAGAAAGTTAAAATGGCGGTCAGTCAGGTTATCAGGCGAGGTACCGGTCGGGGGGGGGGCAATGCTTCCTGCCGTGGCCCAATACGTATGCCCTCTGCCCCGTCTCCTTGCAAGTATCGTCAGGCCTAGGAGCTTATCAGATCCCACTCCAGCGCTCCACAGTACATATGCGCCACAAGGTTCCCAGCAGCCAGAGAGCACCTGATGGTAGCAGCGGGACAGCCACCGAGTTCAGCCGCGGCCGAGTGCTCCGATCCCAGGATGCACCACTGCCTGTTCCGGCTGATCAAGGCCTCGTCACTGATCACCAAGGGCCCCCGCGGAAAGACCCAACCACGGGCCCCAGCTCAGCGCACCCAGACACGGGCCGTTCAGTGAGGGAGAGAGCCTCAACCGGGGCCCTGCCCCACTGCAGCGCCACAGCCCCAAAGAGGCCGGCCCGCAATAGCAAACAAGCACCTCGCCGCCACACAAGAGACCTGCTCAACAATGTCTCCGGCCACGTATCAGCAGAGAGCAGTATCCGGCCTCCTGCATCCAGAGAAGGTAGTTCACAGCTCCGGGAGGCAGTAGGTGGATGCCGAGACCGCCACAGACAGTGCAGCGCAGCAGTTCAGTCGTAGCGAAGGGGTACCAGCAGCAGCCGTTAGCAAACACTCACCAACAAACAGCAGTCGGGAGGAAGACCAGTAGTATACGGCTCACAGCCATCTAGCCAGAGGAAGGGCAGCCCATAGCACAGGGAATCAGCAGACTGCCGACCCAGAAACAGTCATTTTACCCGCAGCACGGCTCAGCAGCTCAAAGTCAGGTTTCAGGTGCGAGAGGCAGCCGATCTGAAGAATTGCCACAGCATAGTACTCCTCAATAACGCTGAAGCAGGCAGTCATCGTTTTTGGCCATGGATGGCGCCATAATTAGCGGATTTCTGACAGAATAGTAGCTCGACCAGCAGAGCTACACTAGGTGCAGCCATCTTGCTCCGGGCTCGCTCAAGGCATTCTTATTTACAATGCGAATAGCTCAAACTCTCGCAAAATCAAGACATTTAGCATTGCAAATGCGTTCGGCGCCCGTGCTATAAGATTTTTTTTTAAGCAGTTGGAGAGATAGGACAGAGCATGGACAAAGCGATTTAAGAAAATAGTGCTTGGAGGCTATAATTAAAGCCTACCATGTAACAATAAACGTAACAGGGGTGTCCTTGTGGGAGGTTACAAAATAAGACAAAGCGGTACTAAGGAGGGACTACTAAGCCTATTGACCAATGAAAAGCCACAGTTCACAGTGCACAATGACACAAGCCAATGAGAAATATGGATGGAGAGTGGGTGGAGCTTCAGGTACACACTTGAATATAGCATGCCTCCCAGAGCAGCGCATGCGCTGCCCAGGCTCGACCTAAAACGAGGGGCTGCCTCTCTGCTATGTTCACAAGGGCCTTGATACTATTGAACATTCATATCAGTTATTACAGGACGAATTGTCTCAGAAAACATTTGATGAAAAACACTATTACCGAATGAATGGTATGCAATGTCTCGACAGCTAAAAGATGAAAGGCTGTCCAGCTTCAACTGCAACTTGTGACACACAGATACAACAGCTCACTAATCTATCACATTAAAGCAGGGCGGAATCTCCCTTGGATGTAACGAACGAGGATGGGGGTGGGGGAGACCAGCCCTTCAAAAATCCAAGCTGGACTCACATCACCACCTCTCATCTTACCAAGGCCAGTAAAAATTGTACCGGTGTCGATAGGTAATAACTAATGTTACTATTCAAAGTTCTTTGCAGCCCACGCCATGGAATTATGTGCTATAAAATGAAAGGCAATAAATGACTAATCAGACACTTGGATTGGAGCGAGTGACTTGCAGATAATATACAATTTACAGCAGAAAGTGCATGACCTCTCAACCCCCCATCCCCTCCCCTCTTCCAAACTAAAGTTCGAACAGGATGTAGGTCAGCAAAATAAGGATGCACAGGGTGGCAGGCTGCCCAGGTTAAGCCAGGACGAATAAACAATGTTGTGACTTTACTTTGAGTCATAAATCGTTTAATTAAAAATGTGAGAGCGGTAATAATTGAGCACCAAAGCTTTAATAACACGCAGGTAGTCTAAGAATCTTCATTTTCACAGAGCATGAAAGAAAAAGAAGAGATCTGTGCTCAGATACATGGACAAGAGGTAGCCTGAAACGCCCTGGCCCACACAGACTGCACCCATTCCTGGGAGCTGCGCCCCAGCGACAACCTGCTCCGATTCCAGCCCCGTCTTTGCACTCTGGCAAAGATCCTAAGTGGTGCAAATGCTTAATGTTCACTTTCTGGGGTACAGGGGTCTAAAACAACTTGGGGACCAATTTACAAAGGCATTTTCGTTGGTAACCATACTTTTACAGCCCACAATTACTGAGTTTTTGGCATCCAGTTTTCAACAAAAGACTACGTAGCAGGCATAAATGCTTTTAATGCTGTGTAATTGTGTGCCACAATAGCTTACGAATTACACAGTCGCAAACACCTTCAAATGGGCATAATAAAGCATGCCGCTTACCAAGTGCAGGCGGTACATTTATTGCAAGGTGGAGCGTGGAGACCCCCAGGAGCGAAGGGAGGAGGTTGGGCAGAGCAGCAAATTCTACACAAGATGGCATTGTTGTGTGTTAAGAGAATAAAAGCATAGTAAATACCGCCTTGCATATGGACCTTGTTTCCATTTGAAGAGCACGGTTCGCACTTTGTTACCACCCATGGTGGGCACCGTTACACTGCGGGGTGAAGCGTCCAAAGAATGGGGTTCATATTCCACCCTGGTCCTGCGGAAGGACATGGGGAGTTCTAGTGGTGATGCGGGTTACTACATGTACGCAGTGGTGGAAGTGGGGGGGGAAGTGGAACTGTGGGCGGAGACTCCGAGGGCGGGGATAACTAAAGGATTGGATCAGTGGGCTGAGTCAGAGATGTGGCCAGAATGTGCTAAACATCCCAATTTTTTGTATTTGTTTGGCATTTCACCAACCAGTTATAGCTTAGTGTGTTATATAATTCAATCAATGGATACACTTGATTATTTAAGGTTTAATAGGAGTTATTGGCATTTAAATACATTCAGAGTGGGATATATTTCCAATAACACAATGTCCCAAATAGGCTTAAAAGTGGAATCACAAGCGATTTGTCTTAAAGCCATGCAGTTTCTCTCATTAGCACTTCTCCTCCCTTCTTCCACAAGAGCAGTTCAAACATGAATGGCAAAATATCCTAGTTTGCAAATGCTTTCAATATAGTTATGGCTCTGCCATATTTGCCACATAATACATCATCCACTGCATAATCTTACAGTTTTAACTAATCATTTTTGTAGCTCAATCGGATAAAAAGTTACTGAAAAACGTGACTTGAGTTGCTGTAAAGTGGACGGCCCTTTTTAAAGGTTGACTGATCACCTTTCTCACTGCTGCATTTGTATGTTATACTGATACTGATGTGGCAGAATCTTTGCAGCATCTTAACATGTGTAAAAATGTCTAAATAATAAAGTATGAGAAAATATATTGCATTACGCTGCAGCCTTTTTTTTGTTGCATAATTTAGTCAACACTGCTGCATCATTTTGTCTCCCCATTGCTGCATAATTACACTGTCTCCAGAGCAGGTAGCAAATGTTAAAAGTGCTTGTGCATGAAGCAGAGAGACTGTGAAGTTTGTAAACTTAGTTTGGTGTGCGTGCAAATCTTGCATTGCTGATTTTTGGTGAGTTGCAGCTACTACTGCTGACACAAGGCCAATGTAGGTACCAATGGATGAGGCAGACTGGCCTTGATAGCAGGGCTTTACTGTTGGTGGCGCCCTGTGCAACAATGTTTTTTGGTGCCCCCAATGATAACCCTCACCTCGAACTCCCTCACTACCACCCTTTAACAGTCCCCCTCAAGTCTCCATAACCACACTCTTTCTCAGATGCATTTACTTTGATTTACAGCACCACTCATACCAGTGTACAGTGTCAGAGCACTTTACATCACGCACACTACACAGAGACAATCACTACACAAAGACAATCATTTATATGTGTGTAAATCACTGTATATAAATCGTCTTTAATTCAAACTGAACCGGACCTACAAAATCTATACAGTGAACATGTGACCTTTGCATTCAAAAGATCTAAAAATATAAAAGAGATCCTTTCCGAAAAAAGACAACCAAAACTGGAACATAAAGGGATGGCGAAATGTCACAATTGCATTCACTGCAATAATATCATAACAGGAAATATATTTATGCATCCCACAAAAGGTTACAAAATCAATTTACAGTACACAGGAACATGTGACTCCAAAAACGTCATCTATGCGATTAAATGCCCGTGCGGCAAGACATACGTAGGACAAACTGAACGTAAAGTCAAAATCAGAATGACTGAGCATAAGAGTAACATACGCAATATGAATAACAAATCCACTATAGCTATGCATTGGCTAGAAGCTAAGCACCAAATCTCACAACTAAGATTTACAATACTTGAGATACTCCCACAACGCTGCGACATGGATCCTGTAAAACAACGACTACAGGCCGAATTTTTCTGGATCAAAAAATTACATTCTCTTCAACCAACTGGAATGAATGACAGAATAGAATTAACATGTTTTTTATGATCAGTAATGACTGTTCCACAGCAAAGGCATTACGGCCCTTCCTTCCTCCTTAAATCAAATAACCCAGCAGGGTTTATAACCCCTTTTTCTTCAGATATTTATCATTTAACTGTACTGCTTCACAGTAATTATGGACGACCGTTTCATGTTATACCTCATTTTTAAGTTTTAGTATTTCGCTACATCACTATGTATAATTTACTATATGATGAATGTTGCTTGAAACTTCAACATTTGGTTTCACATTATATCTTCAGCTCGCTCATATGATGAATGTTGCTTATAATCTCCACATAAGGTTTCACATTTTTTCTGCAGCTCGATCACGTAATGTACATGACTCTTGTTTCCTGTTTCTTTTTTCATAACTTTATTATCGCCCCTCGCAAGCGAGCTCGTCCACAACAGACACGTGATCGGAACTTCGTCCAATCATTGACTACGGTTTTGAATCACCATGGCTACCGCCCGATTCAGCACGTTACAATCACTTTCCTTATGCAATTATATTCCTTTTCAATGTCATTATGTTTTCGTTAAGAACTTGCTTTCCAAAGGTTTACATTTTTCGCGTTTCACTCTCATATTATCCTTAGCGTACCTTAGGTACGTCACCACGTGACCGCTCACACATATTTTAAGCCACACTATTGGCTCAGAGACCATTCACGTGACCCGGAATTGAACCAGCAGTTTCCGCAGTTGCATGTAAGTTCGCTGCCCTGCTCGCGTACCCGCTTTTAATTTCGTAATTTTATTCCTTAGCTTGTGTACTCGTTTAAAACTCCCGCACTTCAGAATACGATTGTGATCTCCAAGTCCCATACCTAACATTGCACGCTATCTCCGTTGGCATTTGAATACTGAATCTGTCTTAGTAAATCGTATGTCACCTTTGTTCCCACTGGCTGGCCCGATTGATATGTAATTCTATTGTGAACAACTCATTAGCCTTTGCAGTCTCAGCTAATGGCTCCGTAAGCAATACTACATCACTATGTTGTAACACTCGATTTTTTTGCCTATCATGTTATATGCTTATATGTACTCGTTCCTTGCTAAATGTTAAGGTCCTGTTTGTTTTCTCACTATTTCTTTGACAGGCCCCTGATGAAGGGTTAGTTCTCTGTAACCCGAAATGCATTGGGCATAATATAAACTGCTGAATCTTCATGAATGTAATGAATTTTTGACAATCCCAATGAACCTTCAATCAAAATAAATGAATTAATAAAAGTACATATGTAACTAATGAATCTATTGGATACAGTTGCATAATTTCATGGATTGGAAAGACATTAACTAATACGAATGAGTGAGTGAAGAAACTCTTTTGTTTCATTTGAAAGGAGTGCATCCTTAGTGGCCAGTAGACCACATTGTGAATCAATCAATGAGAAGGCACTGCCTGACACAGTGCGACAAGGATAGCGCCACCAAGAATTGAATTCAATTAATTGAAAGAATCAGGTGTGCACGAAGACAACATTGTAGTAAATCACTGTATAGGAAATGTTACATAAGACAAAGGACTACAAGGTGTAGAAGCCACATGACACCCATACTAGTAGGCAGTCTAGCTCACTGTTCGATGTTAGGATTGTAACTTATAGACCGCAAATAACAAAAGGATCTCCCTGACAAAAGCAGTAACCTACTAACCTAGTTAACATTATGTGCACTTTGTGATTTGCATGGTACATGTTCTTTGCAGCAGGCACATTAACCCTCGGGGCTACCTTTCCAGGAATCAACCCTTCCACTAGATAAAACTCTGATCTCTTTCTAGAAAGAACATTAATCCCCGAAGTTATTCTGACATTTTTATTGTTGCTGAAAATTGCTGTAGGCCAGGAAGGAAGCAGCAAGTATTTTTTAAACCATAATATACTTGCAAACACTACGCACCCACCCGAAATAGGTACCCAGTGTGGTCACACCGTTTGCACCGCCCTAACCTGCTCAAGGTTCATGTGACCTCCGTGACAGAGTCACAGTGACTGGATCACTGTTGCTCTAGGGTGTGCTGCTTCGTAAGCTTGCCCGCAAGACTGGAGATGAACTTCAGTATGGCTTGTTCTAAGACATCAGGCCTTCCAAGGTCTTTCGGGCCTTCAAAGGTCAAGCATGGGAATATGCTCCCTCTGTAGAATGGTCTGGTGGACTGGTCATGAAGGCTGAACCCGGTTCTCCAGTTCCAAATTCAACAGCTCTGGCCATAGTGCCACATCCTCTCCCCCACTGAACACCATACTGCCCCACTGAGAGAAACTCGCAATGCCTTCAGCTACAACCAAATTGTGCTCGCTATGAACACTTGGATGTGGCTCAATTCAAATTATGCACTTCATAAGAGTAATATCCTGCCTAAAAAAAAACGTAAAAGCAAACACTCATAGAGAGTGCAAGATTAAGTAAAGCATGTGAGATGTAAGCAGAAACAGCATGGTTACCTTAACGATCTCTCACTCACTATTCAGAAATCAGCGAGTGGTTTTACCTGAAAAGATAATGACATGGCTACAGGGCCCTGAAGGGAAAAGTTTCAATGTCCATTGCTTATATCCTTACAAAACGTAGGCAGTATGGTTTAAAAAGACCACATCCATAAACACAGAGCCATGGTACACATTTTGTTTTCCAGTCCACCCATCAACCATGTATTGCAATACATCCAGGAATGGTACACTTCCCCACCTGGGGACAACAATGCTGTTCAAAGAAAGACGAGAAAACAAAAGTAGCGCTTCACTGCAAAGTCTGTAGAGTAAGGCTGTTGTGTTTGGATCTGAATAAAACCAATCTGGCCACTTTGCAACCACTCTGTCTTGCTTTATTTAGTTAGGAATTTATTTTTCATATTTAAAACCTTTTATTTCTCTCCATCCCGAGGCTGCACTTTGGAATATAAAAATGTCAAAGGGCATTTCCCGCAAGAGTGTTTTTCTTTTTTGGATCCATTTCACAGGGAAGCAACTAAATGAAAGAAGGAAAGAGAGGTTGTGAACCGTTTCTTCAAGTAACAGTTTTCAGTAAGCAACAAGCGCGTGTCTTCCTTGTAGTGTGAGCACGCGGTGGGAGAGTGGGAGGCAGAGAGGAGACACCATGCGTGCACACATCGCCTGTCCGTGCCCGCACATGGTTTGTCTTCCATTGCTCACCAAACCCACAACAGTAGAGGCTCGCCAAGCGCAGTGGCACATGCGCTGCATTCGCTAGTAGAGACCTAAAAAAAGATTCCTAATTCTGTGAAGCAAGGAAGGATGGATGGTTCTTTGTCAATTGTGAGGATTATTCACTAAGGCCTTTGCAGTACATGAGGTAGTTTCCTGGAAATAACAGAATAATCCGAGAAAATGTATATAAAAATCGTATAAGCAGAAAGCTCTGTGCAGTCATTCTCTTTTAAAAATAGGGAGTTGTACGTTTCAAAGCCCGATGTGTAAAAGAGTACTCTTGTAGTTCTACTTCCTTTAGCATAATCCTAAATGTTTTTCTGAATCAGACCCAATACTTCAATTTAAGTGCACAATCATTGTGATTCTGGCCCTTTAATAAAATAAAACAGGTAAACATGTACCTTTCTTTCAAAAGCGAAGGAAATTAATTTTAAACAACACAGTGGTACCAGTTACCAGCACGCCATTAGGTATTTTAAAAGTAAACTTTAATACACTGTTGATGAAGAGGTTTCTCGTTCTTGAGCTGTGAAATGATGATGGATGAAGGTAATGAAATCCACACTTAGAGTGACCAGTCAGTGGAATTTCCCACTCCCAGCTACAGCAGCCTATGAAAGGCATTCTTTGTTTCACGCCTACACCATTTGGAAGCGTGTCCTTCACTGCACCTTTATTTTGTCGTGAAACGAAAAGATTTGCTTGATGCCGCATTTCAATGCCCAATCTCCCTCCTTCTTTGACAGACTGAGAGCTATGGACCCAATTCATAAAGCTAGAAGTGACACTGCCTTTAGGAGTCCAAAATGCAATCTGTTATTCACAAAATTTGTAACTAGACTGGTATACAAAAATCACGTTAGAATGTGCGACACTGAAGCTGTTAACGTGCATTCAGGGGTGGAGCTAGTTACATAAAGTTGGTAAACACCCACAAACGTCCAGATTTAGCTTATTAAAAATCTTTTTTTTTTAAATTTGGGAAATGAACCTATGCTAACAATATAGGGAAAGGGAGCCTAATTTAATAGGGGACATATGATGTGACTTCTACACTGGGGGAAACGTTTTATCAATGGTGAAAAAAGGATAATTTAATTTCAAACATATTTTCCATTTTGAAATGTATACCCACTACATATTCAAATAGGTAATTATTGACCTTTTGCACTTTTCCAGGAAGGTGCAACAATTAAATCTTCCGACAAATACCCCAGGTATTTTGCAAACAAAAGGAAAAATGGTACAAGCACATGTCTGACCTTCTTTGTGAATTGAATTGTAATGATGCTCTAGGCAAGCGTTTATAATCATAAAATCTGAAAAGCTCACCTCCAGTAAAAAGACCTAATACCAATGGATCCTTAATGCCCATGGGTATGCCTGACATTAAGCTACTGGGGTTGGTGTTTTACAGACCAAGATAGCCATTGCGGCCATCCAACTCCCATTGAACATGTCCACCATCTGTGTGCACCTGTAGTTGGTCTGTGGCCAGGCCATGCGCTACACCTCAGTGCTTCTAACAGCCGAAGCTGAACAGCAGGGATTGGCAATAGGGACTGACCTGGGGCTCGGCTTTGCACTCAAACCCCTGCAATCAAGCCCTTGAACTCAACCGCAAGTGAATATGCATGTGATGTGTTGAAAGTTTTTTTCAGTTCTGCTAGCCCTTCCTTGTTTTGGGTATATGGACCTTAGGTAGGGTTGGCAACCCTCTGCTGTGTTAATGGGTCCGCAAACAATGCCTGCGGTCTTTAAACCCCTTGTGAAAAACTGTATTTTATTATTTGTCTGCACCTCAAAACATGGGCCTGGAGGCTATGGAATGCTCCCCTTATCCGCTTGTGTCACCTTTAGGGGTCGATTAGGATGTAGGGCGGATCGCCACTGGCCGCATGGTGGTGGTGATCCACCCTAAATCCTTCCCCGCCCGCCACCTATTTCCCCCCACCATATTAGTATGGCAGGGGACCCCGGCGGACGGAAAGCCCGTCTGCCGGTTTTCCGCCGGTCAACCAGTCGACCGGGCAGAAAAGGGGCTATCTATGGTGGCGTTGTCTAGCAGACACCGCAATCCATATTAGCATGGGCAGTGGAGCAAGGCTTTCCATTGCGGAGACCCCGCCAAGGAAAGCCATGTGGAGTCTGCTTTCGAGGGCCCATTGGGGGCCCCCATGTTATAGGGGGTGGGGGTGCACATGGGGGTATTGTCATGGACATGGTGGCAGGCACCTCGCGGTGTATTCCCAGCATTCCCAGCATTGTGGCGGGCAGTGCTGTGAGCACCGCCCGCCACAATGCTGGGAATGGAGGATGCCACCGCCACAGTGGCATCCTAATTGCAGGTGCCGGACCGCCACACCACTGGTGGCAGGTCCCAGCACCGCTTGGTTGGCGGGGAAAAATGTAATTGTTCACACATGGAGTACACTGCTTATCAAACCCTCGGTCTGCCTGTCTCATTTTGAGACGCGTGGACCTTTACAATTCTGGCAACTGAGCCCACCGGCAGAGTTGGGGCCATTGGAGAAAGGACATTACACCATCTGTCCTATTTATAGTGGATGGTGTAATGCTTTTTTTCCTGTCCATAAATGCCAGTAAAAACCTGGCAGTGATTTGTAGGGAAAAAACAATAAGGACTCCGACACTTTTGATAAAAAGCTACCAGGGTGTCAAAGTCATTCGTTTTTGTTTTTCAAAAAATAATTTCCACTTCAAGAGTAAGTTTTTGAAAAATAAAACAATTTCAAATGTTTTGTGTATGGCCTTCCCAAAGGATAGCGTCATACACAAACCGTTAAGTACACTGAAAGGAATCAATGTATAGAGATGACTACAGGCTGGGCTGTCCTCTCCAAATTTGGCAGAGTACCTCGTGAGATTACCTTTGCCATCCTGATGGGCTCTCCCATTTCTGCCAACTCAGAATCTGGCACAAAGTCTTACATTTTCCTTGACTAATGATGGCTTGCCCAAATCTACTTTAAAGGACCTTGGTCTTCAAAGGTTCTAGTTTTTTCATCTGGTGTATACCAAAAAAGAAAAGGTGTGCTCCAATTCGCCTTTGGATATGTCCCTTCCAGGGTGCCCCTCAGGCACTGTCTGTAACTCCCTGTCAGGCACCCGGGCTAGAGACAGATTAGAACTGCCATCAGCATGCTCTGCTGATGGTAATAAAGATTGATAGTTGACAACCAGTTCACTCCCATGGTCATAGCTCATTTATTTAGGAAGGGGTTAGTTATCTACTAAAATGTTGTTAAGTCCTTAAGGTTTATATATAGTTTAATTTTGCTGATGGCCCATCTGGCCAGTACTAAGATAGATAGCAGCTCTGAGGACATTACTGGTTTTATGATGTCTTCCTCTTGCAATGTTCTTAATTCTTGCGACTTCATCCTTTACAATTATAGTTTATTTCTGACTTTGTGTGCTTTGGATACAGTATCATCTATTATAATTATTTTATGATTAAACCCTTTAGCATCTAAATATTTCTGAAAAACATTTTGAGAAACTTGTTTTGTATTTATTTACCTGCATTAGCACGTCCCAGGCTATTGTAGTCTAGGTCAATGTCAAAAGTCTGTTGTTTTAACCAAATTAAAATCAGTGGTCACTTTTCAGTAACATACCGGTTGTCCATAACCTTCCGACCTTTATACTCAAATGTAACGGTTTAATATTCTGTTAGGATTCAAATCTGGTAATTCTAATGTCTCTTCAATTACCTCCATGAACGTTTTCCAACTCATCTATGTTTATGTATGGTGAATCAGAGTCATATTTGCATACAGGTGTATTTCTTGAACTCATGTTCAAACTGCATATGCTGCCCCTACCTTCGACACTAAGGCCCTAATTTCCGAGTCTGGCGGTCCGAGGAACACCAGACATGTGGTGGTGCGGCAGTGGCGATCTTGCGACTGCCACCTTATGATCCCAGTGGTCATGCTGGCATGGGATCTTCGACTCTGCCATGGAACTGCCATTCCCTGGTGGTTGCGGGGCGGTCAAGAGGCATCTTTATGCTTGGTTGGAAGGCAGCGTTTCCGCCAAGCATATTACGACTTTCATCTCTGCCACTGATTTCATGGAAGTTTTTCCTCTATGAAAACTGTTGAGAAAAAATTAAAGAAAGGACTCACGCCTTATGTGCACACAACATGTGCCCCCCTGTGTGCTTGTACAGAAGTTTCAGCATAATATGGACTTTCAAGTCCGTGCTGTGCTGGAACTTACTTTGACGTTCCCATTGCGGTGTCTATTTTATAGGCACCGGCATTGGAATGGCAAAGGAATCATCCGCCAATGAAAAAAAAGTCATTATTTGGCAGGCGGTCCTCATGCAGGTATGGCGGTGCAGCGGCAGGCGGTCCTCCCGCAGCACCGTCAAACTTCTGATGCGGCCCTAAGTGCATAATGCTGTTTGCTACAGTCATCAGATACCCCACTTGACATGTCTTCAGCTACATGTTTCACTCTGGATCCATTACTTATTTTCCTATATACTCGTATAAAATCCTCTGTGATCCCACAACCTGAACACTTGAGGTTAACAGCAAAGGACAATTTTTCTACAAGGTAGGTGTTCAGCTTTCCCACATGTACAATAGCTTGTGTGAGCATCTTTAATAGTTGTGGCTATTTAATGATTTGTCTTCCCAGCCTTCCTTATGTTCTCTACATTTAGCAAAATTATACTTTTGTATTTATTGTTTCTGTTATGAGTAATCTCCTGGATAATTTTACTGTACGTACAATAGCTATAAAGTCATTAAGGGAATAGTCTCCATTCATGCATCGTTTATCTTTAACATTGGGATTATTGGCCTGCATGATTATCCGGTCACAAATGAATTCAACATGCAAGACCCCAGTATGACAACTGATAGCAAGATATTTAAGTGGAGGAACTTAATTGTTTATGGTTTCTATACTAAATTGTTTCCCTTGGAAGAATTTAGCTACCCAATCCGTAGCGGAGCAATGAGAGTAACAGTCTGCATAAACAAACATATCTGTCTGTCTGTCTGTCTGTCTGTCTGTCTGTCTGTCTGTCTGTCTGTCTGTCTGTCTGTCTGTCTGTCTGTCTGTCTGTCTGTCTGTCTGTCTGTCTGTCTGTCTGTCTGTCTGTCTGTCTGTCTGTCTGTCCCTCCGTCCATCCGTCTGTCTAACTATCTATCTTATTTACTTCTAACTTCTAACTAAAAACTCGCAAGTGCGGCAAGTTATTTTCCATGTAAGGCTCAGGCAGTGGCCATATAAGGAAGTACCTGGCTTCTATTTCAAAAGCGCCGATCAGAAAGGCTCTGCCGACTTCTTTTCAATAACTTTATGTGTTTTCTTCCTGTTTTTCACTTTTATTTTATTTATTCTTATGTTACAAGTATTCTCACCATGCAGGGGAGCCTGTATGGTATGAAGGGGTTGCTGGACCCTAGTTCATCCCGTTTCTTCCCCCACCACCCCCGAGTCTGAAGAACATCCAAAGCATTCCACTGCACCTTGGAAGCTTGGACACACCCCTTGATTCTGGGCCTTCTAAAGGACCGTGTAGTGCATCCGTGCAGCGTTTTAACTACAGCCCTCAACTACGGCAAGTAATTTTCCTTGTAAGGCTCACAGAGTGGCCATATTAGGAGGGTCCTGGCTCCTTTTTTAAAAGTGCAGATTTGAAAGGCTCTGTCTCCTTGTTTTAATAATTTTATGTTTACGTTCTCTTTCTCAATTTTATTTAAGTATTTTTATGCTACCAGTATTCTCACCTTGCAGGGGAGCCTGTATGATGTGAAGGGGTTGTTGGACCCCAATTTGCCCCGTTTCTTTTTCCCCTGAGTTTGAAAAACATCCAAAGTGTTCCTTCCATTAGGACTCCGGAGCTTGGCTGCGCCCCCGGCCATGCTCCTTGATGCCGGTCCTTCTAAAGGACTGTGTACTGTGGCCGCACCGATGGAGCAGCCCATCTGAGCCTGTCCATAGCCGAACTGAGCCCTGTGCCATGACCCCAGGCTGTTCCTTCATCTTGGCATACACAAGAGAAGCATTCCTGGATCTCCGTAATGTAGGATGGCATACTTATGGGGATATCCACAATTTTGACTCTATTTGAGTTCACTATTGTTGCTCTGTTTACAATTATGCTTTTAATCTTGACCCAACTCCTTTGTCAGGCTACAGCACTCCTCAGCATCCTCCTGCTTAAACCTGGAGTTGAGGGGCTCACCTCCTGTTGTCACATGCACTTTTAAACACACAATCCTTAACCAAGAATAATTCTGAATTTTTCGACTTTGGTTACCAGCATGGCTTAGATATAATATTTGTAACTGAGGTCAGGCATCGCCATCAGGATCACACTGTCCCTTTCTGAATGCCTATTAATGGCGGTCCCACTGCCATGAAAAGGCAGCCGGAGAGGAAATTTGGGGGCCCCAAGCACAGCCCCCGTCCCCTGTGGGCCACTGCTATGATAGCAGTGGCAAGGGAGGCACATGTAGTGCCTCCCAAAACATCTGTGTGCCAGACAACATATGGTGCCTAGCGCACGGTGCATGGATGTTTGAGAAATGCCTTTTTCTACTGAGGCTTTTGCTGCAGCCCTTTTCTGGGCCCCAGAACAAGCCACAGTAGAAAAGGGCAGTGTCTCACTGCCTACACCACAGCTTTCCAAACTTTTCATGTTGGTGACACACCCTTTTGTGAAATAAATTTCAGGGACACGGTAACGCGAGGAAACACAGCGAGCGAGCCCAAACCACCTATGGTGGGTTCGGGCCCCACACCCCACACACACACCCCACCCCACACACAACCCCACACACCACCCCACAGACACGGCACCCCCCACACACACACCCCACACACACACAACCCCCCCACACACAACCCCACACACCCAACACACACCCCACACACACACACCCCACTCACACCACCACACACCCCCCACACACAGAGACTTGAGGGGCACTGTTAAAGGGTACTAGGGAGGAATCAGTGGCGGAGGTGGCCTTTCCCTCCATCTGTCTCCCACCATCTGTCTCCCTCCGACTGTCTCCCTCCCTCCCTCCCTCTGTCTCCCTCCCTCTCTGTCTCACTCCCTCTCTGTCTCACTCCCTCTGACTGTCTCCCTCTGTCTCCCTCCATCTCACTCTCTCTCTCCCTCCGTCTCCCTCTGTCTCACTCTCTCTGTTTCACTCTCTGTCTCCCTCCCTGTCTGTCTTACTCTGTCTCACTCTCTCTCTCTCTGTGTCTTCCTCCCTCTCTGTCTCACTCCCTCCCTCTCTGTCTCCCTCCCTCCCTCTCCCCCGACCAACATGTTCTGTGGGTTCCATAAGGGTCTGTGACAAAGAGGAAAAAATGTTGCTTCCATTCTTAAATCGTTTTAATATTTTCCAGCATTGGTGGTGCCCAGGTGCGCAGCGCCCCTCCCCACTCCCTCCCCTGCATTCCTCCATGCCCATGGCTCACACGGGCATTCTCCATTGAACTGAATTGTTTATGTTTTTGTTTTTGTAAGGTTACAAGCCGCAGCGTGTAGTATGATGTAAATGTGAAAGCCTCTATAGGGCTTCTTGGCAGCTTTTCTTTCCAATACACCACGATCCCGGGGCAGCCCCAGGCCAACCCCCTGGACCCAATAACCCACTGTATTCACCCATTTAAGGTCCCTTTGCCAAATGGACAATACACAAATGAATCCCTCCCTGCCCCCCCCCCGTCGTGTGTGGCAGCCCGGGACCGCTCACAGCCGCACCCGAGCACTTCACAGGTCTTTAAAGACCTTGGGCATGTTAATAGGGCTTTGTTGTTGCTTCGCCCCTTCTAAGAGCCCCTGCAGCTCGACTTTGCCGATGCGACACACCTACATATGGGTCGCGACACAGTAATGTGTCGCGCCACATAGTTTGGAAAGCTGTGGCCTACACAGTCAGGGCCGGACTGGGAAGCAAAACCGTCCCCGAAAAAGTGCTCGGCCGCTCCCCCCCATCCCCACTCGGGAGGGGGGAGTTGGAGGTGCCGCCGAGCTCTTTGCCGATTTTGTTACAGGGCTGATTTTGCAGCTATGCTGCAAAAACGGCCCTGTAACAAAAACGGCCCCCAGGTGCCTAAAACCGGCCCCCACCCGCGCGGCGCACCGGGGGATTGCCCGGTGCCCGCTATGGCCAGTCCGGCCCTGTACACAGTGGTCTAATCAAAATATAGCAGGTAGGACCGCTGACTCCTTGTTGGGCGGTCTCAATCCTACTTAGATGACTTCCATCGAGATGAGCCCGTATGTTTTTAATTGGTGATGAAATTTGAGGCGGTTGGTTAAAGAAAGCAATGAAAGGAGAAGTTAATTCTATTGTTTAATTGCGAAAAATGAAAAGAATCCACCCCTGGGTGACCTTTAGAGACTTAAATCTGTTGTAGTAAGAAAGAGTTGTTTAGAGTGAAAAGGTTGTGAGAGAAGGGTGTAAGTTTATGCTGCAGGTAGGATGTGCAAATCTTATAGATGACGCAAACGCAAAACGTTTTTAAAAGAATACATTTGTGACTGGCAGCCTGAATAGTGTACTCAAATATTTAAAAATTATGCATCTAGCAGGATGATTGAATATTAACTGCATTGCTGAATTTGGAACCATGAATTATGAATAAAAATAGAAGTAATTGCAATTGATGAGAGAATGGGGATAGAACCATTTAAAATCATGGATATTTACTCAAAAAATTTACTCAAATTTACTCAAATGTTTAAAAATTATGCATCTAGCAGGATGATTGAATATTAACTGCATTGCTGAATTTGGAACCATGAATTATGAATAAAAATAGAAGTAATTGCAATTGATGAGAGAATGGGGATAGAACCATTTAAAATCATGGATATTTACCAGTATGAGATGGCCGCTTCAGGAAATTTATTTGAATAAGGACATTAACAGTCCCGGCCTAATTGCTGTGTTTCCTCTTTTAACAGTAGCGTACAATGTAATGTCAAAGACTCGACTTTACTCACATGACATGAATGTGAAAGCAAATATTGAAAAAGGCGTAAGCCGAAAAAAGTCTACCTGCTCACAATACATTCAGCTCAAACCCCGTGAGTGCCCTATACAGTCCTTTATTATATATGTGTGCATATATATAGATATGTATATATCACACATACATAATTAAAAAAAAAAGTTGAAGTTGAGCTACACGTGAGGAATGTAGTAAGATTTTAACTTATATAAAAAAAAGTTTAAATCCACTGAAAAACTCTACCACTGTAGTCTTTTTTCGGAGAATTTCAATGTGTTTTTTTTAACAGAAAGTATTATCTTATTACAATACATTTGTGGCCAACCACTCGTGCTCCGAAGAGGGGCCGAGGGTTCGTTGCACGGCCTTCGAGATTCGCAGGAGTGTCTCAGTCAATGGAGACACTTGCTGAAACTTCCAGTGGGTTTTATTTCCTGTTTCGGAATCTCACCAGGGCGCCAACATTTTTAAAAAGTTGTATTTAATATGAAAGATTGCTTTTATTTTAAGTCTGGGCCGAGGGGTTTTCTAACTAGGTCACTTATGAGTAACCCTTTCCGCTTATTGCATAGAAATTGCCCCTCTTCAAATGTTCACGATCTCGCAGGAGGCTCATGAGAGTCCTGTCAGGGTGATGTCACATACATGACAGACATCTGATTGGCTGGAATTACTGTCAGCCTCCATTGACAGGAAGTTCCTACCTTTTTTATTTGTTTCTGGTTATCACTTTAATACAGACAGAACTCCTGTGGTGCCTTATTCCATTTTTTTTATTTTTCTGTGTTTGGACGGGAGAGCTATGAGTTCATGTGAAAAAGAGAGAAGAGGAGATGAAGGAGCAGGAAGAAGACACACAGAGAGTCCACAGGGAATCCTTGGTTTGGCAGTATGTTAGCCTGCCTCCTGAGAGAAAAAAGGTTTCTGCTGAATTTGCAGCATGCACCATCTGTAACAAGCAATTTTCTAGAGGAAGTTCAAGAAAGTACTCTCAAGGAACAACTAGAATGCTCTGCCCTATGAGGTCCATGCATCCCAACTGTTTGTCAAGATCTGAAGTGCAACAGGATGCAGGAGAGGCATCTATATCTGGTTCAGATCCTTCAGTTGCAGCAGGTCAGCAAATGCCCACTGAAATCCTGATAGGACAATCTGATGTAAATCCTGCAAACCAGGATATGGGGACGTACTGCAGATGGTGCAGTAGGATTATCTACGCAGGGTGTTAAGTACATCTGTGCGAGACAAATTAGTGTCCAACCATCAATGTGCTAAGAAAAAATAGTTTGGGGTCTCCCCAAGCTCACCTGCCCTTTATTGGTAAACCTAGTTCAACCCAACAAATACAAAATGAAAATACACAAAAATGTAAACACGTTTTTAATGTTAATTTTAAAATTATCTTTACTAGTTTAAAAATAGAAGCTGTTATGTTGTCTGCCATGTGTGTATGTCTTCATATTACTATATCATAATAGTCTTCTCTGTAGACTATACTTATTAATAAAAGGTAACCCTATTTCTATAAGTGTAAATATAACACACACACACTTGTAACAAAAGATGTGTCTTACATTCGTACAGATTTTGCATCAGGTATGGATTTACTTTTTTAGTACAGACCTGATACAAAATGTATATATGTACTAATAAACCATATGAAATCTGTTAGATCGGTCTGCCCTTTGGGTTGTCCCTCCTATTTATTATTTATTTTTGTCCCCTTTTTGCCCCTCACATCCCTAAAATTTTATGTCCACTGAATTTTTCTTTGCGGTGTTGACAAGGGGTTAGATGCTCTTTGACCCTCGAAGTCCTTTTCCCTGAGGCCTAGGTGCCACTTCTGACTAGATTTGTGAAACTCACAAAATGGTGGTCATCAACTGCCATAACTGCCGCCCCAGGAGAAGAGCCTATAGATCAGAATAGGATCTTCTAGAAATTTCTGGACCTTGCTGGACCCTTGGTGGTCAGCCTATAAAAAAAACAAGATTAGGGCAGCCATTTTGTGCAGTGTGTGAGGCAGCGTGAAGAGAAGTGTTGGAGTGTAGGCTGAAAGAAGAGGAGGTTGGCGCAGTGTGAAGGACTTGACAGTCTTGTGAGGCTGCTTCCTGCCTGCTGACGCTACCCCTCCCTTGCTGACCGGACCCAACAGGAGTAGCGTTTCTTCAGAACCCTCAGGAAAGGAGGGATTGTGGCCTTGGATGAAGGCTGAGCTATTAACCAGGACCAGTGAGAAAAGGGGGCCTGTGGAACTGTCAGCTTCCTACCGGAAATCAAACACCTTTTCCCCCGTGGAATTGAACGTTAAGGCAACTACGCTTTCACCGTCATCATCAGGTTACCTGTATCACCGTGGCCTGCCTGGAGTGGATTCTTCTCCCTTCGTGAATCAAGAACCCCTTCGTGAGGTGGAGAACTGCCTATCGGGGTGTTCCCCGGGTCTAGACGCCTCTCTGCAGCGAGCGAGTGAGGAGGAAGCTGCGGCACTTAATCCCCGACTGACAGCGTCCGTGTCAGAGGTTGCGGAGGCGTGTCAGACGCGCAAGAGGTGGAGCGCGAAGCCGACATCCAGGAAGTGCAGCGCGGCGTTTTGGGACGGAGGAGGAGCTGGACGCGTCGTCAAGCGGAGGCGTTCTCTCCCCGTAGGTTCACGGATAGTGAGGAGGAACCCAGAGGTGCCGGCTTGGTGAGGCGGGGCGGATTCTATCAGGGAATACAGACGGAGCGCTCACAGTGCTCACCGGAGAAACGCCTCAGTTGAAGGGACCTCACCGGAGAAAAAGGAAGTAAGCGGGGCTTAAGCCAGAAGGGGAGGGAAGGCTGACGGAGATCCCTACCCCTGGCGTAGCCATTACCAACTCCGGCTGGGGGTTTGTTCTTCAATCCAGGGGGAGGCGGGGAGTTTCTGAGTAACGCCCCTGACAGGTTTCCCGAGCCTCGGACTGCTGCCTGTGACGAATTTCCCTGCTGGGGAAGTGACTCCCAGAGGTGCAATCTACTTCAGGGAATAACGGGGGGGAGTCTCCCACCGATCAGGTGAAGGAAGGAGCACAATGGTTCTGAATAAGTGTGCAGAATAAGAAAAAGGGTCACCTTTGTGCAAGTTTTCCTGAATAAAAGGAGAAGTGTTGTGTTATCTTTAAAGCTAAGGCAGACATAATGCGAGCTAGCCACTGGTAGGAGTTAGGCTTAGCTTGCCCGTCTTCAGTTGTCATTGAGCTGTGTGAGGTTTCAGAACCAAAGGAATCAACTGTGGAAACTTCTGTTATCGCCTTAAATCTGTCTATTTAAAATGCCTATGTTTTACTGAGGGAACCGTATAGGCTGATTTCCTTAATCCACTGCTATTCTTCATTGACTGTATAGTATTGTTAGAAAACTGGTGGATAAAGTTTAGTGCTGAACTCTTATATAATTGACAAAAGGGAATGAAATATGTCTTTGAAATGTGATATCAAACTTTAAAAGTGAAAAGAAACATAAGGAGAAATAATGGTGTGAAAAAGATAAAGTGAATCAAAATATTTTTTTTATAAACCAGTCCATATTTTTCTACAAATTTGGTGTAGTGTTGTTTTTGTGTGGAAGTGCATTGAGTTACTGCTGGGTGGTGTGCAAACTTTACACTTGTGCTTCTAGGAACTGACTGTCTTACCCTAGGCCAGGCTACCCTATGTGACTTGGTAGCACTAGGTCCAAGATGTTTGGTGTCTAGCGGTGGGATAAGAACTGTGGTTGCGACTACTCTGCAGTAACTAAGTGTATTCCACTGACCTACACCAGGAGTTTTCTCCTGGCGGACTTCCTAATTACTACTTTTGTTTTTTCTAAATTCATTCCTGGTGGTGGGTGGAGGTAGCTTCAAATTGCCCCTTGTGAATCTATTCTTTTTGTGTGCTTGTCCCTACATTGCTCTTCAGCAAAATGGAATTTTCTCTGGAAGAACTGGAAACTTATTCTGTAGCCCAGCTTAGGGACTTTTGTCAAAAGATGGGAGTGTTTTTTAAGCGTGGTGCCAAGAAGGGAGAACTCCAGACCAGTTTGAGGGCTTGGGTGGCAGCACATGGAGAAAAGAAGGAGGAGGAAGAGGGGACGGACCGGGACACAGTCATAGGGGTAGAGGGATTGTTCCACCCTGAGATGGGAAACCTACTTCCAGGACCAATGACCTACTCAAGGAAGGGTAGTAGTGTCTCCGGAGGAAGCTTGACCGAAGCTGAACTAATGGACAGGAGGGAGAAAAGACAATTAAAGTTGGAATTAGCCAAATTGGAACAGGGGAGGGAGGAACAGAGGATGGCTCATGAGATAAAACTGAGAGAGCTAGAACTCAAGGCCCTACAGTTAGGGCCCTCCAATTCTCCGAATGGTGGCAGCGAAACCAAAGAATTAACCAGGGAATCCAGACCCTACCTACCTAAAGACATAGTTGCTAGCTACAGCCAAGGGGATGATATCGCCAAGTGGCTGGCTGCCTATGAGGTCTCCTTAAGAGCCCATGGGATCCAGGAGAAACACTGGGGGGGGTGGTTTATACAAGTACATGCCTCCTACTGGACGGGATACACTATTGGCCCTAGAGCAGGATGAGCAGACCCACTACCCCACCATGAAAGTGGCGCTGATTAAAAAGTTTGGGCTAACCCCCGAGAAGTATCGCCAAAAGTTCAGGGGGAGCCACAAATTAAGCACCCAAAACTGGGTGGATTTCCTGGACTATGCGAGGAAGGCATTGGAGGGCTGGGTACAGGGCAGCGAGGTGAAGGACTATGAGGGGTTATATGACCTTTTTCTTAAAGAGCATCTACTCGAGAAATGTTTTCCCGAGCTGCGCCAACACCTGGTGGACAGCAAGCTGACCAACCCCCGGAAGCTTGCAGAGGAGGCGGACAAGTACCCGGGTGTCCTCAAAGGGGACTGGAGGGGATTCCCAAAGGGCCGGACAGGGCGCCCCTCAGAAGAAGGAGGGGGAGATAAAAAGAGGGAGTTCTCTAAAGGTCCCCAAAACAGTTTCCAGGGAAAGGGAACAGGTTTCACCCCTAGGGCTAACCCGCCCAGAAACCCTCATCCTGGCCAGAGCCAGCAGCCAAGGGTTGTCCACTGCTTCGAGTGTGGTGGTGTTGGACATTATAAGGGAGATGTTAAATGCCCAAAGAGACCACCCCCTCCCACCAGGGGAAAAGCCCCGGGAGTAGCTAGTGTAGCACTCGGGGAGGAGTTGCCCTTAGATAAGGGGGGTGAGTGGGCGGGTGTCACCTTAGTGTCCCTGAGAGATCGGGAGATGGTTCCTAAGATCCAGGTGCCCCCAAATACTATCAAGTATGGGCAATGGATCACCATCAATGGCCAGAGAGGGGAGGCTCTGAGATATACAGGAGCCAGTATGACTATGGTAAGGAGTCAACTGGTGTCTCCAGAGCAGGTGATTCCCAATGTACTCCACCCTGCCGCGATGGCTGACGGCAGAATGGGCCACTACCCTGTGGCCGAGGTTCCCTTTGAGTGGGAAGGGGTTACAGGTTCACTTCGAGTTGCCGTAAGCCCTGCCGTGCCAGTCGATTGTCTGCTGGGGAATGACATGGAGCACAATGCTTGGAGAGAGGTGGAATACCGGACTCATTCGGAGATGCTGGGTACACCTGACTTGGCCTGTGTAAGCACAAGGTCTGCGACTGCCCAGAGAGGGAGTTCGCCTGGGTTGGAGCCTGGAACAATGGCCCAGCCCGCTGCCAAAAAGGGACAGATCCGAAGACAGGAGAAGCCTGCTTCGGCTTCCACGCCCCATGTGACAGAACGGCCACCTGCGGTGGTGAGCCAGGTGTCTGCGGAGGGGGAAGTAGTCTCCCTGGAGGACCTACCCATCCCTGCTGAGTGGCATGTGGAGGGAGGGCCTACTAGGGAGGAGTTTTGTAAGGGCCAGAAGGAGTGCCCTACCCTTGAGGGACTGAGGCGACAGGCCGAAGCCCAGGCAGCAGGGAACGTTGCAGGGCACTACCACATTTACTGGGAGGATGGACTCCTCTACAGTGAACCCAAGGTACCTTTGCCCGGTTCATCACGGGCCTTGGTAGTCCCTCAACGATACCGAGCCTTTCTGTTAGAATTGGCTCATGAAATACCCTTGGCTGGACACTTAGATCAGGACAAGACCTTTGCCCGGCTTGTCCCCCACTTTTACTGGCCTCAGATGAAAGTGGCATCTGACACATACTGTCGGACGTGTGTATCCTGTCAAGCCAGTGGGAAAACAAGGATGAAGCTGAAAGCTCCCCTGGAACCACTACCTGTCGTTAGCACCCCCTTTGAAAGGGTGGGCATCGACATTGTGGGGCCATTGGATCCACCAACTACAGCTGGTCACAGGTTTATCCTGGTTGTGGTGGATCACGCCACGCGGTACCCAGAGGCAATTCCTCTGAGGACTGTCACTGCACCTGTTGTGGCTAGGGCCCTGATGGGGATCTTTACCCGAGTGGGTTTCCCCAAGGAAGTTGTGTCCGACAGGGGGACCAACTTCATGTCCGCATATATGCGGGCAATGTGGAAGGAGTGTGGAGTGACCTACCGGTTTACCACTCCATACCACCCCCAGTCCAATGGACTGGTAGAGAGGTTCAATAAGACCTTGAAAGGCATGATAAGAAGTCTGCCTGAGAGCCTACGGAGGAAATGGGACGTCCTCCTGCCCTGTTTGCTATTCTCCTACCGAGAAGTGCCACAGAAGGGAGTGGGTTTCAGCCCCTTTGAGCTGTTGTACGGGCACCCTGTGCGTGGACCTCTCAGCCTGGTGAAGGATGGATGGGAAAAGTCTCCCAGAAAGCCTCCTCAGGATGTGGTGAGCTACATGCTGGCCTTCTGGAGCCAAATGGCAAAGTTGTGGAAGCAAGCTTCTGACAACTTGGAAGCCAGTCAGGCAGTAATGAAAGAATGGTACGACCACAATGCTCACCCGGTGGAGTTGGAGCCTGGCCAGAAAGTGTGGGTGATGGAACCTGGAGAGCTAAGTGCCCTTCAAGATCGTTGGGCAGGCCCCTTTGAGGTGTTGGAAAAGAAGGGTAAGGCCACCTACCTGGTGGATCTTAAGACCCCTCGACAGCCCTTACGGGTGCTGCATGCCAATCGCCTCAAACCCCACCATGAGAGGCCCGAGGTCATCTTGATGATGGTGACTGATGGTGCAGAGGAAGCAAAAAGCGAGCCCCTCCCTGATCTCTTCTCGTCACAAGAGAAGGATGGGTCGGTGGAGGGAGTGATTCTCTCCCCATCCCTAACTCCTGAGCAGCGAGAGGACTGCCGCCAAGTATTGGAGCAGTACTCCTCGTTGTTCTCCCTTGTCCCGGGAAGAACCCACCTGTGTACCCATGATGTGGACACAGGAGACAGCCCACCAGTGAAGTCAAAGACCTACCGGCTGTCAGACAAGGTGAAGGCCAGCATCCACAGTGAGGTTACCAAGATGCTGGAGCTAGGAGTTATTGAACCTTCCAGTAGCCCCTGGTCCAGCCCGGTGGTTCTAGTGCCAAAAGCAGCTCCACCAGGCACCACTCCAGAACTGAGGTTCTGTGTGGATTACCGGGGACTGAACTCAGTTACCAAAACTGATGCTCATCCGATCCCTAGGGCGGATGAATTGATTGACCGGCTGGGAGCTGCCCAATACTTGAGTACCTTTGACCTCACTTCAAGGTACTGGCAGATCTCCCTTACAGATAGAGCAAAGGAAAGGTCAGCTTTCTCCACGCCTGAGGGACACTTCCAGTTCTGTGTGATGCCCTTTGGGCTCAAGAACGCCCCTGCCACTTTTCAGCGGCTGGTGAACCAGGTCCTCTCCGGAATGGAGGGTTTCTCCGCTGCTTACCTGGATGACATTGCTGTCTTCAGCAGCAGTTGGGAGGATCATTTGCATCACTTGCAAGCAGTACTCCAGGCCCTGAAACAAGCTGGCTTGACAATCAAGGCCAGCAAATGTCAGATTGGACAGGGGTCAGTTGTGTACCTAGGTCACTTGGTGGGTAGGGGAACAGTGCAGCCCCTCCAGGCAAAGATTGAGGCAATCATGGCCTGGGAACCCCCCAAGACCCAGACTGAGGCCCGAGCTTTCCTGGGTCTCACAGGTTACTACCGTCGCTTTGTGAAGGGGTATGGCACTATTGTAGCGCCCCTCACAGAGCTCACATCCAAGAAACAACCTCGACGGGTAGTCTGGACAGAGGCTTGTCAGCAAGCCTTTGAGAAATTGAAGCAGGCAATGTGTGCAGCACCGGTCCTGAGGGCCCCACACTTCTCCAAGGAGTTCATTGTCCAGACAGACGCATCAGAACATGGCATTGGGGCAGTGTTATCGCAACTCAATGAAGAGGGTCTGGATCAGCCTGTAGTCTTCCTATCCAGGAGACTACTTCCCCGGGAACAGAAGTGGAGTGCAATTGAGCGGGAAGCTTTTGCGGTGGTGTGGGCTCTGAAGAAGTTGCGGCCACACCTGTTTGGCTCACACTTCCTAGTTCAGACTGACCACCGACCCCTTCGTTGGCTGATGCAAATGAAGGGGAAAAATCCCAAGTTGTTGAGATGGTCTATCTCCCTACAGGGAATGGACTTCCGGGTGGAACATCGGCCTGGAGTGGACCACACAATTGCAGACGGTCTCTCTAGGTATTTCCGCCTTAGTGATGAGGACTCCCAAGGGGTTGGGTAGCTCTCCCCACTTTCAGCTGGGGGGGACGCGTGTTAGACCTGTCTGCCCTTTGGGTTGTCCCTCCTATTTATTATTTATTTTTGTCCCCTTTGTGCCCCTCACATCCCTAAAATGTTATGTCCACTGAATTTTTCTTTGCGGTGTTGACAAGGGGTTAGATGCTCTTTGACCCTCAAAGTCCTTTTCCCTGAGGCCTAGGTGCCACTTCTGACTAGATTTGTGAAACTCAAAAAATGGTGGTCATCAACTGCCATAACTGCCACCCCAGGAGAAGAGCCTATAGATCAGAATAGGATCTTCTAGAAATTTCTGGACCTTGCTGGACCCTTGGTGGTCAGCCTATAAAAAGCCAAGATTAGGGCAGCCATTTTGTGCAGTGTGTGAGGCAGCGTGAAGAGAAGTGTTGGAGTGTAGGCTGAAAGAAGAGGAGGTTGGCGCAGTGTGAAGGACTTGACAGTCTTGTGGGGCTGCTTCCTGCCTGCTGACGCTACCCCTCCCTTGCTGACCGGACCCAACAGGAGTAGCGTTTCTTCAGAACCCTCAGGAAAGGACGGATTGTGGCCTTGGACGAAGGCTGAGCTATTAACCAGGACCAGTGAGAAAAGGGGGCCTGTGGAACTGTCAGCTTCCTACCGGAAATCAAACCCCTTTTCCCCCATGGAATTGAACGTTAAGGCAACTATGCTTTCACCGTCGTCATCAGGTTACCTGTATCACCGTGGCCTGCCTGGAGTGCATTCTTCTCCCCTCGTGAATCAAGAACCCCTTCGTGAGGTGGAGAACTGCCTATCGGGGTGTTCCCCGGGTCTAGACGTCTCTCTGCAGCGAGCGAGTGAGGAGGAAGCTGCGGCGCTTAATCCCCGACTGACAGCGTCCGTGTCAGAGGTTGCGGAGGCGTGTCAGACGCGCAAGAGGTGGAGCGCGAAGCCGACATCCAGGAAGTGCAGCGCGGCGTTTCGGGACGGAGGAGGAGCTGGACGCGTCGTCAAGTGGAGGCGTTCTCTCCCCGTAGGTTCACGGATAGTGAGGAGGAACCCGGAGGTGCCGGCTTGGTGAGGCGGCGGATTCTATCAGGGAATACAGACGGAGCGCTCACAGTGCTCACCGGAGAAACGCCTCAGTTGAAGGGACCTCACCGGAGAAAAAGGAAGTAAGCGGGGCTTAAGCCAGAAGGGGAGGGCTGACGGAGATCCCTACCCCTGGCGTAGCCCTTACCAACTCCGGCTGGGGGTTTGTTCTTCAATCCAGGGGGAGGCGGGGAGTTTCTGAGTAACGCCCCTGACAGGTTTCCCGAGCCTCGGACTGCTGCCTGTGACGTATTTCCCTGCTGGGGAAGTGACTCCCAGAGGTGCAATCTACTTCAGGGAATAACCGGGGGAGTCTCCCACCGATCAGGTGAAGGAAGGAGCACAATGGTTCTGAATAAGTGTGCAGAATAAGAAAAAGGGTCACCTTTGTGCAAAATTTCCTGAATAAAAGGAGAAGTGTTGTGTTATCTTTAAAGCTAAGGCAGACATAATGCGAGCTAGCCACTGGTAGGAGTTAGGTTTAGCTTGCCTGTCTTCAGTTGTCATTGAGCTGTGTGAGGTTTCATAACCAAAGGAATCAACTGTGGAAACTTCTGTTATCGCCTTAAATCTGTCTATTTAAAATGCCTATGTTTTACTGAGGGAACCGTATAGGCTGATTTCCTTAATCCACTGCTATTCTTCATCGACTGTGTAGTATTGTTAGAAAACTGGTGGATAAAGTTTAGTGCTGAACTCTTATATAATTGACAAAAGGGAATGAAATATGTCTTTGAAATGTGATATCAAACTTTAAAAGTGAAAAGAAACATAAGGAGAAATAATGGTGTGAAAAAGATAAAGTGAATCAAAATATTTTTTTTATAAACCAGTCCATATTTTTCCACAAATTTGGTGTAGTGTTGTTTTTGTGTGGAAGTGCATTGAGTTACTGCTGGGTGGTGTGCAAACTTTACACTTGTGCTTCTAGGAACTGACTGTCTTACTCTAGGCCAGGCTACCCTATGTGACTTGGTAACACTAGGTCCAACAAAATCATTTTGAGTTGGTTTACAATCAATTTTAATACAATTGAGTGTAAGGTACTGTCTTCCACCATGACTTTGCATCAAGGGGGTGTTTCCCGGTTGTTGAATGGTATTGCCATGCATCCACTCATGGTTTTTGATGCAAAGCCATATCTGCATTCGCACGTAGACAAGGATTTCTGCCAAAGTCCTTCAGATCTTTCCAGCTAGTGTAATGCAGATAATGTTTCTCTTTGTTTTTCCTCTTTGCCTGTGTCCTACATTCTACAGTACATATACACAGAGGAAATCGCCTTAAAGTATAATTTTATTGCACAATGAATTGGGTGTTCAGTGAGGTGAGGGACTGACCTCTTCATAAAGAACTCTGTTCAGGGCAAAGGGGTAATGTTAGGGGTTTGCCATGCAATCAGGCATGTATACGGTGAGATACTTGCATCCCTGAGAACAGTTCTTTACAGGGCGATGATTATGTTTAGTGGTTTCTTGCCCATGTAATTGGGCTTAGGTGTGATGAGGTACTGGCCTCTCAATGAAGCTCTCTGTGCATAATGAAGGCTGTGCATAGTAGGGGATTCCATACGTAATGGGGCTTGTGTGTTTTGAGGGAATGGTGTCTCTGTGAAAAGCTCTCTACCGTGAGAAGGCTGAGTATAGTAGGAGTTTGGATACCTAATGATGCTTGGGTGTCTGAATGGAGTGGACCCTGCATCAAGACTTCTGTCCAAGGTGAATGGGGTGCTTAATAGGGGGTTGGTCACCTAATGGTGCTTGGGTATCTGGAGGAAGTGAGCTCTCTGTGAAGGCTTCTGTATAAGGCGGGGGTTGTGCGTTGTAGGCGCCAGAGGCCAGGCTCTGGAGCCAACCACCACTGCACATGTGTAGTGATGTTGTCAATTCCAGATGTTACCGGTACAACACACACTCATATGGCTGCAGATCTGTGTAACAATTGTGGCATTATGCAAAGTTCTATTTCATCATAAATGTGGTAATAAGGAGAATACACTTCAAGATCTGTCTATAACATTTTATAGACAGGTAAAGACATGGTCATCCTTGCAATGATCATTAAACATTCAACATTGTACTGTAAAACTAATTAAAATCCATGTTTAGGTGGGGCATACTGCTAGGGTACATTATTTCAGATTGCGCTGACATCTAGTGGCTTGCAATATGGTGGGCACAATGCATGGATCTGTCATTAAGATATGTAAGCATGCTCTTCATTAGACCCTTCTTGTTCTGGCTTCATTCTCCTACCACATAGTAGTCAGGGGCGTAGCTGGGACATCTGTTAAAACACATTATATGAGAACCAGGACATGAGGGGACTTAAGGGTCAGTGGAAAGAGAAAGGAGTGCAGAATGCTAATGGTGCTTAAACCCCAATATTTTTTTAATTAATCCACATTTCTTAAGGTCTTCAAAACATAGACAAGAGAATGTATTTGTTTTTCCCAGTGTGGGCAGGTAAAATTCTCAGGTGAAATCCGACAGGCACTTCACATTACCCAAATGAAAGCACTTGAACCCAAGTATTTACTACTGAATACATTTGTTGGGGAGTGTAACACACCAAACACCCCAGAGAAGCTACACCACTAGTAGTAGTGCGCCAACACCCATATTGCATATTGCACCCATATTGCATCTCTATTCCTTACACTGATAGTCACATTCCTTTCACATGTGTAATGCATTACAATCCCAGAATGAGGCATTTCATGCTGAATGTTTCCATGGCTTTGGTCACTCCATTGGAGGTGATTGGCATCTCTCCAACCTCCAACCTGCTAAGGCGACCTGATAACTCCATACCATAGGGCACAATCTTTCCAGATCTGAGATATAATTTAGCGCATCTGTGCATTCTGTGAATTGTGGTCAGGAGTTGTTGTTTTTTTAAATAAGGCAGTTAAATTAACGCATTTGATAATATTTAAATGTAAAAGCATAGGCTAGGAATGAAAAGGTGGTGTCATAGTAACATGAAATCGGTGGTGTCATAGTAAAATGAAATTATCTGGTCACACCCTCTGTTTGTCTATTGTACATGTGACTTAGCCATCTCATGCATTGTAGGTTTGGAAGGATTGCATTCTACTTTTGGTACAGCACGAAACTGGATATTACCGGAGAATTAATACAGGTACATGAAACTGATGGTTGTAAGTAAAGCATGGGAGTGAATGAATTATTTTACCTTGTGATAGGTCTTACCCCATGCCAGACAGCTGTGCATGTGCCTTCTAGCCCGAGGTCCAATTGTGCTGCAATTGTGGATGCCACATGTTCTTAGCTTACAGTGAGTTTTTCTTGGGTGCTGGTGCTCCACCTATTGCTTCTTTTTTTCCCAGAGTTTTATATAGCGCGAACTTGACCCGAACCGAATCGGGTATCAGAGCGCTTTACATAGCACCAGTTACGTTACATGAGGACACACATTCATTTTTAGGTCTCGCCTTTCAATGCGCATGCTCATTGAGCGGAGCGAGACTATAGGGGCTTAAACAAGGTTTAACTAAAGTGGCGATTTGATGCTGTGCCCGTGCGCTTTTAGGTCAATGCGCAAGCGCATTGACCTAAAATGCGCGTGCACAGCATCAAATCGCCAGCCATCTGTTCCCCAGCAGCTCTTCCCGCTCCGCCCCACAAGCTTCCCCCAGCGTGCGGTCTGCCTTAGCCGCACTCCTCCCACACCTTTGAAGTGAAGCTTAGCTTCACTTCAAAGGCCCCTGCTGCTTCGCACTATGTCTCTCCCTCATCGCCGCTCTCCCCGCTCCGCCCCCGTGTCGCATTTCTCCTCCCCCTCACAAGTCCCAGAATTCACAGATACATTGGTAGCTATATGCTATCTTATCCCCTACTTGACACAGAAAACACAATCAAATGGTAAACCTCTTCCTCTAGTTGAATTCAGCATCTATCGTGCAGGTTTTTCATGTTCGATTTGTTTCCGTACGTTTATTTTACTTTTATCTCCCCCGCTTTCAATATTTGGTCAGCTCCAGTCCAGTCTCTTCTCTTTTTGCTCAATCAGTAGCTCCACCGGTCCTGTTTAAATGTGCCTACAAATATGCTTGTGCAACGCGTTTTTTACATCATACTGTGGGATTTGTCGGTCCCCGCACAGATGTATCCCCTTGATGCATCTTAGAATAAATTATCCCTCTCCGGCGACCGTCAGCCCTAGGCGTTCTTTATGGTTGCTTCCCACCATTGCTTCGTCTATCAGGCGCGGCTTCTCCAAGAATATCCCTGCATTTGACAGTCCGCGCCGCCCGCCCCCTCCTCGCGCAGCTGGGGGCGGTTCGGCTCTCAGTCACCTTATGGCGATCATCGGCATCGTGAATGCACAGCGCAGCTCTGGCAGCGGAAATCAGAAGATTGTTTTCACTCCCGCCTCTAATGTGTCCCATTCTACTCTGTACTTTCCGAAGTCTGTCTTTATTTATCCTGTCTCTCTTTATGTCGCTTGCATTTTTTCCCTCGATTCTCCATCCGCCCTGATTTTAACAGCTGCCTTCTTGTCTTTGCTTTTTAAATCTATTACGTTTATTTCACCTCTTTCTGTCCTCGACCACTTTCGGATTTAAATACCCTCATCCCCAGTTTCCGTCTTCCCCTCTCCTCCCCATGTCCCTCACTCATCCAAATTTGAACTCAACCGTCCTTACTGAAACTTCAGCTTCTCTCCCCACTCTCCATCACTAGCCCCCGCTAGCAAATCGATCACGGGAGTGAAATATTCAGTTCACACTATTTATTTTGATGATATCTTCGTTTTCTTAGGTGCAAACCGCGTGCGCATTATAAACACTTTGAATGTCCTCTCTTTAGTGTGTTCGGTTACTTTATATCATTCCTTCCGCTGTTATCTCCCTCTACTTACATGCAAAGCAAGCGCCCGTCACAAACAGGCTGTCTAGTCTCTCTTTAGTTTGCTGGCGCCATTCAATTCACACTATTAAATGCTGTAGGTGTCACATTTGAAAAAGTTTAAAGTATTGGCATTGTAAATGACAAAGCTATTAATTTGGCTATTTTCAAAACCAACACATTAAAAAAAAATTGTCATTTACAAAACCAATAGCTCCAACTTTTCTAATGCGAGACCTATTGCATTTCTAGTGCTTGTTTTTGTTAGGCACGGGGAGATTAAGTGATTTGCCCAGAATCACAGGATGTTTGGCGTCGTTACCGAGACTCGAACCCAGATCCCCAGCGCAACCTTCTATTCTTCACCAGCTTCTTCCTTGTACAGCATGTCACCCATAGGATTTTGGGGGCCCCAGGCACGGCATATATTTAGAGGCCCGAGTATGAAATAAATTTGAATGTTGTTACCCATTACTGGGAATTCTAGCCTACGATATGCCAAACAATAGTAAAATACATGTTACACTTCAGCAGTCTCATGCGAACTATTGAAATATGTGTTGCCTGTGACACTTGGTAGAGACACAGTCAGACATAGAGGTAGGTAAGGGCGGAGAGATGTTCAGATAGAAAAACAGAACAGTCAGAGGTCAAATGGAGAAAAAGCTCACATTCCCGGGGTGTGGGTGGGGGGAACCTTGGAAGACGGGGGCCCTTTGCAAGGGCCCACTTTGCCTATGCCTTAAACCTTAAGGATATGAGAGTGGGCATTATCCCAAAGCTCGATCTTTTTAGTTTCTAGTTGGTGCCCACGTTATATCTTCTGTTCATTTCATTCTCAGCTCCTGCTGCGGATGTTCCAGAAGCCATTGGCGAATAACACTTTTTCCCTTTTTGTGGGCTTCGGTTTCGTTTTCATTGTTCCACTGGAACAATGAGCATTATCACAAACAGAGAATTTGACGCCTGCAAAGAAAATTCAAGTATTCTGAAGTGATGGCATGGTGTGCAATTCCATTGTTTTCTGGAATTGTAGTTTCTTTAATATTTACGTAACGTGTTTGTTACTTCAATTGAACACGAAAGGAATATCTTATTAATAAATTTGCCATCCCTAGACATAAAAAGCTGCATTCTCCGTTTTGACAACTGAAAAACACATTTGGGGTCTCCCCACTCTGTCCATGAGAAAAAAATACAGCCAAAATAGCACATGCCAGACAGTAGACATATTTTGACAATAATGCAATTACGAAACTGAAACGTATATTCTGTACCTCCCGGGAAACCTAAAAATCTGCTTTAAATAAATATGCCCGGGGAGGGGCGCATTTCATTGCTAGCAAACCCATCTAATAGCTGCCGAGAAAAACGTTTTGATGTGTTCCAGAAAATATTCTGTTTTCATAGGCCAACCAAAATAACCCATTCTCAGTGCAATAACGTTTCCCAGCTCTGTGGACAGCTAAAAGCGGCGCGAGGTCCATGTCAATGAAGTGGGTGAGCAAAAAAAAGGCAAGTGCTCACCAGGGTTCACAATTCCTCGGGGTGTTTGCAGCATATCTCTGAGTCTTATTAGCTTAACCTGTAATGGAATATAAATGAGCCCATATGGCAGAGACGTAATTATGTTCTGTTTGAGAACTCCCCGTGGTAGAGTTTCAAGCGGGAAAAAAATACGCACTGCGCGCGCCTTCTGGATGCCACGGTTTACGCATGATTACCCCCTCATTTGCATCGGGCAGAATACGCTGTAACACAATGCTCTGAAAAGGACAAGCCAAAAACTCCAGATCCCTTGTGGCACCGAGCCCTGTGACTGACATTCAGTTTGAAACTCAGGCTCCATTCCCCCTGGCAGCATATTTTATGAAGCTATCTTTGATTCTGCAGGGCACAGCAATCAGAAGTCGTAATTATTATTACTAGGAGAAAACGTGCTCCAAATCTCTGGGGCATATTTCTGTCTCAGACGGTTCTTCCTGCCAATGCTCAGTAAGAAGAAGAAAATACCTCACGAGATCATTTTCATTCCAACCTGGTATTTTAGTTGAAGTTTCTTTGACTGCCAGTCACGAAACATTAAATATAGATTACAGGCAGAGAGATGTTGAAGGTTGAAATTCAGCAGAGGTACACACTCGTGTCCTTAGGAGACAGCTCCAAATATTGTCCAGATGTTGTAGCAACAAGGCTGAAAGTTCCCAAGCTGCAGCACAGACATAGCAGAAGGGAAAGTGGATTTTTTGCATTCCACAAGCCTTCTGTTTAGTTTGGTTATTGTATATTAATCGAGCAGTCTGCCTGGCTGCCTGTTGTTGGTGGACGTTACAAAGTGCACACTCCACTGAAAGAATGAAGAAATGCTTTTTTGGCCTCGAAGTAATCCAAAGCATGTAATTGTTGATTTTCACAGTTTCACACTGTGATAATGGGAGCTTTTAATACCAGAAACATATGCTGATAGTTCTGCTTTCTTAAGAGAAAGAAAAGGAAAACAAGACAAATAAAAACCATCCCATTTTCTGGCTTTGTTGGCCAATAATAATAAAAGATTAGGGAAGAGGATTAGTACAAAGGAGGGCCTCAAACACTTTAGTACAATTTACCCTGTTCATGTTTTAAAATGATTTTAGTCACAAAATAAAATGAGCCTTAGTGGGGGTGTGCGGGGTAGCGTTGCAAAACAGGGGACCCCACAGTCCTAGTGAGCATATGGATGACTTTTGTCCCAGTTAACAGCCACAATGGTGCAATGAGTGAGGCCTGGCACACGTCAAGACCCTCCACAATCAGCTGAGAATATATTTTTACTAACAGTGCACTTTTAAGGTGTTTGCTACTGTATGCGTTTGTAGAAGAGTCTCTACCAAAGAGCTATGCCAGTTTAAGGGTAAGCTGTGAGAGAAACTGCCAGCTAATGTTACATAGTAGGCCAACTGTTTATTGTTTGTTGTTCGATTAAAACATCAAATTTAACGAAGGAAGTAAATTATACCTCATTGATGGAGGCAACAGTCTCTACTATTTTCGAAATCTAAGAATAAAACCTCTAAAAATGAATTTGAAATGTTTGATGTCTTTCAAAAAATATACATTTAGTGTCTTGCTTTAACTGGGGCGGCAGGTGTGAAATCCAAACAACATTCTATTGGTGTGGCCTGGGAAATTCCTAGCTGGGATGATCACCATGAATGCCCATCTCAGCACCTTGATTTGGTCTACAATAGCTGAAGTAGAGGACCTTGACATGAAGTGAGGCGCAAGGCCACGCCGCATTTCTCACAATGTGTTTTATGTAAGCATTCAAGGGTTAAGATCAATTATGAAATATCGTTTGAATGCCAATCATCTTCAAAAACAAGCTGTGCGTTGGCTGAAAGGTTAGGCTTGGCACTTCACTTAAAAAAGGATTGGTAAAGAAAGTAGGTCACACTTTTAGGACCCATTGTTTATTTGATAATGTTTTTAGCCATGGTGCACAGCATCCCGGATATTGTGCGGCATGGATGGCATTTCTTTTTCTAACGCTTTAGACGCGTCATTTTGTACATGTATAGTGAATGCACATGGCTACAAAATGAAGCAGACGCTTTAAAAAATGTTTTTAGTAATGTCCTGAGTTGGATTGATAACTAAAAAGAAATGAAACGTGCAAAAGTATTTTTTTTTTTTTAAATATGGAGTGGGTGAGAATCAACATTGAAAACAAGGAATAAAAGGACCATGGGGGCAGAGGTGAGGGTGGAAGGAAAAGGGGGATTGTGGGTCGGAGAATCAAAACGGAGTGTGTGTGATCAATGAAATGTGTGAAAGACAGCAACATGGAGCTGACGCAGAGAACGCGCACAGGGGAGTGGGGAGAAGCATATGGGTGAGAGAGAGAAGGGAACACATGGGGCATGGCAGAGGGGAGAGAGAAGCACACGAGGGCGACAACTGTAAAACATATCTTGTAGAGTGTGCAAATTAAAATAAAATGCGAACAGTGGAAGGATAAAGTAATGCCTCCATGCTCCAGAGGGCCGCACAAGTAGAGAAAGGAACGCCAGCACAAGTTGATCTACAAAAAGCAAGCAACTTACAGTAACAATAAAGCCACCAATGCTAAGCAATGGCAGGCACTAAGCTAACAATACGTTTCTCAACAGACAAAGTGCATGCTGTTTAGTAGATTAGACCTTTACAATTCACTAATCGACATGGAGCTGTATGTTTAAAAAATGGCTAGTTCTGACTACAAACCATGTATGAGTGTTTGTAAAAGAAACAGTACTTATTTCCTGTTATTTTCAGCACTACTTCCTTCAGTGTAGGCATGAATGCACCTATTGGGGCTGAGAATCCAGTTTTCCGATTTAGCCAAAGGCCTAGTGTAGTGTTCTTTCTGCTGCTGTACCTTGTGTGTCTGCTGTTAGGAACCTCCAGAGCTAAAAAAAAACCTGACTTCAAGATGCCTTGTACAGTGCAAAATGAGACAGAAGGGCTTCCACATATTGCACCCTGAAGCTGAGAACCTGCTTGTTTGAGGCCCCTACCTAATCAGCATTCACTCGCAGGTACTGACCAAAATCTTCTTCTGGGACCTGGTTATAAGTTGAAAAGTATGACAATTTACTGAGTGTGAAGGCCGTGCACAGGGCATAATTTTCACAGGTGGCATGGTTCGAGGCCTGACGATGCTGATTATCAACTCAAGAATATGAATGGATCATAATATTAAGTTCAAAATATTGTGAGTAAAAATAATGAAGGATGAAATATTGAACAGAAGTATACCATTTTATATCAATAATATCGAAGTTTAAAATACTGGGTACCAAAATATTGTCTTTAATATCGCTATACAACTTAGTTTAAGTTATTTTGTGATCAGTAATATTAAATATTCTTAAAAAAAGAATGAATATTGTTTGGTGTTTCGATTTCTGGAGATTTGTATGGGTAATGTTTTAAGAAAAGTGTGTGCTTTTTTGCATTTTTCATTTGAAAAAATATTAACATTATATATTATTTAGTGTAATATATAGTTATTTAAAACAAATAAAATCATCAAGTTTTTATATAATGGATATACATTTTCAATACATTGTTTCAAAAGTGAAAATGTTAAACAGAATTGTTAAAATAACTTCAATATGAAATAATTAGGTTAAAATATTTCAAAAGTATTGCTTTTTGGGTTCTATTATTCATAATATGTAAATACATTTATTGCAATATTGATTTACCTAAAACATAAATATAAACATTAATATAGTTTAAATATTTGAACATATTAAAACAATTAAATAATGAGTACATACATTTAAATATGACTGTTCATATTATTTTTCTAATGTACATACATATTAGTAATAACTGATAAACATTGTGACAAATATAGGATTTAAATTATATTTTCAGATTAAGTCTGTGAAAAATATAATTGAAAATTAAAATATGATAGAAAGGAAATTAACAATTACATCACACATTAGAAAATGAAGTTAAATTGTAAAATGTGACTGATATGACACAAATATATTATGTACATTCTTGCAGATTTTGGATTTATAATGGATGTATAATGGAATTCCAACACTCATCAAATATTTGTAGCTACCACAATATTTATAGACCTTACTCCTTGAACAGTACATGTAGTCCCCAAAACTATTTTGTGTTATGCTAATCTTTTTAGGACTAGGTTTTGAAATAGTAAACTACTCCTGAAAATATTTGCACCTACCACAATATATGTTGACCTTGGAGTTAGAATAATAAGGTTGAATTCCCCTAAATAATTGAAACAAACTGAACGTTTGTACATGCTGGATTTAAAATTGTAAATCGTCACCACTGCAAAAACATATACGCATTTGGTCCTATGTATGTAACTACTGGAGCTAGGATGATATATTTGCATTCCTTAAAATGTATGGTTTACCACAATGTGTGTAGGTCATAGAGTTAGAATAATATATTTGCACTCCATATATATGTGAACTTATCCCAATATTTGTAGGTTTTTGAGTTTTTATAGTCAATCTCCATTCACCCAAGTATATGCATTAACAGTCAATGTATGTATGGCTAGGAGTTCGAATAATATATCTGCATTCCCCAAAATATTTGCCGTTACCCCAATGTTTGTAGGCTTTGGAGACAGAATGGTAAGACAACTCTCCAACAAATATATGCAGTTACTACAAAGTTTGTGGACATTACAGTTGGAATAGTAAATCTGCAATCCTTCAAATAATTGCTACCACCAAGGTTGCTGATTTTCAGTTAAAATATCAAATAAACCCTCTCCTCAGTATATAAAGTTACAATAATAATTGTGGTACAGATTTTGTAAAATTACATGAATAAACCAACAATAAAATATTTTTGTATACAGTGTAAAATGTTTATATAGGTTATAGCTTTTAAAAAATAAAGACTAAAATTATGTTTATACTTTAAAATCTTTACTAAAGACTTACGAACAATAGGGCTATTTTTAATAAGAAATAATTACAGATAGTATGTAGTTTAATTTTAAAAACAATTAATTAAAATAACAAAATAACAATGCTCTTTTACTTCAGCAAAAAGTAGCAGTTGGTATAGTACTGAAACAATACCCGTTATTAAACTTTAATATGTAATAGAACACATTTTCTGTGCTTAAATATTGGTTATCATTATTACATTTGCCAAAAAAATTGAATGAACATTTTTCCTCAAATTATATAAAAGCTATAACATTTGGAACAATAATATATACTGTTTTACTCATACATTAGAGAAAATGATTCCAAGCTCATTAAAATAATTAGTAAATGCATAAACATTTATAACATATTATCTTTAATAATATAGTCTTCTAAGGAATGTTCATTTGTTTTTATTTTTCAAACATATAACATAAAAAAAATATATAATTATATAGTAAAATTATTTTTTACCTTTATTAGTGAATGGAAAGAGGATCATGGCTCATTGGAACAAGTAAACTTACATTCTACTACTTTTTTACTATTTAGGGCCCAATTACAACTTTGGCATCTGGTCCACACCGCCGCCGCACGGCCAAAGCCGTGGTCAGACTGCTTGCTAGATTAGGAGTTTCCTCCTGCGTGACGTGCTTTTTTTTGCCATTCCCACAGCGGTGCCTCCAAAAACGAGCACCGCAATGGGAACACCAAAAAACGTTCCTGCACGGCATGGACTGAAAAATCTATGCCATGCAGGAACTGGTGTGCATGCATACAAGGAGGCCTATGTTGTGCCGCTGTGTGCATACACAGAAACCCTGGCAGAGAGGAAATTCCTAATTAGCTTTGCGGGACCAAGATGATCTGGCCAAGCATATGGATGACTCTACAGCACTGCAACACCACCAGGGAATGGCAGTTCCCTGGTGGCTGCGGCAGGACTGTGGTGGTCCCACCGCCCATCTCATAATAGGGCAGTGAGTAGACCGCCAGACCCGTAATCGGGGCCTAAGTCTAGGTTTGGGGTTTAATGTTAATGTGTTTGGTGTAGCTGTTCTTAGAAGAATGTAGTTGTGTCGAATTTAGTTTATTATGTGGTAGCATGTTATTGTTAATGTTTTCTAAGGAGAATGCCAGTGTATGTATTTGATAAACTGAAAAGTTTCTATTGTTTTTAAAAAGTGATTAAACTTCTTAAGTGTTTCTTGCATATGCTTATGTTTTGAGTGAGTGAGGGTGGGAAGAGCTTTTTGTTTTCTTTGAAGAAACAAAGAAGACGTCTCTTAGGGTTGTGCTATTATTCAATTATCTTTTGTGTTCTTTAGAGACACTTGTATTTATACTCTACTGCTTTTATTTCAAAATATTTTTGGAAAGAGGTTTATTATTTTGTTTGATCTAGCGTATATTGTACTCTATGTTCTGATGTTTTGTAACGTTTGATGTATGGGTTAGATTTACTTGTAAGATAGGATTATGATTTTGCTATTTTAATGTAGGATTTGCATATATTTTAATTATGCTAAATGTACAGTTGTTTTATAGGACATTATTTTTATTAAAAAAAAATATGTCTGCCTTCTTTGGAGGCATTAATTTTTATTTAGAGTGTTTTTGGATTTGACAAGTTGGTAAGGTTTATTTTTTATTGCATATAGAAGAGTGATCAAATATAAAAAACAATGTGTCATAAAATACTTTTCTGTTGAAAGGTGTTTGTAGATTTTTAAATTTAGTTGTAAATTGTTTTTGCAAATAAATGTTTTTAAATTGGATTTGTATAGTAGGTTATAAGCTATAGAATCAAGATAAAAGGTTCCTGGTAAAGCTGTACTTTGTTGCTGAGTATATCATACATATGCAGCATTTGTTTTGAAAGTTTGAATTTTAGGGTCAGGGCTAGGGATTGCCCTATAATAAGATCTTGGTAGCTATCTTCCTTTTGGTAGATTTAAAATAACTGGTAGAGTATAGGGTGATTACTCCCAATTCTATCTTTGAACGTGTGCCAAACTTCAATGGAATTATTTGTTTTTGCCTCTTTGTTCAGAGTGCAATGGTACATTTTTCACCACTTCATAAGGATCCTGGCTTGGTGTCTATGTTCCGAGCTGTACAGACAGCCAAACCAGATGTCCTCAAAGTAGGGATGAAGCGGTGTAAATTTCTCTTCATTATTTTGTAAAATGAGATGTTTAGTACTATATCACAGTTCCTAGTTACATTGAGCTGTGGGAAAAGGCTAGGGCAAAGATTTTTATTTTTAATTGGAATTGGAAGCCACTGTTGGTTGAGTACACTATACTGAGAGTTACATTTTTTAGGTGACGCCAGATGGCATGATTGTAGTGAAAGTACTCCTTAGATAAGTATATTTGGAATTCCTTTTGCTATGGTGTGGTGTGTCATTGCATACATAAAGACTATAAAGAAGAGAGAATGAGAAGTTCTTTCCTTTCAATTTTATTGTTGTTATCAGTTCATTTTAAGTAGTACTTTGATTGTTTGGTAGAAGTGCACAAGGAGATGATGGACGGAGTGCTGAAACATTTCAGACACTCACCCTCAGCCACAGCTCTGGGTTGAATCCATCATCGTTCTTCAGCTCACTTCACCACCCCAGTTCAGACCCAGCCATATGCAAATCAGCCTTGATCCTGTTCTTGAAGGGGACAGTCCAGCTCGAACTGCCAAGCAAGGTCTTCCCTCGACAGAAACAAGCATACTGGGACCAGTTGTGGGGTGACACTCCTCATCTGCCAGGCTAGCTTGAATCCAGTGGCACAGTGAGCAAGGGACCCATGTCTGGACATTCCCTGCCAACTTAGGGCGAACAAAGCAAACACATAGAGATGACGGACAGAGCGCTGAAACTTTTTAGACACTCACTCCCAATCACAGATCTGGGTTGAATACTTCATCATTCTTTAGCTCAGTTTGTCACCCCAGTTCAGACCCAGCCATATGCAAATCAGTCTTGACTCTGTTCCTTATGGAAACTGTCCAGCCCGAACTGCCAAGCCAGGTCTTCCCTGAACCGGAAACAAGCATCCTGGGACCAGTTTCGGGGTAACACTGTTTGACATTGATCAGCATTCTTTAAATAAATTATTCTTTTTGCATTTGTCACCCCAAATGCGACTGGTATGCCCAGACGTGGATCCCGGGCTCTCTATGCCACTGGAGTCAAGCTAGCCTGGCTAATGAGGGGAGATACCCCGAAACCAGCCCCAGGATGCTTGTGTCTGGTCCAGGGCCTGTTTGGGCTGGACTGTTCCCATGGCGAACAAGGTCAAGACTGATTTGCATATGGCTGTGTCCAAACTGGAATGGCATAGGGAGCAAAAAAACTATTGTTTTAGCCCCTGATCTCTTTACTGAGGTAAATGTTTGACATTGATCAGCATTTTGTCTATCAATTTTTCTTTTTGGTAGTAGTGCAAACATGTTGAGTATTTTGTTAGCTTGGGTATTGCCCATGAATGGTATATATCTTATAGAAGAGGGGGGGCAGGTTTGTAAAATACCATCCATGAGCCTGAAGGATGATTGTGTAATAATTAGTATGTTTTGGTAAATAAATTTTTTGTTTTGTGAAATAATAAAAAATGTATTTCCTTTTTGTTATTAAACTTTTTAAATAATATGAAGTTTTTGTCTGTATGGGTGAGTGTGAAGTGATGAGGGAGATCTAGCTAAGACTTTGTTGCAGAATGATAAACTCACTCTTTTCTTCTTTTTCTAGATATTATTCTATTCAAATTAGACAGTATTTGGGCTATGATATAATTTAGAATTCTATAAGCATAGGCTTTCTAAAATTATTTCACATGGCTATGAGCAATGTAACTTGTGTAGTGGCCTCTTTCAATTCTTGGATGATGTTTCTGACCTCCATTTCTGCCATTTAGGATGGGTGGTTGCCTTTGGTTATATTCTCCACTTCATTATGTAGTGCTGTGGCACTCCCATTACAAATGTTTGAGTAGTGTGTTGCTGATTTGCAGCGATTATGTTCTTTCTTGCTGTTCTCTTTATTATAGATGTAGCCAAAGTACATTCAAAGAGTTTTCCCTCTGAGGTAGGGAAAGTGGGTTCACAAGACATGTTCTCATCTATTTGTTATGTGGAAATAGTAAAAAAGAGTTTCAGTTTAGTTTGTCATGGTTTTTATATAATTTAGGCTACATTACTAAACAGCTGAAGGTCATGTTATAATTGTTGACATGTTTCCCAGTTATTTTCTCCTTTAGGTGTAACATTTTTCAGATTTGTTTCTTCTTTAATTTCTTCTCTGCTTTCTTCTAATAGTGATCAGTTGATGTTTCTATTGTGTATGTAGTAAAACTATGACAACAGGAAACTGAAAATATGTTTAGGTTACTCTTTGTTTAATATATTTATTAATACACTTCATTTTAATAGTAACTCCAGTTGTCTTTCTTAAAGCTAGTGTGCTTTTATTGTTGGGCAATGTGACAGGCTGCACTCCTTAATTATGGTGCAGGCACAACGATAGCTGAAGGTTCCTGTTTTCATAGTCTTTTACTAATAAATGTTGTTTTGGATTTGTAACTATTTTTATTTAGGTTATTGGTTTTCTGGTTCTTCTTTTCAATATTTTCTTTGACTTTTTCCTTCTATTGGAAATTATAATTTAGGGCCTTTTTTAAAGGTTTATGTTTTTAAAGTATTTTACAACATTTTAAGTTTTGTAAATACTTGAAAGGTATTTATTTTATTTTATTTGAACAATATTACAGTGTCTGATATTGACAGTTTTAATTGTCTTTGTAATTTTTCTTATTTATATTGACCCCACTCAGAATTGATATTTTGATAAGAAAAACATTTTGGACAATATTTTTGTGTGACAATATTTTTGTGGTCAACAGTTTGTAGTACACACATGCACAGAACCCCTGCTGCACAAAGCTAAAGATTATGTGCATGGGTTACAGCATCATGCCTTCCCTCGCTCAAATAGTTTGTCTCCAAAGAAAAGCGAAGGAGGTAATTTAGAATATGAAGGAGTGGGAGCCCAGTCGTAACACAGTTGGACTCCAGCCACACTTCCAAGAAACATGCAGTTCACCTACCTAAGAGGTGGGCGAAGTGCAGGGATTCTACCAGCTCAGCTCATTACTCCAGTGGAAACCACTGACTTGGTAGAGAATCCACCACAGATTTACCTGATAGGGGCCACCATGTGAGGCACAGCAGTCCCTAGAAGAGTAATCCCGAGCTACCTGTCAGGAATCACCAAATCAGATGGGTGTTTCTCCACTAGAGAGGTAGAAGTCATGGCTTAATCCTACCTGGCAGGTTGATGGGCTGCTTTTCAGATTCGAAATGACACTCTAAATCCCAACAAGGATGCAGCCATTTTTGTAAGTAAAGGTACATTTTCTGGCTACAATTTCTAGCTGCTCCTGCCAATAGCATTTGCCGCAAACAACGATGGCTCCAGTGGGACCTCAAACTCATTATATCCATCTCATGGAGCCCTTACGAAGTCCTTGTTGACCAGGTGGTCCTGACTTACCCCGCTGGAACTTTTCTACTTCTACATTGAGCGAAGGGCTTTACTTAGAGTTTGGAGAATGGGCTACTCAAAATGTGCAGATCCAATTCCCTGTATTACAAGTACCATAACCAATAAATGCATTTAATACCATGGATAATTTATCTGTCATATTTGTTTTTTTACATTAAACTTCAAATTTCGTAACTCCTGATCCCTTCATCATTTTTTCATATTTGTGTGTTATTTTACTTATTACATTTTCACATTCCTAGTATATTGACTTGGAAATGTTATGTTTGTTTTTTGTTTGTTTTAATGGTGTTTGGTGGCTGCTTTAAATAATTAAAACACTCTTTTCTCTGAGACAATTCTGTTGCTTTGTCCCACAGCTACTGGGAGTAGGCCTAAGATTCCTCATTGATGCCTGCTTTACTTAACAAGGCAGTGAATTATTACTTTTGTGGGATTTCATGCCCTATGGTGTCCACATCTAATCCAGTGTTCACCTCTAATCCAGTTTGGCTTCAGAAGCAGAGGAAAATAATTTCAATAGCCTGAATAACTGTAATGAAAATTAATGCCACACTGGATAACAAACAGTAATGATATTGTGAAACTGTAAAAATCAACAATGTCCCAATTGAGTAGTGTATTTCAATAGGACCAGACAGTAAGGAACATGAATGGAAGTAAAAATAATAAATGACCCCACTGAGCAATAAGCAACAACAGTGTTTCTAGCATTAATAAACATTAATTGATGCAGGCATTAATGACCACTAAAGTACACAGGCAGTAAAGAATTTAAGAAGCATGAATGAGCCCAGGCAGTAATTGACCTCAGGGATTACTGCTACTTACTGTCTCAATTATGAAAACCTATGCCTGCAGGCAATGTTATGACCACCCTGGTTGAAATATCAACCCTCTTTCTTCGGCTGCCTATAACCCCTGTCCACCCTCCACGGTGCCGCAAGATGGTGACAATTCCCCTTTTGTTACTACCAGGGAGGCTGATAGAAGATAACTGCTTTCAAATAGGACACCAGAGCAGCAGCTGTCAGATGCTTTGCTCACCCATGTCCCTAAAAGGAAGGCAGCAGCCTTTTCCTCCGAGGTTTCCCATGCAGTCATGAAAACAAAACCAAGCCAGCAGGGAAGTCTCATTCCAGGGGGAAAAAAGCAAAAACCTCAACATTTTTTGAAAATCCCCCTTCATTTTTGGCAGGTTTAGGATTGGAGATTCAGGTAATCCCGCTGTTTTGGCATGACCAAGATGGGTAGACAACCCTAAGACGGGGGCAGATGGCCCAGAGCAGACCTACACTTCTCCAGTAAAAGTAAAACAAGCATTTACAATGCAATGGTCTCGGCATTATTAAAGGTAGAGCTATTGGCATTGCCCATGACATTTTTTTTTAAAATCATAAATAAATGGCATTGTCATTTACATTGCCAATAGCTTAATCGTTAAATAAATGGCATTGTCATTTACAATGCCAATAGCTTAATCGCTCGCAAATGCATGACCTATTGCATTTACACCCACACACACATACAGAGCCACCCACCCACACAGAGCCACCCACACACACATACAGAGCCACCCACACAGAGCCACACACATACACAGACACACACACACAGACACAGAGCCACACACAGAGCCACACACACACACAGCCCCCCCACAAACAGATCCCCCTACACACAGGGAGTCACACACACAGAGTCCCCCCCACACACACACAGAGTCCCCCCCACACACACATAGCCCCCCACACACACAGAACCCCCCCACACACAGAGCCCCACTCACACACAGAGCCCCACACACACAGAGCCCCACTCACACACAGAGCCCCACATACACAGAGAGCCCCCCACACACACAGAGCCACACACACAGAGCCCCCCCCACACACACAGAGCCCCACACACACACACAGAGCCCCCCCACACACACACAGCCCCACACACACAGAACCCCCCACACACAAACAGAGCCCCCCCACACACACAGCCCCACACACACACACACAGAGCCCCACACCGACACCCTGCTCTGCAGCCTGCAACATGACTGCAACTTAGACCTCCCATGTCTCCGGGAGGGTCCTGCGAACCGGACCCTTTGCAGTCTTACTCGCAACTAAACAACCCCACACCAGGCTGCCCTTCCCCTCGAGGCCACCCACCTTGGGATATCTGAAATATGAATGAAAGGAAAACATGCTTCTGGTTGTCAGTATAACTAACTGGAAGGGGGGTCTAGTATGGTTATTGCATATGCTGCAGAGATCAGACTTGTGAACTTCAGCGCAGAGAAGAGAAGGTGTTACTCACCTGACTAGACCGCCTGTTCAGAAGTGCCTGGGGAATGTGCGAGAAGACAGCGGCGATCGCTGTGAAGTAATACTGAAACCTGGAGTTCCTGAGTAACTGACCGACTGAGAGGTGCTCCGAGGTGTGAAAGCATGGCGGGCCTAATCACGAGATCAAGAGGAAGAACTGGGGAAGCGATGTTGAAAATTAGTACGGTTTGGTGAACATTATCTGCGCCATCTTGCCTCTTCCCCTGATGCCACACTTTTGTCGTGCGCACCCGCCATTTTAAGATGCCCTGATCAGAACGAACCCTCTTGCATGCCGCTGGCCCCTGACATAGCCCTTCACCCTCACCAAGCCCGCACGCTGACCAACCCTCCCTGCTTGCACCTGCCTTGAATCATAAACCCCTCTTCAGCGCTGCTCTGCCCCAGGCCCTCATCCTGTTCCCAGCGCGACACCTCCCTTCTTCCCTTTCATGATCCCCGGCCCTTAGATGCAAACCCCCTTTTCCCCGTGTGCCCGTTTGTCTTCCTCGTTCCCAGGCCGACACCCAGCTCTGCCGATACTGTTCCTTGCCCCTCCCCGTACAAAAGAAAGCTTCCCCCATCAAGGGATCCCCTGGTTGATCAAAGCCCCCACCCCATGAGATCCGATCGAACCCCGCATTCCATGAATTGACGGAATATCCAGCTGCGCGATACTCATCACCTGTTGTGACCAGGATGGGGACCTCTACTGTAAATATGTGTGGGAACGGGCCCGGAGGGGGGTTTCCGGGAATGTCTTTCCGTACATCAAAGCTTTATCATGAGTATGTAAACTGTAATAAAAACCGCAAACACTGTATATAAGGGGCCAGGCCTCAAACATAAGCTAGAGCACCTCAGAACGATACCTGCTGTCCGTTTTGCTGTGTTCTCCTCCGGAGAGAATAAAAACCTTGTTTCCTGCTTTCCAGTCTCCAGCGCCTGCCTCTTCATTTATTAAATAATTCGAGGGTCACAGAGGCAATACCGCCGGGCAAATATCGATTGTCCCCGACCCAAACCTCTAAATTAACAATTGGCGTCCCAAGCGTGGGGCCCATCAGCGACTCGTGGATCCAGTGGGAGAGGTCCCGACGACAGAGTGAATGACTGCAACGATCGGGAGAGCTCTTGCCCAATAGACCCTCGTCTGGCAGCCGATCATCCGAACTTCACTAGTTCCGAACAGACCTCTCTCGAGTGATCTACGGTCCTGACTGGGGACCATTAGGAGTGCCGTGAGAAATACGAGAAAAAGAGGACGAACGGGCGCTGGATTCGGAAGACAAGAAACTGTCCATACGGTCCGGGTAAGGTCGTGTAAACACGACGGATTGCGAAAATAATTGATTGCTTGATTGTTTACTAAAAAATATACTAGTATTACTCTTTGTTTGACCTATTTGGAGATTCACTGTCTGCACACGGAGAAACAGTAGGCTCCTTCTCTTTTGCAAACAGTGAAGGATAGGTAACGTAACCGTCGCGCCTATTTTTTTCTCCCCCACTGACTCTATTATTTCTTAACGGTTTTTGGGAGACTCCCTCTCCCTCACTGATTAACTGGGTTCTTTGACCCCGAACTACTGTTCGCAGATTGTCTTCTGGAGATTCTCTGTCTGCAAACCGGAAACAACAGATTCCTCTTTGCGGATAGTGAAAGGGTAGAGGACGCAGACTTTTGCGCCCTACTTACTCTCCCCATTGATCTTACTCTATCTTATTTATTTATTGATTGTTTGATTGTTCCTCGTTATTTGTTACTTTTTGTTCATGAGGTATTCACTGCCTGCAAACAACGTAGAATAGGAATATTCTGTCTAGTCTTTGCACCTAGTGATAAGATAGGCAGTGCTGACTTTTTAGTCCCTCGTTACGAGCCGTCATGTCTGTCTTCTCCCCACTGATTGATAATTGGTTCAGCCCGGACCGTGTATTAGAGGTGGACCATATAGCTCCACTAGAAGGCACCCCTAATAAGGACATGTTCATAAACTATGGATTAGTTACCATAGCCTATAATAAATTGTGGCACAGGTATACCAAAGAAAGTCAAGACAAACAGTGGCCACTGGCAGGATCCTTTGACCTTGATAAAATAGAAACGTTGGAAATAGCCCTTCGCAATAATAAGACAACGCCTATTATGCTCGACAGTCTCGGTATGTGGCGCAGAGAGGCTATGCAACGGCAGAGAAAAGACGAGGACAAACCAGGTAGAGAAATATACCGACAGGACAACCCCGGGACACCACGACCCAAAAGTTATCCCCCGACACAACGCAAAAGACGGCCAGACTTAGGGCAAGACCAATGCGCTTTTTGTAGATATGTCGGACACTGGAAAGCCCAATGCCCAACTCTACTGAGCGTGAGTAAGGGCAAAGGGCCGACAGGAATGACAGGCCAGCAGAATGAGAAAAAGCGCGAGACAAAGAAAAATCCGACTCGCACGGACAGACCAGACAGAACCACCGCGTTTGATTATGCCCGATGGCACAGGTTCCGCCAGAACGATTTCAGCGACATGTTCGAGTTTTCCTAGGTCGGACAATATAAAAACGGGAACCCAGCCTAGCTCTAAATTAACAGACGGAAAAAGATAATTTTGGCCAAATAATCACTGTTTTATGTTTGTCTTTGGATCTTGTGTGTCATACTTTTCTATTACCCCCCCCGTCTGAGTTTATGTGTACGTAAATCTGCGTCATCCCCCTGCACGTGCTTCCATGTTACATAAACTATGTTAATAGAAATTTTAGCATAAAACAACCTGGAAAGAAAGAAATGGGAAACGAAATCAGTAAGCCACTGATAAACACGAACTTTTATTTTAACATAACAGGCAAAGAAAAACACAATAACGCTAGAAAAACAAGAACGGTAAACTGTAGAACTTGAAAATCAACAGAACATTCGTCCCCCCCCCACCTTCTGGAACCTTCCAAAGCAGGGTAGGGTTACGGCTACGCCCAACCGGCGGCAACCCATATAAGGCGGGCCTTGCTGCCAACTCTTGGTCAGGAAATCTTAACGTATTGGGGAGCCGGAGGAGAGGAAGGGGCCAGCGGCCTGGGCAGTTACAGGTAGTCCCGCCACATGTCTCCTCGGCCAGCCGCAACGGGCCTGGATAGTCTCAGGTAGTCCCGCCACATGTCCCGAGAAGAACGAGACACCTCTTTCTTTTCCCTTCCGTAACAGCCGCAGCAGCTCTGGACGGCGGGATGTCCTGCACGTACCTCCGCAACAATTTGTCCAAGTTGGGCTGGGAGGGAGAGGCGACGCGGACGAGCCTCTCCCACCTCCACGGATAGGAGGTCTCCCAGCCCCGGCCCAACGCCGAACACCCCCAACCAGGCGATGGTGCCCCAATACTTGCGCAGCACCGAACGTGCAATGGTGCCCATATTTTCGGAGCACCGAACCTGCAATGACTGCACCGATACTCGTGCCGCGCCGAATGCGCGCCACAGGTGGCCATACTCCCACAGCACTGAGCACACGACTTGGGGAGCACCGGATGGGGAGAGACCTTCGTGCGGGCCGATGAAAAAGAGCAGCATGGGGTGCACCGGAAGAAGGAGACGGCGCGAACGAGTCTCCCTCGCCCCCCCCCAGGTGGGGGCATCACAGCTGCACCCCAGCCGAACGTCCCGCTTTCACAAAACAGAGCCCTCTTCCTTTCACTCCGAAGGATCTCTTCCACTCTTGCAAACTCGACGAGAGTGGCCCCTGTGGGGCCCCAAAATGGCGTCTGGGTCCGCTGGAAGGCGGGCCTCGGCCGCTAGAGTAACTTTGACCAGCAATATAACTCGGTGGCTCGCCCACCGGAGCACGAGCCCCCACCTCCGACAACATCTCCACAGCCTTGAAGATTCTACAAAGGTCCCCGAAGGAGCCCTCGGCCACTGCAGGCCTCCGGTAAGGGGCAACTGCCTTGATCGCCAACGAAATAAACATGACATTGCCACTCCTTCTGTTAGCATGAATTCTAGAACTGCCGAAAAGGACTCTGGTCCAACTGCCGGTTGTAGGAAACATTTTTCCCTGATGCTACTTCCGGACTAACCCGGCCCCGCCCAAAATGGCGCCGGTATCAATAGGAACTTACGAACACCTCGTGGTGTCCCTTTTCACTATACAAACTTAATGTTCTGATACATATATGACCCTTTGTACACTTGACGAGAAGAACGGAGAGCTCACTCGAGGAACATGTAAAAGGATCGCGTTAAAAATGATGATTATAAATGTACAATGTATTATATTTTTATAGCCGATGTATATCCTCGCTTATGATGCACGCGCACGGTATGCATATAGGAAATCTGATTGCAACTAGTATGACTATGCTTCTAAATTATGAAATAAACGCCCCCGAACCCCCCGGCCAACTGATAGACGTTCTGGTTTGCTACAAATGAATTGCTAAAACTTTCAGATGTTTTTTATTGCTGCCAAACAACACCCCCCACTGTACGCACTTTAGCCATTGCCGTGCCCGGCCAAATACGACTGCACCCTTATGAATCCACATACTATGATCTCGCAAAAATAAAGGTCCTTTTTTCAAAATGATGAACGGGTATTGCTTGCTTTATTTAAAATGTGGGATGGGCGGGAGAGTTCTTTTCTGTGCACCCTACTATGCTCTCTCTTTAAGGTTATTAAGAAGATGGCTGCCCAGCCCTGGAGGACGGATCGGATCGACAACGCGACACTCTGCCTTCAAAGTACGCGACTGACTCATGAACTCTCGCATGGAGGAAGACCTCGACTTTCAAGGATGGGTAAAACGAACGGTATAAATGAGGGAATGTAAAAGAAGGGTAAAATAAAACGATGTAAATGTTATAAAGTACGACGTTCAAAGGTATTAGGGAACAGAGCTGACCCAAGAACCGAAGAACCTTAGAACGTCACAGCGCTGAAGGAGGTTTAAGGATCCCGATAGTGAGATACATCTTTCGACTAGATACCTCGCACTAGACACCTCTGGTTCCCTTTTCACGTTTCCCCGCACACGATCTATAAGGACACACTGCCCCCCCCCCGACTCCAGAAACGATACCCCCGGGGATTCTACCCCGAGGAGGAAAGACGAGTATGGGGTAAGTAAAGGACTTTCGAATCCATGTATTGGATGTGCGCGAATGTTGTCCCCCTCCCTTCCCCTCTTTTTCCCTCCCTCTACAGGGTACATCAGGGGCCGCAACCAAGGTATGGCGAAGATCTGAAGCCTTGCCATGTCTAATACACGAAACAGACCAGCGCTGCAAGGTGGCACCTAAGCACGCCTGCAAACTACTCACGTAGCAAACAAACCTGTAGAACTAGTATGAGCTGATGAAAAGTGATCACTCTTAACCCAGGCTGCGCGAATGAACCTATGTCATGGATGAATCAAAGCTATGAGAGAATGTGCATGTGTGACTGAAGCATTGACTCAACGGGTCGAAGGACCGAGAATGCAAGAAAGTGCGACACAATGGTACTTCCCTTTTCTTTTTCCTTTTTCTCGAAGCATGTCCCCTCTACCCTGTCTAATGCTCAAACTGCATGATTTCAAGATTCTAACGCAGACCCGTGAATGTCCTTTACTGTGTAATGCACTAAATAGCCTTCCTTAAATACACTGCCATTCTCTCTGTCGCACGTGTACTATTTAGCCTGCCGTTGCACTCTCTCTCTCTCTCTCTCTCTCTCTCTCTCTCTCTCTCTCTCTCTCTCTCACTCTCTCTCTCTCTCTCTCTCTCTCTTTCACACTCCCACTCTTCCGAGCGATTAGCCCCGAAATTGACAGACTGCCACCCCTAGCACACCACCCAATTGGCTTCAAATACCGCCGGTATTTGCTCAAAACTTGTCTTTAATAAAATCACCCTAATACTGTGTCACCACCTCTCCTTTCCGGAAAAATTTTGATGAAATCGAGAATTGGCCATAAAGGAAAGGACAGGTAAGCTGACTGAGGTTCCCTAAATCTGACCCGAAATGAGGGAACTACATGTCAGCGGCTACTACTATGGAATAAAAGTGCCTCAGATAACGCGCCCCTCCCCGTCCCAAATTGTCGCGATACCCAAAACCATAAAGGTAACCGAAACCCCCCATCTTCTCAGGACGCTCCCAGTATTGCGTTCAGTTGCCCCCCCCATCAACGTTTTCTATGTACCTAGGTGTCTTCCGATGAGACCCCTGTCTTCTCTAATTTAGTAATCCGGCCGCGAGAGGCTGCATAGGGACCAGAATGATGTTTTGCAAAGTTAAAGATTAGACCGGAGCAAAGAAAACCATTACACTGAGCCTTGTCGAAAGTGAAAATGTTTAGTTAAAGGGCAGAAGGCATTGATGATATAAAAAAAAAAAAAAAAAAATGTTTAGCCTATGTTCGTCCCTCAGCGAGAAGCCTATTAGTACCATGCGGTTAGCTCACACCACTTTTTATTAGCATTGCCCGGCTTACATTACAGAGGTGGGCCCCCATCAGATGACCTGTCGTGACTATATTAAACAGTTGTGAAGGAAAGCCATAGTAAACCCAGCAGGTCCACCATCGATCATTTATATGTATAGCGAACGTTCCTATCTTCATTTGCCTGGAGCTGGGAGAGAAATAGACTTATGTGGTTACTTTCCTCTACCAAATCTCTAAAAACTGTCTTTTCAAACTCCTTCAAGGGTACGGCTGTTGGAGGAAAGAAGGACCGGATGTGGGAGCACGTGGCCTGACTACGGACTGTGGAACGTCTGTGACATGGGCCAAGGCGAGACCGCGACAGAACAGAGCTACAGGACGAGGCACTACCTCCAACAAAGTGAGAAGAAAGGGCTAACCTGATGCCCCCGCTCTATGTTCGAATGTGTGCCGAAAGGTCCCCGCTCTCTAGACTCGGTCATGAGCCCGCCTATCTGAAGTCTCTCGTTCCCCTAGGTTGTTCCTGATTTGGCCTTGCTCCATCCCCCTTTTTCTCCGACCTACCCTATGGACTATTTTGTACACTCTTCTTCCACCTGAACTTTTGACTATTGATCCCAAAGGACACCGGGCGAGAAAGACCCTTTTTCTGACCAGAAACGCGAGGAAAGGGTCGTGCCCTGCAACACGGAACTTAGAATAGAGCTGGACTCGTAGCTCCACCGCCGGTGCTCCACAGTGCCAACGGAAGACGAAGAATTGCTGAAAGCTTACTAAACCTCGAACATTCCCGATCATTTCTGCCACGTCTCGTTTCTCTCCCAGCCAACATTGTATTGATGATGTAACAATCCATCAGTTCGCCTTATGAAATGTACTCACTGCTCTGCATTGCATTACTATGACTTTCCTGCTAAACAAGTTTATCAAAGTTTATCCAATAGGTCCGCCTCCTGAAAACTAGAAATCTCAAAATGTATTGTTTACAACTCTTTCATCTAGGGTTCCTACCGTTTTCTTTCTCATGCCCACCACAATAGAACCGAGTAGAAAATGAACCAGCAAGATGTCTTGAATATGTTAAAGGGAGGACTGTTGAAAATTAGTACGGTTTGGTGAACATTATCTGCGCCATCTTGCCTCTTCCCCTGATGCCACACTTTTGTCGTGCGCACCCGCCATTTTAAGATGCCCTGATCAGAACGAACCCTCTTGCATGCCGCTGGCCCCTGACATAGCCCTTCACCCTCACCAAGCCCGCACGCTGACCAACCCTCCCTGCTTGCACCTGCCTTGAATCATAAACCCCTCTTCAGCGCTGCTCTGCCCCAGGCCCTCATCCTGTTCCCAGCGCGACACCTCCCTTCTTCCCTTTCATGATCCCCGGCCCTTAGATGCAAACCCCCTTTTCCCCGTGTGCCCGTTTGTCTTCCTCGTTCCCAGGCCGACACCCAGCTCTGCCGATACTGTTCCTTGCCCCTCCCCGTACAAAAGAAAGCTTCCCCCATCAAGGGATCCCCTGGTTGATCAAAGCCCCCACCCCATGAGATCCGATCGAACCCCGCATTCCATGAATTGACGGAATATCCAGCTGCGCGATACTCATCACCTGTTGTGACCAGGATGGGGACCTCTACTGTAAATATGTGTGGGAACGGGCCCGGAGGGGGGTTTCCGGGAATGTCTTTCCGTACATCAAAGCTTTATCATGAGTATGTAAACTGTAATAAAAACCGCCAACACTGTATATAAGGGGCCAGGCCTCAAACATAAGTTAGAGCACCTCAGAACGATACCTGCTGTCCGTTTTGCTGTGTTCTCCTCCGGAGAGAATAAAAACCTTGTTTCCTGCTTTCCAGTCTCCAGCGCCTGCCTCTTCATTTATTAAATAATTCGAGGGTCACAGAGGCAATACCGCCGGGCAAATATCGATTGTCCCCGACCCAAACCTCTAAATTAACAGCGAGGAACCTGCCTGAGCCTCCCTGTGCTGTGACGCCCACCTGAGGTGAGTGCTGGGTGCCGTGGAGCAGGAGTATGACGCTGGTGGAGCTGGGCTGCAGTGCGGAGGTCGCTGGGCATTGCAGGGACTGCTGGCTGGTGAAACGTGTGCCTTGTGCATTGATCAGCCGTATTGCGAGGCGAGGTGGCAACTGGATTGAGCCTGCATGGTGCCGACAGGGTAGTGGGGTCGCTGCAGACACAGGCTGGATGACGGGTGGTAGATGAAAAACGAGAGAGCATAGGGCAAGAAAAACGAGTGAACAGAGGGCAAGAAAAACGAGACAACAGAGGGCAAGAAAAATGAGAGAGCATAGGGCAAGAAAAACGAGTGAACAGAGGGCAAGAAAAATGAGACAACAGAGGGCAAGAAAAACGAGACGACAGAACAGAGGGCAAGAAAAACGAGAGAACAGAGGGCAGAAATTACTTCGAGAGGACCACGTTTCTCTGAGGCGAGGCAGGAATGCCTCGGAGAAACCAGCGTCTTTTTCAGATTCGGGGGCGTGGTTTTCGTTCTCTCCTCTTCCCATTGGCTGGAAGGTAAAATTCCAGCCAATGGGAAGAGGAGAGAAAGAAAACAAGAAAGAAGCTTAAAAAAACACCCCCCGAATCCAAAAAAGACGGGGCTTGAACCGAGTGACGCCCCTCTCCTTCAATGGCTGGCCAGCATTTACTAGGCCAGCCAATGGAGAAGAGGGGCGGGTTCCAAGCCCCCTCTAAGAAACATTAAATCTCAGGCTCCGCCCACTGCTACGCAGTGCGACGATCCTCGACCTAATAAAAACAGCGGAACAAAACCCACCTTTGAATAAAGTGGATGGGAATGTGAAACAGACAACCTTTCCAACCTTTGAGTAAGACTGAGAGGGGCAGATGAGACTAAAGCAGAAAGCTAACCAAGTAAAAAAAAATACAAAAATAAAACCGCTGTAAAAATGATGTCCTCCCTTGGGCAAAAAATGGGTGGGAGTGCACAGAATACCAAAGTACCCCATCATAGTGCAGAGTGGGAAAATGCATTTGGGAAAGGCCAATACAATTCTCCTCAGCCAGTTGGCAAGGTCGTGAAGGATTAACCCTATTACCCCAGAAATTTGTCAACTCTGTGTTTTGAAACACTCCCCCCTCGGGCTAGTTCTTGCTATGCCTGGGGTCAATGTTGGTGAAACGCATTTTCCCTTTTTACTCTCTGCCCAGCTATTATGACAGGCTAGAGAGAGGTCTGCATATTCTTACTTATGCATATTAGAGCACCACATTTCCTGGCATGCTGTTTCTTTTTATTCTTCATTGTTGGGTATTTTGACAAATGGGGTGTGTAACTATCATGAATATAGCATGTTACATGATGTATATATACTATGTTGCTGTAGCTTGTTTTTAAGGGTTAAACAGCTAATTTCTGTTGTTTTCCTTCATTTGATCTGTGAACATCTAAGCCCAGACTTACTAAGATTTTGCATCAGGGTTGCAGTACGTTTGTGGAGCAGCCCGACTCAAAATCCATTTTGGTATTTAGTAAGCCACGCAAAGTCAATTTACATGGCTTTGTGGGTTTAGTAAATGCAATGTAATGCAAGGGTAGGCATTACATGAGTGGAGCATGGGTGTTCCCGTGCATCCACCCATGTATTTTGATACAAACTAAGATTTAGAAAAACTTGTAAACCTTTGTTTGCACCAAAATGGGGCACATAGCTAAGAGAGATATGATGAAGAGAAATATCCTCTTTTCGCATTGTTACTTCCTCTTTCCATGTGTGCTACAATCTGAAGCCTACATAGAAAGAGGAATATGTCTCTATGGATTGTGTTTTTGCACGAAGGAATGGAACGCACCTGCTATAGTTAAAGCAGACCACGCTGGCAAAGACATTGAAAGAAAGGAGTGCAGCCGCCATGGTTAAAGCAGACCCCGCTGGCAAAGAAAAAAAATACTGTAGATGAAAAGGTGCAAGTTGGGTGAGCCGCCTATTTTGTAACTATGATGCAGCCATCATTACTAATAAAAATATAAAAGTGGGCACTGTGCTATGTCGTAGGAAAGCATATCATTGGTTGAATAGGAGGAATTATTCAAGAAAATAGTGGTCACAGCCTAAATAAACCATACTGAGTAACAACACAAGTAAAAGGGCTAGTTCTCATGGGAGGTTACTAATGTAGACAAGGTGGTACTAAGGAGGACTACTAAGCATATTTATGAATCAGAAGCAACCATTTAGAAAGGGCAGTAACAGCAGCCAATTGAAAAGATGAGCGGAACATGGGCGGAGCTTCAAGTCCATACCTGACTACAGCATGCCTCGCAGAGCAGCACATGTGCTGGCCAGGCTTGACCTAAAAAAGAGTCAATAGATCACAACATATTTATATTCAAACAAGTTACTTTTTTCCGCGACAGCTTCATGTGTCACAGCTAATATGGTTCCACCCTGTATTATTATTAATTGATGAGCCATGAAATCAAAAAAAGGGTCATACGTGTGTCCCCAAAACCATATTTTCATATAGTAGCATGAGTGGTTTACCAATATAGAACCACAGTCATATCAAAAAGTAATACAGGATACTGTGCAGTTTAATGTCTCTAAAAATATACAAAACTCAGCATACCATAAATCACTCTCACACCAATAAATCCAATAAATCAAACTATCAAAGTATCAATGACTAAAAAATGCTCGAATGTCATCCAAAAATGAGACAATAGCATGTATTACATACCCTCTCCTTATTTCAAAAAGTACCTACAGATGAGTTTCCTGCACATCAAAATTGAGTAGTTGTAAAGTAAGAGTATGTTGGGAAATGCTATGAATTTTAACATAAAAAACTAAGAAAGTTGTTTGCATACAGCATTTGTATACAATGAAGTACTTAGCATTTTAACAACAAATTCCCGCATGAGACCATTCACAGATTGGGGTAATCAGGTTCTGGTATTCTCACGCAGGACGTGATTAGATTACGCACAATTGTTGTTAGCCTGCAATGACTTATTGTGTATATGGAATTGATATTTTCACACTACAAGATGGCTGCCATGTTTAGGCAGAGATAGTCCTCTTTCTATCATCATAGCTCCAGGTCTATAGGAGTGGGAAACTCTCATTGCCGACTCTCGTGCTCGAGGACCTGACAGACTGATCTAGTTGCGGCTGTACTACGGCGCGGAGCGGTAAGTTTCTGGGCTTGCAATCAGAGTTTAAACAGTGCAGGAATTTGTTTTGAATTAAGGGATCTATTACTTGTGGGTCTCGTTCGAATGCCATACAGTTTCTAATGATTTTGGGAAGTGTATCAAAGAGAGCACCTAGGGTCAGGGAAGCCGGTCACTTCAGAGCTTTTTCCTTCTCATTACGGGAGTGCTTATACTGAAAATTACTGATTTTCTCACTTTGAAGCAAGGATACTAGATCCACTCGCAGTCTAAAGCGTGTGGGATGGAATCATCACCACATGGAAAGTAGGTGGTGATTTGATACATAAGGGAATATATTTGATCAAGATGATTTTAACTCTACTTTTTTGTTTACTTTCGCATAGGTTGCTGCCAATGACATTGAAGGTACCCCCTTTAGAAGAAATATCACAATGGTGATGCATGTAGTTGGCTAGATGGGTGAGATAGTAGTCACCCCTTTTGGCCTTTGAGGGCTTTATTTATGTACTGACGGCAATGAGAGAAGGGTTTGATATACACGGCCCAGGTGTTTCTTTATGGTTTCGGTCTTGTGTATTTGTGGCTTGGTCTAGATGCCCTTATACAGTTTCGGACTTTGGGAGCTTTTTAATCATTAAGTGTGTCTCCATCACCTTGATTTAGAGTTTTTAAATATGAAATATTCTTTAAAAAAAATTTTTTTTTAGGTCCTCAAATGCGACATCTTACAAGGTATGTGATCAGGTGTTAAATGGTACCAACGCCCCGTGCCCGCATCCAGCAAGACAGATTTACTCCTGATGTACCTTCTGCTCCATTGCGAAAGATATAAGGGTCACCCACCGAAGATCTTTCTGGAGGCGAGTGTCTTCATCATTGGACCACGATCTTACCATGTGTGTGCTAGTCCCCTTATATATGTAACTAATTGCTCCCAAGTTTTAATTCTATTTGATGAGCCACTAAGCCGATCAAAGTTACTGATGCGTTCTGCGGTTGCTAACCATTTAGCACAGGTCGGGGGTAATTTTGAGACCCACTTAATACAAATTTCCCTGCGTGCTATAATTATTAAAGTAAGTAAAAGTTGCTCTTGGAGTTTCCGGGCTCTCCCCACAAGGTCATTATCTTCTAAAGCCCCAAAAACATTAAGTGGTAGACTTACCTTAATTCTTCTTTTCAATAGCGTGGGCAGTATCTTACCCACTTCTTGCCAAAAGAGTAGAACTCCCGGACCTTGCCAAAACATGTGTATGTCAATAGCCTTGTCGCAGTCACACTTTGGACAGAGCTTGTTCCCCTCTCCTATTTTGGACATCTTCAGAGGCGACCAATATACCCTGTAGGAGGTATACAAATGCTTCTTTCTTAATGGAGTGTACCTGACAAAGGACCATGAAGTAGCCATTGATACTTGCCACAGGGATGGTATATCGGCAGTAGGGAGATCACTCTTCTATCTTTCTTCTGGTAGAATATTGGGGCCGTCTTCTGCCTGTATCAGCATCCAATACCAGGTTGAGATCTCTTTTTTTTGTGTGTTGGTATCGCAGATTCTTTTGACCCAGTCCATGGCCTGTCCTGCGTGTGGCTGATCACGGGCCCAACTTGTTAGCCACGGCTCTTGCAGGGTGTTACACCCGGCGGTGACGTCAGGCAGAGGAGGGGCAGGGTGGGGGGGTTGTAAAATGCGGGATATGGACGATGTCAGGTAAGTACCGGGAAAAAAAACGAATTTCGTTACCCGCTCTGCATCGCCAAATATGATGCAGCGCGGGTAACAACATTTTTTTTTTCCGGTACTTACCTGACATCGTCCATATCCCGCACTTTACAACCCCCCCCACCCTGCCCCTCCTCTGCCTGATGTCAACGCCCGGTGTAACGCCCTGCACGAGCCGTGGCTGCTTGTTAGTTGTAGATATTTGAACCTTGATAGCATGTTGTTTGTTTCCTGAGCAAGGTGGTCCCAAGAGATAGTGACTTTTCCCCTAACAGTTGCCCCATTTCTCTATCCCAGCTTGAATAAGAGGCGATGACAATGAGTCTAAAAGGCATGCTGGGGTTCCCGGAGAATTCCAAATTGGGGCCAACTGACAATAATAAGGAATTCCGAGAAGTCTTCTGACCTGTGACCATAGTCTCCATGCTGTAATCAGAACCCTAAGGCGCACCTTTTTAAAATATTTGGGATGCCCAAACTTGAAAAGAAAACCAGAGCTCTGGTCTGCCAAGCCCCCAGTTAGGGGTCGGTAGCAAGACCTCCTCGGATGATAGTTATCTGAGAATAAAGCTTTAACATATTTTAAGTGGAAGGCCCAACAATATATCTGAACGTCTGGCAAATTTAGTCCTCCATTGCATTTCTTTTTCCGCAACTTTTTCCAGGAGATTTGAATGGCTTTATTATTCCAGATAAAACTACTTATCTTGTCCTGTGTAATCCTCATCCATTTGGACTCAAAATATAAGGGGAGCGCATTGAAAAGAAAGGTATATTTCAGAAGCAAATTCATTTTTGTTAAATTAGTTCTACCTATAATTGATAGAGAAAGATGGGACCAGAGTTTTAGAAGTTTGCTAATTTCTGTAGCGATTTTTGTCCAGTTAGTCTTTGCCATATTATCTATATCTTTGGTGATTTGTATACCTAAGTACCTAATTTCAATGTTGTGTCTAAGGGGGTGTTCCATGCCATTATCTCAGATTTATCCTCATTAATTAATATCCAGACACTTTCCCAAAATCTGTTAGCATATCCATAATGATGGGATAAGCGCCTACAAGGTCTTGTGCAAATATCATGAGGTCATTGGCATACAGAGCCTCTTTCTTGACCCAGTCTTGATACTGAAAAGGAGTAATTTGTTGTTCCCTTCTAATTCTCCTGGCCAATGGTTCAATGTATAAGTTAAACAATAATGGTGAAAGGGGGCAGCCCTGCCTGGTGCCTCTACCTATCTCCATTACAGGAGTTAATTTACCATTGACCAGGATTCTTGCTTTTGGGGAACTGTCTATATTTTGAATGACATGCAAGAAATTTTCCCCCACGCCGTTAAACTTTAGGACTTCATATAGGTAAGGCCAGCTTACCCGGTCGAATGCCTTAGCGGCATCCACCATCATTATAGCTAGTGGGTGTTGTTGGATAGTAGCTAAATCAATCGTGCAGACCAAGTCATGGACCAGCTCATGTAAATATCTTCCTGTCATGAACCATTTTTGAGAAACGTTGATTAGTTCACCTATGGCTCCTCCCTATCTTTTGGCCAGGATGTTTGTGAATAGCTTATAGTCATTGTTTAAAACTTTGGGGGGTTTATTTGGTTTTAAAATCAAAGTGATTATGGCATCATTCCACGTAGCAGGAATAGTATTGCTGCCGATATAGATGTAAGTAAACAGCGTGGTTAACTCTGGACCTATCTCTTCTGCTAAAACTTTATAAATCTGTGATGGAATGCCATCTGGGCCTGGGGCTTACCCCCTCTTATAGTCTTTATAGCTTTAAGAACTTCGTCTGGGGTTATTTCACTATTACGGTATTGTTGTCTGTCTGTTGAAAGTTTAGGGCCGGAGTCTAAGCTTAACCACATCTCCATCTGAGATTTTGTCGCCGGGCAGTCCTCCTTATAGAGGTTTTCAAAGAAATCAGTGAATGGTTTCCCTATGTCTTGATCACTTTAAGTAATTTCCCCTGTTTCTTCCACTGTGATTTCTTTGATGTTGTTTCTGCTTAGTTCCCGTCTTGCCTTTCACGCAAGTAGCTTCCCACACCCCTCCCCATACTCGTAATGTGCCAATTGGCTAGCATTCAATTTCTGTAATGAAATCTCATCTAGATGTTCTGATAGAGCTTTTTTTGCTTCATCGATCTGCTTTTGAATTTTGGTGACCTCTTCTTCAATAGTTGCATTATTCAGGTTAATGAGTCCAGCAGCCATTAACTTCTCTTGCTCTGTTATTTTTATGTTGGCTTCCCTCCTCTTATGTGTGGCATAACTTATTAGTTTCCCTCGCAGATAGGCCTTGTAAGTGCCCCAAATTATACCTGGCTGTACAGAGTTTTTGTTTATAGAGAAAAACTCTAGAGTGTTCTTTTACAAGCTCCTCATTATATTCTGATCCTCTAAGATAGATCTATCTAGAGTCCATCTCATACTTGAAGTGGGGCTATTTAAAGTTAAAACAAGTCTCACTGCAGAGTGATCCGACAGATGGTCAGGTTGGTGTGTGACTATCGCAACCTTATTTCCCAATCTGATGTTGATTAAGAAATAATCGATGCGGGATGCATGCCCATGTTTTTCGTTATGGAAAGTAAAACCCTTATTGTTGCCCACCTTGCTCCTCCACGGATCTATCAAACCCATAGTCTTCATTAGATTTTTTATGGTCATTTTCGGTGTATTTACCATGGGACGTGTGGAGGATTTGTCTAAGACAGGGTCCAGTAATGCATTAAAATCGCCACCCCCTATAATAGTATTTACATTTTCTAACAGTACTTGAATTAAATCAGTTAATGGGGAGGGGTCATCAACATTTGGTCCATAATATGTGATCATCGAGAATTTTATTTAATTGATGTTCACGATCACTATCAACCATCTCCCCCTAGGGTCTGTAATAACTTCTAGTATTTTGGCTTGTGCTGAATTCTTTATTAAGATTGCCACCCCTTTTACATTACAATTTTGATGTGTGCATGCATACTGATTTATCCAGCTCTGGCCTTTGATTATCTCTTCCCACTCTATTTTACGAAGGTGAGTCTCCTGTAACATAATAATATCATGTTTTGATTGTTTTAAGAAGAGCAAAATTCTCCTTCTTCTAGCTGGCACCCTTAACCCATTCACATTCCAACTTAATATCTTAACCCCTTCCGTGCTCCCGTCGGCCGTTGGCCGTCGCAAGCACTACCTGGCTGGTGCTGCGAACGGCCAATGCGACCCGCCCACTCCTCAGAACGCCCGCACTGCGCCGAAATAACAGCCGCGGTGAACGGGTTAAGACTGCGGGTAGTATTAATATTAATAATTTTAATTTATTTAACAGGGGCACAAATCCTTGGCATGCTTTGATCACAATATATTTTTTACTGCATATAAAGACCTCTTTTTTTTTCTTTTTTCCCACTGCTCCCCACCCTGTGAATTATATACATTAGTGCGTGTGCATTGACTCTCCCCCCCCCCTGAGAAACCCTCCCTTTAACCAAATAGGGCATTCTGACCCACCCTTTGCCCTCACCTCTCCGTATTATTAATAAATTATTCATTTTATCCTCTCCTCGTAGCCCTTTAACTTTTCATTTTTTCTATTAGGTTTGCAACTTCACCTGGATCCTTTATATTGAACAGCTTGTTGTTCCACATTATTTTTAATGGGGCAGGGAACTTTAGTTGGGCTGTAGCACCGAGGGGCATATTATCAAGGACCGGTGTTAAAATTATCGCTGTTTTATCGGCAGAAAACTGCTGATAAAACGGCGATAATGGGTTTGATAATACGCCCTTGTTAATTCCCATAGAAGCCCATGTAAACATCAGAACATGGGCTTTTATGGGAATTAACAAAGGCGTATTATCAAGCCCATTATCGCCGTTTTATCGGCAGTTTCCTGCTGATAAAACGGCGATAATTGTAACACCGGTCCTTGATAATATGCCCCCTAGAGCTTTAAACTCCTGGATGTGTTTCCCTAATTCCCGTTGCCAATTCTGAGTCTCCCTGGCTAGATCTGATCGGATTCTAAAAGACCAATCGTCTTTTGTGAAAGTGCCCACTTTTAAGCCTTCGGCAACCAGCTTCTCTGTTATCATGTAGGTGTTAAAATTTACAAAATTTTTCCTTGGTTTAGATATATTGGGATTCTTCCTGAACGGATCCCTATGCACCCGTTGTATATCTTGGTGCAAGTCACGAGTCTTAGCAGACTTTATTAACTCTTTTATCAGGGTTATAACAAATTCTTTTAGGTCTCCCCCTTCTTTCCCTTCAGGAATATTTAGGATCCTTAAGTTGTTCCTCCTAGAATGATTTTCTAACTTTCTCCTGTAGTAGTCTCTCGCTCGCTTTTAACTCTGCTATTTGTTTTGAATTACCTGCTGTTTCCTCTTGTACTGTCTCTAAGGCCACTTCTAAGCTTCCGATTCTTTCAGAGAGGTTTGTAAGTTTACTTTCCAAGCTCTCGCAGACATCGCAAATCTTTGCTTGGTTTGCATCCGAAAGCGTGAACCTATTTCTTGTTGTTGTCTTATCTTGCGATATACTCACTACTTCTGTGGTTGCAACTGTTATCTCCAAAGCTGGAGCCTCGGAGTCATCTCCTAGTCTGATCTCGGAATGTAATAAGTTCTCCCCAAGCACTTGGAATTTATAAGAGAGAGGGAGTCCCCCTACCCCGTGCATTTGCTCTGTTCTTTAAGTGAGTGTGCCATTTTCTTGCAGGGGATTGCTTGGAGAGGAGTGTTGTGAGTAGAAGGTGGTAAAGGCAGTCCCTCCCTTTCCTCCCTTTCCTGAAACTTGAAGTAAGATCTTAATGAGGAAGTCATTTTTATTTTCCTGATAGGCGGGTCGTGTGGGGCTCCCTGTGTTTTCCCACTTTTTTTCTGCTTATGTTCAAAAAGTGTCCCTTTAGATGCTGAAGTTAACTTGTGAGGAAGTAGGCTGGGAGATGTTATGCCAGTATGTGCGGGTACAATAATGGGGGAAATTTACGCGGGGATATTGCTAATTCCTCCTCCCTGGGTAAACCTAGGGAGAAATCTACCCTTGAATTCCTCAGAGTGTATCTAGAGGTACCTGGAGGCTTCAGTGGCGCATCTGAGATCTGTCCTATCTTGTCAGCTTTTGTTGTTTTTTGTCCTTTCCCCCTTGTAGCAGTATGGGGGGTCCTTATAGGGCACATAGGCTGGGGTGCCTGGAACTCCAGTAATGGAGCACGCGCCCGGGGACTTGTTCTGAAGCTGCCCCTGGTGACCTGGAAGTGGAGCTGGGCTGACGCTCGCCGATCCCGAAGGAGCTGCAGAGCCGCCAGCAACCACCAGTCGCCATGGCAGAAGGGCTGCTGCGAGGGTGGAATGGCGAAGAGGGATTCCAGGGCTTATTGCCCTCTCTTCTGGCGGACTTTGGCGGCAAGAAATGTACTGCGCGAGCTGTATGGATGATTCACGGCTGCTCCGCTGAAGGTGTGGTCCTGGGTCCGGGCTAGAAGTGTTCCACGGTACAAACGGAGAGGTGAGAGGCAGCGGTTGCGTTTACCCAGCCGCCATGTTCCTCCCCCAAAAATATGAAATATTCTTGCACAATGTTTGTTTTGTCTTCACAAATTGATGCTCACAAAGTCACTATCATTGCCTATAGGTCCACCATGTGCCTGCTTTTGCACTTGCACATTATGTTACGTTTATATCTGAATTGAGCTTGTGCACACCAGTTTTATGTATGGCGTCACAATGGCCATTGTTTATTTTTTGTTTACTCAGCTTTCAGAAAGTCACGGGACAATTTCTCAGTCTGTGCCAGGAAACACGTGTTGGCTGATCAGAAAGAAAAGAATAAAAGAAAGAGAAGATTTCGTGATTATAATTTGTGTATACTTGCATTGGTATTTAATATTACTCTACAGACGTGTGCTGAGGATTTTGTGAATTTCTATGTTGGCTTTGGCCACAACTTTGGTGGAGGTGAATGGTTCGCCTCACCTTACAGCACCGTAACTCAATACTATCCTGAACTGATATATGTGCAATTGTTCTTAAGGCACCGTAGAACCTATAACTATACCACTGTCTATTAAATTTACCTGCATGAGACACATGGAGCACTGTGCAAAGGAACTTAGATGGCTGATGTTGGCACAAAACATGATTGTGTGTGGAAAATTGAGATGCATCTTGGACCAAGCAAAGCAAAATATTAAATTCAAGCATTTGCAATGCCAATAGGTCTGATTTAGAACTACAAATATAAGCCAGACCTATTGGCTTTGCTAATGGGTTTCTGTTGTGGACTGAGACTCTTGCATGTGGGTAGAAGAACCTCCTAGGCCTGCGTGACGTTATTTCCATTCAGCATGTTTAGGTCTGGCAAGAGAATAGTCGGTTTGGTAGTATGTGACTGCTACTTGTCTGAGTGTAGTAGCACAGTTGGTAGAAGAAGACTGCTGGTACGTGATCAGTGTAAGATTGCTTCTGGTAGTCTGGGACTGGTGCTCTATGATGGGACTCTGAGTGCTTCCATTTGTGTGTGAATGCGAGGGGTGAATGTGAGGGGTGTGAGAGTGCTGTTGGTTTCTGAATTCCCATCATAAGGGCTTTACTGTTCCCTTCATGTTTTAATTCAACAGTTTGTGATTTTTGGTATCACCAAGCATCAATAATACCAGTAGGCAGAATATGAACCCCCTCACCTGACACCCACAAGTCTTGCAGACATGCTCCCTGTAGTCGTTGAACTCTGTCTCTGAAGTTTCTAGCCACTGCTCTCTCTGGCTGATGACAATACCAGTGCACCAAACACAACGCCACCTTAAGTGCCCTTCATGCCCTGCTGAAGCTGGCACACGTGGCATGATGCGTTACTACTGCTTTTCACCTACTACCAGCACTGGAGCAGTTAGAGCTTGCTGTGCCACAGCAACAGGTGATGGGGGAGACGGGCAGTAGCAAGGCTGACTTCTGGGGCATGGGGCTGTAACAATGCACCTCCATTGCAGTTTATGTGAGAAAGTAGAAACTGGTTTGGGTGATCTAAGGGTAGTCAGGGGTTGCTACATCTGTGGCAACTGAGCCCTTTACCGCTACTGTTCCAGTTACACCAGGGAACTGAGTCACTGCCCTCTTTTCCAAGCTCTGTGAAGACTGCAGAACCTCACCCTCTGCTCAGGAACTCTACCTCTGGCCACACTCAGTTGTGTAGCAGCTGCTATCAGGTTCTCCTGGCCATTAAGGTAGCAAGCAGAACAGTCAACGGTCTACTTATGGAGGTGGTGTGGGTTAAAAACTCAGATCTCCATGAAGCATGCAATAACACTTAATATTAACACTTAATAAATAAACACAGATGATTAACAACGTAAAACCAATCTTTTTACTTTTATCAGATACTTCACATTGGAAATCCACTTTGCATTGTTTTTGACACTCGTTCTGTATTAACCTACTATTAAAACTGTTGCCCAATCAATTGTCAGTAATTAAGAAGATAAATAAAGGGGTGGGGCGCAAGCCCTGTGGCCATCTTCCAATTGGGTCCCAACTCTGCACCAAGAGACCTCTTTACCGCTTGATTTTCACAATAGAGAAGCAAAGCGGCCAAAGCTTTATTAGGGGTTAGAAGTCAGAACTAAGCACATCAAATAATAACACTTAATGAATGAAAGCTGATGCTTTTGCTTTCATAAAGAAAAGTAATTTATTTCACACACAGCTAAAAACTAAACATACAAATGTTATGTTATGTTATGTTATCCGGATTTATAGAGCGCACAGATGCCCCAGCAAAGGGGCGTCCTGGCGCTAGAACAGAACAAAAACCGGACAGAAGGAGGAAGACACAACACAACAACAGAACTAAGGACCTGAGGGAAAGAGAAAGGTTTTAACAGCCTTCCTAAAAGCGAGGAGCTCATCAATGGCACGAATGTGGACAGGCAAGGAATTCCATAACTTGGCGGCGAGGACTCAGAAAGAACGACCGCCAGTCCTGGATCTCTTGAAACGAGGAACAATGGCAAGGTGGAGAGCAGAAGACCTCAGAGAACGAGCAGGAACATAAGGGGAAATAAGTTGCTGCAAAATCTGAGGGGAAGAGAGCTTTAAAATTTTAAATGTCAGTATCAGGGATTTAAACTTTATTCTCTGTGCCACCGGAAGCCAATGGAGATTAGAGATGGTTTTTCTAGCTGAGCAGAATCTGGGTAAACCAACCAGGGCCCTGGCAGCAGCGTTTTGGACGCGTTGGAGACGGGAGAGCTCAGCCTGATTGACTCCAAGAAAAAGGGAGCTGGCATAATCTAATTTAGACAATATCATGGCTTGCACAATCAGTTGTCGGGTGGGAGCGTCAAAATATTTGAAAGTGGACCGAAGCTGACGCAAAATCCCAAAGCAGGATGCAGCAGTCTTTTTAGTATGGGTGCAGAAGCTCAATTGGGAGTCGAACCAAACCCCAAGATTTTTCACTTCAGAAACGGGGGTAGGGGTAGGACCGAGCTCAGATGGCCACCAGCTATCGCCCCACAGATGAGTTTGTTTCCCCACAATGAGCACCTCGGTCTTCTTAGCGTTCAATTGCAGGAAATTATCATTCATCCAGTGGGCCACAGATATAAGTCCCTCACGGAACTTTGCTGCCTCGAGATCGGAAGCTCCACTAATCGCAACCGCCAGCTGCGTGTCGTCTGCCTAGGACACGATGGAAAGGTTCCCACGCAAGGCGACAGCAGCTAGCGGCTGAACATAAAGGTTAAATAGGGTGGGGCTCAAAGCCGAACCCTGTGGAACTCCCTGGGCAATCGCATGTGGTTTGGATTCGAAGGGGGGAGTGATGACCCTAAAGGAGCGATCAGATAGAAAAGATCTGAACCATTTAAGAGCCAGCTTATCCACCCCAGCCTCAACCAGACGATGTAGTAAAATGTCATGGGAGACAGTGTCGAAAGCGGCACTTAGGTCAAGGAGCACAAGTGCCGCTGTGTGACCTGAATCCATCAACATGCGAAGATGTTCCGCCATATACAAGAGAGCAGTCTCGGTACTGTGACCGGGCCTGAAACCATTCTGCGAGGGGTCTAAGATATTCGCAGAATGGAGATGTTTTGCTAGGATGTTGTTAACATGAGCCTCGGTCAGTTTAGCGGCCCATGGGAGGAGAGAGATGGGGCGATAGTTTTCCGCTTTTTTGGGGTCTAGAGCAGGTTTTTTTAGGACAGGAATTACCTGCGCCTGTTTCCAGGGACAGGGTACGGAGCCCGAGGACAGGGACAAATTAATGAGCTCACAAAGCGGGGGAAGGCAAATAGAGGGAGATTCCCTGAATTGTGATGGCCGCAGAGGATCTTTCGGGGAACCAGAATTCACCCTAATCACAAGATTGTCAAACTCTTCCGTAGAAAGCTCCGGAAGATGGGATAACGAGATGGTGGTATTAGGAGTAACTGTGTTACACTGCCGGGAGCCTGTGGGGCTGGAAAAGGCTTGATAAATACCTTCCACCTTATTAATAAAAAAGGCGGCCAGGTCCTCGCAATGGGAGGCAGAGCAAATCTCAGCGGTGGAAGTTCTACAGGCCGAGAGGTCTTTCAGTGCTTTAAAGATAAGTTTACTAGGGTTGGTACTAGCGCTGAACTCACGAGAGAAGTAAGAGGCCCGGGCCCTGCAGATGGCTCTATGGTAAATCTTGATGGTAGCAAGGTACGAAGCTTTCCTGATCGGGTCATATGACTTGCGCCAAGCTCTTTCGGCTTGCTTGCAAGATCTTTTTAGTAGCCGCAGAGCGTCGTCATACCAGGGACTGGAATGGCTGCGCTGTTGTTTAGTCAGGATAGGAGGAATAAGCTTGTCCAATGCATTGGTAATCCAGCTGCAGTAAAGATTGTAACCAGACTCCACATCTGTGAAAGGGGCCAGGGGAATCTCGCCTAAGAGCAGATGAAAATCATTAAGTTTCAGCTTTTTCCACGGGCGCCTGAGGGTGGCAGGAGTGGCGGCGGCAGCAGGGGGGGTCTTCAAGTAAAAGATGGTATTCAATAAGGTGGTGGTCGGTCCAGGCCATAGGTCTGGGGGGCAGGACTTTGGCCGATGTAAGAGAGGTAAAAAAAGGGTCAAGGATGTGACCACCAATATGTGTATCAAAATGAACTAATTGAGAGAGTTGGAGAGCCTCCAAATCGGCACAGGTGCTGCTAGCCGCAGAAGGACAAGGAGAGTCAAAATGCAAATTCAGATCCCCGATAATATTAAAATTGGCAGTTTTCAGAGCCAAGGAGCTAACTACATCAGGAAGGGCGGCCCTGAAGGCAGCGTCAGGGCCCGGGGGACGGTAGATGAGTAAGCCGGAAAAAGAAAAATGCGGATTAACTGAAACCAAAAAATATGCGCTTTCGCACCCCACAATATCCATAGCCTTCCAAGTACAAGGATACGTGGTTTTAACAGCGGCAGCGATGCCACCCCCTCTAGAATCACGATTGAGGGTGTAAATAGTATACTCTGGGGGGAGTGCTAAATTTGTAGCAACTGAAGCGTCATTATGGAGCCAAGTTTCGGACATAAAAAATATGTCAGGGGCCTAAGCGAGTAAGTCATAAACGTCAAGATGGTGCTTGACTAAAGATCGAACATTAAGATGATAGATCTTAAAAGTAATAGGCTCTGATGACAGACGAGGAGTAGGGCACTGGATAGAGATCGGGGTAGGAGTAGGAAATATGAATGCACAGTCAGGGCACTTAAAAGGCCCACACAAAGGGTGACAAGAGTTTACCAAGCAAGGGTCAGGGGTAGGACGGAGGTGAAGAAGGTCGGTTTTAGAATACATGCCTGAGAGGCAGACGAAGAAGTACAATAAACGTACCGACCAAGAGACAGAGCCCTGCCCTAGCGCTTCCTTAGCGCTGACGGGCGCAGACGGGCAGGACTCTGGCGCGACTCAGGCGCAGTGAAGGCGCGACCCGCTGCGCGTCACCGCTGCGCGCTGAGACAAGGTTTAAGTAGGGCGGGCGGAGGAGGGCCGCAAGGCTAGAGCGCTCGGTCCGGCGCCTCTAGACGGCGCATCCTCACCAAAGATGGCGCCTGTTAACTACCGGCGAGCTAGGAGCCCACAGAACCCAGACCCGCAAAGCAGCGGTGTGGGAAACAATTATAGTGCAGGTGGGGGCCGGGGGTCCCTATTAAAATCAGGGAACAAGAAAAATTAAATTAAACAAAATAGCAAAGCGGTAATTTTAAAATAAACACAATAAAAACAGAGATCTGTAGCCACTCCTGTCATAGAGATCATAGATCATAGATGTCATAGTCATCTAAGATGTTCTCTCACTGCTAATGATGTAAAGCTCATTCCTATGGTGGGTGTCAGAGAATTCAAAATGTAAAAACCCTTCGATTGAATTTGTTCAAATGTTCACAATAAAAAAATGCAATTGCTTCCTACTATAAATCAGCTTACCTCTAGCTCCATTGCAGGGGCACTATACGTCTGAAGCTTCTTCACACTTTGAGCTCAAGACCTGGCTCTTTGGATGACCCCAGCACTCAACTGAGCCGCCCTCCTACCCCCCTCAGTGCCTTGAGACCCTCAAAGGTGAGTAGTTGTGTTTTACCAACCCTGATTGATCGATTGATTGATTGATTGATTAACATCTCACTCCCACCGCCCTCTAGACAAGAGAGATGCAAGGGATGAGAAATGGGAGACAAGAGGAACAGAGGCAGACAAGCAAGTGATGCAGCTGGAATTTTGGTTGTACTGGATTGTTCTGTATTTCGCACTTAGTTGCTTTCTAAGCAACACCAGTAGAAGAACTGGTTATTATTATTACTACTTGAACTAGTGTCCTCTTCATCAGTTTCCGGTCTTCAACCTTCTGTTAATGTCCAATCCCCCTGGATAAGTCTCCTTGTTGCCTATTGATGCTCTCTCTTTTGCTGTTATAGCTTATAGATAAAAAATGAAAAACAATGAAAGCCAACTACTGGGTGAGCATCAACAGGCTTATCTAGAATCTAATTGAACTAACATCTTCTTAACTCTGCTTTTCTTCCCTCTTTTTCATGTATGTATTTTCTTCACACATGATTCACCTAAGGATGGGTTCACTTCATCCCTATCACAGTGAAACCTCTTTACTTTTGCAGATCTCCAGGGCAAACTAGAACTGTGAGTTCACATGTATTTGTTTTATAGCTCAACATTTGGACTTTTGGAGTTCTTGAGGTAAGACCCCTATCTCATTTAAGGTGGAAAAACAATTCACTTATAAGTTCAGTCTTTATGAAAATAAACCAACTGGTATATGATATTGAAGGACATAAACTAGGTAGACATGCCTTCTGCTGTTTTGCTTGGTCACTAAATATGGTACAAACAGTGTTCTGTCCAGTTGCTCCACTGTGGCTTGTGGTCTTCTGTAAGTCTTGTGAAATCTGGAACTTGACTGTGTGCAGCATGAGCTTCATCAGTGGCAGCCTCAGGTTAGAACTGCTACACACCAGCAAGGGTCCCACTCAATATGCCCCCCACCAAATCCCCCAAGGCACTGAACTCCTGTGGGAAGATACTGAGGACTCACAGTGGATCCCTGAACAGAATTATGGAATGAAGAATGTATCTCAGTATTAAACAATGTAAATCCCCGTCCTCTGATGTTTGTCGCAGAGGATACAATGTATAACCCCTTCTTATCCAGACTAAAACAATTGCTGCCTACTCCCAATGCTGTGAAGAAGAATATCAACCAAATGACTCAGCCAAAAAACCTCTCTCTATATTGATTACACATGTTTTTTTGCAATCAGATGAGCTCTGGCAGACAGCTGTTCTGTAAAGCCAGACCTGAAAACTCCAAATCAGTTCATGTACATTAGGCTGATCATAACAGTTTCCATCTTGGTGCTGCTGACCATAGTTGGGTTCATAGCACTCTGTAAGACCTAATCAGAGGTAAAACTGTACTATTAAATACAGTAACCCTGCGAAAAGAGTGACAAACAACTTGTTTTATGAGGTAAATTGATATGTAACACTGGGCTGGATCAAATTTAAGTTGCAGACAGTGTGCTTTAGCAATATCTCATTGGTTAAAGGCCATTTATAGAGATGTCGTGAGGTGTTTTAAAAGAAGAAAACTGAATGATTTAATTTCCAGGTATTAAGTAAACAAGAGTAATCGATTCCATTGTAATATTAGATACGTAAGGCACAGCTTTCTCATCCAAAAAGGTAGAACAACAATCATATTGCACATTGATATGTTAAGGTGCATGGTGGCATTACCCACCAATGTAGAAAAAGCATCAATGGAGAAACATTTAGAAATATAGATGGGTAACAGTGAATTACGGGGTTGTTTTCCACTGTGGGTTCTGAGTGACATCAAATAGACAACGAAAGCGAAGTTCGAGTTGTCAATGATGCCACTCAGAACCCCAAGCTGAAAAACATCCCTGCAATTAACGTTTTACCCATCTATAATGGTATGTTATGTATGGCCCCTAAAATCATTGGCACCTACTTTCAAAATGCTGCACAGTGGCAGAAGAGTAATGACGGAGCAATACGTACCTTCCTCTGACCCATATTTTAAAAAGAAGTACATTACCTGTCATCTATAACCAACCCCTCCTTCAATGCTTAGTTCCCCCTCTTGCTGCTGATATTTCTGCTTTAAATCAAAGCAGACAACCAGCGCTGCACTAACAGGCTCTCACACAGCCCTGTCAGCCTGGCCTGATAGGCCTTTATGACATAGCAATAGTAGGTAATGAATTTTGTTATCAACTTTTGCTGCATCATAGTAGTGAGTTATCAGCTTTGGACTGAAATAAACTATAGAGCCTCTCTATGAGAGCCATACATGACATCATAATTCATTCTTCATAAGGAATTGGTAGGTATGGAACCAGATATGTTTCTTTACTATTTTGCTAAAATGGTTTGGATGGGAAAAGACTCAGGGCCAGATGTAGGTAATTCTATTTTATCGATTCATAAATACCGAATTTTACCGATTCGGTATTTATGAATCGGTAAAATAGAAGTAGTGAGATGTAGGTAAATTTCTTTTTAAATTTACCGAATCGGTAAGAATCGGTATTTACCGAATCGGTAAATACCGATTCGGTAATGCCCATTGATTCCTATGGGCATTGAAGGCCATAGGAATCAATGGGCATTACCGAATCGGTATTTACCGATTCGGTAAATACCGATTCCAGCAAGGGTGCAGGGGGTGTCACTTTGACACCCTCTAGCACCCCAGAGACGGGCATGTGAGCCATGTGGCACACAGACATGCCCCAAGGGCATGTCTGTTTGTCACATGGCTAGGTGTGCATGCACACATGTGCATGCACACCTGGATTCGGTTTTTACCACCCAATTGGATTGGGTGGTAAAATACCGAATCTGTAAGGCCTGTGGCACTCTCAGGAGTGCCACCTACATTTGGATATACCGAATCGGTAAAAATACCGATTCGGTATTTTACAGAATCGGTAAATTTACCGATTCGGTAAATTTACAGATTCTGTAAAATATATGCCCCTACATCTGAAAACCCAAATACCGGTCGGTAACGGCCGAATTCGGCCGTTACCGACCGGTATTTTGGTTCCTACATCTGGCCCTCAATGACTCTACTTACAAGTAAGTGGGTCAGGAATTTTGAGGTATTTACAATACTCAGTAAATATAGATTCTGCAGGGTGCGGTATTTACTGAGCGTGGTAATTTACCTCCTGTTGTGAGTTTTGCTCTAAAAATATGATTCATGTGATGCTTTCTCCACCAAATTCCACATGTATTGGAATTTAATGCATGCATTTCCTGGTAAATGTCGGCAGGTTGGACCTTCTCAGATTTATCAGGGGAACATTGTGGAGAACTGTTTTTACAACAACTCTCGGGTTTCCAACACCTGCACAAACTAAGGTTTGCACTGGAATTGAAATGTATGCATCCTGAGGGAACAACTGCATAAGGTAGTACAAACATTTTGCATTGAGATGTAACACAATAATAATGCAGTTAACAAGTAGGTATTAATTGTGCTATATTATGCAATGGCTGAGCGGAGAATGTGAGTAGGTTGATAGTGGCTTGGAACACATAATACTTTTGTTCATCAGGACAGTCTTGTGAAGGAGTACAGGACACTTCAGTGTGACTGTGTGGTAAGTGGTCCCTGACCCTATTCTGACAAGTGGGGTTGAAGTTGTCAAGGACTGTACTATCCTTAGGGCCCCCACAGATGGCAGGTGTGCAACATTTACATTCGAGTTGGAGCCCAGAGATTCCTAGGTTTTTCAGACACCCTGAGAAGAATCCTTTTTGATGGCACAACTGTTAGGCCACCCCTAAGAGTAGTCTAATATGTGTTGGGCCATATGAGAGATGTATAAAATAGTGAAAGCAACAGAAACTGTGAGCATTCATTTGTTACTCGTTTTTGTATTTGTAAGAGGTTTTTTTTGCTTTGCCTACATCCTTGTATTTGTCCCCCGCAAAAAGTGAAAGATCCTGTGACCTGCTCTCTATCCCACTGACTTTCAATAAAGTCATCAGCATACTGGAGTGCTTCTCTCATACTCTTCGTCTACTACTATTTCAATATATTGTTACTCAGGAAAACACAACATAAACTTAACATTCATTCATTTGGTATGCTAATGTGGCTCTCTAAAGAAATTTTTTATATTTTGATGGCCGACCCTTCTTGCATCTCTTACAGATGACACTTATTCCCTTTTCTTGTGCCTTTTCTTTTTTCTTGAAATATTTAATCAACTGCTGTGGAACATAATCAACTGTTCACAGTGTGGCTTTAATTACCTCTCATAGAAAACATCTCTTTTAAGTGTTTGACTAAAGAATTAATGCGCTAGTTGAAGCATTTATTTTTAACCTAGTCTTTTAAAAAAAATATTTACAAAATTATATATGGAAACTGACTTATGTTTGTTCTTCTATAATCAACTAGTTCTTGGAATGTGATTCTGGTGTGTTGCAGAGTTAGGGAATAGATATACACATATAAAACACAAGCTTCATTCACACTTTAAGTGGGAGAGATGACTTCCTCTATGGGCTGACGCCCTTACTGCCTCTTGACAAAGAAAGGTGTGGACTGGACCTTTTGAGTTTAACAGTGACCAGAAGCATTGCAAACTCTTCTCGCCACAGCAGGTAATGCAGCAGTGTAGTTATCAGCATGACTGCTCGTGCAGGGTAAGCTGCCGACATCCTACGGGGTTGCAAAAGTCTATCTTTTTAGGACTACTGTAAGCCAAAACCTTTTTATTTTACTAAAATTATATACATATATAATATATTTATAGGTGCTCGCCAGTCAGCATTCTTTATCCATTATGCTGTTGTGTCATTCACATTTACTTCTGCCCACTGCAGCATACTCCATGGGGCAAAGACTCAGTACTCCTCAACGATTAGCTAACTTAACTCTGACTGACAGCCTTCTGCCCTTTCACAAGAGCACATCCACTCACACAGTAGTTCCCTTCCCTTCAGGGCCCGGTTTGTTGGTCGATTTCTCCTGTCATTTACTCAACTCATTTTTTGGCAGCATAATTGTGTCATATGCGGTCTCACACCCTTCTCCTTCACCTTATTTTCCTCATTGCAACTTTGTGTTGCTCATATATGTATTTACCTTAAATAAATGAAAAGACAAGAAGTATTTGGCAAAAAGGAACAAGTTGGTTAAATTAAACGCTGTGGCCGGGAGAGCCTCAACAGAGTGCATCTGCTCAAAGTCTCCCGTTGTACAGTTTTGGCCGCTATTAGATACAGTTCATAAATAAAACATTCAGAAAAAACATCTCAGTCAATCAATCAAATCAATCAAAATATGCTTTATTCGTATTTAGTCATTTAAAATCACAAAGGCAGACAGATAAAATGATTCGTGTTATACAAATGTTAGAATAAATATACAATTATTACACAGATCAAAAACAATTAATACAAGCATATATTCAAATTTGGGGATATACTTTAAAAACTGGACAGGCCGTGGGAATTGATACAGTCAATTCTACATACTGGGAACCTTTAGTAATTTAAACCTTTTCTAACTTTCAATATACTTTTTAAAAAGCCAGCCATTACAGCAATACAGGAGGTACTGTCCAAAGGCTGCAGGTATAGGAGGGCAGGTCGACATTGCCTCCAGCTCTCTCTCTTTAATAGAGGGATAATCAATCTTAACCTTTCTTTATCATAAAATTTACAAAATAAGATCAATTGGATGGTAGATTGTTGTGACAAGTTGTCACATGGGCAATGGCAGAGTTCCCTAGACCAATCATTCATCTCTGGATGGCTAGTTAAACGGTGGAAAGTACCAAACCTGAAATGCGTTAGGAGATACCTATCATACCCCCCAGGACAGCATAGGAGATAGGGTTGAATATTATAAGTTATTAAAGTCAATTGGTGTTGGAGAACCGTGCTCTTATTCATCTCTGAGGCAGCCCTAAGTGACTCAAGATGGATCATACAAATCACTTTAAACTCCTTTCTGGAGATGTAGTTAATAGAATCTGGATAAGTATAATAATCTTGGTGACCTAGATCAGTAATAAAGTCCTTGACATAATTCAACCAAGGAATCCTACTTGCTTAGTCCAGATTCATTGAATCCCTAATAATTTCCCTGTTTAATCCTGTAGAAGTAGAAGTCCAGATTCTGTGCCAAAGTAGCACCGGTTGAACTTTAGTAATATCCGAAATGTAAGGGATTCCCAACTCACTATGACAATTAAAAACTGGGGAACTGGCAGGCACTGCCAAAACAAATCTCAAGAATGCATTTTCCACACGCAGTATAAGGGAAGCGCCATAAAAACCCCACAGTCCTGCACCATAGATCGCAATGCTCACGCATTTCGCTTGGTATATCTTAAGAAGAATACCCAGAGGTTTTTTACCCATTTCCTTAGAAAAGCTTACAAGAGCTGCGGTTGACCTCATTAAGAGTAGATTCCTGCTCTTAACCGCTGGTCCCCAGGAACCTGATCGTTCAAACAAGACACTTAGGTATGTAAAGGAGTCAGTAGAAACTACCCTACTTTCTCCTAGTGGGAGACTTCTACATTTTTGTTTCCCCCAACTGTAAGTCATTATAAAGGTTTTTTTAGAATTCAGTTTTAGTCCTAGTTCTTCCATGAAACTAGTATAGACAATGAGGGCTCTCTGCAGACCAAGCTGCGTGCGGGCCATAAGTACTGCGTCGTCTGCATAAAGAAGGGAGACATGTATGTTAGTGGCTGCACACACTTACTAAGACCTAGTGCAATCAATCGAGACAAGGCTTTAATTAAGACTGACTACTTATTAACTGAAAGTACAAAACCAACAGAGAAAAGGTCTTTAACTTGTGCTGAAAAGTTCTGCAGTTGCTCGTTTCAGTTCCTGTTAAGCAGCATTAACTTTTGATGTCAAGTAATGGGATTTACATGTACAGTTTTAGTCATGACCAGAGTACTGATCCCTAATATGTTTTTATTTTTATGCAGCTTATGTGACAATGCTCATTCAGTTTCAAGGTATGATTTCACTTCTGTCCTAGTCAACAGCTTTATATTTTTTGAAGAAACCACAATAACATATACATGCATATAAATATTCAGGGGCTTTCAGACAGAACTCTTCATCTGCTAGTCTCTTCAAGTGTCTTTCATATTTTGGTTCCACCCACCTCAGATTACAATATGGGGCAAAAGGACAGCACCCTTCATCCATTGCCTCTACAGAGTGTTGTAGTAAGGTGGCAGAATTCTTTGCAAATAAAGTCACTAATATATATGACACTTTTCCGGTGGAAGCGCAACAAGGAACAGGCTTATCCTGTGGTAGCCAGACCAAGTTTGCAGGGGTCACACTGGATGAATTTGAGATCCTGGAAATAGAAGAACTTACACCCATAGCAAAAGGGATCAAATCTGGCTTCCCGTTGGATCCAGCTCGACTGAAAATAATGATGGAGGGAGCTATTGCAATTATGCCGTATGTCTCAGAGCTCATTCTACGCTCCTTCCAAACTGACATTGTGCCCACCAAATGGAAACAGGCCATTGTCAAGCCACTTAAAAAAACCCTGTTAGATCAAACAGTATTAGAAAATCTACGCCCAATCTCACTGTTTCCGTTTGTGGCTAAAATGGCAGAGAAGGTAAAAAAAAAACGGCTAGTAGACCATATAAGCAGGAATGATCTTCTGCACTCATCCCAATCAGGATTTAGGAGGGCGCACTCAGCAGAGTCAGCACTACTTATGGCCTCGGAAACGCTGAGAAATTATGCAGACGAAGGACAAACAGCCACACTGATCTTGCTGGATCTCAGTGCGGTGTTTGATACAGTCTCCCACAAACTGCTCCTCCATGGGTTAGAGGCCTGTGGTGTCAAGCAGAGGGCTCTAAGCTGGCTGACCTCAATCCTCTCAGTACAGAGCTTCCAAGTTGCACAACAAACCTTTTTATCTGAAAGCATTCCCTTGTCCCGGGGGTTCCACAGGGCTCTATCATGAGCCCTACTTTATTTAACATGTATGTGGGACCACTGGCAGAAAGAGTGGAGAAACATATGTGTCAATTGTCTCCTATGTTGACGACACACAGCTAATTGTGCTGCTATCACAGAATAAGGACCAAGCAGCTATACGTTTCTCAGAATGTTTAAAAGAAGTAGCATACTGGATGTCAAACCATTGCCTCAAGTTAAATGGGAATAAAATGGAGGTACTGATAATAGGCAAATCACCATCCTTATGGTCAACTGCCTGATGGCCTAATGCATTAGGCCAACTACCCACCCCTAAAACAGTAGTGAAAAACATCAGAGTCTGGTTTGTCTCAGAGCTGACATTTGAGAACCAAATACAGAAGGTAGCTGGAAAATGCTTTGGGGCCATGAAAACTCTGCAGAAAGACCTAGATCTCTTACCATCTAATGCCAGGAAAACCATTGTACATTCGGTAATAACATCCCAAGTGGACTATGGGAATGTTCTAAACCTTGGAGCCACAAAAAAGGGTCTGTCCAAATTACAGAGGGTACAAAATGCGGTGGCATGTCTGGTACTTGGCCTTCCGAGAAGATCTAACACGAAGAAAGCCTTGAAAGCCCTCCATTGGCTGCCAGTGGAAAAGAGAGTTGTGTTTAAGGCAATGTGCCACTGCCACTGCATTTTACAAAAGAAAGGACAATGATATCTGCAACCGCTAATCATCAAATATACACTAGAACGTAGTTTAAGATCATTAGAAAAGGCTCTGATGACTGTCCCGAGAATTTTCAGAGCAAGAATGAGGGAACGCTCATTCAGGTACCGTGCAGAAAGAATTTGGAACAGCCTCCCGATGGACCTAAGAATAGAACCATGCAAAAGCAGTTTTCACAGACAGCTAAAGACATGGCTGTTTGTACAACCTATTCAAGGATAGGACCTGCTATGTACACACGTCACTGCAGGTCTGGCACTTTGTAACCTAATCTCACAGAGCTATCTCTTAGCGCGAGGACACACCGATGGTGTAACCATGCGCCCTATAAGTGAATTAAATAAAGAAATTGATTAACTTTGTTGTAAGTGATCGCATTTTGCTTGTGCACAAGAGCACAGCCATCTAAATAGAACTTCACTTTAGTTCCAGAGCGGGTAGAACTATCTCTGCTAATTTTTCAACTTACATTCCACGTTTCAAATTATTTTTCTATTTATTTTACTATAACTTTGAAAACATATGCACAGCACATATAGAACCAACATTTTTACTTTTCATTACTTTTAAACTTTTAATGCCCGCTGCATACGTTTGAGAAAAATTAATAAATACAAAAATTGATTGTTGTCTTGGGAAGGAAAAACCTATTGGCTTTGCCAATTCTTATTTCTGCATGATTAATTCTGCATTCGGGATCGATTACTCACAGACAGGGACGTTGTACAGTATTCAAACACCCTCCTGAGCACCACACCTTGTGCACATGTTTTGTTGGGTATTTGTTTCGCCACTTGCATCTGTAGTTTTGAAATGGGGCTTGTTATATTTGAAGAATCAAGAGGATTTCAAATGAGTTGATTTTAATGGGACAATGTTGGACCTGTCATCCTTAGGCTGGTCTTCCTCCAACTATTTGCCTGCTTAGCTCCACGTTTTGCTGTATCTTTTTGTTGGCCTTAGGACTCTGAGCACTTTACAACTGGCAATCAGTGCACGTGTTTCTCCCCTAAATATGTTGACATTGGTGTATACCTGATTGGCATATTTTATTTACCTTTAGGTCCCTTTTAAAGTGGTACACCATGTACCCAGGGCCTGTAATCTAAATGCTACTAGTGAGCCTGCACAGTATTAAACAATGTGTTCGTGGCAGTTTGAGCAACTAAACATGTATTTACAAAAAAACACACAACACAAGTAGAGATCTGAATCCTTTGTATTGTTCAAAAGTATCAGGTGCAGTACAAATCAAAGCATCTAACAATATGAGTCTTACATATGCTCATTAGAACAAGAGTGCAAAAGATCCTTATTGTATATACAGTGCTCAAGGTGACTTGGAAAGAAAGGAAGATGGGGATAAAGTTTTCATGTGTGGGTAGGGGACAAGGAAAAGTAGTGATGACATATATACATCAGTATGATTCGCTTTATACGTTTCCATACATGATCAAAATGTTCCCATTATAATACATAACTCTGCAGGACCCTGAATATATCTTGTTTGGTGTCCCTAGAGTTTGTATTCAGATAGTAGTCGACGTTTCGACCCCTCATTACGGGATAAGTAGTGGTCCTTGTGGTGGGGTCTTCATCAGGACTAAGGGAGCACCTGTGGGAGACAAACGGTAAGTGAGGGGATATATTTCCAATGGTGTGTGTGTTTAAAACACTCAATGGGGTACAAATACCTACGTGTGGTTAAAAACGGGGGACCAAATCCGCCTTATTCACTATTGATGTAGGGCTGTGCCGAAAAACTCCTAACGAGACAGGGAATCAAATAGGCCTTGAGTAGGATATGAAATGAATCATCATTGACTCAGAAAGTTTGGGCAAGCTTCAATACTTCAATCAAATTGAAGTGGCTAGTGAGTATGCATCAGGATATAAATCTCCTGGGAATGAAATGGCCTGTGGCATTGTTTGCTGGCAGGTCCTGGGAACAATCCCTATTGCTCTGGAATGGAAAACAAAGTCTAATTCTACACAGAACTGTTGTGGAAGGTGGTTATCCACAGTGTTAAAGAGGTACACATCTACAAGTCTTAAGGGTAAGCATCTGGGCAAAGTCATCAGGGACGAGCTCATAATGTGAGGCCGTTTGGTGACCGACATTCAGGTAAATTCGATGGGTAACAGGCCAACAAAACTCAAAGAATGCGATGGAAGATCACATAATGATTGGGCCAGTATAGGGCGTGCGTGTACATCTTAAAACAATATCACCACCCTCTGGAGGCCTGCCAGTGTCGGCAGGGCAATAAAATAATTAGAAGAGTGACAAGTAGTCATGCGGGTCAGGTGCTTTTTGGGTAGCTGCGCGCCATATACGTGTAAAAAATAAAATAAATAAATATTTAGTCATGTACAACAGGCAGACATGTTTAACTATAGAGCGCTGTATCCGCGCTGTGCCTAACTGTACTGTGATTGACATGCACTCCTAGGGTCCTTGAGGGCTGTGTTGTAAGCCAGTAGATTACTCAGCAGAATGTGTTCGCATTGTTTAGAACCTCATATATACTTCAATGCAACATAAAATAGTCGTGAGTGAGTCATAAATTCAAGTAAATGAGGCCATGGTACAAATAACGATAGATAAACAAGACTGGGATGACGGCCTAGGCGTGCAAAGGGTCGAGTCAGGGGTGCTACCATCACAATACTAAGATGCATTCGTATCTCTAGTCTCTTACCTCTCCCGGCGGCTTCACTGCAAGTCTGGTGAAACGAAACCGAGCGGGCAAGCCTCTTTTAATGGACAGGGAAGGAGCACGCGAGGTCGTTACTGCGCGTTACGTCATGCTCGCTAAGTGATGTGGCAGCCTCTGAGTGAGGTCGGGGCTTCCTACGTGATGAGCGTCAGCTGCAGCGCTAGTACAAGTTGGGTGGCATGAATTCAGTGTGTGGATGAAGACACAAAGCTTTAAGCGGACATATGGAGATGATATGTCTGAGATTGCCAATCAATGTTCAGGACATCATTAACTTTTAGTTTCCTTGCACATGCCTTATCTTGTTCATCATCTGTTACTGTTTCTTTTTATGTTTCTTCATTACATGGGTTATGCTTTCAATTATAGGTTTGTCCGGCTTTTGGAGGTTGAATTTGGGACATTCTTAATGATTAACTTTTGGGTTGGGATACTGTACATGTAATCATGCCATGCCCTGCAGTGCCATCTAAATCAGATTAACCTTTGTGAACTATGTAATTATAATGTTTTGCCCATATCCTGCTAAAACCCCAAAGGCTACTCACCTGCTGACCCTCCAGATTTTCCATTTGTTTAGGAATGTAATTGGTACAACTCCCTTACATGCCTGGGGCAGGATAAAGAGTATATAAGACATGAAGTAAGACCATTCTAGCAGACTGCCTCATTCAGTTGCTAAGGCTTCTGTGTGACGTAGTCTCACTCATTTGAGGTTAATAAAAATATACTTTTATATTCCAGCTTCTGTGTCAAGTTCTTCTTTGTGAGTTTAAAAGGACTTAGTATCAGTGGAACCCCTGAGAAGTGGATTTTTGATTTCTACAGCACCCTCTGGTGTTGGGCCTCAGAAGTGGGTTCTGCAGCTGATTTCTTAAAAAAACTGACAGATTGTCATCACTGCGCTGGTCAGAACCAATGCATCTCCCTTCGCCGCTGACGCAACGGCTACCCAAAGAGAGCAGATCCACACTCTGTGCGGCTCAACAATGATACATTGCATTCACTTCAGTGGAGCTCGACGAAGACGTAGTGACCCGACACCCGCCTGCATAGAAAAGACCGCTGCATCGTGCCCTCAACATCAATGCTTTTGTCCATCCAAGGTACTTCTTTCAGCAGACCCTGCATGGGTTCTGTAGCAAGTCTGCCTTCCATAGCTGTCAGCCCAAACTTTGAATTTGCACCGGTCCCTAACGACCTCAAGTAACATTTCGACCACCAGTGACTCCTAAGCGCTGTTTTCACAATTAATCTTAAAAAAAGAATATCTCGACTTTTAATTTTTAGAATTTTGTTGTTTTGATCTTGTATTAATCAGATAAACGTTCTCTGTTCTTCAAAACCTATGTTGAGCCTTTTTGCGGTGTTTTCATTGAGTTACTGTAATTAAAGTGTTACACCAATAATTTACACATTGTCTCTTAAATAGTGCCTCACTGCCCTGTGCCACGCTACCAGAGAGTGAGCACAGGGTTATGGAGGGTGTGTATCTGACTCACCCTAACTGGGGTGGTGGTCCATACTTGAACAGGGTGAAAACCTCTGCCAACTAAAGACCACATTTCTAACAGGCAGCGTCTGATTTTATTGGCATAACTGTCAAACTTTTGACAGGGCCTCACTGCCAACTCTTCAACAACTAATATTTGTACTGAATTTACCTATGAGATTACCCCCTCTGAAATGATCTTTTAAATGTTTTAAATTATGGTTTCTAAGCAGTTCTCCTTATAATGACAGTTTTTATGATCCATTTGATGAATTAATACTTTTATGATCTGTAATAAAGTTTAAGAACTGAACTGAACAACTGACCAAAAGTAAACTTTTCTTTTCAAACACAGATCCTTTCCTGTGAGTAAAACGGCTAATTAAAAAATAGTAATCTCCTGTTTGGAAAAATATCCGACCGACCCATTTTGATGGCGTCAATCAGAAATTGTTCCAAACAGGAGTTCCGAATGGCATATGACAGGCCCGGAGAGCCCGTCCACCATTTGTAAGGCCTTCAGTAATCCCTTTGCCAGCTCTTTCCGGCCGAGGGTTTACAATGGCAGCTTCCCACTGCCTTTCTATGCCGGTCTATCCAACATAAAAAGGCATTGGTTACTGTCTGTGGGGGCCCCCAGCAGGGCCTCCATGGGTGCAAGGCATCCGAATGGCGGTATGGGGTCACCCATGGTGCCCCTTGTTGATCCCTGCACCTGGCGGCAGGCATCTTGAGGTGCCTGCTACCGGGTGCAGGGTTGAACTGCACCTCTGCTCTTTACCATGAGAGCATGCATTCGGAATGCATGCACTCATGGTGAAGAATAGGATTGTCCTAATTCCTGGGCTGGAACCTTCGACAGGAGGCCGTTCGGTTCCAGTTCCAAACCGTTGTCAGACGTACTCCGGTCCTTCCGACATCGGAATCAGGGCCTATGTCTGCTCGCAACTGCATGACTAGGAGTGAACATTTGGTTTGGTGCTTTACTTTTCGAAACATTTTATAATTTCTTTTAATGTTAGATTTTAAACATATGAATGTTTTATCATTTTAATTTTTTTAAGCACATAGGAGGATATTGTGAAATTCCTAAAGAAGTTCCACTGTGTTGTGAAAGCAGAATGTTCATGCACATTTCCTGTATTGAATTTTGTGGTTGTGATGATGTGTTGTGTTATTTGTTGTGCGTTGTGCTGAATTATTATATTGTGTTATTGAATTGTGTTACTTGGTTGTTGTCCTGTGTTTTTATTTTTCTTAGTTTGTTCTGGTTGTATTACTGTGTTGTCTTGTACTCTGCAATTATTTTAGAAATGTCAACAAAAGCTGATGCATTTCCAGTCAAAAGCAGTACAGTCCTTTAAAGTTTCAGAGACAAACAACCTTCTACCACTGTTGAAAGTGGTGAAACAAAAACACTTCCTCATCTCTTCAATTGTATAAGACACCACTCAGCCCCTAATGGTGGCAGAGACCTGTCTCATTAGATATGGCAGTGGTCGCATTACATCATAGGGCCAAAGGTGCTAACCTTCCCCTAGTTTTCTGGATGACATCAGTGTAGGAATTTCACACTGCCTAAACACTGTATTTTAAATCCACTGCTGAACATTTGTCTTTGGTTAGGTGTCTCTCTTTTTAATGTTACATAGTCGATTTACAAAGTTTCTGAAGGAACTCTGTAATTGACTATCCCCCAGATGCATCAAGCCCATATTCTGTGAATTCTAAATTGCGAAAAATACCGAATCGTAATTTAGAATTCGCAAAATGGGATGCATCAAGAAAAGCGACTAAAAAAAGCGAATCGCAATCGCCGCAATTGCAGATAGCGATTTTCGCCAAATCGCATAAAATTCGCAGAATCGCCAGTTTTCCATGTAAAAATTGCGAACTCGCAAATACTGAAATCGCAAATTGCGATCTCGCTAATTGCGAGATCGCAAAAACGGGAAGTCGCATTTCGAGCACAATGATGACATCACAACCAGGAAGTAGGCAGTTCTCTCCCTCATTCAGAACACAGAGCCTGAGAGTGGAAGAAGCACAGCCCAGAGCTCCACAACAGACATCCTGCAGCACCACACCAGGACACAAACAACAACTTAAAATGTCCCAGGAAGCAGCAGGGAGCAGTGCACCAGGCAGAAAGAGAAAAATAAAATTCTCTGAGCAGGAATTGGAGTACCTCATCGAGGGAGTATCAAAGGACTATGACAGGCTGTTTGGAAAGGAGTACCGGAGGGTGCCTGAGGCCGACAAGCGGCGCATTTGGCTGCGCATTCACGCCAAGGTGAACTCAGTTGGAGTGACCCAGCGCTCCATTGACGAGCTCAAAAAGAGGTGGTACGACCTCAGAAGGCGTGCCAAAGAACGCATCGCTGAGAGGCTGGGGGAGCAACTTGCCACCGGAGGAGGAGACCCCACAGTTGCACCCAACACTCCACTCCACTCAAAGACCCGGTGGAGGACACCCTCAATCCTGCAGCCTGCGTGGGGGTCACCCGGCTGGACTCCTCCCGACCCACCCAACAATCCCAAGGTAAGTGCCATGTGACTGTGACCGCGTGCCCTAACAATGCCCATGACTCCAGATCTAGCCATTTGATAACCCCAGTAATGCAGGCCATGCACACCTGAAATGCCCTATTGCATTGTGGGACCTGTAGTGTGACCACAATTCCCGGAGAGCCACACACAGCCAGACCTGACAAGTGAAAGATATTCCTAAAGCCAGTCAGGGAATGCAAGCCTGCATGCATGTAGCAACATCCCATGTGCAAGATACATATCATTAATCATGCACCCATTTACATCACAGGTGCGTCTGAACAACTCAGCACAGACAGCGAGGCCCTCCACATAGAGGAGAACCCTGGGGGCACTGAGGGAGAGGGCCATCCTGCCCCATGACCCGGACCATCACTACCACCAGCAGCAGTACCACCACCTCCCCATTTGGACAGGGCCACCCCTGCAGCCACAGGAGCACAGCAACCACCCCAATTGACACCCATGGCAGTGGTACAGGCCACACCACCACCACCCAGGAGGCAGACACGGCGCACAGCCACAGTGCGATCTCAGTCCAGCGGACTGATGAGGCAGCAGCGCAACGTCTCAACACGCACTGGCAGGGGGAACATGTCCGAGATCCTGGGCTGGCCATAGAATGCCGGATGCTTGCTGTCCACCAGAAGTAGGCACGGCACTTGGCAGCCATCCACTTGCAGCTCAACAAAGCAGCGCGAAACGTGAGCCAGCTCACAGAAAGCATACAGGACATGACCGCAGCTGTCAGGGAGAACAGCCAGATCCTGGTGTCCCAGGAGGACATCACCCACCGCCGCACTGCCAGCTGCTGACCCGCCTGTCAGCATACACAAGATCCAACCATCTCATCGGTAATGCCACCTCCCAACTTTCGCGCCGCTCTCTTGTGATGCAAATACAGATGGTTCAATGCTGCCAGGACGTCGCCAGGGCCCTTGAACAAGTCACAACAGCTGTGCAGAGTCTGCAGGCGTCTGGCCATGGCCAAGTGGGGGTGATGATGCCAGTTAGGGCACTTCGTGTCACAGCAGCCTGTCCTTGCCGCTGGTAACCGTACGCCGCCGCAGCACCAGGCCCACTGCAGCATCACGGGCCAATAGTGTCGTGGAGGACGTGGAGAGGCGACTGGGTGCGTCCGGTCGGAGGCGCCAGTGACTCTATGAAATCTACCGGCAGGGCCATGCTGATTAGACAAGCACGCCCACTTCTCTACCATGGGGCTGTATGAGGAAATACAGTTCTCATGTAAGTTGTAAAAAATTTAAAGACACATTATTGTGAAAATAACAATCAGAATTTATAGTCACAAGTAAATCCGACTCATGTCATTATTACATTTGTCATGCATGAGTGCAGTGTTGTGTGAGGGGAATGGGTGCACTAGAAACAGTTCATTGTGATTTGGTTGCGGCACCTGTGTCCTTCTGCAGGATTCTCCCCGCGTGCATGATGCACATGCGCAGGTGGGCGGTTGTCCCCTTCCGACTCACTGCCAGAGATCTCCACAGGTATCCTCCGCTTGGCAGCAATATTGTGGAGTATTACACACACGGCCACGATGCGGCAGCAGACCTCAGGCTGGTATTTGAGGGCCCCACCAGTCTTGTGTAGGATGCGGAATCAGCTCTTTAAAAGCCCAAATGTCCGCTTAATGCAATTTCTAGTGCAAATGTGTGCAGCATTGTAACGCCGTTGCTGTGGTGTGGCAGGGTTGAGGTACAGGGTGAGGAGGTACTCACGGAGGCCGTAGGCGCTGTCAACCGAATGAAAGGAGCAGAGGGTGAGTGCCTGTTATGCGCAGCTACATTGTCTCGATGTACTGTTTGTTGGCATGTGTACTTACCTAGAAGGTGTCCTTCACCAAAGTCTCCCCTGGCCAGGCGTGTGTGCATGCCACTGTGCCGGAATATGAAGGAATCATGCGTGCTCCACGGGTATTGTGCCACTATGTCGGTGATGATTGTCTTTGTGTTGCAGACCATCTGGATGTTCAGTGAGTGGTAGGACTTGCGGTTCCGGTACATGTATTCTGTCTCAGCGGGTGGGCAGATGTGGGTACAGTCAATGCATCCAATTACATGGGGGAATTGCGCAATGTTGTAAAATTGTAGCTTGGTTTCATTCAAGTCCTGTTGGGTAGTTGGGAATGTAATGTAATGGTCTAGCCGGGTCAGCATGGCCTCCAGGAAACTCCTTAGGCAGCGGGACAGTGTGCTCTGGGACATCCCCCCTGCAACTGCAACTATCCCCTGGAAGCTTCCGGAGGCCAGGAGGTGCAGGCAGCACAAGACCTGGACATGGGTGGGCACGGCATTGGTCCTCCTCGTTGGGTGCTGCATCAGGGGTCAAGGTCCCGGATGAGCTTGGTAATCATTGCCCCATTCAGCCTGTACTTTGAGTTGATTTCCTCCTCAGTCTGGCCCAGGAGTGTGATCCGCTGCCGGAAAATTCGCTCCTGGATCCTGCGTCTGTTCCTGGCTGCAGCCTGGAGCCTTCCCTGCCTTACCACCATGTAGAGTCCTGGCATTGTGAATGTCCTCATGCTCCTACTGTGTCTCCTTAAGTGTGTTTGTTCAGCCCCGCACCTGTAGCTAGTTAGAATTTTTATTTTTTATTTTTTTTTATTTTATGGTTACCACCTGGTTTGAGTTCTCCTTAACTTGCGCCTCACAAATAGCGTTTTTGAGCTTTTTCGCTAATTGCGATTTTTCATGCATTTGGTTTGCGATTATTTAGCGATTTCACAAATAAAATCGCAGAATGTTTGGAAACTCGCTATTTCAGAATCGCAAAGGGAGTTCCACCTTGATTCTGCGATTTTATTTGCGAAGTCGCAAAATATATTTTGCGATTTCGCAATTTAGTTGTTTTTCATTAAATGAATTGCGGTTCATGGAATTGCGATCGCAATAGCTGTTTTGCAACTATTGCGATCGCAATTTGTGCTGATGGATCTACCTGTCTGTGTTTTGATTCTTGAAGGTCTACCTGTTGTTGAAAGATTAAAAAGCAATCCAGATGTGCACTCTGGTGTGCTCCTAGCTGTCTGTGTCAGCATCTCCTCGTGCAACAAGCAGTAAACTCAGTAAACTTCCAAAACCTCCAGCTAAGTAAGCCACACACCGAAAAAGTATTTCAAGCAAAATAGTGCAACTTTATAGATTCATTTTCCAGGAGAGAAAGGCACAGCTAAAACTGCAATTTTTATTTTAGGTTTTTGAATGTGTATATTATTTGCATAGGACTGGTGAATCTGGGCTGAATGTAATATTTATCTTTTGCAACCCGGTGCGGAAAGTTTTCATTCATTGCAACGCTGTTTTGCTCATCTCTACTTACTTACTTACTCATTATTTCATGGGTGATAGGTTGATAAACTGCTGCAACAATTTACACGTGTTATTTATTACCCAAATGCAATTAGCGCTAATATTATCTCACTTAGAAGGCTGAGCGGTTCAATGAACCTTGGCAGGATTTGAACTTATGACCCCACGGATAACAGTGTCTGTTGAAACACAGCTGCCTGAAAAGCCACTTTTAGTTTATGTTTAACATTAACCTCTAGACAGCGTGAAATTAATGATGCGTTGGTTTTACAAGTGTGGCACAAATGACTCCCTGGAGTTACTCTTCCCCCAATTTTCCGTTTACGGAGGAAGGGACGTGCTTAATGTGAAAAACGCTAGACACGGATCATTGTGTAACGTTCATCTCCTTAATGGGGGTGCAGTTCTCACAGCTGCCAAGAGGCGCCATGTCACGTGTGACACCTCAGCCTAGTCCTACCTATACGCCAGATCCTGAAACCAGCACAAGTACCAGGGTGCAAAGTGCTTTGCTAAAAAGACCTGCATGGCCGAGGGTGTCTTACTTGGCGGCTGTGAGATCCGAATAAGTTCACAATGTAGCGCTTAGCAGTTTTCCGTGATGTCATGTTTTCAGTATAGACAGAACACACTTCGCTTACAACACTCCTACGGTGTAATGAATACACTCTATGTTACACTAATTAGAGGATTTATAATCGAATGAAAAGTGATATTTTTCCGCACTGCAAGTTGGAAATCGTGATTTTATTTTAAAAACATAGTCGAAGTGAATGCCTATGTTTATTTATTGCTATTCAAGTTAGTGGCAAAAAGTAAACCAAACAATGATGTTACAAACATGGAGGTATCCCAGACGAAAACTTCAAATAGAGGCAGTAGCTGTCCAATATCTGCTCGCTCGCAGGTGAACATGAAAGATCTTTACTTAATAGATCGAGGTACATCATATGAAGAACTTCAACCATGAGAAAAAAGCTAACATTATTAGGTAAGTACAGATTTTAGGCCTCTCCTAACATTTTAACGCCTGCTGTTGGCAACCTTTTGCAGCATCAGAGAAATCCGACTTAAGACTCTGATGTGAGATATCGAATATATGATTATACCACGATTTCAATTACCACGCATGGCTTTACCACGCGAATTTTACATCGCAAGTGGCTTTACCACGCTGGTATTTACAACGTAGGATTTTACTACGCCTAGAAACGTCTTACCTGCACGTCTTTCTCTACGAGCCCTTACTTCCATCCTCCATTGAAACAAGCGTCAAAACACGTATACCAAAATAAAAAAAGGACTGTTTTTTTGACGTACACGGCACGTCTTTGGGGGAGGCTCTTTCCTTTTTCTTTTAAAATTATGTTCGTTTTTTTTTTTAAAGTAAACTGCTTGTTATTTTTTGGGGGGGAGACCCCCCCCAGCCCCCCTCTGCCCCCCGCTTGTTATTTTTGGGGGGGGAGACCCCCCCAGCCCCCCTCTGCCCCCCAAGCCCACGCAGAACGACTCGAAGGAATACCACATCTCCCCCCCAGCCCGTGGTAAAGACGTCGTGGAAGGCACCCTGCGTGGAAGGCACCCTGCGTGGTAAGTGTCACGTGGTAAATGTTAGTAGTGGTAATGCCTTCGTGGTAAATGATGTTTCCCGAGATATCTGCCTCTTGGAAGGCCATGGACATCATGGCAGCAGGAGTGGAGAGGGTACCAAAGCATGAGTCAGTGCCTGCCACAGCCAAAGCCAGATTCCACCAGTGAGCCAAAGGGGTCGAAAATTATCAGCAAAAGGAGCCCTGAATTAATCACACAAAGCACTGCAAGAACTCTAATTACAATTATTCATTCTCTGGTGCTCATAATCACAAAAGAGGCAATGCAAAAAGTAGAGTTCCTCATAAAGATTCGGTAATGAAATCGAAACTAGTTAGAGCATTGCTTTTGCTTAACAAGAAAAACCCTCCTGCGGGAAGGTTCTGGGAGAAACGGAATATTCTGGGTTAAAGGAAGAAAGGTGAGGCGGAGAAAGGGAGAGATAAACGAGAGTGAGGTGGAAAGAGGAAGGAGGTTTAGGTAAAGAGGTTGTCTGAGGAAGATCAGACAGAGAGAGGCGCCGGGAAACCCTTTTTGGGTAGCTGTTGCGCCTTACAAATTAAAAAAATAAATAAATAGAGGCAGAGAGGGGTGAAATTGAATGGGTGGGTGAGGTGCAGTGAGGATGTGGTGGAGAGAGAAAGAGAGTGAGACACAGAGTGACAGATAAGCTGCTACACAGAGGAGGATGAGGCAAAGAGAGGACAGACATTAAGGATCAAGGAAGGTGAGATGGAGAGGAAGGTTAGAGAGAGGGGAGTTTGGACATGAGAGAGGGTGAGGCAGAGAGTGAGCAGCAGAAGATATAAAGCATGAAGGTATAAACCAAAGCAACTCAACAGGTAATAGAGAAAACAGCACATCTGCATAAGCAGATAAAACCCTAAGACATTTGGGAGTCGTTGCTCATCACTGAGGAGCAACACATAAAATGCACAGAAGTTTAATTACGTCTAACTAAATGGTTGTTTGCCAGGTGAACTGATATACTGTTCTTCGTGGCACAGGGCCTCACTGGTGCAACTGCAGGGGGAACATGATGCAATATGTACAGGCCATCCCAGAGGCCTGAGATGCCCACCTCTTTGCCTAAAATAAGGAATTGGAACTGCTGGAGCAGGAATGAGTCTTAATTGAAAGTTTCTGGTTTCCCATCATCTGGGTTAATCCCTGCTCTGTCAGGTCGAAGTGGATCCTTGCCATTGTTTTGAGAGAAAAAAGATCAATTCATCCAGTAAATTACCATCACAAGCATCAATGCTAGATTGAGTGAATAAAGAGAGTTAGGGGTATGTTTGAAGGGTTTTATTACTAGGAATCTTTTAGCAGATCATCTTTATTAAGTCATCAAACAAATTTATCAATAATTAATTTTTAGAATCTTGTTAAAATCAAATAGTACTCAAATATTAATAAATGCATTTAGCGTGCTCCATTAATGAAAGAATGCCTAGTCTAAGGTTTTGGGAGAAAAGAGTCAGTCAGAGCCTATAATGAGTTCTAAATTGAGAGAGTGAGAGAAAGCATAAAGCTACAGCAATGAATCAGCTCCATAGATATGATTTCAAAGCAGAACATCCCATAAAGAGAAGCTCAAGAAACTCAGTAGAGACTCAGAGCAACTTGTCATAGAGCATGAGGCAAAAATGGAATAAAAGCTTCTGGCAAGAGGAGTAGGCATGGGCTGTGTGTCCTACTCTAGAAACATGCACTTATATAAACAATACACTTTATGAAAGTGGTAAAAGTTGTATGGTTCAGCTTCTCATTCACTTACCCATAGATACTTATACACTTTTAACATTTTGAATCTAATATCTACAGTACACAATAGGCTGTGTAAAAGTTGAAACCTCGTTATAATGAAAGAAAACATTTTGTAGCAAACATTCACTTAAAAGGAAATACAAGTTAGTCAAAAGGATCAGGATCAAGTTTAAATGCTGATTCTACATGCATGATATAATCTCCTCTCCATTAAAAAGACTAAATTCAAATCTTTAGCGACAATAAGCTTTCTACAGTCTAAGTAGAAACATTCTGCAGAAACATATGAGGCTTTATAAAATGTTTACTTCATTATGAAAAGCATTTTTATGTGAAGGTCACGCATCAAATACATACTTCATGTGAGGATGAAAAGCAAACGAATCAGCAGCGGATAAAGAGATACACTCCTCTGAGGGGAGGAGCGAGATGTTATTCATCATGCTACTTCCTGCTAAAGTGTGCTCTCCTTGTCTTCACTGATATGTTGTCTTTATTTTGCTGCCTGCATCTATGCCAAAACATAAAAGTTTACACATCACCTGATGAAAGCAGAAACAATCAGTAAGTTACTTGGAAATCCAGATCTCAGTGTGAGTGGGATGCATTGTGGTCTTTTAGAGTTCAGGAACCAGGCCGAGGCTGTGTAGGAAGGCATTTACTATTACATGTTTATTAAAATTCACTATCATGCAACAGGTTGGAAATATTTGAAAATAAACCTGTGTATGAGGACAGGTAACATCAGATGTTAAAAACATGCATAGCCCTTGTGAATGCTAGAGCGACAGTTCCAATATTAAATATCATCGACATTATGACCCCAAACTTTATTTAGAAAAGATCATCAGGACATCATCAATAACATTTTAAAAGGAGCAACCAATAAATATAAATTAAGGAGGCAATAAAATAAGGTCCAACAAAAGGACAATTTCTCTTAATGTTGGAACATTGACATTGGCGGTCCATTGCAGCTCGGCTTCGACCCTCTGCCCAGTTTTGGAGACTTCATTCCTGCCATCTATGCTTGCTTGGTGTTTTTAATATTAAGATGAATTGCCTATTAATTGGATTTATTCGGATGATGCCCTTTCCAAATCAATTCTGGGGTTAAAACTTCAATGAAGTTTACAATTTGGCCTTTTAACCACCTTTGACATGGACTCCCTTGAGACTCAATCTTAATATATAAATTATAAATCTTAGATAATCTAGATTATATTATTATTGTGGATCCATCTGTTATCCATAAACTTTGAATGTTGATATTTGTCGTACATGATTGAATTTAAATTTGAATCAAGATAGGTACACATTAGTTGACATGTAGATTGCAAATGTATCACTAAATGACCTTAAGGAGGAATCATTGTTTCTTTCACATCACCTAATACTCCAGCAGTGGGTACCTTCATGCTGTCGCACAGAGAGCTATAGCAGTGTCTTCAAGGTGGTACAAGAGCTTGGATGAGACTCATCAGATCCACGCAGATGTGAGTTGCAAACTAGGCAGACAAAAAAAGTGCTATCATTTGCCACTAGCCAAGTGATTGTCATGGTGAAACACAATAAATCAGTGCTCTGCAGAGTATTTCTGCTTCTATATTTGCTTTTCAAACTTATGCTAGGCCACTTACTGGTGCCCAGCCAAAGTGAACATGGATTTGCGAAATAAAGTAGCTGTGACTGATATTAAAATTCCCTTTATCTTTGCTGTCTGTCCACATCTCCAATTCAATTCAATTTTCAAGCTTTATTCGACAGCATGTCATAAAAGCATTGCATCACATTACAACCTACAATGAATAAATACTACACTTTAATTAAAAATCCTTATTAAAATCATATTAGAGTAAGCTGTCTTATTTAATTTAAAACAATTCATTTAGAAAAAACAATTACAACTAGTCAATTTAACATTGGATAAAATTTGATCATACAAAAATTCAATGGCACTAATTCATTATGCATCAACGAGTCGCTGGATGTCACGGTCACGTAAAGTCCTAGCCCAGCCCAAAAATTTTGCAACCGCAATAGCAATACAAGGTGTGCAGTCTGTTTCAAGAATTCTTAGTGCCACCATACCACTACGTGTGCCCAAATTTAAACACGCAGGTCTTAGCCACCTACGGCGAGGATTTGCATACAAGGGGCATACAAACATAAAATGTGAGATGTTCTCGAGCATTGTTTTACAGTGATTGCATTTGTCACCTTTAGTTGGGGACCATTTGATAGTAAATATGTTTAAAGGAAGGGTACCAATTCTAAATTGGAAATACAATTTCCTATCAAACGGCCGTTCAATAATGTCCCAAAACGGCTCGTAAAATGGTAAAGGCTTGGCATCCAAAAATTGTTCAGACAGCCCAGTGATAGAACCGTTGCTATGATCAGGCTACCAGGTCATATCCCAATATATTCTTTTTAAGGATGCCTTAGAAGGGAACCCTGTATCATTGGGGCTGTTCCATAGATGTCCTGAATCCATTTTGACTAACAAGCCCCTTAATTCCTTCAGCCAGGGAATACAATGAAAACGGTCTGCCTCAACAACATCCCGTAGGGCAGTGGCATAATGGGACAGTTCAGGGGTCGTCATTATCCTCCTCCAATATAACAATGGACGAAGCCGTGCCAAATCCTCTATTTTCTTTTCCCCCAGATCATGAGCTATTGGAACGGATGGAGTACTTTGGGGAACCCCAATTAACCTGCGTAGGAACCTCTTCTCTGCTAGTGCCAATTGCTTTAGGTTTGAGAATCCCCAACGTTCCGACCCATACAAAGAGGTACTCACTGCTTTCATATTGTAAATTTCCAGGGCAGGGCTAAATAATTTTGTCATTAAAGCTTTGTGTTTATTTAATATTGCACCTGCATTTTGATGGAGTTTCAAAACTGCCATATCAATATGGTTTTTCCATCCCATATTGCGCTGAAGTAAAATTCCGAGGTATGTGAAGGCCTCTACTTCCTCTAGAGGAGCCCCATTAAAATGAATCTTCCCTTTGAAGGTTTTTCGCTGGTTGAGACACATAAACTTAGTTTTAGATGCGTTTAATTCAAGGCCACGCATCCGGCAGAACTCGCCAAATGCGTTGACTGCCTTCTGCAGCCCGCTTGGAGTTCGGGAAACTATCAGCGTGTCGTCCGCAAACATGAGAACTGGAACACGTGCACCTGCCAAGACAGGAGCATCGGTGGGGGACTGGCTCAGATGGTCTACTATGCCATTGATGTAAATAGAAAACAGTGTGGGTGCCAAGACACACCCCTGCCGAACACCTCGCTTGACAGGGAATGGGTCGGTCACCTCACCCTGGGCCCCCCACCTAATCCTGGCGTAATTATTCTCATGCAAGCGGACGAGGCTCATCCCAGCATCAGCAAGAACCCTCCAAAGTTTGTTCCGGGGGACTAAGTCAAAAGCTGACTTTAGGACAACAAAAACAGCATAAAGGGTCCCCTTAGATAGAGTCACATTCCTCCAATAAAGGGCAATAAAAAAGAACACTTGATCAATTGAGCTCATGCAAGGGCGAAAGCCAGCTTGGTAAGGCGACAAAATTTCATTTTCTTCTACCCAGGATTGCAATTTGTTTTGAACTAACCGACTTATCACTTTTTGTACAGAATCAATAAGACTGATAGGTCTGTAGTTACCTGGTTATGCTTTGTCCCCCTTTTTATACACCGGAATTATTTCCGCACCCAGCCACGAGTTAGGAATGGGTGCCCCCATGGCCACTGAATTTGCTAACCATTCAAGATACTGACCCCAAACTGCCCGATCACTCAAAAATATGTCAGCTGGTATCCCATCCATACCTGGAGCCCTATCAGCGGTCACGCAATCCAGAGCTGTGTTAACCTCCTTTGCCGTAAATGGCTGATGGAGGTAAAATACTATTGGGGGTATTATGTTATCACCTTCAGTCAGATCACGAGCATATTGGGGTTTAAAAAAATCGATCCATTTGTCTGTTGCTACATTGTTTTTAGGGGTGTCAGCTCTCCCTCCTCTATCCCACTTGACAAGGGCCCAGAAACGTTTTTGGTCCTTTGCCATACAAGCAGACTTTAGATCCCGCCAATAGTCCTCATCCCATTTCCTCTTGGCTGCTTTCAGGGCATTCCCGTACTTCTCTCTTGCCTCTTTTACTGCCTGGATATTCCTTGATCTAAGTTGGATGCCAAGATTTCTGCGCGCTAATCTACAGGCCTGATTATACCACCCCATTACGGGAGGGTTTTTATTTGTATTTGCAGGTTTTGTAGGCTTCATAAAATACCCTTGGAGTTTAATAAAAAAAATTGTGTGGGCCTCTAGCATAAGTATCGGAAAGCTGCGATTGTTACTAAGTAGATTAATGTTCGCCACTTCCTCAGCAGCCACCTTTTTGAGGGTCTCCAAGCTCTCAAGATTCTCAATCACTCTCTCCCATTTTATATGCCTCAGATTGTTCGAGGATACAATATCCAGGGGTACCATTCTACCCTCCAGTCTTGATGCTCTTGAGCCCTTACTGGCAGAAAATTCTATGCAGAGTGGATTATGATCGCTTTCCAGCCTGTTGCTTATCCTCATATCAACTAGACTGCTCCAATCCCTGATATCCACAAGGAAATAATCAATTCTGCTCGAAGACCTCCCATTATCGAAAGTATTGGCTCCCTGGCGATCGGAGGGCGTGCGACCATTCGCTGCTCTTAGGCCTCTCACCAGACATAAGCTTTTAAGTTGAATGGCCGCTGCTGTCCATCTTCGAACCCCTGGAAGTTCCAGTTGAGGCACACCCCACTTACTGTCCTCTTCTGTTGCAAAAAATTGATCCTCCTGCCCCAGCGGTTCGAATGTTGTATTAACATCGCCTCCTACCATTATTGATGTCGAAGTTGTAAGCATCTCAAGTTCGTGATCTAGGGTTGCAATTACTTCCGAGGTTTGGCCTCCCGCAATCCCCCTTGCATAGATGTTAAAAAGGGCCATTTCCTGACCATTGGGCCAAGTAATATTTACAGACAAAATGTCTGTTGATGGGGAATTCCTATGCCTGATTTTACAATGTAATGACTGACGAACCCAAATTATTAGCCCACCAGATTGGCGCCCTTTAGCGTTTTTTGTAGCCAACTCATGATAGCTGAGGAACCCAACTCGGTGCACTGGGATCAGTGACCAGGTTTCTTGGAATAAAATAATGTCATATTGATCGATAAATTTGCACCATTCTGGAGACACTATCTTATTGGAAATTCCCGCTAGGTTCCATGAGAGGATAAACAATCTAGCTCCCACTACGGAGGGGCATGGCAGGTCTTGAAATATTAAAGGATCTTGGTTTACAATCGCATCTCCAGAGTCAGAGCCTGGATTAGCAACCGTGGGGCTTGCTGTCACCAAGGAGGGGAGAACTGCGCTAGGTCCAGTGCAGATCGCAGGGTGCTCACCAAGGTCCAACCGCACAAGGTTACTGAGCACTGGTGAGGGCCCTGGGATATTTGAACCCCCCCCCCCACTTTTCTATGTTAATATGGGTACTATTGGAGAATACAGATCCCCTTGATGGGGGTACAAGACTTCTGTCAAGCTCCCTTGGTCCTATGAGCATAGTGTTAACATCTCCTCCCAGTCAATCGCATTCGTTTAAATTGGACAAAGCAGCAAATCTGTTTTCCAAGTTAACCCCCCATTAGCTCACTTGGGTGCCCCTGCTCCTATTGTTCGATACCAGATTCCAATTAGTTCTTAGTACGCTAGACTTCACTCTTGTACCCCCCTTGCTATAGAAGAAGTCAAGCGTAAGCGGAATTATATCAGCACTCCTACGTTGGGGAGGGAGTATATTTAGCAATACTTCTGGGAGTACTTCTGGGTTAGATATAGTCAAAACAACACAATCACTGTTAAAAGTTAAGCTGCAAACGTCAACATTATCGGCGCCATCTTGCTCTCCTTGAACCCATTCGTGCACGTAAGCGGCAGCCATTTTGAGCACCATGGCCTCCTTGCCCCTCGCTGATAGCCAGCGCGTCTCTCTCTCTCCCTCAACCTCGCAAGCATTCCCCCGCACGCTGACAACCCCCCCCGCTCTCACATGCCCTGAGTCATAAACCCCTCTTCAGCGCGACTCTGCCTCAGAACCCCATCCTGTTCCCAGCGCGACACCTCCCTTCATTCCTTTCATGGTCCCAGGCCCTTTGATACAAACCCCCTTTCCTGTGTGCCCGTTTGTCTTCCTCTTTCCCAGGCCGACACCTAGCTCTGCCGATACTGTTTATTGCCCCTCCCCGTACAGTAGAAAGCTTCCCTCATCAAAGGACCCCCGAGTTGATCAAAGCCCCCACCCCATGAGATCCGATCAAACCCCCACATTCCGTGAATCGGCGGAATGTCCAGCTGCGCGATAATCATCACCTGTTGTGACCGGGGTGGGGACTTCAACTGTAAATGTGTGTGGGAACGGGCCTGTAGGGGAGATTCAGAGGATGTCCTTTCATACTTCAAAGCATTACAAGACTGTGTTACCTGCAATAAAATTCATTTAACTGTGTATAAGAGGCCAAGCCTCAGGGATGCGGTTAGAGCACCTCGTGACGATACTTGCTGTCCGAACTGATGTGTTCTCCTCCGGAGAGAATAAAACCTTTGTTTCCTGCCTTCCAGTCTCCAGCGCCTGCCTCTTCATTGGTTAATATCTTGTGGGTATAAGAGGCGACACCGCCGGGCAATACTTAAGGATCTCTTATTCTGGTTGGTAGCCTGACCTTTTTAACAATTGGCGCCCAACGTGGGGCCCATCAGTGACTCGTGGATCCAGTGGGAGAGGTCCTGACGACAGAGTGAACGACTGCAACGATCGGGGAGTGCACCTGTCCGATAGACCCTCGTCTGACAGCTGATCATCCGAACTTCACTGGTTCCGAACAGACCTCTCTCGAGTGATCTACGGTCCTGACTGGGAACCATCAGGAGTGCCGCGAGGATTACGAAGAAAAGAGGACGATCGGGCGCTGGATTCGGAAGACAGGAAACTGTCCATGCGGTCCGGGTAAGGTCGTGTAAACACGACGAATTGCGAAATAATTATTTGAATTGTTTAGAAAATACTAGTATTACTCTTTGTTAATTTATTTGGAGATCCACTGTCCGCAAACGGAGAAACAACAGGCTCTCCCTTTGCAAACAGTGGAGGATAGGTAATGCAACCGTTGCACCTATCTTTCTCCCCCACTGATTAATTATTTGAAACTGAACTATTGTTCGCAGACTGTTTTCTGGAGATTCTCTGTCTGCAAACAGGAAAGAGCCCCCTCCCCCCTTTTTACAGATAGTGAAAGGGTAGGTAACGCAGACCTTTGCGGGCCTACTTATTCTCCCCACTGAATTGTTTTGACCGAACGTTGACTATTTGATATTGGTTCATGAGGTATTCACTGCCTGCAAACAACGTAGAATAGGAATATTCTGTCTAGTCTTTGCACGCAGTGATAAGATAGGCAGTGCTGACTTTTTGTCCCCATTGTGCTCCGTCATGTCTGTCTTCTCCCCACTGATAGGTAGCCTGTTTAGCCCGGACCGCTTATTAGAGGTGAACCATCCGGCTCCACTGGAAGGCACCCCTAATAAGGACATGTTCATGAAGCATGGATTGATCGCTATAGCCTATAACAAACTGTGGCATAAATATACGAAAAAGGATCAAGAAAGTCAGTGGCCACTGATAGGATCCTTCGATGATGACAAAATAAATGCGCTAGAAACAGCCCTTAGTAAAAACAAGACAACTCCCACTATGCTTGATAGTTTCAGCATGTGGCGCAAAGAAACTGAACAACGTAAAAAGAAAACTGAGAGTAGGTTGGGAAAAGAGCTGCGAAAAGCAGCCCACCTAGCTGCTCAGAAACTAGAAGGAGAGATTAAGGAAAGAGAGAAAGCCAAACAGAAACTAGAAATGGAAACATCAAGTCAGTGTCCGGTTAGAACGTCCTCCATGCTCTACCCCGATTTACCCTCGAGACAACGAGCCAACGATGACCTGCTGTTAGGTCCTCCGACCATCCACATGCCCCCTCCATACGCCCCCTCCCAACCCTTAGCACAGCACCTCCCACCCCCAGGTACAAACGAAGGTAGCATCACAGCTTCGGCCCCCATGGCCTCTGTGCCGGCCGAACCCCTTGTATCAAATACTACACAAACGACAACGTTAGACGACCCCGAGACCCAAAGGGCTGGTTCTGCTAGAACAAACAGACTAAGCAAAGATGAGCGAACAGGGATCGACAAGATAGCAAGGACACTGGTAGAAAGGAAGGAAGATGAAGAGTACATCACGGATATGTTTAAATCATATACCGGGAGTCACAGACGACATTTTACCGTACGACTGTGTTACCATGTCTTGAACGCATACGAAGACCGATATCGAGACAAAGGTCCCGAGAGCCTAACGACTCTGTACCGGAAGGTCGATATCGGGGATGAGGGCGAGTGTGATGTGACGGACCTCCTTACGCGTACGCTTGAGGTTTTCCGCCACCTCACTGAACGAGAATCGGGAACAAAACCTACGACCTCCGTAGTGACCGAGCCGCAAACTGAGCAATCTAACACCATGATGCCGATACGAGAGGCTGCCCCTTATTGGGTCCCTCCACGAGGTGCAGGGACCAACGATGATACAAACCACCCAGATGCAAAGGGAAGGGTAGTGTACAACTGGGTCTACCAGCCATGGGACCGGCAAGAGATTCTGACATTCCGGAAATCGCTGCCTGACCTACGTAAAAACCCCACGGCCTTCTACACTGAATTGGGTACAGCCCTAGGTTCAACGATCATGACCCTGGCTGACATCGACTTGTTTTTCGGGTTATGTCTACCAGCTGATGTGTGGAAGCAAATCCGGAAAGTCGACCACCTTGAGCTGTTTGGACAAACCTGGTCACAACTCGATACCCTCGATAAACAACGAGGACCTGGACAAAAGCCTTTGAAATCCATTCTAGACCTTCCAGATAAAATCGTGCAGAAATTAAAAACCTTGATTCCAGAAAAGAAAGTGGACTGGTCGATAGTAACGGCCTGTCGCCAGAAACCTCAGGAGGATGTATCGGAATACTTCTCCCGGTTTGAAACGGTGTTCTCCGATTACAGCGGCCAGGACATGACCACTGCAACCGGACACCATCTGTTTGTCCAGAATTATGTTAAGGGTCTGTCAGCAGAGGTCTCCCAGAAACTGCAGGCTAGCGAGAGTAGTTGGGCAGCCTCCAAACCTACGGCTATCCTCCAGATGGCCCAATATTATGAGCATCAGAAAAATGAAAACGATAGGGCAACAGAGAAAAAGAAGAAGGACTTGAAAGAGAGAGTGATGATGGCCCAACTGCAAGGGGTGACTATAGGACGAGACCAATACCGGGGAAACTACCAGACGAACGCCCCTAAGGCTGCATTTCCCCAGGACCGCACTTTGACTCCCCACAGTGGACGTACAGACCTTAGAGAGGACCAGTGCGCTTTTTGCAAAGGAACTGGCCATTGGAAATCCCAGTGCCCAGTTCTTCTGGAAATAATCAGAAACAAAGACCCCAAGGACATAGTAAGTGGACCGAGAAATAAGGGACAACAGCGAGGGCCCCCAAACGACACGACTAACGATAGATCAGGCAGACCAAATACATTTGATCGACCCAGACAGAACCAATACCAGCAATCTGACTACGATGACGCCCACAACTTTGCATAGGACTGCCAAGGGCAAGGGAGGGATCCAGTCGAGCTCTATGTTGACCAGCAAGGCCCTTACGTCACTGCTAAGGTCCTGGGTACCAAGTCTCCATTTCTGGTAGACACTGGCGCAACACGTAGTGCGTTATCTAAACGACTGATTCCGGGGGCACCCTTGTCTGGCTCACTTATAACATCGACAGGTTTCGATGGAACGCCCTCCACTAACCCTTTGTCCGCCCCGATCCTCTTTGACGTAGAAAACAACACCACTGACACCACGTTCTTACTTTCCTCCAATAGCCCTGACGCCATTATGGGACTTGACTTATTGAAACACTTCCGAGCGACGATCAGATGTTCTCAAGATGGAGTTCGAGTTTTCCTTTACGACAACCCCGTTCTGCTTAGACATTGCCCTCCCCGACGCATGTTTTCCATCACCGACGTTGACACATCCCTGCTTGACACTCTGCCTCCGTATCTGTGGGCCAAGGCGGATTCGGACGTAGGGCGCATGTTGATTGACCCAGTGCACATTACTGTCCGACCAGACGCAACACTCCCAAAACTTCCACAATATCGGATATCGCCCGAGGGCGAGAAGGCATTGGTAAAGATTATTCAGTCGCTGATAGATGCAGGAGTGGTAGAGGAAGTGGTAAGCAACGTTTGCAACAGCCCTATCTTGCCCATCATCAAGAAACAAGGAGAGGGAGATGAGAAGGCATACCGTTTTATCATTGACCTTCGAGAGATTAACAAAGTGGTGATACCCCAGTACCCTGTGGTCTCAGACATCACCACCATCCTGACTTTGATTCCTTCTACAGCCACCACCTTCACTGTCATTGACCTCAAAAACGCATTCTTTTCCATCCCTATCCACCCGGACAGCCGATATCTCTTTGGCTTCACCCTAAAAGCCCGCTCATATAGGTTCTGTCGTGCACCCCAGGGCTACACAGAAAGCCCTAGCATCTACAGCCAGGCCCTCAAGAGACAACTGGATCAAGTCCAGTTACCCGATGGAGTGGTGTTAGTGCAATATGTCGATGACATCCTCTTGGCAGCCGACACCACTCCACTGGCAGTTACAGCCACCATTCAACTCTTGCGCTTCCTTGCGGAAAATGGCCACAAGGTCTCCAAGAAGAAGTTGCAATTCTGCCAACCCCAGGTCACTTACCTCGGCCACCTTTTGTCCAAAGAGGGAAGGAAACTCACTCCTGATCGAATCCAAACCATTCTCGAAACTCCTGTCCCGAAGACCCAGAAACAGGTTCGCTCCCTACTAGGCCTCACCTCCTTCTGCCGACAGTGGTTACCGAACTTTAGCCTCGTTGTGAAACCACTACTTTCTCTGCTAGGTAAAGACGTCCCCATTCCACTCCCTTGGACCCCTGAGTGTCAAACCTCCTTCACGGAACTACGAGATGCCCTTTGTTCAGCCCCTGTCCTAGGTACCCCCTATTACAAAAAGCCCTTCTCCCTTTACACTCACGAAAGGGAGGGGTGCGCTTTATCTGTCCTGACCCAGGCCATCGGCCCAAAGCAACGACCGTGCGCTTACTTCTCTGCCACTCTTGACCCTGTAGCCAGAGCCTTGCCTGCCTGCCTTCAAGCTGTAGCTGCTGCTGCAATCTCTATCCGACAGAGTGAGGGGATCGTACTCTCGAATTCCCTCACGGTACTGGTACCCCATGCAGTTGACACCCTCCTGAACCAAACCAAGACACAACACCTAACGAGTGCACGACTGACTGGATACGAACTGACTTTGCTTGCACCCCATATCACCCTGAAAAGATGCACCACACTGAACCCGGCAACTCTGTTACCCTTGCCAGAGAACGATCCCAATGTGCACCCTGTACATGACTGCGTGACTCTTACGGACGAACAGACTAGAAGTAGGGTTGACCTCAGAGACACGGCTTTCCCTGACCCTGACGGGGAGCTGTGGGTGGACGGTTCTTGCATCAAACTCCCCGATGGCACCACTTCCGCTGCCTATGCGGTCACCACGGCTCGAACTGTAGTCGAGACGGCCCGCATCGCGCAACGATCTGCCCAGGCAGCAGAACTGATCGCCCTGACACGAGCCTGCATTCTGGCAGCAGGAACCACAGCGAACATTTACACCGACAGCCAGTATGCCTTCGGGGTGGTCCACCATTTTGGGCTCCTTTGGAGGGAAAGGGGATTCTTGACCTCACATGGCACCCCCATTTTACACGGGGATCTAGTCTCCGCCTTGATCGAAGCCGTCCTTCTCCCCAAAAAGCTTGCAGTCGTCAAATGCCAGGCACACAAAAGGGTGACAGACATCATTGGGCAGGGAAATGCACTAGCCGACATCACGGCCCGAACGACAGCTGAAAATAGAACGACAACACATATGTACGTGACCAGGTCACAAGCAGAAAAATGGACTGAGGCTAGGGACACTATTAGAGACATTCAAACGGCTAGCACACAACACGAGCTGACTGAATGGACACGGGTGGGATTAAAAGATGATGAAGGCTGCTGGCGGACAAAAGACACAAACAAATGGTTGCTACCTGACTCATACCTGATTCCCATACTGGCTATGGCACACTCCCCTGCCCACATAGGATCAGCCCCCATGATTGAACTTGTCTCCAGAGTTTGGCACAATGATAAAATCACAGATTCCGCCAAACGTCTAGTCCAACAATGCTTGATATGCCTGCAACACAACCCCGGGAAAGGAACTGTAGTACCCCGGGGAGGATTTGGGGTCCCAAATCACCCATTTGAAGTTCTGCAGATGGACTACATCCAGCTGGACAGGTGCCAAGGCCTGAAATATGTACTTGTCGTGGTGTGCGCATTTAGCAAATGGGTGGAAGCATATCCAACCCGTGACAACACTGCTATGGCCACTGCAAAAGTACTGTTAAAGGAGTTCTTCCCCCGTTACGGCCTTTGTCGTATTTTATGGAGCGATAACGGCCCCCACTTCATAGCCGAAGTCATCCAGTTCATCTTAAAGGGGTTGGGCATCAAGCAGAAATTTCACGCAGTCTTCCACCCCCAGTCTGCTGGACTAGTTGAGCGACACAATGCCACTCTAAAGCTTAAACTGGCCAAGATAGTGGCTACCACGGGTCTGAAATGGCCAGACGCCCTCCCACTGGCATTGCTATCAATGCGCTCCACCCCCACCAGACATCACTTAACACCCTATGAAGTTGTTTTCGGTCGACCCATGAGTATCTGGTCTGCACCGAAACCAACTTCCATTCATGACGTCCCGGACGTCTTAATGTCTGATTATCTGTATAAATTGACTGAAACTTTGTCTGTCATTCATCAGCAGGTGCAGCAGGCCATCCCCGATGCTTCCAGGGGTCCGGGTCACGCCATCCAACCTGGGGATTTCGTGCTGATCCGGAACTTTCAGCGGTCAAAGAGTTTGGAACCCCGGTGGACGGGCCCCTGGCAAGTGTTAATCACCACCCGGACGGCTCTTCGTGTGGAGGGGAAACGGCACTGGCTGCATGCACACCACTGTAAGAAGGTCTCCTCGACCCTGGCCACGACGGAAAACATCGACAACCAGGAAGAGCTCCTGAACAAAGACCGACCATCGCTAACCTGCTATCCTGACACCGAAGCGCTTGAACTTTCAAAATTCTCTGATACCACTGTGCCATCCAGAGAAGGGTATTTCCTGCGTCGAAAGGAGGGAGCTTCTGCTAAGTAGACCACGAACTAAGTTGAATCTCAGAACGGTGACCCAAAGCAACCAAGGGTTACCTGGAGAGAAGCTAAACTAAGTCTGTGGTTCTGCCCACTACCGAGCACCTTGAAAACGAAGATGATGGAAGCGCCAAATAAGAAGATGATGGAGGCAACAGGAAATACCCACTACAGAAACCCAAGGACAGACAGACTCCATAGCTCAAAGACAATTGCACTCTTCATCGCAATCCTTTTCTGCCTTCTCCTTATGACCACACTCTGGATTGTGGAAGAAAATGCACCTGCTCACGAAACATTCCTGACCACTGCTCAGCCTACCACCATGAAGGAACATTATCTGATTTCGCTCTCTCCTCAACTCAGAGAGAGACGAAAGGAGTTTTGGAATAACTCTTTCGTACAGCTCCTTCACCAGCACAATCTCGCCACCAATGCCACCAACTGTTGGATCTGTGGGTTGCTACCCCACGCCGCTGGACACTCGATACCATTCATCCCCTCACCCTTCTCAGTTCATGGCTCCTGCCTTGCTTGGCTGATCCTCCTGCAAGAAAGCTATAAGGACAATGCCACCTCCGGCAAAACCATAGCGCATTTCTACCACGGGGTCTGGCGAAACAAAACAAAGACACACTTCTGCCCGCAGACTTCCAACGACTCAATCCACATGGACATCCCTGCTAAAGAACGAATTGAAATGCAGGTGTTCAACAATCCAACCAGACCCACCTTCTCCTACCTACGGAAACGCACGGCTGCCACTCTGACTGTGGCCCTGTCAGTCATCAACGTTACCGGCCACATGTGCATAGAAGGACATGGGACACAGCTGGTGGGCCGCAGTGCTTGCCGTTTTACCAGAACTTTGGACTCTACGGACCCACCTTCCTTTGTGTCGTCCCCGAACATGTATTTCGTCTGCGGCACAAAGGCCTACACCTGGCTCCCCAAAGGCTGGGGGGGCACTTGTTTCATCTCTTTCATCCTTCCTCCAACTTATGTGGCCCCGGCGAATCATCATAGACAAAAACGAGCCAAGGACATTGAGCAAGCCGACTTGACAGGAGCACAGTTCCTCGATGCTATGAAGGGACTTGTTCCCCTCTGGGGCCCGATGGCGAACAGCCGTGCCATCCGACATCTGACTCAGGCCGTTGAGACGACAATGAACATCACAGCTGGTATCTTTGCTAACAACACCGCCGAACTTCAAGCGGTCCGCTTGGTGGCCCTCCAAAACCGCCTTGTCCTAGATGTGGTTCTTGCGGACCGTGGTGGAGCATGCCGCATTATTGGGTCCAGCTGCTGTACATACATACCGGACAACTCGCCCTCAGTGTACAAAGCCATCGAACATCTTCACAGACTCTCTTCAGAAGTCCACCAGGAACAGGAAGAATGGTCGCTTGGTGGTTGGTTCTGGAACACTGTTAAGAACTGGGGCTGGAGACTGTTCACCATTATCCTGATTCCTATAGTTGTAATATGCGGTCTATGCTTAGGAATCCAATGTCTGCCACCCCTGTGTTCATTATGTGCACAATGTATTTGCCCTGAGACTGTGGACTTTGGAAACGAACGCATAGGAGCATTATATGATGTCGAGGTTAGGAATTTGATGAAGATTGACATTGAATAGACAAGTTGGCTAGATATGTTCAAAAGGGAGGACTGTTAAAAGTTAAGCTGCAAACGTCAACATTATTGGCGCCATCTTGCTCTCCTTGAACCCATTCGTGCACGTAAGCGGCAGCCATTTTGAGCACCATGGCCTCCTTGCCCCTCGCTGATAGCCAGCGTGTCTCTCTCTCTCCCTCAACCTCGCAAGCATTCCCCCGCACGCTGACAACCCCCCCCCGCTCTCACATGCCCTGAGTCATAAACCCCTCTTCAGCGCGACTCTGCCTCAGAACCCCATCCTGTTCCCAGCGCGACACCTCCCTTCATTCCTTTCATGGTCCCAGGCCCTTTGATACAAACCCCCTTTCCTGTGTGCCCGTTTGTCTTCCTCTTTCCCAGGCCGACACCTAGCTCTGTCGATACTGTTTATTGCCCCTCCCCGTACAGTAGAAAGCTTCCCTCATCAAAGGACCCCCGAGTTGATCAAAGCCCCCACCCCATGAGATCCGATCAAACCCCCACATTCCGTGAATCGGCGGAATGTCCAGCTGCGCGATAATCATCACCTGTTGTGACCGGGGTGGGGACTTCAACTGTAAATGTGTGTGGGAACGGGCCTGTAGGGGAGATTCAGAGGATGTCCTTTCATACTTCAAAGCATTACAAGACTGTGTTACCTGCAATAAAATTCATTTAACTGTGTATAAGAGGCCAAGCCTCAGGGATGCGGTTAGAGCACCTCGTGACGATACTTGCTGTCCGAACTGATGTGTTCTCCTCCGGAGAGAATAAAACCTTTGTTTCCTGCCTTCCAGTCTCCAGCGCCTGCCTCTTCATTGGTTAATATCTTGTGGGTATAAGAGGCGACACCGCCGGGCAATACTTAAGGATCTCTTATTCTGGTTGGTAGCCTGACCTTTTTAACATCACCTCCAAATTTTTTCGGGCCCGTCCCTATCCAGCCCACCCTTCTAGCCATTGTTATCTCCCCAGCAAGTTGTTGTTTGCCCCTAGCAGTTATCAGCATATTACTGGTCAGCCAATGTAGTGCTTTGCTCAACAACAAAGGTGCAGTTTCTATTTGGCCGTCTTTCAAATGTGGTACATTAGCCAGAACGAGAACAAGGGGAGAGGCTTCTACAACCAATTCTACAGGGCCTTTCTCTAAGCATGATGCTATAGGTCTGGCTAGAGGAATTTCTATAGCAGGCAATTGATCGTTAATATTTGCTTGGTGGGGAGTAGGTGGAGGCATAGTTGACATCTCACCAACCACCATACTTCCCAGGGGGGCTACTACTGGAGGAGCACTATTTACAATTAGTTTTGAGATGTTACCCACCTCCTCCACTGTTTTGGCTTGGAGTCCCCCCCAATCTGTTGACCTCAGCAGTTAACCTATCTATTTTGGCTATCAGTGGTTTGGTAACGGACCTAATCTTGGAATAAATCATACCAACTAATTTATTAATGAGCTCGTCATCCCACATCATAATTCCCTCTTGAACCCCATTCCCTTCCTCAACGGCTTTTGATCTCCGTGTCTGTTCATGTTCAGGCAACGTATGAAATTCATGTGGAGAAACAGTAGAAAAAGAAAGAGTAGGTTGGGACGTAGATGCAAGCGTCTGTTGTGTAACATAGACAATCCAACCCACACAAGCCAATATAATATTCAAAAGCATTAAAAAACACAATATCAAAAACATTTGCTACGGACGAATGTACACATTCTCATTTTAGAATCAATTCTCTCAACACCCTTATCAGATTCAAAAGACTCCATCCTCTAACGTGCTGCTCACGGCTATTACCTTCTTCACTTAAGTATGCGTCAAGATCGTACTAACGACCATGAACCACAGACCTTTCGTCAATTCGCGGCTCACCCCTTAAGGCTGTACCGCGACCCTGCAGCGGAGTCCGGATGGTGACTCGAAAAAGAAAAAGGAAAAAAAGTCTCTTGATCTGAAAAGGTGTAATTCACAACAAAAAAGTTTTATTTGTCCATTGATTTGTCCCTTCTCGGTCTCAGGTTATAACGCTCTTTCCCAGGCACAGTTTGCTCTTGAAAAAGTGTTTCCGGATGCGTTGTATTCAACTTTCGATGTGACGGCACAGCAGCTTGCAAAAGTTCGTCATCTGCACGTTCTGACTGAGTCCATACCAATTGTGCATCACTAAAAGGTACAAATCTAGGAATTCTCTCACATTCAGAATCAGCTATACCTTCCCTCACCCACTTGTCATACGGTAAGGGCAACGGAATTTTTTTACAATGTACCCAATTCTTTTTACCAGCTACCCTAACAGCAGTTCGAGTGACTATCAAAACTAAACGCGGTCCAGTCCACCTTGGCTCCAAGTTCTTAGTTCGTTGAAAATTTTTCGTGAGGACATAATCTCCAGGTTGAATCATGTGGCCTGGATCCGCGGTCACTGTCGGCAAACTGTCATAGACCTGTTGGTGGAGAACACGTAATTTAGCAGTCAAGTCATGTAAGTAATCTACCAATATAGGGTACTCGATGTCACTATACTTTTTAGGCCTCGGCACACCCCAAACGTTGGCTGGACGACCAAAAACAATTTCATATGGGCTAAGTCCCACACGAGAATGTACTGTCATCCTCATTGACAAAAGGGCCAATGGCAAGGCATCTGGCCATGTAAGACCAGAGCTCGCTTGTATTTTAGCTAACTTCAATTTCAGAGTGCCATTATAGCACTCAACAAGTCCAGCAGACTGGGGGTGATTCGCAGCATGGAATTTCTGATTGATACCCAAACCCGCACACACTTTCTTCATGATCTGACTCCCATTGTCGCTCCAATTGTCGCTCCATACAATTCTCGGCAAACCATATATAGGGAAATACTCTTTGAGCAAAATCTTGGCTGTAGACAAGGCAGTATTATCCTTTAGGGGGTAGGCCTCTATCCATCTGGAAAAGGCACAAACAACCACAAGGACATACTTCAGATTGTTGCATCTCTCCATGTGAATGTAATCTAGCTGTATCACTTCAAACGGATACGTTGGAGGAGCAAAATGACCAGCTGGAGTTGGAGTTCCCTTTCCAGGATTATACATCAGACAAACCATACAATGCTTCGCCACATTCTCAGCATATTTCGGAATTCCAGCATTCTGCCATACTGGAGCCAACAACTTGCATATTCCTTTCGAACATATATGAGCCATTCCAGGAGCCATAGTAACCACTGGGAGCACATACGCATCAGGCAACAACCATTGCTGGTGCTCCGACAACTCAGCTCAACAACCTGTCGAATCCAACATACCCGTACTTTCTCTCCACGTACTCACTTCCTTTTCCGTAGCTTCAGCCTGAATTAACTTCACACTTTCTATTGTGTCTTCACACATTCCACCTGCCATAACCCAATTGGCAGGACCAGCAACATACATTCGACTCATCATGTCCTTCGCCGTTTCCTTCGCAACTTCATCCGCAAACGCATTTCCTCGGCCCACATCATCCAAAATCTTCCTATGTGCACTACACTTCACAATTGCAATCTGCTTTGGGAGAGTAAGTGATTCAAGAAGCTCATTCACTAATTGCCCATGCTGAATTTTCGTACCATGGGAAGTAAGAAATCCTCTCTCTCTCCACAAACGTCCAAAACTGTGGGCCACACCAAACGCATACTGGCTATCAGTATAAACATTCACTCGCTTTCCTTCTGACAACACACACACTCTAGTTAATGCTATTAACTCTGCTGCTTGTGCTGAATTCTGTGCTATACGTGCTGTTTCAACAACTGTATGTAAAGTGGTGACAGCATATGCTGCAGTCGTCTCTCCATTCGGAAGCTTGAAACACGAACCATCTACCCATAAGGTACCATCAACATTCGAAAGAGGAGTATCTTTTAAATCAACTCTAGCCTTAGTTTCCTCCTCTGTCCGGAGAAGACAATCATGCTGTTCCTGAACATCTGTCTCTACAGAAATCGGCAACAACCTAGCTGGATTCAACACATTGCATCTTTTGATGTGCACATGGCTAGCCAAAAGCGTCAACTCATAACCTGACAAACGCGCACTAGTAAGGTGCTGTGTCTTGGTCCTATTCAATAAAGTATCCACTGCATGTGGGACCATCACAATCAGCATATTATCCAATACCAAACCAGCAGACTGTAGGATAGAAACAGCCGCTGCAGCTCTCAAACAACTCGGCAACGCCCTAGCTACCGGATCTAACGTAGCTGAAAAATACGCGCATGGACGCTGCTTATCTCCAAATTGTTGCGTCAACACTGACAATGCAAAACCTTCTCTCTCATGTACATACAGTGTAAAAGGCTTACTGTAGTCCGGGGTACCCAACACCGGAGCAGAACACAATGCATCACGCAATTCAGAAAAACTTTTCTGACATTCTTCAGACCAAGGGAGAGGATGCGGTGTATCTTTAAGAGTCAAAGCCAACAGAGGCTTCGCTAATAAGGAAAAATTCAGGATCCACTGTCTACAATACGAAGTGATACCTAAAAAGGCACGCACTTCTCTCTGTGTGGATGGCACACTCATTTGGGCAATCGCTTGAATTCGTTCTGGGGTCAATCTTCTTCCCTCCTTCGACAAGAGATGACCTAAGTAGGTTACTTCTTGGCGGCAATACTGTAACTTTGAAGGTGACACTTTATGATGAAGGTCAGACAAATGTCGTAACAAAGAAAAAGTAGCCTCTTTACAAATCTCTTCGGCATCAGCAGCAACCATACACAGGTGGCTGAGAAGCATCAGTACGCTTAAGGACAGGCAGACCAGGACTGTTACACACATTACCTCTCGTTTCTTCAACTACACCCTTCTCAACCAAATCATAGATAATCGCTAAAAGAGCTCTCTCGCCATCACTAGATATTTTATATTGCGGAATACGAGGTAGCCTAGCATTCGACTTAAGGGTAACAACATAAGGTTGAATCTGCAAAAGACCAACATCATCGGGACCCGTAGCCCAAAGTGTATCAGGAAGAGAACGCAATTCCAGTGGAAGACAATCTTTAGACAAATACATCGGAGAAATCACTTTCTTACCCACTGTAAGATGTACTCCCGAAGGAGAACAATGCAATGTCGGATACAATCTTTTCAGCAAGTCCAAACCCAACAGATTCTCACCACAACCAGTAGTTAGAATAAGGGGAGCTTCCAATTCATAAGGACCAATAGAAAGGGGCAAAGGACTAGAAACCGGATTACGAACTGGGGCGCCAGAAAATCCTACTGAAACATTGGTCAAGCCAGACAAAGGTGCGTCAGGAAGTTTAGAGTGCATAATAGAACTCTTCGTCGCACCAGTATCCAAAAGAAAAGGTTCTGCCACACCTGATGTAATCACTTCAACATAAGGTCCACTCTGGTCTACTGGAACTGACACTACTCCCTCACTTTGTCCATGGCTGTCCTAACTATCATTATAACCAGCACTCTCACCTTCAACACAATAGTCCTCAGCATAGTACTGGGCAGACTGAACAGTCGGATCATTCTGTCTATCAAAATAATTCGCAGAATTCTGAGGGGGAAAGGAATGCTCATTCTGGGAAAACACACCACGTCCCCTACCCCTAGGAGCTTGTTGGAAACCACCACAACCTCTTTGACCAGATACACCATTCATACGCTGTAGCAAAACTGGACAACTATTCTTGAAATGACCTTCCTCTCTGCAGTAAGCACACTGATTAGGGCCTAGCGGAAGTCGCGGAGCGAAAAACTCGGGCTTCTGTAACAGTCTCTGAAACTTTGGGGGTTGCTGAAACTGAGGCTGATTAGGACGAGGCGGATAAGCTTGCTGTAAAAAGAACTTTCGTCTTTAGATCTTCAGTTTTCTTCTTTTCTTTATCCTTCTCATCTTTATCCCTATTCTCGTAATATTGTGCAGTAGACAATATCTGGGCCGACGAAGAAACAGCCCATGAACTCTCAGAGTCCTTTAACTTATTAGAAAGATCGGGAAGCAAATTAAAGACAAATTTGTCCACGAACAACCTTTGACCACCTTGAGTGCTCATGTCCTGACCACTATGATCGATAAACGTTTCCTCAAACCTAGTAAAGAAATCAGACACACTCTCGTCTTTCTGCTGTTTGCATGCTGCTAACTTATCCAAATTCACTCGTAAAGGAGGCATCATAGTTTTCATTAAATTAATAATCTTACCAGGTAATTCTGCAACTAAGGGTTCAGGTTTGGCTCCTCCTACCTGCCGACCATCTGCAGGAGCAATATTAACCCACGTATCTCCTAACTCTGGCGCATGATCCTCATGGCGGATCTTCGCCCACAAAAGTTGCGGAACTACATTACCCATCAACATATCTATGTCAGTTAAATTCATAATACACGCATCAACTGTCTGAGATAACTCCTTGTAATAACCAGCAGGATTTTTACGAGGATCAGGTAAGGTCTGCTTAAGAGCCAAGACCTCTGCTTTCTTCCAAGGGACATGTACCCACACTCGCTGAAAATGTGCCGGTACAGCCACACTACCCTGATTAGCATTAGCAACAACTTCCTCTCTCCACACAGGTGGAACCTCTCTCATAGGATACTGCTTCACTTTCCTCCTAACAGAGGAATCAGGTTCATACAATGTCTGAGGTGGAAGCCTAGATCTGAAAGCAAGTATCATCTCTACGGCGTCTGCAACATCAGACTCCACTATCGTCCCTTTAGCAAATTCTGACTGGACGTCAAGCACTTCCCGCGGAATCGGACCCAACTCGTTATCTTCCCATTCCTGACGAAGAAAATTACACATTACATCAAAAACATACCTTTGCTTAGGCGGATCCCACTGAAAGAAAACATCCATAACCGCTTGCAAATCATACCTAGAAGCATTTAAAACCCATCTACGAGCCAATAGATCCAACACTGTCCGCTCTTCCGAACTAGGAAGCTGACTACGACTCTGCTTATGCTCCGAAACAGGGGTCATATTCAGTGACCCAAACAATGGAGACAAAAGATTAGCAACAGTCTCAGTCATTCGTTTTCGAGCAGAAGGAGAAGAAGCAGACATAAGGACAGGAGAATGAGTATTTTGAGGCAAGAGAGGCGTAGGGACAAAAATAGCAGGAGTCGGAGATACAGGAATGGAAGGCAAAGGAGTTTGAGGCAAAGCTGATAGCAAAGCTGGCGACCCTGGAGGGGGTTGCACCATAGGAGGGAGAACATTCTGTAAAGAAACGGGTGGCTGAACAACAGCATGAGGCTGAACAACAAAGGATGCAACAACCGGGGGTAATGGAGGCGCAGTAGCACCCTGCACATAAGGGGTTGGCAATCTCAATAAATGAGATATCAAAGGATCTTTTTCAGGATCTTCAATCACTTTTGGAGGAGAAGGTGGCAAGGCCGGAAAACATTTATCAATGGCCATGCAACGCTGTCTATCTAAGACTTCACTCGCACGCTCTTCTCCCTCTTCCTTAAGCTGCCTAGCAGCTTGTAGTACTGACATATTCTTCTCTTTCCTATCTCTCTTTGCTTGCTTAATTTCTCGCTGTTTGGCTTCCTTACGCCAAAGGCGGAAAGAGTCAAACATCGCCGGCCGGGCTTTATTCCTAAATAGCGCAACTTCCAAATTATCTAAAATATTTAATTCGAACCTACCATATTGGGGCCATCGTAAAACACCATCTTTCCTTGTATAGCGGACCCATATTTCATTATAAGTAATAGGACCCACTCCGTGTTTTGAATAGAGCTCATAAATCGGAGTTCCAACCGGAGGTATCGGACACGAATCCTCCAATCGGGAATCCCTGTTGCAACCACAACTAAACCATTTCCTAATTTTGCTAAAACCAGGCATCTTATAGCTCACTAATCTAGCTTCAAACTTCAAGGGGTTATCAACTATCGATACACTCTTAAATATACGAGCCCCTCGGCTTCAGCTATTGCCATATCCGAATCAAAACCAAGAACCAAAACAAAGTCGTGGGAGAGACCCACTTATACTTAACCAAAATATCTGTCACGCCACCAGAAGACCGTCTATCGTCTCGCATTACAAAGGATCAATCAAGGGTCCAAGACAGGGCGACAGTCAGGGCAGCAATCCTTCGTAGCCGTTGGAAAGCGGGAAGCCTAGCAGAAAAGACCTTCGGTCCACGTCGACATGCAGGGGTCAATGAAGTGGCGGCCTTCCTCCAGAATTTCCTCACGTGGCTCCTCACAATCCTAGGGCTTGGACCGGTAGCGCTGAAGTCGCCCTACGTTGGGCGCCAACTTAAAAACCAGGTTTTCAGAACCCAGCGGCGCCAGGGACACGCCCAAAGTCTTCAGATTCACCTGTCTTGGTATACAGAGACACGGAATACTTCTAGGTGGCGTCAGAGATCAAATTTATTAGCTACAGCTAGTAACAGTAATCCCAGCAATACAACACGGTGTACAACTCAGGAAACTGCTCAAATTCATAGAGCAAAACATCACTTTTTATACAGATTTCACTCATTATAAATGTACACCCACTGCGACAAATACTGACGAATGAAAATACATTTTCCCACACATTATCACATTGCAAAAAGCTCGATTTACATTGTACCAACCCGCAAGTTAATTATTATGAATGTCCCAAATTCAATTTCCACAAGCCGGACAAACCCATAATTGAAAGCACTACCCATGTAATGAAAAGTCGTAAGAAAAGAAACAATTCAGATGCTGAATAGGATAAGATATGGGCAAGGAAACTAAAGTTAACGATCTCCTGAACATTGATTGGCAATCTCAGACAACGATCAGCTAGAGGAATTGGCCTCGCAAAAGGGTCAGTTTCAGGTGCCGGGGTCAGCGTCCTGCAGTTCACTCACAAGTCAGAAAAGGCCTAGTTAATGCGTACATGAACAACGAAACCCATGCAACTTTGTTCGTTCGTTTACCTCCACGGCCTACGTGAGCGCAACACAAAATGGCATCACGAACAAGTTAAACAAAATGGAGTCTGGTCCCGAAAATCACGGAACCTCAGACCCTCCTTTTGCCATTACTTAGGCAATAACCTAAACTCATGTCAATCTGAATCCAGGTCTATATCTATTCTCATCAGGTCATCAAGGAATCTGGTCCCAAAAAATCACGGAACCTCAGGATGCTTGTTTCCGGTCCAGGGAGGACCTGGCTTGGCAGCTCGGGCTGGACTGTTTCCATTAGGCACAGAGTCAAGACTGATTTGCATATGGATGGGTCCAAATTGGGGGGCGTGGTGAGCAAATGAATGATGGATTAAACCCAGTTCTTTGTGACAGGGGTTAATGTTCCCATTGTTCAGCATTCCAGTCATCATTTGTTCCTTTTAATTTTGTCGCCCTAAGTGGGAAGCGCATGCCCAGACGTGGGTCCCGTACTCACTGCACCACTGGATTCAAGCGGGCCTGGCTGATGAGGGGTGATGCCCCAAAACCAGTCCCAGGGTGCTTGTTTATAGTCCAGGGAGGACCTGGCTTGGCAGTTCGGGTTGGATTATTCCCATGAGGCACAGGGTCAAGACTGATTTGAATATGGCTGGGTCCAAACTGGGGTGGCATGGTGAGCAAAAGAACAATGGATTAAACCCAGATCTTTGTTACTGGGGTGAATGTTTGCATTGTTCATAATTCCGTGCATCATTTGTTCCTTTTGCTTTTGTCGCCCTAATTGAGAAGGGCATGCCCAGGCATGGGTCCCTTGCTCACTGCGACACTGGGTGGTAGTTAACCAGACACCCTATGTGTGTACGCTCTGCTTAGTAGATGCAGGGCCAATCTAGTACACCGCATCGACCATTGAGGGTCTTACCCAGGTGATAAATCCACACATACGTAAAACACAAAATGCAATATTCCACTACAACACAAAAAAACATAATTTTCATATTAACTAAACCACAACAGATTAAAAAGCTTCAGTCAAATACGATTGATTCACATTTCTCGGGCCCAAGGGAGTGTGACATACAATAGTGTTCTCTGCCACCCTCCAAAAATCCAGGACTTACTTAGAAGTAACTGAACTTCCCTGGTTTCAATTGTAAGTATACTTCAATCAAAACGTTCTGTTATGACAGTCTAAAACGTTTCACGGGTTGATTACGATGCTGTTCGGGAGCGCTCCAAATCGGATTCAGGTTTGACAAATCCGATTCGGAACCCTTGTTTCAGACCGAATCGTACAGAGTTCCCAACGACCGATTACGATGCCTGGAAACCATTAGGGCTGTCCGAATCAGTTCCGAAAGGCATTCAGACAGGTCGCGTCTTTTGGAGACGAATCGTACAGCTCTATGGACTCGGTTTCGAAGCAAGCGATTACAATGACCGATTTGGACAGCCTTTCTGAATTGGTTTAGTTGGAACGAATCGGCTGCCGGAATCTGTCTTTGGGGGCCCATTGCAGGTCCCCCTTCACCCAGGGGCTTCTGAAATGGGCCTGTGGGGGTACCCAAGGGACGCCCCTTTCCAACCATGCACAATGTGGCAGGCACCCTGGGGTGCCCACCACAGAGTTCATGATTTTCCCAAACCACCCCTTTCTTCAATGGGAGCCTGTGTATTCGTTTAGAACATAGGCTCCCTTTGAAGTCAATGGGAGTCCGATGGAATCGTATCCGGAAACATCGAGGTGCATCCAAATCGCTTGGTCTGACTCCCCCGATTCAAGTCTTTCGGAAAGCAGTCCGGAACTGATTCGGTAGGAATGCTTTCCGGATGAGATCGTAATCGGCCCCTTAGAGTACAACAACACACTTCACAGCGAGCCTGCTGTCATTCCTCGCAAGCGCTTGAGCACATCAAGAAGAGAAAAACAAGAGAAACAAGAAAAACTGCAAGAGAAGGAAAGCGTTATGCATAATGCAAGAATCCTGAACATCTAATTAAGCATATCCATAACAGTGCTTTCCTTGCGACTTCATTTTCATACACAAAGTGCCTGAGTGGGGGATTCACACAGGCCTTTAAAACCCCACAGATATCTTTATTGTCCCACTTGAGGCAGGATGGCAGCCGCAATTCTGTGGCTGTAAGCGTCTCTCTGAAGCCGCCTTGCAGAGGATGCAATAATTAATTAACACAAACCTCACTGGAGTACCTTCTGATCATGAGTACTCTTCTGAGGCTGGAGGATACCGCACACTGGAGGGGGTTGTTTACGGCAGGCCTTCTCTATGCAGGACACTACTTGTGGTGAATGCTTCAGGACTTCCGACGTCGGCTTCTGCTCTCCCTACGCTGGTCGTGAAAGAATGCTGCCTAAGCCCGCGTGGGATGGGAAACCCTGCAGTAACACGCAAGCAACATCTTCAGATAGCCTCAATGGCTGAGACGGCGGGGAGGAGATCAACCACCAAGGAGTAAGCAGTCAAATCTCTGAATGCCAAGAAGTAGCAGGAGTACAGAAGAAACCTGTAAACGTGCTGACTAAAATGCTGGCTAAAACATCTTCATGCAGTGATGTGGAGAGAGTGAAATCCCCCCCACGGATGGGATAAGATTGGTAGAAGGATAAGGTTCTTATGTTGAAACGATGGGGTAGACTCTGAACTCCCTCCCTCCTGGGAGATTCAACATCAGGCAAACAAGAGGGGTCTGCTATGGTTACTGAACTGATGAATATGTTACCGGCACCCCTGATAGTTGAGAAGGTGCTTTCTTTTGAAGATATTAGCTCAAATAGCAATCTGGAGGCTATATCTGAGACTAAAATTGGTATTGCTGAAGATTCTAGAGCTTTGTTAAGTCTTTCCAGATGGCACCACAAGCCAAAGCTATGGAAGTAGCTGGGTCAGAGGTTGAATCATTGTTTCCTCTTTATCAGAACACGCAAGCAGATCTGGGGTAGAGGAGGAACTTAGTGAATGCTTGTTTAGAAGAAATTACATAGGAAGTGCAGGAACGGATGAGAGCAATATGGGGGGGGGGAGCAACAGCCACACAAGACACCAGAGTCTCCAGAGATTTCAGTAAATGAAGTTAACACGGTTCGAAAGAAAAAAACTATGGAAACGCATAAAAAGGATAATCAACACCCAAACCCTAAGGGGCAAGATCTGGTATGGGACTATTCAGCTACTGCAGGCCTGGGGGAGAAGTTGCTACTGATGGAGGCCCCACAGGAGATATATCAATGGGAATGACATATCAAAGTATCATGTCATCACGAGGAAACAAAAGCAGAGAGTCGAAGAGCGCAAGGAGGCTGTCGGACAATGCATGGGGGCAATTTTACAGGTATCTAAACCATGTTCAGACTTTGCCAATAGAATGGCAGAGGCGGAGAATAGACTATCTAAATTGGAAGATGAAACAGCACCTCAGAAGGATGTGACCGAGATGATAAAAGCCCATTCGGAAAACACTCAATGGAAGCTCAAAGACATAGAAAATGGAATAAGGAGGAGCAACTTAAGAGTTTTGGGTATTCCTGAAGGGGAGGAAGGGTCAGATGTGCGTAAATATGTGTTAGAGCTATGTAAGGAAGCTTTCCCAGAACTGATGCAGTGGAAGTGGGGCATAGAAATACAAAGAGCACATTGATTTCCATTTAAAGTAATTGTATGAGCGGGGCGGGCAGAATCCAAACCTAGGACTATTTTGATCTTCTTGGGAAATTTTCTAGCAGGGCAAGCTCTCTATGACCTGACAAAGCCAGATAGCAAATGATGGGCAAAAGGGCAGGAGTTTTTTGTGAGGCCAGATTATTGTCATACCACAGTGGAGAAAAGGTGGTGGCTACACCGACTGAAAGCACCACTTCAAAGTAAGGGGGCATAAGCTTTTTTGTAAAATCCGCCCAAGTTGCAGGTTGTGGTGAATTTTTGAGTAGTATGCATTGAACAGATGATGAATGATGAAGAGCTGTGGTGAGGATGGGGTGGGGGGAAGCAGACTGGTTGAAAGGAATTTAGAATACATCTGTGACTATAAGAGGAAGGCATCGCAAACAAATGATGGACGAAATGCTGAATAAATCCTACATTCACCCCTAGGCAAGAGATCTGGGTTAAATCCATTGTTCTTTTACTCACCATGCCACTCCAATTTATACCCATCCATATGCAAATCAGTCTTGACCCTGTGCCTCATGGGAACCGTCCAGACTGAACTGCCAAGCCAGGTCCTCCCTGGACTGGAAACAGGCATCCTGGGACCAGTTTCTGGGTATTACCCTTCATCAACCAGGCTAGCATGAATCCAGTGGCACAGTGAGCAAGGGACCCAGTTGTTGTACCCCCTATTTAAAAGCTTCAAATGAGTAATTCCAGTTGAGCTGTTTGAAATTATCCGGTGTGATCACTTTTCCATTGATACATAATTGTGGATGTGCCATTGACAGTATATGACACGGTTTTCTGGCTTAATTTCCAAAGTTACCAAGCTATGTTTTTGATGCAAGATATTTCTTGGAACTAGGTCACAACCCAGTGGATGGGCTGTTACCATATATTGACAGTGGTAGGTCCCCCCTGTGCTGGCGTAGGAGGTACTCTATATTGGTGTTTGGTATTCACTGATGGTTCTAGAATGGGGTGCACTCAGGTCCTACCGTCCCAATCCGTCACCACTGTGCTTACGTCATGGGCCCAGCAGTCCTTCAAATCCTAGACTTTTGTCTCTTCTCCTTCGACTCTTTTCTATTATTCTTCTCCTCTCTTCTACTCTTTTTTCAGATATGTATGTCAATATTTTGTTTATTTTTGAAAAAATTACTCATGTTGTGTTTGTGTCTGTCATTTTGGGTATGGTTTAATGGGTCTTTCCAATTGTTGTTGAGGGGAATATCTTGTTCCATCGTTGTTGGAATATTCTGTCCATGTAATATACATGTTTTGTGCATATCCATGTTGTTACAGTTTTCTGTAATTGTTTTGTATTTATCCTTTTAATTTCCAGCCTTGAAGAAGTCCTTTGTAAAAGGAAGAAACGCGTTGGCTGATGGTTTTGTGTGAATTGAATAATAAAGAAGAGAAACATTGTACATCTTGCACTAGCAGCGATTTACTTCCGAGTATTGTGTTTCTTCAACTTCCATTGATAATATTTCATGGACTTTTCTGATCTGATGTGGTTCAGCTCAAATATGTTTTTTTGTTCTATATTCCCTTGGAAGGGGGAGTGCTTCTGGACGGGGGGGGGGCACATTTGGGAATTTGTACACAAAGTAGCTTTTGTTTCTGATTTGGATTAGTAATTTACGGTACAGGTGCTGCATATGTTTGATATTGTCCACCGTCCGCATCTCGCGTTTCTAAACACTTAAGATACCTTGAGTGTCCACTTCTTCTAACTCTGTATATGGGTGTTCACAAACTTTTTCCTGACCCATTACAGAAACATACTTCTGTCAATGGCAGGAGTAAATCCATGTACCAGGTCAAAATGGGAAGAGAACACTTGCAAAATTGGTGGGAGTGTGCAAGTAGAGTGTGCTGTCCATTTGCCCTAAAAGGCTTCTTTACCACAAGCATGCATTAAGTAGATCAGAGATAGCAGAAACCGTTCCAGAAATCATAATAAGTGTACTTCTCTCAGAGTATAGAGGTGTAGGGGAAGTTACATTCTGTTGTAGAAATGGTACTGCTGCCTACTGCTAATCTCCTTCACGGGAAATTAAATCCAGACATTGTTAAAATAAGTAACTAAATAAATAAATAAAGTAAATTTCTTTAGTGGGCCCAAACAACACCATTTACAGGTCTCCTACACTGGTGGGTGGACTTGCAACTGATGTTGGCACATTAAAACCCCCATAATGATACTTAAAATGCTCTGTACATTTTTATATCACCTTTTTTCTATAAATAATCATAGCCTTAAACACTTTTGGAGGCCTATATTTGTATTCATTCTAATGACTCCTATTTTCACCTGGACCCATTAATAGGTCACTAATTAATATATGGTTTAAAACTTTTACAGATACCTTTGAATAAACTATCAATTGTTTTGCATTGTGATTGCTGTTGGTTACTGCATTCCATCACTTTCTGCAGAGTAAAATCTTCAGTTTGGCCAAGGAAATATTAATGATAAAGCAAACGTAATCCGAGCAGAGCATGCGGGTAACCTCTGTGGCTTTAAGTTCTGTTCCTCCCCTGTGTCACCAATTAATTTCTCAAGTTTGCCCAAAGGGAACAATCACTAGTTTTTCTTTCTTGCGTGAGATTTATTGTGCACCAGAAAATGTCATTACACCGTAATGTTTTTGAGAACCTTTTGATATTTAATCAATGATTAAAATGTTTAAAATGTATAAATATGTTGATAAATATGTAATTGATATATTTTAGTGATTTTAGTAGTTTCCATTCCTTCGAAAAATAAATGATTAAACATTAAATACACGTAGGTGTTTTGTGTTTAAATGTTTACACCATTATTTATAACATTTGAAAAAGTTGTGATTATTTGCTCAAAAGGTACTAACATTTCTCAATTTACAAATCTTATCACTGTTTTCCGAAAAGCTGTAACAATTTGTTACAAAACAAGACTACATTTTAAAAGTGTTCTACATTTTATATTAGATTGTATTTTAAAATGTTGGCATTGTTTGCTTGAACTATAGAAATAGCACTTTAAAATAGACTCGAATATTCCTATGTCAGATGTGATAAGTTTGACAACTTGACATCTGGGCGCGAATTTACGTACCCATTTTACTACATTTAAATGCTTTATAGAACATTTATGGCTTTAAAAAGACTGTGAGTGTTTGATTACATTATAGAAGTTGATAATATTTGTCGAAAGAATATTGTAAATTGTAAACACAATGTATAGAATAAGTAGGAACATTACGGACACAATTTCTAAATACGTAATTGAGTACCTAAGCGGAAAAAGACATTACTTTCTTAAAAGATGTTATATAGTTTTAAAGTTGAGGTAATGAAATCAAAATAGTACAAAAATATACAATTTCAAAGGGGTTCAAAAGTTGCGATTGTTCACTAAAATGGTGAAAGGTATGTTATGTGACATGGCCTGTGCTCAGTATGTATTGGTTGGAAGCTTGGTATGCAACTAGAGCTCAGCTAGTCCACATCAAGCTCCTGGTGTGTTTTTTATACCTATAACTTGCATCCTGGAAGAACGTCAGTTTTTAACCCCTTCAGTGCTGATGACAAAGCCAGCTCGTCATGGGCGTTACCTGTGCTACGCGGATGACGAGCTGGCTTTGTCATAAACAAGCCATTTTTTAAATTTCAGCGCACAGCGGGAAAACGCGGTAGCGCGGTAGGGGTTAATACCTTCCTATCTCCAGTGTATGGGGATGCCTCATTACCACAAGTGGTGAAAAGGCAAAACAAATATAGATGTGGAGACTGGGGAGAACTGCCACTAAACAAAACTGGTCTCTTTGAAGATGAAACCCAACAAGTACCACGAAAACCTAGTAGACTCATCTTCAGCACAATGCCTGGGAAGAGTCTGCAGGAACTCCGGCATTTGGATTAAAGTATCTTTAGCACTCATTTGCTTTCAAGCAAGTCGTTTTAACGACTTGTCTTAGGGGGGCACTGGATATTGGAATAGTTTAATTTAGTGTCCAGTACAGTGGCAGGAAGTTAGTGATGAAGGGAGTGCAACTCAAAGGGAAGTGCAAAATGAGATCGGATTTGCTGACATTTCTCCGAGAGACACACACCTGCGCTCTCTAGAAGCAGGTGTTTCCCCTGCAGTGATTGCTTCTTGTTATTTTGTATTTGCATATTTATTGGTGGTGCCCCCATGGCCCTACACTCTCTTCCCACCCTCTGACAGACACTTTGCCATATGCAGTATTGCTTACTTACAGGGTGCAGTGCAGGCGGCTAAATGCCCACTTGCCGGAATAAGGCGGCATGGAGCCCAATACCATGAGTTAGTGTTTCCAGACACCAGCACAGATGTCTAGCCTACAGAGCTAAGAAGTGGTATTGGGATAGCAGCACAAAGTGCGTGTACTTAGAGACGGTGCAACTGATCTGCTGCTGCAGTGTGTTGCAGCTGAGCAAGTAGAAACAGCTGTGGAACTTTTAAAGTTAAATTGTCTGCCAATAAAGAAGCCCAAGACTGCGTTTGTGTTAGCATTTCTCCTGCTGGTTTGAAGTTGGGGAAGGTATGTAATACAGTCAAGTTGCACAACTCCTTACCCAACACTTTACAACAAATTATTTAATTTTGAGCACGTTATTTTATTATTGACCTGTTGAAATGAACCAATTGTAACTCTTAATAAGACCTATTACATTGGGATACGGGATACACTCCTTAGGTAGTGTGGGTACCAATTGAAACTGTCAACATAATTGAACTCTTGGCTCATTGCCGTGATCTCATGCTACCACTTAAGGGTTGCAGGTGATGTCTGCTTACCATATAACAGTGCTTCATACTTCATGTTCAGTGCATCACATTTCAAGATTTTACAAGGTACTCTTAGTCTTCATGGTGGCTTGACACTGCAAGGCCAATACACCTGTAATTTTCTAAACAGGTATGGGCTGAATAAGAAACAAATCTTGTACACATAAAGGGCCGGCTCTAGGAAATTTGGGGCTCTGGGCACAAAAACCCAGGCCAGCGAGGAAAATACATGTTGACTGTCGCCGCTCAGAACGAAAATAAATCCTTGTTATCCATAAAGGCCACTGTACAACAACAGAACTATCAATATTGACCTACTGAAAGGAATATTGTTTTGTTGAATCTAATGTAGTGAGTATCACTGCTTAATGTAGGGGCTTACCTTAGACATCATTCGTCCCATTACTATTTGGTCCTCTTTCGTAACAATGATTAGCTGATTAGAATTCAGCCCAAACTTATATTTTTATAAATGTAAAACTATTGAAATGCAATGTCACATAGGCTAAAATAGTATAATGGGATGTGCCCTGAAGTCATGGCTTCAAATCCCCTATCAACTGCCTCTGCAGCTTTTAAAAGTTCAAATACCAATAATTAGTAAATATATAGGTGGTTTCAGAGCGCATTTCCTTTTGCAAATTAACATAAAGGCAAATTCTATTAACAGTTTTTAATTATATCTCCTTTCACTTGCATACAGACAATATTTTTTCCAATTGTGCAACAAACCTGAAAGCACATGTCTAGATATAACTAAATAAATGTGTGAGTCAGGGTCATAAACCACCCGCTGCCTTGGGGCACACAGCTCTGGGTCATGGCTGAGAAGCCCAGAGGAGGGAGGCCAGCTCTCTAGGGCTGCCACCAGACTAGTATTTTAACATCATAGCCAGTGTTTCTATAACTAAACCAGGACCAAAACTGAAAAATGTAACAAAACCTAATGTGTTTCTGTATTTGGTGCAAGAGGACCAAATCTTATTTGCATATGGTTGGTCATCGTCTGCAAAACAACAACGGTTGGAATGCTTACTATAAAATTTACAGAGCTTAAGATAATTCAAACACTCCACCCTTCATTTCATATTTCTTCCCAGTGAAATTCCTCCAGCTTGACTGTTATGCCCTGATGTGGGATCTGCAGCTCAGTTTGCCATAGGATGCAATTTGCAGCTAAGTGAGGAGAACAGACAAGGCTGAAAAGTCAGCAGTCGCTTGCATTTCCAACATAACATGATATGAAATGACGTGACTGGACCGTTCCTATCTGAGCAAAACCAGAATTCTTTTGCATAAAGTTGGTCTCTGGTAGTAGTGACACAGGGCCTTATTCACAAAGGTAAAATCACACGTTTAGTGTAAGTTTACCATTGACTTTCTATTAACAAACTACAACTGTAGTTGTATATGTAGTATTTTTATCGCGGCAGAGATTGTCCTGTCTTTTAATGAACAGAGCTCTCCACATTTGTAAAGATACTACACCCACATTTGTAAAGATACTACACGTAATACTACACTTGGAGATTTGAAGAGAAAAAAAATAGTGAATGTACACCAAAGGTGTAAGTTTATCTTTGTAAGTAAGGCACATTGTGAATACAAAACAGGGGCTAGTATTTTCTCAATTCACCACAAACCTCAACAGAACGTCTTGGGATATAACCTTTATCTGTTTTATCTCAAGACAAATATATTTCAAAAACAAAATTGCAATAAAAGTGAGAAAGTAAGTGTATCACTGAAGATCCTGAAAGCTAAATATCAAGAAAGTGAGAAACTAGAAGACTGGAGAGTTCTGCTGATCAATAAATGGCAACAACTGAGCCAGCTCACATGAAACTCAATACACATAAATCCCTTCCCAGTGGATGACTTGTCCTCCTGCATATACATAGGAGTAGAAATCTTCATAGCAGGCAGATCAATATCTAAACTCCACCTGGTCTGTCACTTCCAGGAAAAAACAAGTTGATCCTTCAACAAATAATGGAAACCATCACAGTACACTCCAGGCCATACCACAACCCCATCTTTCTAAGTGATTGCAACTTACACTGGAATGATGATGATGACCCACTGGTATCCACTCTACCATCTTCTTCACAGATCAAAACCTTGTGCAAACCTACACAGACCCGACGCATGCCAAAGGTGCTCCACTTGATCGATTCATATCCAAGAAAGGAGCCTTAAACATTGACTATAATCTGAGTGGTGAGATCATCATGAAATATTTTTCCACATTCCAGCAAAGGCACAGAAGGCAAAAGGCCAAGGACTCAAATTCAAATATTGGACTAGGCACATCGGAAACTTGAACAGAGAGGACCTTGCCTCTTTTTGCCAAAGGAACCATACCGGCTCCATCACAGGAGACTGCTAAGAGCGCAAGAGCTAAATGATTATTACGACACATCCCTGATAGACATAATGGATGCAAGAGCCCCGCTTTGCTGCACAAACACGAAATAGCACACAACTGGTACAACCAACATTAAAACGAAGAAAGAAGGGCTCTAAGACATACGAAGACGTCATGGAGACCTAATCCCTCAGCGACACACCTAAAATGACTGCAAGAGGGAAACATATATAAAAAAAAATATGAAATGCCAAAACAGTCTTCTTCAGATCCAAACTAGATGTCGCTAATAACAGACAGAGAACACTCTGTAAAATTGTCAAGCAGCAAACTGGAACCAGAATTCCACCACAAACATGAGCACCTTGACGGAGTCTTGTGATGCTTTCCCATCCTTTTTCGAAGAGAAGATAACGAAAATCGAAGAGTCAATCACAATCTACATGGACACAAAACAGTAGCTGACTGCAAACAAACAGCCATCCCAACAGGAAGGGTCAATCAATGGGAAGGTTGATACTCCCAATTAACCCTGGAAATCCAACAATGAGGCTTTTTGCAACCAGTTTAAAACCTTCAATGAAGATGATATGAATAAAATTATAGCACCAATCAAATAAACCACATACTTCAAAAACCTTACCCCCTCTACGGTCATTATGGACCTCAGATAACTGTTTCCCACCTCTAGATGCAGATTGTTAATGCCTCACTAATACAAGGCAAATCAGAGACTACTTAAAGATTGGGCATGTAACTCCAAACCTGAAAAAGCCAGATGCCAATCCCACTGACCTATCAAATTTTCGTCCAGTTTCAAACATCCCCTTCCTCCCAAAACTATTTAAAAAAATGCATACACTATCAACTCTGTCAGCACATTGAACAATTTAACTTGCTAGATGTAGGAAAGTAGGATCTGCTTCTTATGGTTACCACCACTTTTTGGTTGATGTCACACTATTTTTGACTAGTCTGACTGGGATCCTGCTAATCAGGACCCCAGTCTATCTGCTTACTCCTTAAAATATTATGCATGTATTTAGGTACACTCCAGATTGGATACTGGGGTACCCTTGTCAGTCCCTAGCATATGGTACACATGACCAAGGGCATAGGTACACCAGAGGCCTCCCATGGGCTGAAGCATGTATTATGCCACCCATGAGAGGCCATGCAAAATGGAACTACAGGCCTGCCTTTGCAGCCTGTGTAAGGGTTTACTATATCTATAGGTCACTACACTTAAAACCTATAAGTCGCCCCTATAGCATGCCTTGACAATCCTGAAGTGGTACAAAAGGGGGTGGTGTTGAACGGAGCATCTGAACCAAACAGACACTCACACCCAGTCAACTGATCTGGGTTTAATCCATCACCGTTCTTTAGCCCACTCTGCGCCCCAGTTCAGACATGCCCATATGCCAATCAATCTGACCCTGTGCCTCATGGGAACAGTCCAGCCTGAACTGCCAAGCCATGTCTTCCCTGGACCGGAAACAAGCTTCCGAGGACCGGTTTCTGGCATTTCAGCCGTCTTCAGCCCGGCTTGCTTGAATAAAGTGGCAAAGTGAGCAAGGGACTCACGTCTGAGCATACCCTGCCAACTTATGGCGGCCAAAGTGGTACAAAAGGGGGTGGTGATGGACGGAGCATCCGAACCAATCAAACACTCACACCCAGTCAACTGATCTGGGTTTAATCCATCACCGTTCTTTAGCCCACTCTGCCACCCCAGTTCAGACATGCCCATATGCAAATCAATCTGACCCTGTGCCTCATGGGAACAGTCCAGCCCGAACTGCCAAGCCATGTCTTCCCTGGACCGGAAACAAGCTTTCGAGGACCGGTTTCTGGCATTTCAGCCGTCTTCAGCCTGGCTTGCTTGAATAAAGTGGCAAAGTGAGCAAGGGACTCACGTCTGAGCATACCCTGCCAACTTATGGCGGCCAAAGTGGTACAAAAGGGGGTGGTGATGGACGGAGCATCCGAACCAATCAAACACTCACACCCAGTCAACTGATCTGGGTTTAATCCATCACCGTTCTTTAGCCCACTCTGCCACCCCAGTTCAGACATGCCCATATGCAAATCAATCTGACCCTGTGCCTCATGGGAACAGTCCAGCCCGAACTGCCAAGCCATGTCTTCCCTGGACCGGAAACAAGCTTCCGAGGACCGGTTTCTGGCATTTCAGCCGTCTTCAGCCCGGCTTGCTTGAATCCAGTGGCAAAGTGAGCAAGGGACTCACGTCTGAGCATACCCTGCCAACTTATGGCAGCCAAAGTGGTACAAAAGGGGGTGGTGATGGACGGAGCATCTGAACCGATCAAACACTCACACCCAGTCAACTGATCTGGGTTTAATCCATCAACGTTCTTTAGCCCACTCTGCCACCCCAGTTCAGACATGGCCATATGCAAATTAATCTGACCCTGTGCCTCATGGGAACAGTCCAGCCCGAACTGCCAAGCCATGTCTTCCCTGGACTGGAAACAAGCTTTCGAGGACCGGTTTCTGGCATTTCAGCCGTCTTCAGCCCGGCTTGGGTGATGGATTAAACCCAGATCTTTTGACTGAGTGTGAGTGTTTGATTGGTTCAGATGCTCCGTCCATCACCACCCCCTTTTGTACCGCTTTGACAATTCTGAAGGCGGAGTGCTGGGTTTTATGTGAGAAGGTGCTCCTGAATGAACAGATCCCCTCTGCAGCCATCGGAGACCATTCTACCGGGTTGTTGTTGACACAGCCAGATATATAGGTATAGGTGAATTATATGCTCACGTAAAATGCTATCTAGAAAACGGATGTAACAAAACATGTTGTGCTTGGTATCAAACACCTTGGAATCATACCTCCACAATGTTAACCAGTGTGGGAGGTATGATTCCACCATTCTGAAGCAAGCTTCGTGGGGCCACTGGTCTTACTGGTACCAGCCTTCTCGACCCGGGCAGCACAAAATGGTTGCTGCCAACCAGAGACACATTTCTGCCCTCCTGCTGCTGAGCCAAGCTCCGAGCAGGGGAAAGCAGGACAACAGGCATCCTGTCACAGGAAGGTGTGACCACCTCCCAGACAGGATTTAGTGTACTGAGGCTGGGTGGGTGCACTTCCAAAGTGCCTGAAAGTTTGCATCTGGGGCACACTTGGTGTCCCTGTGCATAGTCCAGTTCAACACCAATAAACAAAGTGGCCCCCTGGGAGAACTGATGTAAGGCAGAAAAGCAGGGGAGTCATAAGCAACAAAGTGAATGAAAAATCTGCCTAAGTCTGATAAATCCGTGGGCTTAGCTAGAGTCCCAGACATATACAAATAGTCATAAGCCCACATAACCAATCCTAATCAAAATATAAGAGTAGACATATTAGAAAAATAATTTCATATTTATTTTTTATATAATGTACAAGTGTCAAATCAATGTAAATAATTCTGGTACATACATAATAAATAGTAATCACATTCAACCCGAATCCCGCACTTCCCTTCAATCAATCATGTCAAACCACACATGCTCATACATTCGTCATTCATCCTTATCACATCACAGCTAGTTTGCCATTTGTTACAGATGAATGCAGGTCCCGTAGGGTCTCAAGGCAGAATAGAGACTAGATGAAACAATGGCAGGACGGTCTTCAAGTGCCAACGCGCGTTTCAGTGTTTGGCCTAGACTAGGGCCACACCTTCATCAGGGCACACAGTAGAAGGGAGGGGGACAACAGCACAAATGTAATAATTCAAGCCGATAAACATTATCCGGAAGTACAGCAGGGGAGATATTAATGAGCACACCGGATCGTTCAGAGAGTCTTAGTAGAGAACGGCAAGTTAAACACTTCAAGGGATGAGCTGTATATATGCGGAGTGGGCGGGGCGGGATCCGCGATACGCGCCGCCACTGAAACTCGGGACAATGCCCCGGCCGAAGCTTGGAAGCGTAAAAGTCTTGTTGACGGAAATCCGTCCGCTATTTTGCTTTATCCAGCTGGACATAGACCTGCTGCTCTGCACACCAGCAATTACTTTCGCCTCAGTATCCCATGAGGGTTCCTATCAGTCTTGGATCATGCAGCACGACAGTGTACCAGATACTGAAAATAGTTTGATCCCAAAGCCTCTCTCTACTGTCAACAAGACTTTTACGCTTCTAAGCTTCGGCCGGGACATTGTCCCGAGTTTCTGTGGTGGCGCGTATCGCGGATCCCGCCCCGCCCACTCCGCATATATACAGCTCATCCCTTGAAGTGTTTAACTTGCCGTTCTCTACTAAGACTCTCTGAACGATCCAGTGTGCCCATTAATATCTCCCCTGCTGTACTTCTGGATAATGTTAATTGGCTTGAATTATTAGATTTGTGCTGTTGTCCCCCTCCCTTCTACTGTGTGCCCTGATGAAGGTGTGGCCCTAGTCTAGGCCAAACACCGATACGCGTGTTGGCGCTTGAAGACCGTCCCGCCATTGTTTCATCTAGTCTCTATTCTGCCTTGAGACCCTACTGGACGTGCATTCATCTATAACAACTGGCAAACTAGCTGTGATGTGCTAAGGATGAATGACGAATGTTGCATAGTCCAGTTCAAACCAGTCCTGGGAGCTGTTGGCTCCTGCTCTGGCGCGAAACTGGACAAAGGACATGGGAGTATCCTCCCACTATCCTGACTCTCCCCTGGGAGGGTCCCCTGAATCTTTCCAACCCTCTCCGTGGGTACAAAAGGGCTTACCTCGCTGTAGGACCCTAGATTCGACGTGGACAAGGTTCTGATCAAGAAACCACTGGCCATAGACCATCTGGACGCTCTGGACTTGCCTGGACTTCGACTGGGCCCAACTTCATCTCCCTCTCCGTCCAAAGCATCGTCTGTGTTCATGCACCATACGGGCTCAGTGCTGGAGCTGTGGAGCATCAAGGACAACTGAAGTATCTCCCTTGGGGTAAAGGAGTCACTCCCCTGCATTCGTAGGCACTGTAACACAACTGACCAGTCTGCTGATCCTGAGTTCCTGCAAACTCTGAAAGATCCAGCAACACAGGAGGTGGTTTCCTATGTTCCTTGAGGTTGAGATGCCCTCTCACTGAGTTTGAGGCCAGTATCTCTCATGGGGACTGCATAACATGAACCCTGTGCACCAAGTACATTTGCAAGTGCATATGTTTGTTGGTGTTCCCCAACCAAGTGCATTGGGCTATTGGTAGCCCCAACTTCTGCGTACATTTTGCACAAAGGATTTTGGCCTCTTTGTACTCTGTGCCCTGTAGGCTGTTGTTTTGTGAAACTGCTATAGGTCCCCTTCTGACTCCTGTGCCTTCAGCCTGTGGGTCCATTTGAGGTACAACACTGATTTTCTTGGGTTCTCTTGGTTGCTACAGGCCTGCCCTGACTCCCCCTGTGGTGGTAAGTCTCCTGGTCCTTGCTGTGCCACACCGTGACCTTCCTCGACCTTCTACGTGGGTTGCCACTGCCAAGGCTTGTTGGTGCTCCCGCCGGACACTGACCCCTCAGCACTCAACATCCTTTGTGGGACAGCTTGTACCGAGCTCCTGGTCATCCTCGACATCTCCTGGTCCCTGTGGCTGCAGAGTCAAGGTCTCCATCTTCATACCTGAAGCCTCGAACATCGGTGGGCATTCATCTACCGAGCCCCTGGTCACTCCTGAATGACTCAGATTCTGTCCCCTCTGCTTTCAGGTTCCTTCCTTCAAGAATCCACATGTGGGATCCACTGGAGACTTTTCTTCTTTCTAGCAGTGGCATTTCTTTGAAGACTCCCATTAAGAACAACAGCGGTTTCCGACACCACTTTGACCCTATGTACTTGCTTCCCTGGGATAGGTATCTTTGGTACTTCAGTATCCACGGGTGGGGTGGGGTGTCTCTCCAACCTTCTATGTTCTGAAGGCTTTCTTTATAATCCACTGGGAAGGGTCCTTAAACACTAGAATTGCAACATCGACTCTCCCATTGAATTGTACGTAGCACGCAGTTGTGTATTCACACTGCGCCCGTCCTCCTTGGGGTCCCTCCTTACTCACCTTGGATGGTTCCTTGGGGTCCCAGCGATTCTACAACATCTAGACACTGTCTTGACTTGAGTCATGGTTCTTATACCACTATTTTAGTATATCAATCAATCAATCATATCATTTGTAAAAAGCACTACTCACCCGTGAGGGTCTCAAGGCGCTGGGGTGGGGAATGCTGCTACTGCTCGAAAAGCCAGGTCTTGAGGAGTTTTCTGAAGGTCAGCAGGTCTTGGGTCTGCCGTAGGTGGATGGGGAGGGTGTTCCAGGTCTTGGCGGCGAGGTGGGAGAATGATCTGCCACACGAGCTCGCTCTTCGGAATCGGGGGACTGTAGCGAGGGCGGTGGAGCGGAGCTGGTGTGTGGGGGTGTAGAAGCTGAGTCATCTGTTGAGCTACGTTGGTCTGGTGTTGTGGAGTGCTTTGTGTGCGTGGGTGAGAAGCTTGAAGGTTATCCTCTTGTTGACCGGGAGCCAGTGCAGGTCTCTCAGGTGGGGTGTGATGTGGCTGGGGCGAGGGATGTCGAGGATCAGGCGTGCAGAGGCGTTCTGGGTGCGTTGGAGCCGTCTCAGGAGTTTGGCCGAGGCACCTGCGTAGAGGGCGTTTCCATAGTCCAACCTGTTGCTGACAAGGGCCTGGGTGACTGTTCTTCTCGTTTCAGTGGGGATCCAATTGTAGATTCTACGGAGCATACGGAGGGTGTTAAAGCAGGAGGAGGAGACGGCGTTGACCTGTTTAGTCATGGAGAGGGTGGAGTCGAGGATGACCCCTAGGTTGCGTGCGTGGTCGGTGGGTGTTGGAGGGGTTCCCAGTGCGGTCGGCCACCAGGAGTCATCCCAGGCCGAAGGGTTGGATCCGAGGATGAGAACCTCCGTCTTGTCCGAGTTCAGCTTCAGTCGGCAGTTCCTCATCCATTCAGCAACGGCCTTCATTCCTTCGTGAAGGTTGGTTTTGGCGGTGTGGGGGTCCTTGGTGAGGGAGATTATCAGCTGGGTGTCATCAGCGTAGGAGAGGATGTTGAGGTCGTGCCAATGGGCGACATGGGCGAGCGGTGCCATGTAGATGTTAAACAGAGTTGGGCTGAGGGATGAGCCCTGGGGTACGCCGCAGATGATCTCGGTGGCTTTGGAGCGGAAGGGGGGAAGGCGGACGCTCTGTGTTCTGCCGGGGAGGAAAGAGGTGGTCCAGTCCAGGGCCTTCTCTTGGATCCCAGCGTTGTGGAGGCGTGTTCGTAGTGTGTAGTGACAGACCGTTTTGAAGGCGGCTGACAGGTCCAGGAGGATGAGGGCCGCCGTTTCTCCGTTGTCCAGCAGGGACCTGATGTCATCGGTGGCGGCGATTAGGGAAGTCTCGGTGCTGTGGTTGCCGCGGAACCCGGACTGGGAAGGGTCCAGGATGTTGTTCTCTTCGAGGTAGTGGGTCAGTTGTTCGTTGACGGTCTTTTCGATGACCTTTGTCGAGAATGGGAGCAGGGAGATGGGAAGGAAGTTCTTGAGGTCCTTGGGGTCCGCCTTGGGTTTCTTGAGTAAGGCGTTGATCTCGGCGTGCTTCCAGCTCTCCGGGAAGGTTGCTGTCTCGAAGGAGGTGTTGATGACTTCCTGGAGATGGGGTGCGATGGATGTGCTGGCTTTGTTGAAGATGTGGTGTGGGCATGGATCTGACGGAGACCCGGAGTGGATGGTGTTCATGATCTTGATGGTGTCATCGTCGTTGATGTTGGTCCAGTAGAGCAGGCGGTTGGTGCGCATGGTGGTCGTAGGGGTGGAGGTCTCAATGGTTGTCGGGGCGGTCGTGGCGTTGAAACTTCCTGGATGTCTGTGATCTTGCAGTGGAAGAAGGTGGACAGCGAGTCGCACAGGTCTTGCGAGGGTGGGACATCGTTGGTGTTGGAGCTGGGGTTGGAGAGTTCCTTCATGATGTTGAAGAGCTCTTTGCTGTTGTGCGCATTGTTGTCTAGGCGGTCTTTGAAGGAGGCCCTTTTGGCGGATCTGATGAGGTGATGGTGTCTGTGGGTGGCACTCTTGTGGGTGGCGTAGCTGTCCGATGTTCGTTCACGGAGCCAGATCTTCTCCAGCTTTCGGCAGGTTTGCTTGGAGGCCCAGAGGTCTTCAGTGAACCAGCTGGCTTTCTTGTTGGTATGATTGGTGGAGGGTTTCTTGATCGGGGCGAGGGTTTTGGCGCAGTCGTTGATCCACTAACTGAGGTTGCGGGCGGCGGTGTTGGGGTCGATATGGTCGGTGGGTGGGCTCTGGGCGAGGGTGGTGGTTAGCTGGTCTTCAGTGACTTTCCTCTAGCAGCGGTGAGGCATCTGTTGGGTGCGGTGGCGCGTGGTGGGTTTCTTGAAGGTGAAGTGGATGCAGCGGTGGTCAGTCCAGTGGAGTTCGGTTGTATGCTTGAAGGAGACGTGGGGGCTTGCGGAGAAGATGGGGTCAAGCGTGTGACCGGCGGAGTGGGTGGGTGTTGTGACGAGTTGTCTGAGTCCGAGGTTGGGTAGGTTGTCGATCAGGGTGGTGGAGTTAGGTACCACCTGGAGCCCACTATGTATTAGTCCTACTTACGTTTATTTCTGTGGTATAGTATTGTGTTCTTTATATTTATCTGCATGTAGCAGATACTGTGAGGTATTTAATGTGTGTTATAATAATAAATACATATTTTTATAACTACTGTGTGGTTCTCCTTTCGTTTAACCAATACAATAAGGTTGCATTCTGGTAAAACAAGCTGCTTAACATTCCTTTGTCTCAAGGATCCTTAGCTAGACAGTAAAATACAACCATAATTTACTTTGGGCACCTAACACCTCTTACACCAGTGCCACTGAACCTGCTTTACGCTTGACAAACACACCTCTGAGAGATGCGCAATCTCCAGAACCTCAAGTCCTGGGAGTTGCCACTCCTTTTGAGCCTTGGAGCGCTGGCCCATGGCTATGAGACTCACAGGAATGGGGCCTTTCCTGAGCCTCATAGCCTTTGATAATATATGGGAGGCCCATGGGAGAGGGTCCAGTGTTATAGCAATGGTGTGATGGGCACGTGTCCAAGCAAGGTAAGCCACCTACTGTCAGCTGTGTGGCCAGCCAAAATTTGGGAATATTGGCCACCTAACAGCTGTTGACTTGGGCCATTGCATCTGTTACTCTACTGAAAGCTACGACCCTGAGAGGGGCCATCTCAGAGATGTGAGGCCCAGGAGAGGGTCTCCTTTCCCTGGTTCTCACAGCACAGGACCATGCCTGTAAAGGCAAGGGGAAGGGGTTCCTGGGCCTCACAGCACTGGAATATGGATGCAAGGCACATGGGAGTGCGGAGGGCCCCTCCCTGGGCTTTGCAATCCTCTCTGAATTCTTCCCACATGCTACTGCAATAGGTTATGAGGAACACATGAGGAAGGGGGCACAGGATTAAAGTAGAGCAGGCTTCTCCAACAGGTAGCTCCCCAGCTACTTGGAAGTAGCTCTCCTGTATACAGTCCAGCCTACTAAATCTTTTGTTGGTTAAATGAATATATATATATATATATATATATCTCAAAATTGAAAAGTGTGTATTTTCACAACTCATAAGCTGCTGTTTGGAGAAAAATGACTTTCCAAAATAATTTTTTTATGTCTTTTATTTAAAGAGCTTTTAGAGCACGCAGCTACCCCAAAGTGTCTTCCGGTGCTATTGGTGGACAGTAGCAAGAAGGCAGAATTTAATCAGGGCTGCTAAGAAGTACATTTCTAATGTTTTTACGGAACTGAAGCACTGAGTTACAGGATCTAAGCGAGAGCGGCAGAGCGTTCCAAAGTTTCGGGCCCAGCACGGAAAAGGAGTAACCCTTAAGGCGAGTTCTGAGGAACCTAGGCACCGAAAACAGAGCAAGGTTGGCTGATCTCAGCTCATGGGTGTGGACATATGGAGACACCAGAGCTTGGATGTAGGAAGGAGCGAGACCGTGTCTGGCGCGAAACATGTAGCACAGGGCCTTGAACTTGATCCGTTTGTCAACTCTCAACAAGCCGAAAGAGAAGGCGGGCAGCCGCATTTTGGATGATCTGCAGGTGATGAATCACAGCTTTGTCAGCACCCAGGTAGAGGACATTACACTAGTCCAATCTGGATGTGACCAAATCCAGCAGCACGGTTTTCTGAGACCCTGAGGGGATCAGCCCAAGCATTTTCTTAAGCCATTTCGGAATGGAGAAACAGAAGGCAGTAAGCTTAGGGACCTGTGGTGTCAAGGAGATATTTTTGTCAATAATGAAACCGAGGTTCTTCACTCTATCCACGGGTAGAGGCCCCAGTATGGCAGGCCAGTGGCTGACTCCCCAAAGATCAGGGTTATTTCCCAGGATCAAAACTTCTGTTTTATCGCTGTTGAGTTTAAGCGCGTTTTTGTTCATCCAGGGTGCGACATTAGCCAAGCCTTGCATGAGAGGGGAGGGGTCTTTATTACACACATCGGATAATGAAAAGATAATCTGAGAATCATCCACATATGAGAAGACCAGAGTCTTCGATCACATTCATCAAAGGGCGTAAGTAGATGTTAAACAACAGGGGGCTTAGAATGGACCCCTGCGGAACCCTTGAGGGCAGTGTTAGAGTAGTAGAGGTGTTTTGTGCTAAAAAAAACTGATAGGTTCGCTCCTTCAAAAAGGAGGACAGCCATTTCAAAGCAGTGTTGGCAATGCCTAGAGCCTCCAAACTATTCAAGAGAATAGAGTGTGAGATCGTATCAAAGGCCGCACTTAGATCTAAGAGGATGAGGGCAGCTGTCCCACCCCAGTCAAGTTCTTGCCTCAAAAGCTCTGTGACTCCGAGTAGGGTGGATTCCGTGCTAAAGCCCAACCTAAACCCGGACTGGGAAGGGTGCAGCATGTTGGAGGTGGTCACAAATGAGGAGGTGAGTATTCACATGCTTTTCCAGAATTTTGGAAAAAAAAGACAGAAGTGAAATTGGCCTAAAATTGGGCCAGCTCTTGGGGTCAAGGTCCTTCTTCTTAAGCAAAGGGAGTATCAAAGTGTATTTCCAGTTCTGGGGAACCTCCCCTGTGACCAGGGAGGAATTCAGGAGACCCAATACTACCCTGAGGGCAAGATCCTCAAGTAGGCTGAATTTAGATGGGGGAAAGGGGTCAAGCAGGGAGTCATTCTTAATAGTAGCTGGTAAGGTTCGTAACTGTTCAAGGTGCAGAAGAGGCCACACATTAATCCTCAAGGATGTGACTGACTTCTCTATGTGCTGACCAACCCCAAGGTGAGAAGCTGATGGACAGGGTGATAGAAGGTCCATAGAATGAGTCGCAAGCCTAGAATTGTCATCTTCTAATTGCTGGTGAATTATCTCAACTTTGTTGAGGAAAAACAGGGCAAGTTCGTCAAACTGTTGCTGGGAAAGGAGGAGGTCGGTGTAAAGGAACAGACAGCAGACAAGTGCTTTACTACTTTGAATAATGTTTTTTGACAGTTGTGAGCGCTAGAAATTACTTCAGTATAGAAAGCTGCCCATGCAGCTTTACAGGAGGCATGATATTTTTTCAAGGCCAACACATAGGCAGACTTAGCCAGAGGTGCATAGTGTTTCCTCCAGACCCTTTCCAGAGCTTTACATGCCTTTTTTTTAAGCAGAGGCTGTCATTACACCAAGGTGCCGGAGGGCGCACTCTGCCCTGTATTTTGGAAGAATGAGGAAGAATTGAGGCTGTGATACTTTCGAGTCAATGATATACCATGATTTGGTCAGAATCTGGTCTGGACGATAGAACATGGAGGGTGTGAAGGAGAAGTTTGTTTAATTCCCTCATATCCAATTTGGCCCAATGCATGTTAGCGGTTTGTCGGGCCAACCAATTAGCCGGCAAGGAAGGAACTGTAATATTGAAAGCTACTGCAAAATGGTCGGTCCGGCTCAATTGGATGGGGACGTCAGCCGAGAGAAGTGGAAGATTGGAAAAAATAGGGTCCAGAAGATGGCCTGCAATGTGGGTGACTGTAGAATTCAAAAGTGGAATATTGAGAGATATCATGTCTTCTATCAAGGCTACCAATAGCTTATCTTCGGGGTCCTCAAGGTGTAAATTGTTATCACCAAGCAGATAAAGCTGATATTTCAATGATAAATCATTCAATATTACCAAAATGAGTACCTTGGGGTCCACAGAATTTCCACTATGGCTGTCATGTATTACCCATGTAGAGGGATTCTTAATTGAAAAAGCCTTTTTATATTGCTGCTGGCAACCTTGCTTGACGCACTGAGGTGATCACTCCTAGTAATACTGCATGGCATGGCCACTAAATGTAATCTTGTCTCACATGGTCACTATTATAACCCTAATAATATCAGTAGCTTGGGATGATTTTCATTGAACCTAAGTAGTCTTAGTACCGAAAATGCTGAAGATCCCGTGAGATGCGTGAGGGCTGCAGGGCTCATGGTGGCGACATGGCACTGGGCCCCGGACAGCTGCCCACACTGCCCATGTTGGGTAATGACCCAGTACACATACTCCTACACCTAGGTGTATATTTATTTGTTTTGGGAATTCACATACATTCAAGTAGTATGTCTAAAAATGTGTGAGAGTTGCAGGATTTAGGTGTAGTACTGGGACTGTGCTGTGACATGTTCTTTTTTTGTTTCTTTTCCACACAAAGCAGAATTGTATGCACAGGTGCTGGGAAAAACCATTTCACCATGGAGAAACCCATTGCTATGTACCCCATGAAGTTAGGTGGTGCTTTGTTTCTCTTCCCACCCTCAAAAGCCCATTCCTCCAGCCTTTTGCTGGAGCAAATCTCTGACCAATTCTATGGTAGGAAAGGGTTAAAGAGGTGTTTCTGAATGCCTAAAACATACAGGCTTGTGAGCATTTGCAAGCTTTTAAGGTAAACCACTCATAGGGCCAGATGTAGGAGGCCAAATACCGGTCGGTAACGGCCGATTTTGGCCGTTACCGACCGGTATTTGGAGTTACAGATGTAGGGGGCCTTAAATTTACCGATTCGGTATATTTACAGATTCGGTAAATTTACCGATTCTGTAAAATTACCGAATCGGTAAATTTACAGAATCGCAAATTTGTGATGTAGGTGGCCCTAAAAACAGTGCCACCGGCCCTTAAGAATTCGTTATTTACCATGACATACTATGTATTGGAAATAACGAATTCCTGTGTACATGCACATCTGTGCATGTACACCTGTGCCATGTGGCACACATACATGTCCTTAGGGCATGTATGTGTGCCACATGGCATGTATGTGTGCCACATGGCACACAAGCCAGAATCATGGGTGCAACAGGGTGTCAAAGTGACACCCTGTCCCCCTTGCAAATTCGGTAATTTTACCGAATGTTTATTTACCGATTCGGTAATTGACATTGATTCAAGGCCCATAGAAATCCATGGCAATTACCGAATCGGTAAATACCGATTCGGTAATTACCGAATGTTACAGATTCGGTTAAAAAATCAGTAAAAATACCTACATAGCATTTACCGATTTGTAAATACCGAATCGGTAAAATTCAGTATTTACGAATCGGTAAATAATAATTACCTACATCGGGCCCTTAGTACTGCCCACACCGAGCCTTTACATGGGGCTCACAATTGCATAACTGTATGCACTTGTGGTGTACGATTATGCAGGAACTCATTCATTTACACCTGCAAGGTATCCTTTAGTCAATATTTGGGGATGTATGTACATTTATATGGTCGAAAATACTGGTTGCAATTTGCGACCAGTAAACATTTTTAAGAACCGACATATATAAGAGAAGGTTGGTTCATAAAAATCCAAATAATAGTGGGACAAAATCCTTACCTTCCAGATGTATATAAATGAGTTAGGTCGCAAATTGTGACTAACTACAATTGGTTGCCATCACAAGGGTGGTAATCTGCTAGGGTCAGCAGGCCACCATATCTGTGATTGCTTTTAAATAAAGTATCAATGTTTTTAGAAACAAGCTTGTTTTCCTTAAAGGAAAATCGGATGCGTTAAAATGATTAAATATATCGTTGCTTGCTCCTCAATAAATCTTGTTTTTCCACATTCACAAACCATTTTGAATGGGTTCCCAATACCTTTATGGTGTTGATATATTAATAATGTTTTGCAACTGGATTCCAGTCGCTGAACTTAAATACATAGGGTATGGAATCAGTATTTGGAAGGGGACGCTTTAAACATTCCCCTTCCGAATATAGATTTGGTATGGTTTACTAAACCCAATGAACAATTCAAAAAACCTTTTCCAAATCAATAGGTGGGCTTAGGATATTTGAAAAAAGGGTGTTGGGATGGAAAAGTCCTCTGCATGGTATGGACGTGTTCCCCTGCCCTGCCCTGAATGACCCAACTGTACTGATGTCTTGACTCCTAATGCTGATTTTTGTTGTCCTAGGTGAAAATGGATCATGGGTGTGTGTCATGATATAGGCCTGGCGTATTGTCAGTGGTGACTCTCGTTTGTTTCTGTGACTCACATACATTAACATAATCAATTGCCCGTGTTCCCCGTTTCTATTTGCCCTCTACATCGATCCGTTTTTAAAGATGATGGAGAGTAGTCCCCGGATCCCGCCAGTCATGATATGTCAGCAACAATATCGGGTGCTCGCGTATGCTGATGACGTTGCTGTACTTTCTCCAAAGCCTGTCATGGCGATGCCCGAGATCGAACATTTAGCAGCAGTATATGGCTCGGTTTCCGGGTATAAATTGAATACTGCTAAGACTCAGATCTTATGTGTAAACATTAAGTCTTTTACAGATAGTAGGGTTCTTTCAGAGGTTATATATCTAGGGGTACAGATTAGAGCCTCGGCCTCTGCTACCGTACAATCTAACTGGCAGAGGTTGCTCACCGGGATCCGTAAACAACTGGACCAGTCCGAATGTCTTCATTTAACGCTAGTCGGCAGATGCAATATTTAAAAAATTATGGTATTACCCAAGAGTCTTTATTATTATCGGTGTGTACCACTAGAGATCCCCCCGGCTTACATTACACAATTGCAGTCGATCTGCATGAAATTTCTGTGGACTCGGGGAAAGGAGCGGCGTGCAAAAAAAATACATGGTTCTACCAAGGGCTGTAGGAGGTTGGGCGGTACCGGATTTCCTTTTATATTATTACGCTTGCATGCTCCAGCACATGAATATCTTACTTACAGGGGTAGGACCCTCGGATCCAGCATTACAACCCTCAATATATAGCCTACTCCTTGGATCATCAGCTAGGAATCGCCTTTTCCTCACTATGGACTGGAATTAATACAAACACACCAGATTTAAGGTGGTCGCTGCCGCCTACAAAGTATGGAAGGCAATTAAAAAGTTGTATAAAATTGAAAAGGTCTCCAGATACACTCCATTGACTTCCCCGGTCTTTTTCCCTAGTATTTTATGGGATCGTATAAAGGTGAGCAGGCGAAAGAGAAGTCTAATTATTTTGGGGGACTTATACGCATGGGATGGGTTAAAATTGTTTAGTCAGTTGAGGGAACAATATCATCTGCCAACCACACACTTCTTTAAATATTTGCAAATACGCGATTACTTATTGAAAACTAGTTTGTGCATGTTACCCAATCCTCTCATTGAGGCAATAAGAAAGGAGCTGGGATAGGGGTACTTTATAATTTAATGCTAGAGGCCATGCCTAACGATTTAGAAGTAAAAGTACGCAAATGGGAGAATAGGTTAGGTTGCCAAGGAATTCTGCTTGAAAAGTCAATTGAGCTAGCAGGGCGAGTACTTATGTCTGCCAACCTTGTCACGCAACATTACAAAACTCTATTTTTTTTGTACCACGCACCAGATAAAATCTCAAAATGGGGTGGTGACCCGGATGGGAAATGTTTTAGGTGTAGTGTCCAACAGGCGGACGTTATGCATATTTTTGGCACTTGTGTTAAATTGAGGGACCTGTTTGGACATGTAAATAAGCTCCTTTCAGAGATACTGGGCACTCCTCTTCAGTTATCACTCATGCAGATTATACTGGGTATAGACACGGGAAGTGATCATGCTGTGCTTTCCAATAATACTGCTTATATGATATTTGTGGCCAAAGCGGTCTTAAGGTTGTGCATAGCCTCGTGTTGGCTACAAAGTGATCCCCCTTCATTTGAAGCATGGGGGACCCGGTTCCTCTTTACCTATAATATTGAATATGGGCTGTACGCATTGAAAGGGAGGCGAAAAAGGGCATTGGGACAACAAATTTGCGGATCGGTCAGCACATATATGGCTGCAGAAGGATGATCATCCCAGACTTTCTATGTACCTTGATTTATTTTCTTTTTCTATTACAGGAACCACTATGGTGTATTATTGCTATGTATAATTGTACAATGCCTGAGACAGTGGAATTTTTTTGTTTAAGTTGTGATTCTGATTTCTTTGCTCAAATTTCTGCTTTATAGTGTTATATATTCTTGCAACCCCACATTTACATGATGAGAAGACTAATGTTTGAATATGTGCTCATGTTCTTTACCTCAATAAAAAGAATTTAAAAAAAACATAATCAATTACAACCTTGTGCTGTTTACAGAGTTAAAGCAAATACAGTAATATTTGTTAACAAAAATTAGCAAAGTACACATAGACTTCACCTTACATGATATGAATTGTAAGTTACTTTGTGAACGGACACCTAAGACATTATTTTAAAAGGAGCAGTAAATCCTCTTTGCTCATAATCGTAAAATAACTCCTCCACTAAACTCATGGAAGAGTATTAACATAGAAGAGCGACAGAGTTAATGTATAATGTTAAGGAGAAAAACTATTACAGATGAAAAAGAAAGACTAGTTTCAACTTAAGTTGGAGTAACATTCGCTAGCCACGCTTGATACTTGTTTACATATATGTTTATTCCAAATTGTGCCTTACTGTAAATATATACTGAAAATTCCCATCTGCTACTAAAGAGAAAAAACATCAGAGCTCACCTTCAAATTAGTTCTTCATTAGTTTATTGAAAACTGAATGTTCTTTGAAACATTTGCTTGTTGTGTCCAAGGACAGATGCAAATGGAGATATGCAGCTTTTGTTTTTTTCCGATTAGTGAAACCTCCCAGATGCTCAGCTTAATTAACAGCTACTAGAAGACATGCACTTTATATGAACTGCTCCGATCTAAAATGTGGAATGGTTGGGTCAAATGTTCTTTGACGCTGTATTTAACTAAAGTACACGTACACATTAAAATACTTTTTGAATAGTCTGCAGCTCTGTGGCAGAACATGTATTTACTCACAAAATTCATTTATGACATTCAGTTTAAGAGATAAAGATGTATTTTGTTTTGTTATGACAAGGACAAGGGGAGTAAGGGGTGTGAGGAAAGACAAGTGAAGGCAGAGCTATGGGTAGCATTTACATCTTCCCCTGTTGTGCAGGATAGGTGGGACAGCTGCCTACAGACCCAGCAGCATTATATATGGGTCCAGATCCGGTGTCCCTGGACTCAATGCTAGGGGAAAGTTGGAATGGCCCACATCAATATCCCCCCGGGAACGCAGGCAACTTAGATCCTAATAATAAAATTAACTTTTGAACATAACGAGTCCTTTATCAGAGTTATGGGTTATAACTAAACTATCATGCTCAGATCGACGCCCAAATGTACAGCAGGTGTCATCATCATTCAGCTAGTATACTTACAGCGTCTAGAGTCAAGAAGGAGTCCAAAGCACAACAAGCATATGCAATGCAATCGGTCTTGCCTTTGGGACCTTATAAGTATTTAGCCATACTGCACATTATCTGGGGTGCTGCAATGGTTGAATGTCAGGAGCATGCAAGACTAAACCATGCATGCTTTAATAACCATGTCACAACAATGAGTGTGTCTTAACCACACATTCATTTCCTACACGTGCCTTTACCATATGTGCCTTTACAATGCATTTCTTTGTAAAAGCATGCTTGGTAGAGTTAGAGGCGTAGTCAAGTTTACACCCCAGACCACCTGCCCTCAGCCCTTAACACCGTACCCCAGCCCTGCTATGCACCCCGCCCCAGCCCTAAAAACTACCTGACCCCCACCCTAAAACTAAGCCACCAGCCCAAAAAATGACCCCGACCCCAGCCCCTTGTCCTGAGCCCTAAAAAACCCTACCCTCAAAAACTACCCTGAACCCTAAAACAGCCCCCTGCATCAGAAACTACTCTGCTCCTGTTCTAAGCCCTAAAATGCCCCCAGCGCAAAAATCGACCTCAAACCCAACCACCTAACCTGAGCCTTAAAACGGCCCTGAAAACTCCCCCTTCCCCCCTGTCCTGAACCCTTAAACTACCCCCTGCTGAAAATTATCCCCTGCCCCTTGAAAACTACCTCCTCCACCCAAGCTCTACTTACCAAGCCACAATCTCATTCCAAGTCCTATCCTTCCTTTCTCCGGTCTTCCTTCAGGTCTCTACAACTAGACTGCTCACTGCCTTAATCACACGCATGTGTGGTTGAGGCATATGGGTGGTTAAGGCAAGCCGGTGTTCCGCTTGCCTGGGAACGACACCCATGGTTTAGCCCGCATGTTTAATGAAGTTTCCCAACATCTATTGCTCTTTAACATGGAAGCTTTGACACTAATTGGCACATTATTGCACTGCTTTTAGGCCACCAAAGGCATCTGTAGTCTGAAAATCCATGTCCAAACAAGGCGCTATTAATATAAAGAAGCGTCCAGCTAGCATCACAAGTAGTTCAAACAAAATACACAAACCAAAATTACCTCCCCCAACATTAGAAAAAACATGATGAAAATGCTGCTATTCCTCAAATCTCACTGAATCAAAACGGTGCATATCAAAATATCAAAAAAGGATTACCAATGTAGCATAAAAACATGAAAGTATAATAGTTACCCTCGATGTCAGGGTACATGTTTGGGGCACATACAGGATACAGGGAACGCTGGAAAAATGTGTTCATGTTTCAATTGTTAGATAAATAGGAAAGTCATCGACATAGAAAGAGGACCATCCTGCACCTCAATCCCGTCAAGTTCAATGTAATGTCCTGTGCATCCTCTTCTGGCACTTGCCACCGTTTAGGGCCACTGGAGGCCAGAAAACAGGATATTCTTCAAAATGGATGGTGCACCAGAAATAAATTTGATATGGCAAATTTCAGTCCATCATCAAGATGATGGACTGAAATTTGCCATATTGAATTTATTCCTGGTGCACCTTCCATTTTGAAGTACAGAAAGAGGACCCATAGTTAAAAGTCCTGACATGAAGGACCCCCGGTGGTGACATGTTAAAAGTGGGTAATATCTCCCAAAAGAATGCCCAAGGGTAAACAGATTCTCACTAAAGGAAGTGCTTTGGTGCATGTATAATCAATTTTGTAAGCATATTAATACAACTCTACAAGAATATTATGTAATGAACGTTCTCCTACGAACTTGCAGTAAAAACACAAAAATATCCCTGTTAAGGGCAATTTTCCTTCAAAGACCCACTTTTATAAATGAGAAACGTACAGGCTAGATGTACATTGTATTGCAGTTAAAAGTGTAAAGCAGCAGTTCACACTTTGTTTACATACAGAAGACTTTTACAGCATTCCCGACATCTGTGAATGTGAACCACAGAGCAAAGCAGTTGAGGCAGAGAAAGAAAAGGGTGAGGTGGATAGAGAGGGGTGTGAATCAGAGAGTGGGAGGAGGAGTGAGGCAGTGAAAACTAATGTGAAACAGAAAACAAAAAAAGGTATGCATGTAGCCACTCAAAACACAGTGAAAAAAGTCACTAAGCAGAAAGTAACAAGCATTTGCAATGCAATAGGTCCCGCATATGCGAGAGTTTAAGCTCTTGGCATTGTAAATGACAATGCCTTTCATTTATCTATTTTGATAAGTAACACATAAATAAAAGGCATTGGCTTCATCTCCTGCTCCTTCCTGCTCCATTGCAGACTTTCTCTCCTCCCCCATCTGGCACAACACCTACCTTCAAATCCAGACCAAGCCCTTCTATTGGAAATCCTGGAGGCGGAGAGGCTTATTATGGATTTCACAACTATTTTCTCACTCTACATTCTTGTCTTTCCCCAACCTCAGGCTGTTATACGCACTGCCCGCTTCCTTTGCTTCCAAATACTTGCTACTCAAGGCGGCGGTGATGGAGGTGTATGAGAGATTATTGCAAACACAAACAAAGACTCAGACCCCTACTCCTACAGCAAATTTACATTCCCTCCTTCGCACTACCCCCAGAGCCTCTGCCATTTACAAACACCTTCAGTCTGCCACACTTCCTAGACCCAAGTCTAAGGTGGAGGAGCAGTGGGAGCAGGATCTCGGAGAGGTCTGGCCCTTACCTGTATGGGACAGGCTGTGGCTTAAACTGCGCAAGTCGTCCAGAGCTGCCTCTCTCACGCAATCTTTGTTCTTCATCTACAACAGATCGCTTCTCACTCCCTCTCTTCTACATAAAAGATTCCCCTCCACTCCAGACACCTGTTGGTCCTGATCCTCTTCCAATGCCACTTTATTTCACATGTTGTTTCTATGCCAATCTGTTCATGACTTTTGGTTACGGGTATGGGCTCAAATCAATGTCATATTTCACACTCATATCCCCTTTTCTCACACTCACCTCTTTCTGGGTAGCCTCTCACCTTGTTGGGACTCATCTCAGCTTGACGTGCGAATTGTGGATCTGCTGCTGGCTGTGGCTTTCCAGCAGATTACCATTCATTGGAAATCTGCATCTGATCTTTCCTTTCAAGCATGGTGGTACAATGTTTGCCATAACCATAGACTAGACACTACTTTTGTCTTTCCCCCACAACTGGCTCCGCAAAGAGAGGCCTTATGGCTCCCTGTTGTTTTGTATCTTAATAGATGTGCTACCCGTTCTCATTGCTTGTCACCTACTCAACAGGAGGTCCCCAAACCTCCCTGATCACCTTGACATTCCCTCGTTCTTAATGTTCAAATATGCACTAATTATGTTCTCCTTTTTGTAATTTGCTATACATTGTACTAATTTTATACCCATGTTATGCTCCACTTGACTCATGATTTTTCCTTGTATAAGACATTTATGATGTACCCATGATATTGTTTCATTTTCCCTTTCTCCCTTTTCTTGTCACCCTTTCCCTTTTTCTTTTGTTTATTTTTCCTGTTCATTTTACCATGTTTAAATAAATCTTTCTTGAACCTAAAAAAAAAAATTTAAAAAAAAGGCATTGTCATTTACAATGCCAATAGCTAAAACTCTTGTCAATGCAAGAACTATTTAATTTCAAAGAAGCAGCCGTCATTGTCCCGGGCTGCTTGAATGTTTCAGAAAAGCATGTGGTGCCTGCAGTAGGAGAAACTCATTAAAGAAAATAGTGCTTACAGACTAAATAAGGCACATAGTGTACCAACAGAAGTAAATGGCCAGTCTTCATGGGAGGTTGCAAATGAAGACAAGGCGGTACTAAGGAGGAACTAACAAGCCTATTAACAAATCAGAAGCCAGCATTTACAAAGAACAATGACACAAGCAAATGAAAAATATGGGCGAAGAGTGGACGGAGTTTCAAGTTCATAATCGAATACAACATGTCTCGCAGAGTAGCTCATGTGGTGCCCAGGTTCGACCTAAAAAGAGCTGTCTATGCTCGACCTAAAAATAAGCATAGAATATATTACTATGGACAGCTTCCAATCGGGGACATTAGAAGATATAGGCGATTGAATTGCTGGGCGCCCTACAGGCCTGCCCTAATCTGAGAAAGTCCACCAGCACTAAGCGTGGGGGCATAGATATACAAATACCCCTCCATGCTTAAAACACAGGGCTGTGAGTGCCTTCAACAGCAAGAAACTCTTACATCAGAGAGAACCCAGATGGCGGTAGTGGCTCGGCCTGCACAGGGTGGTCTACCTGCGACAAGCACTCCATGCAGAGGAAGCAGTGATCAGTCCCTGAGTCATGGTGAGTGCTTGGTAGATGTGCATCCTGCACTCTCAGACGGCTTCTGTTAAAGCCTTCTTACTGCAAGAGTTTAGCGATAGGAATGGGGCCTGAGATGAGCATGTCCTTGGGAGTCAGAATCCGGCTGCCCACTGGTATTAACCCAATCTCTCCAGCTGTGTCTGGCTGTAGCCCCCATGGCTGCTCGGGTACAGTTTGTCTGATCCATTGCTCAGTATCAGCTGACTTAGGGTCCAGACTTAACTGTGGCCTCTTGCTGTGTCCCCTGCTGGGAAAGGGCACTGTGGTGAAAATAAGATTAAAAATGAAAGATCCTGACATTAGTCACGTGAAAAGCACCATTTATGAGATGGTCTTGTGTGACTGGCCCATCTGCATTTAAATGCAACATAATCTGCTGAAATAAACCATTAGTGACAGAGAAGAGCTATGCAGACTCAAAGCACTATATGTTGCAAACTATACAGACACTGAATAAATAAACAAGCTCTTCCTTACCGCTGTAAGATCATTTGTAAGCTGAAAACAGTTAACTCTAATGGTGTACTCTATTAGGTAGTATGTGGTACACAGATTTGAAATTACTCACTAGTGGTAGTAAATTCCCTGCATTTAAGCACTTAATCTGTGTAGTACAGACAATACCAATTGATCAGACAAGTTTCACTAGTCATAAGCACAGTGATGTGCCTACATCAGATCCCAGCAAACAAAGGAGGAAAACTATATGAGATAATGTACCCCCTACTATACATGATAAGGATGTTGCAAGTCTCCGAGTAGTCCCATAAACGTACAGAGGAAAGAGACTGCAGACCAAGTTCCTTTATAAGGTTATTGAACTCCAAGGTGACTTGCAATATCCTTATCATGTATCCCAGGAGGTAATTTATCCCATAATATACATGGTCACACAATCACATTCTCCACAAACCAATTAAAACCTTGGTTCTGTGTCCTGCATCGCAAAATGCAATGCAGGGCGTGCTACAAAATTCATTTTATTAATTTAATTGTTTACTTACCTGTAATCATCCATATTCCGGTGTTTATCACCCCCCCACCCTGCCCCTCCCCCGCCTGCCTGCCCCACCGCAACTCCCTCCACGGGCCGCGGCTGGGCTCCTGAGGGAGGAGTCAGGGTACTCTCCATAACAAATATTTTTGGGTCAGACATACCGGTCGCAAATGGATATTACTATGGTTTTTGCTACATACTATTCAAAATAAATAAAAATTTGGATCAGGCCATGTAAGACAAGATTATCTAATTTCTTGATGTATTTACCCTTCCCATTATTGACCCATGTGATAGGATTCAGCTGGATTTCCCCATTAATTACCAAAAAATGGCTAGAAAAATAAAATGTCTGGTACAGATGGCCTGCCATCTGAATTTTATTACGCCTTTCCCAACTTGATGTTGCCCAAGCTGACGGAGCTCTATCACACATCCATGGAGATGGACTGTCTCCCGGCTACCATTCATGAGGGTCTAGTCATTACCCTCACTAAGCCTAAGACTGATACACTGTACATTGCATTGTATCGGCCTATCTCATTAATTAAGACTACAAACTACTAAGCTGACTCTTGGCCACCAGATTGCTTCACTAACTGCCAAGGTTGGTGCATAAGGGCCAAAATGGTTTTGTATCTGGGCACAGCACGTCATTAAACATTCAGCGTTTGTTTTCGGTAGTAGAAGACACATCTCAAATATAACCACACTCAGCCATACCTGCTTTAGACATTCAGAAGGCCTTTGACACGCTAATTGGATGATATTTAGTCTTACCATTATACAAATTTGGTGTCAGTGACCGCATTGTCCAACGTATATAACTGATATATATTCTCCCCATCGCCAGAGTAAGCATAGGCGGATGCCATGTTCAAGATATTACACAAAATAAAAGAACTGGTCCAAATCCTGTACATTCCCCAATGTAGGTGGGCCTACGCCGTTCATCTTGCACAAAGGCAAGATTTGATAAAATGTGTGCCACATACATTTAGATATTTGGGAATCAGAGTGTACCATAAAGACAAAGATATATTAGAGGGCAACATGGGGACCATGCTTGCTTCGCTAGGACCGAAGTTTGCTTTTGGAAAAACGTGCCCCTTGCCCCAATAGGTTGTGTAGTTACTGGAAAAATGATCTTACCTTGATTACTCTGCTGCTTTGTTAACCTACCAGTGCTTGTGCCCACATCTACTTTTAACAAACTAGAGGGACAGCTGATATGAGGAGTGGTTGAAGGGGTCTTGAAGTGTCTAAACTAAAACCCCCACTGATACAGGTGGACTACATGCTGCAGATAGGGAAATATATGATTTAGCTTCCCAAAAGCAGTAGGTGGTAAGATATCAATATGTTGCATGATAATCACAAGCCAGCTGGCACACTTCCCAATCTGTTGAGGGTTGTACTGCATTGCTGGAAGAGGTAACTTGTACGACACAGGATAGCATCCAGTATACGCCTGCTATATGCTTATGCTTAGAGGCTTTCCTAGATCAAGGAGTTTATGTATTTATTTGAAGGTTTTAAAAAGCGTGAAGAAGACCCTCAGATCGCTTAACACATTTTAAAGAACAGAGATATATACAATAAACATTATAATAGCCGAGAAACAGTACAGTATATGGCAGAGCCCCGATGAGGATGGGATTGCCTCAATGATAGGACAGATACATCAAAACAGTAATATAACAAGCGGGTCGTAATGATGAGCAAAGATCATGAGTTCAGGTCGGCTCAGAGAGAAGAGTTCCAAGGAACTAGGGCAGACATCTGTTCAGGAGATGTAGTTTAACTTCTTTCTTGACAGATGCCTTTGAGGGTTCCACTCTGGTTTCAGGGGGGAGGGAGTTCCATATTCTTGGTGCGATGCCAGTGAAGGCTCTCTTGTAGGTTTTATTTTCAGAGAATCTCTGTGTCAGCAGTTAAGTGCTGGAGCTTCTAGAAGAGCTGAAGCCCCCAAACAGTTCAATCTTCTGAGCAAGATAACTTGGAGTATTTAAGTGTAGGGCTTTGTGGGTCATACATGCGATTTTCAGCTGAATTCTTGCTTCGTAGGGGAGCCAGTTGAGGGATTTCAAATCAGGGGTGATATGGTTGTTTCTTTTCGATCCAGTGATGAGACTTGCCACAGAGCTGAGGGAGGCCTTTAATGGAAGCATTGTGGATTTGGGCAAGCCACCTAGGGCTGTGCTTCCACAGTTCAGTCTGGGAATCACTAGGGCTTGGACGATAGAGTTGAAGTCCAAAGGGGGTAGGAAGGGTTTTAATTTTCTGAAGATGTTCATTTGGAGGTTCGCTCCTTTGATGGCAACAGCAATGTGCTTCTGCATGTCAAGGTTTTTGTCAAGAATTATTCCTAGAGATCTCGCTGAATTAATGACCTGAGGCAGGCAGTTGAAGGCTGTTAGTTGCTTCATCCATTAGTTAATGACTGATGATTGTTTGGGTGAGGCAATTAGGAGGAATTCAGTTTTGAGGGGATTTAGTTTGAGGTGGTTGCATGTCAGCCAGTTTTTTTTTTGTGGGCTTAAGTTGAGGGCTTTACTGTCTTCAGGGGTGTAGACTTTCAAGTAGAATGTGGTGTCTTCGGCATAGATGTGATAGTGGATGATGGATAAGCTCAGAATTAATGTTAGCAGCTCCATAAACAGGTTAAGGAGAGTGGGTGAAACAGAGGAACTGTGTGTGATCCCCAAGGATGATGGGTGCAGACTTAGACAGGGACTTTTAACCTTCATTTTTTGAGTTCTGTTTTGGAGAAATTAGGTGAACCAGTATTGGATGGTCCAAGAGAGTCCCATCCAATGTTCCAATAGTTCTAGTAGGTAGTTGTGCTAACTGTATCAAATGCTAAAGATAAGCCAATGAGGATAAGGAGGTATGATTGGTTTTGATCCAACATTTTGGACGGTTGGAATTGGTCAATAAGACAGAATTGATCCATGTGGTTACAGAGTTGAACATGTACACATTTTTCAAGGAGCTTTGCCATAGATGGAATGTTTGAAATGGGTCAGAAGTTATTTAGGTCTGTGTGATCAGTAAAGAAAATTTCTTCCCTTGGTAAACCGTTCTCAAGTAGGACAACCCAGAATAGGTATCTTGGCCAACCTAGTATTAGGCCCACTACATTCCTTCGCTAACTAATACACTTAAACAATCGTAATGTGGTTCATTATTTATTGTTATAAAATTATATTCGTACAAATACAGTTGAATGTTTAAAAACAACTCATAAGGAGCCACGTATTAAAATTTCGCAAAACAAATTCATAAAATACAATCTGTAATACACATAAATTCAAAAAACAATATAATCAGTTGTCATTTAACATTTATAAAACTGGGAGATAAGAAAAAGAGAGGAGAGACATACAAAAGACATAAAACTTGTCAATAGATGTTGCACGTTTCTGGGATTTCACATAAACACAATCCTGAGAATATGTAATTATTTGTCTACAGGCTAGGTTTTTACTCCCTTGATCGAGCAGTAGGGCGTCGACGCGTTTCGATGGTTTTATTGATATGGTACCATCTTTATCAAGACTATAGTAATGAGTCTCTCCTACTTATTTGGCACTTGTAGGTTGCCCGTGGTATAAATCTCCTTTTACATATTACAGGGTTTCATGATTTTTCAGCTTGGGTGATCGAATTTTCATCCTGATCTATATATACATTACATCTTCATTCTTTATCTTGTTTTGTTGGTGTTAGGAAGTTGTTCCTCTCGCACTCTTTTTATATAAAAACGGACCCTGTATTCCCTTCAGTTTATAATTTTAGGCAGTAATCAGTCCACTACTCTATCTTCTGTTCGGATTTTGCCGGGGTGTTCTCAATTTGCTGATGTGTTGTGTAAAATTTCCCTGTTGTAGAGATATTCTGACCTCTGCTTTCCTCAGGGGCGGGTACCTCTTTTTTTCCCTTCTCTGCACGTTCCGATGAAACGCCGGACCCTGGTTTCGCGCACCCCTCGTATTCCTCAGGTTGTCAGCAAAGCGGGAGCCGATCGTCTTACGCCCAAAAACGAAGAGCCGGTCTGTGTGATCAGCCATTGTTTTTTTAAGCAGGGGTGGCCTGCCCATACTTTAGGCAATTAGGAATTGTGCCGTGAAGTAGAGAGGCATTAACGATCTTGGTCCAAACTGGGAGTATCGATAGTTTGATCTGCTTGAAGAAGGGGGTAGCAGGTCATTGTAGTGGTTTGAGGGTTTCAGATCTAGTAGAATTTTGAGAATGGCATTTACCTCAACAGTTTGAAGAAGTTCCACAAAGCTTTGTTTTTGAGGATGTGCTCTGGTAGACAATGAGTGCATATCAATCCGGGAAGGGGAAGAGCTGGAGTGAAGTGAGAAAGGACAGTGCTCCAGAGGCCTCCGCAAGTCAGATTTAATATTTTCCGTCTTTTCAAGGAAAAAGGAGGCCAAATCTTTACAGTTAGGTAGTGGACTGGATCTTGCTGGGGGAGGGTTTGATATGCCAGTTGATTGAAGCCCAATGAGCTCAAATAGCTTCTTGGTCGATCTAGTTTGTTTCTGAAGAAATTTGCTTTTGAGTTTCTTTAGTAGTATGCATTCCTAAGTGATCTCAAATGCTTGTGGTGTTCAAGGGAAGGTGAGGATCTCTACTTTCGTTCCGCTAGTCACAGGTTTTGTCTTTCAGGCTACCATTATACCATGGTTTAGAGTCTTTAGTGTACAGTCTTTTGAGATGTAAGGGTGCGAACTGGTGTAGTGGCTTGTACAGTCACAGGGGAGGATAGATTCCAGTTAAATAGAGCTAGATTTTAGTGATGATAAAATCTAAGGTCGCTCCCTTGGTGTGTTTGGGGCTGTTGCAGAATTGTATCAGGTTGAAATCAGCAAGAAAGAATTTAAGGCTGTTAACTATAGGTTCACTCAAATAATTCCAGCGGAGGTTAAAATCTCCAAGGTAGATTTGGGTGCAGTGATGGCAAGAGTTTGTTGCAATGATTTCCATGGTTTCTTTTGTGAAGGAAAGGTTATCTCCAGGCAGGTGGTAGATTGTGTTTACCATGCACAGTGGTTTGTTGTAGCATGAGGATAGAACAGGAGATAGAGAGTATTTGACTGAGAGGCAGTGAATGCAGGCATTGCCTGTACCTGGTCCATTGGGTCTATCAGATCTGGTGATGTCATAGCTAGGTGGGACTCATATGCCAAGAATAGGTGTAGAGAAAGCATTTAGGAATGTTTGTTAACAAAAAAAAGTAAAGGTCATGTGCAAGGATAAGGTCAGCAATATCCATCACATATCTTGCAGCCAATCTGCAATTGAGTAACATGCATTTCAGATGGGAGGTGGCAAAGGTTGGGGATGTCTGAGTAAGTGTAACACAATTAAGGTTGTATTTGTTTACCGCTCTGTGGTTAGGCTTTGATCCTCTATGTGGGTTCGCAGGAATAGATTGTATTTGACCCTGATTATCTATGTTATAAAAGTGTGAGGAGTTATAAGATAGGAGGAGAGAGTGGATATCTTTGTCAGATAGTGGATCTAACATTCTAACGGGCCAAGTGATGGCTTTGGGGTAGGGTAGGGTTCTCCCTCTCAAATGGGGGAACTTCAAAGAAGGTGAGATCAGGTTGGAAGGGAGGTTTGTTGGAAGCATGGGGTGGTGGTGGTGAGATGGCCATGAAAATGACTATTAGTATTCAACTTCCTAGTTGGCCACTGAATATTAGTTGATTGTATGGTGATGTAGATAAGGCTCTGACTCTTCCTTGAGTTGTTGTTGGTTTTGTGTAATGTCATCCAGTCTGGAGGCAAGTGAGATTTGGGAACAGGTTATCAGGACTTGGAGGAGGGGAAGAGGGAGAGGAGGAGGTGGGGGTATTGATGCTTGGGGTGGTGGAGTGTTGTTTGCATAGGGAAGCCAGCAGAGGCGGAATTTTGTTGGAAGGGGAAGAAGGCTCGCAGAAGGATGGCGGGGGCTCGAGAGCAAGTCCAGAGGGGTTGCTAGGGACCTGTTTCTGGGTGGTCTAGTTGGGGAGAGGTAATGGTTTGGAAGGCTAAGTAGCTCTGAATGGGATGAGAATGCAATTCTGTATTGCGATTGATAGAAGGGGGGTAAGACCCACCTGGTGATGTAGATGAGTTAATGTTGCATGCAGAGTTAGGAAGGACTTAGCAGCGGTGGATAAAGTCTTGGTTGCAGCATTTTTGATGAGAGGGAAAATGTTCTCAAATAGTTCAAGGTTATGGACTGTTGATTGAATGAGGATAATCCCATTGTTATATATGGAGTCTTAGACCAAGAGGAGTGTTTCTAGATGTAGAGATCAAGAGACATGAGTGCAATGCTTTCCTCCATTGTGCTTATCTCTTCATAAAAAGCATAAGGTCACTTATAAGAACTCCTTATTTACGCAAAAGTAGGGAATAGAATCAAGAGTTTCTGGATGATCTTTTAGAAGTCTACGTTTCAAGTTCTTGGAAGCCTTTTTTGTTAGGTTAGGGGGTAATTAATGTTGTATGTGTAGTGACCTGATGGCACCAGCTTGGTATCCATTATCTTTCTGAATACACATCCGAAGCGAGCTGCAGGTGAGGTAGAGGAAGAGTGGGGGAATCGTATGGAGTTGAAGTTAGTGGATGGAGCTGGCAAGTGAGGTCTTGTGAGAGTGAGGATGATGTGTTTCTCCCAGAAACTCATAGGAGGATTGCGGTTCAGAGGTGCAAGGATCATCTAACAGTGTGGGATGTAAGCTAAAGAGCAATATACTTTATTATATTTGCTAGTGAGTGAAAGAAAATGTTTGGTAGGCCGAGGAGGTAGGTCATAAAGAGGTTGAAAAGATTTAAGGAGGAATCTTGGTCCAGGCAATAAATATGTGCAGGTTTTTGAGTTAGGAATAGCAGACGTTCATCAGAGATAATAGGAATGGAAACCACTGCCAGATGGTAACCATTGGATGTACTGAGGCAAAGGCTCCATCTTCCCTGACTATTTAGCTATTGAGTCCTCTTTTACTGTCTACCCTTCAGATTAGGCAGTGCCCTTTATTTGTTTTAACTAATTGCATAGTGAGGAGTCCTTCTATCTTGCCAGTGTAGCAGGGCTCTAGCAGTTAAGTCCTTCTTTAATAAATATAAATCAGGATAAGAAGATTCCTTTGTTTGCTGAGTGTCATTTATGAGCAGGCTGCCATTTTGTGGACAACAAATATGTATGTGATGGGCCCACCAAAATGGAGTGATGGTTTATCAAGATTCTAATCCCCTAATCAGAACAAACCGAGCAACGAAACAAAGGCTGTGGGTTTGCAAGTGGGCAGTGCTTAGGCATAAATTCCTACAGTGAGAGGAACAGAGGTCTGCTCTAAGCACATCCAGAAGTGCTGTGCTCTGGGTTTCCCTACTGGGGTGGTCACCCTACATCGGCTGACAGAGGCAGCAGGGTACCATGGATTGGGAGTGAGCGCAGAGCTCCCAGCAAGCCTAAGATTATTAAAGAAAAAGGGGTAACCCTGTGTCCCTCAGAACCTGGATAATTAATGGTTAAACAAGGATTGGTTCTGTCGGGTAGATCGCGGGTAATTTAATAATGCTATTAATGCTGTCTGCGAAGAACGCCCTCTGACACACACAATTCTAGGACCTAGCATTGAATGAAAATAGGGCCTGAGATCAAATGGTTGTACTATGTATTTAACTGAATTGAGTTCATTAAAAAATTAGATACATTGCGTACATGGACCAGCCACCCTTGAACATATTCAAAACATATACACACTGGGAGAAGGGAGGCATTTAATTACTTGGTTATACTGGGCCCTAATGCAGTCCACGAATACCCACATGTCCCACGTAGGAGACAAGTGGAACCATGATTTGAGCAGATGTCTCAATGATAAGGAGTGGAATTAGGCTACAGTCATAATATCTGTAGAAATGCCTATTTTAAATATAAAAAGAACAATTGATGGACAGAATGCTGAACAATGTCAAACATTCACCCCAGATCCCTTGACTGGGGGTGAGTTGTTGAAAAGTTTCAGCACTCCGTCCATCATATTGTTGTGTTTGCTATGTTTGCCCTATCTGGCAAAGGGTATGCCCAGACGTGGGTCCCTTGCTCTTTGTGCCACTGGATTCAAGCTAGCCTAGCTGATATAGGGCGATGCCCCTAAACCAGTCTCAGGATGCTTGTTTCAGGTCCAGGGAGGACCTGGCCTGGCAGTTGGGGCAGGCCTGTTCCCATGAGGAGCAGGGTCAAGACTGATTTGCATATGGCTGGGTTCAAACTGGGGTGGCATAGTGAGCAAAAGAATGATGGATTTCACCCAGATCTCTTGATTGGGAGTGAGTGGTTGAAAAGTTTCAGCACTCTGTCCATCATCTTATTGCGTTTGCTATTTTAATTATATTCAATGTACTATGCTTCATAGAGCATACATATCTCCAGGCACATTATATAAGATATACCCTGTTAGATTTGTCCGCCCAACTTTTTCCTTCCTCCTCCACTTTTTTTACCTCATTTATGCTGGTACTAGGACTCTGTGCACTTTACCATTGCTAACTCGTGCTAAAATGATTGTTCTTGCTCCTCTAAAGAGCATATTTAATTTACGTATAAGTCCCAGGTAAAGTGGCAGTACCTGTGGTTGGGGCCTGTAAATTAAATGCTGCAAATGGGTCTGCAACACTGATTGTGCCACCCACTTAAGTAGCCCTTTAAACATGTCTCAGGCCTGCCTTTGCAAAGTCTGTGGCTGCAGTGTTAAGCTGCTTTTCGACCTGAAAAAAAAATCTTTTTCCAAGCCCAAACCTTCCTTTTAATACATGTAAGTCACCCCTAGGGAAGGCCCTGGAATGCTGTAAGGGTAGCATGCAGTGTATTCAAAAAGTTGGGCATGTACTTTTAAGTTTTACATATCCAGGTAGTGAAACACTCTTAAATTTGTTTTCACTACTGCCAGGCTTATCGTGTTTATCGCTTAATATTGGGATTACCTTGTTACATTTATAAGTGTAATTTCCATATGGGACCAGATAGAAATTTCGAGTTTGGTGTCTCTGGGCACACAATTTAAAATCACAACTTGTGGTGAAGTTGGATTTTAAATTGTAAGTCTGAAAATGCAACTTTTTTAGAAAGTTGGCATTTTTTTACTTTAACCATTTTGTGCCTCTGCCTGTCTCTGAATACCTGTATGTGGTAGGTGACAGCTGGGCTTTGTGCATTCCCTCTAACTAGACATACACTGAGGGAGTCGAGATGGACCTTCACAAGGCTGAATGGTCTTCCTGGGCTGGATGGGAGGGGGAAGCTGACAATTGCACTTGAACAGGGCTGTGCCAGTCACCACACAAAGAGCTGCATACCCACCTGTAGTGAGTCTAGGGCCAGGGAAGGTAGGGCAAGAGCCCTGTGTATGTCAAAGGCATCTCTATGAAGTCTCCTCCACCTCAAAGGCACAGCTGGGTAAAAGTACTGGACACCTGAAAGCGCCTATTCGGTACACTCTGGACCCGAGGACACTCTGCTAGAAAGAAGGACTGCCGAACTGCCAAGCCTTGTCTTCCCTGGGCCGGAAACAAGCATCCTAGGACAGGTTTTGGCCTAACAGTCCTCATCGGCAAGGCTAGCTTGAATCCAGTGGCAAAGTTTCAGCGCTCCGTCCATCATCTACTTGTGTTTGCTTTGTTCGCCCAAAGTTGGCAGGGTATGCCCAGATGTGGGTCCCTTGCTCACTTTGCCACTGGATTCAAGCTAGCCTTGCTGATGAAGGCTGTTACTCAGAAACTGGTTCCAGGATGCTTGTTTCCGGTTCAGGGAAGACCTGGCTTGGCAGTTCGGATGGACTGTTCCCATGAGGCACAGGGTCAATACTGATTTGCATATAGCTGTGTCTGAACTGGGATGGCGAAGTCAGCTACAGAACGATGATGGATTGGATTCAACCTAGATCTGTGACTGGGGGTGAGTGCCTGAAAAGTTTCAGCGCTCGGGTCGTCATCTCCTTGTGTTTGCTTTGACTACATAGGGTACCACCTCTGAGCAGACCATGAAACAATAATTTCCAAAATTGAGGGAAGCATTTACATTGGTTGTCAAAGTAGACATTTTGTTAGCCACAACTAAGCATCTCACACCTTAGTGCGACAGGCTTGACTTAAGAAGGCATGGATCTCATGTGCCCTAATGAATGCTCCTGACCATTATTGGCACTAGCGAAAGCAGAAACATGTTGAGCTAGTATGGATAGAAGGGTCATTGTCTCTAACTGCCATTCATGGTTTGTTTTTTTCTAACCACACCTAAGGTACCTACTAATAAAGGGTCAATCCCGGGTTTACCTTAAGGTATTTTTAGTTGATCTCGATCTAGGAAATTAGGTTGATTCTACATTGGTAGCATCAGCTTACCAGGATGGAATGAGTTTGCCAAGAATAAAGCATGCCACAACAAGTGGGTGAGGTTTCCTCATTCAGTCTATACTGGCACATCTAGTTTGGTTAGGCCCTAAGGAGTGCAAGGAACTAGGCTTACCTGACCTGTCCAATTGATTGACTGTGAACCCTAATATGGCCATACAGTCACTACCATCACTCCTTTTTGTGATTCTTTTTTGGGCATTTGTTGGAAGTTGTGTGATGGTATACCTCAATCTTTCCCTTTTTGATAATCAAGCACGTGTTTTAAACAAGCAATGTCTCTGAGAGTGCATTTGGCACTGTTCACAATGCATATAGAAAATGTTTCTTTCTAGGACTGTGGAATGCAGGGATCCCTGCATCACAAAGGCCAACTCCCATGCCAGCAGCAGTGTCAAAAAGCCTGAAATGTATTGGCCATTGTCTGAATTCTGCAGTTAATCTAGTGTCTTCCACCTTCAAAGGTGCCTTCAATGCCATCACACAAACATCAAAATGTATAACAAAAGAGCTAGGAAAGGACTATTAATTGCTCCTAAGATTAGTTTGAGGAGAAATTGCATATTTAAATGTCAGCAATATGAGATGAGTGTCGTCCCACTGCTTTTCAGCACTGTAAAAAAGAAAAAAGAAAATGATGATAACTTTTTTACCCATTGGCTACTACCCTACACTCCCCAACACACCTGAATTGAGTATTTAGGGGAGCCCCTAGCACCAAAAGAGCAGATTCTGATGACCTGAAGAAAGAAGATGGATGAGAAGAGTCTCACAGCAAGAACATAAGACCCAGCAATTAACTTGGCGTCAACCCTGCTGGTATGCCTCCTAACTTCACTTATTTTACCAAAAGTTGACTTGTCCCCAAAGCCCAGGAGACCTGTCAATCTTTGCCCAGGAACCAAGACCTCCCAAGGGACAGTGTAACTGTCCCCTACATCCTGCAGACGGAAAAAGAAAGACCAAGAGGACTCCAGACACGCCAACAACCGATGTCATCAAGCACCACTAAACAAGAGCCCCCAGCCCGTGTCAAAATGGGCCAGTGGTGTCAGCAGGGAACCCAAGCCCTCATGTTACTGAGTGCACTATGGAGTAACTCCTTGTGAACTCCCCAACATTGCCTGCAGCGTCTGTTGGCAGGCCCCCTCAACCACGAGTGTTGCCAGACTTAGAAACCCAACATCCCAAACACCCCGTCCTGAGGAGAAAAGGACCAAATGTATCCCCACGTTCCCCAGCATCACAAGAATAAAAGCAACTCTTTGGTTTCACCAGCCTGGTCTCCCGGTCCCCTCCTGCAGCCTCATTCTACTGCGACCATTCTCCATTTACTAACATTGGGCACCCAGTGTTGTTTTGCACCTCTGCACCTGGCTGCCATAGTGTAGCTGGCAGTATTCTGCTGGTGCTGCCTAGGTCCTTGCCCACCACTCACCTTAACTCCTGGAGAAGGGTCCCATAAGTCGCTGACAAAAACTAATAAACCACATACGATTTTTCTCCAATATGTTAACAGTGCAGAATTCAGAAATTGCGACTTTTTGAACTAAAAAACATTCCTATTTAAAAACGTACTTTCCTCTACGATTTTCATCTGGTGTCTAAACATATATAAAGATACTTGCTATTTTTATAAATTGGTGTGGAACTCCTTCTTCAGTTGTGTGTCTCATTTATTGACGATTGTGTGTATTACCATTTTCAGATTTCTTGCACTCCTTTGTGTTAAGCCTAAGGCTGCTTGACTACACTACCCCCTAATAGAGCGTCTTGGGATTTCCACAGCAAGCCCCCTGTCCACTCCTAAGGGAACCCCTGAACTCTTTTCACAATATATCTCATTTTTGATATATCATATAAAGAGCCAGCTTCTTACATGATTTAAACTTCTCCAGGTGCCTGCTGCTGTTGGACAGATCTGCTTTCAGCATGAGTCTGGCTATGTATACATTTCTGAAATGAACAGGGTGGGCTCGGGCTCGTCTACAGAAGGCAGGATAATGTGGATGCTCCATTTCATTTCCTTGTCTATGTCCCAATTCCTGCCTCTGTGGAAGTGGACATGGGAATGGAGAGTGATGGCAACATAAGAGATGGACCAGGACCTTATTCTGACAGCTTGTACGTGAGTTTAGTCAATACCTCCTAAGGCGGAAGAGCATCACCCCACTGCTTTAAAGCAACACAAAGGAAAAATGTAATGATAATAACAGAACGTAATATTACTTTATTTTTAGTATCGCAGTTGCAGCCAGGTTAGGTTAGGGCGGGGAGGGGCTGGGCTCCCATGACCCTTAGGGAGGAGGAGAGGCTGGTGCACAATAAGTGCGCATGAAGGTTTGGCCGGCTGTCTTGGGCCGACCAAATCGTCATGCGCACTTTGCATATTCTCCGCCAGCTGTATTGCACAGCCTGGGTGGAGAACATGCATAGCTTCCCAGTCCCTCTCTGAGCGCTGAACCACTGCGCTCACACCAATCACAACGCTGCTGTAATACAGTGCTGCGATCGGCCAGGGGAGTCTGGGATCCTGTGTGATTCCTGGTTCCTGCGTCGGAGGAGAGGCGGCAGCTGGTGACCAGCAGGTACATTTTCTTTTTTCTTTTTGACCTAATCCCTGCATATTCTCCTGCATACACTGGGATGATCAACACTCCTGCTGCAGGAGGAATCACAAAGGCTATGTAGGGAATGGTGTGGGTCGGGTGCTGCCTGGGCCAAATGTCAGTACTGCCCTGGTTCAGGAAGAAGGTTAACTGATTGAGGGCCTTGTTGGTTCTGCAGTCTCCTCCCCTGTCTGATGGTCTACCTTGCTGTTTTGGTCTTCTCAATTATCTACAATTAGGTCCCTTGCAGTTTAGAACATTTTATTGTGGAATCCCAATCTTGCCTCTCCTTGGCTTTCACTGGTCCTGTAGGTGCGAGACTCTGCTTCAGTTATCCCTTTTCTTGTGAACTACTATTTCTTTCTGAGAAGCATTAGTTGTTAGTCTGTACGTACTTGTTGCCCTGGATGCAGATGCAAGTTTGAGCCTACTCCTAGTTTGGGTAGACGGGTGATTGTGGGGCCCCGGGCCTGTCTGACTGGGTTTCATAGTGTGTCCAGAGGCCAAAGTGTCAGGAGCTAGCCACGTCAGGGACCGGGCAACAGATGAGCATGGCTTCATTGTTTGAGAGAGAAGTGCCATGTGGGATGAACAGAATGTATTTTGGGAGTCAAGAAGCACGAGTCTCAGGATAAGAAGGTTCACTGACAGAATATCGATGTAAAAAATATAGAGGTAAAAAATATCGATGAAAAAATATAAAATAAAATATATTGACTGCCTACAATTAAACAGGTAATAACAAAAATATAGGAAAAAAATATTGATGTAAAAAATATAGTTGTACAAAATATCGATTTTTATATATATATATATAAAATAAAAAATTGTTAAATAATAAAATGTATATAAAAACTGAAGTAGATTTCATATAGTTTTTTTTAATATAACAAATAAAAGTAATTAAAAAGGTTACAAACATACTTAATAATTAATATATACATTTACTTTAAAACAATTAATAAACTATTAATTTTAATTTATTTTATAATTATAAAATTATATAAAAATGTATGGATGTATATATATGCAATATATATATTCATATAATAGCATAACATCTAATAAAAAACATTATATTATAAATTAAAACATGAAACTATTTAAAAATATTTAAACTTAAATTTCCCACTCCAGTCAGTGCAACAGTAGGGAATGTGTTGGATAGCGGAGGGGTAAAAATTACTATTGCCACTCCAGTGAGTGCAACAGTAGGGAAAGTGTTCGATAGCGGGGGGTAGAAATTACTATTCCCACTCCAGTGTGTGTAACAGTAAAGAAAATGTTGGATAGCGGAGGGGTAAAATTTACTATTCCCACTCCAGTGAGTGCAACAGTATGGAAAGTGTTGGATAGCGGAGGGGTAAAAATTACTATTCCCACTCCAGTTAGTGTAACAGTAAGGAAAGTGTTGGATAGTGGAGGGGTAAAAATTACTTTTCCCACTCCAGTGAGTGAAACAGTAGGGAAAGTGTTGGATTGCAGAGGGGCAACAGCTAATATTCTCACTCCTGTCAGTTCAAAATTAAAAATAAACAAAATATTAATAACAACAAAAATATTTTAAAAAAATACATAAATAAAAAAATGAATAAATATGTTACAAATTTTACAAAAACTATATTTAATATTTAATAATTAAAAACAACATGTCATAATGTTAAATACCTACCACAAATACCTACAAATATTATATTAAATAAAATACAAAATAATTTCCAAACAAATAAATATTTTTAATTAGAAATTATTTATAAAAAAAACATTAATTATCACCTAAATTTACTCTTTTTATTTCCTACCCTGTAACTCCACACAATTCTCAACCTACATCCAATCTTTTTAATGTAATTCCTTAATTAACATAATTAATTACCAATTAAAGAATTATTAATAATTAAAAAACAAATTAAAACTCATAAAAATTTATTAACTTCCTACACTTTACCCCTATAATCCCCACAACCAACAGCTAAAATGAAACTGTAAAAACAAATTACACAATTAAAACGTATTTTCAAATAAAAAACTAATAATAATAAACAATGAATTATTAAGTAAGTAAAATGTATTTATTTCCCACACTGTACCTGTATAAAAGTAAAATCCACACACAAAAAATACAAACAAATACCCTAATTAAATATCAAGTAATTAATTAATATTAATGATCTACTAATTATTAGTTAATTAAACATAAATTAGTTCCACAATTGAGGCAAGATGGTGGCTGGCTTGCCGGTCGAGTGAGCGCCTCATATACTCTTCCCGGCCTGACCGCTGTAATGAGATGTACGACAAGCTACAGAAAATGTATTTTCTATTAAATTAAGGAGTATCGAGTGGGACAGAACCAAGTGGATACTCACTTCATTGTTGGTGAACTAGCTAAATGCTTTGGAGGACATGGCAGTGGTTCTGGGGAGTTCCGCTTTCGAGCCGATTGGCGTCCCAACAGCACTCTCTCTTTGTGGCGCTTCAGTCACGGTGCCCCTTTGGTGTTTCCGAGGAGATGCCGCCGAAGACTGGTAGCAAGGGAATCCGAGGGCGCGGGGGACAGAACGGCTCCGAAAATGCTGTGGACATAGTGAAGAGTGCCTCTGCTTCTGTCAGCTCCATGGAAGCAGCATCAGACTGGCGGCATGGAGGGGAAGAACGCGATGCCGGCGAACAGCAAAAAGCCCAGAAGAACGGAGCTGTCATGCGGGGTAAGCAATCGGTGCCTGCAAGGTTCAAAGCACAGGTGCTAAGAAGTAAGGCAATCTCCAACCCCTCTTGCAACAATGTCACAACACCCCCCGCTACAAAAAAATCTCTTGCTCCTCATGGGAAGGGGGACAAGGTCGCAGTATCAACAGAGAAAGTAGCAGCTTAAGGGACTAATTTGGGCAAGGACATTGTATCTGCAGCTGAGGGGGCCATCGCCCTGGCAGGGGCAGACTGAAGTACGGAAGGCTTAACTAAAAGTAGCTCTGTGACAAATGACGTTTTAGACACAGACGTGGGGAACTTTTCTTTGGATAGTAGTGCAATAAGTCCGAGTTCTTTGCCAAAAGATGGTTCCACAATTTTGTCAGAGCACTCCAGTGCATTGTGGGAAATGGAGGCCAAATCCCTGACAAACTTGCTATTACAAATAAGGATGCTGGGGATAACCTTGCTAGCCTGGATAATAAGGAGGAATGTAATCATAGAGAAGAAGAAAGTGCCACTCTAATTCAGCTGAGGACAAGTCTCAAGACAAAGATTGGGGTGGAGATGGGAGTGACACAAGCAGTCTTCATTGGGAGGAGGAGTGTGATCAGCTTATGCTTCAGTTTGGCACTGTTAAAAAAGTTCCCTCTCTTCCCACTTTTACCAACAAACCTGAGGGGGCTTCTAGCAGTATGACATGGGACTATTCTCACTCGCCAAGTCTGGAGGAGGCGGGAAACAGTGTGGAGAAAACTGGCAATTTGGGCGAGCCCCTTATAGGTACTGATGGTACTGAAGAAATTACCCTCTCAACGATCTGCCAAGTAATTATGGCATATTCGCGCTGAAACGAGGGCAGAGTTCTCGTACACAAGGGGCTTGCAGAAAGCTACAAAATGCTTTTAGGAGAGTTGCTAAAACCTGTGCTGATTTCGCTACCAGGATTGGAGAAGCGGAGGTCAGGATCTCCCAGCTTGAGGACGAACTTAGCGCGCAGAAGAAAAAGACAATGCAAGCAATGTGGCAGTTTGTAATTGATCTCTTTGGGGAAGGCTTTCCCGATCTACCTCAATGGGACTGGAAAACTCAGATCCAACGGGCTCATTGCTTTCCCTTCAACCAGCCGAAAACTGGGGGGCAATCGGATAATCTGCCTTGTGCCATATTGATATCACAAATGGTGGAGGGGTGGGTGGTTTAGCTCATCATCACCAGAGACAGATGGTCCCTATGCCTTGGATGGTGGGTGGTAGGGGGGAAGGGTGGGCTGGGGTGGAGGGGGGGAGTGGGAAGGAGGGGGGTTCAGGGGGGTGGGTAGGGGGTTGGGACGGAGGTGGATCACACTAGCAGCGATTTGTCTTTATAGTTATGACAAATGTATCAAACCTATGGTAGGTCAAACGTCAGTTAATCATTTCTCTTCTTGTAATGTTTGCCTAGAGGGTAATATCAAGATCTTAGTTTTGTATTGGATCGAAATAATTAACTACTTTTATGCCAGTGAAGAATAAATACGTTAAAATGTGCTCTATTAATTGCTGTGGCCTAAATGATAAGAAAAAGAGGGTCGTTTTTTCTCAGCTTATCAGACATATGAGAATTCATGTGCTCTGTCTTCAGGAGACACATATTTGTTGGAATAATAGGGGGTGGTTAAAAGATCTTGGGTTAGATCAGGGCCGGACTGGCTACCGGGCGTTTTTGTGTGCTGCAAAGCTGGGGACTAATTTCTCTGCTGTGGGGGCTGATTTCATTGATGGGGACCTGCGTGCCGTTTGAAATAAAAAAAAGCAAAACAAACTTTGTTCAACACACGCAGGTCCCCATCAACGAAGTTATCCCCCAGCTATGCAGCACACCAAAATGCCCGGTAGCCAGTCCGGCCCTGGGTTAGATCTTTTGGCGTGCACTCATCAAGCTACTAACACTCTGGGGTAGCAATCATGGCCAAACACGGCTTAATCAGTTCTAACCGCTTCAAGGAAGACAAGCTAGGATGTTGGGTGATCCTAGAAGCTGTTATTAGTGGAGCATTATACACTATTTGTTTCTTTTATGGATCAAATTTGGATGATCCCACTAGTCTTGATTTTCTAAATATTGAGCTTGCACTGTGGCCTCCCCGGATAATCCTGTGTGGGGATTTTAACATTCATTTAAATGCTAACTTCAGCCTGCTCAATAATACCCCTTATCTTGGTAGGAAGGTTAAGATTTTTCGGTCCTTGCAGGGGCTATGTCAGGAACATGGTTTGACTGATACTTGGCAGATTCAGCGGGCGGGTGATGCTGGATACACATTTTACTCGGCACCTCATAAACGACATGTAGAGCTGGACTACTTCTTCTTGTCCAATTTAATAACTGGGGTAACCAACTGCGAGCTCTCACCTAGAATCATTTCGGATCATAGCCCATTGTCAATTCAACTCCTAATCGCAAATTTGCCTCAAACATTGGCAACCTGGTCATTTGATAGGAAACCTTTGTTTGACTTGGAATATTGCACGTTTATGTCAAATTGGACCAGGGAGTTCTTTGGGAGGAATAAGGGCACTGCCTCTGAGATAATTGTCCGGGATGCTTTAGAGGCAGCAGTAAGAAGGGAACCCCTTAGCTTTTCATTGTACCAGCAAAACAAAATAAAAGACATGATTAATAATTTGGTGGAACAACTTTGGGGTGCAGAGGAAGAGCTTATTCGTGGGGTGGGCGATTCAAAGAAAAGAGAGGAAAGCCAAAAGAGGATCGCTATAATTAGAACCAAGATATACCAGCATTTTGTAGATGGATTGGCTATTAAACATCAGCAACACCGGGAAGACACTTATGAATTCGGGCAGGATACAGGTAGATTGCTAGCAAAGAGGGTTCAGCAGAAAGCGTTTATGAACAGAATCTCCCGAATTGAAGATCAAAGGGGACAGATCCAGGATCTTCCCAGTAAAGTTTTAGAAGTTTTTTAAGAGTATTATCAAAGGTTGTATTCTTCCGAACAGGATGGATCAATGGTATCTGGGGAGGATTTTTTTTCTGATTATGTAACATCTCAGATAACTGCTGAACAGAGGGATTTATTATCTAATCCAATTTCGCCGGAAGAAATCGAGTCAGCTATAACTTGCTTGGCAGCCGGCAAGGCAGCAGGCCCGGATGCTATCCCGTTAGAATTCTTTTGCACTTTTAGACATATTTTAAGAGGGGAGCTTGAGTCCTTAATTTTGGCAGCACAAAAGGGGCAGACTCCTCCCTCATGACATAAAACGACTATTGTGGTATTAAAAAAAAAGACAAGCCTGAAATTAAGCCGTCTTTTTACCACCCTATTTCTTTAATATGGGCGGATAGTAAAATCTATTCTAACAACCGACCATGTCAGGAGGGCAATAGCATTATTTGACCACGCTTCTAAATCTCCCCTGGGTATGATCCTGTTGGATGCTGAAAAAGCACTCAACAGGATCTCCTGGGGGTATCTCTAGCTAATGTTAAAAATTAAAGGGTTTCCCCCAAAATATATTACTGCAATACAGGCTCTGTACATCATGCCTGAGGCTTGTGTTCGAATTTCTGGGCAAGAATCTAAATCATTGTTCATAAGCAGAGGTACCCGCCAAGGGTGTCCCTGCTCTCCACTCCTATTTTCTATTTACATAGATCCTCTACTAAGTAAGATTGACTTGGACCCACGGATTATTGCTGTAGAAGTTAATGGAGTTGGTTACAAGACACTCACCTATGCTGATGATGTCGCTATTTTTACATCTAATATTAGATCTGCTCTTCCGACAGTATTTAACATTGCCAACTCATATGGTGTGGTCTCAGGTTATAAATTAAATGCAGAAAAAACACAGATTATTCACTCGGAGACCTCAAGACCACAAGATATTACGACAGTAGCAACTGCAACATATTTAGGCATTAAGATTACTGCTGCAGTGGAGCAGATACCTGAGTTGAACATAAACCCAATCATAAAAACAGCGGATCAAACACTTGCAAGATTAGATAATTTCCACTTCTCGTTATACGATCGATGTAACATAATTAAGATGCTTATTTTCCCAAAGTTTTTATACTTGTTCAGAACTATCCCTTTTTTTAAGGTTTCCGGTCTCCTCCATTTCTAAAGCAGAAGCTGTCTGTTCAAGATTTCTCTGGGGGTACCACAAAGCAAGGAGGGCAGCCAAATGGATAATTCTCCCGAGGCTGAGGGGGGATAGGGCTTACCGTCCCTGAGACTTTATCATTGGGTGGCACTGCTACAGCAAATGGGAATACTTTTGGCTGGGAGTAAAGCGATAATTCCCGAACCAGCAAGACCTACCATCTATGAAATGTTATTATGAGAGGACGCGCAATATTGTTTAACTAGAGTAATAGAACCTAGTTATTATAAGAAAACCAAATTTAAGATTATACAATCAGCATTCTCAATTGGGAGAAAAATACTGAAGCAGCTTGGGATCTTGAATATTAATATTTACACCCGGTTTTCTGCTCACGGTCTGCTCCCCTCGATCTTTTGTGATCAGATAACAATAGGGTGGGAAACTTTAAGACTCATAGTGTTGGGTGACCTCTGTTTTATAAGGGCCAAATTTTATCTTTCTCGGAACTACAAGCAAAATATGAGCTCCCCTCCAGGCATTTTTTTAAGTACTTACAGATAAGGAGTTTTCTAGACAAAAGTATTGCACAAGGCAGGGGTCATTTTGGTACAGTACCATTGGTTGATAGTATACTGACCAGGTCCAGGATTGGAAAATTGTACCAAATCTTGCTATCCACCTTTCCTGATAATCTAGCGTCTCTGAACGACGCTTGGGATAGGAAGCTAGTACAAGTCGGCACCGATTTGGAATTTTCTTTGGAAACGGCGAATCGGATACTAATTACGGGTAGTCTGACAGCTAACCATTTTATGTCTGTCTTTGACTTGTATTATACACCTGGAAAAATCGCTAAATGGGCAGGATCCCCTGGGAGCACCTGCAGCCGGTGTGGTACACTAGCTGCCGGCAGAGTTCATATGTTTTCTGAATGCCCTAAACTTAGGAAATTGTTTCACGACATAGAGTACTTTTTAGGGCAGATTCTTGGTAAATCCATATCAATAACGCCGAGTTTAGTGATCTTGGGGATAGATCAGTCTCAAAGTAACATGAACTGGACTAGCTCGGAAACCGGTTTGGTATTTATTGCAATGGCAATCGTCAGGGGCAGTATCACATCACAACGGATCAGCCCGGATCCACCAATGTTCATTAACTGGAGGGCTAGGTTATTGGCCATATTTAGTATGGAAACAGCGGTGTATACGCTTAAGGGTCGCAGGAGGCAGGCCATAGGAAAGAAACTTTGGGCCCCAGTAGCTACATGGTTGGAGTGAAACAGACTTGTTTTTGTATTACATTATTTTATTCACCTGGAAAGTGTATTAATGATACTGTTTTGCTGCATTTTCTCATACTTTATGTTTGATGCAACGAACATGCTTTAAAAGTGTATATTTTGTTATAACTATTTTTGAATGAAAAATAAAAAAAATCTTTAAAAAAAAACAAACATAAATTACTTCCCACCCTTTACCCCATAAACCCCACAACAAACACCTAAAATGAATTACACAATTGTCATATTTCATTTTCAATTAATTTATTAATATTAATTCAAAACAAATTATTAGTTATTTAAATATAAATTACTTCCCACCCTTTATCCCTATAAACCCCACAATCCGCACCTAAACAAATACACAATTACCATAATTAATTACCAATTAAATAATTAATATTAATTAACAACCAATTAATAATTAATTACAAATAAATTACTTCCCACAATTACCACTATCAAATCTCATTTAAATAAATATTAATAAATAAAAAATTATCATTAAGTTATTATAATTGAATTACTTCCCACCCTATTCTTCTATAAACCCACAACCTGCTACGGAACTAAAAAACGTAACATGTACTTAAAATAAAATTGATAACTAATAAAAATGTAACACATATATTAAAAAACATAAACAATACTTACAAACAAAAAATAAATCACATACATTTAAAATATAAACTAAAATACATAACACTAATTAAAAAGTTGATATTTTAAACAACTATATGTTTGCAAACGATATTAATGACTTCTATAATTTTGAAAACAATATTTGTTAAATTCGATATTCTTGAGCACAATATTCTTGCTGTCAATATTTCTGTGCCACAATATTTCCAACTTGATATTTGTGTAGGTCGACATTTCCAACTCAATATTCTGTCTGGATACCGGAGAAGAGGTGAGGGTCCAATGACCAGAGATGTATTGTGTCAAGATTGGTGTATGGGAATCCATGCATCATCAACCTCACCTATGGTTCCCCTGCCACGTTACACGGCCCATTGGTTTTGTTGCTGTTCAGGTTTGTGTTCTGAACATGAACCTAACCAGCAGGCAAACCATTGGTCAGTCAAAGTGGCAAATTCCACTTATGGCAAGTACAGGTTCCCCCTGACTCACTCTAGAAATAACGGTCACTTCCTCTTGAACTCATTTATCCCAGCTTGTGAGCTGCCCTTCTTGTAGCCGACTTGTTAGACACGGAGGCTCACACATCCTTTTGCATGGACCCAGAGATGGAGATGAGGAAATGGGAAAAATGGGCCAATTAGGTAAATTACATTTTTAAAAACCCAAATACAGCTACTTTCAGATTTTGTCAACTTATATTTGAAAACAAATCACTTTCAGAATGACTGCATAATATTTACCTCAAATGCGAAAGGAACAATTGATGAACAGAATGCAGAACAATGTCTTATATTCACCCCAGTACAGAGATCTCGGTCTAAATCCGTTGTTGTTTTGCTCACCATGCCATTCCAGTTTGGAACCAGCCATATGCCAGTCAGTCTTCGCCCTGCGCCCAATGGGAACAGTCTAGTACAAACTGCCAGGCTAGATCCTCCCTGGACTGGAAACAAGCATCCTAGGACCGGTTTCGGGCTATCAGCCCGAATCAGCCAGGATAGCTTGACTCTCGTGGCATTGAGAGGTCAGGACCCACGTCTGGGCATACCCGTCCCACTCGTGTGTCAAATGCAAAAAGAACAATTGATCAACAGAATGCAGAACAATGTAATACATTCACTCCAGTACAGAGATCTAAGCCTAAATCCATCGGTTTTTTTTCCTCTGATCATGCCATTCCAGTTTAGACCCACCCATATGCAAATCAGTCTTGACCCTGTGCCCAGTGGAAACAGTCCAGCCCAAACTGCCAGGCTAGGTCCTCACTGGACTGGAAACAAGCATCCCAAGACCGGTTTTGGGCTTTCAGCCCTCATCAGCCAGGATAGCTTGACTCCAGTGGCACGGAGAGCACAGGACCCACGTCTGGGCATACCCGTCCCAATCGGGGTGACAAATGCAAAAAGAACAATTGATGGACAGAATGCAGAACATTGTCATACATTCACCCCAGTACAGAGATCTTGGCATAAATCCATTGTTTTTTTTGCTCGCCATGCCCCATGACCCAGCCATATGCAAATCAGTCTTGACCTTGTGCCTCATGGGAACTGTCCAGACCGAACTGCCAAGCCAGGTCCTTCGTGGACCTTCCTGCTTCCAGTCCAGGGAGGACCTAACCTGGCAGTTTGGGCTGGACTGTTCCAAATGGGCACATGGTCAAGACAGATTTGCATACGGCTGGGTCTAAAATGGGGTGGCATGGTGAACAAAAGAAGGATGTATTTAACCAAGGTCTCTTGACTGGGGGTGAATGCATGATTTATTCAGCATTCTGTCCATCATTTGTTTGAGTAGCACTTTTCACCCTAAGTGGGATGGGTATGCCCAGACGTGGGTCCCTTGCTCACTGTGCCACTGGATTCACGCTAGCCTGGTTGATGAAGGGTAATACCCAGAAACCGGTCCCAGGATGCTTGTTTCCGGTCCAGGAAGATCCTGGCTTGACAGTTGGGTCTGGACTGTTTCCATGAGGCACATGGTCAAGACTGATTTGCATATGGCTGGGTCTGAAATGGGGTGGCATAGTGAGCAAAAGAAGGATGAATTTAACCCAGATCTCTTGACTGGGGGTGAATGTATGATTCATTCATCATTCCGTCCATCTTTTGTGTGGTAATATTTACCTCAAGGCAGTCAGATTCCAGTTTTTGCAGCTCCCAAACTGGCATGATGTAAACGGGGGACTTTAGGACAGTAAATGATGATACGCTAGGGCTCTGATGGCAGAAACAATATTTTTTTTTAAAACAATATAGGAGTATCATTGGAGGAGATAGGTAGGATCCTTGCCTGAAAGTGAGTGGGACATCAAGCTCAACAAATTCCATGTGTGTTTTTTTTAAGGGAAGATGGTCACTCTGCAGAGCTATTTGGAAGAGGAAACATGTTTTTCAGAGGGATGACTTCGCATAAAAGTGTAATACCTGTGACGTATGACCACAACTGTACCAAGAGAGAACTCTAACTTAAGTCTGATTCAAGCTAATGGGCTCTAGGCCCAGTCACCCTGGCTGGGAACGTCTTGAAATGGTATGCCCCCATATTATATTGGTACTATCATTGTTGATGAAAAACCTCTATTTGGCCAAATAGAGGAAGTGAGTATAAACACTCTGTGGATAATTTAACAAGCTACACTTCTTGTATTAATGATGTTCTATAATGGGTATTACATGATCTTACCTGCGCCTGGTGGCATTTTCTGACAGCAGGTCTGTTAAAAGTGTTATTTTTCACAGTGGGTACAGCGAGTTCTGTGAGATGATACAAGTGGCAGTTTCTGACACAAAATATTTTGAGATGTTAGCAGGGTAAATGTATTGGCACTGGAAGCTATAGATTCTTGACTGCCAATTACTCATGTTGGGTGCCTAGACACAAACCAAGGTCAAGATTTACAAGTCTTTAACGACCCGTAATCAGTTTAAAATAAATATCTACTGCCGTTCAGCCAAATTTCGTATTGGCTTTTTGTGTGCAGCAGTAACTCTCAGGAGATTCAGTGATTAATTTGAGCCTGTGGTTGCCGGCGGGGTCCACAATCACTCCTTTTGGGGTAGCCACACTTATTTGTCTGCATCAGACATTTACCGAGAGCAAGAGAAAGAGAAAAAACAAACAAGGCAGAAAGACGGAGACGATAGGCGAGAAAACCATCATAAAGAGAGACAGCAGGAACCTGCAAGAGTGAGATAAAGGGGCGGGCAGTGTCTGCTAGTGGTTAGTGGTATCAAAGGGCAGAGGTGGATTTAAGACTACGCAGTCTTGGTATTGAGCAGGCCAAAATTTAAAGGCACCGGTCGAGGGATTCTGTGAAGAGCTTCGGGCACCAGCACTCATTCTTTTACACATTAAGCATTGGAGGTGTGTGTGCCACCTGCTCAGCTGCTGCCTGCCACCTGCCCTGTCTGAGTTAGGGCAGTCTGGGAAAAACCTCACTATGCAAACACCAAAACTCTTTCCAGTGCTAATTTTGTCCCTTTCTGAATGCTTGATGAGAGCACCAGAATGCAAAGAAAAAGCAAGACTTAAAAGGTATTAATTAATGGCTCTCACAGGACAACTCAGACTAAAGCACTCTCTGCAACGTTAGATGCTGCTTATTAGAAACTGTTGGCAAAATGTAACTAATGTTCCTGTACTTTTGCAGCATTGTGCAAAGCAAGCGGGGGGGGGAGGGGGGGCGTTGTTCACATCAAAGGTGCTAACATAGGAGCTATAGAAGGGATAAGGATCTAATGAATGCCGTTGCTGACTTGGTAATAATGGGCAATCTTGGCATTTGCCACTGTCAACGGTTAGCACCTAAGCCCTGGCGCTTCCTGTGTTTTTTTTACTTTCTTTCCGGGTTTTTTGGTTTTACAAATTAGGCGCTGGCAGAGACCCAACTGTTTGCAAAGTTCACCATCATTTCTAGTCAACAAGGACTTTTTTCAAAGAAGATTAGATATTTCCTTGGGTTGTTTGTTATTTATTTTTGTGCAAATAACAAATCTGGTCATGATGTTGTCTGCGTTGCCAGATGAGGGAAGAACAAACTCCCTTTCTTTCCCATTTTGATCCTTTCTCATGAAAGAACTCAGAGAGGCTGTGTAATTCCTGAGAGGAGGTGAAGGGGAAGAAGCGATAGTGTTGAGTGATCAGACGCTCAGGGCTTTGAAGCTCTTCCCCGGGCTGTGATTGTAATAAACCCGAGTACATGGAAGCGATGCCTGACTCATGCGCATGTTGACAGAGACATGTAAATAGAAAAGCTGCAATTATAGAGTGAACATTAAAACATTTTAAAACTATATTTTAGAAAAGCTGCAAAAGTTTCAACACATTTCACTCTTTTCTTTTCTTTGTACATGCTAATATTCAGGATATGCATCCCTTTTCAGGTATTTATATATTTCTTCTCACCTACATTGAGTCTCAGCTAAACTGTGAATATCACAAGCTGAAGGGTTGGGGAATTCCATTCCGCCCACCATGAAGCATATCGTAGATGTGTTTCATATAAAAGCCACATAAATGAAAAAAATCATGGATAACACGAACATTCAATGGGCATTTTTATATTTGACCTTCAGTGTCAGCCATTAAAAAGGCCCTATACTGGAAGAGCTGAAGCCTGGCTTACAGCGCCCATAGCGGCAGTGCTTAAAGTGTCACATTACTTTCCAACTTCAGAAATATACTTTCGGCGCATATATAATTATTACAAAAACGAATAGAGCGCAAATATATTTTGCTGAATTATTTCTCTCCCTCATTTCATTCAAATGAGAAAGCAGAAAAATATATGAGCAGTTTAGTAAAAATATAACTAAATAAAAAACGACAGGCTGTGTGTTATATATATTACAAACCTCTAACCTACATTTCTGAAGTCTATTAACCCTGCTCTACTGATTGAGTGTTTACTTTTGACTACAGGCAGTTTTGACCTTCACTGATGGATTTTGCCAAGAACTTTGGCCCAATGCTCATGTTTACAGAAAGGCACTGTGTGAACAAATCTGCAGCCTTCTGTAATGGAAAAGATAACTTGGCTGTCTTAAGCCACTGGCAGCCAGCACAGTGGAACTGTAAATTAGCAATACTTCATCTGCAACCATGGCTCTGTACAACTGACAAACGTGCAAAAAACCCCTCTGAGTCAATTAATATGTGTTTGAAAATATGCAGGTGCTGTTAACCCGTACGGTTCGGTCATTTGCATTTTTTCTGACACAGCAGAATAACAACATAGTCCTTTATGTGTTTAAACTTAATAATGTACTGAAAGTGCAGAAGACCTCAATGCCCCTAAACTGGACCCCCAGACTGCCTGCATCCCCGATAAAACGGGCAAAGAGGGCCTCCTGAACGGGCACCCCTTTCTCTTTTGCCATCTTTAGGGCCTCCTCCTGCCTCCTAATTCACCATGAGTTTGAATGATGCAGGAAGCACTGGATTGCTTGACTTCTCAGCACACGAAGTTTGCGAACAGACCATCTAATCCCAGCAGAAGGTGCGCGTGCTGGGTGGAGGAGTCTACTACCATCCACCCGACTTCACTGATGATTGACCCCGCAAGGTCAAGTGACCAACCACCGCTTCTGCATTTGCTTAAGGACGTCATAGCTGGCACCTTCAGAACAGTCTCCTCCGTCCTGATTTTCTGGAGTGTTCACGCTGCTGCAGGAAGTGCGGATTTGCCGCCTTACCCACGGAGTAAAAACCTTGCGAGCTGTGCAGTGCACTTGGTTACAACTAATGACGCAAACGCTCTAGCCTTCATCTATGATAAGAGAGGTGTTGGTGCACTTCACATAGAACAACAAATTGCACAGAACACCCGTATACAATGAATTAACCACGTAAAAGAAGCACGCAAGCAAAGGGTGTCAATGAGATATTTTAACTGAAAACATTGGTATTTTTTAATCAGTGTTAACAAAGTGAAAGGCGAAGGAAATGATTGAAGACCAGAACGAGGTGGCAGGGTCACTGAAAGTTAGAAAAGAATCAGCACGAAAGGAGAGAGGTGCAAACTGGCAGTGCTAAGGAATGACACTGCCAGGGTTTATGCTGAGTGGATCTGAGGGTAGGGAACCTGCCTGTGGCATCACCTGGCAGGTGAAGGCGTCCCTTATAGGTGATTTCTCTTCCAGACAATCGTCAAAGTAGAAATGTAATACGTTGTTGATATTTATATAAATATTCTTTCTTTGAACAATAAGTTCGATATGACTCAAATATATTGCAGTTATTCTTGTCGGTTGGTGCATCCCTCACAACCTCTGGCAGAAATGAAGCATGAGTTTAATCTGCTCTCCAATTGGTGAGCCAACATTCTAACAGGATATTCCTTTGTTTATAAGTCACTTTATGTGGGCATGGAGGGAGGGGGGCTCAAGTGAAAGCCGTACACACATAACTATTCGCTCAGCCTTGCTCTGCCAGTTGATTTCTTACACAAAAGACATGTTGTGCTTTAAGGATTTTTAGTACACAGTCCATGCAACTTCCTTGAAAAACGCTATATCTATAAGCGATTAGTCACATTTTTCAAAACTTGAATGGACTGAAAATTATATAATAGTGGACAGTCATAGCAAAGATAACTTACTCATCTGGCATTGCCCCGAGGTCAGAGACTAGTCTTGGCTAAAGGCAATGACCTACAGGCAAAGTGCAGTTCTGTAGTTGGATCCGAAACGCCTGCACCTTGAGTGGCTCCTCAGAAAGGCTTCTCGGCAATGACAGAGAAAATGGAGTTATCCAACAGGTGGGAAAAGTGTTAAAATTGGGGCAGCTGGAAAAGGGAGGCTGTAGTGAGAGGTATTTTCAAAGAACAACATTTCTCTTTTTTGCCAGCACAATCATCAGCAGTTTGCACAGTTAGGCAGAATCACACATAACTAAGACATTACCCCAGATGTCTGGGGACGGATAACATACATATCAGACTCTGAGTTGTGAGCACTCAAGGTCACCAGGTTCGAAGATCAATACCCACGTTTCACAAGACTCCGATGAGCTGTAACAAGGGCAAACTGTTACTACAGTTGCCTCAAGGTTTGTGCTGTCAAGGGTTGAAGCATTCTAGGTTAATGTACCCAACCTTCAGTGATGCCAGATATCAAAGGGCACTAAACATCATGCACTTCAGCTTCTATGAGCTTTAGATCCAAGGGACATGAGGTTCACAGTGTCAAATTTCTAAGTTTGGTAGGTTCAGGAAATGTGGTATCTTCATACGGGTACATAAGGTATTAAGGGTCAACAAGTATTACCTCCTGCACTGGCCAAATGATGCCTCGGCAAACTTCCAGGTTACTCAAGACTCATCAGACTTGCTGAAAACGGCTTGCTGCTGCAGGACTGATGTTGATGGCACATGTTGCCTCAGTGTACAACCCCCATCTATGAGTGAACAAAATGGCTGCCACTCATGCTGTAACATCTGCCACTCGCACTGCATCCTGGGATTTAGAGTTCTGTTCGTTTGCAGCAGGTTTGGTGGCTTCTGCAGACCACCACCTGTCTCCTCATGACAGGGGTAAAACTCTATCTTTTTCCCTGTTAAGGACCACAATAGAATGATGAAAGGTTGTTGCAGATCAGCCTGTGCAGTATCCCAGTATCTTGACTATTTGCTGTCTGCAGTTGTGTCTGCTGTGGCAAGGCTGTGACTGAGGAGATTTCTGATGGCTGGAGAAAAGGAGATTTAAGCAGAATGAGAGAACAACCATGCTCACAGCAACAGGCGTGGGCCTGTAGCACCACAGTGTTATCCCTTTTGAAATATGCATTCAACTTCTGCGACATGAATGATGAGTGTTTCTGTTAAAACTTAACAATGGATTGTAAATTATGGATATGCAGATCTATTATTTTGTCAAGAAAGCTTTACAAGAAACATAGCAAATTCACAAAATTGCAAAGTTTTCCATATTTTCAATCCTTAATCCACTGGTTAAATTTGCTGAAAGCAAATGTTTTAGTGAGAGATCTTGTGACAGAAACGTGTCTCCCACAGAGAAATAGGTTTGGTGTTTTTCTCTCAAATTAACTTCAGTTTAAGGCGTTTTTGACGTCCTTTAAAAAAGAAAATATGATCGTAAAGATTTTATAAAAAGCTAACAATCCATTTGAACACCTCTACAGAAATATGACCTCTATGAGTCATGCTCTTTTTTGGTAAAGGAAAAAACTGAAAAATAAACAACTCAATTCAGCACAAGGCCCCACAGCTAAAATAGACTTTCAAAGAGTCATGACTTCTCCATACAGTGACTCCTGCTTTGCAGACCTGGCTACATTGCAGATGTACTAAGAAGCCTACATGGAACATGTGGGCTTTAACACCTGCTATCATTTTATTAATATCTGTTTTTTCCAAAGGCTATCTCGTAGAATTGTAGGACTCATGTGCAAATAATTGGTTATGGAAAAGTGGTTTGCAAATTGCACCCTGACTTTTACCATATCGTTTTTGATTTTGCAAACCATCCTATGTCCTGATAGGTCAGTTAAAAAAATACAGAACTTTAGTGGCTTGCAATTTGACCTACCTTATCAATATGCATGAGGCAGGTCGCAATTTACAACCCACTACCCTTGGCCACAATCAGAGGGAGGGTGGCATGCTGGGGTCAGTAGACCACCATGTCTGTGATCGCTTATAAATAAAATCATCTTTTTTTGTCTAAAATGCAGCCTGTTTTCCCTATAGGAAAACAGGACGCATTTAAACCAAAGAAAACATTTATACAAACCCTTTTAGGTTTTGGGTCAAGACAGCCCATGCACTGTCTCGAAGAGACATGTTGTATGTACTATGTAGGCTTCAGCCTGCCCATTGACTTTCCTTTTGCTGGCTCCATTGTTGCTCTCCTATTCTTTTTACCCATTTGTCCAAAGCTTACATGCGTCAAACCCCTTCCTGTGTTAAGCCCTCCCTAGGAGCAGGCACCAATTACCACTATCCATTCAGAGCTCCCATTAAAGCAACTGTTTTTGGAACAATTTTATATTGATTCTGAGCACTTCACATTGGAGCTCACTCACAGTACCATTTCTGCAAACAGCCCTGGAAATCTTGTCCTTAACTCCTCACATTTGTTGATCCCCGAGAGCACCTGTTCCATCCTCCAACACCCTACCGCTTCGATGCCTGACCTTTCCACCCACCGCCTCCCTCATCTCTGCTTACCCCCTCCTTGCTTGCCCACTCTCTTGTCGGCTACTCTTTCCGTCTCCTCACCTCTGAGTCCCGTGTTCGTCATTCCGTTATTTCTTAACCTCTCTGACTCGAAGTCCGGCAGAGCTATGTTTAGCTTCCCGGACGCCACCTTCTTTGCATTTTGTTCAAGAGGAAATTCAGCAGTTTCTTCCAAGCCCAGCATTTTCACAAAAGCCCCGGACTGCCTCTGTGTGCGTGAAGTCCAGAAATGTGTGATGTAAACAAATCCCACAATCTAAAATAAGGTTTTGGCTGCATCAAAATATGGAACAATCAAAGTGTGAACATTTATTGCTCGCTTTTCACATTTTTCACAACTCAAACAGGACAAGAGTTAAAATGACAGGGAAAATACATTCAAAACTGTACTAGCAAGAGTTCACGATCTTACGATTCAAGCACTGCTACTAAAATGCAAGAGTGAATGAATACAAAGCGAATCATGCGGAAGCTTTCGGAGCAAGAGGTTAACAACCAATTGGACAGCTACCTTCAATGACCAATGGGCAGTTTTGATACATCACAGCATTGAGAAGTAAATTTCCCTACTGTAACATGAATACTTTTGTTATTCATGGAGCCAGAATTACAAAATGATGGATTCAAATTAGACGAAGCAGGACCACATCACAGGAATAATTCTGAAGGTAAACCTGTTTAATTCCAATCACAAAACATAAATTCAGTTTCATGTGTGGGTTCGCTTTGGTGACCCGGATCAATGTGTCAGTATACGTCCCTTTTTTTTAAAGCCTGTCCTGGCACCAGATAGCTGCTGAAATAAATACACGTCCTGGTTTTTTGTGGTTTCTTTAATTACAGTATTGTGTGTGATTACACTTCTACCAGTCCTTTTACCATGTCTTGTAGTTCAGTACTTTGTAGAGCTGCCTGCGGTGCTGCCTTCTCTCCTTCGCGCAACACACCAGGTTTTAATGTGGGGCCAATTTCCTTCTTCAGAGACCATCAGCATTTCCCTGTGACTCATCAAGGCATAGGGGAAGAGGTATTAATCTGGCTGGTTTCACTCAATATAGGTTTGAACAATTATATATCGAGCCACAAAAAAGGCCCAGGAGGTTTTCTATTTGAGTCCCAGTACGGAATGCATGTAAATGCCGTTAGTGTTTATGGGCATCTCTTCACTGTCCTCTGTTTCCTCTTGTAAATACACATATTGAAGCTCATTAGGTTGTGTTTTTTTATCATTTGCTTCCTTTTATGCCTCAGTACAATATAAAACTTGCAGTCTTCATTTACTAATATAAATACAGGACTATGATTTCAATAATGCAAGGAAAACCGCACTGAATAAACCTTGAGCAACTTATTAGTAAGTAGCATTAAACAAGGAACTATGCCCTATTTTTAGGTCTTGGCTCAGCGCATTCACTGCCTCTAAAAGACGTTGGGGGATATTCTCAGGAACGTGTGATAATTACCACAAAATTAGCTTAACGCAACTCTTCTTAACGCAGTCTATGGCGGGAAAACAACGTTGTGTTAACATTGTATTCACAACACGGCGGTACCATGCGATAGGCCCATTATAACACGTCAAATGTCTGCGATAAAGTCAACGCAACGCCGTAAAAATGCAAAACACGAACGGCAAAAAATTTGTGATGAGGCCATTCACGATACAAAAATCAGCGAAAACCAGCAACAGGCCTGCAATTCGCACACGTCAGGTGGGAAAAATTACCATAAAAGTAAAAAAAATACATACAAACAAAACCAAACAACAGCGAAGCACAATGGATGTTGGCGGAGCAAGTACAGAGGACAACCAGAACCCCACAAGCCCCCCGGAGGACCAGCCCGGGACCTCGGGGTCAGGTAAGGCCAAGGTGAAGAAGAGTAGGAAGAAGCGGTTCAGTCTGCAGGAAAACAGGATCCTGATAACGGAGGTGGTGGAACACCATCAACTATGGTTCGTCACCTCCACTGTGTCATTGGCAACAAAAAATGGAATATGGCAGTCCATCATGGACAAGGTGAATGCAGTCGGAGTGCTAAAGAGGACAATTGAAGAGGTCAAGAGGCGCTGGCATGATGTGAAGCGCAAAACCAAGCAGAAACTCGCAAACAACTGGAAGGCAGCAATTCAGACTGGAGGTGGGAGTCCAGCACCACAAGAGGAGTTGGACGAGATGGAGGAAATGGTGTCCACAGTCATCAGTGGGGAGACAGTGGCAGGAGTTGGGGGACCGGACACTGCTCAACATGACCAGACACAACAGCACCAGGGTGAGTAACAACCAGAGACTGGGGGTAAGGGGGGAGATGAACACAATGGAACACATGCACAATTAAGTAGAGCATATCTGCAGGCAAACCATGCCCCATACCCCCAACTCCCACCAAGAGACCAATGTACTCAAGTATGCAAAATCCCAGCACTGTACAAGCACAGAAGCTAAAGGCACACCGCATGTAAGGGAGAAGGGGCAGCAAAATCAGAGCTGCAGGTGTGACTCCCCCAAAATACAGCACACACACATAACATGCAGAGCACATCAACATTGACAACGATGTGGTACAAACCGCATCACGTCCACAACAGAACACAGGACACAACTGGTGCCGCATGTGTGTAGAAACTGCCCCTCACCTTTGGCATTGCAGGCAAATGTGCGTTGATAATGTACAAGTATAAATACACATCCGTGATGTTGTTGAAATGTCCACTGTCCCGCATCAAATAGGCAGCTCCTCCCAAACAGTCACAATGTAAAATTGTCATGCAGTCTGTATATAAACATATACAATACGACAACATACATGTGACACAATGTTAAACTGCATCTCCCCTTCACATTGCAGAGGGAAGTCCAACCCCTCCTGCAGAGTAGCCCGAACCTCTCTTCTCTGATGACGAAGAGGACCACCACACCTTCGACTCCGACACCCTCCAACAGCTCGTGGAGAGCTTCCACAGCCCACCTCTAGGAGCAGGGCAGCCCAGCTGCTACGAGGAAACCCCACCCCCTGCACAGACCACAGAGCAGGTAGCACCCACCACCACGGCTGCCTCCCAGGACCCCCACGAAGAACACATGGCCTTCCAATGCCGTGTGTTGGGGTGCCAGGAGAATCTGGTTGAACAGGTGCGGTTGGGGTTCGACTGCATGGCAGCCAAGCTAGATACCATAAGTGGGTGTCTAAGTCCCATCAGGGACCACTCACGGTCCCTAACGGACACCCACTGCCCGCTCCATGCTCTCCAACAGACCATGGCTGACGTTGCTGGAGCCCTGACTCAGAGACTAGAAGAACTGTCCAGTCAGAGTGGCTCTAGCAATGTCACCCAGGAGTTGGGGCACATGTGGAGGTTAATGGAGGCCATGGAGCAGATGCAGGAGGAAAGAGCGGCTGCCACAGCTGCACACCAGCGAGAGGTAGCTGGATTCCTCAATGACCTCAGAACCATCCTCATGGCATTGCTGCCACAAGGCCTGGTGCGGATGCATGCTGCTGCTACCACTACATCCACATCTCTGCCCCCTGAAGTGTCAGTGCCACACAGTGCAGGAGACAGAACACCAACACCCACACATGAGGCACATGAAACAGCAGTGGACGAAGATGCGGATGAACCTGCCTTCGTGGTATGAAGGACGCAGTAGCATTCTTCTCCGCCAAATGGCTGGTTTCTGCTTGGTTCTCTCCTATGCATCATCACCTTCCACTGTCCCCCGATACACTCTGCGACAATCACCTTGGACATCGAAACGGACTGCCATATTCTGTTTGATCGCCAATGACACAGCAATCAGACTGTAGACTGAACTCTTCCTCTTCCTTTGAACTTGTCATTCCCTGAAGGACCCTGGCTGGCCCTCCACGGGCCAACATTGTAAACTGGGTTTTGCATGGCCCTGTACTGCTCCAGCTGCAACACTCCACTGAATGTGCATTAAACATTCATAATCACATAGATGTGTCATGTCTATGATCTTTCAAGTGTGGAAGTATGGATGAATGTAGGGTCATTGATCCCCCCCTAGGTCCATGTTGCTCATGTCATTGGACTTGGGTCACAGGATGACACATTGCCGAATGCGGCCCGGGTGGCGCGACACAACAACAGGGACGCATGCATTAGTTACATCCTTGACCAGCCCAGTACGGAACCACTATATTATTTACAACAAGGGGTGGTGATGGACAGAGTCTCTGAATTAAGCAGAGTACTCTCACCCAGTCAAGAGATCAGGGCTAGATCCAACACCGTTTTTTAGCTCATTGCACCATCCCAGTTTCAGAACCTGGCTGTATGTAAATTAGTCTGTCCCTGGCCCAGTGCATCATGGGAACAGGGCAGACCAGACTACAAAAGCCAATTCTTACACTGGGAAGGAAACAAGCTTCCGGGGACCGGTTTCTGCCATTTCAGGCGTCTTCGGCCCGGCTTGCTTGAATCCTGATGGTGCAATGAGCAAGGGACTCACATCTGAGTATACCCTTCCACGCTTGGGGTGGACAAAATTATTTACAACAAGGGGTGGTGATGGACAGAGTCTCTGAATTAAGCAGAGTACTCTCACCCAGTCAAGAGATCAGGGCTAGATCCAACACCGTTTTTTAGCTCATTGCACCATCCCAGTTTCAGAACCTGGCTGTATGCAAATTAGTCTGTCCCTGGCCCAGTGCATCATGGGAACAGGGCAGACCAGACTACAAAAGCCAATTCTTACACTGGGAAGGAAACAAGCTTCCGGGGACCGGTTTCTGCCATTTCAGGCGTCTTCGGCCCGGCTTGCTTGAATCCTGATGGTGCAATGAGCAAGGGACTCACATCTGAGTATACCCTTCCACGCTTGGGGTGGACAAAATTATTTACAACAAGGGGTGGTGATGGACAGAGTCTCTGAATTAAGCAGAGTACTCTCACCCAGTCAAGAGATCAGGGCTAGATCCAACACCGTTTTTTAGCTCATTGCACCATCCCAGTTTCAGAACCTGGCTGTATGCAAATTAGTCTGTCCCTGGCCCAGTGCATCATGGGAACAGGGCAGACCAGACTACAAAAGCCAATTCTTACACTGGGAAGAAAACAAGCTTCCGGGGACCGGTTTCTGCCATTTCAGGCGTCTTCGGCCCGGCTTGCTTGAATCCTGATGGTGCAATGAGCAAGGGACTCACATCTGAGTATACCCTTCCACGCTTGGGGTGGACAAAATTATTTACAACAAGGGGTGGTGATGGACAGAGTCTCTGAATTAAGCAGAGTACTCTCACCCAGTCAAGAGATCAGGGCTAGATCCAACACCGTTTTTTAGCTCATTGCACCATCCCAGTTTCAGAACCTGGCTGTATGCAAATTAGTCTGTCCCTGGCCCAGTGCATCATGGGAACAGGGCAGACCAGACTACAAAAGCCAATTCTTACACTGGGAAGGAAACAAGCTTCCGGGGACCGGTTTCTGCCATTTCAGGCGTCTTCGGCCCGGCTTGCTTGAATCCTGATGGTGCAATGAGCAAGGGACTCACATCTGAGTATACCCTTCCACGCTTGGGGTGGACAAAATTATTTACAACAAGGGGTGGTGATGGACAGAGTCTCTGAATTAAGCAGAGTACTCTCACCCAGTCAAGAGATCAGGGCTAGATCCAACACCGTTTTTTAGCTCATTGCACCATCCCAGTTTCAGAACCTGGCTGTATGCAAATTAGTCTGTCCCTGGCCCAGTGCATCATGGGAACAGGGCAGACCAGACTACAAAAGCCAATTCTTACACTGGGAAGGAAACAAGCTTCCGGGGACCGGTTTCTGCCATTTCAGGCGTCTTCGGCCCGGCTTGCTTGAATCCTGATGGTGCAATGAGCAAGGGACTCACATCTGAGTATACCCTTCCACGCTTGGGTCATTGTTCAAACCCTTAAACTGGACTAGCATACGCCAGGAGAGGCCCCCTCCGCTTATGTTCACAGGGGGGGAGGACCATGCTACATGTCCCAGGTCTTACGTGTAGTGATCTGCTGATCACAGGTCTAGTTGTCAGCATACCACATCCATTCCCTCATGGCTGGTTTACACCCACACCACACCCATCCAGCACAGGCGTCACAGGACATGTGACCCTGCCAATAAAAAGGGCCGGGCACACGTGCTCAATGCCATTTCCTCTGTCTCTCTGGGTGTATCCGTGTGGTTATTATTTATTCATGAGGGCCTAGGGCCCTGTAAGATCACATTCCCCAGGGCCGGAGGTGACATGATGGCGTCTGCACCACGGGATGGTGACATTCGGTGCACTGAGGTAGGGCACCTTGAGTGCTGAGCAGTTGTGCAGTCTGCGATGATGCCCTGCCCTGGCGGTCAGGACTAGTGAGGATAGTTGTGAGCCCTGCTGGACCGCAGTGTAGGCTTGAGCCAGCAGGCAGTGCGGATTTACCACCACGTGGCGGTGCCTCGCGGGTCACAGAGTTAGTGGCACCTAAAAGGGCTGAACAGGTGTGCAGCCTGTGATAACGCCGGGTGCACTGATATGTCCTCTGCCATAGAGAAATCATGGCCCAGAATCAAGTGTTCAAGTTCAAGTTCGGGCATTTATATAGCGCACTACTCACCCAGAGGGTCTCAAGGCGCTGGGGGCAGGGGTTCATTATTTGTCGAATAGCCATGTTTTAAGTTCTTTTCTGAAGGAGATGTGGTTTTGAGTAAGGCGGAGGTGAGTGGGGAGTGAGTTCCAGGTCTTTGCAGCCAGGAAGGAGAAGGATCTGCCACCCATGGTGGATTTTCGGATGCGCGGGACTGCGGCGAGGGCTTGATTGGGCGATCTAAGCTGGCGGGAGGGTTTGTAGAAGGACAGTCGAGTGTTGAGGCATTCGGGTCCTAGATTGTAGAGGGCCTTGTGTGCATGGGTAAGAAGACGGAACGTAATTCTTTTGTTGACGGAAAGCCAGTGGAGGTCTTTTAGGTGTCCGGTGATGTGATCTTGGCGAGGGATGTCCAATATGAGTGCCATGTTCGGGGGCCCCAGGCTTGGGGCTTGCACCGGCAGGTGGTGGGCCCCCTTGGAGACACGTCAGTGGTGGAAGGTGAGCAGTGAGGCCTGGGTGCGCAGGGGCGGGCGTGCATGCACTGCTGGGCTGCGGGAGGGGCTGGGGTGCAGCTGCCTGGGTGCGCAGGGGCGGACAGGCGATGATGGCGTGTGCAATTGTATGAACGCTGCCATTCATGTATCTGGACTCTGTTTCAGATGAGGGATCGGTTTCAGATGAGGGACCTGGTGAACTGCAGTGCATACTGGCACGTGGTTGGAGACACACCGATGCCAGCAAGTTAGCAGTGAGGCCTGGGTGCGCAGTGTCAGCACTCTCTCTCCCTATCCCTCTCTTTTTTTCACTGTCTCTCTCTCTCTTCCTCTCTTTCCATCTTTCTCCCTCTCTCTTCCTCTCTTTCCATCTTTCTCTCACTCCCTCTCTTTCCGTCGTTCTCCCTCTCCCTCTCTTTCCGTCTTTCTCCCTCTCTCTCTCTCTCTCCCTCTCTTTCCGTCCTACTACCTCTCTCTCTCTCTCTCTCTCTCTCCCTCTCTTTCCGTCTTTCCCTCTCTCCCTCTCTTTCTGTCTTTCTCTCTCTTCTTCTCTTTCCGTCTTTCTTCCTCTCTCTCTCTTCCTCTCTTTCCGTCTTTCTCCCTCTCTTTCTGTCTTTCTCCCTCCCTCTCTTTCCCTCGCTTTCCGCCTTTCTCCCTCTCTCTCTCCCTCTCTTTCCATCTTTCTCCCTCTCTCTCTCTCTCCCTCTCTTTCCGTCTTTCTCTCTCCCTCTCTTTCTCTCTCTATATCTCTCTCTCTCTTTCGCTCTCTCTCTGTCCTTTGATGTGAGCTTGACACCGTTTTATCTGGATTTTTGTCTTCAGGCTGTGACCTACAGATTGTCCCGAGGAGACCCGCCATGAGTCTTCAAAATTTTGTTTTGAATTTTTTTAAATAAAATGTTTCAATTGGTAATTCAAAGGTGAATGTGTGATGCTCAGTTTTGTGACGACGCATGCATGTTACCTGTTGTGATTGTGCGACAACAGGCACATTATTTTGTACATGATTTTGTGAAGTTGACATGACATGTCTTTGCTCGGGCAGGGTGCCGGGGGGGACCTGGGGATGGTTGTGGTGGGTGTTGTGGACCTGTTGGGGGTCCCAGCGGCATGATCAGTGGCTCCATGCCATTTGTTGACCTTCAGGTGTGGCTCTGGCCTGGGCACCCTTTCCTGGTGCAGGCTGTCGTCCAACTTTACACCAGGTCAGAGCAGGTGTTAATTTTCTGCTGCTAACGCGCCTTATCGACTGGTTTGGGTTTTTATCGCTGATCTGGCTGGTTGCAGAGTGGTGTTGTCACAGCTTTTTGCACGGGAACGCCTATTCTGCATTCTGCATCTCATTAGCGATAGTTGCCGGTGTCATCTGCGGCGATGTTTTTTGCAGCCACTATTGCAGGTAGACTTTTGTAACCTTCTGGCTCAGACTTTTCAAACTAAGGTAGATCAGATTTTTAATCAATTTGATGGACACATTTTCAAAATGTTGACCCAGATCAGGGAGTCAAAGCCATACCATTGTTAACAAATTTCCCTGCTAATCTTCAGAGCAGGTCACTTCCCTCCTCCTTAAAACTAAATTGGGTTCTCCAGATGACTCCTGTCCTCATAGACTACTGCATACCATCAGCCACATTATTAGCCCTCAGCTATCTGCCATTTATAATCAAATGCTTCTACAAGCCATTTTTCCCACCTTGTGGAAACAGGCCTGCATACTCCCATTATAAAAAAAAACAATCTTGATGTAACGGATCCAGTTAACTACAGGCCGATTGCGAGACTTCCGCTGCCGGCTAAAATAATTCAGAAAATCCTTAATACAGAACTTTCCTCTCATATTGTGAATAATGATGTTCTAGATCGTAGCCAATTTGGTTTTCGTCCTTGACATAGCACTGAAACTGCCTTAATTAAGACTACAGAGGAGATTCATACTGCTTTAGATGGCGGGGGATCAGCAGCTCTGATCCTCCTTGATTTGTCCGCGGCTTTTGATACCGTTGACCATACCCTACTGAAAGCTATTGGCCTGGGAGGGAAGGCTCTGTCGATTTTAACATCGTTTTTATCAGACATGTCTCAGATAGTGCAACTAGGCGATTTTAAATCTGCACCTTTTACATTGCCGTGTGGGGTGCCTTAGGGCTCCTCTCTGAACCCCACACTTTTTAATATTTATGTGTCGGTACTTGCAACTTTGATTAGAAGTTTTAACATGATTCCGACCTCGTACGCAGATGATCCTCAACTGGTTATTTCAACCATTGATAAGGAGGTCAATCATGCTAACAATCTGCACAAATGTATGATAGCCTTGAGTTCCTGGATGAGCAAACATTGTTTGAAGCTCAATTTGAGGAAAACCGAGGTTTTGCTTTTTGGTAAATTTGCCCCTCCGTGGTCCCCAGTATGGTGGCCGAGCATCATGGGCCCCCCTCCTACGCCTGTAGTGAAAGCTAAAAACTTGGGGGTTATAATTGATGAGAAGTTGAATTTTAAAGCCCAAGTCTCCAAGGTGGTGTACTCTGCATTTCTCACCATTAGAACAGTGCGCATAATCCTTCCATTTGTCCCGGAGAGTGCAAGAAAAACGGTTTTAACCTCCCTTGTGCTGACTAAACTTGATTAATGTAATGCCTTATATATTAAATTACAGTCCAGTCAACTTAGAAGATTGCAGTCAGTGCAGAATGCTGCTGCCAGAGTGGTACTCAACATCCCTAACACCTTCAATGCTAAGGCAAATCCATAAGTTTCATGTAATTTCCATTGAAATGAATGGACACTCCATGACAAGTTACCCTTGTCATTAGCTAAATACCAGTCCATTAGGGCTGGAATACAAAACCTGCACTGGCTGGCAGTTGCTCATCGCGTAAAATTTAAAGCCTTGTGTGTAGCACATAAGGCTTTACATAAAGTTGGCCCACAATTTCTTTGGCAGATTTTTAACTAGTATGCCCCTGCCAGACAACTTCGTTCAGCTACTGCCTTCCTAATACCCACTTACAGAATCAGGACTACCCAATGGGGTGACAGGAGTTTTAGTCATAGTACCATTCATTAGTCTCTGGAATTCTCTCCCGCTTAGTCGTAGAAAGATTTCGTCTTTGTTGGTGTTTAGGAAAAACCTTAAAATATGGCTATTTAAGAACTAAGCTTTTTGTGCAGCATGCGATCCACATGCGCCTAGACACCTATGGGTAGTAGTGCGCTATAGAAATTGTGATAACATAACATAACATAACATGGGCTGTTAGCACAAGATTGTTAATGGAGCGATACATTTATCGACACTTGACTGCGATAACGTGCCGATAACTCGGCGATAAATTCTTGTGAACATGCCCCATTGACTTCACCAACACCAAGTGCCCTCAGATTGCTGAGACCTAATGGCTTTGCCAATACTTGTTTATAAGTAGGCAGTTCTTCCGTGGTTACCACATCTTTTGAGTTGGAGGTAAAATGTTAATGTTTTCTGACCAGATTTCAGTAAAAAAAAAATCATACATACCATAAGGAATCTGTATTTGTAAGAGACACCGTAACATCTTCCCTTCCAAATACCAATTCCTTATTGTTTGTTAAACTCATGTAATGATACAGAAAAAGTTTTGTAGCTTCAGATTTATCGTAACTTAGGGTCTGCAATCAATAAACACTTTGCACATGAGGCCCTCCTTTTGCTATCATGGAAATCTTAATATAAAAGGACTTTAAGCATCACTAATTGTGTCTTTATTTCTATAATAATTAGTTTTACTAATCTACTGAACACTCAATTCGTGTTGCTCTGAAAGTATCCTAAAACGTCTTGTTGATAGGTACTTCAGGAAATTATACACCTGACGGTATATGTCTTCCATTGCTGGGATTCCTAAGCCACACATGCTTGGCTAAATGCTATCTTGCCTCACTACACACATGCTGACTCTATTTCAAATTTCAGTTTCAACTTTCTAAAATCCAGTGCAATATGCAAGTCACTACTACATGTCGCCTCCTCCCTTCTCTGAACTGTGGGAATCAATTATGGTGTTCTGTTGATAATCATAATATTGTATTAAGGCTGGACCAAACACCCCTCCATCCACAGATGCTCTTCTTACATTTTAATAAACATATCACTGGAGACACTTAAAAAATATATTGGATCAATCCTTCTTCTTCATGCATTTCATAATATTCAACTTCTCTTTCTTTTTTTGTTTTCTTTTTCAAATCCATTATACCCAGTAGTTCATGTCAAGGTGTGTTTCACGGCTTCACGTCCTCACAACAGATTGTATTATATCTTACTTTTAGATTCGTTTTGTTTGCCACAATTCTAGTGGGAAAGTATTTGTTGGCATTTTTTTATAGCATGAACTCGACCCAAAGGTATTGGAGCGCTTTATGTGAGTACTGTTACATTACCAAAGGTGATTATTTTAAAATTTTAGGCAGGGGAGAGTACGTGATTAGCACAGAATCACAGGATTTTGAACCAACACCGATACTGGAACCTGGTTCCTCATTTCTAAAACAGCCGCTTTGGCCACAATGCCACATTCTCCATCCAACCATTCTCTATTTCATGTAATGTATCACCTTTATCTATAGTGTAATTCACAGCTCTTATAATGTGTCAAAATGTAACCAGAATTGTTTCTTCTTAAAAGTGCCTGAGACAAGTGCACGTGTAGTAATTTGGCAGCGATTGGGTTAGCATTAGCAGAAGCCATCCTGTATTTAGAGGCTATCTTGTCCGTTTTGTGGAATCCATTTTGTATTTCTGGCAGCCATTTTGTTTGCCATGTGCTACCACGTGCATGCCATGTGCTCTGTCCTACCTTGCTGTTGTCTGCTCTTGAAATCTGCCTAGAGACAGGTTATATTTAGCCTCTTCCACTTTGCACATGATCAGTTGAGCTTGCAGCAGTCCATGCAGCTGCTGTTAGTCTGTAAATGTCAGGATGTGTTCACCAGAATTAGCAACTGTTAGCTCCTCCCACTTGTTGACTGTGCATTTTCTGTATGACCTTATATGTGCCTAAAACCTACTTCTTGTACTTGTACCGCCTTCTTTTGAGCCCCTGTGTGGGTATAAAAGGACCAAGCTCCTTCCATTCAGGGTGCTACTTCATACATTGCCGAAGGGTGTTGTGTGAATGTAGTTCCACCTCATGAGGTTAATAAACTTTGTATTTTCTATTCCAGTTTCTGTGTCAACTTCTATCCTATTGGTCTGAGGACTTGTGCAGAGAAGGGCGAACCCCTTGCACTGGTAGGCCTTGCTGAGGCTCACCACCACACACGCCTCCCAGAGGATGACATCACCCCAGTTCCATCTGACGTTGCTCGCTTTACAGATGAGAAGCATGGAAAGGTGTTAAGTCAAGGGCCACTGGGAGCAAGATCATTTCCTTTTGATGGTCCCCTCTCACTGAAGCTTGGCTATCCTATGGACCCTCACTACCGTGGACCAATTTTCTTGACCACTCCCAGAGTTCTTCTGCCTTCTGTTGCGCTGCTGAGAGAGGTGCTGTGTAGCCTGAGGCAGTGTTGTGTCCTTGCCAATAGCAGGTACAGAATTAGAGATAAAAGACCATCATAAAATGTTGGCAAGTGCAAAGCCAATAGTTAGCACTTTAATTTCCTAATATATGCAAGCATAGGCATGCACACATGCTGTTTGTGTGATTTAGCACCTTAAGCCTAGACCTACTAGCTTTAGCGTGTTGTACTTAGTAGTCCTGTGTGTTTATGCTCCCCTGTTCATGAGTGGAACATAATGATACATGATGGAGTGTTGTGAGAGAAGTAGAATTTGTGTGACTGCAGTTGTGCAACTTTATAAGAGTCAGCGAGGAACTATGTCCGTCACCATGAGTGGGGGGGAAGGGTGTGCGGAGGGGTGTCCTCCATCACCCAAGTGCTATCTCCAATATTTAAACACTCCTTCTTACCAAGATATAAGAAAAAAACAGGAAAAAGATGTAAATGTGTGGAGCCTAATCTGCATGTATAAAATAGTCTTGTGGCTACTCACCCTGTAACTTATGTTGTACCTAAATCCTAAGTGGAATTCAGAATCTCGGTCTGCCTGTGAAATAGGCACGCTTCATCCTCCATTCTTCTGTGACCCATTATGTGTTAGTTCACTTGATCATATTGATGAGGAGTTCCAGACTCCAGAAACAACGGGGCACCTGCTAGCCCCGCCCCCGCCCACCCTGCAGACAGAACCATGGAAAATGGAACTAAATGTTATGCACCTTGATAGAAACAAGTATCTATGCAATTGTTAGTAGTGTGGGTTGCTCCAACATTAGTGGGGGCAGTACTGGACTGGCACTGCCAGATGGGCTAGCTTGAAACAGCCGCAGTTTGGGCATGTTTTTAGGGCTGCTTTAGCCAAAACCTTTACATTTGTACTAAAATTATATGCATAATATGCTTAGTTAAAGGGGCTTCCGCCTCTCTTCATCCATTGGTCTGTTGTTGTGTCATTCACATTTTGCTTCCGCCCACTACAGCACACAGCATGGGGGAAAGTGTCAGCCTACATAAGCTACTGGTTAACTTCACTTTTATTCTTTCGCTAGGATCTCATCCCTACACAAGACAATTCCCTACAATGCCATTTATTTTAGTTTTTATTATGTAATTATCTTTATGTTTAGAGCATGATGTACAGCAAATTCATTTCAGAGTGGCCTTGTTTATCTGACAGCTCTTTCTTTCTTGTCTTCTTTATTTCTTTCCTTCTTGCCTTCTTTCTTAATTATTTCCTTCCTCTTTCCTAGTTTGCTACTTTCTTTGCTTCCTTCTTGCCTTTTGTCTTTCTTTCTTTCTTTCTTTCTTTCTTTCTCTCTTTCCTCATTTCTTCCTTTCTTTCTTCTATCTTTTTACGTGCTTGCCTTCTTTCTTAATTCTTGATTTGTTTCTCCTTTCTTTCATTTCATCTATCTTTTTTCTTGCTTGCCTTCTTTCTTGATTTCTTTCTTCCTTTCTTTCTTTCTTATCTTTTGTCTCAAAGGCAAGAGGCTGACAACCAATACCAGACCAATTGGCTTTTTTCAGTCTGGGTTAGCCAATACCTTTTCATTTTACTAAAACTATGTGTATAACATACATACTTATAAGGGTTTCTGCCAGATTTCATTCATTAGTCTGTTGTTGAGTCCTTCACATTTTTCTTCCACCTACTTCAGCAGACAGAAAGACGTAAATGTGTCACCCCACATCAGCTACTGGCTGAATTCACTATGATCTATGGCATGCTGCCCTTTCACAAGGAGCACATCCACATACAAATTAGTTTTCTTCAGTGCCAAGGATTTCTATGGTAATGCCTGCTTTTTTGAGACCCAAAGAATATTCTTGCCTTTTTTTCTTTAGATTGATGAGGGCCTGGCAGTTTTTTGAACAATAAAGTGTTACAAAAAGCATAATGAAACAAGACTTGCCAAAAGGCAGGTGGCCAATGCCAGGCCTGTTGGCTTTACCAATGCTTGCTTGGATCTATCATGGGCCACAGATACCCACCCCAATAAAAACAAAAACTCGCCATTTCAAGCTGGGCGATCTGACACTACCAGACTACCCAAAAGGACAATCCAACAATGACTAGGGGAGTTCAGGGGGGTCGAATCAGCAGTAGGTGACAGTAACAGAAATACCTCTTTAGAAAACTGAGACGGTATATATAACTCAGGTGATCACTTGCCACTCAAGTCACTGGATATCAAGTACATTACCAAGGAAGAGAGAAATCCATGGGATGAAGTGAAGATCATAGAGTTTGGAAGAAGCTAACGGTTAATAACACAGCAGGCCCGGGCCACATCACAGTGCAGGATGCAGTATGACGCTGATGCTGGGCTGAACACACAAAGAGAAAAGAGCATGGTTATGGTCAGTGCCTTTATATTATTTCCTGAAGCCATCAAATTGGCATAAGACCTCCTTGGTGAAGAGAGAAGCAGAAACTCCACACAACAACTAAGACAGATTGTTTTTCTGAATAAAAGAAGTCAGAGAAGATACACATAGCATTTATACATTGTGCTGACTAGACTCAACATTACAGGGATGTACCTCACCAATTCCTTACCTCAAGAAGTGATGTGTCAGGTGTAATTTGCCTCATTTTATTGGAAACAACTGCCCCTTAACAAAAAATTAGAACAATCATTCTGGATGCTAACATCAGTTCCATAAATGGATTCAATGATCGAAGTATTGAATTTTAATACCTCAATTAAACCAGTAACAAACATCCCCAACTCTAATTTCACAGACATAAATGACAAAACCATCCCCATATTTAACCTGTCAACTCACAACCTATCTACAAATGAAATATCATTTTTAAGCGAAGGACTATCCTTCGTCCCCCCGACCCACTCCAATGTTTTGGAATTACAAACTGACATATTTAGTTTTTTTAGGAAAATCAGTTTGCATGCTTTTTTCAAGAATAATTCTTTCACTCCATTTCAGGCATACACCAGTTTCAAATCTCCATCAAGATTTTCGACCCCATCTTCCGCTATTCCACCCGAAGATCTCACATTTGAGAAACTTGTATCAAAGAAATAGCCAAGTTGGCCCCCAAAAAAGTCTTCGTCCCTTACAATATAACTCAGTCAGAAAAACATGCACTCAGCGACTTGAAAATGGATAAAAACTCTCATTATTAAACCTGCCGACAAGGTCAGAGGGATTGTACTTCAGGGCATTTCTGAATACAAAAAGGAGATCATGAGACAGATCTCAAACAGTGATCACTACTTGAGACTCAACGGAGACCCCAACAAGGAACTACAAACCATTATCTTATAAGTAACTAAAAAATGCCTGGAAGAGTGTTTCCTTACTAAAAATGAAGAACTATTTCTGAACTCCAGGAATCTCAGGACGCCTGTGATATATACCCTCCCCCGGGCAGAACGATCATTTCTGGGTGTGGCTCAATTCTAGAACCGCTTGGAAGATACATGGACTTTTTATCAAAGAATATGTACCTGGAACAAGGTGCTGTGTATATTATAGCACCAATATGAGCAATCAAAGTGAATCAATGCCCTTTAATAAAGATACATGCCTACTTTGCACGTTAGACATTGAGTCTCTATATACTAACATACCCCAAGCGGAAGTGATAGAGGTTATCAGGCAAATTCAAGAGAACAGGGAACGGCCTCATCTGGTCCCATTAGATTTCATTTTGGATCTTTTAGAATTGACTCTAAAAAAAAAATCTCATTCGAAGGGCATTATTACCAACAAATCAAGGGCACTTCCATAGGGGCTGTCTATGCCTCGAATTTTGCAATTTTCTTTATGGTTGTAATTGAGACTCAAACCATTTTGACTGAAAGGAACCCATTTAATGACAACATATTAATTTGGAAGAGATGTATCGACTATATATTTCTTGTTTGGAAGGTTGATGAGAACGCTCTAACCACATTTATCACCTGGCTGAACACAAATTGTAAAGGACTTACATTCACATTCAATCCAACAGATAACAAATTTCCTTTCTAGACTTACTTATAAAAGACAATGAGGGGCAGTTGTTCACCACCCTATACCGTAAATCCATTGAATGCAACACACCATTAGCATACTCGAGCTATCGTCCCAGAGCACTATGGGATTCTCTACCATACTCACAATTCCTGAGGATTCGTAGAAATTGCTTTTTTAAAGAGGATTTCTTAAAAGAAGCAGAAGTGCTTAAGACAAAACTGTTGGCCAGAGGTTATCCACATAAACTCATTACCAAATCCATTAAGAGGGACTGGTACAGTTCGTGTGAAATACTACTCTCCTCTAACACTAAAAAAAGCTCAGGCAAAATGGTATGTGGGACCACTTTTTCACCAATTTCTGTTGAACTAAAAAAGATCAGCAAACGTCACTTGCATACCCTGAACACAGATGAATGGTCAATCAAGCGGCCACTTTTTGCTTTAAAAAAAGCAAGAACTTCAAAGAGCACTTAGTTAGGGCATGCCTTCCTCCTGCAAAGACCAATCAATCATTGCACGACCTTTGGGGCTCCACACCTTTGGTTGGATACTTCAAATGTGGAGAGTGCTGCGTGTGCAAATACACAATTGAACCAAAAGAGTTTGTTCAAAACAATGTGGGAAATGTAACAGAATGTTCTAACTGCAACACCCAGAATGTTACTTATGTGATTATGTGTCCTTGAAAATGATTTATGTAGGGCAAATCACACAAAAAACACCCATCAGAATCTGCCAACATAGCAGTCGAATAAGATGCAAGGTGACAAATGCACCACTGGAGGAACATTTCCAAATGTGCGGACATGATGAATGTGAATGACATTAAATGGTAAGTCGTGGAGGTCATCAAGGCCTCTATGCGTGGAGGAAACATCTCAACCCTTCTCAACAAACTGAAATAAGATGGATTCTGAAGTGAAGACGGCTAGCTTTCAAAATGGGCTCAACCAGATGGAGTACTGGTCTAGGCTCATGTTATAATTCAAATATTTTCATTACTCACTGTAATGAACTAAATGACCTTGGTGTACATGAATAACATATTTATACAATATGATTGCCTCAACAATATATCAATTTGAGGAACTGTTATTACGGTATGTTGATTATTTGCATACCAGTGGATAATATGACTACAAGAGAATGAATTCATTAAAAATATATTTTATATGAGTTCTACAATAATATGACCTATGTTTCTGTTCTGTTACACTTCTCTCTTGCTCGCTCACCCCACAATTGACTGATTTTCAATAAGGCCATTGGCACATAGGGCCTTTCCAAGATGTTGGCAGTCTTTTCAAAAAACATTCACAATCTCTATTCTGAGCCTGTCCTATTTCTACTTCCCCTGCTTGTAAGCATGCTTTGCACATTGCTGACGAGTTGGCACACCACAAATGCATCTCCATTTTGGACCACTTTGTTATCTGGGTAAGACCTTCCATCAGTGCGGGCGTCACTGCAATGGTGTTTACTTTCACTTCTGCTGACAAGACGCTCTCCATAATCAGAGTGGCTGTTTTTTTAACATGCTCGCAGGCCAGATTTCTTTAATTATTCTTATTCCTTTGCGGACAGGCATTGATTCCTTCTGCTGGTTTACTCTTGATTCGTAATGAAGACACGTCTAAATAGAGGCAGCACCTGTAAGGTTTTTTTAAATTATTATTACACTAGTCCCATATACCAGAATGTAAGTTATACTCACTTCTTTTATCTTAAAAATTGATCCTATCGCTATATGGCTTAACATTTGGATTTCTCCACAATACGCCACGATACCTGGACACGATATTGTACTACCCTTGTAGGTACAGCTTTCTTTCAGTTTTTTATTCTTTACACATGCATGGGACTGTATTCACATTATTACCAGTCACTTTTGACACTATGGATTATTGATCCTTTTGTTACTTGTATATATTTGCTGTCATGGCACAAATAGCATGTTGCCCTCGATTCACGGTTTGTGCATGACTTGATTTTTTGTCTTTCCCTTTCGCTAATTCTAGAGAAATTTTCGCAGTACACATCTATCATGCTGCATGGTCCAAATATACAGAACTATATAAGTAAAAATGAATTCTGCGTTCTCTCAATTCTCATTCCAATTCCCTTTCTTTTTCTTTTTCTCTCCTTTTTATTTTAGGTGATTTTGTAGTGTAGTTCCTATTATCCCAATAGGCTCTGCGCATTGGAATAATATCTTCAATAGTATAGACCTAGGGCAGAGGTTTACTAGGTCTTCTACCGACAATATTAGACTTAAAGTTTTGTGTTTGCCAGCTAGCTCAGAGTTCACTAGAAACTTTCTCGAATAGGCAAGGAGGATTTTAACCTCCCTGGATAGACAAGAAGGGATTTAGTTTCTGACAACCATAGAACATGACAACTTTGCTCTCCCCTAATCAAGAGTGTATCTCTAGAGTCGTGTGAAAACAATAGACAACTTATGTTACTCAGTCAGTACGTGCATTCTTAGTTTCACCAGTTTTGTAGAGAAATAAGAGATGGGCGTGGTTCAATAAAAGATGTTATTTATTGATCAGTCTCTTTTCTCATACAAGAGAAATGAATCGCTAATATTGCAATACTTGTAGTTAAGTAAAGTGCATACAGTAGAGACAGAATTATAAAATAATACTGTAAAAGCATTGATATGGTTTCTGAGCCATATGATACTTTAAAATGGATAAAATAGATACATACATATATACATTTGACTAATCATACTCAACTGGTGCTTCTAACCACACCTACCCCAGTGTACCTGACCTAAGCCTAATACGTGGGCGGGAGTAGATAAGTAGCAGTTTAAGTTAAGTTTGTTTTGCCAAGGGACTGATTCGAGAATTCTCTGCAAGGGGTTATTCAGTTCTGTACCTGAGATCTAGAATGATGGAAGGCTGGTATCTCTTATCCCAGGTCTTGATATTCCAGCTGCGTCAGGAAGGCGGGGCAGCGTCTGTGGGCTTCGCTCTCTGCTGGGCTCCTCAGCACGTCTCGCTGCTCCGATCTCGTCACCACCGCATGTGTTTGCTTAAGGCAATGCCGGTAATATTTATACCTGAAAGGTGCCGAGATTGACGTAAGGATGGACATATGTACGTCAATAAGGATGTCATATGAACGGGCTCGTTTGCACATTCTTTTGCTGAAGTTCTCGGTGAAATCAAAACAATGGCTATGGGAATTTCCCAGGTCGCTGTAGGTTTGATTTGTTTTGAGAACTCTGTATGCCTTATCAGGGGCTGGAGGAATATCGCTTGTCTAATTAGATGGCATGCGTTATGACCTAATCAGATAACGCGCTTCTGTGCCGTGGTGTGGCTTAATCAGATAACGGTTTTTGCACCGTTGGATGGCTGCTAGTTAATTATTAACCAAACCAGGGTCAGGAATAGGGGAATCGATACAGTACCTATAGGAATACATCACACCCACTCCACGTAGACTATGTCCATATTTACAAATCTAGGCATAGTGAATATCAGTAGCGTTTGTGTATACCGTACCACCCCAAAATACATTTATATGCATTCCGAAAATTGGAATTATGAAACATACGAAACACAATCACATGTACTATCACGTGTACTATATGCACAAGCAGTCTAATAATGCTAAACAAATAACGCATATTTTAAATTCAGCATGAATAAATGCGAAAACCACACATGAAATGGCTCTTAATACAGAAAAAAAGTGCGAGACCATTTCATCACAATCATAAAGTTTTGTATAAGAGTGCTAGAGGATAGCTAATGTCTCGTGACTACCTAAAATAGAAATTCAGTTCTCTAAGAATAATGTCTACTTTAAGCAGAAGATAAGTGTCCCAAAAAATCGTAAATATTTTGGAATTGGGAAAAAAGTTCTTGCAGTCTGAAAAAAAATGTATGAAATTTTTTTTTTCATATCGCTTTTCTTAAAAAAGTTGAAGGCCAAATTCAGCATGTAGGGAACTCCAAGTGCTAGTTTGCTCAAAGTTATTCCTGCTGCTCTGGTGAAAACATCATATTATTCAGACTGTTGAAAAAACTGTCAACAGCTTCTTGCGTAAGTTCCACTAATTCGGAAAAGGTTGTTACCATGCATTCATGAGCCTGAGCATGTTTGCCTCCATTGATGTTTGGATCAGCATAGCTGACTGAAGGTCGTACCTGATCGATGCTGCTTTCATCTTGTACTTCACTACCCCTCAATCGTAGTGGTGAAGACTCCACGAATGCCGTCATCAGGATTGGTAGCCGCTGGGGACAGCACAATGCATGAGCCGTTACCGGACCCAACAAGGTATCTGCGTCCATTGGCACATCCGATTGTAGTGCCAGACAGGTGTCCAACACGCATTCTTCGCCGCATAGCAAGCACCATAATACAGGCATAACACAACTTTGCCACATTGGTCTAAATGAAAGAAACCAAGTCATGTTCAGGTCTCTGAGCCGGGATAGTCCAAGGATTTTAGGTACCCGGTTCCGGTAGCCAATGGCTAGGATCATTTCTTCCCTTGTCGCAGGTGTTTTGTCTGTGACATGGTTTGCCATAGCGAAATAACAGGATCAAAAATAGAATACCCGCTACTAGTCCCAAAAGGAGTGGAAGTCCGCCAAAAATGGAATGGACAAAGTCTGGAAAAATACCCAGGATGGCTTTGAATGGAGTTAAAGCACCCGAAAACACTGCTTTAAATACACTGGAGATACCAGTGGTATCAGAAATATTTAAGATTTCGTTCAGTATTTCTGCGAAATGTATTGGGGAATTAGTTGATAATAATGAATGAATCTCTTCTGTTGTCCTTGCAACTTGGAGATCATACGTTTCTTTTGATGACGTGAGCCTTGTCGGCGTCTGTAGGAGCACAGTCTTCATTCTGCTTAAAGTATCTATTCGAATAGAAGCAATTTTCAAATCGGGCCATAACCTTGCCTCCCTGTCTGCAGACTCGCTGGGGAACAATACATGTTCACAGCACATGACCTTCCTAGTCACAGTTATGAGATAAGGTTTTCCAGGCAGCAAACTACAACATCTGCGATCTACTATTAGAATGTAACTCCCGTTCCAGAGTCTCCTAAAGAATGGTTCTATTCGTGTTGCAGGTGTGCCTAGCTGGTAACATGAAAGGTTATTTGAAGTCCCTTCACAGGCTCCGTGCAAACTAATACCCTGACACAGAAGTGTACCGCTCAGTGATCTTGCACAATTATCGCCACTGAGAAACACTTTCTGGCCTTTATTGCTGACACATTTGTGTGTATAGGGCAAGTTCCATATTGACTTAATGTATCCTTTACCCAACCTTTCATACTGGCCTGCCTGTATATATTTTTGGCAGAATTGAAACTGGAAAGTAGTTATCGGAATATTTATTATCCCATGTATTATCCATTCAATGACAGGTCGTTCTGACATTGTCAATGGTAATCTCGCAAGTTTTTCAATGCTCAGAATTGTATAGTCAGCACCCTTCTGTGCCAAATTGATTTGTTTATCAGTGAGATTAAAGATATTAAATAATGACGTTGTGTTGATTAAACGCCAGGGCACATAGCCAGAACGCAAATTTTGTAACGTCCAGCCAAGCTGTACAATAGAACGCAATTGGGACTGACCATGTTGTAACATCAGTAAGTCTTGCGATATTATATCGATTGCTGAAGACACAATGCTGTCCAGAGAATATATTCTGGAGGACAGAGTCATTAATCCATTGTCCACCACAGAAAGTGATTTTTCCAAATTAATACGGTCAATTTCCCGTATTTTTTCGGCTGTCTCAATTTGAGTTACTTTCTAGACTTCGTTATAAGCTGCATATATAGAGGCCGCTATGAAACGTTTTTGACGCTGTTTGCGTGGTCCCAATATGAAATCACGCAAGTCAGCACCTTCTGTAAGTAAAGCTAGGTGTTGCTTAATTTCAGCCAGTGTGGACGTTTGTAGCCATTGAAGGCAGAGCTTGCCCACGCTGTAGGTTGTTACTATCCCTGGATGTTGTCTTTGGGAATATCTAGGGTCTGGCCTAGTCAATGTGAACCCCTGTTCTTTGTTCAGGAATCTGTCTTGACAGTTATTTGTATCTGTGGGCCAGATCAACCATTTTTTCCATTCAGGATGTGTTCTGTTTTGGTTTAATATATGGTTTACGTCTATCTCAACATCTATAGAGCTATTACTGTTCACTGTTGGCTTTGGAATAGACGGTTTGTTCAAATCTTTGATTTTGGCTAAGCCAAGACAGGTAGTTTGTTGAATAGTGTCGTTCAAAAATATAATTTGTTCTGGGATCATACAGGCTCTAAACAATGATTCTATACCTTGTACTTGCCAATCTCTTGTACCCCAAACAGTTTTTGCTTCAATATTATTGTTCCAGAAATTAAACCCAAATGTATTCATTTGTTCAAAGAATGAATCGGAATATATCAATTTTGTGTTTGTAAGCATGGTCTTCATACCTGTCTTATTTGACAATTTGAAATAAAATGTTTCTGCCCTACTTGTGTTAAACCCTGAAAAGTATGAATATTTATCATAAAATGTTTTTGAGCTGTCTTTTGGAGGAGTAGCACAATGTTCCCATTGGTTATAATTTAAAACATTTCTAGGTTGAGCAGATTTATGTAGATAATGGTTACCATAATGGTTGTAGCAGAACATCTGATCATAATTAGACGAACCCTGCAAATAATCATGTTCTGTAAATTTAGCAGACATCACAAGATCAGACATCATGTCATTAATACTTTCAAAGTCCCAATCATCAGCAAATGAGCTCGGTTTTACAAAGTCACTCAATGAGATCTTGAATTGGTGTGGATACTTCAGGATTTCAACCGGACCATAGATTTCATAATCAGTTTTGTCCCATGCTACACCGCCTGGTATAGGATTGGCTGTGAAGTTTACTGAAGAAAGTTCTCTTTTCTCGATGTGTGAAGATGTGTGTGGTTTAAGGACCAAGTTGATTTTCTGGCTTGCTGTGTCCATTTTAGCATATTTTCCTTCAATGAAATGTCCCGAACATAGTACTAAGATGAGCCAAAGAATGAGGATAAATGCACCGAAGGCCACCCAAAATTCATTCCATGGAGAGATCAGATAGGTTTCTTTCAGCTGTTGAAAAAGTTCCTTAGCTTTGTCTTTAAAAGTTTTTGTTGATGGCTGTTTCTTTGCTTCACTCAGGTCTTCAGATGAATCATCGAAGTTGATGAAGTAGCCGGATGCTGTTCTGTCAATTGTTCCAATTGTTTTTGGATTTTGCTTTGTTTCATTAGCAAAGTCTGCAGTTACATCATCATAGGTTGTTGTTTCTTGATGAAAAGTTTTAATTTGGGTTTTAAGAGGTTCAAGTTCCATTGCTTTGTTGCATAGTCCTTGTTGATTCACTGTAGATTTCCCAAATGTGATCAGTCTTCCAGTTTGAGCCTCTGTATTCGTAGCAAACATTGGTGTTCTGCTACTTCTTGGGAGTCCACTTGGCCTACTGTTTGTTATCGGCCACATGATTGTGGTTTAACCAGGTCGATGGATACAACTCGGTTCTCCTTTTTACCAGCAAGGGGCGGTAGTACTACTGATCTTGTCCCGTTGACAGACAAGACAGGAACTGCTTTTCTGTAAGAAGGCCCAAATTCCTTCTTTACCGCGATCTTCTCTCTGACTAGATCCCCGACTTTTGGAATCCAGACAGGCCTTGCTGGGACAGGTGGTTTCTCTTCAGTGGTTGTTGGCTGTTGTTTCAACTTTATGTTGCTCAGGTCTTTTCTTGTTTCATTTAAGTCCTGTAAAATAGCCAAACGATCTTTGATATCAAAGCTTTTGTCTTTAACCACTGAAGTCTGACTATCTAGATCTTGGATCATCATTCTAGTCCCGAACAATAGTTCGTACGGACTGAACCCTTTCAGAGAATTCCTTGGCAGGTTATTTAGACTACGTTGGACACTTATTAGATGTTTGACCCACCCAGCTCCCGAACCTAATACCTTTGCTGTTATAGATTGCTTTATGTCACGGTTTTTTCTTTCTACGATTCCGTTTCCCTCGGGATGAAATGGACAAGAGTACCGCAATGCAATGCCCATGCTGGTCATGGCCTCCTTATAAGCCCGGGAGCTAAAAGCAGGACCCTGGTCAGAATGTAGCATGCCAATTGCGTATGTGCCGATAAAGACTCGCAAATCTTTTATAACAGTTCGGGCGTCAGCCGATCGCTGGGGCCACATCCATATGAATCTCGTGCATGAATCCACTGCGACCAAGATATATTTATAGTTACCATCCCTTTGTAAGGGACCACAGTGGTCCAGGTAAACACAGGCTAATGGTTTATCTGAGATTAGAAGGGGCGTCTGTTCTGGTCGTTTCACTGTTGATACTTTCATTCGTTGACATGTTTCACATTCTAGAACATAGTTCCTTGTTTGTCTTCTCATTTGTGGCCACCAATATCTCTGTTTTAATAATGATACTGTGGCTGAAACGCCAGCATGTACAGAAGCGAGTCCTTCGTGTGCCGCTATAATGAGTCCTAACCTATGTTCCATGTTTGGAATTGCCCTATCCCCCACTCCAGGGATTCGAGCAAACGGAACATTATTTGCATCAGTTATGTATGAGTACTTTACTGGAAAGCCTTTCAGGAGTGTCTCTATCGCATCTTTTTCTGTAGCGCTGACAGCCTGTAATATTTCGCTGTCTATTTTTGTTTTTGACCGGGTGATAGCAGCTACGGAAGCCGTTTGCACTGCTGCATTCGCTGCTTCGTCAGCCAATGAATTCCCTGCAACGTGAACGCCATCACGTTGATGACTCAGTGTATGTATCACGTGAGTCTTTTGTAGTTCCTTTTGAAAAAGAACTATTTGTTCCCAAAGCATTTTATGTTTGATTGTGCCACCTTTTGCATCTTTAAAACCATTCTGAACCCAGATCTGCAAGTATTCATTGTAAGATTGGACGCAGTAATACGAATCGCACACAATAAGTGTGGGGAATTCTCGATCAGTATTTTCAAGCGCCATCTTGAATGCCAGTAGCTCTGCTCTTTGAGCTGTACAGTCTCCTAGAGATTGCGTTTTAGTGACCATAGGTTTAAATTTTCCTTCGTGCCAGCGACCTTTAACAATCGCGCACGCAGCACTGTAGGCTTGCTTACCCCCCACTGCGGGTTGTGCTGATCCGTCTGTATATATTATACAGCCATAGTTTTCTAGAGGCAGAATTTCGGTCGGCGGAGGACATTCAAATTCATATTGGAGAAATTCTTGTGTTTTTAAATTGGGATCAAATTCGTATACCACGTCTGTTGCAGCAAGAGAGTTAGCCCACTGTATCCATCTTGGATGGAGTGCCTTAGCATTCGGAATGCTTGCCTTGGTTACCGCCTCTAGAGCTGGTATAGGTGTCACGATGATTATTCGTTTACCCTGTGCTAGGGCCCGCTCCTTTGCTACAGCAGTCTGTACCGCGGTCAGAATTTTTTCCGTTGGGCTAAATTTCATTTCAGCTTTTGTGTACAAATGTGATTTGTATGCTATTGGTACCTTCTCTCCCTCATTAGAGGTCAGGTATGTGAATCCGCATCTTCCTGGGATGACTCGAATCACAAGGTTGCGTGTGTTGTCACGTGTTTGTAATTTTGTTTTAATTAACATGTCTGTTTGTAAAGATCTCAAAATTTCTGTGTGTTTTTGAGTCCAATTGATTCTTTTAAAATCTGGTTTTATTAGATCATAAAGGGGTTTGACCCTTTCTGCATAATTTATAATATAAGTTCTTCTGAAATTCAGGAAGCCTAGAATTGATTGTAGGTTTTTTAGTGTTCTGGGTGCTTGGATTACAGCACATTTCTCTAGGAAATTGTCAGCCAGGCTTTTGCCTTCACTTGATAGTTCATATCCTAAAAACAGGACTGTTAGATGGGCAATTCTTGACTTTTTAAAGTTAAATTTGTAACCCTCTGCTGCGAACCCAAGTATTATGGTGTTCACTCTCTTCAAGTGAGTATCCAAGTCATCATCTGTTAGATAGATGTCGTCGACATAAGATAATGCCTCGTCATCATAGGTTTGTAGTAACTCTGTTACCCTCGCTGAGAATAACCCTGGGCTGTTCTTGAACCCCTGGGGCAAACGACAGAAATTCTTTTGCGTGCCATTTATTGAGAACGCCGTCAAATATCTGCTCTCTGGTGCTATATTTTGACAAAAGAATCCATTAGAAATGTCTAAGGTTGTTTTGTATTTTTTGCGCACTATGTTATTCATTAGTGCAGCACTATGCGAGTTTTGTACCGCAAATGTTTTGCAACATGAGTTAAGGTGTCTGTAGTCCAAAACAAGACGATATGAATTGTCTGGCTTGGAGACAGGAAACAAAGGGTTGTTCATTTGTGAGGTGCAAGTTTCAATCACCCCCCTGGTATTCAAGTTGATCTAGGATCTCTTTTACCTGTTTTTTAGCTTCTTGCTTAATCGGGTACTGCCTCTGTGCAGTAGGTTGTGATTTTAACTGGATTTTGTGAGGAGGAGAGTCCTCATCCCATCCCACATGATTTTTATATAAGGCAGGGGCCTGAGCTACTGCCCACTTTCTTGCAAGTGTATATTTTTTATGAATTGGAATATGATTTGAGAAGGCAGGCATAATTATTTCTTCGCCATGTGGGCACTCCCTGACAAACTCTGGAGGCCAGTCTTGTTCAGCTAGAAGGATGTCATAGCCCTTGGACAGATTATCCCAAAATAGTCCCCTTATTTTTCTAGTCTTATCCCCCTCTATACGCAATGTTATTTCATATATTTTATGAGGTTTGCTAACTCTGGTATCTGCAGTTTCCACCTGAATGTATTCATTCGTGTCCACTGTCTCCAGATGATTCATAAGGACTTTGCGAGCAATGCTCACTTCTGCTGCGCTGTCTAGCATTGTCTGAGCCCATTCTCCGTTTTTCAGCTGTGTCCTCAGTATTCTCGGCATTGTTGATTACTTTAATACTGGCTACCTTCTTTTTTGGAAATTGTAATTTTTTATTCAGATGAGCAGGTTCTTTGTCTTTGGACTTGACGTGCTCTTCCCTTTGTTCTGATCGTCCTCTTCTTTCCGATTTCTGCGAGGAAGTCTGAAAAGATTTAGAGGGACGTGTATCAATATCTTGATATCTATCAGGTTTCTTTATATTATCCCTATTTCTAAGGTTGTATTTTTTCACAGCGGGCTCCCGTTAGGGAGACTTGCGTCCTTGGTCGGGAGATCTTTCTCTCTGCCAAGGAGACCTTCCTCTGGACTGGAATCTTTTTTCTTTAGGATTGGATTGTTTATTCCCATCCCAGCTCTTTTTTTGATTGTTTAAATTATTTTTTATAAATACCTTTTCAGGACTTTCAACTAGTTGGGGTTTCACTGGTATTCCACCCAAACTATCTCTTCCTAGTTCTTCATAGGATTTTTCTATGATTCTGGCAATCTCAGATGGTTGGTCTGCTATATTTGTCTCTTTTAACCTCTGGCGAATCTCCACATTTGCTGCTTCTCCCTTTATGTTGGCTAATAATATTGCCGAGACCTGCTTGAAATCTTTCAGTAGTTTCATACCGAGAGTTAAAGCGGGTTCTGGACCGTATTCATCTTGAATCTGTTTTAGCACATCTGGTATTACTGACATGGATGGTACACCATGTGTTTTTGTGTAAATGGAAGCAAAGACTGTTCCCCAAGTGTCACAGTCCTCCACATGTGGTGCGATTCCCATTGGGAGACAGATAGTCAGAATCCTATGTTTCTCAACAGGGGTGGTATCTGGAAACACCGCCTCTATTTGAGTGATTTTTTGTGCTAGCCAGAAAGGAATTTGTTCCCGTTTTGCGGGTACTTTACCTAGACAGGACTGTATGTTCTGAGGTGTAATTTTATTTGTGTTCCCCTGATGATTGGTCAGCTGTGGAATTTTAATTGCTGGTTGGATTGTTGAAGTCCGCATTACATATTGGACTAATTGTCTATGTATTTTTATAAATTGTTTTAGCTGTGTTAAAAGCTCTGGTGCAGTCATTTCTTCAATGTCTGGATGTGGTGTATATCCGGCTAGGACCGGCCACGTTGCTCCTGGTCTACCTAGTGGACCGAGCCTGGTGATGTGATTATTATGTTTTAGGGCGCCATGAAACAAGAGCAGGTGCTCTTGGAATTTGAGTGGTATTTCCACTTCCTCGAAAGGAGTGTACTCACTAGGAGGTTCCTCTATTTTGTAATAGTGGAAGTCCTTTGTTACAGCGTTTGCTGCTGGAAAGTTTATCCATGAATAGAATACCTCTGTCTGCCAATATTCGTGTGCCTCAATTACGAATATGACTGTACCACCTCTTGGTGTCAGTCCATTTTCTATAAGTTTTAAGGTTATAGATTTCCTTATGTTGACCGGGATTAGTATTGCATTTGGGTCATTTTCCAGCAGAGTATTGTCTGCTTCTAGGAGTTCAGCTGCTAGTCTAACTGTCTCCCTTTCGTCTTCACTTTCTGTCATTTTACTGACAGAAAGGTTATTCTGTTTGTTTGCAGATCAGGTTTCTATGGAACAAAGATTAGATGCACAATATTTTGGAACAGTGTATCCTTCAACGTTGAATAAACCAAGAACCATACATAGGAGTCTCCTCCTGCGAGGTTTGGCGGATATGACCTTTCACCCACTCCAGACGTCTTTGGAGTATTATGGGAAAAAAGGGGTTCTGTGTGAAAAAGCACGACTGAGTTACTCTAATGTCTTGCGTTAGTTTTATCGCCTATCCAAACGTTGGGCGCCATGTAGTGTAGTTCCTATTATCCCAATAGGCTCTGCGCATTGGAATAATATCTTCAATAGTATAGACCTAGGGCAGAGGTTAACTAGGTCTTCTACCGACGATATTAGACTTAAAGTTTTGTGTTTGCCAGCTAGCTCAGAGTTCACTAGAAACTTTCTCGAATAGGCATGGAGGATTTTAACCTCCCTGGATAGACAAGAAGGGATTTAGTTTCTGACAACCCTAGAACATGACAACTTTGCTCTCCCCTAATCAAGAGTGTATCTCTAGAGTCGTGTGAAAACAATAGACAACTTATTTTACTCAGTCAGTACGTGCATTCTTAGTTTCACCAGTTTTGTAGAAAAATAAGAGATGGGCGTGGTTCAATAAAAGATGTTATTTATTGATCAGTCTCTTTTCTCATACAAGAGATGAATCGCTATTATTGCAATACTTGTAGTTAAGTAAAGTGCATACAGTAGAGACAGAATTATAAAATAATACTGTACAAGCATTGATATGGTTTCTGAGCCATATGATACTTTAAAATGGATAAAATAGATACATACATATATACATTTAACTAATCATACTCAACTGGTGCTTCTAACCACGCCTACCCCAGTGTACCTGACCTAAGCCTAATACGTGGGCGGGAGTAGATAAGTAGCAGTTTAAGTTAAGTTTGTTTTGCCAAGGGACTGATTCGAGAATTCTCTGCAAGGGGTTATTCAGTTCTGTACCTGAGATCTAGAATGATGGAGGGCTGGTATCTCTTATCCCAGGTCTTGATATTCCAGCTGCCTGCGAGGGCTGCTTGGAAGCGCCGGAGCTGGATTTCTCGGCAGGAGAAAGGCAGCGTCTCGTTCTCAGCGCGTCAGGAAGGCGGGGCAGCGTCTGTGGGCTTCGCTCTCTGCTGGGCTCCTCAGCACGTCTCGCTGCTCCGATCTCGTCACCACCGCATGTGTTTGCTTAAGGCAATGTCGGTAATATTTATACCTGAAAGGTGCCGAGATTGACGTAAGGATGGACATATATACGTCAATAAGGATGTCATATGAACGGGCTCGTTCGCACATTCTTTTGCTGAAGTTCTCGGTGAAATCAAAACAATGGCTATCGGAATTTTCCAGGTCGCTGTAGGTTTGATTTGTTTTGAGAACTCCGTATGCCTTATCAGGGGCTGGAGGAATATCGCTTGTCTAATTAGATGGCATGCGTTATGACCTAATCAGATAACGCGCTTCTGTGCCGTGGTGTGGCTTAATCAGATAACGGTTTTTGCACCGTTGGATGGCTGCTAGTTAATTATTAACCAAACCAGGGTCAGGAATAGGGGAATCGATACAGTACCTATAGGAATACATCACAATTTATTCATCTCTTTATGATATACATGAACGGGTTCTAGTTGTGTAAGGTCTGGAGTTTGCTTAATTAAAGATTTCTGTAAAAATCAGATGCTTCATGTAATATACCAATTGATATCATGTCAGGCAACTGATCCTCAGTTCTGATGATAATCCCATATTTTCACGGGATTGAAGCGTCGTCGACATAAACTCTGACCCGTTACATTATGCCTTGTAATGTTTTTGCTCTGGGTGCAGCAGTGTTTTGCTTTTAATATGTGACCTAAGAGTGATATATTAATGTTGTTCACTGTTTTCTTGTCTGTATATGTTTATATGTTTTTTGTTGTCAGTTTTAATACCTGTTTTTTTGCTCATTGTGTTTTTTTTGTTGCTCTTTTGCTCTTTGTTTTCTGAAATTACTCAGCTGTGGGTAATTCCCATTTTTTGGCCGTATTTAATTGTAGTAATAAAATTCAAAGCTTCGATAATTGAATTCATTTATGGAACATATTTTTGTATCCACAATGATTGTCATCATTTATTTGTTAAGGGGCCGCTGTCTCTAGAATTACTCAACCACCTGTGGTCCCTTACGATCTTAGGGTTGCCCTTGTTTACACATACTACCTAATTTTATTGGAGTCATCTAACAGAAATTCTCATGTGCAGCGCACAGTCATTCCTAATGGCTTCACAAAAAGTCCCCCAACTCTTCCAAAGAGTGGTCAAAATGCTCCACACATAAGTGATTTTCTGACATCTGGCACAGACCCTCATTAGCTTTGAAGATTCTACATATAGTAGACGTGAGTGTGAACAAATAAAGCATCATGATAATAATACATTTTACTAAAAACAATATGGCACTATGAGTAGCATAATACTGTATTGTACAAATCATTCTAGGTAAAGCTAGAGTTCCCTTGGGAGGTTAGTCCATCTTGAAATTCTCAGTATAACATCACCAACTTTATTTCCGTGCAAGGGTTTGTTAGGTGATGTATAGCTTTAATTCTTGAAATATGAACTTTTGAGCATCCCAAAATAAATATCTTTCCTCGAATCATACATCAGAAGAGGAATGAATATACTCTAACAAGAAATTATGGTGCAGCAGTCCTCTACTTAAAAGCAGAGATAAGACATTTGAAGTCAAATGTTTCTGTTGTACAACACTAATTAGTTGTGCCAGCTGTAATTTCAAATATACCAAAAGCTCAGATCTTGCTAACAACTATGAGAAGTCCTCAGGAGATGCTAAATTATTTTTACTTGCCAATAAGCTGAAGAAAATCTGTTCAGTTACATGTTCCAGCTTATGTTACCATGAATAACTTTATAACTATGCCTCTTGTCTAAATGTTTCAAAGGTGCATCATTTAAACATAAGGGAAAAAAAGAAATGTACAAAGACAATGTGCATGTAATGAAAGCACACATATGTAACATAACCCAATTCATATAGTATATATCATTTTTGTGAATATCATGCACTTATACATATCAAATTAGTAGAATTAAGTATTAATTCCTGGTGGACTGCACATAGTATTACCTAACTTGCCCACACAAAATAATATTGACCCACAGATGACTAAGTCCAACAGCAGGGTTGTGGTTCACAAAACAGCTGCCTCTGCTGACTGACATAAAGATGATAACGTCTGACTCTATCTTGAGCAGTTCGAGACTCGATTTTCTATATCAATATGTTTTTTTGATGCAGGTGTAATCTGTTCTTATCTTTCCAAGTACCCATGAAAGTATCAAGCAACCCAGACAATGACACTGAGAAGACATCTGATACAATATCAGTCTGGAACAAGAACCATGTTATTTCCATTTCAAGCTCAAACAAGAACAAGAACAAAAGCCAAACCAGTGTGGCCTGAATTGGCATATTTTCACCTTATTTGTTAATAAGAATGCATCTTAGACTAGCCTCTTGATACACATTGGCAGCACTAGACATTTCTAAGGTGATGAAGGAATCTGTTGTCTTAGATAAGACATGATATAAAAGACCCTACCGATGTTGAGGTCCTTCACCCCAGATTCTCCCTCAGAAAATCTAGAGGCAAGCTATTCTAGTCCCTGCTCTCCTAGTGTAGCGCATAGAAGTAGGTTTTAGGGTGTTAGGTTTCAAAGGACATTTTAACTATGGTGGAAATGTTAATTTTATTCTTGTTGTTCGCAACATTCATATATGCTGTTATTATGATATTTGGTGAGGTTATTTTAAATGGGCTAAGCAACAGATGGAGACTGCTGAAATAAAACCATTTTAGTTAAAGTGTCTTTTTTCTTAGTGCACTTTGTGTGTGTGATATTAGATAGAATGAAATAGGTTTGTTTCCTATCACTGCGGTGTTGATGGATCCCTGGTTTGCGATGGTTAGTAACCCAAAAACATTAATGCCACTTTAACTATGTATTAAAGGGGGTTCTGCGGGGCTACAACAGACTGTCTTTCACATTCAAGCATTGGGGCATTGAACTAAGTTCACTCATGTTACCTGTGGGTGTTTAAACAACTCTTGTAGAGACAAAGGCTCAGTTTACACAACATGTTGTTTGGTCACAGACACTTGTATGTATGAATGCTTCTGCTTCAGGTGAGGAACATTTTAACAAGCTGGCATTTCTCCTCTATCACGTAATGTTGCGGCTCTACTGCTAAGGCACAAGAAACGTACATTTCAGGGGAAGTGGTAAACTCCTTCGAATCGCTACCAATAGGCAGATGGGAATGTTCCACCACGCTCTGCCACTTGTAATCCTGGGCATGGTCAGTGAGCAGAAGGCTGAGCATGCATCATCAACAGTATGCTTCCCTGCATTCTTGCTCAAGTGAAGATACTTGTGGTAGTGCATCTTTTAATCACTGGTTCTTTTCAGTGTATTAGCAAGACTGAAGATGCATTTCAGAGTCAGTCTAGTTGACAATCCTGCACAAAATGTTGCAGTGCACACAAAACTGCATGAAGAAGCACACTATCACTCAACAACCCATGCAGGGCAAGTAACATGTCAAAGAAGTTATATTTTGTGGCTGTTTATCCATGTGCGCTGGGTGCATTTCGCTGTGCATCTGTTACACTGGAGCCACAACACTTCTGTTTATATTCACATCAAGTTGGTATTCTGTTAATGTGCGAGCTATTAGTGATACATCATTTATTTTAAATGATGTTATATTTGTTTCTGTAGAACAACCCAGCCTCAAATATAAATGTGACGGAGCACTTTATTTGAACATAGTATTTGATGCAAAAGTTTCCACGGAGAGAACACATAGCATGCAGACACAAAGAATACAACTGAAAATCAGAGACATGAGAAATATAGTTAATCAATATGACATTGATACAATGGCTCAGTGGTATTTTTGTTTTAATGAGGGTTTTAAATACTTTTTTAAAGATGGGTATAGGGGGAGCCAGCATAAGCTTGGTCATAAGTGCATGTACATGGGAATCCCCACTTCCCATATGCAACCCATGACAGCTTCATTTCCTGATGATCAGTGAAATGTGGCGGCACCATATAAATGTTATAATGTTTGTTTGTAAGCGGTATGGGCTAGAGATAAATGAATACCCTGAAATACCATACAATAGCATATAGAAATGTATTTCAAAGGTAAGTAGGAAGATATTAGACACTATGTGGGCACCAACTCAAAAGATTTACACACAGGTTACAGTGTTTTACCTCTGACGCCATTTCGGCTACCTCATGAGCTGCTTTCGGCAGCAGGTTAATGATTCAGCACACAGTCACCTAAGTCTTGTCTTGTGCCTGAATGAAGTCTGGTGCTCCTGTACATAACAGGAAGTATGCAATATCATTGTTATTATGTGTTACAAACTATTGCACTGTACAGGAGCATCCATGTTCTTATCAACAGTGGACTCCATCAACACCCACCTCTGCCTTCTACTATGGTTATTGGGCACACTCCTTAAGGGATGCATGTGATGAACCATCTTGTGGAATCCTTTTTCCACATACGTTTTGAGGACTTCAGGTGATGTCTGGCAAATGTGTGTTTTTGGTAATGAATGCCTTTTAGTTGTAGTCCATGTAAACATCTACACATCAATATGTCAGTGCAACCTCAAACATACTAACATGCATCTATATGGTGAGCCACTGCACTATATAACAAATGAAAATGATGCAATGCCCATAGTGCCCTACATTCCATGTGTCACTTGGTTGACTCCATGTGCCTAGGGAACAATGCTTTTTTGTGTTCATGTTGCTAATTGTTCCAGAGATTGTGTCCAGGTTTTTACCATCCATATCGGGTAGGTGAGAAGAATACTTGATCACACCATCGCCATACCCTAAGGCATAAAAACAGGTGGTCTTAGATGCCTGAAAAGCTCAGGCGTGGCCCATACCTAAGTGCATGATTATGCCTGATAACCATTCAGGGGTACAGATAATGCATGAGCATGTCGAGGAAATATCAATGTGACAAAGTTTAGGGAATAACTATTTAACTAAGGGGCATATTACCAACGATTAGCGATATTTATCGCTAACTAGGCTTAGCAACAAATTTTTTATCGCTAAGCATCGCCGGAAAATATCGCTGAGATAACGTGCTATTAGCAACGTTTATCTCCAAAGCGATAGATTTTCCGGCGATAGCGTGAATATCGCTGAGAATACAGCGATATTCACGCATTAGCGACAAAATCCTCTTAGCCATGTTGGATAACATGGCTAAGAACTGGTCTGAGCAGGCGTTCGTTTTTGGAGATATTCGCGCTTAGCGCGAATATTTCCAATGCTACGCCTGCCTTGTTAATAGGCGATAGCGACGTTATCGACTGCTTTCAGTCGCTAACGGGTTGGGTACGCCCACTTTGCATGTCATTAGCGATAAACATCGCTGACATGCAAAGCGGGCCCCAAACCGCTCGCTATCGCCTACAAGCTGTCGCTAACATCAGTTAGCGACAGATTGCTAATAGGGCGATAGAATTATCGCCGCTTAGCGGCCGAAAACGGCCTCTAAATCGGCGATAATTGTCTATCGCCCCCTTGGTAATATGCCCCTTAGTTTTATAAGTATATGTGTACATTTAATTTTGCAGAAAGATATGATTTCTGTAAGCTTTGATTAAAACATAGAAATCTTTCCTTCATGTTGTCCCATGAAGCAGAAATCCATAAATACTATTTTCCAACATGAAGGTTCTGAGATTAGCATAATTTATTTGGGTTCCTTCATTAATCACTTACATCCATGATCCAGGGACACCTTGCAAATACACCAAAGTATTAATGGGGTGATCCAGATGTCTCTCTCTCAATTGCACATGCCTGAGGCAAACAATTTGATGCATCTGCTATCATAATTTAATCTAATTTTTGACTAATCATCATTGTGATAGCGTACAAAGTGTTAGGAGCATAAGCTAAAGACACTTAACAAAACAAGTATGAATGTGGAGCTCAGTTAACTCTTGTCAGTGCAGAGCTACCTGTTAATAGAGTATCATACCAGAATATAATTGTTGGAATATGGTAAATATCTGGAGTTAATAATAGAAACTCTACACCGAATGGGACAATATTTAGTACGTTCTAATTTTTGATAATAATATTCTGTCATACCACCTGTTAACAGTACATAGATTACATTCACCTCCCAGGCAATACAGAATACCTGAATACTGTCATGTATACACAATGGAGTGATAAAGATGGCCTGCCTAAAAATCTCAAACTTCTCAAAACAGAAAAAGAATCACACTAATTATTCTTACATCTCCAATAAAAAAACATGTATCAGGATCTGTCAGCCCTACAGAGGCGAAGATGTTCTCCATCCCCAGCAAAAAACAGCATTTGTTTGCAGCCTAATATCACATTTATTCAGAGCATTTCCTTCAATTTGGCAAAAGTGGATTGTGGTGCCATTATGAAAAAAATGCACTCACAAAGACCAAAAAACTCCCCACTTATCTCCATGTTATAGCCACCTGCCAAGCTTGTTTACTAAAATCCTATTAATTGACCTAGCTGCATGAGCCAATTGCAACAAACTTAAAAAACTCAGACTAGCTTCCGAAAGGGTCACCCAGTATTACACACTTTTTTTGGGCAGGCATTGGCTGTTTCCTAAAAAAAATGTTATCTTGACCTGAGGTTCTTATTTGCATCTTGTGCTTCCTTTGCGTGTGTGTGTGTTATTTTCTTAAACATTTTTAGGCACAGCTTATGACTTATATTCTCGATTTCAGCCTTTAAGACAGAAGTGTTTCTTTTACCTGTCGTCCTTCATATATATCTTTTTTCTAACCATCATTTTCTCCACTTCCTGCAAAGGATTGGCACACAGCGAACTAGTAGTTTTCAGACTGACCAAGCTTGGGCCCCGCTCCAAGGACATATAGAAGGACACTGGAAGCACTAAAGGCACCTTGGTGTGCACCCGGTTGACCCTGGGGTTTGGCCATGCTGCTGGTTCTTTCTTGGCTATCCAGCTGTTTTGTGAACAATCACCTCTGCTGCATCCATTAGGTACGGAAGGGCTCACCTTATCACGCTGTATCAGGATTTTTACTCCATACCAGATTAATTACTATGAGTAGCTGAACATTAAATAGGTCTTCTCTTTCTTACATAAACATTGTTAATATCTCGGTAGGGTCTGATGCTACCATCGCTGACTTTTAGGGTGGATGATAAACGAAAGGCAGCATTGATATTTTTATTGAAAAGTCTCTGCATTTCAACCTTTTTCACGCCCCCTTTAACTCACTTAGAGGTGTTTAACACCAAGGTTTCATTCCAGGCACATCAAAACATTATTTTGATTTGCAGTGCCCCGTATATATCCAGCCTTTATTAAATAAATAATATCTGAGCTGTCTGCATCCCATGCTGGTCCATATTTCCTTGGTGACCTCGGACATTCCCATGGAGGAGTTAGCTGACCCAGATACTGATCAACTGCTCAACCTTTTAAGTCCTTGTCTTTTTTTTATCAATTTGTTCATACAGCACCTCACAATGCAGAGCATACTCCTGATTTAATTATTGGCCCTGCAGAAAGCACGCTGCTAAGAGAAGTATCACTTTCAGGGTGATCTGGCCATCATCTGACAACATGAACTACTGATAAATGTAGTTCTAAAAAGGCAGAGCGATAGAAAACAGTAACTGGACAAAGGTTGTTCCTGTGTCTATTATACAACTATTAAACTCTGAGATTAACTCTTCTAATAATGCCCCAAACTCCATCACTAAATACTTGTCTTACTGCTCATTTACAATTTCCAGATTAGAGGCATTGCCTCCTAGCACATACAAGTAAGTACAAATTCATCTGAAATCTTCTCCTGTTCCATAATGGCCTTTGTGGCCTAAAAAAAAGCTACAAAGTAATCAAGCAGTTGAAAGGGACTCATATGATGACTCTCTGAACGTTGTGTAAACATCTGCTCTGCGCAGATTGTAGTTTGTCATTAAAAATGACCAAACTCTGCTATTTACCCGACGGAATTTTGAAATCTGCTAACAAACAAAAAGAAGTCTTCAAAATAATTAACAAGCTTTCTGCTAGCAACAGGAAGCTAAATGACTATGTTTGTTCGTCACAGTTTTACAAAAAAACATGCTAGCTTTTCCTTGTCATAAATTGTAAAGATAAGAACAGTCACGCAAAGGACTCTTCTGATCTCTTCTCTGCCATTGATCTAAACCCTCCACAGGGCGAGTTATGGTTGAACTTTGAACAAGGGACCTCGCACACTGCAGGTCTGGCTCTACTTTGGTTCGCATTCCAGTTGCATTTATGTTCGAGTTAGGAGAACCCATTCTTCAGCCACTTTGGAAATGCTGAACGTTTTCTAATGACAGGCACCATTTGCTACCTGCCTAAGGCAGGTGTCATTATGCTCTTATTGAAAAAAGTGGAGCTTGATCTTCCGCTTCCAGCCAATGACTGCCTTCTAACCCTTCTCTCAGCAGTGGATAAGATTCTTGAAGCTTTTTTTGACAAACACCTCTGCTGTTTAATGGAAGCAAATGAGATACTGGACAACACCCAAGCTGGCTTCCATCTTCATTAAAACAAAAAAATGTCATGCTGTTTGTAGTAGAAGACCTCCACATGGCCACGAAAGGCAAGAATGTTGATACCCTGATGTTTCTCAACCTTTTAGAGGTATTGACCCTAATGACCATGTCATACTCCTCAACTAGCTTAAATGTCCTCATACCCATGACAATGAAGTTCTAAGAATCAAAAAGCGTCATACGTAGACATAGCTTAATAAATGTTCAATACTTCATGATGAGTCTTAGTAAACCCATTGTAATGAACGTGGGAAAGGAGGAGAAGACACTTTTCTCCAGAAGAATCGAAAGCTGATTGGACGAGAGGAGAAGAAGATGCTACATGAATTGCAACATTTCTTTTGACTATTTATATTAGTTTGTGTTCCAAGAGTAGGCCACCACTCTACACGTTTTCAGATGGCCTTTTCCTAGACCCTTGCTCTATACTACTTGTCCACACTGAAGCCGAATGCTAACGGCAAAATACTGAAGACTGAACACTGATTTGCTGCCCTTTCCCTACCCGATTTGCTGACTACAGTCTACAGCTACTGCATAGTTAGTTTGCTTTATTTCTGAGACCTGTTGAGTTGGGGTTTAGCCATTATTGACTGATTGAATTTGAGCTTTATGCTTGATCTTACGTTTGCCTCTCAAAGTTGAACTCTTTATGAGTTCCAGCTAACACCATTGTTGCCTCATTCCCTAGAATAGGGAATTATTTCCTTAATGAAAAACACTTGATGCATTATTCGTTATGTTTGCTCTAACCATTTCTTTTATGATCAGTTATCTAATCTGACTGAATGAAGAATAAAAAGACGTACTAAATCTTTTTAAATGAACATAAAATCCTTACATCTTGCACCTAACTCTTGTTAATGACTGAAATTATACATTGTATTGTGATTTTACTTTATTTCATGTATAGCTCGTGATCTTCTCATAAACAATGACAAAGGTCTGTTCCAGGGAAGTAAAGGTAAAAACTGTGTGCGAGGATCAACAGATAGAGATGCTAAATGTCTTATATGAATTGATTCTCGCTCCAACAACCCTACCCACTACATAAATACTAAAGGTATCCAACCTCTATATAGACCTGGTGATCAATTAATTTATGTCTATGCACCACAGAGGTGACTCTAAGCACTGTGCAAATGGTGGCAATCACAGTCTTTGGCATCCCTCCGTCTGGGCACCAACATTTGCGTCCTACTCTCAACCGTCTAAATTATTAACAATGTAGGTTTTAAAATTGATAACAAAAAGAGTGGTCCCTGCACTTCACTCATGTTTAATACACAAATCATAAAGAAATTCAGTATGAGTGGGCGGAGCCGGGAGCCGGGCGGACGCTGATCGTCTCGGCTCCCGGTCCACGAAATGCTCTGACCCGGCCCTGGGCAGTTACAGCCCGTCTTTTTGACCGCTCTTCTGTCCAGCACTAAGCGGAGCGAGTGGGGCAGGAGCGGAGCAGCAGCGATCGCTCCGGGGTTGGCAGACAGGCTCGTTCTCCCGAGGTGAAGGAGGAGAGGGCAGAGGCGCTCAAGATGGCGGGCGGCACGGCGCCGTGGACTCTGCCGACTGCGGCCGCCGCTGGGAGGTAGGATCGCATCCTGCGCTACCCCGGCTTGCTGAGACTCTCGCCGCAGCTACTGGCATAATTGCCTCTACCCCTATATCGGTGGAGACCACCACCGAGGGAATCCTCCCAGCGCCTGCCTGACTCTAAGATGGCGGCCGGAGGCGACTACTGATGGCGATCGCCGCTTCCACTGGCTCGCCCCAACTTTTCCCAGGCCCCCTGCTAATCCTGTGGCCCTCTCTTGATCTAGTGGCCTGCCTCCCGACCTGTTGCCAGCTTGGGGCCACTGCCAGTGCCGGATTATCCGGACGTTTATTTCGTATGAACTGCAGTTTCCTGTTATTTCCTCGCATAAGAACTAAGATGGAAAAAACTGTGTTGGGGTTATTTATGGCCTTGAGGAACTATCACCAAAAAATGAGCGTGCCACTTCCATGTGTTATCTGACCAAGGACACAGAAACAAATTGAATGACAGCTATTCTCAAACAAGAGTCCGAAAATGCACTGTCACCTAATCAGCCAATTAAATGCTTTTGAATTTTATATAATAGTACCCAATGAAATATATCCTAAAGTTGTATTGCTTTATTAGTAACTTGCAATCCTTTTGGAAAATAGCTTTTGAAATCCTCAGAAAATTCATAATTTATCCATCAATCAATAACTTGAACGATTCTTGATTCATCAATCCACAATATATTCCATATAGCACTTGTGCATTATAAACACTGAATCGTGTTCATAAAGCATTTTGGACCCTCATGGTCCTTCATCAGGGAAAATATACTATTGTCAAGTTCATAATGCATGTCTGGACGGGGGCGGCAGAGCGGCTCTAATTCTATTGGACCTCTCTGCCACGTTTGACACAGTTCCCCACGTCCAGCTTCTCTCTAGGCTAGAGGATATTGGCATCACGGGCGCGGCCCTCAGCTGGGTCAAATCTTTCCTCACAGACAGGTTCCAACAAGTATGGCTGCCCCCCTACCACTCATCCAACAGCAGGGTAGATACAGGAGTTCCACAAGGGTCGACATTGAGTCCCCTGCTTTTTAATGTTTATTTCACTCCCCTTGTCTGCTTGGCTGAGAGCTTGGGTGTGAAAATAATGGCGTATGCCGACGACACCCAACTTCTCTTCACTTGGGATGAGAATAATCTCTGTACCGACGGTGTCCGGCAGTGCCTGTCCTCAGTGTTTGCCTGGCTTGCCCGGGCCTGACTCAAGTGTAATGAGGACAAGTCAGAAATTCTTCTGTACGGTCACTTCCCGGTGGCTTTTAAGGAATCCATTTGGCCTAGTGGATTGCCATGTCCCACTGGGGGCTGTGGGGTTGCAAAAAACTTGGGGATTTGGTTTGGAGCTGATTTATGCTTCCGGGAACAAATCATGCGACTGGCGGGTACTTGTTTTGGGACCCTAACCACTCTACGGAAGTTTTTTCCTCTCCTTCCCCAAGAGGCAAAAGAAACAGTGGCCAGAGCACTTATTCTCTCGCGTCTGGACTATGCCAACGCCCTCTACATCGGTGCGCCTGACTTTTTGCTTCGCAAATTGCAGGTGGTCCAGAACGCGGCAGTGAGGCTCCTCTTTGACATTCCTAGGTGACTCAGTGTACGCAAGCAGCTCTCACAGCTACATTGGCTTCCAGTTGCTCTAAGAGTACGCTTTAAGATCTTGGTTTTGGCCTTCAAAGCCTTACATGGCCCATGTCCTCCCTACTTAAAGGATAGATTTGCTTTCTACCACCCTCCTCGTCAATTGCGATCTGCCACCCTTAGACATCTGGTCATTCCCAGATTTAAGAGAGTTCGTCTAGGGGGACAATCCTTGACGGTTAGAGCTGCTCAGCTGTGGAATAACCTTAATTTAAATCTAAAGACAGTTGGTTCCTTGATCATAAAGGCTTTGAAATAGTAACGAGTTCTCATTATCTCGGAGAAGCGTTAAAAGGTAAACTTTCCTGAAGCCCATAATCAGATTGTTTCCAGTGCTCTCCTAAGGTTTCAACCAGGCTTTGGTAGATACTATTTGTGTCCTATGCTATACAGCCAAAGCAAATGCCATTTTATTTTACAGCAGTCCTGAAATTAGGTCTCCTATCGTCAAGCTGGAAGGAGCTATATGTAGAAAATCTGTATGTCTTTGCCAATCAACACATCTCCAAGAAATTTGGCTTGGGACGGACAAGACATTCTTAAAGGATTACACCTATAATCATTTGAAATAGTATTTTCCACTTTTACTTGCTTCTCCATCCTCGTTTACCACATGATTATTCTGTGGCTGTATTTCGGGGTGCTCTTGACTTTTATGGAATGATTTCAATTTGGGGCTCAATGAATGTTTAACCTCAAGTTTGAATTCCTGGACAGCATTGAACAGAGCAGCATTTCCACTGTGACTTTTACCCTTTCCCCCCTGGTATTTTGTCAAGGATAGATTTATCACTCACAGGATTGTAATCTAGGCTATTATATGAGGATACCATCCTTTTAATATTGCCTTGACACGTGCCTTTTGCCCCCCCAGACCTTTTATTTTCAGTGGGACCAGTGGGAACTTTATCAAATGTAACCTTTAGCTCGGAACCCTCTTGATACCTATTTGAGTTTTTTAAAGAGGTTATCTTTTCTAAGGTGCATATGAACCTCTGCACACATCAACACTTGGCCAGGTTTGGCTATCTGCACGACCCCTAAGCACATACCCTCTATTTAATCTGTAACACCAGTTCTACAGGTGTATTCCAATTTCTTAACTCTAGACGGTGATATACTGGCATTAGCACCTATTTGACTGCAGCTTTTATCCTCTCCATGGTCCCACGTGCACTGTGCTAGGAATTTTTAAGAGCTATTTGCAATCCAAAACCAAGATCCCTGCCTGCGTCAGATGAATGCCTTTTTTGTGTCCTCATACTTCCTAAACTCTTATTAGCATTCCTCCTCTCTCTCCATACCACCATATACCGGCCCTCGGAAGAGGTAAAGAGAGAGTGGAGCTTTCCCTCAAAGATAAAACTGTTTCCATTTCCAACTCCTGTTCACTTTTTTGGGGCCCCGGGATGTTACTAAGGAGGCAAGGACCAACAGTAAAATCGGCTTAATCATAGGACCCACCTGTCTTCTCCCTCCAGTTCAACAGAGCAGCCCAGATCTTAACTTTACTACTTTGGTCACAGGCCATGTCTGATTCACTAGTGTAGATGATATTCTTTAAACATTCAACAAATGTCGGAGGGGCTTCTGATTTCCACATCCTACAGATTTCTCTCTTTGCTAAGATTACCACATAAAACATGAAATTGAATCCAGGTTCATTTAAGTGATAGTCATTCAAAACACCAAAGAAAATCAAGCTGGTACTTACTTCAATTGATTTCCCCAACACTGCTTCCAAAAATGTACATACCTCCGTCCAATAAGATTTGATTCTTGGACACTCCATAAACATATGTATATCATCAGCTGCAGGATACTTGCACCTGATACGTGGTTCCTGTCACCTTAGACAGTTTTTGTGGAGACCAGTAAACTCTGTAGGCGGTGTACAAGTGGTTCCTTCTAAGCGCAGCTGGTTTTACAATAGCCTGCAACATAACAAAAGAGTCAGACCATATTTTATATATATCAGTATCGTCATCTCCATACTCTTTACCCCAAAGACTTATAACTTCAGTTTCCACATCATCCTCAGCGTCGAGTAAGGCCCAATACCAAAACAAAACTTCCTTTTGCCATTTAACCGTCCTAGTAACTTGATCAAATTTCGAGTTATCCTCCTTATTGTGCCAGTTTTGTGTCACCCACCAAGAGGATATCTGATAGAACTTGAACCTCGTCAGTGTTCCTCCAGTTAACCTGCAGAGCACTTCCCAGCTTATTAAATTAGATTCCTCTTGTAGATCACCCCAGCACCTTATACCTCCCATTTTCAGAGGGAGACTTAGTTGATCTTGTAGGCATTCAGGGGTGCCGGGGGATACCCAAACTGGGGCCTGCGCTGCATAGTATGAAATGTTCATTCTTTTTCTTATATGCACCCAGATCTCTAAGGCTGTTCGTAAAATCTTAGCCTTACTTTTTTGTAGACATTCGGGTCTCCATATTTATAGAGAAAATGTTCCTGCCCTTGCACCACATCTTTCAGCATGGCCTCAAACAATAACCCTAATGATGAAGTATCTGTCTTATTAGCCAACATTCGAAAAAAAAAAAATGAGAAGCATAACAATATGTGAGTAGGTCTGGTAGTGCTAACCCACCCACAGTAAGGCTTCTTCTAAGCTATTTCCAGGCTATTCTCGGGTTGTTGCCCAGATGAAACTACCTATTTTGCCTTGTAGCTTAGCTATATCTTCTTTCCTGAAAGGTGAGTTTAGGTAGAATTATCATTTTCACGAGGTTAAGCCTCCCATAGATGTTCAGAGGGAGGTTAGCCCATTGTGCGAGTAAACTCACAACCTCCTTACAAACTCTTTTCCAGTTAACTGTAGGGATATCCTCTAATTTCTGCATTAACTGAACCCCTAAATATCTAATTTGGTTCTTGACCCCCTGACTTCCCATTACTTGATTCCATTCCATTATTTCGTTTTATTCTCTATTAATTTTATACCCCGAGACTTCACTAAACCTCTCCGCCCCTTCAATTAACATATGGCGCCTGGCGGACGCCCACAACGAAGAGCTGCTAAACTCTGTTTCTGAAAGCTGAGCAAATGTTGCAAGATAACAATATTTAAAAGCATTGTTATTTCTCATTCAGTTTGCTGAGTAAGCAGAACGCCTTTTGTCAACGCGCTCTGGTAATCCCTAAAATAGCTCGTCCATATTAAATCTTGCTCAACATTGTGAGTGCACTTTTTTCAAGCCCTGCTAATTTGGTACATGCTTTTCCTATTTTTTGAAAGTTTTCCCATATTGCCTGTTTCACCTAAAAAAACATTGTTGTAAATACTGTATTTTTTGCCTTTATATCTTTCACTAGAGGTACTCAGTAGTCCATTATACAGCTGATTTTACAGCCATGCTTTTAGATGTTACACCCTCTTTATCCGACTTAACCATATCTTCTTTACTCTCATTCATACTAGGCACCTGAGAGTTTTGTAGTGTCCCTTTATAGTGATCTTTAACAGTAAGCAAACTGTCCGTCAATGGCAGAGAGGGGAAGATGATTTTACTTTACCTCAGATTACTTGCACTAAGACCCTCCTTGGTCTTTCTATTTCTTAATGTATATGAATGAAGTCCTTTTTATGACACCCTAACAAGATTTGTTTATAAACCATTAAGATTCTTACTCTTCAAAGGCCCTGTTTTCAGCATAATTATTGACCTTACAGATGTGGGAGTACTTTGCAGTGAAGCTTCTTTTTTGTAGGCCCTGCCTATTGTGAGGACTTAACATTCACATGAGTATTGCTCAATACCAGTTTAGGTTGGCCTTTCGATATTCTTTTGGCCATATCTCTGCTTGATGAGTTAAACTACTTAAGATTTGAGAATTTTGAAATCTCCGACTGGCAAAAACAATTACTCCCCCTGTGCCAAACACGTCAGTTGAGCAGTTTCATTTACTTAAATTTCCAACCCTAGAAACTGGTATGCCTTATTTGGCCTCTTAAAACTATCTTGTCCCACTTCAAATACATGCACATGGTGTCCCAACTGATCACACTAGCAGTACCCTTCAGACCAAGCCGCATATCTCACAGTACACCATGCTGCTCCATATAATTACTAAAATTCAAAGGCAGATACAGGGGCGGGGCAGACTCACATCACACTGCACTGTCAGGCATTAGCTAGAATCATGGGATCCCTCTGCTCACTGTGCTTCCCCCTTGCAGGTTCACCTACTCCGTCTCCACTCTGTCGGTAGTCAGCAACCAACAGACAACTGCATATTTTCAGCCAGAGTTGGAGCTGAAACAGCCAAAGCACACCACACACCTCTACTTCACACCAGCTTCACTTCACTTACACCACCTCCTTGTGTCCCTCTTATTCAGCACCATTAGTTACAGTCACTTGGTTATTCAAAGAAGGGAATAAGGCTGATCACATAAAATATTGTAATAAATGTAAATTTTGTATAGAATGCCTCATGTTGGTGCTGGTTTTTTGCTGATTCAACAATCTCGGCTACTAGTCAATGTAAGTCACAGATTAAGAGAGATGTCAAAAACTGCAGATTTTTCTAGTGTACAAAACCTGAAGTCTTAATTCACATATTACATGATTCACTCTCCTTTACCTAGTGTTGCATTGTATGTGGATTGAAAAGTGCCATCCTATGCTGATGCAACTTTAATTTGGTCATATTTTACTCTTAATGCACGTAGCAAATGTAGGGTAGTGTCTCTTAAGGACTTATGTCATATTTGCAAAGTTTATATTGAATTACTTGCTTATGTTTTACCACTTTGAAAGCCTATCACTACTATTCAGTCTCCAAATGTGAGCACTGTTATACATTCACCAGGTGATCACTTTGATCTGGAATTTTTTGTAATTATTATCAGTGCTTCTAAATCCGTTGCCTATAAGGAATATTTGTCTTTTTAGAAAGTTTGAGAAAAGTTGTATTTCTGCATGGCATGTACTTTCTTACTCCTTCTGTGTATGTATATGTAACGAGTTTCTTGCTCTGTTGTTTATGTTTACACAAACCAATAAAAAAGATTAAAAAAAGAACTGCACAGCTGACGAAAGGAAAACAGGGGTGATGTTTGCACCCCTGCTTCACCACTGGACCCTTAATGTATTTTCCAGCTAAATTAAAACATTTTGTTTTCCTTTTTTTAAATAGCATCACCTTTGTTTTAGCTGTATTAGATAGTTATTTTTTTCACAATATTTCAAAAAGCATTCAAAGCCCTACTGGGGTTACATCCATGAGGAATGTATCAACGGCATAAAAGAAACTTTGAATATGGGATGTACTGAATTTTGGTGGAAAAGGCCTTGTTACTTTTAGATACTTTTGAGCATCAGCTGTGTAGATGGAGAACAATAATGGGGCCAAAATTCAACCATGCCTCTGGCCATTTGGGGGATCAATTCTCCCTATAATTGCACCATTCACACTTAATTTTCGTCTACATTCTTTTTTCATCTGTAGAGTTGAATGCAGTAGATAAGCATATAAACACAGCATATGAATGTCCTCTTTTTTGGCTTAATAATTTTTCTGATAGAAATCTTAAAGCAACGCAACCATCCAAAATCAAATCATTTGGTCTAACACGGATTTGGTTAATTGATAAAATTCCAGCTTGCTCAACCCTGTCCTCAAAATAATTTAATATAAGTCTTGCAAAATAGATTCCTAGACAGTTGCTGAGAGATCCTGAAGTTTCCGGGACAAGCGTGATCTCTTTTTTGATACAATGGTATTCAGGCACTTCTTTCCGGACTCTGGGATCTTGTTTGTTTGGATGATCACGTGAAAATATGGTCTATTGTTACATCCAATTTGCTATAACTCTATGCACCATTGGTTGTTACAAGATCATTGTGATTGAGCTTGTAGAATTGTAATCAATTAGGCTGATGTATTGATGTAACATTCTTGTTGTTTGGCTGCTGGTTGGAAATTATTTTACCTCAGGTATGCCAATCAATGTTTCACTTTTTATCAGCATTATAGCAACTCTTAATTAATGGATTAACCATGATTTTTGCATTTCTGATTTCTTATACTGTACTGAATTGTGCAATGATTTTTACTGTGGTTATATTATGAGCTCTTTTGGCTGTGACTGGTTGAAATAAAGTTGAAATAAAGACTCATATATACTGAATGGGTAAGCAAGACATACTACGTTTGAGGTGTTCATGTCTTAATATCCACTGATATTCCATCAGGGCCCTGTGCACATGAGGATTTCTTATTATTCCCTTTTGCTTCTATTTTCTTTAATGATGGAATTTCAATGGTCCTATGTGTATTATCTTTTGCCACAGTTTTTTAAAACTTAGCTCCAACTGGCAATTTTGTTTCTTTTGAAAAGCATAGATCCTTGCAAATATTCTCCTGCAACTCATTAATACTATACATCAATGATACAAAACAAATCCAAATTATTTCGGACTTTGGCACTACCATTGTTTTCTATTACTTTTTCCGTGAGCAATCTTATTAAATTTTTCCAAAATTACTATTTTTCTTCAAAGTCTAAATTCCTCTTATCTTTTCGATATTGTTTGCAATATTAATATTGAGGGAGACCATGTGTTCACTATTTACCTAAAAAGGATCCATTATTGGTCTATGTAATGCCTTTTTTGTTTCCCTCAATTGTTCACCATTTTGCTAGCAAGAGCAAATTTTTTATAATTGTTGCTTTATATTGTAAAAAAAATATTTCAACTTTCTTACAAAGGCATCATAGAACCCCAGAATTACATTTGAACTCTTCTCCTCCATAAGGATGTTATAATGAAGGGAAGCAACTTCATCTTAAAGGTCAGTTTGTAGATTTATTACTCAATTAGCTGGATCATCGAAGCAGGGCGACCACAGTCTCAGTGTAAGACTGCCAACTGACACATATAGAATTCACAGTACAGAACACTAAAACAACAGTGTTCTTATTTAATAACATTCTAAATCAAACCCAAGACACTACATGGGTCTTCCTTTATATAAAATAAAAAAAAAAAGGAAAACTGATCAATTAGAAAATATGCAGTAAGAGCCAGAAAAGAAAGAAAAAGAAAGAAGAAAAGGAAAAGAGACAATAAAAATAACTAGTATTACTTCCTACATCTAAGAGGGATTTGTTTAACTCATACACTGCGCCTCAAGGTTTTATTCCCCGTACAATCTGAGTTTACAATATTGTCTACACAGGACTTAGAAGTTTCAGCATCAGTATTGTTGTTATCCAATAGAGTGGAATGAATCGTTCTCTTTATTAACAGAGATTTATTCCACCATTGTCCATTGCTGAGTTTGACCGAAATTCCTCTCTCATCCAATACTTTTATTGGACAGCTAACTTTAGAAAAACCTTTTTGTACATGAACAGGATTTTTAATACAAACATAATCACCAGATTTTAGACTAAGATCTTTAACTCTCATTTTCATATCAAAGTATGATTTCTGTTTATTCTGAACTGATTCCACCTGTTTCCTAACACTCCATTCAGACCAATGGTTCCCTTTTACCCATTTAGTCATCCATGCAGGACAAGAGATAGTGGCAGCTGAGTGAGGTGTAGTGCGGTAAAACCACAACATACTCTTAACAGAATTAGCAACTATACACCTATTGGACAGATTCCAGCGCCCGTCGCCAAAAAGGATGTTATAATGAAGGGAAGCAACTTCATCTTAAAGGTCAGTTTGTAGATTTATTACTCAGTTAGCTGGATCATCGAAGGAGGGCGACCACAGTCTCAGTGTAAGACTGCCAACTGACACATATATAACTCACAGTACAGAACACTACAACAATGTTCTTATTTAATAACATTCTAAAACAAACCCAAGACACTACAGAGGGTTATAAACGCTTTTATTTTTTCAACACAATTCGGTTTTTTTAAATTTAAGATAGTCCAAATAGTCCCAGTGTTGTTTCTGGTCTCAAGATTCTGTCCCAGTCCCTTATTTTATGCATTTGTTGACAGCACTCTAATATTAATAACTGGGGTCTTCACCCATCTAAAATCTGTCTGAATCTGAAAATCCTTAATTCGATGTACAAGTTAAAGTGATATTATAGTTTAGCCAATATGGGAGCTTGCTTTTCTATTGTTGACTTTATCAGCTTTTGTTTAAGGTTTCCAGATGTTTTACTCTTTTATTAATTTTTGTGTTCTTTAGTATTTGTGCTTGTATACCGAAATGAGCTTCTGAATTATTTCTGGAATATTTTCATTTTGTGAAAATGGGGACTTCAGAATTGAAATTTCTCATTAAAAGTACAGCAACCTTTGAATATTTATCACAATCTGATTTTTTATCGACTGTCCATCTTTTCTTGAATTGTTAGTGGTGGCTGTAATCCTTACTATCAAACTTTTTTCTTCATCTTCGTAGATTTGTATTAACTCTAGGTTCAATAATGATGGTATAAATATCATTAATCCACCACAAAGGCAACCACTATTTCATCTTTAGCTTTTACGCTAATTTGTATATGATTACCAAATACATGAACCAACTCGTCACTGAACCCACGCACAAAGCCGGGTACACACTCAAACGCATTTTCACCACATCACGGGCACTCGCACATTGCTCCATGTCACTATCATGTCACATTCATTATGTTTTTCCAGCGCCTTCACATGGTGAGTCCACCATGTAAGCGGCACGTGCACCCCAAGTCACGATTTACATGCCTCACTGGTATACCCCACCCACGGTCATCTACGGTGATCCCCTTCCTACGTCCCTCAGGGGTTGATTAGCTCCGTTATTGTCCTGTTTCCACTGGCAGCTTTTCATATCCCATGACCCCATGTTTTGTATCGCCCCCAGCCCTGGAGAGTCACAAGCCTACACGTTGTGACGAAACACATGTCGGCTGATTGTTTGATTTCACATGACTTTATTATCTATTTTAAACTGCTTAAGAAACACACTGGTGTCGACCTCAGAATATCTCACCAATAGAGACTACCGCTACTTCCTTTTTTGTATCCCCACCACGTGTGCCCAGGAATGTGCAAATTTAACTATTGAGGGTTCCTGATGCACAAAACAACGGGGGTTAATGGGTAGTTCCCCCGACCTGGTAGCATTGTTTTACATTAACTGCACACCAACCCTAAAACGCATAATTGTCTGAGCACCATTCTTCCTGCACATTGCTAAAAAACAGCATCCCAGTTAACAACCTCCAAACATGCCAGCTAATTCGCCCCAGAACTCAGGACCACCAAGCACTACTGCCACCAACTGGAGAAACAATGGCGCGCCACCAGGAACCCTGCCAACAGTGAAGCTAAAAAACATCCCTCTGCAACGGGAAACAACCTTTACAACGCAACTTTTACATCGCACTACATTACAACGCAGTCATTACATCGCAACATCCCTTACATCGCATGCGATTAAAATGCAACCATTACATCGCATGACACTACAACGTGTACCAATACATTGCATGTCATTACAATGCAGTCATTACAACGCATACCATTACATCGCATACCATTACAACGCATAGTACCCTTACACTATCCAACACGTACCCTACTGTTGCACCCCCTGGAGTTAGAATAGTAATTTTTACCCCTACACTATCCAACACTTACCCTACTGTTGCACCCCCTGGAGTTAGAATAGTAATTTCTACCCCTATACTATCCAATACTTACCATAAATGCAATGTAATGGTATGCGTTGTAAAGGTAGTTTCTTAAAATGCGATGTCGGGTCATGCGATGTAATGGTATGCATTGTAAAGGATGTTGCGATGTGGAAAATGCGTTGTAAAGGAATGCGTTGTAAAAGTATGCGTTGTAACGTCATACAACCCTCTGCAACTATCAACAGCTCAGCAAAGAAGTCAGGAAAGCAGCCATCAAAATAGTGAAAGAATTCTCCCATCTGTCCGCCATGGAGAACACAATCCACCCCTCCTAAATACTCTGCAACAGCCTCTCAGACTACTTCCACAGCAATATCTCCAACATCTACAACAATTTCAACCTTCAACCCACCACCCTCAACCAACCAGAGAACACCAACCAAACAATTACCACCTGGTCACCGCGCACCGCCCTGACCACTTCAGCCATCATGGCTTCCATCCACTCTAGGGCTCCCACTGACCCTTGCCCTCACCACCTCTGCAACCTCACTACAAACTCAATCAGCACACAACTCACCAGCATGCTTAACACCTCCATGTCCGCAGCAACCTTCCTGGACAGATGGAAACACGCAGACATCAGACCCCTCCTAAAGAAAGCCTCGCCGACCCCAATGATCTAAAAAGTTCTCGGCCGATGTCCCTGCTCCCTACCTGGCTAAAGTACTCGAGAAAGCCATCAACCAGCAGCTCACCGAATTGCTGGAACAAAATCACCTAGTAGACACCTCGCAATCAGGATTCTGTGCCAAGCACAGCACTGAGACTGTGCTGATTGCTGCCGCAGACGACATTTGAACACTTCTCGACCATGGAGAAACTGTGTGGCTGATCCTCCTCGACATCTTCACGGCGTTCGGCATAGTCTCCCACTACACCCTTATCAACAGACTCTACAACATAGGTATACAGCAAGACACCCGCAATTGGATTGATTCCTTCCTTACAAGATGCACACAGAGCATTGGACTGCCTCCCTTCGCCTCCACACCCAAAGACATTATATGTGGCGTATCTCAAGGATCATCCCTCAGCCCCACCTTGGTCAACATCTACAAGCCTGCCTCACAGATGTCGTCAGATCCCACGGACTCAACATAATCTCCTATGCAGATGACAGTCAACTGATCCTCATGCTCACCAAGGACCCCTTCAATGCCAAAAACAACTTCGGCAACCCCATGACCAAGGTAGTCAAAGGGGTGAGAGGCAATTTCCTTCAACTAAAACTGAAGTACTGATCTTCAGGAAGAAAACCTTGCATGGGACCACAGCTAATGGCCTTCAGAACTCAGACCCACACCAACCGACCATGCACACAACCTCGGCATCATCCTTGACAGCCAACCAACCATGAAACGAGAAGTCAAGGCAGTTGCCTCCTTCTGCTTTCACATACGTTGCATGCTCCATAGAATCTTCAGATGGATCCCAACCAACACCAGAAAGACCGTCACTCAGGCCCTTGTGACCAGCCGCCTTGACTACGGCAATGTCCTCTACACCAGCATCTCCACCCAGCTCCTCTAAAAACTCCGGACCATACAGAACACGACAGAGACTCATCCGGGACCTCCCCAAATGAACCCACATTGTCCCGCACCTGAGAGAGCTCCACTGACTTCCCATCCAGAAGAGATGCCAGTTCAAGATCCTCACACACACCTACAAAGCACTCCATGAGCTAGGACCGGTCTACCTCAACCATCTACTGAACTTCCACCAACCCTTCCCTACACCAGTGCTCCTCTTCACTCACCCTTGCACACACATCCTGCATCAATTGTAGCCATGGCGGTAGCCGCTCCTTCTCCTACATCATCGCCTAGACCTGGAATGACCTTCCCCTCCAGTTCCGTACAGCCCCCTCACTGGCAGACTTCAAAAGAGACACAAGACCTGGCTCTTCAATGGAGACACAGCGTTCAGATATGCCTAGGGGTGATAGTGTTGTGCTTTACAAATGTAGTTTGATTGAATGATCTATATTTTGACATCAACCATGTGTCTTGTAAAATAAGTATGGTTTAATCATCTAATTCTAATAGTCGATCCAATTCCTTTTTTAATCTGATGGTCACCTGTCATATTCAATGAGCCTATCTTCCAAAGTCTAGAGTTAGGGCTCATATGGATTTTTGAGGGGGTATTTTTGGATTAATGGTTTCATCGCTCCGATTCCAATCTAAGGGTTCACATTTTCCCAACGGAATCAACCAGTCTATACCAGTCTTTCCTTTACATACTACAAACCATCAGACGTAGATGTCTTCCTCCATCTCTACTAATTTTCTGTAAAGCGAGCTCTCCCCTGGTGGAGGAGATCTACACACATGCAAGTATAGGAGTTTGTGATAACTGTGTGAGGTACATGGGAGAGTGATGGGAAACAGAAGAAAGGTTTCCTCAAAGTGGGCAGTGGTTGAAACTGAAGGAGGTGTTTGAGGAGGGGCATTTAAATACAAAATAAACACCCACATAAGAGTAGATCTGCAACTCACAAAATATACATTTAAATCTACTACAGTTGTAGTTGTGACAAATGAGGCATAAATAAAAATGCCCAGTTTTGAAACAAGTAAAGCATCACACAAGGCCAACCTCTGGTACTGCAAAACACTCTTATAGAAATCAATGGAGGTAGGGAATAACATTGACACATATACAAAACATCAAATTAAATAACATTTTAAATAAAGCTGTATTCAACTTTATATTATTTTTATAATATAAAGTCTAAATGTTAAATATTTAATATATGTAAAATATTGTAATACAATATACTGTAAAATATAATGTATGCTTCTAACAAACAAATCGCAAATAAAATACTAACTAACTTGCATCCAAGACTGTGAAATGATAACATAAGTGTCGGAAAAGAAAAATGATATTTTAATTCATAAAAAAAATTTACATTAACATATTAAAAATTTAAATAACTTTAGAACTTGCTAATATGTTAAGTGTTAGTGCAGGTGTGTTGCACCTTATTACTGTGGTAGTCTAGGTGAACAGGAGTTAGAGAAATTTGTTTGAATTATGTTTAATCTAAAACAATAGTATTGGATCACTGACATAATATCGATGGATACAATATCAAAACAGGAAAATATCAGAAAAAATATTGTTTACAAAATAATTGCCTTCCTATACTTAACTAATAAAACCCCAAAAATCAAGAACACACGTTGTTAAAAATATCAATATTTGCTTGTACCCAAAACACAAATATTGGTGATGTTACTGACCATGTCATGAGCGGTGTAATACGTGAGGTCCTAACTAGTGCATTGCGGCGGCGTAAGTTATAGTTAGCCCAGGTAACTATAACTGCACAGTGTCTATGGTTTTGTGCGTGTATAATCTGAGCCTAATTATAAAGTCCCAGTAACCTTTGTTTTTTCAGTGGATTTCAAAGGTGTTTTTAATTCTATTTCCTGGCTAAAACATCCCTGTAACCTTTGTTTTTTTCAGTGAATTTCAAAGTTTTTAAAAAATTCTATTTTCAAAGCATTATGTCTCTCTAATGCTGAGTTAAGTTCGATGGTTTATTTTTAGTACTAAGTATACTACAATTTATTTTACTTGTTAATTTAGTAATTTTTATTTTAACATGTGGACTTTAAAGTAAAATAAATATAGACTTTATATACATTTTAAAAAGTAAAAAATCTAATATCTGCTGAATTAAAAATATTTAATGTTTTTGTAAATGAACAATTTTATGTTTCTTTTGTTATTTTGTTGGTACCACGATACTTCCGCGGGTTCAAAAACTATAGACGGGACCACAAGCACTCTATGGGTATTGATTCTAATCATGTGATCACAATATATGTACACCCCTCTACTTTCATTAATGACATCAGTGTGAGCATATTTATGAGTATATATATATATATATATATATATGGCACCCTATATCTGTTTTTCAAGAAACCTACTTGGTTTACGAGTTTTGCAACTTCGCAAATCTAGGGACTGGAATTATGAATTAGCTCGATGACACACCCAAACCTTGCTTTCTGATTGGGTTTATTTGGACCCCACCCATGTACATGTAAAACCACACCCCAAAACAGTTATTTCTCCAGTGAACTCGGTTGAAAGAGGCTTCAGAAGCAGTAGTGCTCTGTTTTTGTTCTCTTTTGTGAATAATTTGAGAGGATGCCTGAACCTTCATCCTCTGTCCAGGATGAACATCCAGAACTTATTGAGGATGAAGAGAAAGATACACCACCTGCAAGAAATCAAAGTGATGTCTGGGAGCATTTCACAATACCATCAGGGGAAAAGAAAGCTACTGATAAATATGCGCAGTGCAGTATTTGTGGCAACAGTTGTCCAGGGGGACAGCAAAGAAGTATTCACACAGGACAAGTTCCATGTGGAAGCACCTAAAACAATTCATGTAAGTGCTGTGTAGTTGTATGAGTGAATATGTAATCTCTCCGTCTAACTGGGTGTGTGAGTGAATCTATGCTTTTGTAATTCGGTATGTGAGTCACAGAATAGATGAGAGTCTGGATGTATAACTCAGCATATGGCTCGGTAAGTGTGCACGTAACTCACTGAACCTGAAGTACATGTCTTATCTTTCAAGCACATAGCACCATGCCCTATGGGTTAGCTACTGCCTACATAGGGGTGACTTACATGTAGATCAAGGAGAGTTTACAGCCCAGCAAGGGGTTTTAAATGCCAAGTCTGCATGACTAGGACTGTCGGTACTTGAGTACAAATCTAGGGGAGTAAATCAATCCCTCTGTGAGTGTCTCATTGGATATGTAATTAACTATGTTAGCATATGACTAGATCCCTAAGTAACTCTATGGGTCTGTAAATCCATTTGTAAGTGCTGTATGAATTGTCTATAGGCTGTTTTAGTGAGTGTTGCAGTATGTATCTCTCTGTACAACTAACTTTTTTACTGCTCCTTACATAATTGCTGTGTAAGTGAATGTATAAGTGCCGCTGTCAATGTCTGTCTGGTTGTGTTAGTGTCCCTATGCTTTTGCACATAGGTATGTGAGTCGCAGTATGGGTGGAAGACTAGATGTATACATGGGTATATAGGTCTATAAGTGCTTGTGTAGCTCAAGGAAACGTCAAAGTACATATCTTTTTTGCATTTAGCATCCTGCTCTATATCTTACCTACGGCCTACTTTAGTGGTACATTATATGTGCTAGTAGGAGACTTTAAGGCTTGCCAAGGGGTTTTATATGCAAAATCGACCTGGCAGTAAAACTGCACACACAGGCTCTGTAGTTCGAGGCCCAATACATGTTTAATGGCCTACTTTTCTGGATGGATGATTTGGTAGTGTCAGTTCTTCAGTACAGATCTGAATGAGTGTATCAGTCCCTCTGTGGGTGTGTCACTGTATGTAAGTAACTATCTCAACATATAACTGGCTTTCTTAGTAAATCTATGGGTCTGTAAATGTGTACTAAGTGCCTGTATGGATGGCTTACTGGCTGTGTTAGTGAGTATCAGGGTATGTAACTGGGTGAGTGAATGTGTAAGTGCCTCTGTTGCTATCTAACTGGGTGTGTGTGAGTAACTGTATAGCATTGTAAATAGGTATAGGAGTGGCTGTGTAGGGAGACAACTGCATTTATAACTGGGTGAATGTCTCTGTACATTTCTCTCTAACTGAGTACGAGGTACATGAAATGTTTTATATGTATCTGAAAGGATATGACATTGTCTGTATACCTATGAAATGAGTATTTAACTAGATTAATTTTATGACTTGGCAGCCACATAACACACCACCATTTGTCCGTGCCTCGGCATCAGACTTCAAAGGCTGCCGCTCCCCCGCCCCCCACATCAGACTTCAAAGGAATGCGCTCCTGCTCCCGCTCCCCCGCCCCCACCACAGCAATGCTGAAAGCTTGTTTCTGGACGAAAGTGAAAGTCTACCGTGCTTGTTTACAGTAGCCTTGCTCCTCAAATGCTGTTGCTGTGTTGCCATCTCTCTAGGGACAATCAGCTTGAAAACACTCGACTTGCTAGCTGCAATGCTACATCCGCTATGCTTTGCCTCTAGATACGTTGATCCCTCGCAGACTGTGCTGACTCTGCCCCTCCTGATTCTGAAACTGACCAACGCAGTCACCACGCAGTCTCTTCTCTCTGTCTTATGATGTCTGCCCTGCCACCATTTACTTCGGACCCTCAAACTCACACCTCCTCACCCTCACACACCCTCACACCCTCTCACCCTCACACACCCTCACTCACCCTCCCACCCTCACACCCTCACCCACCCTCACACACCCTCACTCACCGTCACTCACCCTCACCCATCTTCGCTCACCCTCACTCACCCTCACACCCTTACCCTCACACCCCTCACCCCCCTCACCCTCACAACCCTCACAACCCTCTCACCCTCACTCCTCACACCCCACACCCTCCCTCACCCTCACACACCCTCACCCTCACACACCCTCAAAATTCTTGACTTTTTAAAGTTGAATTTGTAACCCTCTGCTGCGAACCCAAGTATTATGGTGTTCACTCTCTTCAAGTGAGTATCCAAGTCATCATCTGTTAGATAGATGTCATCGACATAAGATAATGCCTCATCATCATATATTTGTAGTACCTCTGTTACTCTTGCTGAGAATAATCCTGGGCTGTTCTTGAACCCCTGGGGCAAACAACAGAAAATTGTTTGCGCGCCATTTATTGAGAACGCGGTCAAATATCTGCTCTCTGGTGCTATATTTTGACAGAAGAATCCATTAGAGATGTCTAATGTTGTTTTGTATTTTTTGCGCACTATGTTATTCATTAGTGCAGCACTATGCGAGTTTTGTACTGCAAAGGTTTTGCAACATGAGTTAAGGTGTCTGTAGTCCAAAACAAGACGATATGAATTGTCTGGTTTGGAGACAGGAAACAAAGGATTATTCATTTGTGAGGTGCAAGTTTCAATCACCCCCTGGTATTCAAGTTGATCTAGGATCTCTTTTACCCGTTTTCTAGCTTCTTGCTTTATTGGGTACTGCCTCTGAGCAGTAGGTTGTGATTTTAACTGGATTTTGTGAGGAGGAGAGTCCTCATCCCATCCCACATGGTTTTTATATAATGCAGGAGCTTGGGCTACTGCCCACTTTCTTGCAAGTGTATATTTTTTATGAATTGGAATATTATTTGAGAAGGCAGGCATAATTATTTCTTCGCCATGAGGACACTCCCTGACAAACTCTGGTGGTCAGTCTCTTTCAGCTAGAAGGATGTCATAGCCCTTGGAGAGATTATCCCAAAAGAGACCCCTTATACTCCTAGTCTTATCCCCCTCTATACGCAATGTCATTTCATATATTTTATGAGGTTTGCTAACTCTGGTGTCTGCAGTTTCCACCTGAATGTATTCATTCGTGTCCACTGTCTCCAGATGATTCATAAGGATCTTGCGAGCTATGCTCACTTCTGCTGCGCTGTCTAGCATTGTCTGAGCCCATTCTCCGTTTTTCAGCTGTGTCCTCAGTATTCTCGGCATGGTTGATTACTTTAATACTGGCTACCTTCTTTTTTGGAAACTGTAATTTTTTATTTTGATGAGCAGGTTCCTTGTCTTTGGACTTGACGTGCTCTTCCCTGTGTTCTGACCGTCCTCTTCTTTCCGATTTCTGCGAGGAAGTCTGAAAAGATTGAGAGGGACGTGTATCAATATCTTGATATCTATCAGGTTTCTTCAGATTATCCCTATTTCTAAGGTTGTATTTTTTCTCAGAGGGCTCCCTTTGGGGAGACTTGTGTCCTTGGTCCGGAGATCTTTCTCTCCGCCGAGGAGACCTTCCTCTGGACTGGAATCTTTTTTCTTTAGGAGTGGATTGTTTATTTCCATCCCAGCTCTTTTTTGAAGTGTTTAGATTATTCTTAATAAATATTTTTTCAGGTTTTTCAATAAGTTGGGGTTTCACCGGTTTTCCACCCAAACTATCTCTTCCTAGTTCTTCATAGGATTTTTCTATGATTCTGGCAATTTCAAATGGTTGGTCTGCTATATCTGTCTCTTTCAATCTCTGGCGGATCGCCACATTTGCTGCTTCTCCTTTTATATTGGCTAATAATATTGCCGAGACCTGCTTGAAGTCTTTTAGTAATTTCATACCAAGAGTTAAAGCAGGTTCTGGACCGTATTCATCTTGAATTTGTTTTAGCACATCTGGTATTATTGACATGGATGGAACACCATGTGTTTTTGTGTAAATGGAAGCAAAGACTGTACCCCAAGTGTCACAGTCCTCCACATGTGGTGCGATTCCCATTGGAAGACAGATAGTCAGAATCCTGTGTTTCTCAACCGGGGTGGTATCTGGAAATACCGCCTCTATTTGAGTGATTTTTTGTGCTAACCAGAATGGAATTTGTTCCCGTTTTGTGGGTACTTTACCTAGACAGGACTGTATGTTCTGTGGTGTAATTTTATTTGTGTTCCCTTGGTGAGGGATCAGCTGTGGAATTTTAATAGCTGGTTGGACTGTTGAAGTCCGCATTACATATTGGACTAATTGTCTGTGTATTTTAATTAGTTGTTTTAGCTGTGTTAAAAGATCTGGTGCAGACATTTCTTCAATGTCTGGATGTGGTGTGTATCCGGATAGGACCGGCCACGTTGCTCCTGGTCTACTTAGTGGACCGAGCCTGGTGATGTGATTGTTATGTTTTAGGGCGCCATTAAACCAGAGCAGGTGCTCTTGGTATTTGAGTGGTATTTCCACCTCCTCGAAAGGAGTGTACTCATTAGGAGGTTTCTCTATTTTGTAATAGTGGAAGTCCTTTGTTACAGCGTTTGCTGCTGGAAAGTTTATCCATGAATAGAATACCTCTGTCTGCCGATATTCGTGTGCCTCAATTACGAATATGACTGTACCACCTCTCGGTGTCAGCCCATTTTCTATAAGTTTTAAAGTTATAGATTTCCTTATGTTGACCGGGATGAGTATTGCCTCCGGGTCAGTTTGCAGCAGAGTATTGTCAGCTGCTATGAGTTCAGCTGCTATTCTAGCTGTCTCCCTTTCTTCTTCATTTTCTGACATTCTACTGTCAAGAAGATTTTGTTTATTTGCAGATCAGGTTTCTATGGAAACAAAGATTAGATGCACAATATTTTGGAACAGTGTATCCTTCAACGTTGAATAAACCAAGAACCATACATAGGAGTCTCCTCCTACTAAGTTTGGCGGATTTAACCTTTCACCCACTCCAGACGTCTTTGGAGTATTATGGGGAAAAAGGGGTCTGTGTGAAAAAGCACGCCTGAGTTACTCTAATGTCTTACGTTAGATTTATCGCCTATCCAAACCGTTGGGCGCCATGTAGTGTAGTTCCTATTATCCCAATAGGCTCTGCGCATTGGAATAATATCTTCAATAGTATAGACGTAGGACAGAGGTTAACTAGGTCTTCTACTGGCGATATTAGACTTAAAGTTTAGTGTTTGCCAGCTAGCTCAGAGTTCACTAGAAACTTTCTCGAATAGACAAGGAGGAGTTTAACCTCCCTGGATAGACAAGAAGGGATTTAGTTTCTGACAACCATAGAACTTGACAACTTTGCTCTCCCCTAATCAAGAGTGTATCTCTAGAGTCGTGTGAAAACAAAAGACAACTTATTTTACTCAGTCAGTTCAGTGCATTCTTAGTTTCACCAGATTGTAGAGAAAAGGAAGAGACGGGCGTGTTCAATAAAAGATGTTATTTATTGATCAGTCTCTTTTCTCATACAAGAGAAATGAATCGCTATTATTGCAATACTTATTGTTAAGTAAAGTGCATACAGTAATAACATAATTATAAAATAATACTGTAAAAGCATTGATATGGTTTCTTAGCCATATGATACTAAAAATGGATAAAATAGATACATACATATATACATTGACTAATCGTACTCAACTGGTGCTTCTAACTACGCCTACCCCAATGTACCTGACCTAAGCCTAATACGTGGCGGGAGTAGATAAGTAGCAGTTTAAGTTAAGTGTGCTTTGCCAAGGGTCTGCTTCAAGAATTCTCTACAAAGGATGATTCAGTTCAGTACCTTGGATTTAGAAGGCTGGAGGGCTGGTATCTCTATCTCAGGTCTTGATATTCCAGCTGCCTGCGAGGGCGGCTTGGAAGCGCCGGAGCTGGATTTCTCAGCAGGAGAAAAGGCAGCGTCTCTCTCTCTCAGCGCGTCAGAAAGGAGGGGCAGTGTCTGTGGGCTTCGCTGTCAGCTGGGCTCCTCGGCAAGTCTCGCTGCTCCAATCTTGTCACCACCTCGTGTGTTTGCTTAAGGCAATGTCGGTATTATTTATACCTGAAAGGTGCCGGGATTGACGTAAGGATGGACATAAATACGTCAATAAGGATGTCATACGAACTGGTTGTTCGCACATTCTTTACTGAAGTTCTCGGCTAAATCAAAACAATGGCTGTGGGGATTTCCCAGGTCGTGGTAGGTTTGATTTGTTTTGAGAACACCGTATGCCTATTAGGGGGCTGGAGAAATAGTGCTTGCCTAATGAGATGGCATGCGCTATGACCTAATCAGATAACGGGGCTTCTGTGCCGTTGTGTGGCTAATCAGATAACGGGTTTCTGTGCAGTTTAATGGCTGCTAGTTAATTATTAACCAGACAAGGGTCAGAAATAGGGGGATTGATACAGTACCCATAGTAAATACACCACACCCTCACCCGCCATCATACACCCTCACTCACCCTCACTCAGGAACACCACCACATCACTCGGGGGCACCACCACATCACTCGGGGACACCACCACATCAGTCAGGGACACCACCACATCACTCGAGGACACCACCACATCACTCAGGGACACCACCACATCACTCTGGCACACCACCACATCACTCAGGGACACCACCACATCACTCAGGGACACCACCACATCACTCAGGGGCACCACCACATCACTCAGGGGCCCCACCACATCACTCCAGGGCACCACTCAGGGGCACCACCACATCACTCAGGGACACCACCACATCACTCAGGAACACCACCACATCACTCAGGGACACCACCACATCACTCAGGAACACCACCACATCACTCAAGGACACCACCACATCACTCAGGGACACCACCATATCACTCAGGGACACCACCACATCACTCGGGGACACCACCACATCACTCTGGGACACCACCACATCACTCTAATACACCACCACATCACTCTAATACACCGCCATATCACTCAGGAACACCACCAGATCACTCAGGGGCACCACCACATCACTCAGGGACACCACCACATCACTCAGGGACACCACCGCATCACTCAGGAACACTCCCAAATCACTCAGGAACACCACCACATCACTCGGGACACCACCACATCACTCGGGGACACCACCACATCACTCAGGAACACCACCACATCACTCGGGGGCACCACCACATCACTCGGGGGCACCACCACATCACTCGGGGACACCACCACATCAGTCAGGGACACCACCACATCACTCGGGGACACCACCACATCACTCAGGGACACCACCACATCACTCTGGGACACCACCACATCACTCAGGGACACCACCACATCACTCAGGGGCACCACCACATCACTCAGGGGCGCCACCACATCACTCCAGGGCACCACTCAGGGGCACCACCACATCACTCAGGGACACCACCACATCACTCAGGGACACCACCACATCACTCAGGGACACCACCACATCACTCAGGAACACCACCACATCACTCAGGGACACCACCACATCACTCAGGGACACCACCATATCACTCAGGGACACCACCACATCACTCGGGGACACCACCACATCACTCTGGGACACCACCACATCACTCTAATACACCACCACATCACTCTAATACACCACCACATCACTCAGCCCAACCACATCATCACTCGGCACCACAACAGCACTGTCCTTGCTTGCTACCAACAAGCATTGCCATAGCCAATAGGACTCGCATTAGGAAAGTGTAAGCTATTGGCTTTGTGCATTACAATGCTATTCATTTATATATTTTCAAAGCCAACACATATTACAAAAATGTGTCATTTACAATACCAATAGCTCACACTTTCCTAATGCGAGACCTATTGCATTGCAAATGCTTTTTTTTAAGTGTACCTAGTTGACACACCTCTGAAATGTCTGCTGTTCTCCTATTTGTTCTCAGTATCACTTAGAATCTCTTTTCAGTGATAATCTGAAGTCAATTGTACAGGATCGGTATACCACTATCAGTACTTAGGAACCATTGATGACAACACAACCGTTCCCACTCTGCTCTCAGTGATACTGATGTTGAAAGCAAATCACAACCTTCCTTTCATGTTTTAATTTTGCTATACCACTTCTGAATGTTTTTTTTTAATCCTTTGTAAGACTCCTGTTGAGAAGCCCAATTAGGCAGTGGATTTGAGTTGATTCGTCAATTTGCCGCGGCGCTGAGCGTGATCCCCATGTAACATTGCAGTGGATCCGCAATTCTGCATGGGAGCCCATGAACCCTCTTAACAATCTACTGTTAAAGCATGGCATTTATACTTAACTATGTAAAAAATGCAAAATTACAACCCAAACACTCCATAATAACCAATATTTCCATCCCACTCTGCTTCTCATATATACAATCTCTAATTTCTTCTTCCCTTCTCCCCAGCACTTGTGGCTCCATTTCCATGGTAACCATGTTTAGAACATTGACTGCTAGCACTGGATCAAAGGTTCATAACCCTTTATCTGAGCACCATACTACCTTCAAATTGACCTTTAACAGGCGTGGTTGACTGTTTAGTATTGTAAGTGTAACCAAAGTAACAGCATACCTTTTTTTCCCAGAGCCAATCACAGAAGTAATTATTTTTTATTCTCAGAATCACTACCTACTTTAAGCTACCTGCATATTAATAGCATCCAATCAAATATGTTCTTTTTTCATTTAGGTGCTGTCCTCCACTTTAACTGCCTTTCATTTTAAAGACTGTCTCATTCAGCAACAGTCTTCTCCTGTGTGCTACTTCAGTTTGCCTCCAAAATGGGTAGAGTATGGATTGAGGGCCATAGTTGTGTGTTTTGGACCAGATAGAGTGCTAGAAAGAGTGGCATTGACACGGACTTGGATTTACCTAATTCAGACATTCCTGGGTTTGGCCATCGCAACATCTCTTACATCGCATGTGATTACAACGCAACCTTTACATCACATAACACTACAACGTATACCATTACAACACATGTCATTATAACGCAGTCATTACAACGCATACCATTACAACGCATAGTACCCTTTCACTATCCAACCCTTACCCCGCTGTTGCACCCCCTGGAGTTAGAATAGTAATTTTTACCCTTACACTATCCAACACTTACCCTACTGTTGCACTCCCTGGAGGTGGGTGAGAGGATTAAAGAGGCATTAATTGCTGCCTTTGGTTGAAAGCATTGTGAATTGCCAACATCCAGACCTCGTGACTGTGCACTGTGATGGCAATGGCCTAGGCACCCTCACTGGGGTTAGACCAGAAATACTAATGAAGGATACCTTTGGTAAATTAATGGCACTTTTCTCACACGTTGCCTTGGTGTTCTCCAACATTTGCCAAAGGCAGAAGGGGAAGTGGTCAAACGAATTCTGTCCACAGATAGACAAGTCCAGAAAACATGTCAATAAAATTATTTCTACATTACTCAGAAACCGCAACATGGGCTCCATATGACACAACAAGTTATGCTTTGATATGGACAGTACATATATAAATGATGGAGTTCATTTCACAGAGAAAGGCAACAGGGTGCTCCTTGAACGTGAATGACTGCATCATGTTCTATGTGCAGTTATCATCTACATACCATAAACTCAAAGACTTTTCAGAGCCACCCTTTCTCCCAAGCACTGGTTCATTTTGATTTTAAAACCTTCTTTTGACATTTTTACATGACTCCGAGGATCCATTGCTGTTCCACAGACCAAAAGCACACATTCAATTTGAAGCAGCACATTTACAATTTGCTTGTACAGGCCTGTGAGTGGATTTAGAACTGTGTGTGGGTCTCAGCGTGGGTTTGGAATTGCCTGTATGGGTCTGTGAGTTGGTGTGTGAGTCTGCGTATGACTGTCTACACGGGTATGTGAGTAGATGACTGGTGGTCTGAGTGGATCTGTGAATGGGTGTCTGAGTGGGTCTGTGAGAGGGTGTTTGAGTGTCTTTTAGGGCCTGTGAGTGGCTGTGTGAGTGCTAGAGTGGGTTTTTGAGTGTCTGAGTGAGGGGTCTGAGTGGGTGTGTGAGTGCATCTGTGACTGTGTGTGTGGGAGTGGATCTGTGAGTGGGGGTGAGTGTGTCTGAGTGGGTCTATGAGTAGTATGTGAGTGTCAGAGTGAGTCTGTCAGTGGGTGCCTGCATAGGTCTATGAGTGGATGCTTGACTGCCTGGGCAGGTCTGTTGCAGATTTACACAGGGGCCACGGGATGGCTCTGTGGATTCCCGAAGTGATAAAAAAGATATACCTCATTTTTGTACCCAACATAGGTCCCTCTAACACACTCATGGGACCATGGTACCTCTACACTGACCCCTACAATCACCTTGTAGAAAACGTATGAGGCCCTGGGGCTATTCCCTGACACTTAAACTGGCAGCAGCAACCTCCCACTTAGGGTTGTGTTCAGTCAATCATGGTGGTGCTGGTGGTGTGTGGCTTTGCGGAGGATACACTGAGGGTGTGGGTCCCTAGATATCTATATTTCTTGTTTCTTTATTAATTCTGTAACTACTGAACGGATATACACCCAATCACAAAAAGGGCTCTTTTTGGACCAACCACTACGTCTCTGCCACATTTGGTGTAATTCCATCCAGCAGTTCGGGCTGTAGTCATGTTCAAACTCCCTATGGGAAATGACATTGGAAACACAATATTTTTCATCCCCTTTTTTCTCGGCCCCGGCTTAATGAATCATCCCGGACCTTTTCATGCACAACTAGACATGCCATGCTCCATGTTTTGGAAAGTTTCGTGAAAATTCGTTGAAAGGTGCCAAAAATCAAAGATATTATCAAGTCAAAAATGTGCTACTTGGATTCTGACGGATAGAGGGTCCTTTTGCAAGATCGATGGTCGGCTGAATGGGATGACAGGATTGCTGTCTTTTGGTAATTATATTCAAGGACAATTATTTTAAATGCCTATTATGCAGTGGAGGACTGTACAAGCATTATATTCATGGACTGTTGTATAGTATTTTAGGACCCTACTGTAATTTTCCCGATTCATGCCCTTATATAGGTATAAATCACCATATCCTTAAATAGGCATAGAAATTATGACCATATTTAGGCATAGCTCATGCAGTCCAAATACGGCAGGGCTACTTCCACTAGTTCTGAAAATCCACAACGATTTCTTGGAAAACCCGGCTTCAGCAGTTAGGGACTTCCCCTTGCTTGAATATTGATTTGTCCATGAATTCATGGAGTTTTCAAAGAACTGAGACTCTTTGATGACGTTATTATGTCCACCTTTACGTCAAACTCGGCACCTTCAAGGTATAAATATGCCCACACTTGCCATAGCAAACACACGGTGGTTTGGAGCAGTTCGACTATCTACTTGCCCGACGCATCCTGCTACAGCAAGTGACCAAAGGAAGCCGACCCTCCAGCAGACGCACTGAGAGACACGCTGTCTTTTCTCCTGCCGAGAAATCCAGCTCCAGTGTTTCCAAGCTACCCTTGCGGGTTGTTGGGAAATCGAGTCCCGAGATTGACCTTCTTCATTCTAATCCTCTCAATTAGGAGCATAGAGGGAAAACAAAGGACCCAGGTTACCCTTCACTCACAGTATTCTCAACAACAAAACCTGGTCCTGATTATCAGAGGAACTTGCTTTTAACATCACCTGTCTATTGCTATGTGGAGATATATTTAATCTACAACACAAATTACATTGGTAGACAGAGTGTGGCTCGTTTCTGCTTAAAAAATCCTGTGTTCCTGTGTCTGTGTGTGTAATTTTCTACCAAACATTGTACTTGGTGTTGTAGAAAAATGTGTGTGAGGAAGGAAGGAACCTCACGGGAGCAACCACTTGGGAACTCCTGACTGGTACTCGTCAGTTTGTTCCACTTATCATCACTGGTTCCTTCCAACCTGTAACTGAAATGTTGTGAAAAAGTGTAAGTGACTCATAAGAACTCAAATGTGATCCTAATTGCTTACACCTGTGTTCACCCACCCCCAGAGGTTTAGAGAACCACTATTCGATGCTAGGTACATCTGGGTAGGCGTATTTTAGAAGCACCAGTTGAGTACTTTTTAGCCTCTGTTATTTATGTATGTATTTATCTATGGTCTAGGAACCATACAATGCTCTTACAGTATTATTTTATTCTACTCTTTTTACTGTATGCACTATATTTTGCAACCAGTATTACGATTGTAGCAGTTGATTTCTTATGCTTGAGAAAGAAGACTGTTCAATAAATACCTTTTATTGAAAACGCCCGCCTATCTATGTCTCTGCACCTCTGGTGAAACAAAGCATGCACGAATGACTGAGTAAAAGATCTATCTATTGTTTCCACGACTCTGAAGATCAGGTTTATCTTTGGGAAACAAAGTTGTCATGTTTATGCGGTTGTCAGAAACTAAATCCCTTCTTGTGAACTCGAGAAAGTTTCTAGTGACCTCTGAGCTAGCTGGCACTCACAATTAAGTCGAATATATTCGATAGAGACCTAGTAGACATAAGTCCTACGACACATCTATAGGATATAATATTCCAATGCGCAGAGCCTATTGGGAATATAGGAACTACACTACAGGACCACATATACCAGCATGCCTAATGAATACACCATTTGGGAGGCCCAATGAGGAGCCATGATTGAAAACTTATATATTTGTGTGGTCATGAAAATTGATCAAGGACTATGATTTGCCAGTGATCAAGGTTGAAATTACTGAAATGTGTTGGGACAGCAAAGTCCTTTTTCCTGTGGGCATGAAATTAAAAGCTTGATTTACAGCCTGTATGGGAGTGCAGACACGTTCCTCTGGGGCAAGAACAGAGTTTTTTTGTTAATAGCGGCATTGCCCTGGTGCATGGACTGCACCACCTCTTAGGAGGATTGGATTCCTCCGTGGATTGTGATGAATTGAGGATCTGTTTGGCCGCTCGATGGTCGGCTGAATGGGACAACAGTCTTGCTGTCTTTTGGTAATTATATTCAAGGACAATTATTTTAAATGCCTATTATGCAGTGAAGGACTGTACATGTATTATATTCATGGACCACATATACCAGCATGCCTAATGAATATACCATTTGGGAGGCCCAATGACGAAACATGACTGAAAACATATATTTGTGTGGTCATGAAAATTGATGAAGGACTATGATTTGCCCGTGATCAAGGTTTTAATTATGGAAACGCGTTGGGACCACAAAGTCCTTTTTTCTGTGGGCATGATATTAAAAGATTGATTGACAGCCTGTATGTGAGTGCAACCACGTTCTTCTGGGGCAAGAACTGAGTTTATAGATATATAAATATAACAACGAATTTCCCACGAACCAGGGAAAATGAAAAAGCAGCACATTCAGATATCAGCGGCTTAGTGAGTCTTTATTTATTCATAAATTAATCAGCCAGCAGTGCAAGACGATGCTTTTCGGCCCAAGCCTTCAACAGGTTCATGGACTTTTCATTTACAAACAACATCTTTAAAGGGAAAATTCCCTCCAAAATGATCTCCTCCGTTTAAAGGCACTTACACACATTATTCATATTTTTACATTTTTAAATTACAATTTTTTTTGTATATATATTTCTCATCTGTGTTACACAGAAGACTCTTCACATAACTTTGTAATGATAGGTATCTATCCCCACATATTTAATAACAGCCTCTATGTGTCAAGTACCAGTGTATAAATGCAGTGTTAGATAATTATTAAATAAGTTTTTCTTGTAGATTTTTTTCAACTGTCACTTTCATTAATGGTAAAGTACAGTTTTTTCTGAATGAGAATGATGTTACAAGCTGTCTAATTTAAATTTGTAAGTATATACTGAGAAATATACATGTATGGTACTGAAACATACTTTCCTCCCATGTCTTCTACTCTCTAATACACTAAGAGATACTTGCAAATATTAAATATTTAGTGCATCTTCAGTTCTCGGGGGGAACAAAAAAGTGTTAAGGGGCCTAAGGGGATTGTGGGGATTCTTTACTCTTATTCCAAGGTAACGAATACAACAGATCACAAGATCCTAGAGAGGATTACTAACTCCGACTAGAAATATTTAAGAAAACTATTTACAAATTGAAACTTCACAGTTAAATAGAAAAAAAGAACTAATCAAGTCTTACATTTACCCTTTATATATGTATTAAAGGTGTGGGAGAATATTACTTTTGATATTCCAATTCATGCCATAGTAGCACAAGCAATTGAGGGTTTGTTACTATTAGAATATTAGAATATTACCAGGAGCTCCTGTATAGTTAAAGTGCTTAGTCATGTATTAATGTGCATGTAAATATATGACTTCATATACAGTTCTAGGGGTGGAGATTATAAAAAGGACAAACTATCCATGAGAGATTTTAGATTTAACCCCTATCTATACTGAGTATTTAAATCATACCAGATATGCTAGAAGTCAAAAATATATAGACGTCGGTATGTAAACTATATTTTATATATCATGTTCTAATTCTATCCAGCATCTAAAGTTTTAAGTATTAAAAAAGTGAGCATTTTATTTTTATTCAATTTACATTTGAGGCTGTACTAAAGATTTAGAGTATCTTCCTATTGTGCAAAAGTTGCATTATTGACTAGATCTTAAAGTGCTAATGCAGAAGTCTAAGAACATAAATATAGTTGTCATGATCTCATAATCTTAGAAAAAGATCAACACTTATCTAAAACCAACTACTCAAATATATAGCTGACTTTTTATATATATATATATATATATATATATATATATATAATCATTACGTTTAAAACCTTAATTTAAATGGGTTAAAAAGGCATCAAGAATAAAAGAATACATGCGGAAATCGAGGTTTGAGTCCATAGCCAGTCAAGATATTCCAATATTATTAAAACATTAGACAACTAATATATATACACTTCTTAGTTCATGAGCAATGCGATTAGCAGTATCATTTCATTAAGGGTTACTCTAATATTTTAGTCAATTTCATTAAAAACAATTCTCTAAAGTTTCAGGCCCACTTTCACTGGTACAAAATTTGTTGCTAGCAAAAATCTACTAATACCAAAGATAATAACCTGACTAGTATCGGTTTTTAGGATCCTTTCCCCCTCTTGTATGTTCTCGCTCCTAAATTTAAACAGAGCAGTTTGATCCATCTTTTTCTAGCTGCAACATAAGCTGGGCAAAAGAACAAGATGTGCGACTCATCTTCTCTAACTTTACCTGGGCATTGGGTGCATAAATCATTTATCTTTTCAATGTGATTATTTGACCACCTAGCTACAGTTGTGTTTATATTCAAGACTCTATCAGCCTGATTCATCAAGCCGAATTGCGCTCGCAAAGGGCCACATTCTGAGAATCTGCCCATTGCGAGCGCAATTTTTGCATTTGGGATTCATCATCCCAAATGCAAAAATTGGTAATTGCTAATTCGCTAAATTGCGAGGAATTACATTTAAGGAATCTCTATTTGAGATTCCTTAAATGCAATTCATCAACCATTTTTAAATTGCTAAATCGCAATTTCGGGCCGCAATTTACCGAGAGGTCAGACCTCTCGGTAAATAGCAAAAACTTAGAAAAATGCTTTTAAAAGCATTTTTCTAAGTTGCATGTTGCACACACACATGTCCTTTGGACATGTGTGTGCGCAACACCAGTTTCAATTTGCATTTAAGGGGTGCTACAGGGTGTCCTTTGGACACCCCTGGCACCCTTTAAATCGCTATCTTATTTGCGAGTAGCAAATTGCTAATCGCAAATAAGGAATACTCCCCATTCATTCCTATGGGCCTTTTGGCCCATAGGAATGAATGGGGAGTTATTCCTTATTTGGATTAGCAATTTGCTACTCGCAAATAAGGAATGTGTAGGAATCGCTATTTATTTAGCAATTCCTACATGAATACCGTTTTGCGAGTCCTTAATAGCGATTCGCTATGAATCGCTATTAGGGGCTCGCAAAACGGCCCGTTGATGAATAAGGCTGTATATCTATATTTCATATATACTGTTTTAGCAAGTGGTGGATGTACCTCGTCCAAAAACTGTTCAAAATGAGCACTATCTTTGAACAGGAGGAACTTACTTGTTAAAGTTCCACCCACTCGTTCGTTTAACACACTGTGTTCAATATATGCCCAGAATGAGGTTTTCAATACCCTTTTTGAGTTTTGAGTTCATGTTGATGGATCATCCCAAAACTGCATTAAACCAATCCTTTTCAACCATATGCGAACATGTTTTAGCCATATGATACTATTTTTCTGATCCAGTTCCATTATTTCTTTTAGACCATCCTTATAGTCTAGCAACTCCAGTGTCGACCAAAGTCTTACCCAAAGTGTCAATGGTCTCAGTATCGTGTAATGATCTGTACGTTTCATGTTCAGATTAAGCATAATTGGAATTAATGGTGTACACACGGGCAATCTTAATAATGCTCTGTAAAATTTATTTTCACCAACCTCGAAGACCTTTTTGCACGAGGTTCCCCATATTTCAGCTCCATATAATGCTGCAGATTGGGCTTTAAACTTGAATACCTCAAGTACTGGGGAAACAGCCTTACTAAGACTGCTCCCATGTCTTTTCATAATTGGTAAAGTATTTTTTGTTAGAGTAATTTTGCTTTTTTCTATTTGGGTTTTCCATGATAATTTGGAATCCAGGAAAACACCCAAATAGCTAAAATTATGTACGTATTACAACTTTTGGCCATTTAAAAACAAGTTTTCCCTAAAAGTTGTGTGAGGATTTATGTCTATATATTTGGTCTTGTTGGTATTATTCTCAAGGCCTTTTTCATTACAGTATGTTTGGAATGAGTTTAATAAACATTGTAGTCCCTTGGGCGTTTGGGATATTAGTATAGTGTCATCAGCGAAAAGGAGGGCTGGTATCCTTTCTCTCCTTAATTTTGGTGCATCATTTTTGCAGCCCTCCAAGAAAGATGGAATATCGTTGACAAATAATGAAAATAACTTGGGTGCCAATACGCAGCCTTGGCGAACCCCCCTCTTTATAGGGATTGGACTTGTCAGTTCTCCCCTTGGGCCCCACTTAACCTTGGCATAGTTGTTTTCATGCAGTCTCATAATCTGCTCTAAGAGATTAACTGGCAGCCCTTGGCAACTCAATGACTCCCATAACAAATCACGGGGAATAAGATCGAACGCAGTCTGAGCGACCTCTGACCTGCCCTCAGGCTAGGTTGCCCCCACGCCACTGCTGCCTGCTGACCCAGCTGACCCTGCGCTCGCCCTCAGGCTGCTGACCCAGCGCTCGCCCTCCCCCAGACGCCCCTCCTGCCCTCCCGCACTTTCCCGCCGCTGCCTCCCTGCGGCCCCGTCCCCTCACTGCCCATTCGCCGCCCCGCTCCTGCCACCCAGCTGCTCCTCCCTACCAGCTCCCCTCTTATGGAGACCACGAAGCGACCGCGCAGTGCACGCGCCAAAAGGCGGGCCAAAGGCAAGCCCCTCTGCGCCCGTCCGCGCCTGGACCGCGCCCAGCGCCAGAACGTCAGGTCCCCGCCGAAGACAAGCTACCCGACTGAGATACGACTCCGCAGCCCTCAACGCAGTCAACACCGGCCGACCACCCGCCTGCTACCAAGCCACCTCGAAGTGCACCCACGGACCCTTCATCTGCCAAGCCTGAAAATTCACCTGTCTCCGAACCTGCCCCCCACCCACCGAACACAGCAACGATAACAACAACCACCTCAAGTGCATCCTGCTAAAACACCCGCTCCGTCCACAAACACGCCGTCGAACTCTGGGAACTCCTCGACACAACAGCTCCAGACGTCGCCTTCCTCACGGAAAACTGGGTGAACACCTCCTCGGCCCCCGACATCACCATTGCCATCCCGGAAGGCTACAAAATCACCCGGAAGGACCACGTCAACAAAACTGGAGGAGGAGTCGCCATCACCTACAGGAACACCATCAGCGTCATGACCAACGCCGAAGACATACTCACCGCCGCCGAACACCTACACTTTCAGATCACTTTCAGATTTCAGATGCTCTTTTCTCTCTCATCAGCGGATACAAGCACTCCCTCCGCTCTGCAACTTGGACTCAGAAACATCTCGAATTGGATGAATAAAAATCTTTTAAAATTAAACGGCGGAAAAACGGAGTTAATCCTGTTGGGAAAAAATAAAGAGTTATGGGGCCCCCAGCACTGGCCCTCTGAAATGGGTACTCCCCCCATACCGGTCACAAATGCCAGCAATCTGGGAGTCATTATTGATGACTCGCTCAACCTTCACCAACAAGCGATAAAAACCGCTGCCACTTGTTTTGCCATCTTAAAGTGGCTAAAAAAGATATGCTGGATGCTACCGGAAAATTCTAAAAAAAACGTAGTCAATGCTTTAGTGACATCAAGGCTCGACTACGGTAATGTCTTGTACCTGGGGGCAAATAAGGCCACTGTCCGCAGACTACAGACTGTACAGAATGCAGCAGCACGACTGTTATGTAAAATTCCATTCTCTACACCTACCACCAAATACATCAGGAAACTTCATTGGTTAAAGGTTGAGAACAGAGTCAAATTCAAAACGTTATGTTTTATGCATAGAATTTCCACTAACACTGCCCCTAAATACCTGCAGAACCTGGTGCGCCCCTATCGCCCCACCAGGACTCTGCGGTCCTCCACGGCCAATCATTTTGTAATTCCAAAATTCAAACTGGCACGCATGGGTGGCAAGTCCTTCTCAGTTCTTGGACCATCTCTCTGGAACTCAATGCCAGCGACATTGAGAACAGAGCTGAACTACGTCAAATTCAGGAAAGCCATAAAAACCTGGCTATTTAATATCTAGCATGCCATAGCGTATCATATCGGGATCTGTTGCGCCGGGAAACCCTTTGTTGGGTAGCTGTGCGCCCTATAAATGAAATAAAATAAATAAATAAATAAATCCACACCGACCCCCAGACCACCCTCAGAGGAACCCTCGTCTACAGACCCCCGGGCCCACGAACACAATTCAGCGAGACCATCACCGAATTCATCAGCCCGCACACCCTAGCCTCTCCAGAGTACATCCTCCTAGGGGACCTGAACTTCCACCTGGAGAAAAACAACGACAGCAACACCACCACCCTGTTCGCCAACCTCGCCAACCTCGGACTCAAGCAACTGGTGGACACGCCCACCCACCTCACCGGCCACACACTCGACCCCATCTTCTCCGCCAGCAACCACGTCTCCTTCAGCCACTCCTCCAGACTACATGACTACTCTCAAGAACGCCACCCGCGAATACCACCAGATGATCCGCACCACCAAAAGGACATCGTTCAAAGAGCGGCTGGACAACAACGCCCACAACAGCAAGGAACTCTTCATCATCGTCAAAGAGCTCTCAAATCCCAGCACCAGCAACAACGACATCTCACCGTCACAAGACCTCTGCAACTCCCTCGCCACTTTCTTCCACCGCAAGATCACAGACATACACAACAGCTTCGGATCCAAGTCCCCACCTCCAACCACCATACCAACGACCCCCACCTCCTGCCTCAACGCATGGACCCCCATCAGCACCGAAGACACCACCCGCGTCATAAACAGCATCCACTCTGGCTCCCCCTCCCACCCATGCCCTCATCATCTCTTCAACAAAGCTGACACCATCATCGCACCCCACCTCCGGAACGTCAATAACAACTCCTTCACGTCAGCCACATTCCTGGAAAGCTGGAAACACGCAGAAATCAACGCCCTACTGAAGAAACCAACAGCGGACCCCAAAGACCTCAACAACTTCCGCCCCATCTCTCTCCTCCCCTTCCCGGCTAAAGTCATCGAGAAGACTGTCAACAGACAGCTGACTGCATTCCTCGAAGAAAACAACTCGCTCGACCCATCCCAGTCCAGATTCCGAGCCAACCACAGCACCTAGACCGCCCTCATCACAGCCACCGATGACATCAGGACCCTGATGGACAACGGAGAGACAGCCGCCCTCATCCTCCTTGACCTCTCAGCCGCCTTTGACGCGTCTGCCACCGCACCCTAATAACCCGACTCTACAACACTGGGATCCAAGGAAAGGCCCTGGACTGGATCACATCGTTCCTCTCTGACAGAACCCAGAGAGTCCGCCTCCCACCCTTCCGCTCCGAGGCCACCAAGATCATCTGCGGCATACCCCAGGGCTCCTCACTCAGCCCTACCCTCTTCAACATCTACATGCGCCCCCTCGCCGCCATTGCACGCAAGCACATCAACATCATCTCTTACGCCGACGACACCCAACTGATACTCTCCCTCACCAAAGACCCCCTCACCGCCAAAGCCAACTTCCAGGACGGAATGAAAGATGTCGCAGATTGGATGAACTTCAGCCGTCTGAAGCTCAACTCAGACAAAACGGAGGTCCTCATCCTCGGACAATCCCCTTCCACCTGGGACGACTCCTGGTGGCGCACGACGCTGGGCACCGCACCTATACCCACGGACCACGCACCCAACCTGGGATTCATCCTGGACTCCTCCCTCACGATGACCAAGCAAGTCAACGCAGTCTCGTCCTCATGCTTCAACACCCTGCGCATGCTCCGAAAGATCCCCACCGAAACCAGAAAGACAGTCACCCAGACCCTCGTCACCAGCCGACTGGACTACGGAAACACCGTGTACGCAGGAACCACAGCCAAACAGAAACGACTGCAATGCATACAGAACGCCTCCGCTAGACTCATCCTCAACATCCCTCGCCACAGCCACATATCTCCCCACCTGAGAAACCTGCACTGGCTCCCCGTCAGCAAGAGGATCACTTTCAGGCTTATCACCCACACACACAAAGCGCTCCACAACACGGGCCCCGAATACCTCAACAACCGCCTCTCGTTCTACAATCCCACCCGACCCGCTCCGCTCCACCAGCTTCGCCCTCGCCACCGTCCCTCGAATTCGCAGAGCCACCACCAGAGGAAGATCGTTCCCCTACCTGGCGGCCAAGACATGGAACTCCCTCCCCGCACACCTTCGACTGACCTAGGACCATCTCACCATCAGGAAACATCTCAAGACCTGGCTGTTCGAGCAGTAGCGGCACCCCACCTCCCCCCCTTCAGCGCCTTGAGACCCTTACTGGTGAGTAGCGCGCTTTACAAATTGATTGATTGATTGATTGATTGATTGATTGAGTCCTGAGATCTACAAAGGCTACATATAGATGCCCCTTTCTTATATTTACATACTTCCAACATAAGCAACAAAATCTGAAGACCTGATCTATAGTACTTATTTTGGGTCTAAACCCTGCCTGAAATTTTGTGAGGACTGTGCTTTCCTCGATCCATATGTTCATACGTTTTAAAATATAAATCTTTTGTAAGATATCAATTAAACTACTTGGGCGATAGTTTGCTGGATCGCTCCTATTGCCCTTTTTAAAAATTGTAACGATTTCCACCCCCTCCATGTTTCTGGAAAATCTACGCCCGCTGCTACAGCATTACATAAATAGTTCATATAGGGGCCCCAGACACTAATTTCGTGCTTATATAAGTCTCCCGGAATTTTATCCAGACCGGGTGCTTTCCCATTTTTGACTGTATTAATGGCCAGTATTGTTTCCTCTACGTCAAAATCTAATTTGACTTCGCTTGGACTTAATAATGGCCCATCCTTTGTTGGAACCCTGCCATTCTCTGGTGCTCCATATAAGTTAGTAAAGTGCTCAACCCAAGCAATCTCATCAAGATAAACATCCTTTGTTTCTTTTCCTGTTTTATTTCCTTTGGCCACTAATCTCCAGAAGCCCATTTTGTCCTTATTCTTAGCAGCAAAAAGCAATTCTGACCAATTCTCTTCGTCCCATGTTGTTTTGGCCTTCTCTTGTATTTCCCTATATTTGAGTCTATCATCTTTTATTTTAAGCATATTATTATTTTTTATAGCTTGTAGTAGTTCAGCCTTGCCTTTGCGACGAGACGAGTGCTTTAAAAAAAAACTTATGTAAGTCTAAGAATTTGTTTTCCTCAAGCGGTATAATCATGTATCTACAAAAAATATTGGCAAATGTGTTATAAATACTTGCCAATACTTCGCCATGCTCCAACATATAAGCCCATTTTAATGAGCTACGGTTATTACTGACTAAAACATCATCAGAACTTACATGGGCTGTCTCATTGCTCTTGTTTGCACTAGAGAGTAATCTATTGTAAAACGACAACTGGAGCGGACGATGATCCCTCTCTATTCTGGGCAAGATCTCTAAATCTACTATGTAAGGCCAGATATCAAGAGAAACCATTATAGAATCAATTTTACTCTGGGAATTACTTCTGCAAAAAGTGGGGGCCTTTAGTGTGTCTGATGGTAAGCGGCCATTACATGCTCTCAAACCATGCCCAACCGTTAACCTCATGATTTGGAGCGCTAACACAGTGCACAGGACCGGGTTAATGTTGTGCAATGTAGGAATATTGTTGGCGCTGTCTTCATCCTCAAAAATATCTCCAAGCCCTATGATGGGTTCCTAATTACAGTTTAAATCGCCACCTATTATTATGCTTGTCCTTACGTCTAATACATTTAGAATAGAGTCCATTTGTTCTATTGTTAGTGACTCCTTTGAAGCCAGGCCTGGTCTATTATAAACATTAAATAGGTACAGAACCCTTCCATCCTTTGTTGTTATTTTTATTCCAAGTATGTCAAGTGAACTTTTACATAATTGGGTAACTCTGATATCAAGGGTTACTTTCACCCATATTACAAGGCCCCCCGAGGACCTTCATCTTACTGATGGGACTGCGTCTACATAAAATGTTTTGTACCCTAATCTGTGTGGGATCTTTATCGCCCAAGTCTCCAGTAGGAGACAAATATCACTTGTTTCAGTTTATTCATTCCACTCAGGATCGCTACAGTTCCTTCCAAGTCCCGCTATGTTCCATGAAATCTATTTTAGTTCCAATGAGTTATTAGCACTTGTGGCTGTCTTAGGTTCATCTATCGGCAAAGTCCCCTTTACCAATGCAAGCTCTCCTGCCTCTCCCGGTATTAGAATTTGAGGCATTGATACGTTCCCACTCACATCCTGCTCCTTTTCTTCCTTTAATTTATCATGGGGCACAGTAATTGGAGCATTCATTTTCCACTCTGCCTCCCTCTCTATGGATGTTATCAATATTTCCTCTACTTGAACATTTGTGGGATGTAGTCAATGGACAGCCTCCAGAGATGATAATTCTTGGAAGCTATTGAAAGTGTGGGGGAATGAGATATTATTATAATTGTGATTTGTTTCTGCACTTCCAGGTCTATAAAAATACCCCAAGGGTAGGGCGTGTGCTCTCAACAAATTGCGAACTATATGAGGACGCCTAAAATTTATGACAATACAATCTCCTTGTATGTCCTTTGGAGAGTCCTCCACCCACCCCACCCTAGGCACCATTAAAATGTCATTCATTTTATGAGGGTTACACTTTTTAAACTTTGAGAGGCAATCCGTAGCTTTATTTCTAAGATTATGCCAGGTTTCATTTTGTTCCCTTCTCAGGGCTGGCACACCAGCTAGTATTAGGACGTAGGGACATTCGGCAGGGGGTAAGTTTAGAACATCAGTGTTAGGAATTAAGTCAGACCCTTTTGGGCTAAATGCTAACACCCTAGAGCTGTCCTTTTTAGAGTGATCTATTCTGTTCTCAATTCACTTGTCAATCTTACTGTGCCTGATTAATACTCCTAGCTAAATGTGACCACCGGGACTCTATTATCATACAAGTAACATACAATACACTTCAGTCCACAGATCTTTTGTCTTTCTTGTCCAATTCACAACAGTTTTTAGCAAGGGCCAACAAAGTCATAAGGGAAGTCAGTTAATAGTAGATGATATAACAGTATGACTTAAGGTATATTGTAGCAAACATCTTACCCACTTGTGACTCGAAGTTATGAATGCAATAGCCAAGAGGGGTGGCCCAGCCCAGCCTCCTTCGGCCTCTGACGGCCTTAGACCGCCCCGCCCTTGGCCTGGGCATTGCCCGACATGCGCCCGTGCGCTTTTCAAGCGCCTCCTGGTGCTTGCTGCTGGCGTCGGTGGAGAGCGCCGCAGGGGGAGTGCTGTGACTTGGAGTCCTTTGTCCCCTAGTTATGGTCGTTGTAGGAGCGGCAGCGGGAACGAAAGCAGCAAAGACCCCAGGTGGCAGTCAGCAATGTGTTGCGGTCTCCCAGGCTGGTTGTGGCGTGGTGAGTAATCTCCTCTGTTCAGCGTGACTCCCTGAGAATATCAAAAGTAAAATCTTATATATATCTATGGACGGAGTAGGGTACGCGTATCCTCCGAGGATCATGCGCGTACCCTTACGGGCACGAGCTGCATGCTAAATGGCTGTCAACTGTCTGTCAACACTCCAAACCAGGAAGTCTTGGCAGCCATTTTGTGTCTCGGTAAAACCGAACCACAAGAAAACTGAAAAACAAGTGAGCAAAAGACGCAAAGGGGGCAGGGTAGAAACACCCTGACCCCCTAGGCCTGCTCAGGGGGTCCCACAAGGATCCCCAAGGCCAAAAAAAAACCCTTTTTTTTTTCAAATCGGGGTGTCCGTGATGTACCCCCCAGCCCCGGGGACCACCACCCCCCAGGGCTTTTAAAAGTTGGGAGGAGGCTGTGTGGCCCCCCTCCTGGAGCCTTGTGGTGGCCCTGGGGACCGCCACCCCCCAGGGCCGGCTCCTGCAGTGTCCCAGGGTGCCTACCCCCGGGACACTGTAGGTTGCTTCGCGGCTCCCACCCTATCATAGCAAACTGCTTTGTTTTTTGGAAAAGAGAGCAGGAAACCAAAGACTATTGCTTTTCTACATGGGGAGCAGCATGTTAGCTGCTCCCCGTGTAGAAAAGCAATGCCGGTCCATGGGGGAATTGGGGACCCCCCCCCACGGTCCCCAACGAAGAGGGTCAGCCCCGGAGGATTGGGTCCCCGGGAGGAGGGCCACGCGCCCCCCAAATAATAAATATAAATAAATAACTAAAAAAAAGGAGGCAGGCCTGCCCCGGGGGATGGGGTCCCCGGGGCCAGAAGTGGCCCGGGAGGGGGGCCACGGGTCCCCCCTCCCCAGGAAATGTATTTAAAAAAATGAGGCAGAGCCCCGGGGGATGGGTTCCCCGGGGCTAAAAGAAGCCTCAGGAGGGGGGCCACGCAGCCCCCCTCCACATATTTTTTTAAAGAACAAGAAAATTAGGGGCAAGACCTGGGAGTTGGGGTCCCCAGGGCAAAAAAAATAGAAAAAGAAGGGGGCTACACAGCCCCCCTTCTTAAGAAAAGAAAAACACCGGCATCGCGCCGGAGGCCACGCCCCCTTCATGCAGCACTCTGCAAATGTGCCACCTGGCGCATTTGCAGAGGGGAAAATAAATTCCCCTTGATTACTGGGGGTCCTTGGGGGCTAACTAGCCCACCAGGAACCTCCAGTATGCGCCAGGGGCTGCGTTGCAGAGTGGTGTTCTGAGGCCACGCCCCTTTTTACACCTCTCTGCAACACAGCTCTGTAGCGCTTATTAGAGGTAGCTGGTGGGCTAGTTGCGCCCCAGGCACCCTCAGGATTCAAGGGGAGATAATCCCCCAACTTAAAACGCACCACGGGGCGTGTTTGTACCATGGTGAAGGTAGGGGGCGGGGCCTGAGTTCACATGTGTGCAAACACGCCCTGTGGCACGGTTTAAGTTGGGGAATTAATTCCTTGTTAATCCTGAGGGTCCCTGGGGGCCAACTAGCCCACCAGGTACCTTCAGTAAGTGCCACGTAGTGTTGTAAAAGGGGGCGTGGCGTCTGAACACCTCTCTGCAACGCAGTCCCCTAGCGCATACTAGACGTATCTGGTGGGCTAGTTGGCCCCCAGGGACCCACAGGATTGAGGAGGAATTAATTCTCTAACTTAAAATGTGCCACAGGGCGGGTTTGTAGACATGTCACCTCAGGCCATGCCCCCTTCCTTCATCAGTGTGCAAACGCGGCTCCTAGTGCGTTTTAAGTTGGGGAAGTTTAATCTCTCAACTTAGAACTGTGACAGGGCACGTTTACACAGTGGTGAAGGGATGGGACGGGGCCTGACGTGATGTGTGCAAACACGTCCTGTGGTGCGTTTTAAGTTGGGGAAAAAATGTAACTTCAAACCTGAGGGACCATGGGGGCCAAGTAGTCCACCAGGTGCTTCCAGGAAGTGCCACTGCGCTACGTTGCAGAGAGGTGGTGGATGCAGTGCCCCTTTTTAAATCTCTCTGCTACACAGCTCTGTGGCGCTTACTGGATGTACTACGAATTCCGATTTACTCACCTGTTATCAGGAGAGAACTCTGTGCTGCATCTTGGAGCCCAGTACTGATCCTCAAAAGTAATTCTAACCATACTTACTAGTAACTTGAATTTCCTTGCATAGGCTAAGAAGTGTCTATTTTCACAAACTAAATATATTCCTTAAAAATCGCCTGTATGACTTAAACGCATACTTTCAACTGTTTACAGGAGATGCACCAGTGCTGGATCCAGGATCCACCACTGAGTAAGAAAAAGTAATGATAACACTATTTACCTGCTAAGTGAATTTCCTTCCATAGGGTAACATTGAGTGGTTTAACTGGTTTTACTTGCAAATTCTTTTAAGTGTGGAGTTTTGGAACTTTAAAATATTCTTATGAAATCAGCAGAACTACGAATTCCGATTTACTCACCTGTTATCAGGAGAAAACCCAGTGCTGCATCTTTCAGCCAAGCACTGACCCTGAAAAGTAATTCTAACCGTACTTACCAGTAACTTGTATTTCCTTCCATAGGAATCGATTGTCTGCTTTTCACCAGAAAAGTTTTTGTCTATTTTCACAAACTAAAAATATTCCTTAAAAATCGCCTGTATGAGTTAAACGCATTCTTTAACTGTTTACAGGAGATGCACCAGTGCTGGATCCAGGATTCACCACTGAGTAAGAAAAAGTGATGATAGCACTACTTACCTGCTAAAGGAATTTCCTGCTATTGGATAACATTGGTGATTCTATGTGAAAACATTTTTGTGTCAACTTTTAAAATACAATAATATTCCTTAAAAATCACTACTGTAACTAAAACACTTTTACTGAACCGTTTACAGGAGATGTCAAAGGAATGAATATAGGATCCAGTCCTGTGGTTAGAAAAGTAATCCATAAAGTAACTAATTGCATTTAACTAGAAATTCCCATTCGGCTCAATGTTGCATTGTGTTTGACATTGTGTTGTCCATTGCAACAACTGTAACTACTGTACTTAAAACTCTATTGCCTATTTGCAAAGTATTTAAACTAAAGTAATTCATTCTGAGAAAGTATATTTTGTAATGTAATGTATAATGTAATTGTAATGTAATTTAAAAAATAAAATATCTAAAAATAAATAGTTTTAAAAATGTAGTAAATCAGTATAAAAAACCCCATAATATAACAATTAATACATTTAAAAATTGTCATATACAAAACCTTTCGAAATTCACTGAAAAAACCATAGGTTTCAGGCCTGATATAGTTAGGAACTATCATTTAAAAAACCTTTGAAATTCACTGAAAATACCATAGGGTTCAGGCCTGATATAGTTAGGAATTAGTATTTAAAAAACCTTAGAAATTCACTGGAAAAAACTTAAGTTTCAGGGGTGTTATAGTTAGCTGCACATTTCACTCGTACAAAACCATTGAAATTCCTCCGATATAGTTAGTTGTACTCACTATATCTTGCGCGCCCGCAATCTACTGCTGATGATGTCACATATTACATCATTCATGACATGGTCAGTGACATCACTGATGACATCTCAAATGATATCACTGATGACATCATCCACGTGACAATCAGGTACACCTCATCATACACTAGTATAACCTTTCATCACTCACTGTAAAATACAGAGTAGCATAGTTGAATCCATTGACACACCAACACAAGTTTCTAAAAACTCACTCAGTGATTCCTAGATCTATACACACATCTAATCACTTACCACCAGATTCACTCATACATGCAGTCAATGATCAATAGAACACTATCAAATATACTTATACACCTATATCGACATTACACACCAACACACATCCTATTCACTTATGAAGTCATGCTATTCACTTATGCAAACAATGGATCATACTTACATTTACTTAGCTATACACTTATACAAACACCACTTTATCTATTCATATAGATAGTAACTTATACTTAGTGTGTTATAAAATCACTATTACAAGTATACAGTTATCCATACAGTCATGCATACAATCACTGAGTCTTCTGTATTTTTATTTATAAACAACTGACACATACACTGCTTTTTATTTTTCTACTTTGTTGGACATGTACTATTGAGAGAGATATTTGCTCATCATCACACCCAATCAATCAATCAATCAATCAGTCATTTGTTAAGCGCACTACATACCCGCGAGGGTCTCATGGCGCTAGGGGGAGGTGGGGGCCGCTACTGATCAAACAGCCAGGTCTTTAGTATCCTTCTGAAGGTCAGCAGGTCTTGGGTCTGTAGTAGGCTCAGTGGGAGGGTGTTCCATGTCTTGGCGGCGAGGTGGGAGAAGGATCTACCGCCGGTGTTTGTTCTTTGGATGCGCAGGACGGTGGCGAGTGAGAGGTCGGCGGAGCGGAGCTGGCGGTTGGGGTGTAGAAGGAGAGCCGTCTGTTGAGATAGGCTGTGCCAGTCTTGTGGAGTGCCTTGTGTGCGTGGATGAGGAGCTTGAAGGATATTCTCTTGTTGATGGGGAGCCAGTGCAGGTTTCTCAGGTGGGGGGTGACGTGGCCGTGTCCTGGTACATCGAGGATCAGTCGTGCCGAGGCGTTTTGGATACGTTGTAGTCGATTGATGAGCTTGGTCGGGGCTCCCGCATAGAGGGCATTTCCGTAGTCGAGTTTGCTGCTGACGAACGCCTCGGTGACTGTCTTTCTTGTATCTGTCGGGATCCATCTGCAGATCTTGCGGAACATGCGGAGGGTGTTGAAGCAGGAGGAGACGGTGTTGACTTGCTTGGTCATTGAGAGCGTTGAGTCGAGGATGATTCCCAGGTTGCGTGCGTGGTCGGTGGGGGTTGGTGCTGCCCCCAGTGCCGTTGCCCACCAGGAGTCGTCCCAGGCTGACGGGTTGGAGCCGAGGATGAGGACCTCTGTCTTGTCCGAGTTCACCTTCAGATGGCTGATCTTCATCCAGTCAGCGACGACCTTCATTCCTTCATGGAGGTTAGCTTTGGCGGTGATGGTGTCCTGGTGAGGGAGAGGATCAGTTGAGTGTCGTCGGCGTAGGAGATTATGTTGAGGTCGTGCTGTCGGGCGACGTGTGCGAGCGGGGCCGTGTAAATGTTGTACAGTGTCGGGCTGAGGGAGGATCCTTTGGGTACGCTGCAGATGATCTCGGAGGCTTCGGAACGGAATGGGGGGAGGCGGACGCTCTGGGTTCTGCCGGAGAGGAAGGAGGTGGTCCATTCCAGTGCCTTGTCTCGGATCCCTGCGGCATGGAGGCATGTGCGTAGTGTGCGGTGGCAGACGATGTCGAAGGCGGTGAAGAAGTCTAGGAGGATGAGTGCTGCAGTCTCCCCGTTGTCTAGCAGGGTCCTGATGTCGTCGGTGGCGGCGATGAGGGCGGTCTCAGTGCTGTGGTTGCTGCGGAACCCTGACTGGGAAGGGTCCAGGATTCTGTTCTCTTTGAGGTATCGGTTTAGCTGTCTGTTAACGATTTTCTCAATGACCTTGGCCGGGAAGGGGAGCAGAGAGATGGGTCGGAAGTTCTTGAGGTCTCTTGGGTCTGCCTTGGGTTTTTTGAGTAGGGCGGTGTTTCCAGCTCTCTGGGAAGGTGGCGGTCTCAAGGGAGAGATTGATGATGTTGCGTAGGTGGGGTGCGATGGAGCTGCTTGCTTTGTTGAAGACGTGGTGCGGGAATGGGTCTGACGGACAGCCGGAGTGGATTGTGCTCATGGTCTTGATGGTGTCATCGACGCTCACGCTGGTCCAGGCTAGCAAGGGGACGTGGTCGATGGTGTGCGGAGGGTCTGTTGTGTTGCTGTCTGTTGGGGCTGTCTGGGTATTGAAGCTGACGTGGATGTCTGCTATCTTGCGGTGGAAGAAGGTGGCGAGGAAGTCGCACAGGGATTGCGACGGCGGGATGTCGCTGGTGTTGGAGCTGGGGTTGGAAAGTTCCTTCACAATGTTGAAGAGCTCCTTGCTGTCGTGTGCGTTGTTGTCGAGGCGGTCTTTGAAGGAGGTCTTCTTGGCAGCCCTGATGAGGTGGTGGTGATTGCGGACGGCGTCCTTGTGTGCTGCGTGGCTGTCCGGAGTTTGTTCACTGTGCCATTTCTTCTCTAGTTTCCGGCAGGCTTGCTTGGAATCTAGGAGTTCTGGGGTGAACCAGCTGGCCCTCTTGCTGGTGTCTCTGTGGGGGGGTTTCTTCAGCGGGGTGAGGGTGTTGGCGCAGTCCTCGATCAAGCATCTGAGGCTGTGGGCAGTTTCGTCGGTGTTGGAGGGTTCGGTGGGTGGGTTGAGAGCAAGGTTTGCGTGTAGTTGGTCTTCGGTGATTTTGCTCCAGCGGCGGTGGGGGATCTGTTGGGTGCGGTGGTGTGTGGTGGATTTCTGGAAGGTGAAGTGGATGCAGCAGTCGTCGGTCCAGAGGAGTTTGGTGGTGTGGAGACGTGCGGGCTTGAGGAGAAGATGGGGTCGAGCGTGTGGCCGACGGAGTGGGTGGGCGTTGTGACAAGTTGTCTCAGTCCAAGGTTGGCGAGGTTATTGATCAGGGTTGTGGAGTTGTTGTCATTGTTGTTCTCAAGGTGAAAGTTCAGGTCTCCGAGGAGGACGTAGTTGGTGGAGGTCAGGGCGTGCGTGCTGATGAAGTTGGCGATGGAGTAGCTGAACTGGGGGCAGGGTCCGGGGGGTTGGTAGATGAGGGTGCCTCTGAGGGTGGAGTTGGGGTCTGTGTGGATCTGGAAATTCATGTGTTTGGTGGTGCTGAGCACGTCGTCGGTGCTAGTCGAGACCCTGATGCTGTTCTTGAGGACAATGGCGATTCCTCCTCCGACTCCGTTGGTGCGGTCTCTGCGGGTGCCAGTGGCATAACGTAAGGCCCTGCAGCCCCCGCGGTGCGGGGACTCCCCTAATTCCTAGTCACGTGGGGGGCCCCTCAGAGTCAGTGGTACTATAGTTTATAAGTATGCTTTTGGTAGGATTGCCCATGGTTTCTAAGGACCCCCTGGTCTTATAGTCTATGCCCTTCCTCCGCTGGGCCAGTAAATATTAATAATATATTTATTAATATGTAGGCACTTGGAGAAGAGTCGACATCCATAGAGGATCGAGAATGAACTGAAAGCAAGGTTCCACTTCCTCCTGCCTCAGCGCCTGGGTATCTCCTTTTGTTAAAGGCGGGGCAGGGAGGGTCTTGTCATGGTCATGGGCAGTGTAAGCTGCACGTGAGGCCATTCGCACCGCGTGAGCGAAAGCAAGGCATTACTGTGAGCACAATGCCATTTTCATTATTATGGCATATTATCATCGTCTGTTGCTCTTTTTGCTTCATTGTGGTGCGGTCCCTCTCCTTTTGTGTGACCCCCCAGCTCCCTCCCCATCCCCCCACATTGGCTCTTCTTCTTTCCTTCACTTCTGGGCCCCACAACTGCAACCGGGTGGCAAAGTGGTCGTTAAGAGGCCCAGGGTATTTCTTTCTTTAAACATGACACTGTGGAATTGCTTCGACTTAGTACAAAAGGTGAAGCGATTACACATGCCATGTTTAAAGATAGAAATATCACCCTTTTTAGGTCTCGCGCCTAGCGATGCACTGTGCAGCAGTGCGGACGCAGCGAGAGTCCTTTTGTCCGGGGTTCTGAAATGGACCGTGGAATTGTACACGCTTGTGCTTGTATTTTTACTTTGATCGTCTGCTATTGGGCTTTCAGTGCATGTATTTTTTAAACAGAGCACGCAATAGGCCAAAGACTGGCGCATTGCTCCGCCCATGGCCTATTGGTGTTTGTTACGTGTATTAAAGCCCATATGTTTTCAGTTATTTTGCCCAGACACGGGTGCGATAATTGAAAACATATGGCTCACAGTGGCGCGCGCGTGCACCACTCGTGGGCATGTTTTTTTCACTTTCAGTGCCACTTGTTTTTCTTGTTATTATATTTCTCCCGAATTGTATGCAAGAAAAGTGCATTACAAAAACTCAATTATAAGTTACTGCGCTATGAGTTTTATAGCCTCGGCTCGGAAGATGTCAAACAGTGAAAAAAAAAAGCTGTAACCTAGGACGCCCCCTGGTCTTGGCACCGAATCAAACCCCAACACCTGAGCATCAGGAAGAGCAGCCAGAGCATTGCTAATAGAATCAGACCCCCGGAAAAAAAATTTAAACCCAGGGTGTGCAGCGGGAACTCTGAGCAGGTTTAAAATGCAACCGAGCAGCACCTGGGACTGTGGAATCTGCAGGAGAGAGCACCACCGAGCCTGCCAGGCAGAGATTTCATCATGCAGGCCGGAAGCCCGCCTTTCCCGGTCCATGCTGCTGCTTAGAACCCTGCTATGCCGCACTCTGCTCCCCGGCCAGCGCAGCCTCCTGCTCCAGCATCCACCCGGGGTCTGGCCACCGCACCCCGCTGTCTGCAGGAGTGAGCACCGCCGAGGAAGCAGCAGAAGCTAGAGCTAGAACTGCCTAGGAGAGCCAGGGAAGAAGTGTTGGCGCCCCTGAGGCTGATTGTCAAGGAGCAGGTAGAGTCCGGAAGAAAGAGGGTCGCATAGAGATGGGGGTTATGAGCATGTGTATATATACATCTATATTTTAATTATTCTGTGGTGGGGGCACAGTTGCGGTCATTGATTTGCTTTTACAGAGAGCTTCATTCCTTTTACAAGGCGTTGAAATTCTTTTGTTGGACATGTTGCACACTATTTCACTTTATCGTTGGTTCATGAGAACGTATGTGGGAAAGGCTGTAAAAACCTCAGTGGGGAAAAAGTCCAGTGGTAGGTGCCAGCATGCCATCTCAAGTTTAAGGGAAGTTTTCTGGTTGTACGTTGTCCCATGTGCGGCTGAAGGCGCTAGCGTTACACATGAGAAGCCACCATGCTTTCGAATGAGTTGTCACAGCACGTCAGACACTTGGTCACACTGGTACCTTTCAGAGAGGTGGTAAACTAGTTTATTTGCAATCGTAATTCTCTGAAGTTGGCTAAGGGAGAGGTTGCTGTATGATAATATTCTTTGATGCTTTTTAGTCCCATTGGTTTTCGTCACTGATTATAGATGTTCAAGTGAAAAAAAATATATAATGGTGGCAATCACAGTGGTTCACTTGGCTTTGATCTTACTACAGATTTTGGATAAGGAAGGGGGTTTAAACGCAGCAGTGGTGGAGTGAGGAGTGACATGACTCTCACCCCCTTCACATGATGAAACATAAGTAATAGCTGTGTGACATACATTTAGTAGAGCAGGATGGGGTTCAGCGAGAGCCTGGGCCAAATGTGTAACTCTCTCTTTATTAGTGATGGCAGGTGAAGGTGAGTACTTTTTTTTGTTCAGGAAGTTGAGCATTTAGCCATCTGGGGCAAATTGACAAGATATCCACTGCTCGCACCCTACATAAGCGAATCTCGTGCATCATTAAAATTGAAGGTATGATGTTCACTTCCCTTTTCATGCTAGGCAGCTTCTCAGTTGTGTTTGTGCATTAGGGACAGTTCATATCTATGCGCTTATTTTCCAAGTGGCGGCTTATTATGGGTGACTTTTTTTTTAGGTTTGGTTTGACAGCACTGCTTTTGCATACCTATTGTTACCAGTGCTTTAAATACATTGGTTGGTCTTAGGCTCCCTCTAGGAAAGAAGTACTCTCTCACCTCGTGCTGTTGGCTGTTTGATGTATCATTCGAGCATATTTTACATCTGAAAACTATACTCAAGAAATCATACATTAAATTATTTCTCTCTTAGATGCAATGGATACAGAAAGTATTTGTTGTGTGTCTTGTTCACCACAGCGTCAGTTATTTTAGTTGGAGCTCAATTGCAAGCCCAACCTATTGCCTTTGTCAATTCTTTGTAGCTTGTCAGGTTTTTTTGCAGCATTTTGCATGCTTGGGTGTCCCAGTTCATACTTATGTCCCCAGTGCATCTTGCTGTTGGCTAAACTGCCATGATTGGTTGAAAGTGTCGCACTTGACAAGGGCACATTTGCAACTAAGCTTTACCTCTAAGGTGGTAGGTGCTGTCTGATCTGAGGTTGGATCACTGGTGTGGAAGCTGGGCAGGAAGTAGCCAAGGTTTTGGATTTGTGAGCAAGATACCATCATACAGTTCGTCCGCTGCTTGAAGGGTAAAGCAACCACATTTATCAGTTTACCTCTTTAGTCGGCATAGAATTGTAAAATTAATGCAAGTTGACTTGACTAGTCCCCAGGTTTCAGTCATTGAATTAGACCTTGTTTGTTGTAGCAGGCTTGCATTTTCCTTTAGAGGAACTGCAGAATCTGGGAACTCAGTACATATCGGAGCTCCCAACGGTATAAAAGTTTATGAGAGGCAGAATGGAAAAAAATGGTAAACTGATTTCTCATGTATCACTTCGCCATTATTTAAGCCACAGGCTTCCGTAAACAAGCATTTGCAATGCAATAGGTCTTGCATTTGCGAGAGATGGAGCTATTGGCATTGTAAATGACAATGCCTTTTATTCATTTGTTTTGAAAACCTGCAAGCGGTGCATAAACACGCACTTTGTACATATAGCCCTTGCTTACGAGAAGCAAGGCTGTCAGTAAAAGAGATTGCCAGCTTTGCTTCTCATAAGCAAGAGCTATAAGTACAAAGGGCTTGTTTACGCACATATAGCCCTTGCTTACGAGAAGCAAGGCTGTCAGTAAAAGAGACTGCCAGCTTTGCTTCTCATAAGCAAGGCCTATAAGTACAAAGTGCTTGTTTACGCACAGCTTGCAGGTTTTCAAACGCATAAATAAAAGGCATTGTCATTTACACTGCCAATAGCTCAAACTCTCGAAAATGCGAGACCTATTGCATTGCAAATGCTTGTTTGCATTTTGACAACTGCAGAGTGAATGCCTCTCGGAACCAGGTGTGCACCAAACAGCGCTCTGCATCCACTTGAGGTCTGGTCGTCCGTCAAAATGCAAAAATGGTATTTCTTTCTTTAAATATGCCATGTGGTATCGCTTCGATTTGTGTACTACATTGAAGTGATTTCGTTGTGCATTGTTTAAAGGAAGAAATAGCTGTTGTCTCTATGAATCTACAGTCCTAGGAAGGGTCTTACTGTGGCCATCAATGGTAGGTGAGAAGAGAACGTTACAGAATTAAATTACTTCCTTGGTCTTTTTGAAGCCAGTAGTATTTTACTTTAGGAAATGCTGTCCGTTTACATACATTTGACATTTCTATTTCTCAGAGTATCGTGGCTGAATCTTTGGTGGTGACTATAGTTCTTTATGTGAAGTTCACCTTAGTTTCAATGCTTCAACATCATATCAGAGTGTAGCACGTGGGCAGGGGTCAGGAGGGTAATGTATACATGCCGGCGAATGGTTTTTGCTGAAAGTTAAGGTCAATGGATGTTTCTGTTTGTTTATCCTCCCATGAGGGTAAACATGTTTTCTCAGTGCCTTGTGGTGAAGACCAATTGACAGCATACTGCTGGGTTTATATTTGGATTTTTTCGGATAGTAAACATGTTTTGCCCTCCGAGATCCATGCAATCTTCAGTCGGGCCAAGTGAGTGGTGGCAGACCAGAGTGACTTTTGTTAATTAGACCAGCCCTACCAAAATCAACTACTTCACATACTTCTGAGGTCTATGAATTGAATAAAATTACTTTCTATAGTACCAAGACCTGTGCTGCGCTTGGAAACATCAGAAATTAACAGAGAAAACAAATTATTATGAATGTGGTCTCCCTTGAAGCTAGTCGATGTGGTGCATTTCAGAATGTATGTCTGGCATGTCAGTGTTTATTTGTATGCAAAAGGGATAAGGTACAGGAAGATTTACTTTCCGTGGCCTGCTGAGGGCCTACTGAAGGTACTCTAATGAGGTCGTTAATATCAACCTGCAAGAATGTTGCATCCGAGAGGAGGAGCTTAGCGCGCACCCAAGATGGTCGCGTGAGCTCAGAGCTCCCGGACCCTCGCCACCTCCACCGATTATCCTGCACCTTATCCTGATTTGGACGACGGGCTTTTGTGGTCGTGACCCTGCTGATCATTTCCTCGTTTCCGCATTTCGTCTAGGCTCCCGGGAGCCGGAAATATGGACTTTTGACCATTTTTGGCCTGCTCCATGGTACTGCCCCGGGCTTGCTTTCCCTGCCAGCCGGGTGGTAATTGAATAACAACGGCACGTGTGACTCTCCCCTGCCCGGTCTCCAACTTTCGGTTTCGGTTCCGGTGCCTCCACCTCATGGACTCTGCCTCGGTCGCCTAGGTGATTTGATCCTCTCACCTGGCCCGCAGGTGCTTGGCGATCCTGGTTTCCCCTGCTTCTTGACTGGTGGCTGGCCTTTACCGATTCTCCGACTTGCTGAGGGCACCTCGAGTGTAGCCATTTTCACTAGGTCTCAGAGTACCCCTCGGTGCGCACGACCCAAAATGGCCACCAAGCCCGAGGGAGAAAGACGCAAGACCAGACCGGCAGCTCGAGGAGGCTCTGTGCAGTCCAACGTCATGGATCGATACACCCTCACTAAGGGCTCTCCGGGTGGACCGAGCAAACCCCCTGCCAACCTTGGGGACGACTCCCTGTTGGATCGAGATCTGTCGTTGAAAGACGTCATGGGCGCCATTAATGGGATGAAGGCCACGCTAGGACAGCAATACGAGGCCCTGACCCATAAGCTGGACACAGTTGCCATAGATGTCACCCTGATCAGGGCGGACCTTGCGAAGACTAACGAGAAGGTCAAATCCCTAGATCTGAAGACATCTAGCCTTATTACCGAAGTCTCCGAATTACAGACTGAAGTCGGTAACCTGAGGTCCGCCCGTGACTACCTCTCTCGACGCCTGGATGATTTTGAAGGCCGCGCTCGACGGAACAACGTCCGACTGGTCGGGGTACCGGAGACGATGGACTCGTCATCGGTGGATCTACTAGTGGAGGACCTTGTCCTGAATCACTTAGCGCCCAAAGGCCTTAGCAAGTTTTTTGCAGTAGAACGGGCCCACCGTATCCCGGGTGGCCCGCCTAAGGTTGGAGCTCCCCCGCGGCCCATCATTGCACGGATCTTTAACTTTCGTGACAGAGACGTGATCCTCCAGGCTTCCCGCACATCGGGCCCTACGGCTTATGAGAATGCTTCGGTTAACTTCTACCCGGACTTCACCCAGCAGGTCCAGAAGCAGCGCCTTGGATTTCAGGGGGTGAAGAGGAGACTGCGGGACAGAGACATGAAATATGCCATGCTTTTCCCGGCTCGCCTGCGTGTGGTCTACAATGATAGGACATTTTTCTTTGATCTTCCTGGAGCAGCCAGCGACTGGCTGGACTCACTGCCCCCTCGAGAACAATTTGACCGTCCTGATCACTCCGGTGGTGCGGGGGACGGCCCGGTGGAGCAGGAATGAGGAGCGAACTCGGCTCCCGGACCGCCATGTTGACTTTCGGCAGTGGTTTGATGCTACGCAACTATTGTTTGCTATTGTGTTGTCAGAACGGGGTGTGGGCGGGGGTCGGGTGAATCTTCCTCCTCTGGGGTTCTTTTCGTAGATTAGTTGTATATTAGGGCGACAGGCACACTGCAAGTTGGGGTGGCTCTTGAGTCTTAAGCAGGGGTGCGGGGTGGGGGGTATGATGATGTTTTGGGGGGTTGAGGGGTTTCGATTTTTGTTTCTCTGTTTTCTTCAAGGCACTGTACTGATGATCTTCTGTATTTACGTGTTGCGTTGGGGGTGGGGGGGCCTTGGGGTGGCCTGTGGGATGGGGGATAGGGGACTACGTATACTGTGTTGGAACGTCAATGGGTTGGGTGATAGAATTAAGAGGGGGGTGGTTTTGCAGATGCTGCGACGCTTGTCTCCGGATGTGGTTTTGCTTCAGGAGACGCATCTGCTCGGCAACACGTGCCATGCACTGAATAGGCGTGGCTATCGTCTCATTGCACACTCAGGTTTCACTTCTGGCTCCAGGGGGGTGGGTATTATGGTTCGGACCTCCCTCCCTCTCGCTGTAGACGATATTATACTTGATGATAGAGGGCGGTACGCCGCCATTGTTGGGCGCTGGGAGGGGAAGGTGCTCACTATGTTTTCGGTCTATATACCTCCGGGCCTCCAAACTACGACTTATGCCGATCTGGGAAGAGTGATTCTGGGGGTCCCCGAAGGTTTGCTGGTGGTTGGGGGGATTTTAATTCGGTAGTGTCTGGGACATTTGACCGTTACCCTCCCCGTGTTATCGCACAATCTCAATCCTGGTTGGGGGACTTCCTGGAGGCGCTGGGGCTGGCTGATTGCTGGCGTTTACATCATCCTGGGCAACGCCAGTATACCTTCCACTCTGGGGCCCACGGTAGCCTTTCGAGACTTGATTATGTACTGATGCCCTCCTCTCAGGCTTCCCTTATAGGGGAGGTTAAACATCTAGCCAGGGGTGTCTCGGATCATTCCCCGTTGTGGTTGGTTGTGAACGCACATCTGGGTTCGGAGGGTCGTCTCGCCCCGATTAACCCGTGGTACCTCCGCGATCCTAAGATCAGGAAGGAACTCCTTGCAGCGATCAATCACTACTTTACTGACAACGTTGGTTCAGTGACCTCTTCTGTTTCTCTATGGGAAGCGTACAAAACTGTAATTCGAGGCCAGGCCCTCTCATCGATTGGCCATGTTAAGAGATGTAGGCGGGAGGAGGTTGTCCGTCTTGAGTCTGACATTTCCGCCCTTGAAGGGGAGTTGGATTCTGGGGTCTCCCCTGAGAAGCTGCACCTTCTAAACCTGAAACAGCTTGAATATAGAGCGCTGGTGACTGATGCTGCGAAAGAGATGGGTCGTGAACGGCAGGGGCGGCTGTATGATGTGGGTGATAAGGCTGGGAAATTGCTGGCTTGGTTGGATAGGAGAGAATGCGCGAGTCGAGTAGTTCCCGTTGTGGTGGATGAAAATGGTGTGGATGTCACTGATCCAGCTGGAATCGTGACGCGCTTTGCTGACTATTTTCGGGTGGTGTACTCCTCGGTGTCCGATCGGCCGGAGCGGGACTCCCACTTGCTTCTACGTCATATCTCGCTCCCATGCCTGTCTGATCAAGAGAGGGATCTGTTGGAAGCTCCGCCCACTGCGGATGAGATTGCGACCGCTATCCGCTCGATTCGCTCGGGGCGGGCCTCGGGCCCGAATGGGCTCCCCATTGAACTTTATAAGCTCTGTCCGGATGTACTGGCGCCGTATCTCCGATCGATGTTCTTGGAGTCACTGGAAGAGGGGTTTCTTCCTCCTGACCAGAGACTGGCCTCCATAGTAGTTATCCATAAGGAGGGTAAGCCGCGTGACCGTTGTGAATCCTTTAGACCTATTTCCCTGATCAATGCTGAACCTAAGATCCTAGCCAAAGTCCTTGCTAATCGTCTGGTGTCTGTTATAGGCGATCTGGTTCACCCGGACCAGTCCGGCTTTATACCGCACCGAAACACGGCACTTAACCTTCGGCGACTGCATGGAGTCCTCGCGAGAGCGGGGACTCTGCGGGAGCCGGCCATCTTGGCGTCCTTGGACGCCACCATGGCGTTTGACACTGTGCCTTCTACGAGGCCGGATCACCCCTCCTGCTGCCAAGCGCCTTCCTTCCTGTCTGCCAGCCTCCCTACGCGACCCAGCCGCCGCTGAGCCGCACGTCGCCTCCGCCGATTCCCGCCGCTGCCTCCCTGCGGCCCTGCCCACCTCCAGCCCATTGGACAACCCGCTACCCGCCTCCCAGCTGACCCGCCCTCCCGGCTACGGACTTAAGGAGAGCGCTGCTGACATCGCTGGAGTGACCACTGTGCCTTCTACGAGGCCGGGTCACCCCTCCTGCTGCCAAGCGCCTTCCTTCCTGTCTGCCAGCCTACCTACGCGACCCAGCCGCCGCTGAGCCGCACATCGCCTCCGCCGATTCCCGCCGCTGCCTCCCTGCGGCCCCGCCCACCTCCAGCCCATTGGACAACCCGCTACCCGCCTCCCAGCTGACCCGCCCTCCCGGCTACGGACTTATGACGCCCCCTCAGCGACCGCGCAGCGGACGCGCGCAGCGGGAGCACCGAATGAGCGCCGAAGGTGCGCCAAAGGTAAGCCCGTCTGCGCCCGTCCGCGCCTGGACCGCGCCCAGTGCCAGGACCCCTGGCCCCCGCAGACCCCAGCCCACCCGCCGGACGTACGACGCTGCCGCCCTCAACGCACTCAACGCCGGCCGAGCCCCGGGCTGCTACCCAGCCACCCCGAGACGCACCCACGGACCCTTCTGCTGCAACGCCTGCAAGGTCACCTGCACCCCGACCCGCACCACTCCAGCAGTGCCCAAGACCTCGACGAACAACAGCAGCAGCCACCTGAGATGCATCCTGCTCAACACCCGCTCCATCCACAGGCACGCCGTCGAGCTCTGGAACCTGCTCGACACCACAGCCCCAGACGTCGCCTTCCTCACGGAAACCTGGATGAACGCCTCTTCAGCGCCCGACATCGCCATCGCCATCCCAGACGGCTACAAGATCATCCGAAGGGACCGCATCAACAACACCAGAGGAGGCATTGCCATCGTCCACAGGAACACCATCCGCATCACGACCAACACCGATGACACCCTCGCTACCGCCGAGCACCTGCACTTCCAAGTCCACATCAACCCCAAGACCACCCTCAGAGGCACCCTCATCTACAGACCCCCTGGACTACGCACACAATTCAGCGAAGACATCGCCGACTTCATCAGCCCGCACGCCCTCTGCTCCGCTGACTACATCCTCCTCGGGGACCTCAACTTCCACCTGGAGAACAACAACGACCGCAACACCACCACCCTGCTGGACAACCTCGCCAACCTCGGACTCAAGCAACTGGTGACCACCCCCACCCACTACGCCGGACACACACTCGACCCCGTCTTCTCATCCAGCAAGGACATCGCCTTTCAGCCACGCCACCGGACTCCACTGGACGGACCACAGTTGCGTCCACTTCAGCTTCGCAAGGACCACGATCCACCACCACCAGCAACAGGCTGCACGCAGAAGCTGGAACAAGATCACAGCCGACCAGCTCGCGTCCTCCCTGAGCACGAACCCCCCCCACCAGCACAACGAACCCTAGCCAGGCGGCCACCAACCTCACGACGTGGATCAGCGACTGCGCAGACGAGCTCGCCCCCCTGAGGACCCAGCCCAGCAGACCCGGCAGCAAGAAAGCCCCATGGTTCACCGACGAACTCAAGAGCTCCAAGAAGAACTGCTGAGCCCTCGAGAGAACCTGGCGCAGAGACCCAACACCGGACAACATGACTGCCCTCAAGCTCGCCACCCGGAAACACCACCAACTCATCCGCGCCACCAAGAAAACTGCTTTCAAGGAACGACTGGACAACAACGCACACAACAGCAAAGAACTCTTCAACATCGTCAAAGAGGTCTCCAACCCCAACGCCGGAAACAACGACATCACCCCTTCGCAAGACCTCTGCAACTCCCTCGCCTCCTACTTCCACAACAAGATCGCGGACATACACAACAGCTTCAGCACTCAACCGACGAGCACCACGACCGAACCACCGCCCCCCACCACCACCCTCCGCGCCTGGACTCCGATCAGCGCCGAAGACACCATCCGCACGATGAACTCCATCCACTCCGGATCTCCGACCGACCCCTGCCCTCACCACGTCTTCAACAAGGCCGACGCTATCATCGCACCCCACCTACGGGACATCATCAGCACCTCCTTTGACACCGCCACCTTCCCGGAGAGCTGGAAGCACGCCGAACTCAGCGCTCTACTCAAGAAGCCATCGGCTGACCCCACCGACCTCAAGAACTACCGCCCCATCTCGCTGCTCCCGTTTCCTGCAAAAGTCATCGAGAAGACCGTCAACAAGCAGCTGGCCGCCTTCCTCGAGACGAACGGATCCCTCGACCCCTCGCAGTCCGGCTTCCGGGCCAACCACAGCACCGAGACCGCCCTGATCGCAGCCACCGATGACATCCGAGCGCTGCTCGACAACGGAGAAACAGCGGCCCTCATCCTCCTCGACCTCTCCGCGGCCTTCGACACTGTCTGCCATCGTACCCTAGTACAACGCCTCAGCAACGTCGGAGTCCAGGAGAAGGCACTGGAGTGGATCATCTCCTTCCTCGCTGGAAGAACACAGAGAGTCCGCCTCCCCCCGTTCAGATCTGAGGCCACCGAAGTCATCTGCGGCGTCCCTCAAGGCTCCTCGCTCAGTCCGACCCTCTTCAACATCTACATGAGCCCCCTCGCAGACATCGCACGCCTGCACAACCTCAACATCATCTCCTACGCCGACGACACCCAGCTGATCCTCTCCCTTACCAACGACCCCGCCACCGCCAGAGCCAACCTTCACGAAGGGATGAAAGAGGTAGCCGATTGGATGAGGAACAGCCGCCTGAAACTGAACTCGGACAAGACGGAAGTCCTCATCCTGGGATCCTCACCCTCCGCCTGGGACGACTCCTGGTGGCCCCCCGCCCTAGGCAGCGCACCCAAACCAACAGACCACGCACGCAACCTGGGCTTCATCCTGGACTCCTCCCTCTCCATGACGAGACAAGTCAACGCCGTCTCCTCGTCATGCTTCAATATCCTGCGCATGCTACGTAAGATCTTCCGGTGGATCCCCACTGAGACCAGGAAGACGGTCACCCAGGCCCTCGTCACCAGCCGTCTAGACTACGGCAACACCCTCTACGCCGGAACCACCGCCAAACTCCAGAAGAGACTCCAGCGGATCCAGAACGTCTCAGCACGACTCATCCTGGACATCCCCCGTCGCAGCCACATCTCCGGACACCTGAGAGATCTGCATTGGCTCCCGGTCAACAAGAGAATCACCTTCCGTCTCCTCACCCACGCACACAAAGCCCTACACAGCCAAGGACCAGGATACCTCAACAGCCGCCTCAACTTCTACGCTCCCAAACGCCAGCTCCGTTCGACCAGCCACGCCCTCGCCGCTGTCCCCCGCATCCGCAGAGCCACCACAGGGGGACGATCCTTCTCCTACCTCGCCGCCAAGACTTGGAACTCCCTCCCCACCCACCTCCGCCTGACCCAGGACCACCTCGCCTTCAGGAAGCAACTCAAGACCTGGTTGTTCGAGCAGTAGCAGATTCCCCCCCCCCCCCTCCCAGCGCCTTGAGACCCTCTGGGTGTGTAGTGCGCTATATAAATACGATGATTGATTGATTGATTGATTGATCGAGTGGCCTTATCTTTGGGCGGTCCTCAGTAAATTCGGTTTTGGACCCGCCTTTATTCGCTGGGTGCAATTGCTCTATGCTGACCCCTTAGCCAGGGTGGTGGTGAATGGGCGGGCCTCGACCCCCTTTGCTCTTGGTAGGGGGACACGCCAGGGTTGTCCTTTGTCCCCGCTCTTGTTTGCCCTAGCTCTGGAACCACTGGCGGCTTGGTTGAGGTGGGAACCGTCCTTGAGGGGAATTAGATGGTCCCCGGACTTTGAGGATCGGATATCTCTGTACGCAGACGATATACTCTTGTACCTTAAGTCACCTCGTAAGTCGTTAATCGTCCTTTTTGATGTTTTGACTTCCTTTCATAAAAATTCCGGTCTAGTTATCAACTGGTCAAAATCCTGTATTTATGTTCTTTCCGGTGACGCTCCACTTTTGCCACGTGGCTGTCCCATCTCGGTGGCGCTGGAGGGTTTTAGGTATCTGGGGATCTTTATTACCTTGGACCCCGCACTTCGATATAAACGCAATTTGCTGCCCCCCCTCCAGCGCCTCCGTGCGGATGTTGGAACGTGGAGTCGGCTTCCTCTCTCTCCTCTGGGACGAGCAGCGTTGTTTAAGATGATGTCGCTCCCCCGATTTCTCTATGCGCTTCAGAATACGCTCGATGTTGTACCGGCTAGCTATTTTCGGGAGATTGAGGGCCTCCAGAGGCAGTTGCTATGGGGGGGCCGGTCTCGCATTGCCCTTTCGAAGCTTACACTCCCGTGGTACGATGGCGGCATCGCTCTCCCTGACATCCGTTGCTACTACTGGGCCTCCCAGCTGGGGGCCATCAATCATGGCACCTACACTCCTTCGCCAAATCCGGCCTTTGCGATGGATAAATGGTTGTTGCCCGGTGGTGACTACAACAGGGCTCTGTATGCGAAGTTGACCGTCAGGTCACTTACGGGGCCCACTAAAACAGTCGTGCAGTTGTGGCATCGGGCCACGTCTGCTACAGGCTGGGCTGATAAGTTGACCCGTGCCACGCCGCTTTATGCCTCGGATAAACTTGGCTCCCTCTGGCGGTCGAAGGGGTTTGATCGATGGGACATGATTGGGATCAGCAAGGTTGATGATGTATGGATCAAGGGTAGGATCAAGTCGTTTGATGAAATGAAAGTTGAATATGGGCTGAATGATAGAGAATCCTTTAGATATGCGCAGGTCCGACACGCGGTCCTGTCTGTTTTCCCCCTGGGCTCGGATGTTCCGGAAGCGTCCCCGCTTGAGGATCGGATACTGGATGGGCATGTCCCTGATAGCACGATCTCCCTCATTTATAAAAAGTTAATCAATATTAGGATTGATCTATTGGATAGCCTTCGGGAGTTGTGGACTAGTGATGGTCTGGAGCTGGATGATGAGGACTGGCAGGCTGCGCTCTCTTCTCCTAAGGAGGTAGCTATTCCGGCACGCCTTCGATTTGTCCAGCTCAAAATTCTTCATAGGGTATATGTGACTGGTCCGCGTCTGGTGCGCATGGGATTCTCGGCGGATGGATTGTGCAGACGTGGTTGCGGTATGGTGGCCACGTTCCTACATATCATTTGGGAATGCCCTGCTGTACTACACTATTGGAATCGCGTGCATGATGTAATGAGTGAGGTTATGGGTGTGCTGTTGAAGCCTGAAGCGCGGAGATGCTTGTTGAATGTTTGGGAACCGAATGATTGTACCCAAACGCAGCTTCGATGGGTGACACTGGGTAACATGATAGCCAAGCGTGACATTGCCCAGCTTTGGGGCGCTCAGAGGCCTCCTACGGTTCTGGCATGGCAACAGAACATGGACTGGTCCATGTTTCGTGAAAAGACTGTGTATGTCTCCCGGGGCAGACCTGGCAAGTGGGGGAAGATTTGGACTCAATGGAACGCGTATCGTGGAGATATATGTACCCCCCCCTTTCGGAATTTGATACCGACTTGTCTTCCTCCCAACCTGATGTTTCTTCCGCAGAAGTATAGATATATTGATTGTTTCTGTTCTCCTTCTCTTCCCCCCCCATCCCACAGTATATTTTTAATGCGATACTGTTAGCTTTACGTTTGTACCCCCCCCCCCCCCCCCGCATAACCACATGATGTCATGCTTGTACTGGACTGCCTTGTTTTCTTTTGTTTTTCTATTTTCTTGTTCTTTACATTCAATAAAAAAGTTTAAAAAAAAAAAAAAAGAATGTTGCATCTATAATATCAACCTCCCACTGTATTGTAAAGTAATTATATATTTGCTGTTCTATTTTCCACCCATACTTACCTTAGGACATACACTTAAGTGGAATTATGAATAGTAAATATATATATATCCTTACAGTGTAGTGGTTGTAAAATTATTTACATACAATATACCACATCTGTTGTAGTGGCGCACCACTGGCCTATCTCTTAACCATGTGCCATAAACTACAAACAGCAAGTTCCATGTGAGTGCACACGTGTCAGAGGGGTGCAAGCAGCCCAATGTAAGTGAATCACCTCTCTTTGGTTTGCCTATCCAAGAAAGAAAATGTACTATGAGTCTATCTGATTACCAATATTGCAATCGCTTCTGAGATTAATTTGTTCATTCGGTTCGTCTCTTTTAAATGTGTACATATTGTCAGGTGACTACGTTGCACTGCTGTTTATACTCAGTGTGGGTGTGAGATGTATCCCTCTGTCCTCAGCTGGGGTTAAGGTGTTTGTCCTCAGGGGGGAAGGTGTCTCACAGTACCTCACCAAATAAATTATTTGTGCTAAATTCTTAAAAAATGCCTCGATTCCATAAGTTGTATTGATATCTCAACATAGGCAGCACAATGTTGCAGACAATAAATTGGAAGGATCGTATGGGCCTGCACTCAATGCCTGGCCTTGGTGTCTTCTTTGGCTGAGGGTGGGGTGGGCCATGTCATAGTCATAGTCATGCACAGTGTAACTGCATTTGAAATCATTCACATGGCATGAACCACAGCGCAACCTACTGCAATTCTGAGTACTGTAGACACCATTGTCTCCTTCTACTCTAGTCTCCCCTCCTATCTATCTATCTATCTATCTATCTATCTATCTATCTATCTATCTATCTATCTATCTAGGACATGGATGTCATTTAGGGGTCACCAGGGGTTGCAGCTCTGACACCTGGCTCTGGTTTGTTCTTTGTGATCCATGGCCTCAGTGATGTCAAAATCAGTGCCAGGAACACAGAAGCTGCTTGTCCTTATGGCGTCAGTTGGGGCTTCACTCTCCTGGTTGTCTACCAATTTGTTTTCTACTTGTAATAAAAATTGAAGTATAATTAGCTGGAATGGGACCTTCCCGGCACCTAACGTAGGTAAAAATGTTTTTAAATGTATGTTGTGTAACTGCTTGTGGGTAAGAGTGTTTTTGTGTGAGAGAGGGTGTGTGTGTATCTGTGTGTCTAAATATTAATGTGAGTGAGTGAGAGTCAATGACAGTGTGTGAGTTTGAGTGTCAGTGAGTATGAGTGAGTGAGACTGTGCGAGTAAGAGTGAATGCAAGTGAGAGACTGAATGAGTGAATGAGTACTAGAGAGTGTGAGAATCAATTTAGTGAAAATGAGGGAGAGAAACAATGAGTGAGGGAGTGAGAAAAAAACTATTTGGAATGCGTTAGTGAAAGTATGACTGAGTTAGAGAAAGTGAATTTGAGTGACTGTGAATGAGTGAGAATGTGTGAGTCAGTGTGTAAAAGTGAAAGAGAGTTTGGAAGTAAGAGTGTCTGGAAGATAGTGAGTGGCAATGAACAAGTGAGTACAATTTGGTGAAAATGAATAAGTGGGCATGAGTGAGAATAAATGGACGTAAGTGAGCACGAGTGAGATTGTGATAATATGCTTGTGAGTCTGCAGTTTGCCATGGCATACCGAAGGTAGTTGTTGATGGAGGCACCCATGGCAAAATGCTGGCACTGGCATACTGGAGGCAATTCTTAGCATTACAAACATCTGTGACAAAGTAGTGGCATACTGGAGGTAGTTGTTGGCATAACAGTATAATGCTGGAATTGATATGATAGAGGTAATTAGTCCTGAGGGTCGTTCTTGACATAATGATAAAATACTGGTAATGGCATATGAGAGGTCATTGGTGGTATATAGGGCATCTGCTGGCATACTTGAGAACATTCTTGGCATGGGAGTATCTGTGTCAAAATGCTGGCACAATCATATTGGAGGTAATTCTTGCCATGAGTGAGGGCAACAGGGGCGCATGAAAGGGGGATCCTTTAGAAAAATGCTGGCCTTGACATATTGAGGTAATTTTTTACATAAGTGTCACTCATGGTATATTGATGGCATTAATAGCAAAAATTCTGGCTCTGGTATATTGTTTGTAATTTGTGGCATAAGAGGGCATCCATGACAGAATGCTGGCCTTGGCACAATGGATGAATTTTTTTATATATTGGGACACACATAGCATATTTTGAAAAAATGGTGTCAACTCCAGGAGAGTGTCTGGTTCCATTGGCTTGACCCACCATTCGAGGACTTGAATATTTAAAGTGTCCTTTCGGAGACTATGGCTTTGTAGCAAAGTTATGTGAAAGTTGTCTTTTAAAATGCACATTTTTTCCAAACTGTTCTCAGGGGCAGCACCCCGATCCATCTTAGAAGAAGTCTGGCTCACTTGCTTTATTTGGTCACTACTCTTCAGGGTTAATAGTATGCCACACAACTTTCAAAGATCATGTTGTCACCACCTTAATGTATGTGGTATCCCAAAAAAATAGACTCATATGTGTTGCGTTGTTATATAATCATGCAGCAATTATAGGACATCAGTAATGTCACTTATTGTGATGTCACCAGGGTAAAGGTCATGTGACATGAACACCTGGGAAAATTCAGAGTCAAATGCCATATGATGTCACTACCTGTGATTTCATTAACCCATTGGACGCTCATGACGAGCTCAGCTCGTCATGAGCCACGGTGCTCATGTGCTCATGATGAGCTGAGCTCGTCATAACGGTCCGAACGCTCGCACACGTGGCTAATTCCCCCGCTGTCCTGAATCTTCTATGAAAACGGGTGTGGCCGTGATGAGCTCAGCTCGTCATGAGCACACGGCCATCGTGGCTCATGACGAGCTGAGCTTGTCACGAGCACCGGGGCGCTGTGCGCGCCCCCCCCCTTCCCTCAGCACAGCGGGTGAATTAGCCCAGCGGCCAACGGGTTAAGGCCAAAGAGCGTTTCTCAGCATGCAGGGTGACAGAGCGCATTACATCACACACATATTATACAAAGACAATACATCATACAAGTGTGTACAATCAACATGAAGGATATTCTACATAAGACAATGAGATCTAAAAGATGTAGGAGTCAGTCACTTGTTTGTCATCGGTACTCCAAGATATCATATGTTAAGAGCCCTTGGTCTAGATAAACACAAAATTTGCCATTAAAACTCAGGATTAAAAACATAACACAGTGGTTGGTGAAGTCTATACTAATGAGAATTTATAGACTATTTTTAGAGATTTGTGAAGGATTGATGAAAAAAACAGTAAATTTCTAAGCCCATGCTTGCAGTTTGCACGTCTCTTTCATACAACTTCATAGCTCCGTCAGCCCTGAGTGGGGGGCCCCGTCCATGTACTTTGCAGGGGGGCCCCATCAGGTTTTGTCACGCCCCCGATATATAGATGCACCTGACCGCTGGTGCTACGTGTATAGGCGCTACCACTGGCTCTTTATACATCCTAACAGCCTCTCAGCTCCCTTAAAGAAGTGGCTGGAAAAATAGGCCTGCTCAATGAGGTGGCCCTCTCATGACCCAGTAGCTCAGAGATACACGTTTTTACTGTGCAACAGCCTTTTTCAATCTAAAAAACACCATTTCGGTAACCTCTTATATTTACAAATACAATAAACATGGAACAAATACTCTAAGTTTCTCTTTAATAGTTTATAAATACGCCCGCAACATCATTGCAATAACAGTTACATTTTGGCATAATGAATGACAATCTTCACAGAGTTGTGTTAATCAGAAATGTCTTCAACATTTGCATGCAGTCTCGCTAAAATACAATGAAATCATATCTATGTGTGCTGTTCAAAGCAAAGTGGTTAACAGTGAATCCAACCGTGCACACAAATATCCATGCAGTTTCTAATGATAGTCATTCCGTCAATGTGAAATATTTATATGAACTTTCACAGCAGCGGGCAAATGAGTTGACTTTTAAAGCTGTTGTTTATTGCCATGGTGTGCAAGACTATTATATTCGATATATCACCTGTTTGCAACAAAATCACTGAAAGCTTGTCAGCAGCCGTTTAAACTCCCTACTAATACCACAATACATTTCTGTAAAACTGCTTTAACAAAAGACTTAGAGGCAGATTTACAACTTCTGGCGCATCTCTGCAAATCAGCACGGATACGCCAGAACAGATGCATCAAGCAATCCCCCTTGCGCCACCTCGGATGCGTCACATTTACAATGCGGTGCGCCATGGTTCAAGGAGGGGCAGATGCGTGACGTATCTTTTGACATACTAGCTGGGCATTGCTGGAGTCGCATCCCAAGCGCGACGCAACTCCTAAAATGCACAGGGGCCGCTCATAGTTAACGTGGTGCATCACTGCTTGCGCCTGCTTCAAGCAGGTGTAAGGATTTGACGCAGCAACATCGTAAAACTGACTCCGTTAAATCTTGTAGATTTCACCGCGTCAGTTTTACGGGGCTTTCCTGCGAGGGAACGCCCACCCTGCGACAGAACGTACACATGAAACCTGACGCAGGTTTCATGTGACGCAGGGCTTTACAACGTGACGCATCTGTCTAGATGCATCACATTGTAAATAAGTCACAGCGTAGTGCATTGTTTACGCCGCCGCTGCGTGACGCAACAGTGGCGTAAAAGTGTCACATGGGGCTTGTAAATCTGCCCCTTCATTTGCATGGATAGGCGGCATTCACATACCACACACTTTCTCAACTGTTAACATTTGGCTTCCAAAATGACTAGTCCATGCAATGTGTGTCGTCTGCAAATCTTGGGCCACTTGGCCACAGTGGCCAGCAGGTTATATATATGTGTTTTCACCGGCAGGGATTAAATCTTTAACACATTGATTACTGTGTTTCCTCAATAAATTGTTACCAGGAATCCCACCTTTCAAGTATATGCAAGAATGTATACTTGCTGCAATAAAACAACAACAGTTTGCAAGGTACAGAGTCAGTAGAAGACAAATCTTATCAAAATGTCAGGATCTCCAGTCTCCATCACTTAGCAATGCTAGTACAGTGTCCAGCTCCAGGACGCCAATGGCATCATGAGTGAGGCTAGGGGCTTAACAAAATCCAGACTGGAGTGGATGAGTTAGATGAGGAGCTGGCCAAAGTGGAGGGGAGGACTCTGCACAAGCAGATTAGTGACTCTATTGGCGGGGGCTCTGTTTCTTCATGTTCCTTCATGTTAAGTTAAAGCCAATATAATATAATGATTTGCTAAAAGATTGGTACAATGACCAGATGTTAAGTTTGGGATAAACTACAATTCTTGAAAACCAGACACCCACGGTTCATGCGCTTTATATGCTGCCCAAAGTCCACAAGAGTTTGGCTAAATCACCCCCCCCCCCCCATCCGGGGATTTATTTACATTTGGTGAAGCCCTTAATGTGAACGGTCTCAATTTTAAATTTTCCATGAGCTATGATCATAATGGCATTACCTTAGGAAATTCCATTCTCAATGCGATGAACAGCCATCCTTCTAACTTTAGGTGGAGTATCCCTTTTAGTGAGTTTTTGCACACCAAGCATAGTTGCAGTTCTGATCAGGGCTACCATACAGCAAAACAGGAAATGACCCAGAGGTTATTAGCCAAGGGTTACCATAGAAAGGCCTCAATTTTGCAGCTCAAAGAGCAGACAAGATCCCAAGAGAACAGGTATCATTCAGGGACAACACAAGTCAAAAACTTTACACACAAGAACCCATAAGGCTCCTTACAAAATTCAGTCAACAGTCATGGAAACGGAAAAATAATTTTACGCGAAATGTGGGACATTTTGGCACAAGAACTGACACTTAAGGATGTAGTAGGCAATAGTCCTTCAGTAACATATCAAAGGAATACCTGCTTAAGAGATCTCCTTGTACATAGCTGTCTGCCACCTAAACAAACTATGTGGCTCAAGGGATTCAGACGATGTGGCCAATACAAGGCCAGCAAACATAGTGGTAATATATATGAGGTAGTTTTACCACTTACTAAGAAAGTCTGGAAAATACCCAAACACATCTCATGTAAAACTGACTTTGTAGTCTATGTAATAACATGTTCCTGCAAGATGTGGTACATTGGCTCGACTGTCTTTCCAGTTAAGAAAAGGATACTGGAGCTTTGGGGGGCCATCACTCACAATGACATGAGTAATGGCACGGTCAAACATTTTGAGGCACAAACACAATAGTGATTGATCCAAACCTTGGTGCTTTGGGATTGACATACTACCAAAACACCACAGAGGGGGGTGACAAGCTGACAGCTTTAAGCAGGATGGAATCCAGGGTCATCCTTAAGGCAGTATGGGTTGCACCAATAGGAATCAATGCCAATGAAAAATGATTTGCCCATCTCTAGGTTAATCATACTGAGCCTATCTGTATGAGAACCATAGTGCCCACTTCTTTATCAATTTTTATTTTCATTTGATTTGATATAAGGTCTTAGAGATGGGAAAGCATAACATCGGGGTGAAGGAAATATGATATGCATTAGTGATGGTACTATGTAAGCATCAGATCAGGTCACACAAGTCATGGTACACAATAATTGAAGTATATTCTTTGTAACTTCCCTAGAAGGACCATAGGAAATGCCGCTGTATGGATTATGAAATTAACCACTACAGCCTAATTACCAGAACATCGATAAACCATAAAACTACCTGTAAGAGTAACCTACCAGTCCCTTGATGATTAATTAAATAGCGTGGAAACACAGTAGCAAGCATCAAATAGTGCACAGAGCACCGACACGGCTCCTTAAACCTTGATTGAAACAATTCACTGGTTTCTAAAAGCTGTATGCAAATTAACTAAATGCACTATGAATGTATATGTCACAAAGTGCGAATGGACACTTGAGCCTGTATTGTTTACAAATGTAAAAGTTATTTTTCTTATATTAAAATGCAAAAAATGCGCCACATCCAAAATGCAAAAAATACATTATTTAAGGAAGTTAAATACTAGGATAATTGTATACTTCTACCCCTGCCATGGAGTCTTTCCTTTATGTCACTTAACTATAATGATGTAAAGAGGTCAGAAGTGGGACCGAGGTCATGTGACCAAGACCCGTTGTGGTCAAAACAGATTTACTGTTTGGTTTTGAGAAATAAAACAAACCTTATTCTGCCTGGTCTGGAGTGGCTCATTTTTTCACTGAAAGTTGCAATGAAAACTTTTGTTTGGGATATTACTGCGGTGGTGACTGCATCCGAGCCCTGGCACGTGAGGTTGGGCTTTCCGACATCGCTGATTTGATTGACGCAAATATATGCCAGCATGCAGTTATAGTAATGATGTTTCCATAGGAAAAGCGTTCTTTGACTTTGGCGCCGTTTGACTAATCTTCACAAACATTCCCCAAATAGTGTGCCAGGGTTTCTTGCTCCGCATGGAATTTTTTGGGGTGATCTGTCAAGCAAGGGCCGAGAAAAAGGGGTGTCAAAACAAGTGAATTTTCCCATTTTAATTCACTTAAGACCTTTGAACACGTGTACAACCCACTTTGGTTATGCAGATTGTTCTTTCTGTCATTTGGTGTAAATCAATTCAGTAGTAGAAATTCTGAGAGAATATAGCTAGTGATATCTGTGGCCGCGACAACTTCATGAAAAATAACGAGTTCATGCAGGGAAATGCAGAGCTCTGATTGGGTGCCAACACTTAAACCAGGAAGTGTTGGCAGCCATTTTGGGACTCGGCTTCAGCTGAGTGCCCAAAAAAAAGTTGAGAAAAAGAAAAGGGGCAGGGTTGGACTACCCTAACCCCCAAGCTTTGGTCTTGTGACTCCGCCATGGCTTAAAAGCATTTAACAAAAAAAACAATTGCTGCAATATTCAAAAATTCAAGGGAACAACTAAAAAAACAAGATCAAGCTCCTGTTCTTGCTTTTAAATAACATCCTGGGTGGGCCAGGTCCTGGGGGAATAGCATAAAAATAGGAGAGGGTACACAGGACCACCTCTTAAAGCTTATGAATACCCCGGAGACCACAACATCCCCAAGTGTAATGACTTACTTCTCTGAATATCATTGCCAACCTCTTAAACTTGTCCCTCGACCTCGCCACTGTCCCGGCCTTATGGAAGCACGCCATGGTGACACCCCTCTTGAAAAAGCCTAATGCTAACCCAGAAATACTGGCCAACTATAGGCCTATATCTCTGCTTCCTGCTTTTTCTAAGTGCCTCGAGAGACACGTACACTCCACGCTAGCCACTTTTGCAGAAGAAAACCTCCTACTCCACCCTTCGCAATCTGGTTTCAGGGCTGGTTTCTCGACGGAGACCGCCCTGTTAGGTGTCACTGAAAATATCCGACAACGTCTTGACCAAGGCCAAACGGTAGCACTTGTGCTGCTGGATCTAAGCGCGGCGTTCGACACCATCTCCCACGAAACGCTCCTTAGAGAATTACACACAAATGGCATAAGAGGAAAGGCTCTGGAATGGATCAAATCCTTTCTGGCAAACAGAACCTTTCAGATCGCATCAGAACAGGCCGAATCAGACACCTTACCCGCAGCTCATGGAGTGCCACAGGGGTCCATTCTGAGCCCTCTGTTTTTTAATATCTATCTCAAACCATTGGTAGAACTTGTTGAGAAGCTAGGGCTCACACTCATGAACTACGCTGACGACACCCAAATCATTTTTTCCTTGTCTAATTCTTGTCCCCACTCCCCGTCACTACTCAAGGAAGGATTACTAAAAATACTGAACTGGATGACAGCAAACCAGTTAAAACTGAACGGGGACAAGACGGAAATTCTGATTTTGGGAAAAGACAAAGATCTCTGGAACCCCGCGCATTGGCCAGAACAGATGGGTATTCTTCCTACCCCGGTGTCCCATGCTCGAAATCTGGGTTTTGTACTAGACAACGCCTTATCCATGGATAAGCAGGCCAGCAAAGTTACTGGAGTGTGTCTCACCATAACCAGATGGTTGAGAAAAATCCTATGGATGTTGCCTATGTCAACTCAGAAGACCGTAGTCAATGCCCTTATCACATCAAGGCTTGACTACGGCAACATCCTATATTTTGGCGCAAATAAATCTGTCATTGGACGACTACAAGTGGCGCAAAACGCTGCGGTCAGACTCCTGTGTAAGATTCCTAGGAACGCTGGTGTCTCGAACCATCGCCGAGACCTTCACTGGCTCAGGATTGAGAACAGAGTTCGCTTCAAGGCCTTGAACTACATGTTCAAAATAAAAACAGGAGGAGCCCCAAAATACCTCCAATCCCTTGCTTGCCTTTACACACCTAAGAGAAACCTCCGGTCCCAGACAGCAGCACGGTTCTGCATACCAAGGTTCAAACGTGTAAGATCAGGGGGCAGATCTTTTGCCTATCTTGGACCCTCCCTGTGGAACACGCTTCCTCCAAGCATTCGGAAGGAAGATAACTACCATAGCTTCAGAAAGCTTGTAAAGACCTGGTTGTTCGAACAATAATCCCTCAATGTTCCCTCCGTTTCTGTCTCTTCGTTTCTAGCTGTGTCTAGGCGCCGGGAAACCCTTCTTGGGTAGCTGTTGCGCCCTACAAATTGACAAAATAAATAAATAAATAAATAAATCTGAATGTTTTGGTGCTTCTGTCAGTCACCAGGTCATTACTTACCACATCCTTCTCAGGTTCCGGAAAGACACCACATTTCACAATACTTACCCAAGAAAGGAATAAACACTGACAACATATAAGACCATTGCTGAGGAGCTCGCAAATAACAAGTCACAACACCTCCCTTTCCGAGAGGGTAAACAACGCATGCTCCTCCTGGCAATGTAATTTAGACATCCCTGATGGGAGGCACTTTCCCTTCCGTTTCAACAATTACCCATTAGAGGGGAATCACCCATCCCTCTGTAAGTACTTGGTAAAAAAGAGTCCCAACCTTCCCTCACAAGGAATACCAACAAATGATATCCTCTAGGGTTTCTTTATTACATAATAATAGGATGACAAAAGAAAGAAATAACTAAACATCACAGTAAACATTAGCAGCAATCATCAGCACATAGATATACATAGAGCCTGAAAATAAAAGCATAGTTAGATAAAGTTAGATATACATCGAACACCTCACCATAATCTTAGGCGTCTTGCATCTGAAGAAGGGTCCGTCTCTCTTTCCCTCTCTCTCTGGTTGGTTCCGGACTCTCTGTTGCACAAACACGACTGCGCGTCTGCACCGTGATGTATCATCAGACCGCCAAAACACCAGACCAGCATCTCTCCAGCTCTCAGCATCTCAGAATCTCTGAATATCTTTGCATCTCTCTGCCTCTCAGCATCTCTGAATCTCTCTCGGACCCCCTTTCTCTAATATAGAATGCAGCTCTCCATCGAAGTTTCTAGCTAACTCCGCCCACAGTTCTCACTGGATTCCTGTACCACCTCGTACCAAGAGCACAACAAGCAGCTGGCCAAGCGTTTTGCTCTGACTCGGCACGAAGAGAGCACATTCCACCCGATAAGAACCGGTCCTGTCTGGTTCACTACTGGTGGACAACACATGTAATCTAAAATATAACCTAAAAATATAAATGTATACTTGTAAAGCGCACTGTTACTCCATCTCGGAGTGTCCTGGCGCTGTATACCGCTGGGGAACCCGTCCTTGCTTTCCCTGTGAGATGATCCCTCCTGGGAACCCCCAAGGTGAAGCCAGGCATCCCCGGCGCTGATAGGGCCGTTGTGGAGAATAAGCAAGCTATTGCCCAGAGTTGCAGAGTGGGACCCATGGTTAACTTAGGCATCTAGGCGAGAATTATCGAGTCCGCGGACATGGACCCAAGACCCTGCCACGTCAGGAATTGAACCCTGGTCCCGGGCCGATCTCTGCTTCAGGGTCTGCCGCTTCTAACTTCTCACCTACAGAGGCTCAGAAGATGGCTGCAGTTTAGAATATGGAGTTGCTCAAGCATAGGCCTCTACTACTTGGAAAGCAGAATGCTATTATACCACGTCAAAGCCAATAGGCTAAAGTCATAATTCACCTAATTCAAATAACACTATGCCCTTAATCCCTCAGTATCCACTATGGAGCACATGTGTGCACCATCACCAACAACTCTGCACCTCGAAATCCCATACCTTCTATTCTTTGGCAAGATTATTGTAATGCAAGACCATCCTACATTAAGGCTAAAGTAACATAGCGCACTAAAATCAGTACACAATGGTGGTGATCGAGGGTCATCAAAGATCATCAGACCACTAAAGTGGCTCATTCACTACATTGCACCCCTTGACCCTTGAACATCACCATTCACATATATCAAAAATAAAATCACTGAACTAAAGGCACAGCTATGACTGCATCTGTGAACTGCACAATTGGCAGTATTGCAAAGTCACTAGCAACTGAATAACATCTAACTGAAGATCTGATTGTCATTGAAACATTGCATGTCTCATTTAAAGGCAAAACCTTAAAAATTAAATTGTCAGAGTGAAACATTCAAGACTGTAGGCCATATTTGAAAGAGTAAAAACTGCACCACAGAATCAAAAACATAAGCAATAACTCTTGTGTTAAAGTGACTACTCAAAAACATTGAATTCAAAGCAGATCATAATTAACTGGTTTTCTCTTTTTGTTATTTTTAAACTTACTGCATTACCTAAAACAAGAACTCAGGTGAAATATCTAAAAATAATTCGTCTTGTGTCATTTGAACCTCTAATAATGAAACTGCAAATTCTACTGCCAAGGCAGCCAACTGTAGCTCAGAAAATATCTACTCTAAGTGCAGCACAAAGTCTCTATGGGAAAAAAGCGGTCTTTTCTGTGAAAAAAAAAGCAAAACAAAAAACACCACTGTCTCTTGTCAGGGTGCACACGCAGTTCTCCTGTGAGAAAGACACAGCTCTCATTCTTTTAAAGTTAGCCTCACTCGAAGGGGACAGTTCCAATTGCAGAACACTCTGCTGATCCCTTCTTCGTTTAGAAAGAAGCAGTCCATCTATGTAGATGACAGCTCTCTGGCATCCAAGTTCCTCAGTATCCCCTCGGCAAGGAAGAACCCCATCTGATCTGGTTCTCCATAGATCATCAGCTCCCCTCTGCCATCAGCCACAGGACATCACCGTCCGCTCCGGTCTGGCTCCAGGCGTGGGAGAGTTCCACTTAAAAAAAAAAAAAACTAAAATAACAAAATAAAAATAAAAAAGACAAAAAAACAAACAGGGCGGGGCGGGGCAAGGTATCACTCGCACCCCCAGCAGCACATCCCAGCAACCTGAAACGATAAATACGTATCACTCATCTTACAAAAAAACTTCAATTCAAAAGCACATAATTTTCTTTTTACATCTCTCAAAGTCCAATATTTTAATTTCTGTCTGCAAAGCTCTCCTCTAGATCTGGGGAATAGCTTAAGAATGCTACCTGCATTATATTATCTAAGTTTATTTGGGCAAAATCTAATTTTTCCTTACACAGCCAGAAGGGCTGGGGCAGTCAACTGTACTCATTTCTCATCCCCAGCTACCAGACCCCTCCCTTACAGGACTGTCCGCGTCTCAGGGCTGGCTCAGTTTCAACCATAAGAGAGACACACTGCTCTGCCTCGCAACCCCTCCCTTACAAAGAGCTCACATTCCAAGAGTGAAGCGCCTGGCAACTTCTGTCTGCCCTACCTACCTCCTCATAAGGATGGGGCATGATGGTGATGAAGCCTGCACCTTTGTGCAAGCCTCCCTATCTTTCCAATTAAAGGAAGCTCCACAGTCTGAAGAGTGGAATCCCCCCTCCTTCACACAGATTCTCCGCGAAAAGAATTGGGTGCTCGCCAAACATAACAATCAGCGGAGACTGCTCCTGCGATCGCCCCCCTCCCTTACAAAGAGCCCGGGAAAGAGGAGGCTCTGTGGAATGCATGTTATCTCCTCAAGGTCAAAGCATGTTAGTTCCCAGCTGTTCACAATCCAAAAGCTGTGAAATTTTCCATTTGTAAATGGAATACACTAAACTAAAACCACATTGAACAGCCCACCTTTGAATGCATGCACCTTCATATATATATATATATATTTTTTCTTTTAAACTATCATTTGTCTATAGGACTATTGGTAACTAAAAGACAAAAGATTGGCAACCTTAAAAAGTCGCGTACAAAATCTCAGGGTACTTCTGTAACAATATCTGGACAGCATCAGTCAAAGAAGGTATATGTTTGTTTAATTTGTAACCGTCAACTGTCATGGGCAAAGAATTATCACATTTGTGCACCAGCTACATAACATCATTTTAAACATTAGTTGTTGGAGTCACCAATCCTGCTTCTGTGAAATCCTACCCAACTGCTATTCTGTCTATATGGGCCATTTTACCACTAGTGCGACCTCCCATAAGCAAATCACATTTTCCCTCACGCTGTTCTGTCCAGTATCTTTTAGTGTGCCAAAGCACATAGTCATGGGCCTCTGTGCAGCATTTGAATTTAAAAGTCCCTGCACTCCACTGTAGCTAAAATGGGCACATTGCTTTTGGTTAAAATCACAAAATACATTTTTAGAACCTGGAAGTAACCAGTCATACACAATTCGCTGTTGTACCCTTTCAAACTCATATGCTTGCATTTTTCTTTTAAAGCAAAATGTATCGTGCACTGATAGGTCTGATTTATCTCCACACCCAGTGATCGGTAATTCTAAAACACGAGTCTTCTTATCTTTCCTTACTGACTGAAAACCCTCTTCGGAGGAATTATTTAAAACAGCCTGTGTAATTGGCAACCTGACTAGATTTTCTGTAACATTTTTCACATGTAAATCATGCACGTTTAAGTCCGTTGTCAAAGGAATATTTTCACACTGGGCATCAATTAACATTTCCTTCAGCTCTTTTGGCAAATGCTCAGATTGTGGCTGCACGTTAAACAACACATTAAAAATAACCCCACTATCTCTGTCTGAAACATCATCCCACCTTTCAGGGTTATATTCTGAGATGTTACATTCACGTTGCAGCTGCGCACATTTTAAATGCATTTCTTTTTACTGAACACTGTAAAGGGATCCCGCCCTTTCTGCCTAAAGTAAAAAAGCTATTCACAAGCCCTTTATACAAAACACATTTAAACACACAGCAATTCTCGTTCAACCAAACACAATTAGCTCACTCATGAGCCAGAACACCATATGGGCTACCCCCATGCAAATTAATCAACTGATATCTGATAGTCTGCTTTCAATTGCAAAAAAAAAAAAACTATTTCCCCTTTTAAATCAACGTTCATATCCTGCAACCGACTACGCTAATTTGTAATGACTTACTTCTCTGTATGTTTTGGTGCTTCTGTCAGTCACCAGGTCATTACTTACCACATCCTTCTCAGGTTCCAGAAAGACACCACATTTCACAATACTTACCCAAGAAAGGAATAAACAATGACAACATATAAAACCATTGCTGAGGAGCTCGCAAATAACAAGTCACAACACCTCCCTTTCCGAGAGGGTAAAGAACACATGCTCCTCCTGGCAATATAATTTAGACATCCCTGATGGGAGGCACTTTCCCTTCCGTATCACCAATTACCCATTAGAGGGGAACCACCCATCCCTCTGTAAGTACTTGGTAAAAAAGAGTCCCAACCTTCCCTCACAAGGAATACCAACAAATGATATGCTCTAGGGTTTCTTTATTACATAATAATAGGATGACAAAAGAAAGAAATAACTAAACATCACAGTAAACATTAGCAGCAATCATCAGCACATAGATATACATAGAGCCTGAAAATAAAAGCATAGTTAGATAAAGTTAGATATACATCGAACACCTCACCATAATCTTAGGCGTCTTGGCATCTGAAAAAGGGTCCGTCTCTCTTTTCCTCTCTCTCTGGTTGGTTCCGGACTCTCTGTTGCACAAACACGACTGCACGTCTGCACCGTGATGTATCATCAGACCGCCAAAACACCAGACCAGCATCTCAGCATCTCTCCAGCTCTCAGCATCTCAGAATCTCTAAATATCTTTGCATCTCTCTGCCTCTCAGCATCTCTGAATCTCTCTCGGACCCCCTTTCTCTAATATAGAATGCAGCTCTCCATCGAAGTTTCTAGCTAACTCCGCCCACAGTTCTCACTGGATTCCTGTACCACCTCGTACCAAGAGCACAACAAGCAGCTGGCCAAGCGTTTTGCTCTGACTCGGCACGAAGAGAGCACATTCCACCCGATAAGAACCGGTGTTGTCTGGTTCACTACTGGTGGACAACACATGTAATCTAAAATATAACCACTCACCTACAGAGGCTCAGAAGATGGCTGCAGTTTAAAATATGGAGTTGCTCAAGCATAGGCCTCTACTACTTGGAAAGCAGAATGCTATTATACCACGTCAAAGCCAATAGGCTAAAGTCATAATTCACCTAACTCAAATAACACTATGCCCTTAATCCCTCAGTATCCACTATGGAGCACATGTGTGCACCATCACCAACAACTCTGCACCTCGACATCCCATACCTTCTATTCTTTGGCAAGATTATTGTAATGCAAGACCATCCTACATTAAGGCTAAAGTAACATAGCACACTAAAATTAGTACACAATGGTAGTGATCGAGGGTCATCAAAGATCATCAGACCACTAAAGTGGCTCATTCACTACATTGCACCCCTTGACCCTTGAACATCACCATTCACATATATCAAAAATAAAATCACTGAACTAAAGGCACAGCTATGACTGCATCTGTGAACTGCACAATTGGCATTATTGCAAAGTCACTAGCAACTGAATAGCATCTAACTGAAGATCTGATTGTCATTGAAACATTGCATGTCTCATTTAAAGGCAAAACCTTAAAAACTAAATTGTCAGAGTGAAACATTCAAGCCTGTAGGCCATATTTGAAAGAGTAAAAACTGCACCACAGAATCAAAAACATAAGCAATAACTCTTGTGTTAAAGTGACTACTCAAAAACATTGAATTCAAAGCAGATCATAATTAACTGGTTTTCTCTTTTTGTTATTTTTAAACTTACTGCATTACCTAAAACAAGAACTCAGGTGAAATATCTAAAAATAATTCGTCTTGTGTCATTTGAACCTCTAATAATGAAACTGCAAATTCTACTGCCAAGGCAGCCAACTGTAGCTCAGAAAATATCTACTCTAAGTGCAGCACAAAGTCTCTATGGGAAAAAAGCGGTCTTTTCTGTGAAAAAAAAAAGCAAAACAAAAAACACCACTGTCTCTTGTCAGGGTGCACACGCAGTTCTCCTGTGAGAAAGACACAGCTCTCATTCTTTTAAAGTCAGCCTCACTCGAAGGGGACAGTTCCAATTGCAGAACACTCTGCTGATCCCTTCTTCGTTTAGAAAGAAGCAGTCCATCTATGTAGATGACAGCTCTCTGGCATCCAAGTTCCTCAGTATCCCCTCGGCAAGGAAGAACCCCATCTGATCTGGTTCTCCATAGATCATCAGCTCCCCTCTGCCATCAGCCACAGGACATCACCGTCCGCTCCGGTCTGGCTCCAGGCGTGGGAGAGTTCCACTTAAAAAAAACAAAAACTAAAATAACAAAATAAAAATAAAAAAGACAAAAAAAAAACAGGGCGGGGCGGGGCAAGGTATCACTCGCACCCCCAGCAGCACATCCCAGCAACCTGAAACGATAAATACGTATCACTCATCTTACAAAAAAACTTCAATTCAAAAGCACATAATTTTCTTTTTACATCTCTCAAAGTCCAATGTTTTAATTTCTGTCTGCAAAGCTCTCCTCTAGATCTGGGGAATAGCTTAAGAATGCTACCTGCATTATATTGTCTAAGTTTATTTGGGCAAAATCTAATTTTTCCTTACACAGCCAGAAGGGCTGGGGCAGTCAACTGTACTCATTTCTCATTCCCAGCTACCAGACCCCTCCCTTACAGGACTGTCCGCGTCTCAGGGCTGGCTCAGTTTCAACCATAACAGAGACACACTGCTCTGCCTCGCAACCCCTCCCTTACAAAGAGCTCACATTCGAAGAGTGAAGCGCCTGGCAATTTCTGTCTGCCCTTCCTACCTCCTCATAAGGATGGGGCATGATGGTGATGAAACCTGCACCTTTGTGCAAGCCTCCCTATCTTTCCAATTAAAGGAAGCTCCACAGTCTGAAGAGTGGAATCCCCCTCCTTCACACAGATTCTCCGCGAAAAGAATTGGGTGCTCGCCAAACATAACAATCAGCGGAGACTGCTCCTGCGATCGCCCCCCTCCCTTACAAAGAGCCCGGGAAAGAGGAGGCTCTGTGGAATGCATGTTATCTCCTCAAGGTCAAAGCATGTTAGTTCCCAGCTGTTCACAATCCAAAAGCTGTGAAATTTTCCATTCGTAAATGGAATACACTAAACTAAAACCACACTGAACAGCCCACCTTTGAATGCATGCACCTTCATATATATATATTTTTTTTTTCTTTTAAACTATCATTTGTCTATAGGACTATTGGTAACTAAAAGACAAAACATTGGCAACCTTAAAAAGTCACGTACAAAATCTCAGGGTACTTCTGTAACAATATCTGGGACAGCATCAGTCAAAGAAGGTATATGTTTGTTTAATTTGTAACCGTCAACTGTCATGGGCAAAGAATTATCACATTTGTGCACCAGCTACATAACATCATTTTAAACATTAGTTGTTGGAGTCACCAATCCTGCTTCTGTGAAATCCTACCCAACTGCTATTCTGTCTATATGGGCCATTTTACCACTAGTGCGACCTCCCATAAGCAAATCACATTTTCCCTCACGCTGTTCTGTCCAGTATCTTTTAGTGTGCCAAAGCACATAGTCATGGGCCTCTGTGCAGCATTTGAATGTAAAAGTCCCTGCACTCCACTGTAGCTAAAATGGGCACATTGCTTTTGGTTAAAATCACAAAATACATTTTTAGAACCTGGAAGTAACCAGTCATACACAATTCGCTGTTGTACCCTTTCAAACTCATATGCTTGCATTTTTCTTTTAAAGCAAAATGTATCGTGCACTGATAGGTCTGATTTATCTCCACACCCAGTGATCGGTAATTCTAAAACACGAGTCTTCTTATCTTTCCTTACTGACTGAAAACCCTCTTCGGAGGAATTATTTAAAACAGCCTGTGTAATTGGCAACCTGACTAGATTTTCTGTAACATTTTTCACATGTAAATCATGCACGTTTAAGTCCTTTGTCAAAGGAATATTTTCACACTGGGCATCAATTAACATTTCCTTCAGCTCTTTTGGCAAATGCTCAGATTGTGGCTGCACGTTAAACAACACATTAAAAATAACCCCTCTATCTCTGTCTGAAACATCATCCCACCTTTCAGGGTTATATTCTGAGATGTTACATTCACGTTGCAGCTGCGCACATTTTAAATGCATTTCTTTTTACTGAACACTGTAAAGGGATCCCGCCCTTTCTGCCTAAAGTAAAAAAGCTATTCACAAGCCCTTTATACAAAACACATTTAAACACACAGCAATTCTCGTTCAACCAAACACAATTAGCTCACTCATGAGCCAGAACACCATACGGGATACCCCCATGCAAATAAATCAACTGATATCTGAGAGTCTGCTTTCAATTGCAAAAAAAACCAAAACTATTTCCCCTTTTAAATCAACGTTCATATCCTGCAACCGACTACGCCAATTTGTAATGACTTACTTCTCTGTATGTTTTGGTGCTTCTGTCAGTCACCAGGTCATTACTTACCACATCCTTCTCAGGTTCCAGAAAGACACCACATTTCACAATACTTACCCAAGAAAGGAATAAACACTAACAACATATAAGACCATTGCTGAGGAGCTCGCAAATAACAAGTCACAACACCTCCCTTTCCGAGAGGGTAAACAACGCATGCTCCTCCTGGCAATGTAATTTAGACATCCCTGATGGGAGGCACTTTCCCTTCCGTATCAACAATTACCCATTAGAGGGGAATCACACATCCCTCTGTAAGTACTTGGTAAAAAAGAGTCCCAACCTTCCCTCACAAGGAATACCAACAAATGATATGCTCTAGGGTTTCTTTATTACATAATAATAGGATGACAAAAGAAAGAAATAACTAAACATCACAGTAAACATTAGCAGCAATCATCAGCACATAGATATACATAGAGCCTGAAAATAAAAGCATAGTTAGATAAAGTTAGATATACATCGAACACCTCACCATAATCTTAGGCGTCTTGACATCTGAAGAAGGGTCCGTCTCTCTTTCCCTCTCTCTCTGGTTGGTTCCGGACTCTCTGTTGCACAAACACGACTGCACGTCTGCACCGTGATGTATCATCAGACTGTGGTAAATAAATTATTAATTACCGGTACTATTTTTGAATACAGTGAATAAAACAGATAGCTCAATAAATAAGAGACAGGATTCGAGGTATCTTGAGTCTTACAGGCTTTAATCAGGCATAAGGGAAGGGACAGGAACGGGATAGCCTGCACGGAAATAGAAAGGATGGCAGCTGCCAGAGAATGGGTAAGGGGATAAGGGGGGTGTGGTGACTTTCAGTAACAGTACACAGTATATATACTAGAACAATTACATTACATTCAATACAGTAGGCGTAACTCGTAGCAGTCGCGAAAGATAAGAGTAAAATGGGTGTAACAAGAAGGCGTGTACAGGGCGTATACATAGACATGTGATGTAGACGTCATGGAAGTGTCATAAATGGGGCGGAAACATGGAGGGGGCTGCCTGAGAGCAGCTGGGACCTTTAACCTAGTGGTGCGCGCAAACGGGCAATGACGTGTTACCAGGGAGAACTGGGGCTATGACTTCTACGCTGGAAGAGGAGACTAAAGTCTGCAGGGTCAGAACGACTTGTACCTATATCATATCTGGTATCTTGTGTTTGGAATACATGTTGATAGAATCCAAAAGTTATCAGGGCAAAGGCTACTTGACACTAAGACTGGTGCATGCATAATTCTACATGTATTGCGTGTGCTAGGAATATTCTATGAATATTAATACAGTATTTCTCTTACATGGAGACAGAAAGGCTAGACCATAGCTGGAACTATTGATGCGATTCAGTAGCTTAGGAATGCAGAGAAGGAGGGCTGGACTGATCACTAGAAGCATAACATACTCTTGACAGATTGGGAGGCAGAGCCAGGCCGGGCCGGGCACTGCGAGGCAGGAAGTAAGTGAAGGGTCAGGGATGCAGGTGGGGGCTGCATCGCTCCTCGGAGCGGGTTCAGAAGACTGGAGCTTGAATCTGGTGTCCGGGCCCTTTTGAGGCCTAGAAACGGGGACAATGCGGTGAATTAACGTGTACACTGTAAATCGTGGTAACATGGGCCTAATACTTGTTGCTTTCACGAGAACTGGAAACTGGCATACTAGAGTTGAACACAACTATGATTGCGTCTTTAATCGATCATAGGGGGATACATGCATATCGATCATGCACATATAACATAAGATGGGGAACACGTAGGCACATACAACATGGCAAAATTTACTTTTCCACATTCCCTCCTTGTGCCCTACGTTTCCATCAGGAAACATCAATATTCATGATACCATCTATCATTTCATATAGCATCATCTGCTCGTCTCGAATTGTCTTGGAACGGGATTTAGGACTAGGAATACAAGAGGTAGCACACATGCCGCAAATCGCAGGGCCACATTGTATACAGAAGCAGCAACTGAATATGATCATTACTGCAATACCTAGGAATGACAATACTTTCCATCCCCAGGCAGATATAATACTCCAGAGCCAACCGGACCATGTCCAGGTGCCTGGATTCTGGTGTAACTGATGGGCAATTTTATGAAGTCTGGTTATAGCTGAATAAACAGACGGCGCGTTATTAGGAATGAAAATGCAGCAACTAGATCCGATGACTCTACATGCTCCTCCTCTATCGGCCAGTATGACGTCAAGAACGAGACGATTTTGGAGCACGACAAATCTCATAGCAGATTGCTCTTCGGTTAAGTTACCTAGAGCAGAAGTAGTCTCATTCACTACTGCTTCAAGGGTTCTGGTTAACCTACGTATTAACTTACTATTCTGGACAGGGCCTATAAAGAAGAAGAAACCTTTATTGAAGTCTTGGTATTGTTCTAGAGTAGTTTCAGTTTGATCGACAATTGGGGACTCGATCTCCCTTCTATGTCTGACGTGTACTAGATGTGTGTTTCTGTGATAATCGGATGGGGCTAGAAAAACTGGTGGCAGTAGGAAGGCAATATAACATGTTCCCTCCCAATCGAGGGGCAGACGAACATATGCGGTCTGACCACAAACAAAATAAGAATGACGTGAGGCTTTGAAAATACATTTCCCACTGTCACTATACTCGACAGTAGTAGTACAATCACTATGTCCCACATGTGCGGAACCATTCTTTCTGACACATAATTCGCCTTTGACTGGTAGTACTGAAATAGCAGGCAAATCTGGAGTAGTATCAGACTGAACATTCAGGACCATGAAATTCGAGGAATAATTACCTAAATCATATACTTCATTTTCTAGATCTAACCCTGTTCTATGGGAGAGACCCTGCTTGTCTGGAAAACATGTTCTATTCAGAAGGGACATATCATTGGAGGATGACGTTAACGTGGACCATGCTCCGCACAAACCATTATGTGAAAATGGATAAGGAAAGAGTGGCAGAACTCCCTTCGGTGTCTGGAAAGGGGGGAGTCGACCACACACCCAACAATTAGTGGCATTGCTGGTCTGGTGTGAATAGTGCAACATTCGAATGAATGTATTGTTACGCATAGCAAGACGATAGGATAGCTCGTGAGGAGGCAGATCACTAAATGTGTGCTCTACTGTAACATTAGAAAGCATATGTACATATGAAATTGGAAAACATAAATGTAAAGCATAACTTATGCATGTAACCATAAGACTCAAAAATAACAAAAAGAATAGAACGATAATACATCTTTTAGAGTTTTGACTAACTCTCTTACTGTGTGGGTCTATCTCATACATGTCAGGAACCTGTCTAACCGTTTCACCCGAGAGGGACTTAGACAATTAAACTGGCTGACTTATTTTACTAGACCGGAGTTTATCTTTATACTCCTGCTGCGGAGTTTTCTCTAACAGGGGAAGTTTGAATACATAGTCTGTTTTTGGGCAGTCCTTAGGAATAAGGCAGTCTTTAATCAATGTCTTTTGTCGCAGTCCATGGAATTTCTTGATATGACTGATGTGGACCCATCCTCGGCGTCCTTCTAGCTTGACTGCGGTCCTTGTAGTTAACAACACCATTTGGGGCTCCTTCCAACGGGGCTCCAGCGGACTTGAACGATCGAAATTGCGCACCAGGACATATTCTCCCGGAACGACCTCATGCGGTTTCACCTCAGTGTTGTCTGGAAATGCAGCGGCAACCTGTGAACGACAAGAGTGTAGGGCAGACATCAAGGAAGCTAGGTAATCTGTCAGCATATTACTGGAAACATCTGTGATCTTTCGGGGCATAGGTGTACCCCACATGTTAGGAGGACGGCCGAATACGACCTCGTACGGGGACAGACCTGATCTGGAATGTGCAACCATTCTCATGTAGAACAGAGCAACTGGCAGGGCAACTAACCAATCTACACCTTTTTCTCTACATACTTTAGCAATTCGGATTTTCAAAGTCTGGTTATGTCTCTCTACGAGACCGGCTGCTTCAGGATGGCGTACACAATGGAACTTCCACTGGTACCCTAACAGAAGGGAAACTTGTTTCATGAGCTCGGATGAGAATGGCTGGCCGTTATCTGAATACACGACCCTAGGCAATCCAAAGCGGGGAAAATACTCACGAACCAACTGCTTGGCAGTGGTCGCAGCTGTGTAATCTGGAACCGGATACGCTTCTGTCCATCTGGACAAAGCACATACAACTACGAGGACATACTTGAAACCTCGACATCTCTCCATCTGAATATAATCCATCTGGAGGACTTCAAAAGGGTGGTCAGGAGGTTGGAATCCCCCTTGTTCCACCGGGACACTTTTACCTGGATTGAACTGACAACATATCATACAGGTACGTACTTTCTGCTTGGCTGCAGCTCGTAAATGCTTGTTGAACCAAAGGTTCTGGATACTGTCTAACATAGCTTTTTCTCCTAGATGTGCTGGACTATGTGCGGTATTAATAATGACTTGAACCATAGAGTCGGGGAGAAACCATGTGGCTTTTCCCTTCGTCAACCATCCTTCATCTGTCTGGACCCCTCCTTGTTCGGACCATTTCTTGATTTCTTCGGGAGTAGCATGTGACTGTATGTCTATGACATCTTGTGTAGGGTCCTTAACTGTCATACAAGTAGTCTGATCCGGAGTGAGTGTCTGTGTCGTGTTAACTGGAATGTCTGGAGTCTGAGCTGTAAGCTTGGCTGTTCGATCTGCTAGATCGTTACCTTGAGAAATGATGTCAGTGACTTTCGTATGTGCCTTGCACTTCATGATAGCGATAGCTGTCGGTAAATGTATTGCATCTAACAGAGCTTGAATGAGGAGACCATGCTGGATCTTGGTTCCATGAGAAGTCATAAAACCTCGTTCTTGCCAGAGCACTCCGAAGTCGTGTACGACTCCGAATGCATAACGTGAATCTGTATATATGTTAACTTTCAGGTTCTTGGCACGTATGCAGGCTTGGGTCAGAGCGACTAACTCTGCTGCTTGAGCAGACAGGGTGTCAATACGATGTGTTTCTATAACTTCGGTGTCAGTAGTCACTGCATACGCGGCTACTAGTTCTCCTGTACTTATTCTCATACATGAACCATCCACATAAAGTGTCAGGTCGGGATCAGGTAATGCAATATCTGTCAAGTCTTGTCTTGGCTTTGTCATGGTGTTAACAATTTCCACACAGTCATGTGTGGCAGGATTTGAAGTAACTGACGGTAACAGTGTAGCTGGATTTAGAATGTTGCAGCGTCGGATTTCTATGTGTGGCTGAAACAGTGTCAATTCATAACCTGTTAAACGTGCAATTGTCAAGTGCTGAGTCTGGGTTCTGTTTAAAAGAACTTCCACAGAGTGTGGAACTTGTACTGTCAGAGAGTGTCCTAACACTATGGAATCACTTTGTCTGATAGCTAGAGCTGTGGCTGCAACTGACTTGAGGCACGCAGGCAGAGCCTGGGCTACTGGATCTAATGTGCTCGAAAAATAAGCACAGGGCTTGTACTGTCCTGCTTGATCTTGTGTGAGAACAGATAATGCAGTACCATCACGTTCTGTGACAAAAAGTGTAAAAGGCTTACTGTAGTTCGGTGTTGCTAGAACAGGTGCTTGACATAAGGCTTTCTTTAACTCATTAAAAACAAGTGTATGTTCCTGGGTCCAAGGGAGGACAGTCGATACGGCTGCCTCCTGTGTCGTTAACTGTATCAGTGGCTTGGCTAGAAATGCATACTGAGGAATCCATTGTCTGCAGTAAGAAGTGAGGCCAATAAAAGCTCGTACCTCCTTCTGTGTCTTGGGCTGTGGAAGACTCGCTATTAACTGGATACGGTCTGGTGTCAACTGCCTACCCCACTTGGACAGTAAGTGTCCTAAGTATACCACTTGCTGGACACAGAATTGTAATTTGGAAGGGGACACCTTGTGCCCCATCTCGGCCAGAAAATACAGGACTGTAAGTGACGCTCGCTCGCAGTCACGTTCAGAACGGGCTGTGATCAGTAGATCATCGACATACTGGAGCAGGGCAGTGTCAGTTGGCATGTGAATATTGTCTAGTTGTCTCTTAAGTGCTTGACTGTAAATACTAGGACTTTCTGTGAAACCTTGAGGAGCTCGTGTGAATTTATAGCTCCTTCCATTTAAACAAAAACCGAAAAGGTACTGGCTATCTGGATGAATGGGGACACTGAAAAATGCGTTCTTGAGATCGATAACTGTGAAGAATGTAGCTTCGGAATCAATGGCTGTCAATAGGGAAGAAATATCTGGGACTACTGGGTACTGCGGTATGATACATTTATTAAGCTCTCGAAGGTCAATCACTAATCGATATACTGGAGGTGCATTTGGATCAGTACGTTTCAGGACTGGAATGATAGGAGAATTACATACATTGGAGTCAGTTTCTACAACCACTCCTTGAGCAATAAGCTCGTCAATAATTTTGGATAAGGCTGCTACAGCCTCAGGTGGCAATCTGTACTGTCTGATTCGTGGCAAAACTATACCTTGCTTGAGAGTCACACGATGGGGTGTGATATGCATACAACCTACATCAGTTGGACCTTGCGTCCATAAATGCTGTGGTACATTCAATAATCTCGGATCAAAATCACGTAATACATAGTGACCTTTAAAGTCTCTCAGAAACAATCGGACCCCTTCTGGGGAGCAGCAAATTACTGCACCTAATTCTTTTAATGTCTTAATGCCTAACAAATTTTCTGGACATGATTTCGTGAGTAACAAATCAGTAGTTCGGGACAATGGACCAACTTCTAGAGTAATTGGTTTCGAAATTTCATTAACAATCGGCTTTCCTGAAAATCCAAGGGAAACATTTTTAGAGCCTGAGAGCGGAGCCCCTGGAACCTCGTCATGACTGATAGTAGTCCTACTTGCCCCTGTATCAATCAAAAACTTTCTGTCTTTCCCTAATACTTGACTGTGTACATAGGGACCCTCTTGATCTACAGGTATCTCGATGAGAGGCAAGCCTACCTCCCTCTCTAGGCTGTTTCATGAATACGGCTGATAATCTGGATATTCTGTCTGGGCATACTGGTACATCTGCTGTGTAACATGCTGTGTTGCAGCGATAGGCTGCGGTGCTGGAACTGTCTGTTGTGCATTCTGTGGCTGAGAAGTCTGTGAAACTTGTTCTTGTCTCGGCGGACGTGGTCTTTCTTTAGTTTTACCAGTAGCTATGTTGTGTTTCAGAACTGCACACTCGTTTATAAAATGACCTGGCTGTTTACAATAATTGCAAGTCCCTTTAACGGGAGCTGCAGGATGACTGGCTTGATTCGGACCCCTCTTCTGACTGTCTTGTGGAACAGATTGTGCAACTAATACTTTCATTTTCGTGTCTTTCATACGTCTCCTTTCGTGTTCTTGCTCTTCCCTGATTCTGTTCTGGTGATACTGGAGCATTTGGAGCATCTGTGACGGAGTATTAGCTTGCCAACTGCTTTCGACTTTCAATACTCGATTTTTAACTTGTGGACTTGAATTCTCGACTAGTTTGGTAACAAAAAGATGAGGGTACGATTCACTACTTGTTTTCAGACCACTGTTAATAATAAAACATTTTTCAAATCTAGAATAAAAATCACTAGTGTCTTCATCCTGTTTCTGTTTACAAGCTGAGATTGCATCCCAATCTTCCTTTTTCGTGGCTAGTAATCTTGGCAAAACCTGTATCAATAACTCGGGCAATTCTTTAACTTTACCCCCAAGACCGGTACCTGGTACTCGTGAATTATCTTCAGCTTCTAGAGCTGTCCAATCTATCTTTTTCTCTCCCACCTCCCATTCTTTTTCCTTGAGTTTTTCATATACCCCTGCGGGCAACAGGACCTTTAACATTTTAATGATATCAGGATACGTGTATTCTCCCATACGGAGCATGTCTTTTAATTCTCGATGGAACCCTGCTGGATCTTTGTCGTGATAGGGAATTAACTTTTTCATCTCTAAGAGTTCCATCTTTGTGATAGGGGTGTAAACAAATACTCGTTCTAGCTCACCACCCGCTGTCCTAACTGGGTGTACTTCTCGTAACGGATGCTGTCTATCTATGTAGAATGATTTACTTTCTGGAGGTGAGACATGAACAAAATGCGGATTCAGAAACGTTCGATATTTGTGGCGCTGTTCTAGAATGACACTAATTAAATCGGTACCTAGACCTCTCCATCTATGCTGGAGTAACTCGTTCAGAACATCATGTAACGGACCTGGATCAGAATGCTGTCCCTCATATAGTGTAATGAGGTGCTGGATCATATACATACCCACCAGTCGCTGCTCGGCTGGGGGCAGTTTCAGAAACATTTGTGCCACTATTTCGTCTGGAAAAGTGGTAGAATCAGTAGTCCATCGGACTGCTGATCGGGCTAGTTCTTGTTCATGCATGGTACTAAGTTCACTATAACCGATTCGTGATTTCAGAATGTGATCGGTAACTTGAAATACTTGCTCAAGAGAACCTTGTTCTGGTGCTGGAGGAGGGAAAACTTTCTTGTGATCTAGGCGTGAATGTCGGTCGGGAAGTCTAGTTCTACCTACATACGCTATTCTGGAGGGATTCTCGTCGTCTACCTCTTCATTATCAGAGTTGTCTTCTTTCTCGGTTACTTGTGCTGCTTCTCGTTTCTCGTGTAACTTTATTATTTCCCTACGGATCTTCTTGTACATACTCTCTATACAGTTCTGTGTCTTGTGTCTTCCCTCGGCTATATGGTCACTCCACCTAGTCAAGACTTTCATTTCTTCCGGATCTTTATCCGGATAATCTTGTTCCCTTATTAAACAATTAATTAGAAACTTTAAAAGCATGAGCTGAGTCTCGACTTTTCTTTGAACCATGGCGTCGCCAATACTTTCTGGATCTACTCCTGTACGGATGAAACGATATATTCTGTCTAGATATCCTTTCATATTCGGCAGGGTGTCCAAATATTCGGTCACCCGTCTTACACGCAATGAATACAGGACCATATCATCATCGCCTGGGACTGGATCATAACGGCATTCGGTAAGGGCTCGCTTGATATCTGCGACTGACTGAAGTTTGGGCGAACGCTGTAACGCTCGTGCATGTAGCTCGAGTAGCGTGATACGTCTGGGTTGAGGCGGGGTTCCAGGAGGACTTCCCCCCGTGGCCCCTAGACTAGAATCGTCGACGGGTATTGTACGTGCTGGGAGAGTGACTGATGTAGCGGGTACATGTACTGTAGGCTGAACCGGGGGTACCGTAACAGGTGCTGTAACGGGTGCCCCGGTGGCTGGAGGAACAGGAATTACATTATTTACGGGAGCTGGCGGAACAGGATTTGCATAGGCTGGGACTGTGTCGTCCAAATAGGACGAGAGAAAAATATCAGCTGCAGTCGGTTTGTGACGTAGCTTAATCGGAACTAATGGCGGCGGAAAATTACATGGTACTTCCGGGGTTGCTTTCGGCAAGCCCTCGGCAAGAAGAGGATACATACCCTTAATAAGGGCATTTCTTTGTCTGTCTGACTGTTCGGCTTTAATTCGTTCACCTACTTCGATTAATTCCCTTTCTTGGGCTCTTTCCGAGGATTCCCTACTTAATTCTGTTTTTCTGATTTCTTTTTCGGTTCTTTTGTGAGATTCTTTGCGCCATAACTCGATGGCATCTTTCTGGGACTGTCTGGATTTCTTTTCCCATAATGCTTCTTCTACTCGCATGATGCACTCGGCATCCCATGTACCTGATATGGGCCATCTATATTTCTCTTCTAGATCCTTGGTATAGTCGATCCATAAATCTAAATACAATATGGCACTTAAGCCATGCTTATGATACATAAAATGTCCTGGACTGTCCCTAGGCGGGACAGGAACTGCTTCCTCGAGCAACCCTTTTCGGGTTTTTAACTGACGTAACTTAGAGAATAGAGGCATTCTGTACTTGATTCTGAACACAATACAATACACGATAAACACAATAATGACTAGAAAAACAAATCACTCATACCACGACATGACACATTAAATAACATTTAGAATAACAGTTCGGACAGAAATATTACCTGGTATACTGAAAACAAAGACTTGAATTTCTCGAGAACGGAACTTACTAGAATTACTAGATGCACTGCTAAAACAGTACGAAACATACCGGTCCCCTAAAGAGACACGTCAGGACCCGCATCCACCTAGGCGGACACTTCGGACTGGATCTGCGTACCCAAACCCACGGACCAGAGACAAATTAATTGACCCTGTCTAGATACTACCCCAGCAACGGTACTCACCGGGCAGCAAGAACGGAAGGCCTCGGACTGGACTGGACTGCTACGACGTCGGACTACGAACTTCGGACACTTCGGACTTCAGTTACAGGTGGGCCTCTGGATACCTCGGACCTTGGACTCTCGGCTTGGGCTCTGGTCGGGACTCGCCGCGTTCCTCACCGCCTCGTCTGGATGCTGGACCGCAACCTCTGTCTCCTCCGTGGGCCTGAGGGATACTTGAAGCAGAAATATCTGCACGTGCACGGTATAGTTCCGTCACGGCTGCAGAGGGTCAGGGGGCCTGCGTGGCTTCGCCGGCGCGTGGGGAAAGGGCAAGTCCCTATTCGGGCGCCATTATGTGGTAAATAAATAATTAATTACCGGTACTATTTTTGAATACAGTGAATAAAACAGATAGCTCAATAAATAAGAGACAGGATTCGAGGTATCTTGAGTCTTACAGGCTTTAATCAGGCATAAGGGAAGGGACAGGAACGGGATAGCCTGCACGGAAATAGAAAGGATGGCAGCTGCCAGAGAATGGGTAAGGGGATAAGGGGGGTGTGGTGACTTTCAGTAACAGTACACAGTATATATACTAGAACAATTACATTACATTCAATACAGTAGGCGTAGCAGTAGGCGTAACTCGTAGCAGTCGCGAAAGATAAGAGTAAAATGGGTGTAACAAGAAGGCGTGTACAGGGCGTATACATAGACATGTGATGTAGACGTCATGGAAGTGTCATAAATGGGGCGGAAACATGGAGGGGGCTGCCTGAGAGCAGCTGGGACCTTTAACCTAGTGGTGCGCGCAAACGGGCAATGACGTGTTACCAGGGAGAACTGGGGCTATGACTTCTACGCTGGAAGAGGAGACTAAAGTCTGCAGGGTCAGAACGACTTGTACCTATATCATATCTGGTATCTTGTGTTTGGAATACATGTTGATAGAATCCAAAAGTTATCAGGGCAAAGGCTACTTGACACTAAGACTGGTGCATGCATAATTCTACATGTATTGCGTGTGCTAGGAATATTCTATGAATATTAATACAGTATTTCTCTTACATGGAGACAGAAAGGCTAGACCATAGCTGGAACTATTGATGCGATTCAGTAGCTTAGGAATGCAGAGAAGGAGGGCTGGACTGATCACTAGAAGCATAACATACTCTTGACAGATTGGGAGGCAGAGCCAGGCCGGGCCGGGCACTGCGAGGCAGGAAGTAAGTGAAGGGTCAGGGATGCAGGTGGGGGCTGCATCGCTCCTCGGAGCGGGTTCAGAAGACTGGAGCTTGAATCTGGTGTCCGGGCCCTTTTGAGGCCTAGAAACGGGGACAATGCGGTGAATTAACGTGTACACTGTAAATCGTGGTAACATGGGCCTAATACTTGTTGCTTTCACGAGAACTGGAAACTGGCATACTAGAGTTGAACACAACTATGATTGCGTCTTTAATCGATCATAGGGGGATACATGCATATCGATCATGCACATATAACATAAGATGGGGAACACGTAGGCACATACAACATGGCAAAATTTACTTTTCCACCAGACCAGCATCTCAGCATCTCTCCAGCTCTCAGCATCTCAGAATCTCTGAATATCTTTGCATCTCTCTGCCTCTCAGCATCTCTGAATCTCTCTCGGACCCCCTTTCTCTAATATAGAATGCAGCTCTCCATCGAAGTTTCTAACTAACTCTGCCCACAGTTCTCACTGGTTTCCTGTACCACCTCGTACCAAGAGCACAACAAGCAGCTGGCCAAGCGTTTTGCTCTGACTCGGCACGAAGAGAGCACATTTCACCCTATAAGAACCGGTCCTGTCTGGTTCACTACTGGTGGACAACACATGTAATCTAAAATATAACCTCTCACCTACAGAGGCTCAGAAGATGGCTGCAGTTTAGAATATGGAATTGCTCAAGCATAGGCCTCTACTACTTGGAAAGCAGAATGCTATTATACCACGTCAAAGCCAATAGGCTAAAGTCATAATTCACCTAACTCAAATAACACTATGCCCTTAATCCCTCAGTATCCACTATGGAGCACATGTGTGCACCATCACCAACAACTCTGCACCTCGACATCCCATACCTTCTATTCTATGGCAAGATTATTGTAATGCAAGACCATCCTACATTAAGGCTAAAGTAACATAGCACACTAAAATCAGTACACAATGGTGGTGATCGAGGATCATCAAAGATCATCAGACCACTAAAGTGGCTCATTCACTACACCAGGGCACTGCTTTTTATGTGCGCAGGGGGTGCCCACACGCTACCCCAGAGCCTTGGAGACCGCTACCTCCTCTGGGCAAATGTTTCTAAAGTAATGCGGGGTGGCCCATGCTGCCCCCATGCAGCACTAGGGACTGCCACCTCCCTGAGGCACTTCAAAATATGTATGCTAGCAGGCCCGCTGGGCTCACCGGACCCCTGGGACTGCGACCTCCCGGGGGCTAAACGAATCAAATTAATGTGGTGAGCCCGTAAAGTCCCCTGCAGCCCCAGAGACCGCCACCTTCCTGAGGCACTTACAAATATGTATGCAGGTGGGCCCATTGGGCCAACCCACACCCAGGACATCACCACCTCCCTGGGGTTAATCATATAAAATTATTGTGGGGGGCCACATGCCCCCCTGCATCCCCCTGCAGCCCCGTAGACCTCTTCGGAGCTGAAATAAATTACGTAGGGGGTCCACCGCGGACCCCCAACCCCAGGGACCTCCACTGGTCTAAGAATCACGGAGGAAGGGAGGCCCGCAACCCCCTAGGGTCGGCCCTGCTACCTCCTGAGGTGGTTGGTGGGAGCTCACAGCTTCCACCAAGCAAAAGTAAACATAACTGCACTTTCTGCAATCTAGAGTCGTCAAACAACAATGCATTAATCTGTTTCCCTGCACATATATTTGAGTGCAGAGAAACACAAATATTGCTCTAACAAACAGTGACTACCTTTTTAGCAGTCCCGTCTGTCAGGGCTATATCGGCTCCTGCAGGGCAATATCAGCTCCCGCAGGAGGCGGAGACCCGGCCGGGTCTGCGGGGTCCTTGAGGTTCCCCGTGGTCCCATTACATACTGGGTACCCAGGGGGCACACATAATACATGCTCGGTCCCCGGGGATGGGATCCCTAGGACCAAATCTCCCCAGGAAGGGGGACCACACTCCCTCCCCCATAAATTTGTATGTATGTAATAGAAATAATATAGGAGCAGAAAGATGCAAAATAAAGCAATCACCAAGCATAAAGAAACTAAATAAAAATCAGAAATTAGCAAAAAAAAGCAGAAATAAGGTAAGACTCGAGCAGAAAGAGGCAAAATAGAGATCGAAAATGAGCAGAAAAGCCAAAGTAAAGGTCAGAAACAAGAAGAAAGAGGCAAAATAGAGATCAGAAACGAGCTGAAACAGGCAAAAAAAATCAGCAACAAGCAGAAAGAGACAAGATAAAGGTGATAAACAAGCAGAAAGAAGCAAAATAAAGGCCAGCAGAGAGCAGAAAAAGGGAAAATAGAGATCTGAAATGAGCAGAAAAAGGGAAAATAGAGATCTGAAATGAGCAGAAAAGCCAAAATAAAGGTCAGAAATAAGAAGAAAGAGGCAAAATAGGGATCAGAAATGAGCTGAAACAGGGAAAATAAAGGTCAGCAAGAAGCAGAAAGAGACAAGATAAAGGTTAGAAACAAGCAGAAAGAGGCAGAATAAAGGTCAGAAACGAGCTGAAAGAGGCAACATAGAGATCAGAAAAGAGCAGAAAAGGCAAAATACAGGTCAAAAACAAGTAAAAAGAGGCAAAATAGAGGTCAGAAATGAGCAGAAAGAGGCAACATAAAGGCCAAAAATAAGCAGAAAGAAACAAAATAAAGGTTAGCAGAAAGAGGCAAAATAGAGATCCGAAATGAGTAGAAACAGGCAAAATAAAGCTCAGCAACAAGCAGAAAGAGACAAGATAAAGGGGAGAAACAAGCAGAAAGAGGCAGAATAAAGATCAGAAACAATCAGAAAGAGGTCAAATAAAGGTGAGAAACTAGCAGAATGAGGCAAAATAAAGATTATAAATTAGCACAAAGAGGCAAAATAAATGTCAGAAATGAGCAGAAAGAGGCAGAATTCAGGTCAGAAATTAGCAGAAAAAGGAAAAGTAAAGGTCAGAAATGAGCAGAAAGAAGCAAAATAAAGGTCAGAAGTGAGTGGAAAAAAGCTGAAAATGAACAGAACCCACTCAGGCAATAATGCATCCCTTCACAGAACAACTCAGAAGCTCTCACAGCCATTCACAGATCCATTCACTCATTCACCCACTCACAGATAACTCAGACACGTACACCCACTCACAGACACAGTCAGACACTCATACACTCACTTAAAGAATTATTCATACTCTTTCTCACCCACTCACAGATCTACTCAGAGACTCATGTACCAACTTACAGACCCTCTTAGAGACTCACACACCCACTCACAGACCCACTCAGACACTCATATACCCACTTATAGCTCCACTTATACTCTCTCACACCCATTTAAAAACCTACTCAAGCACTCATACACCCATTGAGACACTCATACTCTCACTCACACACTCAGTGTCAAAGGTTACTGGCTAGGAAATAAAATATTAAAAAAACTTTACAAATTCACTTAAAAAACCAAAGGTTACAGGGATGTTATAGTTAGGAAATAGAATTTAAATAAACTTTAGAAATTCACTGAAAAAACAAAGGTTACAAGGATATTATAATTAGGCTCAGATTTCACTCATATAAAACCAGTGAAATTCAGGGGTTATAGTTACTTGAGCTAACTATAACTTTCGCCCCCGCAATACACTACTTATGACCTTGCATATTACAAAACTCATGACAAGCACTGGCCACATAGTCAATGATCAATTGCATAATTTGCAGACTTTACCAAAAACAAAATCTATCTTAAACGTATCAACAATTACTAAATACATGGCAACACATGTTGTTGCTCAGACGAAGGAACTTCGCAAAGGTTGATAGGGCAGTTGTTAGTTGCTATTTGCTGAATTTAGGTATTAAACTGCTACTAATGAAGTGAAAACTTTGCACAGGTAGTGTTAAAGTGCAAAAATGACAAGTAATACTATCAAAACATTTGCCATATTACATTGCATAATTTGCCTATTCTTGCCAGGTAATTTAGTCAACCCTGGCATACAATCTGGTCCTCCACTGAAGCATTATTGCAGGGGCCTTAGTAATGGGATACAAGTATAAAAAGAATGTCATGGACTGCATGGACGTCATTTAGGGATTGCCAGGAGTCACAGCTGAGACCCCTGGCTTGCCCCTTGCTACCCCTGGCACTGCCTTTGTGAACCCAAGCTTCAGAGGTGGAAAAATAAGTGCCAGGAACACAGTAGAAGCTCGTCCATATGAACGTTGGTTTTGGCTCCACTTTCTTTGTTTTTGCTCAGTTTTTTAATACATTAATAGTGAATAATTTTCCATTATCATTGTAAAAAAACATGGAGTATAATTAACTGCAATATGCACTTACCTAGCAGCTGAGGTAAGTAAAAAATGCTTTTAAATGTATGTTGCGTGAGTGTGTCACTGTGTCTGTTCACATTAGACAGATAGTTTGTGTAAGTGTGAATGCATGTGCCTGAGTGAAACTGTAGGCCAAAGGGTGTCAAGGGTCACTTCTGCTACCCCTGGCTTTTTGGTGAATTGAGTTTCATGACAGTTTGGCCTGATTCAAGCATTTCAGCCCTACGCACATTTATGTGCAGAAGTCCAGGCACTTGTTAATGGTTAGATTTGACAATCCATTTTAGTAAAATACAGTCTCAGTCGTTGCATGAGGCACCAACAGCACTTTAAATGGAAATAGCTAAGTGCAGGTAGCCGCTACCACAGAGTACCTTCTTACTACTCAGCAGTGCCAAAATTCTCTCATTATAACTATTGCACCAGTGCTAAGAAGTGCAGATACTCTCCCTTTCAAATTAAAGAAGTTCATGTACTCCAGTGATCGAAGTGGGTGGGACCTGAGAGGTACGACATTTAATATTTTATTTTATTTGTTAAGCTTATAAGGCGCGCAGCTACCCAAAAAGGGTTTACCGGCGCCAAGAGGGAGGAGACAGCAGTGCAGAAACCTTCCGTAAATATTACTGATCAAACAGCCAGGTCTTAAAAAATGTTTGGAAACGCGAATAGTTGGCTTCTGTTCGTATAAAGATGGGAAGTGTGTTCCAGATAAATGGACCTTGATAGGAGAATGATCTCCCACCCACTCTAGAAAGTTTGTACCTCGGCACACAGATTTTAGCCGCGGTTTGAGATTGTAGATGACGAGCGGGTACATAAGGATGCACTAACGCTTGAAGATATTTGGGAGCGGTGCCAGATTTTATCTTAAACATATAGCTCAGGGCTTTGAATTTAATGCGATTCTCCACCCTGAGCCAATGTAGGTCACGTAGGTGGCCGGAAATGCTAGATGTTTTTGGAACCTTTTAGAGCAGCCAGGCAGCAGAGTTTTGGATTAGCTGCAATCTACGTACCACGGCCTTATTTGACCCAAGATAAAGGATGTTACCGTAGTCAATGATGTTATAAGAGCATTGGCTACGGTCTTTTGGGTGGAAACGGTATGTAACTGTTACCACGCAACTTTTAGCACGAAATACTTTTACAACGAAACTATTACCACGCAGGACCCTTTACCACGAATACCTTTACAACGCATTACACTACAACGCAGATACTATTACAACGCATACCGTTACAACGTAAGTATAGGTAAGTTTATCTTTTTTTAAAACACTTATTAGGGGTATTGGGTTTGGGTTTTGGGGTACAGGGGTATTTTTAGGTTTCAGGGATGGGTTTGGGTTTTGGGGTACAAGGGTATTTTTAGGTTTCAGGGTTGGGTTTGGGTTTTGGGGTACAGGGGTATTTTTAGGTTTCAGGGATGGGTTTGGGTTTTGGGGTACAGGGGTATTTTTAGGTTTCAGGGTTGGGTTTGGGTTTTGGGGTACAGAGGTATTTTTAGGTTTCAGGGATGGGTTTGGGTTTTGGGGTACAGGGGTATTTTTAGGTTTCAGGGTTGGGTTTGGATTTTGGGGTACAGGGGTATTTTTAGGTTTCAGGGATGGGTTTGGGTTTTGGGGTACAGGGGTATTTTTAGGTTTCAGGGTTGGGTTTGGGTTTTGGGGTACAGGGGTATTTTTAGGTTTCAGGGCTGGGTTTGGGTTTTGGGGTACAGGGGTATTTTTAGGTTTCAGGGTTGGGTTTGGGGTTACAGGGGTATTTTTAGGTTTCAGGGATGGGTTGGGGTTTTGGGGTACAGGGGTATTTTTAGGTTTCAGGGATGGGTTTGGGTTTTGGGGTACAGGGGTATTTTTAGGTTTCAGGGTTGGGTTTGGGTTTGGGGTACAGGGGTATTTTTAGGTTTCAGGGATGGGTTTGGGTTTTGGGGTACAGGGGTATTTTTAGGTTTCAGGGTTGGGTTTGGGTTTTGGGGTACAGGGGTATTTTTAGGTTTCAGGGTTGGGTTTGGGTTTTGGGGTACAGGGGTATTTTTAACATATATATTTACAAATTAATAAATAAAAATTAATATAATTAATTAAAATATTTAATATTAAAATAATAAATTATTAATTTAAAAAATATATTAATAATAATTACATTATTTTAACATATTATATACTTACCTATACTTACGTTGTAATTATATTAATAAAAATTAATATAATTAATTAAAATATTTAATATTAAAATATTAAATTATTAATTAAAAAAAATATTAATAATAATTACATTATTTTAACATATTATATACTTACCTATACTTACGTTGTAATGGTATGCATTGTAATAGTACCTGCGTTGTAGTGTATTGCGTTGTAAAGGTATTCGTGGTAAAGGGTCCTGCGTTGTAAAAATTGCGTGGTAATGGTCTGCGTGCTAAAAGTATGCGTGGTATCAACATATATCCGTGGAAACAGGTAGCATCCAAAGAATTTTCTTTAGCCATTTTAAAATGGTGAAACATAGGGCCGCTACTTTACCGGTTTGTTGGTTCATAGATAAAGTATAGACATGCCCACACTTTTTTAATTTTAGGAAAACAGTTCCCCTCCTACTTTTTGTAAAAAGTCAACCGCCCTAGGAAGGTTAATTCCGAGGGGTTTAAATGCTTTAGCTTAAGTGTAAGACACAGAGCATCCTATGCGGTGAAACCGAGGGAGGACCAGACAGCTAAACAAGCCTCCTTGCCAGGGTGCCAGCTTCCCTGAAAGAAATGTAAATGCACGCAACTGGTAAATTTGCAATTGTAAAGGGTGCTTGGAAGCTGGTATTTTTCTTTAATTGAAAGAATTACTTGAAGCTTCCTGATGACACACATTCATTCTTTTCGTGATGTATTGTAAAGGTGCTACGAGCTAAGCTGTGAAGTGTGTTCTTTTAAAAGACAGTTATAAAAAAAATACTTCCTGATGACATAAATGTATTCTTTTTGAGAGGTACTGTAAGGGAGCTCCCAGCTAAACTGCGAAGTGTGTGTGAAATTTGCACTACGTACAGTCTGGGTAATACTAAAATCAATATTTTGGATCTACTTTTTTATCATAAAACGTTTTGTACATTTTGTAGCAGCCTATCTTATACTCTGTGTAATGCAAGTTTAAAATAATGACTTACATGTTAACAGTGGTTTCTCTCACAGACTTGCAGTTTCTAGCCCTAAGCATACACAAGTCACTATTCTTCACTGCACAAACCAGCGTTCAGTTCTGTGGCTCTCTGGTGCAGTGTATTAACTAATATAGCTTTCATAATGTACGATAATGCATTTCCCATGGATTAATATAACTTGCATTTAATTTTCATTTAAGCTGTGCCTTATTTTATATGGAGTTACCTGATGTTGAATGACAAAAAAAGGTTACAGCTTTTTTATAGCCATGCCTTTGACCTCAACCCGCCCTCATTGCACGCAGAATCATAGTTTAAATACTTTTTTAATGGTCTTTGACCACTGATTTACTCAGTACCTGACAGTACCTGCCCATTTAAAGCACTTGCTACACTCACATTGTAATACCAATACAGGAAGGCTGCCTGGGACGGGAGTGCTGCTGGTGGCTCTGCTAGATTGTATTAGCAGACAGCATTGCTGGTAGTCAGGCCTTCTAGCTTTCGCACTAACCCTGATAATACAGAGGTTCTCCCTCAAGCAGGTGTGCTATGGGAAACCCGGGACAGAGGAAGAGAGAGATCCAAACTTTACTCCTAGGCTGCGCATGTTAAGCTTAGGTATGTGGTTACTAGGTTAGTATGCATGCCTGTGGATCTTCTTCTGCTCAGTCAACCACCTTTTTTAACATAGCTCTTACTACTGGGAGTTGAATGCGCTCGTGGTGTTAACAGATAAAACAAGGAGCTGGTGTGAACTGGCCACTTTTGAAACCCAAATTCAAACCGAGTTTTGTTCTACTTGAAGAGTTCGAAAACAAATCTCTAGAAGGCAATCTTGTCTCTCTGTGTGGGCATTAGTATCAATGTCTGCAATGCATTCAGTTTTCCAAAGCTCCCTTCATCAATAACGCTGCACTCCCGTTATTAATTTTGGTCGACAAATATCTCCGTTGATATTGGTCATATCCCAACGTTTGCACCAGCAGCTTGAGTGTGCCACTTTTGACCACATTGTGTTTAGAGTGGCAGCGCCAGGCATGAAAAGAGCTTTGGAAAACTGAATGTGCTGCAGAGACTAGCAAGTGATACTAACTGATGCATGTGTACTACACATTGGAAGACAGAGACAGCCCAGAAAGGCATTGACTTCCAATATGCCTTGAAGAATCTCTGGAACGGATATGGGGACAGCCTCATGGGAAATGATGAGTTTGTGTCCTTGGCAAAATCATTCTTCATATCGATGCAACCATAAAATTGGTTGGGGTTTAGGGGCTCCAATTTTACTTTGGCATAAGAGAAACTACCAGGGCCTAATTAGAGAGACTGGACCTTTTCAAATACTTTAGGGTTGTTTATGATGGCAGGCGGATCGCCACCACCCGGCCGGCGGTGGCGATCTGCCCGGCATCACAACCACATTTACCCCCGCCATATTACCATGGCGGGGGTACCACCATGGTAATATGGCATCCGTCTGCCACTTTTCCGCCGGTTGACAATCGTCATGATTACTGGCCGGGCGAAACTCAGGCACAATATGGTGGCGGTGCCTAGAAGGCACCACCATCCATATTAGGATGCCTGGCGGTTCAGGCCTTTCCATGGCGGCAATGCCGCCATGGAAAGGCAGGTGGGATTTGCTTTGGAGCCTGTTGCGGGGGAGTAGGGGGTGGGGGGCTGCACTTGGCTACATTGCCATGCTCAAGGTGGCAGGCACCACGCGGTGCCTGTCACGTTGTGCATGGCAATGTACAACATGCTTCTTTGGCATTGCGGTGGGTGCTGCTTACAACAGTACCCACTGCAATGATAACGATGCGAGATGCGACCGCCAGGGTGGTGGTTGCATCCTAATTGGCGGTCCGGGATTGTACCACGCTCCACGCCTGAATTTAGCTCCTCATTGTCCATCTTACTTAGCGCGCTTTCTTGCTTCTTGGTGTTCTATCTATACTATTGGGTCAGATTGTTCTTGCACATGGTCTTATCAGATTAAATGCCCCGTGGGATGTGCTTACATAAGTTGGAGAACTGGTCTTGTTATACTGCGTACCCATTGCATGCTTAAGGCGGAGTTGTTTTGAGTTTTTCGTTGTCTTTCAATATATCCCTTTGACATATTAATTAGGGACCCTCACATTTTATCTATAGCGTAGAGCTATCATACATGTTTGTTGATATCTTTTTCCATTTCAGACTGTAGATCTATGGTTTCATTTATTAATTTCATTTTCTCCCCCCTTTTTCCTTCTATTTAGAAATTTCTAGCAGGAATGTATTATACCTGCCGTACTCTATATGGGAGCTAACTTTGTGACTCTTGTGATTTTCATTGAAATATTTCATATATACTCAAGGTGAGTTTTTGTACTGTATAATTCATTATTATCCGAATCAAGCTATTATGACTATAAGAGATTCCCCAATGGTTAAATGTTTTCTTGTTTTCTTTCATGTCTTTACTTTTTATATAGTGATTATATTGGATTGGATGGTTTTCGTTATGGACTCTAGCTTTTCTGATTTTCAATTATGGTCTTAAAATGAGGGCCTAATTTTGCGTAAACCTCTTTTATGATTATGTATAACGGAATTTGGTTTGGACCTTATTGTTTTTTTTATTTATTGTATTATCTTTCCAATAGAACATAAATGATAATCAACATATTGGGATGTATTCATACGTTCGTGACATTTATAATACAAAGAGACTTTATTCACCACTTCTTTTTAATACATTGAATTGTTACATGTAAAGGTGAGATTCTCTTTTCTCTTTTTTACTTTTATTTCGTTTTTTTCTTACTTTCATTTTGTCTATATTTAGACAAGTTTCACGTTTACTATTTTCTTTCTTACCTTTGCATATTCTGTTACATCTGTTTAATTCATTGTTATCACTTTTTATGTTGATGTCTTATAGTGGTATGTTTAATTTTTTCTCTTTGCTTTTTCGTGGTCACTCTTTGTATCTTGGTGTTTCTGGTTTATAATGTGCTTTCATTATGCCTCTCTGTCCATTTTGATAATTTCTCTGATAATTTACAAATTTTCATGATTATTGTTTGTATATTTTCTCTTTCTCTTATCTTTTCAAGCTGTGCAATTTCTGTTGTGTGTTTCCCACTGTTAGATATCTTCTAATTAATTGTCTGCAATGGGTCGTCTCTTTCGCGTCTATTTTTTAATGTTAATATGTGTTTTGTATGTATTCATGTGATGTGTTAGATGTATATTTACGAAGACTCCATTTGCAATAATGGGGAATGCACACCTTTTAATTCAAGTTTATCAACTTTAATTCTCGACATTTAATCCATGATGCGTGCTCACTGGTGTGATGCCAAGCCCTAATGGCAACTAAGTACTAAATGCATTACGTTCGGGGCGACACTCCGCCCCAAATCCAATGGCACAGCGAAAGTGCTGCTTGTACAATTCTTCCACGTTTACAATTTTAACCCTAGGTTTTTTTTTCCTTTTATCATTTTTTCTCTCTAATCCCTCTGTATTAGTTCCACACGTACGGTGCCATGCCAATTATCAAAGGATTCTTATGTTCAAGTTCGTCCATCCGGACCTTTATCCAAGAACAAGTACAGACGCAAAAGTTCTTCAGAAGCAGTGCTTTATTAGCCCAATGCATTTCGGGCAATTCATGCCCTTCATCAGGGGAAACTAAGAAAACCAATGGAATAAGCATTACTATTAAATGCAATAATATGTAATCCAACCAATATAATAATCCATAACGCGAAAACTGCATCTCAATTATCATTTCCAATGAAATATTTTCAAAAATGTATTCATCTTCAGTGTAAAAATGCAATTTTTAATACCATGCAATATCCTGTTACTGCTATTCTAAACCATCGTTAGCACCAGCCCTTTTCGCATTTTTGCTCCTCCCATAACAGCCAATGATACATCTAACAAGCAACTGAACCCTATGCATGACTGCTCATCCTTTTAATTTTAGTCAGCTTACTATCTTTCCGATGTTAACCCTCCCTTCCAAAATATCATACTCCCATCCTTTTTCTCCTCCTGATACATTGTTAGGATTGAGTAAAACATGAGTGGGTCGTGTAACAAGTCCCATGTCTACAGTAATGGAATGTAATTTTGATTGCTTCAGCCCACATGACTTTAAAAATGACTTAGTAACATTTTTCAACTGTTAGACCTGGCATCTTTGGCGTGGTTTCCCCTGACTTTTTCCTCTACCGCTTGTTTTTTTGACGCTGTGTTTGTTTTCGTTTTTGCTGGTTTAGATGCTTTGGGCACTTTCCCACTGCTGATCAGTGTCAAAGTGCAAGTAAATTCTTATTGTGATTGGTTATCCATGATTGGCATATTTGTGTTAATAGGAAGTCCGTAGTAAAGTGCACTGAGTGTGCCAGAGCTGGTGATTCAAATGCTAATAGTGGGCCTGCAGCACTGATTGTGCCACCCACATAAATAGCCCAAAAATGGTGTCCCAGGCCTGCAACCGCAGTGCCTGTCGGCAGTTGCTAACTGCCATGCAGACCTGGCCAGTGCCCACACTGACCAGGCCAAACCCTTCCCTTTATATACACATTGGTCACCCCTATGGAAGGCCCAATGTACCCCCCTGGGCAAGGTGCAGTGTATGTGAAAGGTAGAGCAAGTACTAGTGTGTGTAACATGCTCTGGTAGTGAATTACAGCCATTTTCGTTTTTCGCTATTGAGAGGGCTATCTTGCCCATAGGCTATAATGAGGAATGCTGTTTATAATGGTTACCTGCATATCTTCCCATAGGAGCAAGATAGAAAATTGAAGTCTGGTATCCCTGAAATCAGCATTTAATAACCTATCTTTTAGGAAGGATGTTTTTTAAATCCTGTGTTTGAGAACAGCACTTTTAGAAAGCGGATGTTCTCTTGTCTGGCCTTTCTGTGTGCCTTGACCTGTCTGTGAATTGAATGTCTGGTTTGTGAGTGACAGGGGCTTGGGAGCCCCCAGGAGGCAGGATGAGTCAGCCCTAGGCTGAATAGCTGCATTTGCATCTTGAGTGGTGGGAGGGGATAGCGCCTGAATAGGGCTGTGCCTGCCTTCCACAATGCTGGCTCCATCTCCTGCTGGGCGGCTGACAACCCTACCCCTCTCTCTGAAAGGAAAGAAGAAGTCAGGAAAACCAAGTGCTCCAGGACTGACCAGAACTGGTTCTGACTAAGCCAAGGCCTCTCTGGCTCCAGAGAACAAAGGAAAGACTGGTATAAAAAGGGCTACCCAGGCTACAGAAAATTAGATCATCCTGGAATCAAGAAGGAACCTCTGCCAAGGAAGACTGAAGAAGAAGGACTGTCCTGCTGTGTGCTTGTGGACTGACCTGCAGTTGCGTTGCTGCCAAGGAGAGGGGAAGGACTTTGCTTTGTGCTGCGTCCCCTTGCTTGAAGAGATCTCCAAGGGCCTGAGGAGAGCTGGCCTCCTGTTAAGAAGTCCCAGGAAAAAAAGGACTTCACCCCCAGCTTCCCCCTGAACTCTGCTGAGTGAGTTCTGCCCTTCCTAGAGTGCTTGATCCAATTGTGGGGCCTCTGGAAGTTGTTGCCTGCTGTTTGGGAAGCTGGACAAGGAGAAAAGAAGACAATCTGCAACTTTCACGCATCGCTCGCTTGCGGAGCGCATCGTCGACAGTGCGAGGAAATTTCCGTCGCCGTGAGGATCGAGATCGTCACAGCTGAGAACTGACGCATCGTTCGCTTGCGGGAAGATTCCTGTTGCTGCGAGTATCGTCGCAGAGCCTGTCCTCGCTGGGTGAGATTGTCACACCCCTTGCTTGCAGACCGCATCACGTCGCTGCTAACATCGTCACATAGCCATCGCATCGAGGGGCCGCGAGAGGAGAAGATCGACGCTGTGGCACGCATCGCCGCCGCACCTGAGATCGTCGCCGTCCCGAAGATTGTCACATCGTGCCTGTGCGAGACGCTTCCTACCGAACCTGCACACCGGAATCCATACAAGGTATCACATCCCTCCCATACAGACCAGATTCGTCGCAACACGTGCATCCAGCGGGACTGTCACATCGCCTTCTCAGGGTCTCAGGAGTGACGCATCGCTTGTTTTTCAACGCTGCAGCTTACATTTGGAACTTTTGTCGCATCTACAGGTACTTTGGGCTAAACGTGACGCAACTGTGGATTATTTTGACGCAAACCCTACACCTCTTTTGAAATCCTATTCTTGAACTGTGTGTGTTGGATTTTTGTCGTTTTGGTCTTGTGTGAGTTTAGATTAAATAACTTTATTTTTCTAAACTGGTGTGGAGTCTATTTGTGGTGTTTTCACTGTGTTAAAGTGAGTGTTGGTAAAAATACTTTACACATTGCCTTTGATAAGCCTGTCTGCTCGTGCCAAGCTACCAAGGGGGTGAGCAGGGGTTATCTAAAGAGTGTATCTCTCTTACCCTGACTAGAAGCAAGGGTCCCTATTTGGACATTGGTGCCTACCTCTGCCAACTAGAGACCCCCAGATCTAACATTGACAGATTTGGATTAGCCATAAATTTAACAAAGGATTAGGTAAAAAGAGGAAGGCTTTGGGAGTTTGGTCAAATAAAATTGTGTAATCCGCATACAGTAAGGCAGGAAGGGGGTGCGGCATACTTGGGGTGTGTCAGGGGTGCTATTAGTGAGTTCTACACTCAGCTCATTTATGTATAAAATAAAAAGCAATGGAGCTAATAGACATCATTGACAGATCCCAGATTAATGCTGAACTCATCAAAAACGTTCCCCTTACTGCCAAAGCTCACTCGAACCTTTGTGCCTGTATGTAGGGAAATTAATAAGTGTACTATTGATGGATCCATTTTTAAGTTAATAAGTAACTGTCATATTTTGTCAGACTAACACAGTCAAATGCCATTGACAAATCCATAAAGGCAAAATACAAGGTTGACTGTTTGGCCAAAGTATACTTCCCAATGATTAAGCTTACATTTAGACATTGCTCTATAGTCTCAATGCTGCTTCTAAAACCATATTGACAGTAATTTAATACATTATCATTAACCCACTCTACTATTCTGTTGTACAGGATTCTCCCCAGAATTTGTGCTGGGATATCAATCAAGGAAATAGGGTATTCACATTTCAGTCCACTCCTTTTTTTAAAATTGGGACAATAGTCGAGGAAGTCCAAGAAGAAGGGATCAAAGAATAATTCAGACTGTTATACACATTTGTCAACAACTAGCCCCACAGCTTTACATTTCAATTAATGATGCCGATAGGGACACCATCCGGCCCTAGTGCTATGCCACCTGCACTTTCTTGGATAGCGATCTCTACTTCCTGCACAGAGATAACAAAACAAGGTGGGTCAGCCCATTGCCATAGCCGTGGAGGGATCGGATTGACATCTGTGCAAATGTCTATAAATCATAACAGCACTCCTCCCCATTTATATGACATCAGACTGTCATTCCTCCGTGATCAAGGGAGCGCATGGTAGACACAGCATCCCAAAAGGTTTTGCTGTCTCGTGTATTAGCAGCAACAGACAGAACGACCCACTGCTGTGTGATAACTTCAGCCCTTCCTTTATTAGGGACTGCTTTATAGACCTTGCATAAGGTAGTCACTAATGGAAGGTCCTAGGGCTCTGCATTTATAGCCCCTCTTAACTGATGGTTCGGGAGTGAACACTCGTGATCCAACCAGCGAGGGCTCTGAGAGACAAATGTGAAGGATACTAACAAAGAAAGTCTAATTTTGCAGCAAAAGGCCACAAACAAGGAGACTGTTGGTTCTCCATTAATATTGTTAGATAAGCAACCCATCACCAGCCATAAGTTCCCCGCTATCAGCCTATTAGGAGATTTTAATGGATCGAGGAGCTTCTATGGTAGCCTTCAATTATCTGTAGTTGGTATTAGGTTGGCTAGACATGGGGCTTCAAGATAAGTCTCAATGTAGGGCATTTCTAGAGAGACCTCAATGGGATTGTGGTCCCCAAAGTCTGCACCAACAATTGTACCATGGAACAGAACATTCCTTAAATTGTTAGAGTTAAAAACATGGTCCATAATGGAAGAACTATTCCTCCCTCTATAGGTAGGCAAACCTTGCATTTCAGTCCCGTCCCTCTGCAGCGTGTTATATAGATCAAGGTACGCAACAAAAGCCTGTAACTCCTTGCCCCACACATCCACTCTGCCAGGGGCCATTACCTTTCCCCCTACCTTCTGACTTGGTAATCTAGCATTAAAATCGTCCTTCTCTACCTGTGTTGAAATAAATGAAAATAAACCTGGGAATTTTGAATTATGAACATTTTGAAAGTCATTATTGTAAAAATGAATAAACAATATGGTCAAAGCCCGGTTGTATGTCGTTACAACGAATTCCGTTGCAATGCATGCCTTTACCACGCATGCGTTACAACGGAATTCATTTTCCACGCATCACCTTTACCACGAATATTCCTTTACCACGCATAGATTTACAACGACTTTCATTGTAAATTTATGCATGGTGAGGGCATACTCGTGTTAAAGGTTATACCTCTCCCCTTACATGACCCCCGACCCCCTACTCCTTATAATTACCCCTGCCCTTAACCCTTAATCTTTTTTTTTTTAAACTAAAATTCCCCTTACCTTTTTAAGTCGTCTCCTCTTCATCTTCATCTTAGTTGGTTACGTCGGTCGTACGTCGTAAAGAGGAAGCGGAAGTTTATTCCAGCTTCCTCTCTAACAATGCAGATTGCTTTAGCTTCGCCACTTAAGGTTCGGTTTTTTTTCGGCGGGGGGAGACCTCCCCAACCCCCCTTTTTAATCCCATGCTTGATTTTTTTATTTTTTGAGGGGAGACCCCCAAACCCCCCCTTTTTTTTGTATTTACCACACATGCCTTTACTACGTTTCTCGTAGTAAAGGTATGCGTGGTAAAGGCTGTCGTTGTAACCACGCAATCGTTGTTATGCATGCGTGGTAACGGTTTTCGTGGAAACGGCCGCGTTGTAGTAGTCGTTTCCCTCAAAGCCCCTCTGAACAAGACAGCTTGAAAGTCTGTTCCAGGTGTCTCCACCACTACTGTGGAACCTCCAATTAAAAAACGAGCCAAATGAGAAACCCCCGCCCCCGAAGCCTGACCTGAACGAGATGCTACTGCCGGAAGGCAAAAAAACACATATAGTGATCAGGATTATTAGAATTCGTTTTTTGCAATAAAATAACTTCATATGACTTAATAAAATATTGCCAGGTAGAAATATCTTAGAACAGATTCCTGCAATGATCTAACTCAATATTTTTTGCTATGAGTCCTTATTAGATGTATGGGCAGGCATTAAAAGAGAACATCCGTGATTCTGCATTACAGTCCTATCCGGGGTCGTTTCCAAGCTAATAATTTGCCCTTCATTTTCAATCTGGGTCATAAATGATGGCAGTACAACAGAATCCTTAGAGCGCCGGCTTGTAGCTCTTTGTGACTGTGAATCTGACAACCCAAAGCCATTGCTTGCCCATTAGGAGCTGTCAGTCATTCCACCTCATTATAATTTGACAAGGCTGCAAATCTGTCCTCACATGGCAGTTCCAACTCTGGCTGTAATTGAATTCCCCGTGCTGGTACACACCATATTTGTCTAGTTGGCTTATTGAAGCAGGGTGCCTAAAATTAACTGTGACACTGTCCCCTTCGATATTTTTCCTTGAAGGGACAACCCAACTTCCTCTGTGCACCATAATAATTTCCAGTCTCTCTGCAGGGTTATAATTCGTGTGCACCCTAAACTGTGTGTGACCTTAATGCGTAGTTCATTCCAAGAGTCTGACCTGGTTTCCTTTAGCTATGCCACTCCTGCCATGGTTAAAATATATGGGCAGCATTTGGGAGGCAGGTTTATAGTTGTGGAGTGTAAAACTTCATCCCCCCTTCCTGGGTGATTATAATTGTGTTGATCATAAGCTCTATGTGGTCTGGGGGTGTATGTTTATTGTTAACAGCTCTGCCTTTTGGCTACCCTGAGCAGTTTTATTCCTGCCATTACATAAGCCTTGTGTTGATAACACAGGGACTGAGAGGGGGGTGGATGATGGTGTAGCCAAAACGTGATTTGGGCCCGTTTTTTTAATAATTCCAGTCCAAGTGACGCAGTCTTGTTACTAGGTGCCACCCCTGGCCCTAGGGCTTGTGGCGGTAAAGGGGCCCCTATCCTAGTGCAAGTGTTCGAAATGATAGCCAGCTGGGTCTCAATAGCTTCCCACTTTATTATTTTGAAATACCCATGCAAAACACTTTTGGTACTCATCAATAATAAGAATAGACTCCAAGTGATGAGAATGTAAGCCCTCCTGCTCCTGTGTAGCTGCAGGCTTTGGCTTAGGCCGTGAAGTGTGCAAGGCTTTTTTTACGCTCAGTTGCAGGTTCAACTGCGAATGTTAAATATAACACAAACTTTAAAATAAAACAAGTCTTTTGTCTTTGACTCTCATCAACAATGTCAACTTTGAAGTTCTAGTACAGCGTATTATTTGTTCCTAATTAGGCAGACTAAATTAGTCATTCACAGTGCTTAATTTGTAAAAAAAGAAGTGCAGTTGCTGAAAATTTTGCCAAGAAGGCCACAGCCCACTTCTTCCTCCGGTGAGCCCCACTTTCAACACTCTCACTACCTCAGTCTCTATCTTCTAACCTTGATCTGTTGTCTGTCCCCTAAGTCTTTTCTCTAAGAGTCTATCCTCTTACCTCTCCAATTGTTTTCTATCATCTTAGTCACACCTGGTGTGTTACCTTATTCCCTGTATTTCTGATTTTCCCTCTATTCATTATAGCCCTGCCCTTTTTCCTCTTCACTTTTATCCATGTTCTGCTCTCTATCCCCTCGATCTTGGCTCTTTACTATCACTTTTCTAGCAGTGATTAGCTGTGTCTCCGTTTTATCATGTGTCTGCTTTTTTCCCCTCTGTCCTGTCCTTTACATCCTTTCATTCTATCTTCTCTCTTCTTACTGCTCTCTTCTTCACATCATGGCTGCTTTCTCTATGTGTCTGATTTGCTCTCCTTTTCTTCTACTTAGCTCCGTCTTATCTCTCTCCTCTCCTGTTGTTTCTTTCTTCTCTTTACTCCTGCTCTCTCTCTCTCATCTATAACACTGCTGCTGCCTGTGACCCCTGTCGTCAGCCTGTACATGTCTCTGCTATTTTGAACTCTGCGTTTTCCTGTTGTCATTCCTAAAGAAGTGGAAGATAGCGTGTTTTATTTTCTTACCTACACTGAATGCAAAAACAAAATGTACACCAAATGAAAATGCTTTTTTTGCATATATTGATCCGTGCAGTATGACTGGGTTTATTGCGGAACAGACAGCTGCTCAAGCACAACAGGTGATGTCACTGCTAGTGCTCCCTCTAATTAGTAGGTCCAGGGATCAGAATCCACTGCTCAGCTTGCTATGACCCTGCCTGCTACAGCACAGGCATTGTCCCCAGCCGTAATGCTACCAATGCTGGTAAGTATGGCTGTGGTGCCTACTGGACTCAATCACGGTCAGCAATTACCATGCTGGGGTGCAGCGCACAGATTCTAGAGGTGACTCCATGGCGCACAAAAGTTCTGTTGGTCCACAGCCGCATCGAGCACGTTGAGGATAGCAGCAATGCAGGGCTGCAGGATACGCTACTCTGGCTACACAGCAAGTGGAAAGTCCACACTTACTTTCATTTATTCTTCCTCAAGAGCCCTCCCTCCCAAGTTCTAAATGCGCTCTCGCAGCTTCCTTGCCTCAACTCCTTCATGAGCCAGCCCCCAGCTACAATTATCCAATGGGAGGCTTAGGCTCAGGCAGTGGCATGATGCAGCAGACTCGGGGAATAAAATGCAAGCCATAGTTTGTCGATGACTTCTTAGATTTGTGATCGGCGTGATGACATCATCACTAACGTGGTGATACACAATCATGCCTGCCTGGACAGGCGATGCTGGCCTGTCTATGAACATTTACCAGTCCGCCACCATGCAATTTATGTTATTCTTTTTATTTTTTATTTGAACAATTAATATTGAGACCACCACCGCCTGCAGGCTCAGAAATTGTAGCCCCGGCCCTGTGAAAGAAGTGCAGGTGCTGAGCACCTGAAAGCACCTGCTCAAATTAAGCACTGGTCATTCATGGCCTCTGTGAATGGTGTAATGACCTGTAACACTCTGCTGCTCAGTCTATGGTAGGCCACACACTGTTGTGTGTGACTGACAAAGGTTCAAACTTCAAGTAGGTGACATTTAGCCTTATCTGTGCCGAGCTGGATATCCTGCCTGCAAGGGCATGTCAACTTGAAGGGAGCGGCCTCACCCGTTTACTTGCTACTACTCAGTGTTAACCTTTGTCCGGAGTGGCTGCATGTAAATATTCCGGCGCTTGTATACCATACATTCTCCACCGGTCAGATGCCCAGCAGTTGGGAAACAGAGCAGAGGTGCATATCTGAGAATCAAAGAGGAAAGCAACTGTTGTGGTTCTGAAGATTCTGGATTCATGTAATCGTTCTGGACTCGAGAATTAAAACTTAGTCAAAACATGACGAATTTGGTATCAAAAGACCGAGAATGACGAGGACACCCTGTACATTTAATTACAGCACATTCGAGTGACGATTTCACCTCGAAATCGTCATTTGCGTTCTGAAACCCTTCGCCTCCATTTATGTGTTGCCCTTTACATAGGCCTTAATCCGGCTGAATTCAATTCCACAAGGACACGTACTCTTTAATCGACTTTCCTATGACCTGTACAAATTGGAACCATTGCCCCAGGCCGAACTCGTTAGGTCAGTTCCCCTCCCAGTGGCCGAACAAGATAACATCAAGGCTCAACAGGCCATAAAACCATTTCAGCGCGCACACCTGCCGTATCTTGCTCCCATCTGTCTCTACTCTTTCTCCTTCACTTACTTTATGGTGGGGGGTTGCCTGTTTTATTGGGGGTCCATCGATATCTGATGAAATGTTGGGCCTTGCCGGGTGATTTGTTGTAGGCAGCACGAAGTGAAATATGGACATGTCATCATGACTCTGCTTTTTCTTTGTATTAGACATATGTTAACGATTTACTTTACAACCAAGAATGTTTTGCCTGAAGCCTAAAATTGTGTATAAGAAGAGAAGCCTGACTTTGTAAAATGCAGCAGTCTCCTGAGAATATACTTCCCCGTGTGTTGTACTTCTAGGACACTTGTTACCTTGGTTGCAGCCAATAAATCGATCTTTGACTTCACCTAGAAGACTCTGAGTTTCTGTGGTCTGGATCAGGAAGAACCCGAGGTCTCTGGGTGTACCCTGACACCGCTGGGTTACCGGTTCTGTGCCGGTTCTTAAAAACCCAGTACCTCAGCTGGCGCCCAACGCTTGGGGTGATTCCAGTGGTACCAGTCAGCCAGAGGTTCGTGAGGAGCTTCGTATGAAACGTCATCGATATCTCAGTTAAGTATAAGTGGAGCATCTCCCAGTCCTTAGTTGGTCTTAGTCTTGCGTTTCCTTTGGGATAATTGTTGGTACTTGCAAGCACCAAAACCGAAGGACTCGTGTTTTCACGAGAAATATCGTAATCGATAATCCTTTGAAGTTTGGAACTAGACTAGAGAGCGAAGATGCCTAGTCTTAGACTTGGAAATTTGTTTTGTCTTGGTTGTAATAATAGGGACTCCCGATTGGAGGACTCATGTCAGGTTCCTCCAGTTGGAACTCCAACTTACGAGTTATATGTGAAACATGGGGTAGGCCCCATCACATACAATGAAGTATGGATCAAATACACAAGGAAAGATGGTGTTTTAAAATGGCCCCAATATGGTAGCTTTGATACCGAAATCTTAGATAACCTTGAAGTTAAACTGTTCAAAAAGAAAGCCCGGCCGGCAATGTTCGACTCTTTTTGCCTATGGCGTAAGGAGGCCAAACAGAAGGAAATCAAATTAGCTAAGAAAAATAAGAGAGAAGGAGGACTTTCAGTAATGCAAGCTGCTATGCAGTTTAAAGACAATGAAGAAGAGCAGATGAGTGAGCAGTTGCACAGGCAACGTAAAATGGCAATAGATAAATGCTATCCAGTTTTGCCGTCTCTTCAGCAAGAGGCAGCAAAAGAGCGTGAAAAAGATCCATTAATGTCACATTTATTAAGTTCACCACCCCCCTATGCACAATATCCCACGGCACCTCCACAACCCACAGTTGCACAACCTGTGGTTGTTATGCCTCCTATTCTTCTGCAGCAATCACCAGCTACTCTTCAGCTGGCTCCTACTCCTTTGGTGCAGCCTCCTCAAGGCCCACCGATCACACCTGTTTCTACGATTTTGCCCACTGTACTATCTACTTCTCCTAATGCTCCCTCTACGATTGTGCCTAGTGCTCCTTCTATTTCTCCTGATGCCTCCTCTGCTGGTATCTCGGCTCCTGCCTTATCTTACCCCGTTCTTCCCTCAGTTTCACCTTCAATTCGGCAGAAAATGGCCAGCACTGTCACTAACTTTCTTTCACCTCTTTTTGGGTCGCCTACTACGACCCCTAAAATGGAACGAAGACAGTTGCGAAGTCGACTGCCTGACTACCAAGAGAGAGGCTCATTGAATCGTTTAGCACGAAAATGGGTTATGGACACCGTAAATTATGATGTAGAGTCGGTCATGGAAGTCTTCCATCAATGGGAAGCACCGACACAGAGATATGTTTTCGAACAGATGTGTGTTTTCCTTTGCGAGGATTTGGAAGACAATGATCTGGAATGCATCCCGCAAGAGATGTGTCGTGTACAGTTTAAGTTTGGAGAGGGCATGATTGTAGGTCCAGATGTGGAGGAAGCAGTTGAAATGTTGCTATCATATCGGAGTAAGGGAAGTAGTTCTGGGTCACAATCTAGTGCATCTAGTAGGAAAAAGGCGCGACAATACCCGATGAGAGAAGTTCCCCCACAATGGAGAGAGGGCGACACAACTGTTAACCCACCTATCCTGCCACACTTCCAGCGTGTATGGGTACATGTCCCATGGAAGCGAGCTGAAGTTTTAGCCCTTAAACAGACATTACCTGATCCGCGTAAAAATCCTGCAGGATATTACAAAGAGTTGTCACAGACTGCTGGGTCATGCATAATGAATTTAGCCGATATTGATATGCTGTTTGTGAATGTTGTTCCACAGCCTTTATGGGGTAAAATTTGTCATACAGATCATGATCAGGAGTTAGGTGACTCATGGGCTAATATTGCCGCTGCAGACGCCCGACAAGTTGGTGGTGCTAAGCCTGAGCCTTTGATAGCAGAACTTCCTGGTAGAATAGTTGATTACATGAAAACGATAATGCCTGCAATACGTGTAAATTGGGATAAGTTGTCTGCATGCAAGCAAAAGAAAGAAGAAACTGTTTCAGATTTCTTCACCAGATTTGAAGAAACATTTGTTGACCACAGCGGTCAAGATATGACCACAGAAGGTGGTCAGAGATTGTTCGTCGATAAATTCGTGCACAATCTGCTTCCAGAATTGTGTAAAAAGTTAAAGGATTCGGAGAGTTCTTGGGCAGTCTCCTCTTCAGCGCAGATATTAGCTACTGCCCAATATTATGAAAAAAGAGACAAAGACGAGAAAGATAGAGTAGAAAAGAAAACTAAGGAGTTGAAAACGAAGGTTTTGCTACAGCAAGCCTATCCGCCACGTGGTGGTGGTAATCAAAACAATAATGGTCAGAATCACTACTAGAATAATTTCCAGCAGCCTCAACAGTATCAGAGGAACTCGCAAAGAGTTGAGTATACTCAACCCCGTGTACCTGTAGGCCCCAACCAGAGTTCATATTGCAGAGAAGAGGGTCATTTCAAGTATAATTGTTCTGTTTTGTTACAACGCGCAAATGGTGTTTCTGGTGTAAGAGGTCGTGGTGTTCAGCAAGCGCCTAGAGGTAGAGGACGTGGAAACGTCCCCCAGAATGCACGTCCCCTTCCACCACAAAATTCTATGAATAGGTTCGATCAGCAAAACAACGCATCTGACAGAACAGCTCAATACTACGTTGATGATTACTATACAGAAAATGAGTATTTGGAGGGTAACGATTGCTAGGACAGCCAAAGACAAAGAGAGGGAGTTGTTTCAGTTCCAGTAGATCAGAGTGGACCTTACGTTGAGGTGATTACATCAGGTGTGTCAGAGCCTTTTCTGTTGGATACTGGTGCTACAAAGAGTTCTATTATGCACTCCAAACTCCCTGGCGCACCTTTGTCTGGCGAAATGAACGTTTCTGTAGGTTTTTCTGGCGCCCCAGTTAGAAATCCGATTTCTGACCCTTTGTCTCTTTCTGTTGGTCCTTGTGAATTCGAAGCACCCCTCATTCTGACAACAGGTTGTGGTGAAAACTTGCTAGGATTGGATTTGTTAAAAAGATTGTACGCAACTTTGTACTGTTCTCCTTCAGGAGTACAACTTACTTTAGGTAGGAAAGTGGTTTCTCCCATGTATTTGTCGAGAGATGCGCTTCCAGCGGAATTGTCGTTTCTTCCAGATATTCTTTGGGCCACTGGTCCTAATGATGTGGGTCGCTTAGAAAATCCACCATATGTTGTAACATTGAAAGCCAATGTTAAAATGCCACGAATTCCACAATATAGGATTTCTAGTGAGGGTGAAAAAGCTTTGCTAGCGATCGTTTACGAATTGATTGAAAAGGATGCGATTGAAGAAACACGAGGAAATGTTTGCAATAGTCCTGTTCTGCCTGTTTTAAAATGAACTGACCCTTCTCAGCCACCTGCGTACAGATTCGTGATTGATCTGAGAGAGGTGAATAAAATAGTTGTGCCACAATTCCCAGTTGTCCCTGACATTACCACGTTATTGACTATGATTCCAGCATCTGCCTCTTGGTTTTCGGTGATTGACCTGAAGAATGCCTTCTTCAGCATCCCGATTGCTGAGGAGAGCAGGGATATTTTTTCCTTCAGTTTAGGAGGTCGCAGCTTCCGCTTTAAACGCGCTCCTCAGGGCTACTGTGAAAGTCCATCAATATACAGTCAAGCTCTAAAAACACAGCTTGATGCGATTGTTTTACCTGAAGGTGCGACTCTTGTACAGTATGTGGATGATTTACTAATTGCCGCAGACACTGAGGACATTTGTAAAAAGGCCACGCTGTCATTGTTACATCATCTGTGTGATCTTCATCACAAGGTGTCACTTTCCAAACTGCAGTATTGCTGACAAGAAGTGACCTACTTAGGGCACCTCTTATCGAAGGAGGGAAGGAAACTGACCCCAGAAAGAATTCAGGCAATAGCGAAATTGAATGTGCCGAGAACACAGAGAGAAGTGCGTGCTTTCTTGGGCATTACATCATACTGTAGACAATGGATTCCAAATTTTTCGTTATTGGCCAAACCCTTGGTGGCATTAACGTGTAAGAATACACCCAATCCCATTCCTTGGTCTGAAGAGTGTCAGCAAAGTTTTCTCGAAATGCGCACAGCATTATGTTCGGCTCCTGTGTTAGGTACCCCCAACTACAGTAAGCCTTTCACATTATATGTCCACGAGAAAGAGGGCTGTGCATTGTCTGTGTTGACTCAGTTGTTTGGAGGTAGGCAGCGTCCATGTGCCTATTTTTCGTCGACCTTGGATCTGGTAGCACAAGCATTACCGAGTTGCTTAAGAGCCACAGCAGCAGCAGCTGTCTCTATTCGACAGTCTGCTGGTCTAGTAATGAATAATACACTAATCGTGATGGTCCCGCATGCAGTACACACATTGTTAAATAGAACCAAGACACAGCACTTAACTAGTGCTCGATTGTCCAGCTACGAATTGACACTGCTAGCGAGTCATGTGCACATAAAAAGATGCAGTACCCTAAACCTAGCTACGTTGTTGCCAATTGCAGAGGAATCAGATGTTTCAGAACAGCACGATTGTTTTCTCAGAACAGAAGAGGAGACGAAAGGGAGAGTAGACCTATTCGATACTCCTCTTGCTGATTGTGATGGTACATTATGGGTGGATGGTTCATGCTTCAAGCTTCCGAATGGTAACGTGACTGCAGCATATGCTGTCACGACTTTGCACACAGTTGTTGAAACTGCACGAGTGCCACATGGTTCAGCTCAAGCAGCAGAACTAATTGCACTCACGAGAGCGTGTGTGTTGTCTAAAGGAATGAAAGTGACTATCTACACTGATAGTCAGTATGCGTTTGGAGTGGGTCACAGTTTTGGGCGATTGTGGAGAGAACGTGGATTCCTGACGTCGCATGGAGCTAAGATTCAGCATGGTCAGTTGGTGAATGAGCTTCTTGAATCACTGACCTTGCCCCTGCAAATGGCGATTGTGAAATGTAGTGCTCACAAGAAGGTGACTGATGATGTTGGTCGTGGAAATGCATTTGCTGATGAGATCGCGAAAGAAACGGCAAAGAATGTGTGAAGACACAATAGAGAGTGTGAAGTCCATTCAAGCTGAGGCCACAGAGAAAGAGTTGAGTACGTGGAGAGAAAATACGGGTAGAATGGATGCAAATGGGTGTTGGTTTGAATTATCAGAGCATCAGAGATGGTTGTTACCCGATGCATATGTGCTTGCAGTGGTTACAATGGCTCATGGAATGGCTCATATCAGCGTGAAAGGGATTTGCGAGTTGTTGGCCCCAGTATGGAAGAATTCAGGGATTCCCAAGTGTGCAGAGAATGTTGTCAAGAATTGCATGGTATGTTTGAAACACAATCCTTGTAGGGGAACCCCAACTCCAGCTGGTCATTTTGCACCTCCTACGTACCCGTTCGAGGTTTTGCAGCTAGATTTCATTCACATGGAGAGGTGCAACAATTTAAAATACGTACTCGTTGTTGTTTGTGCCTTCTCAAGATGGGTAGAAGCCTATCCCCTAAAAGACAATACTGCCTTGTCCACAGCAAAAGCCCTTGTGAAAGAGTACTTCCCCAGGTTTGGAATGCCTAGAATGATCTGGTCTGACAATGGAAGTGAATTTGTGGGTCGTGTGATGAAGAGAGTGTGTGAAGGGCTAGGTATCCGGCAGAAGTTCCATGCTGCAAATCACCCCCAATCAGCTGGATTAGTAGAATGTTACAACGGCACGTTAAAACTTAAACTGGCCAAAATCCAAGCGAGCACAGGTCTTAAATGGCCTGACGCTCTACCCTTAGCACTACTGTCCACTAGGATGACTGTACATTCACGAGTAAAACTTAGTCCATATGAAATAGTTTTTGGCCGGCCAGCCAACATATGGGGAGTGCCTAGACCCACCAAGTTCAGCGAGCTTGAGCACCCTATTTTGCTTAACTATCTGTATGAATTGACGGCTAAATTGCGTGTTTTGCATCAACAGGTCCACAACACCCTGCCTCCGCTCTCTGAGACTCCGGGTCACGCCATTGACCCCGGTTCCTGGATCCTTGTAAGGAATTTCCAAAGAACAAAGAACGACCAGCCCAGGTGGACCGGGCCTCATCTCGTCCTTCTTTCTACAAGATCAGCCGTTCGGGTGGAGGGGAAGGCCAACTGGGTCCACAGGATCCATTGTAAGAAAATCCCTTTCCCTCTACCCTATGACCAGTGGGTCCAGAAGGGTGTCGCTGACCCTGAACCTGATACCGTGTCACATACCGTCCCTTTTCATGACTTGCATGTAAAAAGAACTGACTCTGAACAAGAAAATGACAACATTCCGCACAAGGCTGTGCCACCATCCAATCGATTGAACACTACAGAGCCTGACCTTTTGTTCCAGGATCAGACAATACCTGGGAAACAACGATACAATTTGACACCGAGAAAAACGAACTAATAAAATACTTTCTTTTTGCAATTGGAGACCAAGATCCATGAACTAATAAAATAGATATTTCCTTTTCCCCCCAAGTACTATTTTTGAAAGTGCAGCTCTCCCATCTAAGAAACTTGCTTATTTTTTGTTTTTCGAACCGCCATCCGGGTTCTGCTGCTAGGGCCGCGGTTGATTAAAAGTCTTTGGGGTGCAGCTGACGACGTTAGGTCGGTAGTTCTGGTTGGTCCAAGGGAGTTGCCCTAGACTGACAGAAGCATCCCTTAGCAGAGGCAACCTACCACCGCGGGCAGCAATTTAGAGAGGATGGAGTTTCCCGATGTGGAGAGACCTGCCAAACAAGCGACCTTAAAGCACAGACTGTGCAACGTGATGACAAGGAAGAACTTTATAATATTATGTATTTCCATGCTATTCAGTGTCATGGTATTTTTAATAAGTTACGTTTTATTCTCTGTTCGTGTAACATTTGCACCCATGTGGAATTTTAGTTCGTGAACTGAACATCATCTGCGCCATCTTGCCCATTCCTCAGACTCACGTATGAACATACACGACAGCCATTTTAGGTACCATGGTCTCCCTGTTCATGATCGATCATCAGCGCACTTCCCTGACCCTGCAAGCATCCCCCATGCACCCTGGCTGCCCCCGCTCTCACATGCACAAGTCATGAACCCTCCCCTTCCGCATGACCCTTTCTCTGGGAATCACTCCCCGCGCCTGACCAACACCTCCTTTCCTTCCATGAATACCCCTCTTTTGATAAACCCTTCCTCTATGCTCGATTGTCCACACCGATCCTTTCTTTCATGAATATCTCTCCTTTGATGACCCCTTCCTCTGAGCCCGATTGTCTGCACGGACCGCTGGTCATCCCTTGGCCTGAGGATACAGTTTATTGCCCACTACTGTATGCGCTCGCCCCTCTTCAAAGGAGCTACTATTGATCATGACCTCCCCACCCCCCTGAGATTCGATCAGGCGCACACATTCCAAAGGAATCGGCGGAACACTCAGCTGCGTGATAGCCCCCTCCTATTGTATGGGGGGTGAGGACCTCTACTGTAGCCACGTGTTGGAATGAGCCGGAACTGGGGGGGTACCGGGGATGTCATTTTTCATTACTTCACAATGTCTTTATTGTAATAAAGAGCGGTCACATGTTGTAAACCAGTGTATAAAAGGCCAGGCCTCAGAGAGGCTGCTAGAGAGCACCTCGAGACGATACCTCATTGTCCGATCTGATGTGTTCTGCTCCGTCGGAATAAAACTTGTTTCCTGTCTTCCTGTCTCCAGCGCCTGCCTCTTTATTTGATAAACTTCGTATGGTATTAGAGGCGTTTAACGCCGGGCAAAATTACTTAAGAAAACATCGACTAAATCGCCTGACCATTTTCCTGACTTTCCTCAATTGGCGTCCCAAGTGTGGGGCCCATCAGCGACACGTGGATCCAGTGGGAGAGGTCCCGACGACAGAGTGAACGACTGCAACGATCGGGAGAGCTCCTGTCCGATAGACCCTCGTCTGACAGCCGATCATCCGAACTTCACTGGTTCCAAGCAGACCTCTGCCGAGTGATCTACGGTCCTGACTGGGAACCATCAGGAGTGCCGCGGTAGCAACAGAGAGTAGAGGACAATCGGGCGCTGGAAGCGGAAGACGAGAAACTGTCCATGCGGTCCGGGTAAGGTCGTGACACACGACGAATTGCGAATTAATTGATTGTTTGATTGATTGAAATACTAGTATTTGCATTGTCGCTCTTTGAGATATTCGCTGCCTGCAAACGGGGAGGAATAGGAATATTCTATCTCCCTTTGCGGATAGTGAAGGGTAGGTAACGCGGACTTTTGTCCCCCATTGTAATCTGCCATACCTATTTTTCTCCCCACTGATTGATTGTCCGAACAGAGATTGTTTGGAGTATAGTTCTTTTGAGGTTCTCTGCTTGCAAATAACGTAGAATAGCCATATTCTGTCTAGTCTTTGCAAACAGTGAGAGATAGGTAGTGTGGACCTTTGTCCCCCGTTGTAATCTGTCATGCCTGTCTTCTCCCCACTGATTGGTAATTGGTACAACCCGGACCGCTTATTAGAGATGAACCATCCAGCTCCATTGGAAGGCACCCCTAATAAGGACATGTTCACTAAGCAAGGACTAGTCGCTATAGCTTATAGTAAGTTATGGCATAAATATAAAAAAAAGGACCCCGAAAGTCAGTGGCCACTGATAGGTTCCTTTGATGATCATAAAATAAAAGCGCTAGAAGCAGCTGTTAGAATAAATAAGGCAACACCCACCATGCTCGATAGTATCGGCATGTGGCGCAAAGAAGCAGAGCAACGAAGGAAAAGAGAAGAAGCAAGAATAGGGAAAGAGTTACGAAAAGCAGCCCACCTGGCCGCTAAGGAACTAGACGAAGAAATAAGAAGGAGAGGGGAAGTTAGACAAACGCAAGAATCAGGGTCGACAGGCCAATGCCCTGTTAGGACCCCCTCTACGCTCTACCCGGAGATGCCCTCCAAACAACGGGCAAACGACGAGTTACTGCTAGGTCCTCCGATTATCTACATGCCCCCTCCTTATGCCCCCTGCCAGCCTCTGGCACAGCACCTACCAGTTCTGAGTGCGGGCGAGGGTGACCCTAGCGCTAGTGCCCCGGCTCTTACGGCCTTCGCACCGGCCACATTGGTAACAACATCAGATGAACTCGAGACTAACAAGCAGTCAACAGCCAGACCAAATAGGTTGAGCAAAGACAAGCGGGATGGGATTGACAAGATAGCAAAGACACTGGTAGAACGGAAAGAGAGCGAAGAATATACGATGGATATGCACAATTCACATGCCGGTAGCCACAGACGGCATTTCATTTTACGGTTCAGCTACCACACCCTGAACGCATATGAGGATAGGTATCAAACTAAGGGTCCTGCTAAGCTGACGGCTCTATATAGAAAGATCGATGTTGGAGATGGGACTGAACGCGATGTGACGGACCTCTTCATGCAAACGCTTGAAGTCTTCCGCCACCTCACGGAACAGAAACCAGAGGTTAAGATCACAGTCCCTGAAACGGCTGAGTCCCCATTAGAAGTAGCCAACACTATGATGCCTATCAGAGAAGCCGCTATCAACCACGCAGATGCAAAAGGAAGGGTTGTGTACAATTGGGTTTATCAACCATGGGATCGACAAGATATTTTAACCTTTAGGCAAACCCTGCCTGATTTAAGGAAGAACCCGACAGCATTTTACACCGAATTAGGCACAGCCTTGGGCTCAACGATGATGACTCTAGCAGACATTGATTTGTTTTTCGGGTTATGTCTGCCGGCTGACGTGTGGAAGCAAATCCGGAAAGCCGAACACACAGATCTGTTCGGACATACCTGGAATCAACTCAGTGAGCTAGATAGACGACGAGAGCCCGGAAGGAAACCGATAAAAGACATACTGGAACTTCCGGACAAAATAGTTCATAAGCTAAAAACCTTGATCCCAGAGAAAAAGGTAGATTGGTCAATAGTCACGGCTTGCCGTCAGAAACCCCAGGAAGACGTATCAGAATACTTCTCCCGATTTGAAACGGTGTTCTCCGACTACAGTGGCCAAGACATGACCACCGCAACCGGACAACACCTATTTGTGCAAAACTACGTAAAGGGTCTGTCACGAGAGGTTTCCGAAAAGTTACAAACGAGCGAGAGTAGTTGGGGGGCCTCCAAACCCGCCGCTATCCTCCAAATGGCTCAGTACTACGAACACCAAAAGAATGAGAATGATAGGGCAACCGAGAGAAAGAAGAAAGATTTGAAAGAAAGGGTGATGATAGCCCAGATACAAGGGGTGGCAGTCGGGAAAGAACTACACAGGGGGAGCTACCAATCAATCGCCCCTAGAAATCCACCCCCAAAGGACCGCACACCCACTCCCTACTCTGGACGTAGGGATATAGAAGATAATCAGTGTGCATTTTGCAAAGGATTCGGGCATTGGAAGTCTCAATGTCCGGCTCTTCTGGAACTAATTAAAAATAAAGAAACGAGGGACATGACGAATGGCCCCAGGACTAGAGGACAGGGACGGGAGTACGCAAACGACACCAACAACGACAGACCAGGAAGATTGAACACATTTGATCGTCCCCGACAGAACCAGTACCAACTATCTGACAGTGAGAACACTCCCGACTTCGCATAGGACTGCCAGGGGCAAGGGAGGGATCCAGTCGAGCTCTGTGTTGACCAGCAAGGTCCTTACGTCACCGCTAAGGTCCTGGGCACAAAGTCTCCATTCTTGGTAGACACTGGAGCGACACGTAGTGTATTATCAAAGCGACTGATTCCAAGGGCACCCTTGTCTGGCTCACACATTACATCGATAGGTTTCGATGGAACGCCCTCCACTAATCCCCTGTCTGTACCTATCTCCTTTGACCTAGGAAACAACCCCACTGACACAACATTTCTGCTCTCCTCCAACTCCCCTGACGCCATTATGGGTATTGATTTACTAAAACATTTCCGAGCTACTATTAGGTGTTCCCCAGATGGAGTCCGAGTCATCCTGTACGACAACCTGAGCATGTCCAGATCCCGCCCCGCATGACATATGTACTCTATAACTGATGCTGACCTATCCTTGCTCGACACCCTACCCCCGTACCTATGGGCCAGAAACGACTCGGATGTAGGACGAATGATGATCGACCCTGTGCACATAACTGTTCGACCAGACGCAATACTCCCGAAACTCCCACAGTACCGGATATCGCCCGAAGGCGAGAAGGCATTGGTAGCGATTATTCAGTCCCTGGTAGATGCAGGAGTGGTAGAGGAAGTGGTTAGTAATGTCTGCAACAGCCCTATCCTACCCATTGTTAAGAAGCAAGGTGAGGGAGATGAGAAAGCGTACCGCTTCATCATCGACCTGCGAGAAGTCAACAAAGTGGTGGTGCCACAGTACCCCGTAGTCTCAGACATCACCACCATTCTGACCCTCATCCCGTCCACTGCCACCACCTTCACCGTTATTGATCTCAAGAATGCATTTTTCTCTATCCCCATCCATCCAGACAGCCGTTATCTCTTCGGCTTCACCTTAAAAAACCGTTCGTACCGATTTTGTAGAGCTCCCCAGGGCTACACTGAAAGTCCCAGCATTTACAGCCAGGCCCTCAAAAGACAGCTGGACGCCGTCCAGCTACCAGATGGAGTGGTGTTGATCCAATATGTCGATGATATCCTTTTGGCGGCCGACACCACTCCACTTGCAATCACGGCCACTATCCAACTCTTGCACTTTCTTGCGGAGAATGGCCACAAAGTCTCCAAAAAGAAACTGCAGTTCTGCCAGCCTCAAGTGACATACCTAGGCCATCTCCTGTCCAAAGAAGGGAGGAAACTTACGCCCGACTGAATCCAAGCCATCCTAGACACCCCCATCCCAAAAACACAGAAGCAAGTCCGTTCATTGGTGGGCCTTACCTCTTTTTGCCGACAATGGTTACCAAATTTCAGTCTCGTTATAAAGCCCCTACTTTCCCTGTTGGCCAAAGATGTTCCCTTCCCACTCCCTTGGACCCCCGAATGCCAAGCGTCCTTTAAGGAGTTGCGGGATGCCCTTTGCTCGGCACCCGTCCTAGGAACACCAGATTATTCCAAGCCCTTCTCCCTCTTCACTCACGAAAGGGAGGGATGCGCATTGTCTGTTCTAACTCAGCCCATCGGCTCCAAACAACGCCCTTGTGTCTACTTCTCGGCCACTCTTGACCCAGTCGCCAGAGCTTTACCTGCCTGCCTTCGAGCAGTAGCCGCCGCTGCTGTCTCTATCCGGCAGAGTGAGGGAATTGTACTTTCGAACTCTCTCACGGTGTTAGTACCCCACGCAGTTGACACCCTTTTGAACCAGACCAAGACTCAACACCTGACTAGTGCACGACTGACGGGGTACGAATTGACCCTACTTGCACCCCACATCACTCTGAAGAGATGTACTACTTTGAATCCTGCTACACTGTTGCCCTTGCCTGAAAATGACCCCGATGTGCCCCCTATACACGACTGTGTGACCCTCACGGACGAACAGACCAGGAGTAGAATTGACCTCCGAGACATTGCTTTTACAGACCCTGATGGAGAACTATGGGTAGACGGCTCTTGTATCAAACTCCCAGACGGCACCACTTCAGCTGCCTATGCGGTGACGACAGCCCGAACAGTAGTTGAAACAGCCCGCATCACGCAACGATCCGCACAGGCGGCAGAGCTAATTGCCCTCACACAAGCATGTATCATAGCAGCAGGAACCACGGCAAACATTTACACGGACAGCCAGTATGCCTTCGGGGTGGTTCATCATTTTGGGCTCTTGTGGAGGGAAAGGGGATTCCTGACGTCCCACGGCACGCCCATCCTTCACGGAGATCTAGTCTCCGCCCTGATTAAAGCAGTTCTCCTCCCCAAACGATTAGCAGTGATCAAATGCCAGGCACACAAGAAGGTGACGGACTTAGTTGGACAGGGAAACGCACTGGCCAACATCACTGCCCGAACCACAGCTGAGAATAGGACGACGACACGCATATATGTGACCAGGTCACAAGCAGAAAAATGGACTGATGCTAGGGAAACGATTAGGGACATCCAGTCGGCCAGCACACCTCACGAACTGACTGAGGGGGCACGGGTGGGTCTAAAGGACGATGAAGGCCTCTGGCGGACAAAAGACACAAACAAATGGTTGCTGCCTGACTCATACTTGATTCCCATACTGACTATGGCACACTCCCCTGCACACATAGGTTCTGCCCCCATGATTGAACTCATTTCCAAAGTCTGGCACAACAACAAAATCCCCGACTCAGCCAAACGCCTGGTCCAGCAGTGCCTTATCTGCCTACAACACAACCCCGGGAAAGGAACTGTGGTACCCCGGGGAGGGTTTGGGATCCACGACCACCCCTTTGAGGTCCTCCAGATGGATTACATCCAGCTGGAGAGATGCCAAGGCTTGAAGTACGTATTAGTCATTGTATGCGCCTTCAGCAAATGGGTGGAAGCCTATCCCACCCGTGATAACACTGCCATGACTACTGCCAAAGTACTACTGAAAGAGTTTTTCCCTCGCTACGGCCTTTGTCGAATTTTATGGAGCGACAATGGCCCCCACTTCATAGCTGAAGTTATCCAACTAATCTTGAAGGGGCTGGGGGTAAAGCAAAGGTTCCATGCTGTCTTCCACCCCCAATCCGCTGGCCTAGTTGAGCGACACAATGCTACACTGAAACTGAAACTGTCAAAAATAGTGGCCACCACAGGACTTAAGTGGCCAGATGCCCTCCCACTGGCATTGCTATCGATGCGCTCCACTCCCACTAAGCACCACTTGACCCCCTACGAGGTTGTGTTCGGGCGACCAATGAACCTCTGGACTGCCCCCAAACCAACATCCATTCACGACGTCCCCGACGTCCTGCTGTCAGATTATTTGTGCAAATTAACTAAAACGTTGTCTGTCATTCATCAACAGGTGCAGCAGGCCATCCCCGATGCTTCCAGGGGTCCCGGTCACGATATCCAACCGGGAGATTATGTTTTAGTCCGGAATTTTCAACGGGCAAAGAGTCTGGAACCCCGGTGGATGGGCCCCTGGCAAGTACTGATCACCACTCGGACGGCTCTTCGAGTAGAGGGAAAAAGGCACTGGCTGCACGCCCACCACTGCAAGAAGGTCTCCTCGACCCTGGCCACGACAGAAAACGTCGACACCCAAGAAGAGCTCCTGAACAGAGACCGGCCATCACTGAACTGCTATCCTGATACCGAGGCACTTGAACTTGCAAAATTCTCTGATCCCACTGCGCCATCCCGGGAAGGGTATTTCCTGCGTCGAAAGGAGGGAGCTCCGGCTAAGTAGACCACGGACTAAGTCAAAATCTCAGAACGGTGGCCTAAAACAACCAAGGGTTACCCGGAGAGAAGCTAAACAAAGTCTGTGGTTCTGCCCACTACCGAGCACCTTGAAGATGATGGAAGCGCCAGATAAGAAGATGATGGAAGCGCCAGATAAGAAGATGATGGACGCAACCGGAAATACCCACTACAGAAACCCAAAGGCTGACAATTTGCACAAATCAAAGACAATCGCCTTCTTCATTCTCTTCCTCCTTTGCCTCCTCCTCATGACTTCCTTCTGGATCTTGGAGGACAGCACACCCGCTCATCAGATATTGCTGACCACTGCACAGCCAACCACCATGAAAGAGCATCACCTGATCTCCCTTTCGCCTCAGCTCCGAGAAAGGCGTAAGGAGTTCTGGAACAATTCCTTCGTGCAACTATTGCACCAGCACAACCTTGCTGCAAATGCCACAAACTGCTGGGTCTGCGGGTTGCTCCCGCATGCCACTGGACACTCCATCCCCTTCATCCCTTCTCCTTTCTCAGTTCACGGCTCCTGCCTCGCCTGGTTGATCCTCTTGCAGGAAAGCCACAAGGACAACGCCGCTTCTGGTCAGACAGTGTCACACTTCTACTATGGGTTCTGGCTGAACAAAACAGGAAGGACGTCTGCCCCCTTTTGTCCTGTGACCTCAGGTTCCTCCTTCCATATGAACATCCCTGCCAAAGAACGAGTTGAAATGCAAGTGCTCCACAATCCAGCTAGACCCACCTTCTCCACCTGCGGAAGCGAACGGCTGCCACTCTGACTGTGGCCCTGTCTGTCATCAATGTCACAGGTCTCGTGTGCCTCGAAGGCCAGGGAACACAGCTGGTGGGTCACAGTTCCTGCCACATCACCAGAACATTGGTCTCAGTTGATCCCTCCTCCTTTGTTGCTTCTCCGAATATGTATTTTGTTTGTGGCATCAAAGCTTACACTTGGCTCCCGAAAGGTTGGAGGGGTACGTGCTACATCGCCTTCATTCTTCCCCCCACGTATGTGGCCCCAGCCTACCATCACCGGCAAAAGCGCGCCGGAGACATTGGACAAGCCGACTCCACCGGAGCACAGTTCCTTGATGCGGTGAAGGGACTTGTTCCTCTGTGGGGCCCAATGGCAAATAGCCGCGCTATCCGACACCTGACTCAGGCAGTAGAAACAACCATTAACATCACGGCTGGCATCCTCGCTAACAACATGGCTGAGCTTCAGGCAGTCCGCCTGGTGGCTCTTCAAAACCGCCTTGTTCTAGATGTGGTTCTGGCCGACCGTGGAGGAGCATGCCGCATCATCGGCTCCAGCTGTTGCACCTACGTGCCAGATAACTCGCCTTCAGTCTACAAAGCAATCGAACACCTCCACAGACTATCCTCAGAGGTTCACCAGGAGCAAGAAGGATGGTCGCTTGGAAGCTGGTTTTGGGACACTTTGAAGGACTGGGGATGGAGGTTGTTTACATTTATACTGATACCAGTCGTGGTACTGTGTGGGTGTTGCTTAGGTATTCAATGTTTGCCACCTTTGTGTTCACTCATTTCTAACTGTATGTGCCCTAAGATTTTGGACTTTAGAACTGAGCACATGAGTCCCCTCTATGAGATAGAAATACGTGGTCTTATGGGGATAGATCCGAATTGACAAGCTGGCGAGACATGTTAAAAGGGAGGACTGTGGAATTTTAGTTCGTGAAGTGAACATCATCTGCGCCATCTTGCCCATTCCTCTGACTCACGTATGAACATACACGACAGCCATTTTAGGTACCATGGTCTCCCTGTTCACGATCGATCATCAGCGCACTTCCCTGACCCTGCAAGCATCCCCCATGCACCCTGGCTGCCCCCGCTCTCACATGCACAAGTCATGAACCCTCCCCTTCCGCATGACCCTTTCTCTGGGAATCACTCCCCGCGCCTGACCAACACCTCCTTTCCTTCCATGAATACCCCTCTTTTGATAAACCCTTCCTCTATGCTCGATTGTCCACACCGATCCTTTCTTTCATGAATATCTCTCCTTTGATGACCCCTTCCTCTGAGCCCGATTGTCTGCACGGACCGCTGGTCATCCCTTGGCCTGCGGATACAGTTTATTGCCCACTACCGTATGCGCTCGCCCCTCTTCAAAGGAGCTACTATTGATCATGACCTCCCCACCCCCCTGAGATTCGATCAGGCGCACACATTCCAAAGGAATCGACGGAACACTCAGCTGCGTGATAGCCCCCTCCTATTGTATGGGGGGTGAGGAGCTCTACTGTAGCCACGTGTTGGAATGAGCCAGAACTGGGGGGGTACCGGGGATGTCATTTTTCATTACTTCACAATGTCTTTATTGTAATAAAGAGCGGTCACATGTCGTAAACCAGTGTATAAAAGGCCAGGCCTCAGAGAGGCTGCTAGAGAGCACCTCGAGACGATACCTCGTTGTCCGATCTGATGTGTTCTGCTCCGTCGGAATAAAACTTGTTTCCTGTCTTCCTGTCTCCAGCGCCTGCCTCTTTATTTGATAAACTTCGTATGGTATTAGAGGCATTTAACGCCGGGCAAAATTACTTAAGAAAACATCGACTAAATCGCCTGACCATTTTCCTGACTTTCCTCACCCACTGCATCACCCATACCTCCTCCTACTGTTTCCTCTCATTCTTTCCAACCTCTGCCTGACCACGAATCAAATAGGAGATTGGAGTTCATTAATAACTCCTTTGTTCAGTTGTTACACCAACACCAACTTGTAATGAACACAACTAACTGTTGGGTGTGCGGTCTTATGCCTCACACCACGGATAAAGGTATCCCTTATTTGGTCCTGCCATTTAGTCACAATGGTTCTGTATGGGCATATAGGACAATGTTCATATATGCACACAAAATCTACCCCCTACGTTCTGTAACAGACCATCCTAGGAAAAGTGCTCTAGTCAAGGGTATAGTAGACATGATTAAGGAAGGTATTTCTTATGAGACTATCCCTAGAGATGAGACACTATTATACGTAGGATGGAACATGACTGGATATGGAGCTACTCTGAGTGAGAAACAGCAAGCTAAGAGATCGTCCCCGATTTGGATTGTACCCCATCAGGGTTATCTGTGTCTGCAAGGTAATGGTACGAATCCCAGGGCTCAGTTAGGGAAGAGTGTCTGTACTGAAACGTATGTTTTTGGATCTCAGACTTCCCCTGCGTTTTTAGCAGCTAAGGGTACTTATTTCATCTGCCACGATAGAGCCTATACATGGTTGCCCCCTGACTTTTCGGGCTCATGTTTTGTTTCCTTCCTGTTGCCTCCCACCTACACAGCAGCGGCAGACTACCACAGGACAAGGATAGTTAGAGGTGTTTTGAGTGAAGAAGACACTGCAGGTCAAGAATTTGGAGACTTTGCAAAAGGTTTTCTGCCATTCTGGGGATCCATGGCTAACAGCAGGAACATAAGGCAATTGACAAGGGTGGTTGAGTCCACCGTGATTGAAACTGCTGGTGCCCTTAGTAACTTGACTGCTGAGCTCCAGTCAGACCGACTGATGACCCTTCAGAACAGGGTTGCTTTAGATGTCATACTTGCAGACCAAGGTGGGGTATGCAGATTGATCCAATCTAGTTGCTGTATTTTCATCCCTGATAACGCTCCAACAGTGTACCAGGCCATCTCCAAACTACATAAGATTTCCGAATCTATTCATGTGGATAAAGGAGATTGGTTGTTAATGAGATGGTTCTGGGAACTGATATCTGCCTGGGGATGGAAAATTCTAATGGTCATTGGGATGGTCTTAGCCATTCTTTTCCTGTTCTGTCTGTGCATACAGTGTGCTCCTGCAATATGTGGCCTCTGTGTTACATCATGTGTAAGGAAGCCTGTATCAAGAGATGAACTGAGTACTAGAATGATGTTACAGCAACATCTCAATGACTTTAGGAATATAGATCTGGACTCAGATTAACATGAGGATAGATTAATTGCCTATGTATGGGCAAAAGGAGGGTTTGTGGTTCTGAAGATTCTTCATGTAATCGTTCTGGACTCGAGAATTAAAACTTCGTCGAAACATGACGAATTTGGTATCAAAAGACCGAGAATGACGAGCACACCATGTACATTTAATTACAGCACATTCGAGTGACGATTTCACCTCGAAATCGTCATTTGTGTTCTGAAACCCTTCGCCTCCATTTATGTGTTGCCCTTTACATAGGCCTTAATCCAGCTGAATTCAATTCCACAAGGACACGTACTCTTTAATCGACTTTCCTATGACCTGTACAAGTTGGAACCATTGCCCCAGGCCGAACTCGTTAGGTCAGTTCCCCTCCCAGTGGCCGAACAAGATAACATCAAGGCTCAACAGGCCATAAAACCATTTCAGCGCGCACACCTGCCGTATCTTGCTCCCATCTGTCTCTACTCTTTCTCCTTCACTTACTTTATGGTGGGGGGGTGCCTGTTTTATTGGGGGTCCATCGATATCTGATGAAATGTTGGGCCTTGCAGGGTGATTTGTTGTAGGCAGCACGAAGTGAAATATGGACATGTCATCATGACTCTGCTTTTTCTTTGTATTAGAAATATGTTAACGATTTACTTTACAACCAAGAATGTTTTGCCTGAAGCCTAAAATTGTGTATAAGAAGAGAAGCCTGACTTTGTAAAATGCAGCAGTCTCCTGAGAATATACTTCCCCGTGTGTTGTACTTCTAGGACACTTGTTACCTTGGTTGCAGCCAATAAATCGATCTTTGACTTCACCTAGAAGACTCTGAGTTTCTGTGGTCTGGATCAGGAAGAACCCGAGGTCTCTGGGTGTACCCTGACACCGCTGGGTTACCGGTTCTGTGCCAGTTCTTAAAAACCCAGTACCTCACTGTGGTGCTTCAGGGAAGTGGTATGTGGCACCAAGATGCAGCGGGTCGCTCTTCTACTTCCACCAAAGGTTCCATTTTTTTTTTATTTTAAAAAATAAAGCCAAGGTGCAAACTATTGAACTTCACAACTTTGCACAACTCTACTTTCACATTGTCAGAATTACATTATAATTGTATGTCACCATGATCGCACTCAGTAAGACTTCTATGTCAGCAAATTGTTCGATTTAGTCTGTGGATTGGAGACGAAACTAGAGGGCATGCAACTATCAGATCAAAGCTGCAGATTTTCCCCAATATTGGGGTCTATCCTGCTCACATTTACTGCCTGCAATTAGCGGGCAGTAAATGTGAGGGAGGAAGTGCGAAGTCAGGAGAGTGGGACAGGCTATGGGGCTGCTAGAGGGAGTGTTTCATACACCCCAGACCCTCTGACCTTAGGCTTCTTCACTCTGAACGCGCCAGTGGTTTCACAAGGTGCATCCCCGCACCCAGTAGAATCGTCCTCAGTATTCTCACACATGGGCTTTTTTGGTGCACTGAGTACTGGGCCATGTGAAGTCATTTAAAGCCATACTGCACAAGGTTTTTAGTTTTAACTAGAGACATCTGACACTATATTTTGTAGCAAGTCCACAACAGCGTGTCTTTCAGAGCACATACACCAGGTCATAAGAATATAAATATGTATGTACATGCCAATGCAGATGCATGTGCCATTCGTACACATCTCAAGGATCTACAAATATGTTAGATCATGATGTGAAAAGGCAATATTGTGACCTGTAAACACAAGGGAGCCCATTAAATCTAAACACATATCTTAACAGACATTTTATAATGCTATGCAATGGCACAGAATTCCCTAATGTTCAGGCATGGAGAGAAACACACATGGCCAATCATGAACAGAAACAGAGGAGCTACTCAGCAACAATGTGATGTACTGAAGTAATTTCATAAAAAGCAGCTTGAATTGGAATGGAAATCTACCTTTCTTTTTAAAAGCCCAATTGCAGCCGGACAATGAAGAAATCTTTTGGCAGGTACACCTAATAAAACAGGCCTTAAAGCGCTAAACACTGAGCTACTGCAATGCTAGTTGTCCACTCTTTAGCAGTCCACAGTTCTTGCTATGCCAAAACCCTTCGGACTGAGAATAGAAGATCAGATTACCTCAGCATGCATATCCCTCTACTGTTTGCAAATGCAAAGAAAATGTGTTCTAAGGGAGCCTGCATGACTATTAAACACTTTCAATGTATCACAATGGAGAATCTGTAGGATAAAGGCTCCTGGTATATCCCAGACAGGCACTTGAAATCAAAAGATATTAACCTCATAGTCACTCCTAAAATGTTCTTGCTCTCTATGAGTTACATAAGCTTCATTTACTTAGCCTGATAGATCTGAAATACTTGGCCTACATATACACACACATTCAGACATGTTCGTTGTTTCACTTGTTCTCTTAAACTTCTTAAAACTCTGTACTTTTAAAGCTTTTTGAAGTTTTTTTCTTTTCTTCAAAGGTGGTTGGGCGTGTACATGTTCCACCATATGTTCTACTTACATGTGAGATAATTAAGTCTACTAATTGTGTGAAATAAGAAATCCTCTACAGCCTTGGTGCTATATCAACTTTGTCTGTTAAAAAAGTATGGCTGATATCGGACAGTGGTGTTCGGTCCTGAAAAACCTCAGGTTATGAGGTAATTGGATCATCATCTACCAATGCAGAGGATGATAGGAACTATATTCAAAAACAACACAAACATAATTGCCATAGATGAGGAGTAGAAAGCCCATTTGATGCACACTAGCCTTGGAAGTGTCAATTAAGATGAGGAGGATGTGTTTGGATGGAAGAGAAAAATACAGTGCCTTCAAGGCCAATATAATTTCAATAGAGCCCATCTGACATCCTAGCTACAGACAGAAGTGCCTATTGACTTCTTATGAAGCTTCACTGACCTAGGCCAACAACCAACTTAAATGCGCAAATATATTGTTGCCCTTGCATAGCCCCTCTCCCCTTCTATGCTGCACATTCATCCACCCCATCTTCTGAGTGATGTCTGTAAGAGTACATAAGATACAGTACCTTCTTGAACCTCTCCACTACCATGAAAGAGATGAAGAATCATGACTGAAGATGGAAACATTGGTTGTGGCATCTATCAAAGTTCTAGTCCCACATGAGACAGAAATGACAAAAGATGCAAAAGGAAGTCTTGTAGAAGAATTTTATTGATACAACATTTTGTGTTGGTGCAATACACTTTGGCTATCCGTTGCTTGACATGAAGATAAAAACAGAAAAGAGAATTTTCATAGAAGGAAATCTGTAAAAGAGACAAAAGTAAGCTTGGGCGATTTGGGTATTGGTGAAAAGGCCTGTGTGTAAGAAGAAAAGTGGTAAATTCTCTAAACCTCGGAGTCATACAAATCTTTAAAAATGCTGTCAAAACAGAGGATCACCACATATGAAACCTAAATAGAATAGCTGTGTAGAAATTGGAGGATGGTTGAAACATCTGGTGGGGAACCTGTGGTAGAAAGGAGTAACAGAGAGTTAGTAGCACCAAGAAGGTCAGGCAGGCTGGTGCGGACTCCTGGTTACTTGAGAGATTATGTACTGTGAATTATATTTTTCATCATTTTATTTATTGCCATGTTCTTACAATTTCTCTTGAATTCACATTGTACAGTATGTATTCACCTGAGGTGGAAAAGAGTAACAGAGAGTTAACAGTACATAAGGTTGGACAGGATGGTGCGATCTCCTGAATACTTTAGAGATTATGTAGTGTAAAATGTATTGTTTTTATCATTTTAGGTTTGAAAAAAAATATTTTTATTAGAGTTTATTGGTAAACGTAAACACAGTAATGCAAGAAGAATCCCAAATAAAGGACATCACAAAGATAAGAGTTAAGGATGAAACACCATCAGAAACACAGTGGCCATACCATGTCATTGCCAAGGAAAAGAAAAAAATATATAGGGTATACATGTCTTACAATTACGTGTTACAATCAACTCACACAATGACAAGAATCAATGCAAACTAAGTGGGTAGAAGCCACAACTAGGAGATGGGGGGCAGGGCATGGAGGCAGACAGAATCGCAGTAAGATGAACGGTGGTGGGACGAATGGGTATTGGTTCGAATAATGGAAAAATACCAATTTAGGAAGAACGGTGAGGTGGACTCACTGTGTGCTTCTGATGTGTGAACAGTCAAAAAGGGAGGGTGAGATGGGTCAAGGAATTTGTACTAGCGATAAGGGACTGTGGAGATGATGTCCACTGGGGGTTCCCAGGTCAAGGCTGCAGTGCAGTCGAGTTCCGGGGGAAGATCATCTGGGGACATGAGGTGCAAGAATTATGTTATAAGTGTGTTCCACTCTTGGGAAATTGGGCGCTTGCAAAGGTGTTGTGCTTCTTTGTAGTGGAGGTGGTCCCTTCTGCCATTACCCATTTGCGTACTAAACCCTGCCATGCCACCAGTGGTGGAACATGTGGCACCCTCTGTTGTAGTGTAAGTGTCCTTTTGGCAAGTAAAAGGGCCAACCCTGTGAAATTAAATAAAATGAGGATTTATAAAGCACTCTATTACCCAGAGGTGTTTAGACACTGAACCAGAAGGAGAAGTTGCACCTCTCACTGTTAAGTGATAGAAATTACTGATTAATGAGCCAGGTTTTTAGTGACTTTCTGAAGGCTAGCAAATCTTTTAATGCTGAGGGGCAAGGATTTCCACAGTTGAGCAGTGCCGACCACAAAACGCCTGCTGCAGATCGGAAAGGCCAAGCTGGAGTGTATCCACACATTTTGGGGAAGAACTTCCAGGCCTATCTTGTGCAGAGACTTGAAGGCAGTACACAAAGCTGTGAAGTCAATGCACTTCCTAATAGGAAGCCAGTGCAACTGAACTAAGGATTGGGACATGGAATTGTATATAGGAATGTCCAGCAGTAACCGGGCTGCCGCGTTCTGTAAGGTCTGAAGCTTACTAAGGAATCTCTTCTGGATGTTCTTAAACAGGGCATTACAGTAGAATAGTTTTGATACGAAGAAGGCTGATACAACAGTTTTCTGCAGATTTGATGGAATGAAGGGAAGGACCTTCCTGAGTAATTTTAGGGTAAGGAAAGAAGCAGAGGTAACTTGATTGATATGGCCCTCATAAGACAATTTACAATATAATAGTATTCCAAGGATTTTTACATTAGTGACAGGAGTAGGGAGGCGACCAACATGAAGACAAGAAGGAAATATTCCTTCCGAATAGTAAGACTTCAGTTCTGGATGAGTTTAATTGTGAAGCGATCACGTCCATTACCACCCCCTTTTGTACTGCTTTTGGCCGCCATAAGTGTGGCAGGGTATGCTCAGACATGAGTCCCTTGCTCACTTTGCCACTGGATTCAAGCAAGCCGGGCTGAAGATGGCTGTAATGCCAGAAACCGGTCCTCGGAAGTTTGTTTCGGTCCAGGGAAGGCATGGCTTGGCAGTTCGGCTGGACTGTTCCCATGAGGTACAGGGTCAGACTGATTTGCATATAGCCTTGTCTGAACTGGGGTGGCAGAGTGGGCTAAAGAACGGTGATGGATTAAACCCAGATCTCTTGACTGGGTGTGAGTGTTTGATTGGTTCAGATGCTCCGTCCATTACCACCCCCTTTTGTACCGCTTTTGGCCGCCATAAGTGTGGCAGGGTATGCTCAGACGTGAGTCCCGTGCTCACTTTGCCACTGGATTCAAGCAAGCCGGGCTGAAGACGGCTGTAATGCCAGAAACCGGTCCTCGGAAGCTTGTTTCCGGTCCAGGGAAGGCATGGCTTGGCAGTTTGGGCTGGACTGTTCCCATGAGGCACAGGGTCAGACTGATTTGCATAAAGCCATGTCTGAACTGGGGTGGCAGAGTGGGCTAAAGAACGGTGATGGATTAAACCCAGATCTTTTGACTGGGTGTGAGTGTTTGATTGGTTCAGATGCTCCGTCCATTACCACCCCCTTTTGTACCGCTTTTGGCCGCCGTAAGTGTGGCAGGGTATGCTCAGACATGAGTCCCTTGCTCACTTTGCCACTGGATTCAAGCAAGCCGGGCTGAAGACGGCTGTAATGCCAGAAACCGGTCCTCGGAAGCTTGTTTCCGGTCCAGGGAAGGCATGGCTTGGCAGTTCGGGCTGGACCATTCCCATGAAGCATAGGGTCAGACTGAATTGCATATAGCCATGTCTGAACTGGGTTGGCAGAGTGGGCTAAAGAACGGTGATGGATCAAACCCAGATCTTTTGACTGGGTATGAGTGTTTGATTGGTTCAGATGCTCCGTCCATTACCACCCCCTTTTGTACCGCTGATGGTATAAACAGCATTTCTGGTTTCCCTTTTGATCATCTTCCCTCCACTTTGCGAAAAAGCCTAAGGTTGGAACATCACCAAATCCCAAATTCTGTTTAATCTTCAGGGGGTAAGTCGCTTCCAGGAGGGGGGCTCTCTTTGGGCATTGTAGGATTTCACTCTCCTCCAGTAGGTGATGAGGGTGGGACAAAACCATAGGAAGACCACGAGGAGTACTTCGCACCTCGCACCTGCCTTCAGTGGTGCACAGTGCCTGGTGCGAGTTGCCACAGCTACAAACCACGGGCCACACCAACCCACCGTCCCTGCTAGCTCTGCCAGTCCTGCCACTGTGGCCAACAAGCTGGCACACGACCGACAGAGAGGTGAGGTGTGCCTCAGCCTGGGAAGGAGAAGAGGTGAGGTGTGCAGCCGTGAGTATCCACCTTCTCTGAGCTTAATACTGAACAATGGCCAAAGTCAAGGAGGATAACCGACGATTCAGCCGTCACCCCAAACAAAGAAATGAGATCTGGTAGGGTTAGGGGGTGCCAATCCGAAGCTAAAAAATAAAATAAAAATGAGCAAGCGCAAAAGAGAACCTCTGTTATCTAAGGACAGCATGGCTGAGTCACTTATCCAAACCAAATCTAGAGTAGGCAGTTTATTCCCAGATATGGGTCCTACTACAAGTGGAATCAACCTGGAGGAAGGACATACCCAGAATTGTTACAAATGGTCACAGCCCAAGATCTACACAAAATTTCAGTTCCTAAAAAATCCGGGGGACGCCCTTCTATCAAGTTCAATTGCAGAACAAGGTCTCAAAATTCCGATCTCACTGTTCATACTATCGTACAATGGTGAGAACAGGCCTCCAGCCAATGATCAAATAGCTACAATTGGCATAAAAAGTATCCCCGGACCAAACGAACTAGCTCACCAACTAAAGAGTACTTTGGACCTATCACCAGCTGCACAAAGTAAAATTAAAATACTTCTACTGCGGCAGGGCTCACAGGATCATCTAGTAGCCGATATATCAAAAGCAATCTCACCAAGCAAATTAGAAACAGCAAACAAGATGGCAATGCCTCAAGGACAAACTGGAGGAAACAACAAGGAGAAGGAGGCAGTGAGAACCTTCAGCAGGGGAATGGGGAACAACTGCACTACAAATCAGGAATTGTCCATAGTAGAGATAGGTACTCCACCTATCACTATTAAAAAACCAAGGATCAGCCTGACGCCATCATCAAATTTCCGTCAATTATTGTCATCAACACGGCACACCATTGAACCTGTACTCGGATAGGAGTTGGAAAATATGAAGGAAACACATAAGTTGGACGAGGGGGATTGGGATAACTCACTGATAAACCATACACAACAAACATCGGAAAAACTCAGGTTGAATTCCCCAAATTCCCCCTCATTGGAGAACACTCTAGCAGAGAACATAGAGCTGAAAAGGCCTCGGGGCAGTGGGGCCCTCTCACCGACACCCGATTTAGGAATCAAAGCTCACCAACAGCTGAACTCTGAAAATACCTGAACCAGCTTACTTAAGACAGTGCAACTCATAGTGGAAGCACTCCAAAACCAGTCGGACAAAATGGATGCCCAGTTAACTTTATTAAGCACTTTGGCAGTGTTTGTGGTGGCAATCGATGAAAAACTTGGCGCACAGAACTTGCTCTTTCAGAGCTCTTGTGGGAAACTACAAGATCGGGAGATAAACTGTGGCTATGGCCCAATAGTTGATAAACTTAGCTCTCTCCCCCTGATATTGGAGGACTTGCGCGCCCAAGTTAAAGAGTCAGCACGGAAAATCATCGAGCCCAGCCAAAAGGCTTCCTACCCTGCGGAAGTCAAGCACGGAACAATTACAAATAACATGGGAGATCCAGGTCTGATAAAGCCTACCACAAACCCTACAAGTACAGGATCTGCAATAAAAGACGAGATCACCAAGAAACAGGAACCTGTAACAGGATTTTCTCGGGGTTCGGAGAAAGAGCCGACAGAAACAGGAGCAACCTCTAATGCCAAACAAAGGCGAACTCAGAGGAGAAAAGGCAGGAATCAAAAAGCAATCACAAAAAAGGAGGATTTTGCTTGTCTCTTCAAGCACCTACCATCTGCTAAACCTGACTTATCCAATCCAACTCTTCTAGAGGAGAAGGGCAATATACAATTGAGTATATTGTGCACTGGGCCAGGGTTGGTCTCCAACTTCAATCAAGAGCCGGCTCTAGTGGGCTGCCCGCAACAAAATGAGAGGAAGAAGGAGGAACCCGAACTCCCAAGGATCGCAATCTACCCAGGGAAGAAGTCGAACATCAATCATTGCCACGCGGAATGAAAACAAAAGAATCTATCACACAGGGTCTTATTCTCCACCGAACATCTGCAGGAACTACAGTTAAAGACAACACATTTTCCACCGTTACCATCTCTGGAATCCAGCCTGACCAGCAAATAGGAAGGACGTCAACCTATCTGCCGATCTCTGCACCCAAAATTGGAGGAGATTAACATATATAACCAAAACATGGGATTTTAAGAACCAAGTCCGCCTGCGCGGAATCTACGAGGCTGCTCTCTGCTTGGCCAGCCACAAACACAACTCCAGATACCGAGAGCAGGCCAGAAACTATTACAAAGTCATTTAAAGCAAGCACAAACACCAATGAGTCCACTGACAGACCACGATGCGATAATCTAGTAAAAGATTCCATTAGGAATGTGAAAACACTAGAATTTGTACCAGTAAATAGTTCTAGAGGGGCTCATGACATATTCGATCGCGGGAACATACTTCGCTTATTCACACATATACCCTCACTAATGGAGGTAAACTCAAATGACTTGGATTCAGTAGAGTTTATCAGTCATGGAGGCCTTAGGGGGGGTGAGTCCACACGGACAACATGGGGGTCAGAACTCATTGCCCAAAAAATTTTACTAGAAACTCCGATATTTGAAAATTGGGGCATAGAAATAAAACCCATCACCACATCTGGTTATCCAGCACCTTTACTACAAAGCCAAGGGGATTGTCGGGTGTCAGAACGACCTAATGCCTTTAAGTCGATATTGAGAGGGGCAAGGGGTCCCCAGTCAACATGAGGCAGTCTCAGGACAAAGGGAGTTATCATCAGAATCATTCCTACCAAGGCCCCTGCTACGAAGACTCAGGATGGCCCATGAGAGTGGTAGTTTCCAATCATGAAATAAGCAAATGACAGGATAGCAGGTATAATCTCTTAGAAAGTGAAATAAATGTATTACGGATATGCTCCTGGAACATCAATGGGTTAAATAGCAAGTTGTAGAACTGCGCCATCATGAATTATCTAAAGTCATTCCACATCATTGCTTTCCAGGAGACATGGATGACGGATCCACCACACCTACAAGGATATTTACAGTTCTTTGCCCCAGCTCTTAGAAGAGCAGGATTTGGTCATCTGCACGGAGGTCTGGTGACCTATGTAAGCAACATCTGCACAAATTCAGTCCATCAAGCTGATCTAACACCGGAAACTATTGCTATTAAAATTTCATCCATGAAAAGGCCATCATGGAACAGATACAGAGATGTTAATAATAAACACATACATACATCCTAACAGGAAATCTAATGATGTAAAGCAATTTGGCTAACTTCGTAGAGTCTTGTATGAGCGAAAACAATACACCGGACATGATACTGACAGGAGACTTTAATTTACATCTACTTGGCTCATCAAAAGCAGAGGAAGTCTCTTTACCTAACCAGTTATGGAACATCCCGCAACAGGGAACTAATGCAGCTCATTCTAAAATTGGTCAGCTTCTTATAGAGGATCTTGAACATCTCATGCTGCGAGCAGCAAATGGTAGAACCACAGGCGATACACCCCCTGCATTTACTCATCAATCCTTAACAAAAAATTCAACGCAGGATTACACCTTTGTGTCCCTAACTCTCTTCAAAGAAATGTTTTCATTTAATATGGGAGACAAAGCTGATAGCGATCACCGGCCCCAGGAACTTACTTTGCGCACAAACATTCCTAGATTTACGAAATGGAAGGGCTTACCAGGCACAACTGCAACTATTAACTTCAGGAAAATAAAATTCACTTTGGCATTGCAAGACAACTTTCAGAAAACTGCTAAATCTCTATTTGAATCACGGGAAGGGGACAATGAAATAGAGAAATGGATAAACTATACTCATTACATAAAGAATAACTGTGGGTCTGTAGGGGGTCTATGTGTGTCAAGGGTGACTTGATGTGTACTCTAAGTGTGTTACTAGAGCACACAACAGGATATCGCACTATGTGGGAAGATATCCATCAGTTACTCTTCCTTTGCCGCCCTTTCATCATTTGAACCACTTCCCAGAGTGGAGAATCTTTGTTGTTGCCACCTCACTTGGTGTAAATGGGAATGGCTAGTTCTCTAGACTAAGGGGCATAAAGGACTGATATTAGTAACTGAAAGCAGTGCATGAAAAAGATGTGAAAAAGAAAAGTGCTCTATTAAAATTTGGAGAGTGAGCGCAAAAAATACTTTATTCTGGTGCCGTCCACTTCCAATATTAAAAACAATTCAGTGCAAAAAAGGCCAGTATATTCAGCAAATAACTACTGACCAGATGTATTGGTCGACATGTTTCTGCGGTTATTTAAAGATCCACAAGGTATCTACCGCTTCTTCAGGACCTATGTATTTTGCTACTGCTTTGAAAAGGAAATACAAACAAATTGATACAGATATCACCTGTTCAATCTTGGTAGTCCTCCTATGTATGCAGGAGATGTCCCAGTACGCAAGTCATCAAGACATAGACAACATAGATAAAAAGACACATACAAAAATAGAACAACAGTACTACAGTTAGAGAAAGTCATCTATCAACACGAGCTTACTACAAAATTATACCTCGTAGTGTGGGTTCTTTTCACCCTATTTTTTACATCTTCTAGCTCACCTTAGAATCGAGAGGAACGTGCTTCTCCTCACCTGGCAACAGCTCAGGAAAATAGTGCACCGCTCTATGATGTAGAGAAACGAGTATGTAAAGTCATAATTTAAAACCTTTGCGAGAGCTAGACAGGAAAGCGCTCCATTTTGTTCATTAAATCTATTATCCTTCCAAGTGTAATTTTTAGCAATTATCCCTCTAAATATTCCACCATCATGTATCCTCAATGTATCAAATGAGATACTTCGCGATCTCATGGTGTATCGTGATCTACTCTCTTATGCCTTGTTGGGTTCTATATGAAAAAGCCCAGGACTTAGCATAAGTTCCAAGGCCTACAATAATTATTTATAAAATCAGTGTCACTACACTTATTTTTGTGCTGAGCAATAGTATTGTGTTCTGCTGTAAGACGGGGGCAGTATTTCTGGGTAGATTGTTATTGTGATAATCAACTTGCACACTGAAACTTGGGTGCAAGTAAAGCTCGGCAACGGGTCAACACTATCCAGGAACATTTCAACAACAAAAGGCCTCAAGCAAGGCTATGTACTGGCCCCAATGTAATTCAATCTGTTTCTTGCACATTTGATTCCGTTATTAAATGCCTGCATCTCGCACTCCCCAAAGATTGTGAATCTAGTACTACCATGCCTGCTCTACGCTGATGACCTAGTATTGATTAGTCAAACGCAGGTGGGTCTACAGCGTCCTATTGACATCACGGTTCAATACTCGGAGGCTAATGATTTAACCATCAACCTGGAAAAAAAATAAAACCATGACAATTAAAAAAGAACCTTAAGAAAATACATGTCTGGTTTTGGGATAAAATTCAAATAAATTCAGTGTCAAGTACAAATACTTGGGGGTGATCATTGATAAAGGCAGGCACTTTATAACACAAAGAGATGCAATTAAAAGGAAAGGCATAGCCTGAGCCACCTCAATGAAAAACCTAAATTCCAGATTAACGGGACCCTCACTCGCCCCTCTGGTTGAAGTTATAGGAGCACAACTTCTACCCACGATAACCTATGGGAGCGAGGCAAAGAGGGGAAGGGATTCGATGCTCGTGGACGCTGTCGTTGCAAAAGTATACAGACTGGTCTTTGGTCTACCTACACGAGTCTCTCCAGCACAAATCAGGCTCGAGTTTGGCGTGCAAAAACAGACCATTGCAAGAAAAGGCGCAATAGTTACTGTTTGGGACAGAGTAAGGAAATCTAAACCAGGTACCTTAAACTGGCACTTGTGGACTAAGCTACAACAGAAACGGTCATCTCCAGCAGCAAAATATTTAGCTACTAGTGTGTCAATCCTGGGCCTTACAGAACTTTGGGCAATTTCGACAAGTCACTGCCTTCTCAGAAAAGCAACAGAGAAAATAGTAAAACACGAATCTTGGATCGAAGACAAGGCAGCCCTAACAAGGAGGTTGCATGGCTGGATGATCCTGGGCACCTATTCCTCTCCAACTGCACAAAAGTATTTAGCTTTTGGCTTTGCCAAACATATAAAAATTTACATTTTAAAATACAGACTAGGCTTGTTGCCATGCACAAAGCACTTTCCACATTGGCTGAAAAAACAATCTGATTCTAATTGCCATCTATGTGGGACACCACAAGAAGATATGCTGCCTCTCCTCTGTACATGCAAAGATCTAACAGAGGCAGGGAGACAGCTTTTAAAACCACTTTTTAATCAGAGAGGCACCCGTACACGGAGACAGGCCGTGTTAGCGTGCTTTGCACCTGGGGACATGCAGCTTAACTGCAGGTTTGTAAAATGTTTAGGAAAAGTGGAGAAGAAAATGCTAAATCAGATTAGCATTGCAGCTGACAAGGTAAGAAATAATCGCCTGCTTTTTTAATGGACTGTAAATACTATAATGTCTTTTAATCGATTTTAATTTTTGAACATGCAATGAGATATTTGTAGCAATGGTTTTCAGTAACTCTGCTAAATAAAATAAACTTGAACTTGAAACATTCTGGATATTCTTAAACAGGGTATTACAGTAAAATAGTTTTGATACGATGAGGGCTGATACAACAGTTTTCTCCAGATCTGATGGAATAAAGGGAAGGACCTTCCCGAGTAATTTCAGGGTAAAGAAAGAAGCAGAGGTAATTTGATTGACATGGCCCTTGTAAGACAATTTCCAATATAATAGTATTCCACGGATTGTTACATTAGTGACAGGAGTAGGGAGGCCACCAACATTAAGACAAGAAGGAAATATTCCTTCTGAATAGTAAGACTTGCGTTTTGGATGAGTTTATTGTGAAGAGATTACGTACTGAGTATTTCTTCTTGCTCTTAAAATTGCCTAGGATGCAGGCCTCTCACGTATAAATGTCTGTGAGTTTGGTGAACCCCCATAGTGTAGTATGTACTGCCCTCCAGTAGGTGAATGAATGGCATATTCGTTTATCAGTCAATAACAATTATAAGCATTTTAAAAAATATACTGTTAAACCCACAATAAATAAATACAAATTGGGGGAAGAATAATCAATCATATGCAATCAATATGCACAGGTGCAATTTGGCTGCTTCGAATGTTACCAGCATTTGTAAAATAGTGCATAAAGTTCAACCATGCAGATCTTTCTTATTAGTTAGTAGCCGGAAAGCAAACCCAAATAGCCCTGGTTCTATGTAGCATCCCATAGCAACCTGTGCTAATATAGAAACGGCAGGGGACTATGCAATGTGTAAATGTTTGCAAAAAGTGCAAAAATGCTCATATTTGATCATAATAACAGCTGGGAAAAGTCGGGCTGATATCTAACCTGGTGGAATTGGGAACCAACAAGGTTACATACTCACTAGAAGCCCACCATAATGTAAGTGGATTTCAAGGGTTCTTATCGAGGGCCGTCTTCACCGTCCATCTTGGCCCCCGCCTCCGTCTGAAGATCTGCTTTGGCAAGGGATTTAGAGATCTCCAAGAACTGTACCAATCGAATGTTAAGCATTGCATTCCTTTTATCTAATGACTCAATTATTGCTGATCTACAGGACATGATTCCTATAGCATTAAATTAACAGGTTTCTTCACTGTTGGCCCAGGGCAGATATACATGACATGCTGCAATGTTTCACCTGCTTGATGGTATAAGCAACATTTCTAGTTCCCCTTTTTATCATCTTCCCTCCACTTTGCGAAAAAGTCCAAGGTTGGAACATCACCAAATCTCAAATTCTGTTTAATCTTCAGGGGGTAAGTCGCTTCCAGGAACATCCATGACATGAGGTCCACAGCCATTAAAATGCTGAACCTTAAATAAAGGTAATATTTCTTGGAAACTTGTGGGCATCCATGAAGGATTTGGTAGAATGATGGTAATTAATTGTATTAAGTTGGCATCCATGTTTTGATGGTGTCAACTTCCGGTAGAATGCAAGCCATCTCAAAATGGTGTCAATTCCTGGACGATCTTAGGCATCAATAATATGATTGCACCTCCCTCTGGTATCATGTTGACTCTTGCACAATTTCTGGGATACTGAATGCAGTCACAGAAACACTGTGGATCTGGTAGTAATTTGTGTTGTGGCAATTCATCATAGAATGGTGGTAGATATTGGCCTATTGTGCCCCCACCGCGATCCCTACACCTGCTACATTATAATGTATGCATTGACTGGATAGTGATGCCCAGCCTGGGCATTAGGTTGGCACTTGATTATTGGTGGGCACACCTCACATACAGGGGGCAGGGAGGTAAATCAGGCATAGTATGATGGAGTCTGCAAACAAATGTAAATAATTTTGATTACGCTAGTGCATTCAAACTCCTTGAAGAACAAAAGCAGTTCTTATACCTTCTAAACGGATAATCACTCTGCATTTTCACTTAATGATGACCCGCCAATCTCTTGCATTTGGGTTGAAGCAACATTTATATCATGGAGACAAGAGGATAACTCATTGTCCCAGACTAGAACTAATATCAATAAAAGAACTAACATCAATAAAAGAACTCCTGGTTAGCTACACCTTCTCTTTTGAATCATTTTATATAGATAGTTAATATATACCCCTCTTAACTGCACCTTATGGTAATCCATAGCAGATGTGAATAGTACTACTAACCGTCTCGATCATTGCTTAATTGTTCAAGAGTTTATTGACTGCATTTTTTCCATCAGTTGTTTACTCAAGAATACAGCATGCACAACCAACTGCTGATGTGTTTAGTACAACTATGGGTAGACCAATAGCATTTTTTCTAATGCTACATTTTTTATGATACAAGTCCATATGGAAGCACTGCTTTTCTTTACTTTCAAGATGGCATCTGCACCATCACTTTCATAAGCCCCTCCCACCACTTTAATAATTATGCCCTGCTCTTTAATCAGTGTTGACCGGTTTCTTCAAAACATCAATATTCAGGCTATTTCAGTCCCTGAGTGTCACAGCACGAATACCTGGGGGTACTTCGTATAGCCAAATACAGTGAGAGTGGATTTATGTGCACTCACCTTGAAATGGATTATCAGATGAAAGGTGCACAAAAACCGTATGCACCGGTTTAAGGACACTGCCCAGGTTTAAATGATACCATTCATAACACCAGCAATGCTCCTTCATGTACAGCCTCTGTGAAACAGCTGAAGTGGGCAGCTGGGCATCCTGTGTAAGAGAACTGAAAACAAACATTTCCAGATGCTCCCAGCCAAACACAACACGCATTAGCAAGCCATAGAAAAAACAACCTGGGATAAAAGGCAAGTGGAGATTCTAAATTAAGAAAATCAACAACAAACCAAATGGACATGTTTCAGCTAGTTTGGAGAAGCAACTAATAAGGAAATTAATATGAATGAGAGGGGAAAAAAATAAACACCTGTGCCAATTCAGATCCTTATCACAGATACTGTTTTGCAATTTGGGTGTCTACCTTTATAGATACAAGGACACTGCTTTCGTGTTTACTTGTAAAATATATAGAAACATGATTCCCGATGGGAAACCACAGCGTTTAACATTTCAAAATCAATCCAAAGTAATTAATTAAAAAATAAAACTCAACTTTCAGTGTTCAGCACAGAGGAACTTAAAATGTGATGACCTGGCAAAGGCATTCAGCCAAGGACACTCATTGTACTCGCCCAATATTAACTCTGCAGCAAATTGTACATGGCCACCCGCCCATCCTGCTACTCTCTATCCTGCTTCTTGCTCACTGCGTCGTGAGTTTTGTTTGCTGTTGTATCTCCTTCTCATCCTTTTGCTGCAGAGATTGTGTTTTCATTCACTCACTTTGTGAAAAAGCAATCCACACATTGGAGAGTTCTTCTGATAAGAAAAGTCGGATTGTTTTTAAAACCCAGAAAACAAAAAAAATCAAAACATGTGCCAGGAGCTCATAGATTAGCATAACTTCAATTTTGTTTCAATAGAGTTCCATATGCGTCCTAGATGTTATAAATTGCCAGACGACCAGAAGCTTCTGTTTCAGAGTGTATTCAAAATAAAACTAGGACTTCCCAAAAACCCATTGGCTTCTTTACAGCGACGGATCCTGGCCCCACACTTAAGTGTCAAGTGTTTTTTCTCCACTACAAAAGTATTTTATTCCATATGGTTTGGAAGTCTCCCTGCTTTAATACCTAAAATAAATTTAGAAAACGGAATAGGTTCCGAAGTATTAAGTCATTGAATTTTATGACGCCCCCTCCATAAAAAGAGATGCTGAAGCTCTGGTTGAAGTTCACACTGGGCCGTTTGGGGCTCAAACTATTCAAGCCAAATATTTTAACTTATCATTCTGATATTTTATGTAATCTTTCTTCTTTGGTGGTGTTTTGTGTAAATGCAGCTTTGAATACCGAAACATATTAAATTATTCTCAATGCGACCCAGAAAACAAAGCAAAAAGTGGATGTGTGCTCTTTAAAATAAAATCTGTAGAAGACTTCTATTACAAAAGTAATAGCACAATATTTACTATGCTTCTTTCAAACTTTTTACAGAAAAGATCAGATGCTTGGCGTTGGTATAGATACGCCCGTTTCCAATACTCTATCTGGTTTTTTTCTAATAACTAGTATTAGAAGATGTAACTTATTGATTAATATATTGTTCTATGGAATGGTGCACAAGTTAAGTATTTATTGTAGCTTTATATACACACACCATTGCATAAAATAAAAATTAAGAAAGTTCTGCTTAAGTCCTTCTCTTAAATTGGGTTAGTGTATTTATACTGTGAGCACAGAGCAACCCAACTCGCAGAAGGAAGCACCAAGTCAAACAGGAATCATAGGCCTGCAGGCTCGAGTCTTTACTGGCCCTGTGTGCACAAAAGTGCCTGCTTCTTGTAAATTCGAGCATCTAGCTGCCTGGGTGGTGCCATATGAGGAACCTGCAAACAACAAGCAGCATATGTATGGACATATCGGCCTTTCACCTGTGAGGCGGTGCTGGTTTACACCCAATCCTAGAGACACATGAAAACAACACGAATGTATGTCATCGGTATCGGTGGAAAAAAAGCAGTCGGTTAACTATTTGTTAAGGCATTCAGTCTCGTGTAAACATCCTATTTCTAGGGGGAAATTAAGTGCATCGCACATAACGCACTATTCAAAAGCAGCAAACGGATTAAAAGCCAGTTGAGGAGGAAGGCACTGGCGCCGAGGTGTAAATCGCTGTGTGGGCTCAGTTCCCAGACTCACCTGGACTGGTGTACAACCTGCGGTTTTTACCCATACCAAACACAGATACTTCCGGTGCATTGGTCCTTAAGCGCTGTCTAGAATGAGCTCTTCTCCCTTGGGAGTGCAAAGCACAGAACATCCCAGCAGGGGCGGCCTTAGACATGTGCAAGCTGTGCACCTGCACATGGCCACCAGAGGCCATCACGCCAATATATATCCTTAATATAATAATCCTCTGAGGATGGATACATATTTGCGTGGCGGCCCCTGCCAGGGATTTGGCGGCCTCCGGGTATGTTCCACCTTCCTGGGCTCCGCCCCGCCCGAACACCCTCTTCCAGGGCCCGCTACCTACGCTTCCTGCCCAGGGCCACCATGAGCCTAGAGCCACCCCCGATCCCAGGCGGTTTGGTTGGCGGGTTTAGGAGACAGGGTGTTGCTGTCATTAGTGGCACAGAGGACCAGGGATGCAAGGGATCGATCCCCAGTTATGATAGCCTTTTACCACCCACTTGGACCGTTTCCTTGCATCTGGGCCCATATATGGCACTCTTTCTGTTCAGAAGCCATCCCTTCATTTTCTACATTTCCAATGCCATGTGACTTTTGTTACCCAAAGGCGGCAAACCCCACTCCACATGCACTGGTTTGAAAAGTATGTTGTAGGGGACCAAGGACTGTGAAAGGCTCTGTCATGTGCTTGGATGGGCAGGGAATGTGTTCTACTTCAGCTCTTCAAGCGTTGGACACCGGGACGGCGTGGATAGCAGATACCAGAGGTGTGTTCTAGTTCTTGCAGCTGAGCCAACTTCCTCCTTTAAGGGCAGTCCGGGAAGAGACGCTCGCTCTCCTTACAACTAACAGGCATCTGCTATGTCAACAAAAACCAGGAGCAATGAGCAATTCGTAATACTACGTGAACACGTGCAGAGTCAACGCGGCAACAAGAGGGGAGTCTGTTCGCATCCTAGGTGGACCTTGTGAGGAAAGGAGCACAGAGTAGAAGCAAAGAAAGCAAACATTTCCAATGACGTTACTGAAATATTTCTTGGTGCAGAATAATCAGGGAGGAAGGATGCTCAACATCAGCTGAAAGATTTCAAGAACTACATTGTGTGGGGAAATAAGGAACCTTCACAGTGACAGTTCGTTACTTCTGATCCTTTGTGAACTCGGGCCATTGCCCAGATGTAAGCCAAACATCTGCAAAGTCAATAGGGTTGGCGCGGGTAAGTCAGTGCAACATTTATTTTCTACTATTTTGGCAAGCACGTGCCATAAAAATAAAATTAAAACACGCCACCACCCATACAGGGCATCCATTTGCTTACAAGAAGGAAAAAAAAATACAAAAAAAAGTTAATGCATTTCATTTGGGTAGTACAGTACAGGTGCTTCGTAGCAGGCAGGTGTATTTAGGGTAGCCAAACGCTTCTTTTAATGCACATCACAGGAAAATTGAATTTTCTTTGGTACAATAGGTACTATTGACTTTTAATTACCGAAACAGTAAACAGTTGCACAACGAAAGAAAAAAAAACACATTGGTTAAGTTATGTAATGAACATCCAGCCCTGATACTGACGTGCACTTCTTTTTACTTGGAATTGAACCTGATCAGGCAAATGGCATCACTCCCAGGGCAATACAGCCAATAGCTGAAGGAGGCAGTCCCATTGCCCATGTAGTCACTGTGGTAGGTGGAAGCAAAATGTTAATGACAGTTGAATAGACCAGTAAAGGTAGGTATACATCCACTCTATGAATGTATTTGTTTAATACAGTAGTTACTCTGATAACATGAGTCAGGCTAACAGCCAAGGTGGTCTTCTTTAGCCCAGACCTAATGAGAGAACTCTAGGACACGAAGTAACATTTATGGAAACTTATGGTAGGACCCTCCCACTTTCAATATTTTTTCTTCAAGAACTGATCAAGATGCAACAAATACGGAGATCAAAGAATGCAATAATGGATTTTTCTGCATAATGCACTCAAGTTCTATGGCTAACAATGGGAAAGGGTTCAGGAAACTAGACCAATGAATCTCTCGCCCTCTAGTCTAATGGGCTTGTCTAATTTGAATCTGTTTGGTATAGCAAGCATGCAACTTGAAACCACAGCGAACCTTTCAGTCAGAAATATGATGCACACATTAAGATGCTGCTCCCCAAAGAAAGGGAAGACAGAGTAACAAGCATCAATGGACACCGCTTTACAAATAACCATACCACATCAATGGAGGTTGAAGGAGATAATTGGCTTGGTGTTTCCCATGGGAGAAGGAAGAGGTTACCAGTGTCCACACTAGAACAGATCGTATGACTAGCACTAGGTACCCATTATTTCTCCAAATTTAACAGCCTACTTTTCTTGAGTCAAAATGTGTGTCCCATTGCTTTCTACTTACTAATAGCACCTTACCTCAAACCTTCTGTGGGATACACAGGAGGTGGTACTCTGCACTGAATTATACCCTTGTCTCTCTTGGAATATATTTGACAGCTAAACCTCGTAAATGCAAAGGTATACAAGATAACCCCAACCCCAACCTCCACTGGAAATATTTGAATATGTGCTATACTCTTTATACATTAACGTAATGAACACATCACCTTGTGCCACTCTTTTATAGTGCTCTACCATCCTTTGGAATAGGGGGCGTTCTACAGTAAAACACAAAATAAACATGTTGTGGCCAACACCAACAGACACTCAGTAAACTAAGTTAGGCAAAACATGAACGCTTCTAGCCTTGGTCTGAGCTAAAGCGGAGGTCGTGTACTAGGAAACCAGCCCCTTGGCGAGAGCGTGTGTGTACTAGAAACTGAAGGCGATGCCGAATAAGGCCTTCATGTCAAATATGGGCACGAGTTAATCAGAGAATCACGGCGCCACTCTGTCAAATTGTGGGAATTTAATAATAAAAAATAAACGCAGGGCCCAGCTCTACAGCGTCTTCTGAATGGTGACAAAGCAGCCTGCAGGAGATAAACTCAAGGAAAAAGGAGGTGGGGGAGGGGCGTTCTGAGAACACGATGTAAGCTCATCACCTATAACAATGCAACGTCACACCACACTCAAATGACAGCCCCAACCTCTTCCTCCAAAGAGGCTCTGAGCTGATAAGATTTGCCAACTGTGATTCAGCAATGGAGAGGGTTAACAAAACAGCAGGCCACACGGTCTTACTTAGATTAGACCGTAGTAAGTAAGCCCTGTTTCAAAGCAACTTGCAGGAGCTCAAAACACCTTCAAACTATTGCGCTCTGTAGTTTCCTTGGACATCTGCAGTTGGTGTGGAGGCTGGCCGGTGCTTGGTTAGTTGAAGTGCTGCATGTACCAGGCAATGATAAGAACAAGTGCTGGTCAGACCAGCTCACACAAGTAAAACAAACCACGGCAAAAATGATTGTGCCCGGCAACCGTTACCAAGGCCTTTTTTATTACTGTACATACCAAAATTGGTAAAGGCACAAGTCCTCACTGAGGAATACAGTTTAAAAAAAGTGTACACGTCTATCTTTACATGTATGTACTTATTTTATTTCGAGTTCATCGTAAAATAGAGCAATCTATCATATAAAAACATTTTAGCGGACCTATAGTTTCAGGAAGAAAATATCATCTTGAAAGATACAAAGAAAAAAATGTCCGGTGTGGAAAGGGTTTAGATAATTCTCGAAATGCAGAGTTTTCAAGAGGAATGATAACCCTTAAATTGACTGCAAACAGAAAATGTTAACATGACAACAATAAACTGATTGTGTGTACATATTCTGCGAGAGAGCAGGTTTCATGTAAAAATACATTGCTTTTATCAAGAGCACAGCCAGACTTGGAATTATAAAAGTGTCAAGTGAAACTGTTTTTTTGAACGCTACCCTGTGTAAACCATTTCCGCAATTCAAGCTTTTACAAACGTACGCCTTCAAATCAATGTAACTTTAAATGACCAACAATTATTGTACCAGCAGAAGAGAAACTCCTACAGCCTCCCCAAACTTGAATTAACTAAAAATCAGGCTCGATTTTATTACCATTACAGTTGACATAAATTGGGCACCTTCTTTAGGGAAGAACAACCCCTTTGTCTCGGGAGCCTACAAAGCATTCCTAACCAAAGCAATTGTCAAATCGGCTTCTTTTCCCCAGTAACTCCTCAGCGACACCCACCCGGGTAACAGACCCCTTTCAAACAGACTTGCTTTATCCACATTTGAACAGCTGTGACAAACTTAAGAGTTCGATAAATGCAGATAATCACGTTTACACTTCCACATAAAAGTTTGCATTCTAAAACGCGGCCTTGGTTCTGAAAATCTGTAATTGTATAGAAACAAAAATATGTAGTGTTGTTGATGTGGTGAACATTTGGGGGAGAAAATTCAATAGTGCAGACCTTTGTTCAGAAGTGATAAAAAGATAAGTTTAGGAACGTGATGCATTTCACATTTTCCCTCGTACCACATATAGAAAAAGAAGGGAGTAGGGGGGGGGGGGTCTCTATATACACTCGAGAACGTGTGTAAAAGAAAAATACAAATTTAAACGTCACACAATGGGAAAAAAGGAGGGGCGGGAGGAGCTCGCTAAACCTGAGAGAATGTGACATAATGGATACGTGTCCCATATATTGGAAATAAAATGCAGTATTGTGCATTATTTTGCAGTCGCAGACTAGTAAAAAACTACAATAAAAACTATAATAAATGAGAATAAACTTTTTGCACCACAAAGAATGGAGGGCAAAGGGAAAGCTCGTTAATGAAAAAGAAAAAGTGACCAGGCGTACTGAGAACATCGTCTTGGTCGTGAATATGAAGTGTACTTAAAGTAGCTGTGGCTATAGGGATTCATTTCTTAAGACACTAAAATAAAAGTAGTCCGGGCTTGTGCGCAAAACGCAAGGTTCCTTGTGGCATTTTATTTAACAGGTGCAGGCTTTCTTTAAAGAGTAAATACAGATTAAAGGGTAAATATGTCAAATGCTGGATTTGGTTAAATGTTAACCAGTTAAAGGGGGGCGTGCCTACCGAATACACGGCTTTGCAGTTCATTTGTATTCAAGCGGCAGGCCTGTGACTGAAAGTAAACAAACACTAGGGTAAAATATTTCAAATTAGCTTCCGGGTCAGTTTTAATTAACTAAAGATTACTTGGATGACGGAACACTAACGCCGGATTCCCATAAAAACAAGCGAATAGGTCCTACCATTTCAAGGACAGAGGCGCGTGCGGACCTGGAGCATCTGCGTGCAAATGTCCCCGCAGGTTTTTTCGAGATAATTAAAAATTACACGTCAGGCCGCCTGGATCATGCGTTTCCTCTAGTGAGTGTGAATCTCAGGCCTGCCTGGGGACAGAATGGAGATATGGAATATATGCGTGTGTGTAAACACTCCTGGGCAATCTTATCAGCAGTGAGCCTGTTATTTGAGTTTTCTATAACCGTACATGAGATTTGAAACATCACTGGCGAATGTGACCTTGACCAATTGCAATAAAAGTGGTCTCATTTGGAGACGTCCATGTCAGGCAAGCACATCTAACCTTAACAATGCCAAGTAGTGCCTGGGTAACAGGGCTGCAGAACGTAGCTCTTCCGTCGTCCGTTCTGATGCGTTAACACAAAAAAAACTTCCAAGCAGCTAAAAAAAAAAAAAAAAAAAAAAAGAACTGCTGCTGCCCTGAAATTACTCCGCTACCTTATACTAAGTGCCACTTCTCGGATCTCTACAAAGTGTTAAAAACTCCCTAACTTAAAATGGATTATCTTTGTCGTTTTAAATACAAATATACTTACAAAATGTTACATAAGCTATTTACACCTCGACACAGTGTGGTGGATAGCGCTGCACTCAAAGGGTCTCGCCACAAGCACTGTGACCACTGCCAGTCCTGCCTATCGGGGAAGCCATTAAAATAGTGTGATAGATGATGGTCCATCTGAGGGTCCTGGGCAGGGGTAGCTTATGGGGAAATCTATCCATTTACTGCTTGGAGGTTGCTGTGACAGATTGGTGCGCATAGGACAGGCCATCAGGATGTCACCAGGCCCTGCCACAAGCTTCTCAGAGGCAACCCCACGGAGAAATGGAAGGATTTCACTATAGACCTATAGAGACATAGGGCTCACACAGTGGTCTCCCCTTGCTTGGTGTTGGTGAGCCTCGCGTAGAACTTGCGCCAGGAGTTGAGGGTCTTGCCCGACCAGATCCAGAAGCCCGAAGTGATGCCCACGATGAGCGTCATGAGGTACTTGATCATGAAGACCGTGAAGTCCGGGCTCATGTGGGGGTGGCCGTGGCCAGCTGGCGGGCAGGGGATGGCGTAGCTCTTGCAGCTCTGCGTGACCCAGGTGTGCTCCCACTGCTCCCGGAAGGCCTGCTCGTAGAAGTAGCAGGCTATGACGATGGTGGCAGGCACGGTGTAGAGCACGCTGAAGATGCCAATGCGCACCATCAACTTCTCCAGCTTCTCGGTCTTTGTGCCATCGTGCTTCATGATGGTGCGGATGCGGAAAAGTGACACAAAGCCAGCCAGCAGGAAGGAGGTGCCAATGAAGAGGTAGACAAAAAGTGGGGCGAGCACAAAGCCACGCAGAGCGTCCACGCTGTTGATGCCCACAAAGCAGACGCCGCTCAGCACATCACCGTCCACTTGTCCCACGGCCAAGATGGTGATGGTCTTGACGGCGGGCACGGCCCAAGCAGCCAGGTGGAAGTACTGCGAGTTGGCTTCGATGGCTTCGTGGCCCCACTTCATGCCAGCCGCCAGGAACCAGGTGAGAGACAGGATGACCCACCAGATGGACGAGGCCATGCCGAAGAAGTACAGCAGCATGAAGAGGAAGGTGCAGCCCTCCTTCTTGGTGCCCTGGGCCACCGTGCGGTAGCCATCCTCGGAGAACTTGTCGTTGCAGACGGCTCGCTCCTCCAGCAGAAAGCCGGCGATGTACGCCACGGCTACCATGGTGTAGCACCCCGAAAGGAAGATGATGGGGCGCTCGGGGTAACTGAAGCGCTTCATGTCCACCAGGTAAGTGAGCACGGTGAAGAGCGTCGAGGCGCAGCACAGCACCGACCAGATGCCAATCCAGATGCGCGCAAAGCGCAACTCCTCGGCCGCAAAGTACATGAGGCCATGGGCACGCCGGGGCTCGCAGGGGGCGCCGCAGTCCTTCTCGCCCAGGAAGTGGTAGCCGACGTAGGCGGGCACCCGCAGCGCCCGCGGGCAGGTGAAGCGCTCGGCCGGGCCCCCGCCCCGGAGCAGAGTAGAGCGGCCCCCGCCGCCGCCTCCCTGCGGGCTGCTGGTCCAGAGCTCCGGCGGCGCCGCGCTGGGCGTGCCGCCCGCCTCCCGCTCCGAGGTGTTCTGGCCCACGCAGAGCTCGCCGGCGCCGTGCACCGGGAACTTCTCGCAGCGCAGCGTCTCGGGCCACTGGAAGCCGAACTTGTTCATGAGCGCCTCGCAGCCCTGGCGCGCCCGCTCGCACAGGGAGCGGCAGGGCGGCAGCGCCTGCTCCAGCACCGTGCACACCGGCGCGTACATGGAGCACAGGAAGAAGCGCAGCTCGGGCGAGCACTGCACCTTCACCAGCGGGTAGAACTGGTGCACCTCCAGCCCCGCGTCCTCCTGGTTCATGTGCCCCAGCAGGTTGGGCATGATGGTCTGGTTGTAGGCGATGTCCGTGCACAGCGGGATGGCGATGGGCTGGCAGTAGCCGTGGTCCGGGATCGAGATGCCCCGCTCGCCGTTGAAGGGCTGCGCCCGCAGGGCCCCCCCGCAGAAGAAGAGCAGTAGCAGTAAGGGGCAGCCGGGCCACGGGACCCACCTCCCCGCACCGGGCGCCCGCCGCCTGGTCATGGCTGCCCGCCGCGGTTCCTGGCTGCGCTCAGCGGGGCTCACTCATCTCTCCGCGCCGCCCTGCTGCTGTCCCGGGGGCTGCCGCGCCAGCACCGCATGCTGGGGACTAGTAGGCGTGCAGCCGGCGGTCTGTGCAGGTCTCGCTGCCCTGGGAGAGCCGGACTGGAACCTACCGGCAGTCCCTTCCGCCAGAAAGTTCAGGGACACGGTCCCCCGGGCTGTCAGACTAGCCCCGAGCCGGGCTGCAGCGCTCCGCGGAGTGTCGGGGCTGCTCTTCCACCTGCGGTGCAACGCGCAGTAGGAGCTGCACCTCCTGTGAAGCCCTCCCGCTTCCGCCTGTCCCCTGAAGTCCCTTCTCCCGTCGAGCTCCTGCTTTCCAGACTCCCTGCCGTCTGCCCCTACTACACCGCTGGGGGAGGGGCCTGGGAACTGACGTGCGCGCTCGGAGGCCAGGGACCGTCTGCCAAGTTACCATTGGCTGGAGCCGCGCATGCAGGCAGCCAGCACGCTCTCGCTCAGCAGGGACGGCACAAAGGCGGACAGTGTGTGGGGCCAGCACTGCGGGAGGGGGCGAGGCGGGCCCCTCGCGCAATTGGCAGAACATGAGCACATTCGCTGCACAGGTCGGGGCACGGAGGCGAGTCTTGTGCATCGCGCCACACAGCTCTTTTCTGGAGCGCGCAAGGCTGCGCGCAGCGGGTTTCATTCACTCTTAGTGTGGTGGTGCAGGTTTGTCGCCGCTGTCGCCCACTGAGGCAACAGCAGCAAGCTGGTTGAACTAATATGTGCATTTCGATTATGGCGGGAGTGGACGTGTTTACATTCTGCTTCCGAAAACATTGGTAAACTCTGTTACAACTCTACGGATTCAATAAGAGTGAGTATACAAAGCCCAATTGATTCACTGGTGGGTTCGCACAAACAGGTGCCTGATAGGCAGTAATTACTCGCGATTCGCGGTTGATACTGCCCACCAGCCCGCTGCAATTGACACTCCTGTCCTGACTATACTATCTCTGATCGTTCACCAAAATACATCAAAACAAATTAAACACCCAACTACTCCACGACAACGCAGTATTCTGGATTTTATAAATCGTTATCCTCCCACTCCAAATCCGCTCTACTCCACAACAACACTATTTTGGATTTTATAACTTTATCCGCCCACCCCGTCTCCTCTCCACTAAAAAACATGTCTGCGTACTGTACGCGCGCACCTTAATTAGCCATTCGGCAGCTGGCGTATTAGCACAATCTCTGTGCTGTTAAAAAGAGCCTCAGAGTTTTGTCTCTGTGATAAATGTTCGACAGTCCCTTGCAAATGAAAATCTGTTGCCTGAGTCGCCCGAACCCGTCCTAGGATTGGCTCCAGGTGGAGTTGGGTGTGGCCCAGTCTGGGAGGCGAGGACTTTCACTGCTTTGAGAATGTCTCGGGTTTTCACCAGTTAGAGCGTTTGTAGCTTATTTACTGTTTTGAGCCAGTAGAAGAAAAGTGTTTTTGTTGCACTCCCCAGGCTCGAGGGATACAATATGACCCCACCTACTCGAAGTTTCAATTGCAAAAGCAAAGTATGGGAGCATTAAGTGTTACGTTCTTTTCTGTCCATACTCAACTTGAAAAAAACATGATATTTTCTCTTAATAGCCACCAAGGTTACCAGTTTGTGGAAGAATGCTACTTTTATACATTGTAAAGTATACAAAAAAGTGATGGAAGGAATGCTTTACTTAATCTCAGCCTCTGGTTATTTGTTGGCTTACATGCCCTATAAACATGCGGCTATAAACAAACAAGTATTAACCCTGCTTCAGTGAGAACAGTCCAGCCTGAACTGCAGGCTAAGTCCTACCTGAAACGGAACATAAGCAACCCAGGGCTGGTTATGCCCTACTTGGGGGCTTATCAGCCAGGTATACCTTGGTTGTAGTGACACAGTTTGCACAAACCCACATTTGGGCATAACCGCCCCACTTAGGACGATTGTGAGAAGTTGGGTGATTAGGGATGAAAGCCCCACTCAAATAACAAAGATTATCCTTGTCAGGGCAAACCACAAAAGTCACTAAATTAACCCTCTAATAGCTTGTCACAAAGTAGTGTGGCTTAATTTAGGGTCAATGTGTTAAGTATGTATGCAGCACACAGACAGTAATAAAGTGAAAACACAACAAAAGAAAAATCCATCACCAGTCTAGAAAAAATAGAGTACATTTTAACAATTAAAATGATACTGAATGACAAAAATCCAACCGGTAGAATTGGAGATAAGCAATTTCAAAGATTTAAGTAAATATAGTGCCTAAAAGCACAAAGCGCCAACTGAGGGTATCTGGTCACAACTTCAGGCCGGCTGCAAAGGAGCGCAGGCCGGGCACATGACCAAATGTGGACTGCTGGGAGTTGTCCGTATGTCCTTGATGCGAGGTTTGCGCTGCGAGGCTTTGAGTTGCTTGGCTTCGATTCCAATCAAGCTTTCACCTGTGTGGTAAAGCTTTGCTTCACTCGATGTTGGTTTCAATGAAGCTTTCAGCTGTGTGGCGAGACTTTGCGTTGCTTCACATTGGTTCCGATGAGCTTTTACTTGTGCTGTGAGGCTTTGCCCAGCTCTCCATGCTTTCCAAAGGATCTTTCAGCTGCACGTTCAAACTTTGGGTGACCTTACGCCTCTTCGCACAAAATTTGGTTCTTTCTGATCATCCAAGGGTCCAGGCCCTGGGAAGGCACCTCTTGGGGATCAGGGAATCACTCCAGCAGAGGCCAGCAGGGCTCAGGCAGGTCGAGTGCAGCAGGTCAGCTGGGCAGTTGCACTAAGGGTTCTGGCCCTTGTTGTGTCCCTGTAGCTCAGAACAGAAGGGCCAGCCAGCTAGCACTTGGAGTCACTCTGGTGGTCCTGAGTGCAAGGAGAAGGTCCAGGCCTCCTTCAAGCAGCAGACCAGTTCCGTCTGGAGCAGGGTCTTCCACAGGTCCAGAAGTGATATGATGAGTGGCTCAGGAGGTCGAATATTCATAACTGGTGCCAGCCATTGAAGTCGAGGGACTCCTTTCACTGACCCCATATCTGGTTCTGGAAGGTTCTTCCCTCTCCCTGTCAAGGCTCAGTGTAGAGTGGGATGATAAAGACTGGTGTTAGGTTCATTTGTGTGTGTGTGTGTGTGTGTGCTAGAGGCAACCCTTTGAAATGTAAGTGGGGTAGGGAACAGCTATGCCCCAAATATTTTAGCAGGATGGTCTATTCTGCCAACACCCAATCTCCCTTGGTCTGGGAGGAATACAAGAAAAACTTCCAAGCTATTCACAGTCATATGACCCATATCACAGGCAGCAAGCATCAAATGGTTAGGACAGGAAAGCACCAACTTTCTAACGGGGACCATTCTCAGAAATGTGACTTAAAATCTGATTTTACAATTAAGGAGGATTTTAAATTGCAATTAATTTGAGTGTAAACATAATTTTCTATTGCCTCTACACGTAAGTTATCACGTATTAACTGTTATAAGGTAATCCAATTTTATCCTATGGGGGAGATAATCCTTGCTGTATTAAAAAACAAAAAAAATTAGTTTTTTTTGTACTACAAGGCTACGTAAAATTCAAAAACACATGTCCTATTTTTCAAATACAATGCGCTCTGCCCTATGGGCTGTTAAGGACTTGCCCAAGGGGTGATTTACATATAATAAAAAAGAATGTTTGGGACAAGCAATAGGTTTATTTGCGAGGTCGAAATGGCAGTTTAAAATTGTACCACTGCCTGCAAGGGCAGGCCTGAGACATGTTTTGAAGGGCTTCTTTGGTGGGTGGCATATTGAGTGTTCCAGGCCCACTGCTAGCATTTAATTTACAGACTTTAGGTACAAGGTAGTAAGTACAATTTACTGGGGACCTACATGTAAATTAAATGTCAATTAGGTGTAGGCCAATTGTACTATGTTTTAGGGGCAGTACTCAAGCACTTTGGCACTGGTTAGCAGTGGTAAAGTCCACAGAGTTCTAATGCCAACAAAGCTAAATACAGAAAACAGGATGGGCAAAGCCAAAAATTGTGGGGGAGACCCTGCAAAAAAAGACCAGGTCCATGAGCGATGCAATGAAGTGTACAAAAAAGTGATGGATGGAGTGTGTGAGCAAATTCTAGCCACTGATAATTACTTGGGCAGCATTCCAGTCCATCGTTATTTGCACATCGTGCTTCCTTTAGAAATGTAGAAACACTTTTTTTGTCGACTTTGCCATTAAACATATATATTTTTTAACAGTCAGAACAATATACGTACTAGCTATTATTTCAGTATTGTTGTCAGGGCACACGTCCTAAGAAAAATAGTGGGATGACTGATTAGCTTATGTAATTACCAATTATAGCACTGTCAGTGATGCCACATTAAGGAAAGTAATTCCCTTTTAAAAAAAATATTTTTATTAAAGATTTTTTCCCTTTTTTCGTGCAGGGCACGGCAGCCTGTTCCAACAATACTAAATACAAATACAACATATTTCACTTTGTCTGCTTTGTTAAAAAAACAAGCACCAGTACAATCAAAATGGAAAACAATTGTCGTAGTTCCAATTTTCCTAATACAAAAAAAGTCTCTATTTTTTACCGTCTTATGCCAGTATTGAGTAATAATTCTTACCAGACAATAAAAAAAAATAAAAAATAAAAATTAAACAAATAAATACAGGAGATTTGCAACAAACATCGAGTATTGGCATATATATAGTCTGACCCACATTAAATATTTATATTTCTTGATGTTCAATTAGAGTCCCCTTCTTTCCATCGAGTAATAGGACCCCAAATTAGTTTACCCAGCTTCCTTCCTTTTTTCCCCTTCCTTGCATATATCTCAATCTCTAAATTATACACTGCTAATAGTTTGGCCAACCAGTGATGAAATGAAGGTGGTAGGGGATCTAACCACGCAGATGCTATACAAAGTCTCATAACTGAGAGAGCTACAAATAAGAATTCTCCTCCTCCCTGTAGTTGCCCCTCATCCTCCTTCACTCCCAGTAGAATTATCGCAGGAGTTAGGAGAGTTTCAGTTCCTAATACCTTATTTATAAAACCCTTGATATCTTTTTTAAGCAACTGTATATGAGGACACGTTGCAAATACATGTACCAGATCTGCATCCAAGCTTCCACACCTAAAGCAACTGCTGAGCACAACAGTGTATATCCCTTTTCTAGGGAAATGTAAAAAGTTTCCTCACTGACATTCAAATTGTTTTTCCATTTGTTTGCCCATTTTTCCATATCATCCTGCTTTGAAGTTGTTAATTCAGCATAGAACCTTTTTATTGTGCAGTCCTCCCCTGCTTGAATCACTTCCATAATAAGATTTTTAGTGAAGCCCGCCGATCCTCCCTTCTTATTGTTTAAGAAGCTCCTTATTTGTAAGTATTTGAAGAACTGCCTATTATCTAAGCCAAATTTAGTCTGTATTTCAGAGAACTGAAAAGGCCCTTGTTGTCCCATAACGTCCCCTACCTTTTTGACTCCCTTCCTTTCCCATTCTGTAAATATAGGTCCAGAAAAGACCTCTTCAGATAAGTTTGGATTTCCTTTCAATCTAGTGTATAAATTGTATTTCCCTAGTCCAAACCTTTTAGCAAAAGCTTTCCAAACTGTATAAGCTGCGATAATCGTCTTAAACCTTGTTCTTTTAAAATAACTAGCCTCTGTGTGTCTTAAAAATATATTCTCAGCTTCTGAGCCCAGAATTAATCCATATATTGCTAATGAGCCAAATTCGTTCCAGCCTTCAGCCTCTCCGCCCCCCATCAGCCCTGCCATATACTGTAGAGCTGCTGCCCAGTAATATAACTTAAAATCTGGCAGTGCCCACCCGCCCCTCTCCCTTGGTAGTGTCATGAACCTAAGTGCCCTCCTAATTTTCCCCTTTGCCCAGATAAATCTGTTAATCACATGTTCAATATTCTTAAATATTTTGGCCTCAAATAATAACGGTATTGCTCTGAAAAAATATAAAAATTTGGGTAAAACCAGCATTTTTACTACATTCGCCCGCCCCACAATAGAGAGATGTAAGTTATCTAGTCTATCCAGGTCCTTACGCACTTTATTAATTAAAGGTGTTATATTCTTTTCCACTAAACCATCCAGGTCATCCGATATAGTCACCCCTAGATATATTCCTGCTTGTACCACTCGACTATCTGTGCAGATGGTATAACAATTTTTGATAATCTGTGTTTTTGCCACATTTAGTTTATAGCCTGAGACCTGCCCAAACTTCGAGGCCTCAGTTTCAATTTGAGCAATAGCCTCCGTAGGGGTCGGTGTAATCACTACGACGCCATCGGCGTATGCTAATATTTTACACTGGCCGATACGTGTGCACATTTATTTATTTATTTATTTATTTATTTATAGTGTTTTGTATAGCGCGAACAAGACCCATGGGTATCAGAGCGCTTAACATATAAGATTACGGATTGACATTATAGTAGCAATTATAGCAGCAAAACAGATATGGAGGTAGAAGGCGGTATGCTATCTAGGGTGATTAGATAGAAGATTACAGATTAACATAGAAGATTACAGATTGACATTATAGTAGCAATTATAGCAGCCAAACAGATATGGAGGTAGAAGGCGATATGCTATCTAGGGTGATTAGATAAATATATTCCTAACGCCTGTGCAATTAGCATTAAGGGGTGCATATGGTTTACCTTGTGTCATAGTCATACAGTCGAGTTCGATGAGGTAGGGTTACATATTATTATCAGTCCAATTATCAGAGTAATTAGCAATAAGAGTTGAATGGATATAGCTAGTAGCAACGATCATAAATATTAACAAGTTAAGGTAGAGGTAATATCTTTTGGGTGTGAGACATAGTGCAGAGATCACCTAAATATGAGGTAGCAATAGAGTGTAAAGCCGAGGCTTGAGCGGTAATCAGTCATTTGTCTTATTGGTCTTCCGATTATTCATGATGATTCCAATCCTCTTTGGCGTAAATGTTCATACCAATGGTCTGTGGGCATCTCTATGTAGGGTATTTACTCATCATGTGGCTTTTCAGTTCCCTTTTAAATGCTGCAATATTTTGAATCTTCCTGATGTAAGGAGGGAGTGAATTCCAGACTCTGGGGGCGGCTCCCAAAAAAGCTCGGTCATAGGTCTTTTTTTTCCGGAAGAAGGCCGGCCGCAGTAGCAACTCTTTAGCGCTTCTAATTGATCTGTTACCTCCCGATAGCTTAATTTTCTTGGCTAGATATCTCGGCGTTGGCATTGTCATTGTCATTGGCATTATTAGTTCACACCTCTCTATTCTACGGATCAATGGATCCATATACATAGTGAATAACAGCGGTGAACAGGGGCACCCCTGTCTTGTACCTCTCCTTATTCGAAATTGTCCTGTAGACCCCGCATTCACTCGAACAGAAGCCACTGGATTTACATATAGTGCCTGGAGCGCTTTAACAAATCGCTTTTTGACGCCAGATCTTTCCATTATATGCCAGAGGTAGTCCCAGGAGACCCGATCAAAAGCTTTTTCAGCATCTAAAAGCATCACCGCCATCGGGTCCCCTGAGACTGCTGCGGCGTCGAACAAAGTTATCACCTGGCGTGTGTGGTGAGTAGTACCCCGCCCAGGTATAAAACCATGCTGATTCTTGCTCACTACTTTGTGTATTATCCTAGCATATCTTGTTGCTAAAGCTTTAGAGAATATCTTAGTGTCCGAATTCATGAGGGTGATAGGCCTATATGATCCAGGCTCTTCCGGGGGTTTTCCTTTTTTCAAGATAATCACGATTTCCGCACCTCCCCATGATCCAGGGATAGATTCCCCTGTTTGTGCCTGCTGCAATGTCCTAATTATATCCCCTTTTAAAATATCCCAAACACTTTGTAAAACTCTATCGGGATTTGGTCAGGGCCCGCTGCTTTCCCTGAAGGGAGGTTTAAAATAGCTTCCTTAATTTCTTCTGCCTGTAGATCCTCTTCCAAACCTTCTGCATCCTCCTCCATAAACTTAACTACCGGAATGTTCTGTAAATAATCAATAATTCCCTGAATATCTCCCCTCAATGGCTCGTCATACAGTTCTTCATAAAAAGTTCTAAAAACTTCTCTTATTTCCACTGAATCTGCATGAATCCTACCTGCTGTATCCCTGATCTCCCTCACAATGCCCGATGATTCCTGTTGTCTTGTCCGCAAAGCTAAAGTTCTCCCCACTGTTTCGCTAAATTCGTGACACCTCTCTCTCTTTGTCATATATATTTTCGCAGCTTTTCTGGCAATTTCTCCCTCTGCATCTCCTTTAACTTTCAAAAGTTCTATCATAGCAGTATCTATTGGGGTTCCAGTCATGACACATTTTTCCAGCTCTTCTTCAGCCTTAAGTACTGCCTCAATGATTCCTATATTATGTAGGTACTCTTGCTTTCGTCTAAAGGAATTAAAACTCAATGTTTCTCCCCGAACTCCCGCCTTGAAAGCGTCCCAAACCACTCCTGTAGCAGCGCTACCCCTGTTAATCTCAAAAAATTCCTTAATCCACTTTTTCATATGCTCTACATATTTATCTTCTTGTAAAAGCCCTCTTTCAAAAGTCCACACCCTTTGCGGTCTAATATCTGTTGATTTAGTAATTGTAAGAACCAGGGGATTATGATCACTGAGGATCCGCGGTAATCTTTCTATCTTTGAGTCTGAGAGAATAATACTAGAACTAAAAAATAATCCAATCTGACACAGGTTTGGTGTGGAGCAGAGTAATATGTAAAACCCTTTTTATCTTTCCATTTTTTCCCCCATACATCTGAGACAGTGTTATCTGCTACTAAGCTCTGTAATGCCTGGCTTACTCTTCTCTTCCTACCTTGATATTTACCAAACGAACCTAGCCCCAGACCATCAGCACCATTAATGTTGAGATCCCCTGCCAAGATGATTTTAGGTGCCCAAGTAGCTAGTTCTACATCAAAAAACTGAAAGATCTCCGGGTCGTCCTCAGTTGAACCATATACCGTTACTAATGTGGTCCATTCACCCTCAATCATACACTCAATCATTGCCCATCTTCCCCATTGATCCTGTGCCTTTTTTCTCGTTTTTACATTTTGATTTCTAGATAGTATAGCTACCCCCCTTTTTTTTACACCTTGTCGCGAATTAACTAATACATAATAACCCAAATGCTTCAAATAATATTCTTGCGAGGCCATAACATGTGTTTCCTGTAAAAAAATAAAATCCACATTCATTTGTCTTAAAGCAACAGAAATTTTTAACCTTTTCTGGGCATCATTTAGTCCACAAACGTTCCATGTTACATATCTAGTCCCCATAACTGATTCTAAAACTCTTACCATATATCTTCACACATTTATTAACCATATTTATTTTTCCATTGTAATTTATTTCTTTTACTTTATATGAATCACCAAATAATGCCTTCCTTCCTTCAAACCCTTTATACTTCATCACATCCCCATACTTTGTCCCATCTTCTTCTGTGAAAAACTTCAACTTTTGTTGCCGTACCGTGCCCTGCACCCCCCCCAGCTCCTACCCTCCCCCCCCTTACTGGCAAATAGGTCAATACTGACCTATATCTGACAGCCGAACCCCCCCCCAGGAAGCTTCTCCCACCAACTCTCCCGTTATCCCTTTCTTAATCCTGCTGTGCTGGAGTGGTTCATACTAATCCCACCTCCTTTTCTATGTCAGCTGTGCTGTTTGTCTTATAGCTGCAGCCCTGTCGCTTTGCGCTTTACCTTCCCTTTGTACCCTCCCTTCTCTTAGAAAGTTCAGGTACTCCTGTGCCACTATTTCAGAATAAAATACTCTAAACTGACCGTTGAGACCCACCTTAAGGCGACAGGGGAACAACAAGAATACTTCACATCCAACATTTTTAAAAGGCGTTATTAGCTGCCTCATACGCCATCTCCTCTCCACCGTAGTGTGGCAGAAATCCGGTCGAGCAAAGAAAGTGATATCTTCGTATGTTCTTTTGGCCATTGGTTTTGCCTTGCCAATTACCTCCTCCCTTAACAAAAAATGTCCCACATACACCAATATGGCCCTTGCTTTGGAGCCTGCATTGTTCTTCCTTTGAGTTAGAGGAAAGCGATGTGCACGCTGCACCTCCCTGTCCCAGTCCCACTTGTCCATCTCTGGGAAGGCCCCTTTCAGCAGATCGACAACGAAGGCCCGTACATCACCCCCCTCCTTCCCTTCCTCAATTCCAAGCAGTCTTATATTATTAAGCCTTTGTCTATTCTCGAACTCTTCCAGCTTCCAGAGAACATCCGATGAGGTCTTTTCTTACTCGTGTCTATACTCCTGTTGTTTCACTACTTCATCCTCCACTTTACCCGTCCTCTCTTCCACTTCTACCAGTCTGCCAGACACTTCTGCATACATTTTATTAACTTTGCGCAGAGACCCTTGTATCTTCTTGTGTATGTGCTTAGCTCTCTGACTCTCTCGTCGAGCCTCCCCCTGAATTTCCTTCAGGGTTGAAAACAGTAAGTCAAAGCTAGCTGCATACCCTCCCGCCTGATCCTGCGTCTGACTCTGGGCTTGATTTGATTGTTGGGAGCCACCTACTGCACCCTCTTGACATACCTGCGAAGTAGCAGCACAGTCCCAATCCAGCTTCTTGGCTACTTTCGCTTGCATTGTGCTCCCAAGTTTTTTTAATCTCCTGCGGGATCTTCCCTTGGGTTTACTCAAATTACGTGCTGGGTTACGTTTTAGTGCAGTGTTATGCTCAGACTCAGATTCTAACTCTGAGGTGTCTACCTCCGACTCCTCCAAGCAACTCTCCGTAGATAACGATGTAGCATCTAACTTATCAGACAAGTCATCAGTTAAATCTGAGTTTTCAACTTCCTCTTCTTCTTCGTCCTTATCTTCATTACCCTCTTTATCTTCATTCCCAGTGAAAAAGCAGTCGTCGCTAGGTGAGCCAGTGTTTGTGGGAGGCAAGCAATATTCCCTACTATCTGTTCCTTTATTCATCTCCCCCCCATCCACCGGAAAAATTCTTATGTGTGGTTCCCTCGCAGGTAACTACGATATTGTCATCTCTAGCTTTATCATTCATTGTTTCTGCTAAATCCTTATCTGTGAGAAGACCCTCCTTCTCTATCTCTAGCGTTTCCTTATCTCCCAGCGACTGCCCCTCCGCCATTGTCAGGATGTGTTTACTCACTATATCAGCGCCCCTCTGTGCTTTACTTGTCTGGACTTGCATAAACAGCACAGGTGTTGATATTGGTAGAGAAACAATCTCTGAATCAGCCAAAGCGCCCTGCGCGTCTGTTTTCTCCATCATAGTCTCATTCTCAAACACAGGGGGCGTAGGAGTTATCTGTTTCGGACCAGGCTGCTGAGCTACAACTTTGGGCTGTTCTTCCTTTTTACGAGTGCTCTCTAAATCCGAGGCAATCATTTTTTAATTTCCTTGCCTCTGTACCGGTTGAATCAAAGCTGGCACCTCACCTTCTGTCTCGTTGTGAGATTTGCTGCAATCGTTCTCGGCGCTGTGCAGTTCTTCTCCGTGTGTCATAGCAGCTGTTCCCCCGGGCGGTGCCGCTCCTCTCTAGCCGTTGACGTCACTCTCTAACTCAGCCTGTTGGAGTGCAGCCTCAGTTACATCAATCAGCGGGCTCGGCAGCTCTGTAACCCTGACAGACTCGGCGAGGCCAGTAGCGTAAACAGGTACAGGTACAGGTACGTTCTCCACTCTGAGCGCCGGAAATGATTCGAACAGCGTCGGTTGCCGCAAACTAGTTTCTCTCGAAATATCCAAACCGGTTTCCATATTCTTGAGCAGTCCTTTTCCCGGTACCTCTTTTTTCCTCTTTTCCGCTTCTCTGTCTTGCTTTCTTTTCTCAGAAACAGAGAGCCTTTCCTCCTCGTGTAACTTGGCAGCTTCTTTTCTTGCTTGTGCTCTATGGCGGGGTTTTGTTCTCAGATTGGCAGCCGGTATATCGGAGTCACTCACCAGTGAACCCTCCTCTTCTCTTCCAACTACATCCTTGAGCACCCTCTGCACCTTCGGCGCCATAATCCGCCTTACAGCGTACCAGCTTGTTTGAAAGCGCCGGATTGTGCCCAGAATCGTCACCCCGGCTTTCCGCCAAATGGAACTTGAATCTTCCTTAAAGCGGTTATACAAGCCTGCTGGCTGTGTTGAGAGGCCTTCTTCCTGAGTAATCCAGCTAGTGAAGGCCACGAGCATTGCTATTTCCAGCTTCCAGCTTCAACTATCTCAGTTCAAACACGGTGTGGAGCATACTCTTTTATGCGCCTTGTCTCAATAATTTTTCACCATCTCATCAGAACCAAGATATCAGATATCAGCCCATCACAACACCATGGGAGAGTAGGTTGGGAGCTGCCACCTCCTATGGTCCGTCGGCGGCCATCTTGCCAAGGAAAGTAATTCCCTGTTATAATAACAGTCACTTAAAATTAAACAGGCGTATTTTACCAAAACACAAAAGCAAATTCACGCCAAAATGTGAAAGGAACATATTTTGTCTGTTTTACTTTTTATAACTCATACGTACGTTTTTCATATATTAATGTATATTTGAGCTCAGAAATGGCTGAGAGGGACAAAGATTTTAAATTGATGTGTGGAAATTGGTAATAAATCTATACAGAAAAAAGAGTAAATAAAATGCGTTTTTTGGTCAATCAAACCTTCTGTTAGTGCTTGTTTCTTTACTGGTGTTCTTTATTCAGTTTCAAATTGCAAATGAATTGTCATTTGCAACCCATTAGGTAATATAGGGGTTAATGATGTGAAGTTTTCTATTACTTCTCAGATAAGAGATTCAAAGAAAAGCCCCTGGGGGCCTCTACCAAATGAAGGCAATGCTACCAGTGGGAAAGGAGGTGGAAAAACACCCTGAGGCCAGGTTCACATGCAGTGTTTACAAATACAAACAACTTCAGTGCTGGGGCACACGGTAATACCTCTCAGGGTTATGGGGAACAGAGTCTCTCCTCTAAAATAGTGGGGAGCGTAACCTACGTTCACCACCAACCTATGCTCTGATTGTGTGTCAGTTAAAGAAATACATTCAGCCATACTCCATCCCACCCCCAAAAAAATGCGATGAATGCTAGCCATATAGCTTTACAAACGAACACTTATTAAAACAATATTAACAAAAACAGGGTAACGTAATATAGCAGCTCTATATTTAAAATGAAGAATGTTTGTTGTTAAAAGTTATAACTAAAGTGACAAGTACTTGCTCTGGTTTAAAATACTTCACCCAAAAACAAGCAACTAGTATATACTTGCTGTTAATTTATGAAACAAGTGTAGTCTGCTCATTTGTCACTTAACTGTGCAAGAATGTATAGTTTATTTGCGACTCATCCTGGACACCCCCCGCTTCAGCCACATCACTCCCCAGCTGAGAGACCTGCACTGGCTCCCCATCAGCAAGAGGATCACGTTCAGACTCCTCACCCACGCACACAAGGCTCTCCACAACGTGGGACCCACATACCTCAACAACCGCCTTACATTCTACACGCCCACCCGCCAGCTCCGCTCCGCCAGCCTCGCGCTCGCCACCGTCCCACGCATCCGCAAGACCACCAATACAATAGCGGACCCCCCCCCCCGCAGCGCCTTGAGACCCTATGGGTGAGTAGCGCGCTTTACAAATTCCGTGATTGATTGATTGATTGATCTCCTGCTGTGATTCATTTGGAAGCACAATAAATGTTTTTCGCCCAAGTTTTCTTGTATGGCTGCCGTCTCTTGCATATATGGAAATAGACATTGGGTGGGATCATTGCACTGGGTAGAATCTGCTCGTCAGTTGTGGTATATTGCAGCCCGGAAGCATATCACAAGTTACTTCCTCAGTAGCCATTGTCATTGGTTCAGTGAATGGGGACAGGAGGCATAGTTGATCTATGATAAAAGCTCAACATTTACATTTGCAATCCTGTGATAGAAAAAGACTATTTATGGTTTTCCCAACACCCTCACTTTGAGAGTCAGTCTCACCTTCATTTGTAGTGTCAAAGTAGAAGACGTTCTGAAAACAACTTTGGCAGTTGAGTTAATGTTTCCTAGGTGCAGTGCTAAATTTATTAAAGACATATGCATGGGCTCAAAGCTTTGTCTTAGGAGCCCACTGCTGATGCTGTTCAATGCCAGGTTTACTGAAGACCAAGACTGCCTAGTCTTCATTACACCTCATGTCTCCTTCTTCCAACTAGCAGCCTTTACTCTTTGTCTCACTTGCATGCTCTTTTCACTCCTGCTTTCTATCTTTGTCCCTGATTTTCATTGTTTCTCTTCCCCGCCTCCCTAGTCTTCCTTCCCGTTTCTCTGGGTTGTAGTCTTTTCATGGAATTGAGTCTTAGGCTCCAAAATTAAGTGTTGGTGCCAAACACTTGCACAAATTAAGCGTTGCTCTGGAATACTTTACAGCATTGGGAGTCGGAACTGGTCATCTGGGAATGTAGGAAAAAGGCCTCTTGAAGCTTGTTGTGCCGCTCAGCTCAAACAGGGGGCCAGCGTTCTGATCTACAGAGTCACATCTAGGGCTTTGGGTACAAGGACAACCGATCCAGTTTTTCAAGCCTTTAGACAGCATGGCAGCCCATTTCCGAATCTTCCTTTGGTCCAGCAACGTTCTGTGGAGGGTTCTGGGGATGTCACATTTATGCCCAGTGCTAACCTGAGGGTGGGGTAAACGCCAACCACTCCCTGACCAATGCAGTGCAAGTTTCCAGGGGCGACCCTACCCACTTTTGGAACACTTTGTGTGGTTTTTTCTGAAAACAATCCCACAGGGCCTCTCTCTGTCTAAAACCAACGAGGCAGACCTCTTTCTCTCCTGTGCAAAGCTCCTGTGCACACCATAAAAGTATACATCAAAATAAAAAAGGCTGACGAGGGGGGTCATTCTAACTCATGAAATATATATATATAGATTTGATCAACAAAATATGCTAGAGATATCTCATATTACTGACCCTCTTCAAAGTTCAATCTAATTTTCATGCCGCTATAACAAGGATTTCAGTGAGCTCAAATTCAAAATAAATTAAATTATTATTGGTATGTGTACTTTTCTGCACATTTCCAAGAAAGATGATACAAATTTGTGAAATCCATGGGCTATTTTGTTTGTAAGCATTGTCCTGAGGATGGTCTTGCATATGATACAAGAGAATGAAATGTTGACGTCTGTCCACTACTTGCTACTTTGAAACCAGTTTGATTTTTGTGAACACAAATAATTTTGTTATCAACTGATTTGGTCCTGGTCGAACCTTTTGTTTGTAAGAGTGGACCAACAGCACTTTTTGCCCTATCTGTGGACTTGATTGGACAATTTTGCGTCATCAGTCTCTACATGCTGGAATTTGTGTAAGCCTCATTTCTGTTTGTGTCATTTGTTTGACTCTTTAAATAAAAATTGTTTGTTTTCTTGAATGCTCCTCAGTGTTGAATTATTTTCTTCATCACTTTAATGCTCAGTGCAAATAGATATCTCTATGTATATATTGTTGATCAAATCTGTTTATATTTCATGAGATGGGGTTTGAATCATTTCCTTGTCAGCCTTTTGTTATTTGGTTTATATTTGCCCAATCTCTCAAGGGGTTACTGGGTTGCCCTTTTTTACTACCACCCTAGAAGTATGGCCAGGGAAATGAACAACCTCCTCCTCTGTGGTCACTCAAAACCGGTTCTTGGTTCAGCTGCTCTCCCATTGGGGCACTGCCTGACTGGCTAGGGGGGACAAAGGAAGGGGTCAGGACCAGGTGTTAGTTACATCGGCCTGTGAAAGGGTAGGTCCTTTTGAAATTAATGAAGTTACTTTGTGCAGCGCAGGTGGTCTGTCTGCCAGAGAAACAGAACACCTCCCCACATCCAAGGCATTTGTCACAGCTTTAGGAGCAAGTTCACATTTCATCAAGGTGGTAACTCAGCACCTGGGTGACAGTTGGAAGGTCATACAAATGGACTTCTAGAAGTTTCAGGCAGGCAACAAGCACATTTTTAAAAGTACATGGTCTGACATATTTACTACAATTCCGACTTTCCCAATAAATTGGGGTTGTAAGAAATATGTTACAAAGTCCATGAATGAACTCTGTAGATGTTTCCTAAGCTGAGTTAGCAACATTAAATTTAATGTTGTATCCTAGTGCTTCCCTGTGGAACATCTAACCCTGCTACAGTCCGAATAACCTTTTGGGCATTTTCACTGCAAGGACATATTTATCATTAAGCTTTTACCTGTTGTACTCTTAAATATCATGCACCCTGCCTTAATTCATCTACACAGGGCTTACGTATTAACATTTAATACGAGGGTTTAGGACTGGTAAAAGGGGTTATTTTGACGAGTCAATTTGAATTTAAAACATGCCCAGCTGTGCTACACATGGCAGGCCTGCAGTCATGTTTGTACTGTTACTGCATTTGGTAGTACAACAATGTGTGCTACAGCCCACTTGTGACATTTGACTTACAGGCCTTGGGTACACTTCAGGTAACGTTTACCAGAGACTTATAGGTAGGTTAAATATGCCCATTAGGGGTATACCCTAATCAAGTTGAATGGGAGAGCACAGGTACTTTACCTCAGGTTAGAAGGGGTAAGATGCACAGAGTTCTACAGCCATTAAAAACAGTCAAGACCAAAATCTGAGTGTACACCACCCAAAAGAGGGTCATTTCACCACCTCATAGCTCATGAATACTAGTAAAATGTATTGATCAGATATTTCCTATGTTTCCTGAAACATCCATTTATGTCACCCAGCTCAAGCTAATGCACTGGAGTCGTCAAGAACTTGATTAAATAAAGGAATGATTTAAAAATGATCTAACCATGTAAGGGGTAGGGGCTCTCTCTCCTAATGTGAGAGAAGTTGGTAAAGATAGGGTCAAGTCAGTGATGGATGTCTCTTTCAATGTTTTTGGGCTAAACCCAGCACATTTAGGTCATATAGGAGGTTGCTGGAGCCAGTGTCAGAAGCATCTTCTGGATGAACATTGAAATCACCAAGGACCATGGATGATTGAAAAATCGGTGAAAAAGCTGAAATGTTGTCCATCACGTTGGAAATGATGTTATTTGTGGGCCTCGGGAGGAGGATGAAGCATTGAATGTTTATGTGGTTATATGAACTGAATTCATGCAATTCAGGTGACCCAATACCATGAGCCATATATCCTGGTATTGCCTCACTTCCACTATTCTCCATTTCCTGTAGTTCTCTCTTACCTTTTAGCCAGTCCCAATACTAGGGGTAAAAGGAGTCCTTTGGCAACATACGCAACCTAGAATACAATTAAAAATTGGTTGTCTGACTCACAAGGCCTTTCACCTAGGAACCTCTCCCTGTGTATCTTCACTGCTTAAGATTGCTGGAGGCCAAAGGGTGCTTCAGAAAAGGCCTCCTCCTTTTTACAAACATGTTGAAAACTTCAGTGACTTCAAACAAAGCATTCGCTGGTGCTGCCTATGGAACTCTTCCCCACAATCACTTAGGATCCATCAAGATCTGCTCTTTTTTATGAAGATGCTGAAAATGCAGGTGTTCTGGCTTTGCTTGAAACGTACGTGTCTACAACCAACTTGGTTGAACTTCTCCTTCCTGTCTTTATGTTGCAGCATTCTCAGTTTCAGGAAATGTCTTCTTTCATTTTATTTCACTTGTTGCAACAAAGAGCACTTTCACCTAATATTTATAGCAGCAATACAGAAAATTGCAAATAAATAAATTAAAAAAACATAATGATATTCATCAGTGGCAGCTCACTGTAGGGCCATGTTATCCAACCACGCACATTGAAGCAAAAATTCACAACTTCTTAATGCATTTATGCACTTCTCCTTTTGAGATGTCTTGTGTTGAACTGACAAATGTTTCCAACATTACTTGAGAATATGAGGCCCTACAGCTAAGAAACACTGGCTGTTAAGTACTTCCAAGGATTGGCATCCAACTGACAGGTTTCTAATACAAATCCAGGGATCGAGTGGAAGGATCACACTTGTACTGGGTATTAGAAGAAAATAGGGCTCAGGTTACTAGAAGGCCGATAATTATCACACCTATTAAAAATCTTACACCAAGGTGTTTGGAATTAATCCGATTCTAAATATTTAATGCCCACTACGACTTTTTATAATGATAATAATAAATTATAGAGCGCATGGTTACGTTAAACAAAGTATCGCCGCACTAAGATTTCATTCTCAGGCACACCACCTTTAAAGCACGCTCCATAAAAGGCCCTTAAGTCTGTCTAAAAAGTCAGATTTTAAGTTTCTTACGAAAGTCCAATTCATTATCTTCCTCTCTTAGTGCCAAAGGCAGGTGATTCTGCTTTTTGGAGGCCAGCAACCAAAAAGAGCATCCTTCTATGTGTACTTTTTTCACAGTGGGGATAGCCGCTTAAGAGGCCCCTGTAGACCTGAGACTTCTGCCGGGAAATTAGAGTTTGACAAGAGAGTGCAAATAATGATACCCATTTCAATTCAGGTTTGCTGAGATGGGTGGATAGATCTAGGCCTCCCGCTACCGTGGTAAAGTTACAATGTTAGAAATGACACACGCCTCACAAATGATCTGCGCCCATTAATCAAATGCAATGAAAGAAATAATATTTTCAATACCCATGTTCTGTTCCTGGGACAGCAGAGACCACTTTGCTAAATTTTCTTTAAGGAAGTTATAGGACCGCGTAACAGACACTTTGCCTTGAGAAAGCCATTGGGTGAAACACGTGTCGGCTGTTGTTTTCGTGTGATTTCACTGTTGAAAAGAAGCAATTAAAATGGCATATTCTGCCTACTAAGCACAACAGAACATCAGTTTTGAAAATTATTTTTCCTTTCATTACATTTGATTAACGGGCACAGACCTCCATCCACAACTCAAATCATCCTTTTCAAATCAGGATTGTGACAGTCACAACATGGCTTTAAACAATACTTTCTTGCCCAGTGGCAGCCAGTGCAATTTAGCAAGAGCTGGAACCATAGGCCAACGCCTCGGGAGGTTAAGCAGCAGATAAGCTGCTGCATTTTGCATCCTCTGTAGTCTCTGCAATCTAAACAGTGAGACTCCCAGATACAGCACATTGCAGTAGTCCAATCTGGACATTATTAGGACCTGGATTACTGACTTTCTGGTAGGGACATCAAGATATTTTTCAGGGCTTTCAAAATCCTAAAACATTTCCCTGGTAGGCTGGTGATTGACTGTCAAACAAGAGTCTTGCATTCGACCAAATGCCAAGATTCTAAACTTTCGGCTTTTCTCTTTTGCCAGTGTCTGCGGTGAGGCGGGAGCCTCTGGAGCCTATAACTCCCAGCACTGTATATGGGGGAACTTGTCACTTCACTCTGTGCCCAAAGGCCCTCTTAAGCGGTGTGGGTCTCCTGTAGTGCAGGCCACGCGTGCCCGGGCCGCATCCGGGCCAAGGGCTGGCCCATCTGCGGACGTTCGAGGACGGGCTGAGCCTACCCTTTTGTCCCCTTGGCTGGGGATGGTTAGTAGTGGAAAATGGTTTCAACCTGCTACACTCAGCTACATTCAGCCTGTGGATTCTGGAGAGCAACCTGTTAATCTCATCAAGGACAACTGAAGCTCAAACAGTTAGTACTTGACCCTCACCTGTGATATAGATTCTGCAACGTGTCCTTGCCCCCTTGCCTTTTTTTTTGTAGTGGGTGGCGCCAAAGAGCTAGGTCATCATGGGGAAGAGGAAGGTGGCATCTGCGAATTCTCAACTGGGCTAAAAACATGGTGACCATTGACTCTTTTCTGGCGAAAGCAGTGGGTGCCATTTTGAAGGAAATAGACAAGGCAGAAAGGTGACTTTCTTTGGACCTGGGTGGTGCCCTACTCCCCTTGATGGGTGAGCCCTCAAATTCGGTTTCCCAAAAATCAGCGGGTGAAGCCTCAGACTTAACACAGGATGGCCCAGATACCGGCAGCTCTGGCACTAGTGAGCCCACCCCAGGACATATCAGTCGCAATGAGGGACTCAATGCTTCCAATCACGAGGCAGTTGTGAGTGGTCCTCCAGCATCAAAGAGGCTGCAATGAGTTATTAAGAAATCTGACTCCGCTAAGACTGTGAACGGGGGAGCTCTGTCACTGCCAATTTGAAGACTCTGAAGGGCTTTGAAGACTTTTGGGCTCATTTAAAACAAGAAATTGTTGATGTTTTGACTGGTTTTCTAACTAATGTTTGTAGTGAAGTTTCTAAAGTAATGCTAGAAACCAGAGCCACACTTGGTAGTGTTGAAAAAGTGTTGGCCTCCCTTTCCAGGTTTCTCAGTTGGCCACCCCTCAGCGACAGACAGCTCAGTCAGATAATCCCTCACAGTTATTCATACCAACACCCAGTTTCCCACTGTTATCCCCAGCACCTCTGGGCCCATGTCCCATGGTCCCAACCCTTTGGTTACCCATTTATGCCCAACAAATCTTAGTGAAGGGGCCTCAGAGATGACTCGGTGTCCCTCCATGCCTCACCAGGTAGCAAGTTCAGTCAGTTTACTTGCGGCAAATAGCCCTGAGCTACCAGTCATTGACCTCCTCCCAGCTAGCTGCTCCAACACTGTGGTTATGGTAGGTGTGCCAGGTCTTAGTTCTCCAAGGGACGAGACCGCTGACCAATTGATTAATAAAGTAACCCACTGGCTAAGTAAATATGCCAGATACAATGTGGTGGATCACAGGCACATCTTGATGGCTAGGCGAGTTTCCTGGATTGGGAGATCGAGGAAAACATTTGAAGGCGACAGTGTGATTATCACGTTGTGATTCCAAGAACGGGCCCGCATGATTATATGTCACACCTACTTATCCTTTCCCTGTGATTGTAGTATAAAGCTGCTTCTACTGGGTTTCTTTTACAGGCCCCCTTACATTCCTACACTAACCTACCATTCTGTATCCCTTGAGAGGGCCCCCCATGTGGGGGAATTCCAACCTCGGTTTACCCTTTTGCACCACTCAGGGACCTCAATGACTTAGAGTGACAACAAGTGTCTAGGGGCATAAGCGAAGCTAGTGTTATACCTGTCAAGAGGTCTGACAATAGTGTGACAACTCCTGTAGATAACATAGGCCCGGTCACAAATTCTTGAGTATTCTGGAGGCTGGTAGCACAGAGATGGTATCTATCCCTTCTCCATCCAACCAGGCCCAGGGTAAGGGGGCTGATCTACATTTCATGGAATGTGGCAGGGTTTACTGATGAAAAGTGGCTCCAATTTGTCAAGCACTTCCATATATTGTGTATGCAGGAAACTTGTGAGAATGAAAATATTTTTTTTCTCGAGGGTTACAAAGCGTTTTTTTTGCCCGGAAGTTGGTTCGAGAACTGGCAGAGCTAGAGGTGGTAATTATTTTTTTAGATCTTAGGATTCAGGGCACTATAAATCCCTTGATGTGGGACTCACAAGTGGCACAAGATTTCACATTACTGAGTAAATTGTATTGGTTCACCCTAATTAATGTTTATAACGCAAGAAGGCAGCACCAGGGCCATCTAGCCGTGTAGAATTAAGAAGGCGCCTTGAGCAAATACAGGGGGAAGATGTGTCACAGCCCCAACTAATTTTAGTGGGAGATTTTAATTGTCATTTATGCCCCAATTTAGTTGTGTCTAATCAAGCTTGGTCAAAGTGTACAACTAATGAGGGATTGCACATGGAACACACTGCAGAAGGGCGGGACCCGAACTCCCTTCTAAATTCACATGGTTTAACACACACATTGGACCTGCTCACTAACCCCCAGGACGCCCCTGTGCCAGCGACCTCTAAAGGTAGGGGCAATGCAACATATATTGGCTTATTTTTTGTGTCTCACCCCTTTAGGTGGTTTATATCCTTCTTTAACATACAACATAGTCAGTTTAGTGACCATAATCCCCTGACCTTGGCTTTCAAACGTTTGGGGCTCCAGCCTACACTCTGCAGGGAAAATATGGGCATGATCTCTGCTAATGAGCAAGGGAGGTGTCTCAGATGGTCACAGTTGGACGTAACTGCGTTTAATAAATCCTTGTTTAGAATAAATCAGCAAGAGATCCTGACCTGTTTAGATCTGACAACCCCGGGAAAGAAACCATCCAGGCATTCACAGCAACTGTAAAAACAGTGGTGGATTTACTAACATCTCTGGCAGTCATTTCCCGTGTGGAACTCCCGAGGTAGTTCGACAAAGAGTGCTCCTGGGCTCTTAGAGAACTTGAGAGGGCCCTGAAACAGACCCCGCGAGATAGACACAGGGTGGCGGTCTTCCGCAATTACTATAAGGACTTAGTTGAAGCAAGTGAGCAAAAGGACTGTACTCGATTCTGAAAGGTTATTAATAGCCCTTGCTTTTCAGAATCAGACAAACCGGGGTTAAGCTATAACTTCTCACAAGACCAATGGAAGGCCCACTTTGAGGCACTCTATAATTACGGTCATAGTGAATCATCTGTCCAGAACTCATTATCCCTCCATAGAACCGAACCCTTTGTTTTTACTCTTGATGAGTTTAGGTTTGGCATAGAGGGGCTGTCGCAGAATAAGGCCCTTGGTCCCGATGTGATCCCCCGATCTCTATTGTAACAACATAGAGGTAAGGGCACCAATTCTTGTTAGGGTCTTAAATGCAACGGTCACAACAGTAATGCCTTAATTGTGGTTTACCACCATCATTGTTCCGATTTTTAAGAAGGGAGAGAGGGACAACCCTCAGTGCTAACACATATATCATTGATTCCACTGTGAAAGTCCTTGGGTGGGTATTACTAAATAGGCTTTCTGCCTGGGCAGACTCCAACTGTATTTTGTCAGATGTGCAATATGGGTTCCGTGAAGGTAAATCCACTACAGATCAATGTCTAAATCTTTATCTTCTAACAGCAAAATATACAATAGCAAAATGTGAAGCGCTGTATTTGGGCTTCATGGACCTCACTTCGGCGTTTGACCGGGTGAACTGCAGTATACTCTGGAAATTACTCCGCGATCTTGGGATTGACCCAGCAATACTTAACGTTTTAATGACACTACAGTTTAACACCACTGCTGTGGTCAGATATACCCAGGAAGGTAACATTACTGATTATTTTAAATGTTCGAGTGGAGTTAGACATGGATGCATATTGGCTCCTATTTTATTCACGTTATATATTAACACCCTAGACTAATTTCTGACAGCCTTACAGGCCGATACTTCTAGGAAAGGTACCAGACTGGTTCCCTTACTGTTGTACGCGGATGATGTGGTACTGTTAGCACAAACGCCGAGGCGTTTGCAGGCTCTACTGGACGGGTTAACACATACAAATTAGGCAACCAGTGTAGCGAAGGTACTGCCCTTTTCTTACCTGGGTATTTTATTTGATGATAAGCTTAATTTTTAAAGATCTTAAGCAGGGGAGGGTTTTAGAAATGAACAGATCTATGGGTGCAAATTATGCGCATAGGTTGGGGACATGGTCACCGGGGATAATTCTAAAGTTATATAATTCTTATTGTATATCTAAGGCACTTTATGGTCGTGAGGTATGGGTGTTCATGGTGACCAACAGTCTGCAAACTGCAGAAAACTAATACTTTAGGCACATTTTGAAAGTCCCCCAGGGTACTCCTTCATATGCGAAACATGAAGAAAAAGGGGCTAAGTACATTAAGGACATGGTGGCAGTTAAACCATTGTTATGCTGGGTGAATATATGGTCCAATAAGGAGGCGGGTTTTAACAGATTAGTAATATGGGACTGCCTCTCTCTGCAACATGAGCTAAAAATTCCATGGTAAGATACATTAAGGACACTTTTACTGCCTTAGGCAGAGTAGGCATGTTCTCCAATTCCGAAAACATGAAGCCACAGGACATGAATAATATTAATGAGTTGTTTTGTAAATATGCGGTATCCCACCGTGAAGACCAGCAGCTTAAAGAAATCTATGGTTAAAGCTTACACTCTAGTATTTTCAGTGCAGGGCATGGGGCCAGATCTATCAATTTTAACAAGCGCACATGACAGATTTTTAATTACTCGGTTTAGGATGAAACAGCTTCACCACTTATTGGCTTCCCCTCCAGGGTTTGCCCGACACCCAGACAAGAGGGATCGGTGTGGCTGCGACAATAGTAAACAAGCCTTTGCAATGCAATAGGTCTCGCATTTGCAAGAGTTTGAGCTATTGGTATTGTAAATGTTTATGCCTTTTATTTAGGCTTTTTGAAAAATGGCAAGTGGTGCATAAACATAGTATGCTTACGGTGAGTAAGGCTGGCCTTTAAAGAGGCTCTGTTATTGCCACCTTGCTTCTTTTAATCAACTATTATTTGATATTTGATATTTGATATTTGTGGGGTATTTCTAGAGCGCGACGTTCGCTCCGGAGGGAGCATCTTGGCGCTTGGGAACCTAAATGAAACCAGTCCAGGGGGTTAGATGGAAGCTTTGGAGTAATCGTCCGGGAGATTAAAAATCCATGTCTTTAGCAGCTTTCTAAAGGGTTTTTCCTGGGTTTGTTGTCTGAGGGTTTTGGGCAGTTTGTTCCAAGCTTTAGATGCAAGGAAGCTAAGGGTCTTCTCACCCTTCGTTTTCAGTTTGTATTTCGGGAGAAGAATGAGGTTGTCAACGGTTGAGCGAAGGTGACGGCTGGGCACGTAGTGGGGAAAACGCCTGGTGAGGTATTTAGGGCCTGTCTTGTTGTAGGCACGGAAGGCTATAATCAGGATTTTGAAGAGAATCCTTTTGTGAAGGGGGAGCCAGTGAAGTGAATGAAGCGCTGCAGAGATGGAGGATCTGCGGGGTAAGCCCAGGACGAGACGGGCGGCTGTGTGAAGTACGCTCTGCAGTTTTAGGAGGATGCTCTTTTTGACTCCTGCAAGCAAGCCGTTGCAGTAATCCAGTCGCGAGATTATGAGTGCGACTGTCACCATCTTTCTGGCATCGATGGGGAGAAAGTCGAAGAACTTTCTCAGGGATCTGATCGTTCCGAAGCATTTACCTGCGATGGTTGTGGCATGCTGGTCAAAGGAGAGTTCAGAGTCAAAGATTACGCCGAGGTTCCTGGCTGACGAAACCGTCTGGGGAGGGGCAACAGAATTATCCGGCCACCATAGTGCTGGACAGAAAGAGATATTTGTGCCAATCGGGAGGATCTTTGTTTTGCTAGAATTGCATTTCAGGTGGTTATTGTCCATCCATCGAAATACTTCGGTCAGGCAGTGTTTCAGGTTGAGTTCAGCTTTGGTAGATAGTTTGTCAAGTGGCACAATGAGTTGTGTATCATCGGCATACGAAGTGACAGGTATGCCGAATGATTCTATCAGATTAAGGAGGGGGATGAGGTATACGTTAAAAAGGAGGGGGCTTAGGATAGATCCTTGCGGAACACCTGAGGAGACTAGTTTGTCTTTGGAGTGGAATGGGCCCAGAGTGACAGTTTGGGAACGGTCCGAGAGAAAAGACGTAATCCAGGATAGGGCGGCGTCGGAGATACCAATATCCCTGAGTCTACTGATGAGGATGGTGTGGGAGACGGTATCAAACGCCGCCGTTAGGTCGAGAAGGATTAGGATGGAATTTTTTCTCTGATCTTGTAAAGTTTTTATGGTGTCGGACAGTTCAATGAGAGCGGTTTCTGTCGAGTGCTTGGGGCGGAATCCGGATTGTTGGGGATGAAGAAGGTTGTTATCATCCAGGTAGCGTTTCAGCTCGCTATGGACTAGGTGTTCCGTAATTTTTCCCAAGGCCGGGAGTAGCGAAATTGGGCAGAAGTTGGTGAGATCCGTCAGGGGTTTATTTGCTTTCTTCATCAGGGGTTTGACGATACCGTTTTTCCAACGGCTGGGTACTGAGCCTGAGCTAAGCGAGGAGTTGATTAGGCTGTTGATGGTCGGGTTGACCTCATCAATTAGTTGGTGAAGTATCATGGGGGGACAAGGGTCGGACGGGGCGCCAGATTTGCAGGCTAAGATGGCTTTTTTCGACTGCTCAAGAGTGACAGGGGAGAAACGACTTAGTGCAAGGCCTAGGGGGACCAGTGGAGGGGACACTGGGGGAGCAATGGGGGGGGGGGGGAAATTGATTTGGAGCGATGCAATCTTTTCCTCGAAATAATCAGAAATTTGATCGCAAAATTTCTGGGAAGGGGGGATTTCAGGCTGGAGTACCTTTGGATGCGTGAATGATTTAACAATCGTGAACAGAACCTTTTGTTTTTGGCCTGCGTTTTTTATGGCATTGACATAGTGTTTTTTTTTAGCCAGTTTAATTTCCGAAAGGTAGTTTTTCCTTGTTGCGATATAGGAGGAACGGTTAGTAGCCTCGTATGACTTCCGCCATTTTCTTTCTGCCTTTTTACATAGCAGATGCGCTTTTGCAAGGTCTGGTGTGAACCAGGGGGCATTGATTTTAGTTTTGGTTTTGCGCCGGGAAATACAAGGACATGAGGGCGGGATTCTGGATTTGATTTCTTGAGTGATCCAGTTTTGGAAAAGATCGGCGTCAGTGTCGTCATTGCCGGAGAGAATAGGAGCTTGAATTTGCATTAAAGGATTAAGAGTGATGTTATCCTGGACCTTTTTCCAATTGATATAATTATCGGGGTGAAAGGCAACTTTGTCACGATTGGGTAGGTTTTTGCTCAGGATATGGAATGGGATCAGGGAGTGATCAGACCAAATCTGGGGCAAAGGGGGAAGAGTGATCAAGGAAGGGGAATTGGTGCAGACTCCATCAAGGGTATGACCTAGAGAGTGGGTGGGTGAGGTGACGAGTTGCCTAAAACTGAACATCTCGAGGGTTTGTACGAAATTGATGGTATGAATATCTGTTTTTGATTCTAGGTGGAGGTTAAAATCACCAAGGAGGGTGAAGAAAGGGTATCTAAGGGAGAGTTGTCCTAAAGAATCGTACAGAGAGTCGAGAAACTCAGATGCCTTGCCAGGTGGGTGGTAGATAAGTCCGCCAGAGAACGAAGTGTGTTTGTTCAGTTTAATAGAAAAACCTAGTCCTTCAGTCTTTTTCAGAGGCTCTAGACTAAAGGTGTGGCAAGGGAAGGAATCTTTAAGGATGATTGCAACACCTCCGCCTCGGCCCTTGGCTCTATCTTCCCTGAAGAGGGAGTAGCCCAGGGGAAGAGCAACAGCGATATCAGGGTTGCTATCTGCTGTGAGCCATGTCTCAGTTATCATGAGGCAGTCGAGGTCGGACTCCAAGATGAGGTCGTGTATGTCTTGGTTGTGCTTACACATGGAGCGCGCGTTGATCAGGCCGCCTTTGAAGGAGGGTAGAGGGGCCTGAAGTATATTGGCCGATGGGACAGTTGAGTGGAGCTCAGTGGACCAGTGGCAGAGTTTGCAACTAACTATGCCTGAAAAAGCGGTTGGGTCGAGTATACATGGACAATGCTTAGAGGGCTGTAGTTGACGAAGATCGCTGGGTTGGTAGGAGATACGGGAGGTGAGTTGGGCAGAGTTTCCTGCGCCTGTCGCGGTCTTGGCGCAGACGGGCTTGCCTTAGGGGCGCCTTCGGCGCGCAAACGGCGCTCCCGCTGCGCTCGTCCGCTGCGCGTCCTATGCATGCACATTTGTAGGGTGAGGAAGGGGGTGTGGCCTCCAAGGGGGCGGAGTCAGCGCGCACGCCGCTGGTGATGGCGGCTGCAGGCAAGGAACTGAGAAGGCGCGAACAGCTTTTAAAATCAGCTGAGCGCTAAGGTGAGAGCGAGCGCTGAGTTGTGCTTCGTTTTTAAAAGACAAGTAAATAGTGACACCACACAAGAGACAGAGTGCAGTGAAATGTACAGTTTTTTTTAAAAACAACAGAGTACCTCCAGCCCCGGCTTTCCGCCTCAAGACTGGGTCAAGGTTTACTAAGTACAAAGTCTGTGTGTTTTGTATTGCTTGCAGGTTTTTAAAACACCTAAATAAAAGGCATTGTTATTTATAATGCTAATAGCTAAAACGTCTGCAAATGCAAGACTTATTGTATTGCAAATGAGTGTGGTTGAGTAAAGTAGAGTGGCGTTGAGTAGATTGGAGCATAGTGGACTGGAGTGAATTGGAGTGGAGTGGAATAAAGTATTGTTGGTTAGAGTAAAGTAGAGTGTATTGGCGTCAAGTGAATTAAAGTGTTTTAGAGAAAAGTAGAGTGGTGGGTAGTAAAGATGGGTGTGTTGTAGTAAAATAGTTGTATTGAGTGGAGTACAGTGTAGTAAAGTTGAGTGGAGTGAAGTAAAGAAGAGTGGAGGGGAGAGGAGTTGGCCTAACGGCTAGGGCGCTCGACCTCGGACCTGGGGATCTGGGTTCGAGGCTCGGTAACGACGCCAAAACCTCCTGTGATTCTGGGCAAATCACTTAATCTCCCCGTGCCTAAAATGAATGTGTGTCCGTCCTCATGTAACGTAACTGGTGCTATGCTATGTAAAGCGCTCTGATACCTGATTCGGTTCGGGTCTAGTTCGCGCTATATAAAACTTTGCAAAAAAATAAAGGAGATTGTAATAGAGCTGGAGTATAGTAAAATTGTGTGTAGTAAAGTAGAGTGTTATGCAGTGGAGTACAGTGTATTGGAGTAAAGTAGAGTAGAGTGGATTATTGTTGAGTGGAGTTAAGTAGAGTTGAGTTGAGTGGAGTAAAGTATAGTGGTGTGGAATAAAGTGTAGTAGTGTGGAGTAGAGTGTAGAAGAGCGTAGTGTAGGAGAGAGGAGTGTAGGAGAGCGGCAATATTTTGCATGTGTGCTTTATTGTTCTGTATTTTCACACTGCATTGCACTGATAAACACAGCATTTTAACGTACCATAAAATAAATAATAACGCCCAACACTACACCGGAGAGAAGCATGCATTAGTAAGATAGGTCAGTGAATTGAGCTTATGCTACAGAGACTTGGGTGCAAACTCAATGTTTGTACTTCATTTCCACAATAAGCGCCATACCAGGCTTTATACTGCGGAGGTTGATGAAATTACCAGAAACAAGAACTTTTAAAGTATGTAAATAGTGCAAGAGCCCCCGAAAAAAAAATGGTGTAAAGATTTAGCCAAATAAAAGGCACATCAGCAAATTGGATGCAATATAAGCACGTGCTGGGGGCACGTTAGTACAAAATGTAAATTATACTCAAAAACATTGACATTGGCAATACGGTTTTAACTTTGTTAACAGAAACCCTAGTTTGAATGCTGGCTCATGTAGCTGAATTAATAAATCCTACATTATTGACATTGTTTTTGTAGAAAGTAACGGAGCCTAAAAGTCTGCTGTAGTGTTAAAAATCACAGAAAGCAAGGATTCAAGGAAACCAAGACGAGTTAATTGTCTGGGAATAAGCCTCCTTGTTGTAAAGATCAACATCTTTTCGCCTGCATCATGTGTGAAATGCAGATCGGTAACTTTTGAAAACAAGCAGGGTGTAACGAATTTTGTGCATTTGCAACCACATTTATTTATGCGTTTTTATAAAGCGCGGATTTTACCTGAAGTTGTCAGAGCGCTTTACAACCGTACCAGATACATAAGGACTCAGTTTATTTCTACATTATGTAATGATGCATTTTTATTAACAAAGCGCGGTATTGTTGCAATCCTAGACTTGTGATGTTGCAAACTGACGCAGATGGACCGAAAGCTACAAACCCACAGCAGACAATGGGCAGAGTCCCAGAGTGCTGTGAGGCCGCCGCTATTGTGAAACTTAAAGCACGCATGGCCACTGAAATAACAAGTAGCGAGGGTCGCAAACCAGGCGCCATGGAAAAAATGAAAAAAGTAGTGCCTACATTTGTAAAGCACCCTAACACGTTTAGATGAGGTCTGCACTACATTCAAATACATAAATGAATAAAGGGGCAAATAAGACACAAAGCTACAAATGAAGAAGGAGACACTCACAAAAGGATACAGGGATGCACCGTAGGAGTGAAAAGATTGCAGAGAGGGAGGATAGCAATCGGTGGGAGAGAAATGTAAATGTGGGGTTAAACAAAGGAAATTGCAGTCAGAAAGAAAGTGGGAATTCAGAGACTGGAAAACACAATATAATAGGAGAGCGATCACAGAACAGCAATGTTTACACTTACGCTGGCTTCATAACCTTGCTCTGTCCGGATTTAAACTCACTGGCTATGGGTCCCCTACACCCACTATGTACCAGCAGACTCATCCAGACTCCGAAACAAGGCGCTGTATTGTTGCAATCCTAGACATGTGATGTTACAAACTGATGCAGATGGACCGAAAGCAACAAACCCACAGCAGACAGTGGGCAGAGTCCCGGAGTGCTGTGAGGTCGCCACTATTGTGAAACTTAAAGCACGCATGGCCACTGAAATAACAAGGAGCGAGGGGCGCAAACCAGGCGCCATGGAAAAAAACCAAAGTAGTGCCTACATTAAAAGATGCCGCCTTGCAGCGCAAGTTAACAGTAGTTGATCGATGCTGCTTGTTCCAGAAACGGAAGAAAACGGAAATGACGTGACGGACCACCAGCCAACAAAGAGCAAGTTAAGAAGAGCAATGCCAGATTCCACCAATGGTAAGTGACGAAGCAAAGAGAAATACAATGGGTGGAGTTTAACTAATAATATGAATTACTTGATGCCTCGTAGAGGCAGCGCATGCTCGCTGCCTATGCGAGACCTAAAAACAAAACAGTTTAAAATTCATCTAAATGTGTAATTATCTTTTGGATATCCAGCTAAAGACGACAAGGCACACATTCATCTTTTTTTCTCCTCGTTTCCTTGTATTCTCTCTCCCTATGAATTACTTATCTCTCTCTCTCTTTCCATTATCCCTTATGCTTCCCCTCTCTCCACTTTGATTTAATGTTTCTGCGGTTACAGTTTGCTTACAGTTAAATTGATGCCCTGAACAACATTCTTTCCTATTTTTACAGTTTGTTGTAAAGCGCGCTGACAGTCGATGAGGTTGAGTTGGGCTACAGAAGAAACTATAAATAAATTTAAAAAATACAGTCAAACCTTGCTAAAATCAGATCACAGTGAGGGCAGCAGGCAGGGTACATGTACCAATTGTTGGCTATTTGTTACAGCTATGTTTCTTGGATTTTATAATGTAGCCTATGTTTTTTCCCCTGTCCTCTTGCTGCTGTTTGAAATATCAGTGTACCTGTTAGTAGTTTGCCTCAATGGAGAATGCTCCTTTGGTGGGTCCAGTTTCAAGACCTTCTGCTGCTGCCTATGTCTGTGTATTTTTATCCTTAGTCTGATAGTGCTAAACGATCCTGGAATTTCTCAATTTTTGATAACCTTCATTTATGCTTTCTTGCTTTATGTGTGTATGTCTTTTTTAGGAAGCAGTGTTTCCTTGCTCTTATTTTCTATGTGCTCCCTGTCACCCTGACTGTTATATGTGGATAGGTGTAATCTACATCAACATCTCCACAGATGTTCTACTTGTGACAGGTTTTTAAGTATCAATTTCTGTGCCAGTGGATCTATGGGAAGGATGTATGACGTTACAACGCAGGCTATTACAACGCCTCCCTTTACAACACGGTTTTTACATCGCAATCCATTACAACGCATAGCGCTTTGGGGTGCTGGATAGTGAAAAGTTTAATTTACTATTCCAACACCAGTCCCCGTGGACACTAGGGAAGGTGTTGGATAGTAAATTAAACGTATTCCCTATCCTAGAGCGCCCCCAAGCGCAATGCGTTGTAATGGTTTGCGTTGTAATGACCGCGTTGTAATGGTAGTGCGTTGTAAAAGTTTTCTTGTAAAGGTTGTTCACCCTATGGGAACTGTGTGTAGGTCAGTGTCATCTGTTCCTTTGGTGGCACTATGTACCCCAACCTGGGGTGGTATCTTCTACAAATTTGTTCTGAGGATCAATGGTCCTCCTGCTCACTTGTGGGTAGAGGTTGCAGATGATGAAGCATGACACAGTTTTGTATGGGAGGCTTCCTCTTCCATAAGGATGAAATTCCCTTCCCTTTGCGCTTGCACAGGAATTCTATGAATGTCTTACTTGGACATCTGTATGTCTGTTTCAGAGTAGTAATACTGGATACTGTATCCTCCCTACAGCTGCCGTACCTATTTGGATTGGACATGCATGATACAAACCTCTAAGTCAGATTTTTGAAGCTAATCAAAGCCACTTTGCATGGCTCCGAGTGTCCTAAAAAACCTGGAGTAACGCAACGCAGCCGAAATCAATCTGTTGCGTTACTCTGCCCTTGGTAGGCATTCCATGGGAATTGTGTGGGTGTTCCCACACAACTCCCATGCATTTTGACATATCCCCAGATTTACAAGAACTTGTAAACCTGGGGTTGCACCAACAACTTACACCTTCCCAGGGGGGGCATAACAAGGAGAAATATCTCTAATCCTCTTTGTGTTGCCCTCTTTCTATGTCTGATGCATTTTGCAGCACACAAAAAGGAACATGCCTCCCAAGATTGTTTTTGTGCAGGAAGGTGACCCTCCCTGAACAAAAAAAATCCTGCATGCAACACAAGCACCCTTGCACTATGGCCTGCATTTGTACCAATCTCTTTCGTTTTCGTAAGGGACTTCAAACTTGGATTTTTCAGCAGTGATTAGAGGCTACTTACCAGTAATTTCAGTCTGTTAGTTCTTCTTCTTTAGTCTGTCCCTTGGCGCCGGGAAACCCACTGCGGGTGGCTGCGCGCATTATAGGTTTAAATAAATAAAATAAAATAAATAAGAGAACAAACAGGAATGCACTGTGTTGACTTAAATATGGCTCATTCCTGCCCTTTCCCTGTCACGCAGTGTAGCGCAGCAAGGTGACTTGTGCTGTACTGCTTGACCTCCCCATAAACGAAACCGGAGTTCTTCTGGGTCATTTCATATTAGACAGAAGGAGATAACTGCAGTACATTAGTTGTTCTCCCATCACACCAACCCTGTTTCCGCGGTTGGAGTATCAGTTGGCCCATTCAGCAGTAGCCATTGACCCCCAAGGTTTGTCTGCCACTGGAAGACATAGGACTAAGGGAGGCCCTGGGAATGCCTGTCAGGATTGCATGATTTTCTGCAGGAAAGGGCGCAGCTTTGGCCTTGAGTCCTCCCAGAGTCTGTTCTAGCTATGCACTTGGAACTTTACATCATTTCTCCACCGGTTTGACATATTTAGTTGTATTTATATTTTCCTGCTATTTATTATATCTACATTTATACAGATGTAATCAAATGGAAGGCAAAGATTTAACCCCATCAGCACATAAGCATAAACAAGCAGCGTCTCCGCCAACTGTTAGGCCTAAAATTGTAGATTCCACTGAACCCTCACTTACTATTATTTTGGAGGAGCTGCAGGCTGTCCGGTCTAACACTGAAAATATAGCCATGGAAATGCAAAATATACGTAAGGATATGGCAGGTCTTTCAGTGAAGGTTGCAGATAACAAAATTTAAAAAAATGACAATAAAACAAAAAATGTATAAGCTACTGCCACTAACCACAAAAATGTCTTCTATCAAGGCAAGATTGATTGAGTTAGAAAATAGAAACAGGCAATGTAACTTGCGAATTGTTTATCTGCCTGAAGATATAGAGGACAATGACTGTAGCTGCTACATTGACAATCTATTGCCTAGTCTCTTAAGTCTTTAAATATCCAGAAAAATGTGATATTGATAAAGCACATTGAATACTACCTCATCGTAAACCTGGCCAAGCCAAACCACATCAAGTCATATTCAAGGTCCTTCACCAGCACCATCTCGTCCTTATTCAAAAAGAAGCACAAAAACTCCTTCTCTTCTGGTTAATGGTAGTAAAGTCTTCATTGTTCAGGATTTTGATTAAGAGACCATCACCTTTCGTAGGGACTTTGCAGCTTTGAGACCACAACGGGAAAACTTCTAGCTTCAAATGCGGGCTTTTTGACAGGTCCCCTATGACCATTTGAAAAGATGACAGTTCAAAGTAATTTCTTTGTCCGAAAGACCTTCAAGCATTTCTAAACAACTATTTCCCTCTCTCAATGGATATGCAATGCCCGACAAACGGACAATGTTTTGACCATGTTAGAGTTTAAAATGCAAATAGTTAAAATTTGAGTTTATATATATATATATATATATATATATATATATATATATATATATATATATATATATATATCTCCAACACAACAGTCGCCTGCTAAGAAAGAGCCAACCACAGGTAAGTATAGGCCACCACTTCTTTATTGGTAGGAAGCACTTTGCAGAGTAACTCGCAATGCCCAGATGGATAAACTGTTCAGCCCCACGCGTTTCGTGTAGATCACTTCTTCAAGGGCTCTGAACTTGCAGTCAGAGACTCGGCAAAATTGGCGGTATCAATTATCCCGCACAGCACCCCGCCTTCGTGGGCGTGACCACCAATATGGCCTTCTGGTAGCTGTAGTGCGCTATAAAAAACTCCAATGAGCTGCTGCACCTTCGACTTTTAACATGACTCAATAATCACTCCCAGTGGAGTGTGGTGCAATGTTCGGTGGTCCTGCAGCTGCTTCTATTCCTCCAACCTCAAGAAAAAGAGAGAGTTTCCCAGGGACCAGAAAGGACTGGGTTCCAAACGGTTGTCAAAGAAAAAATTCCTTCCTGTGTAATTATTTCAGTGGGTGACCATGAGGCCTATCCATATCAATTGACAATTATTAATTTACAATTGAGGCAAGCGGAAAAACAAATTTTTGCTCCACACTGGGATGATTTTATACTGTAACTCGATATTTATTTTCATAAAAACTCTTATTTAAAAAATAGTATTCAAATATGCATAGGTTGTACATTCCGGTGCTCTGGTACAGTATTACATACACTAGCTAACAATTCCGTATTACGGTTTCTATCACAGAGTCACCCATAAGTAGTATGAAATCATATGTCAAAAATTCACAAATTAAATAGAAGAGTAAAACACATATCATGTACATTAAAAAGTCCACTTGTCGACGCGTTTCGGTGCGTTGATTATACTTGTTGCACCTTCCTCAGGACAGACAGAATTAAAAACACATATACTTCTTCTTTCTAAAAAACAACAGAATGCATATAATTAATATAGAGTTCTTAATACGAGTTGTCCTAGTAATGGGCTTTTGTTTGAGAATTTATATATATACTATCCTTACTTTTAATGAAAGAATAGACGTCCTTCTGTTAAATTAGCCGGACGGTTTAGTCTTTACTAGTATGCTGGCTAGTACTGGCTTCTTCAAATCACGGCCAGGGAGTTTCTGGAATCACAACAACATTTAATAAGTTTATGTTTATGCACGTCTGTTGTGGTCCAACGTCTGATAGACATCACTTACTTAAAAAGTTCAGGTGTGGCACATGATCAATGGTGTCATCTTATTTACAAGAGCGTCTTTAAATGTGCGTTGCGAATGTTTGATCAGTTGCGGTACCTATGGGATACACATAATTGGTACCATATTGTCTGGGTGGTTTTCCATATTTGTGGAATATGTTAATCGCGGGACTTATTGATACATACCAGTCGTATAGGGCCTGTTGTTTAAATCAGGTTGACCACTTCCTCTCTTTTGATGGAGTTCTTGGTATCTATCTTGGTGTTGGTCGTTTATCTCATGGCCTGAGTAACAATGCTCTTTTCTTTTCTTTCAGAGCTGTTATAAACAGAAAAAAGGGATGTATAAATGACTGTTTTCAAGGACAGTATGTTACTAGTCCTTCAGGCGATTGTAATTTTTATCCTGGGACGTGGATTGTTAGAAAATATATAATCGTCCCGTATCGCTTACAGTTAAGCTTACTATGTAGCTTTCCCTCCTAACTATACTTAAGACTGAGGCGGGGGGCCATCCATTATCCTTGTTGCCCTGTCGCTCCGCGGCCGCTGCTCGTCAGTGTCTCTCTACCTTTACGGTCTCTCTCTAACAGGTAACCCTCCGCTGGCTTAAACTATATTCTCTAGCCCTATCGGACCTCCAGCGTGGTCGGCACTGACTGCAGGTTCAGAAACCTCACCTGTTCTCTTACGGCGATTCCTCCTTCTGGCTATCCGCTGTTTCCCAAAAAGTGACGAGATCTCGGAAATCGCCGAGAGCTTTTTATACACGTCTTAATTGTTTAATTGCTCCCAAATAGTTCCACACTTGTGGACTTTAACCGATCGTGGGAGTACTATACGCCATTTTAGTAGTTTATTGTAATCCCAAGTACACCAGGCCTCGCTTTCATGAACCAGAAAATGGCCCGTTGTAGATATGCTAGGCGCCATTTTAGTAGTTTGTTATTTTAACCGAACTACAAAGACGCATTTATGCAGATCGGGATGATATAGTGTGCCTCAGTTTTGTGGCGATTCTTTTAATAACTGGCTTCTGGTATTGCGGGGCAGGTGTGTATCTGCTGATTGTAGACATACGATTGTGCGGGATGGTGAAGTTATTAGATTCTCAATGTTATTTTTTTTGGATCTACAATCGATTCATATGATTATGGTCACACGCAAAGAAACCGTTCCATGCTAAAGGAATGGTGTCATATATGATCTCTTTACAGCCTGCTCAATATCGAAGCCGCCATTTTAGTAGTTTTTATGGCGCGCGATCTCTACGTTCTGGTGTATAACTAACAGCCTTTATATTATCGGCAGTCTTTCACTGTGCATTTTCAAATTGGCACTCAGGGGAGGTAAACACGCATAGATGGGTGATTGAAAAGGCCGGTCCCTGCTCGTGTCCTATATTGCCCTTACTAAGAACATAATGCAGAAGCAATACAACAAATATCATATAATTCGACACTTTATTAATCTACCTTCATGAAATAAAGAATTTTTTTACATTGTTCAGTCTAATTATTCAATGCAAGAAAAATCTCAACAGGTCTTATTGTTTATACATTTCTTTATACAGTATTTACTATTGTATGTTATCAGACATTGTATTACCCAATTCCTTCACCAATATCTTGTTCATTTATGCATAGCTGTACTTCCATATTATTAAGCATATTGACATGTATGGGCCGTGTTGGTTATGGCTCCTACAGTCATAGTATTAGTGTGTCTAGAGACTATCTGATCATTCTATCCCATTCTTCACGACCATTGAGTCCTGAATAGTACGATTTAAACTTAGACATGTAAAACTGTTCTCTCTGTTTACGCTTTTTATTGGAATCACCACCTCTTACTGAAATCTTGATTTTTTTCTAAAATGAACCACCTTAGGTCATCCAATTTATGATTCTCTGTGGTCCAATGGTCAACCAACGGGGCATTTTTTCTCTGGAGCCTTATTGCTGATCGATGTTCTGTCAGCCGTAGGCGTATTTCTCGTCCTGTTTCTCCTATGTAACATTTGTTACAAGGGCAGAGCACCAGGTATACCACATTGGACGTTCGGCAGTTGACATGCTCGTTCATCCAATGGGTAATACCATTCACTTCCAGTTTATCTGTTTTAATGATGCTCTTGCAATGTGAGCATGACCCACATGGCAGATTACCCCTAATGGGAGCATTGTTAAGAATGTTTTTTTGTCCGCTACTTTTAGGTTCTTTGAACGTGTTCACTAAGTGGTTTCTGATAGTCTTGTTTCTTCGATAAGCGTACGTGGGTTTTGCCAACGGTGTTACTCCTACCTTATTAAGTATTCCCCAATTTCTGTTAATTAGGTTCTTGACTTTGTTGCTAAAGCCATTGTAATCAGATACCATAATGATATTATCTTTATGATCAGTGGTTCTGGTAGTTGTCTCAAATAAGCTTTCTCGATTATAATATTTGGCACGCTTGTAAGCTTGTTTAATTAGGCGTTTAGGGTATCCTCGCTGTGCCAGCTTTTCTCTTAAGGTCTCTGCATGTCTCTCATAACTTTGTCTATCACTACAGTTTCGCCTGATCCTTAAAAATTGACTAAAAGGTATCCCATCTTTTTGGCATTTTGGGTGATAGCTCGTGTGGTGCAGCAAGGTATTCCGATCTGTGGGTTTAACATAAAGTTCCACATTCAATGTTTGGTCTTTTTCATAAATTCTAATGTCCAAGAAGTCTACAGCTGATTGACTTTTATTGGAAGTGAACCTCAGATTTGGATCACCACAGTTGATCCATTCGAGGAAATGGTCTAGGTCCTCTTCTGTGCCGTCCCAAATAAAGAAAATGTCGTCTATGAATCTAGACCATCCCTTGACATTCTCAAAATAAGGACACATTTCGTTGTAAATGTGCTTTGTTTCAAATCTCCCTACATATAAGCATGCCAGGCTGGGAGCACATGTTGCTCCCATGCTGGTCCCCTTAATTTGGCAATAATAATCCCTCTTAAACATGAAGATGTTTTTCAAAATGATTTCGATGCATTCTAAGATGAAAGTGTTCTGGGCATTTAGATCGCCTAAGTCATTTCTCAAAATGTCGTCCATCATTTTCACTGTATCCTCCTGCGGGATATTAGTGTACAGTGCTTCGATATCCAAGCATACTAGCCATTGGGTATCTTTATTAAATCTTAAACCTTCTACTTTGGAGATCATGTGGGTTGTATCTTTTATATAAGATGGTAATTCAGTCACTAGTGGCTGAATAAAATGATCCACATACTTTCTGAGGGGCTCAGTTAGTGACTCAATTCCTGACACTATCGGTCGCATGGGGGGATCTTCCAAGTTTTTATGAACCTTCGGAAGTCCATATAGTGCTGGGACCTTTGGATTTTCATTAATCAAGAAGCGATATTCATCCTCACATATTATGTTATCCTCCTTTGCGTAATCAACCACAGTTTTGACCTTTTTCTTCAAATTTTCCCATTCTCTAACACTACTGGGTCTATAGTGCATCTCATTATTTAGAAGTTTAAGCATCCTTTTCTCATAATTTTGAGAAATCATAATCTTCCGTGCTCAGAACAACTACAACCTGATTTAAACAACAGGCCCTATACGACTGGTATGTATCAATAGGTCCCGCGATTAACATATTCCACAAATATGGAAAACCACCCAGACAATATGGTACCAATTATGTGTATCCCACAGGTACCGCAACTGATCAAACATTCGCAGCGCACATTTAAAGACGCTCTTGTAAATAAGATGACACCATTGATCATGTGCCACACCTGAACTTTTTAAGTAAGTGATGTCTATCAGACGTTGGACCACAACAGACGTGCATAAACATAAACTTATTAAATGTTGTTGTGATTCCAGAAACTCCCTGGCCGTGATTTGAAGAAGCCAGTACTAGCCAGCATACTAGTAAAGACTAAACCGTCCGGCTAATTTAACAGAAGGACGTCTATTCTTTCATTAAAAGTAAGGATAGTATATATATAAATTCTCAAACAAAAGCCCATTACTAGGACAACTCGTATTAAGAACTCTATATTAATTATATGCATTCTGTTGTTTTTTAGAAAGAAGAAGTATATGTGTTTTTAATTCTGTCTGTCCTGAGGAAGGTGCAACAAGTATAATCAACGCACCGAAACGCGTCGACAAGTGGACTTTTTAATGTACATGATATGTGTTTTACTCTTCTATTTAATTTGTGAATTTTTGACATATGATTTCATACTACTTATGGGTGACTCTGTGATAGAAACCGTAATACGGAATTGTTAGCTAGTGTATGTAATACTGTACCAGAGCACCGGAATGTACAACCTATGCATATTTGAATACTATTTTTTAAATAAGAGTTTTTATGAAAATAAATATCGAGTTACAGTATAAAATCATCCCAGTGTGGAGCAAAAATTTGTTTTTCCGCTTGCCTCAATTGTAAATCTATTCCTCCAACACCAGCACCTGTTCCTTTAACAGCTCTGCCGGTATGACGAAACTCCAGGTGTGCCTTGACAGCACCGGGGCTCCTTTTCCACGGCTCAGGCAGGCCGCACAAATCCAACACAACAGTCGCTTGCTAAGGAAGAGCCCACCATAGGTAAGTATAGGCCACCACTTCTTTATTGGTCGGAAGCACTTTGCAGAGTCACTCGCAATGCCCACAAGGATAAACTGTTCAGCCTAACACATTTCGTGTAGATCACTTCTTCAAGGGCTCTGAACTTGCAGTCAAAGGCTCAGCAAAATTGGTGGCATCAATTATCCCCCACAGCACCCCGACTTCGTGGACTTGACCCCCACTATGGCCTTCTGGTAGCTGTAGTGCCACTATCAAACTCCAGTGAGCTGCAGGACCTTCGGCTTGTAACATGACTCAATATTCACTCCCAGTGGAGTGTGGTGCAATGTTCTGTGGCCCTGCAGCTGCTTCTGTTCCTCCAACATCAGCACCTGTTCCTTTAACAGCTCCGCCGGTATGACGAAACTCTTGGGGTGCCATGACAACACCGGGGCTCCTTTCCGCGGCTCAGGCAGGCCGCACAAATCCAACACAACAGTCGCCTGCTAAGGAAGAGCCCACCACAGGTAAGTATAGGCCACCACTTCTTTATTGGTAGGAAGCATACATATATATATATATTTGTTTTATTAAGCCTGTTATTATATCTCATATTCTAATTGCTACAGGTCTCTCTCCTTAAGTTATTCTTCTCATATGCGCATGTCTGGCTCATCAATTTAATTTATGCTCTCTGTTGTCGTGCATGTATGATTGTGTATGTTTTCCATGTTTTATTTTCTTATTTGTCCTAGAGCTTCTAAAATGGCCTCTGCTGTTTCTTGTTCCATATCTCTTTTTAATTTGTTCTATGTCTATCCTCCTAACATCACTTCTTGACCTTTGGATCCTGCTCACAGAATTAAAATTGTTTCCTTGAATGTTAAGGATTACAACATCCTCCAGCATTTCGAAATTCTAGATTGCTTTTTCAGACAAAAAGATGACATTTGTTTATTTCAAGAAACACATATTGATGACAACATGCCTACATGCAAAAGAAATGGGTGGGTCAGATACTTTCTTCTCCAGCATTGGGTAAAAAAATGGTGTGGCAATTCTCTTTTCTAAAAAACTTCAGTTGCAAATTTTTGATAGATGATCGGATTCAGATGACTGATTTCTATTGTTTAAAATAAAACTTGGTAATACTATAGTACATTTAATTAATATCTATGGACCCAAAGCGGACAACCCTAATGTTTGGAATTGTATCACTTCTGAAATTCCCCAAGTTGGAAATGTTTCACTTATTGTTTGGGGAGATTTTCATCTGATAAGTGATCCTCCTATAGGCAGACTCTCTACTACTAAATATTCACCTTCAAAAACATTTCACTCACTCAAAACTTTGTTTAAAAATTCTAAACTTGTTGACATCTGGAGACTGTATTTCCCCACTCATAAAGACTTCACCTTTGTCTCCAACCCTCATAATTCTCACTCATGCTTAGATTATCTGCTAACACACAGAGATTTGATCAAATCTATAAGTCTACCCTCTATTGGAAATATCGAGGTGTCTGACAATGCAATTATTTCTCTTTGCCTAAAAGTTAATAATTTTTCTGTTTCTCATTCCCATTGGCATTTGAATGTAGATATCATTCTTCCAGATATTTATAAAGACACAAATGTAATTGCTTCTCTTGATTATCTTTCCCTCAACCCCGATGGTGTACCTTCTCCTATCATAAAGTGGGACGCTTTTAAGGTATATTTATGAGGGGAGATAATTTCTATATTGTCCCATAAAAAATAAGATATTTAATGCTAAATTATTAGATTTAGAGAAACAAATTGCTAAAGATTGTTTATTTCTTCTCACAATATTACTTTTACAACCACGTTGCAAAAACTTAGAGATGATTTTAATTCAATGTTAAGCTAAAGAGCTGAAATTCAACTTGATAACCAGAAAGCAAGATTTACCTTTATTGCTAATAGATCTGGGAATCTCATAGCTAAATATCTTTGCATTAAAATAGATAGAAATCAAATTCAGACTATCCAAAGGGATAGTGGTACGATTGCTGTGTCTACACCTGAGATTCTAGATGAGTTCCTTAAATTGTATTCATCATTATAAAACAAGCCAAATCGCCTCCACCCTCAAATTATAGATGCTTTTTTGGATCCTGCTAACCTGCTACAACGTTCTCAATCTGAGGAATCAAAATTAGATAATCCTATCTCTAACGAAGAAATGTTAACATTTATTAATTCACTTAAACATCAAGAGTCCCCTGTACCTGATGGTATCCATGCAGACGTTTTTTAAAACGTTTGGTAATGTTCTTACTCCTCACTTACATAATTTATTTACTAATTTCAGCCAATGAGGCTTAATTGAAGGCTGTTTGTGGAAGCTTTAATTATAGTATTGACTAAACCTGATAAATATCAGACTAAGGTTTCCAATTATCGCCCTATCTCTTTCATAAATCAAGATTGTAAACTATTTGTAGAAATTGTAGCCACTAGACTAGCTCACATTTTATCATCACTTATTCATAAAGATCAAACTGGTTTTATGAAAAAAAGATTCTCTGTCAATAACACGTGGCTTCTTTTTCATGTAATTGATAATATTTCCACCTTTACTTCACCCGCTGGCCTTTTCACTTTAGATGCTGAGAAAACGTTTGATAAAGTTAATTGGCAATTTTTATTTTAAACTCTATCCTCATTTATGGAAATCATTTTCTAAAAATGGTTTCAAGGTTATATGGTTCACCTAAAAAGTAAGATGAGAATAAACTGGGAATATTGAGGATAGTGTTAATGTACAATTAGTAATGAGTATGCCCTGTTTGACCTTTTACTAATAGGGAGCAAGACATTTCAAAACGTAATTAAAAAAAAATTATAAGTAGAGGGAGAAGTAGGTGTTGGACCTTTCCAAATGCAGGTCCAGACTATTGCACCTTCTTAAGGGGACAAGTGTGTAGCCTTTAAGACTGCGCTCTCCCTTGCAGGATGTCACTCATTGCCAAAGTGACTCCCTGCTTGAGGACGGCAACCTACCTGGTGGAGCTTCAGTCGGCATCGTTCCTGGTGTCTTCTGTTTTCTGGAGGTTGTCGTGGCTCCGGTTCCTGTTGCCTCGGCATCGGGTTGAGAAGTACGGTGCGTGTGTTTTCCTGGATCAGCTCCCGTCTTCATCACATTTCTGTTGCTGCTTTGTTGCTGCCAAGATAAAGAAGAGAAACACAACAAGGAGACATTGAAAACTCCTTCTGGGTAATGTGCTGAAAACTTACCTGTTTTGTATTTTGGGAACAAGAGTCTGTTTTCTGTTATCCAGTTGCCTATCAGAGAAACAAAACTACAAGGACACTTAGGGGTCGATTCCGATTCGGGAAAAAAAACGTCCGTGCGATTTGTATCCGGAGCCCTCTCCTTACGAATCGTACCCGTCCATCCGAGTCGCGAAGTACGATCCGTATTCCATGAATCCGTCTGAATCGTCGCGATCCGTACGTATTGCAAGGCTGAAACCGTGAACCGTACGACTCGTACATATACCGTACGACTCGTACACATGCCATTCGACCCGACGAGTACGATCCGGACCGGGGTATGAGGATGCGATTTGTACGGTCCACGTCAGGTAAGGGCGAGTCGTACGGAAAAGCACACAAACACATACACACCGTACGGTCCGTACCCCCCATAATCGCAGGGGTACGCACCGTACCCCTGCGATCATGGGGTGTACGAGCCATACCCCCATTGTACGATCAGTGTACGAGCCGTACCCCATGTACGATCGGTGTACGAGCCGTACCCCCATTGTACGATCGGTGTACGAGCCGTACCCCCATTGTACGATCGGTGTACGAGCCGTACCATGTGGTACGATCGGTGTACGAGCCGTACCCCCATTGTATGATCGATGTACGAGCCGTACCCCCATTCTACGATCGGTGTACGAGCCGTACCCCATGTACGATCGGTGTACGAGCTGTACACCCATCGTACAATGGGGGTACGGCTCATACACCGATCGTACAATGGGGGTACGGCTCGTACACCGATCGTACAATGGGGGTACGGCTCGTACACCGATTGTACAATGGGGGTACGGCTCGTACACCGATCGTACATGGGGTACGGCTCGTACACTGATCGTACAATGGGGGTACGGCTCATACACCCCATGATAGCAGGGGTACGGTGCGTACCCCTGCGATCATGGGGGGTATGCACCGTACGGGGGGGCGTTCCGTACCTGTTTCGGCGCGAACTCTGCTTTTACGGCTGTTTTCAGCTCCCGTAGAAAAAGGGTCGTACGGTGCGTACCCGACAGGTATCGTACTTGCTGGGTCGTAAAAACCAGCCGCGAACCGTACAGATGTCACGTACAGCGGGTTCCAGGGAGAATCATACGGAGATTAGAGTCGTACGGTGTCTTGTACGACTCGTACGGAGTACGGCTCCTTGTACGAATTGTACTTCGTCGTACGTACGGGACGTTTACAGGTATGATTCGTACGGGGAAAAAACGCTCCGTACGACGATTCGGATCGCTTTTTACCGGATCAGAATCGACCCCATAGTAGTTGCATTTGGGAATAATGAATGAATTTGAAGTTACATTATAATTCTAAGGACTGCATTCACTTTATGTTAAATGTATCATTTATATTATTAGTGTGCATGAAAACGTAATACTATATGATGCATGAAGGAATGCTGAATTGTTTGCAGATTTAATAATAAATTAACTGTCCCTGCAAGTTCCAAGGAAAAGTATGTCTTGAAGATTTACAGACTGCAGGGTAGGTGAGATATTACATAATAGTTGTCTATCACCTGTAGTTATTGGAATTTGAGGAATTATATTATGTTCTTCCCTTTCAGCAACTAGTCGGTCTGACCAGAAGGGCAACACTAAGAACATTTAGACGGATGGGGGAATTAGCAGGTATTTCTCCTACATATGCTTACTTTCTTTCTAGTGTACGAAAAAGGCGTTATATTCTTCATAACTCAAACAACGATTTTAATTACAGGAGGAAAGAGAGAGGAAATTCAAAGTGACACATGGAAAAGAAGTTTATCTTTCCATCCCCGATTCCGGGGTGGGCAGGATTAGGTCTTGATAATGTGAGGACTTTTCTGCTTGACTTGTAGGTTGGGAGTATTATATGTGACCAACTATTTCACTCCTACGGAACACATACCAGGTGGGATCCTGACAGTAGGTTAACAATCAGAATTATCTTCTACACAAATAATGAAGTTGCAGAATACTGCATTCATGCTGACAATAATTTTTATTTTCAAGAAGGTTATTAACTGCTACTTGAGAAATCCAATCTATCAACTCCCCAAGAAGATTCACCATTTAATATTACAGATATTCTCCATAGAAGCACAATCTTCAACTCAATTGATAACTTTGATTCATCCTTCCTGTCAAAAGTTGTTTTTCTCTATAACTAAATATCCAACTTGCAATCTAATTTCTCTCACATGATGGACTTCTGATTCCTTATGTATATTTGGTTTACTTTCTACTTTTCACTTAGACCTTTTGAACATACCTTCAAGGGAAATCACCTGAAAAGATCCCAAGCTACTCTGGGTGTAGTATAATTCTTGGGGTCCTGCCATGAGAAAATTAAATGGAGTGAAGCCTGTGGTACAATAAGCTCTACAAGGAAATGTCCAAATTACATTTTACAGAAGAACATTATTATTATCCTTCCAGACGTGTTAACCCACTATCATGGTACATAACACGATTATTTGCAAGTTATCGGCAAATAATTCACTTCCGAGTGACGAGGGGTGAGTTTACTTACCTACGCGAGGTAGCGCATGCGGAATACACCTAAACCCGATCCCGACTGGGCTTGAAGACAGACCGTGCAATCACCCGATTTCATATCGGTAAGCTACAGACGATGCACACGTAGAAACTATAGTTAAGCGGGGATGATTTAAGGTACATGACACCATTGTTTTTGAATGGCCGTTAACTGGGAGTATGCTGACAGTGACTCGCACGCACAAAGCTATCGTGTTCGAAAATTATACCGGAGTCCCGTTTGAAATTACCTTGGGACCTTTTTTAAACACTCAGACGATTTTGCGAGCTGTGTTAACACGCACTTACTGTACTCGTTTGATTATCATTTGCTCACACTTCTTTTAGTATCTTTTTTTGCATGCAACTTATTAGTTTATGAACATTGCACAACGTGTTTGACCATTTTAACATTGATATACAGTGGTCTGCTCAGTTATCATTGTCAATGGCAATGTTTTACTTTGCTTTTCAGATTGAAATATAGTTCCCCTGACGAAGTGCTGACTGCACAAAATGCATTGGGCATTTAGATAACTATGTTAGTAAATTGAATGGATTGTGTATACTTCTTGGAATCTATTGAAAATATGACATGGCTGTGATGTAACAGCACACATCGAGAAGTAACTTTGACCTTGAAATAAACTTAAGTGGAAATCCAGTTTCTGTTGGTCTACTTTGGAGTACGGTTCCACTTAATTGGATTAAAAACATTGAGAAGATTTACATATCTCTCTAAGGAGTGCGATTGGCTCTCCTGCCAAGCTTGACAGGATTTACTTTGATTCATTCGATAACTCCCCACTGTTCAGAGGGAAGATACTGATCAGCACCCAAATTAGCATTACATTGAACTACGTAGAATTAAACAGAGTGCCACACAACTCCACTGACTTCCAAATTACATTTGCCACATGATGCTGGATTTGATTTTAAAGCTATTGCCTTGTTGAACATTTCTACTAGCCCATTCATATTTGGCGCACACAATGCAGTGCTTTTTTGTCCAATACCCAATTTCTCAAAAAAGAGGTATAAATTGCACACTGTTGTAAAAAATAATTGAATGTGGAACATCCCTCAAAAAATTCCATTGCAGAATCAGTAGTGAGACTTGTATTAAATTTGAGTTCCTCCCACTTTGAAAAATAACCAGTTAATATTATGTTATACACTTTCCCTTGAGTTGACCTTTTGTATGGCCAACCATTTTTGGTACCAGGTTTACCATTATGTCCTCTATGAGCTAATTAAATAATTTGACTATGAATTAAGTTAGAAATTGGGTTTTTGGTTGGCAGAGATGTGCACCCTGTCCAACACGAAGCACAACCCAAATCAGGGTAAGTAAGATGCACACTATAAGTTAACCTGTGCTTACCCTATGGTAGCTTGGCACAGAGCAGTCATGTTGAATGTAAGAGGCACGTTGTAAAGTAATTGTATAATATAACACACAGTAACACAATGAAAATACCACAAAAAGACTCCACACCAGATTAGAAAATCAGATAATATTTTAATAAATATATCCATACCAAACAAGAAAAATTCAATGAGTAGAAATTGAGATATACATTTTTAAAGATTAAATGTAAAAATAGAGCTTAGAAGCAATAAGCCCTTTGGGAGTCATGTGGTTGTGCTGGACCGGGCCAAAGTCAACAGTTCAGGCCGACCACGATGGAGCTTGTGCCGGATACAGGAACCATGCAAGATTTGTAGTACAAAGTGCCTTGTTCCTAGTCCCAACAGCAAGATGTGAGGTGCAGCAACAAAGTTGATGCATTGATTGTCTTCACTCAGTGGTGACCATGTACTGGTTCCAAAGACAATCTGCCGAGCCAAGCGGCTTTGGTTCTATAAATGATGCGCCGGGTTTCTCCACGCAGTTGAGGGGATGCGTTGACCTTCGCACACTGCAGCACAGGCGATGTGGCAGTTTTGATCAATTCTTTAGGGGATCTCCTGTTTCTGACTGGAATGCTCCGATTCTGGTTCCACAACAGTGTTGATGAACCTGTTCAGCTACACACAGACTGGATATGCATCAGTTTTACTGGAGCAAGCATCTTGGTCCACTTTCAATGGACCAGGCACAGGAGCAGGCGGTTAGACTTTGATATCCCTGAGTCTCAGGAAACAGGAGGCAAGCCAACAATCCCTTGGATATCGATCTGGGTTCAAGGCAGAGTCCCGTTCTCCCTCAGCAGGGTCCAAGAGCAGCAGGGCAGCAAAGCACAAAAGCAGTTCTTCCAGAGCAGCAGTCTAGAGTGACAGTCCTCGTAGGACTACAGCAATTCTTCTGACGGAAGTTCTTTACAGGTCCAGAAATGTCTAATTTGGTGGGATCAGAGGCCCAGGATTATACCCAGTTGTGCCTTTGAAGTGGGTTTGACTTGAAAGAAGGGCCTTTGAAGTGCACAGAGGTTCTTTCTCTCTAGCACTGGCTCCAGACTCACTCGGATGCGGAAAAGATCTATCTACAACAGTAGTGATAGAGCAACAGGAAGAGGCAATTGACAGTGATCAACTAGCAGTGTTAGAGTAGTTTCAAATACCCACTGAGGAAATATTTAATAAACTAGCCCTGAGTGTGTCCTCTGGTTGGCCATTGGATCCTTTTCCGCAGAGGATATGGAAAGAATATACTTCAGAAATATTCCCTTGGTTTTGACAGATCTGCTGCCAATCACTGGAAAAAGGAACTGTTCCAGAAGGTTGGAAGCAGGCAGTGGTGACTCTGTTACTTAAGAAACCTACACTTGACCCTCGTTGTCCATCAAGTTTTAGGCCTGTCTCCCTGCTGCCTTACCTAGTAAAAATCTTGGAGCGAGCAGTTAGTAAATCCCTATCCCTTTTTTTAGCAGAAAATCATCTGTTAGATGAGGCTCAATTTGGTTTTCATCCTGGGCATGGAACGGAAACTGCCCTAGTGACAGTATGCGAGCTGACAATGGCAATTCAACCGTATTGGTATTATTGGATATGTCGGCCGCATTTGATACAGTGAATCATAGTATATTGTTGAAGAGACTCAAGAACATTGGAGTGAAAGGACTGGCACTGAAATGACTGCGGTCGTATTTGACGGGCAGGCAACAGGTGGTGACAATTCCACCTTTTACATCCCCAAAGACTCCCATGGTACACGGGGTACCACAGGGATCAGCAATAAGCCCAATTCTATATAACATTTATCTGCGTTCTCTTATCCCTATTATTAAGTCCTTTGACATTGATATAGTCAGCTATGCAGATGACACGCAATTGGTGTTTTCTCTGGAAGGAAACCAGGCAGTTTCTCTGGATAAGTTCCAGGAGTGCATGCAAAAAGACACAAAATGGCTCAGAGATAACTCCCTACAATTTAATGTAGATAAAACAGAGATAGTATACTGCTCTACGACTAAAATTGCTCGCCCCCTCCCTTCTGAATTCAGACTCACCCCTACAGATACACTGCTGACTCCAGCTAGAACAGTGCGCAATTTGGGGGTTATGTTGGATGATAACCTAAGTTCAACTAAAAGAATCAGCAAAAAAGAGGAGGTAGGCAGGCAAAAGGTTAGAGGAAGGCAATGATAAGGCTGCCAAGTCTAACATAGCTGAATAGAATAAAACTGTTGCTTTTCTTAATGGCATGCAGTTCTAATACATTTTTTTCATTCCTGACTTTTCAAAACTGCTGTAATTCTTAACTCTGGTCCTAGCAACGTTTCTCTTGGCCAACCAATGTGGACACATTTCCTTCTTTTGGTCAGTACAGTATCTTGTTACAGAGGCTTATACCAAACATGTGCACTAATTGCATGTCCAACGTCCAGAATGGCATTTTTAATAATTGCTTCCACATAACTATCTATATATTCATGTCCTAATAAGTTATTTCGGTCTTTAGAAAATCCAGGCAGACAATCTGTCCTTATATTTGAGGCACCTTGAAGGTTTGAAAAATACAATTTTTATTTTAGTTTTGATTAAATTCTTTCATGATGTACTTACAACTTTATAATACTATCACCTTTAATGAATGACAACAAAGATGTGTGATCAGTTCAAGCTGAAAATGTTTTCCTCTAAGATGTTGAAATGTTCAACACTCCAGGCACATGTCAATGCCATTGAATATTTTTGACTCTGGTAACAAAAGGGCTCTTGAAGCAAAAAATACTTTCTATTCTTAATTTGACTAAAGAAAGATCCCAGCCGACCTGAGTTGGCATTGGCAGTAATAATACTTTTTAATGAATATGAAAATTGACTACGTTGGGGCAGCAAGTATAATAACATCTGTACGTTTCTAATAAAACTCTTCTTGTTCTTGTGACCAAACAAACCTGGCAGTTGTTTAAGTAGAGATTAACTATCCATGACAAATTGTTTACAGACCATGAGAAATGTTCACACAGACCCAAAAAAGATCTCACCTGATCTTCATTGACTGTTAGTTTGTTATTTCAGTTGCCAAATTATACTTTGGATAAATACCAAAAACTTGCATGTGTTAATTTGTAACATCATTCCCTTGTTTAAAAGAATTAACACTTTAACCAGTATCACTTTGTTTCTTTATGGAATGAAAAACACCAAGATGTCATCCCGGAATGACACTACCCACTGGTTTCCTTCAAATAGGAAACGCTTTAGAAAGACTGAGTTAATCGATGTTATTCTGAATGGCATCCTTGTGTATCTAAAAGCACCATCTGGTGTGATGAAAGTGGTAATTTAGTAAGACTCTTTAGTCAGGTCCACATGGGGATATGCCGATATAAGATTAAAAATAGTTAAAACATGACCCTGTCCACTAGTCCTAACAATTTTTGAACAGGATGCCAGTTAACTCTAATTTGGTTGTTTATTGATCTCAGGTCCACACTGAGCCTTAGGCAGCCTGTTTGTTTCTTACCAGAACTGTTGATGAGACACATTCAGCTGCATTCTTCAATGACAACTTTATTACACATTTCATATATTTTTTTCTTTCCTATCACTTATAGGTATATCCCTAGGTTTATACCTTATGGGTATCGCATAACTTTGAGTACAGGTTTATTTGAGATACCATTATCTCGCCTAGGACTTTGAAAAAAAACATATTTATACTTTTGCAAGAAAACTTATATCATTTCATCCATTACAACCCTTCAATACTCTGATGTCAGAACTTCATCTACACAAAACACTGGAACTTTAGCATTGAGTGTGTGTCATATACTCAATTTGCACTGATGATGCCTGCTTAAGTCATTTTGCCCATCAATAGAAACATATATTTTTCCTAAAATGTAACTGTTTTGTATTTGCGAAATATCCTAATATTTCTATCTTTTACCATAGGTGTATGCTTATATATCATTATGATCCAAGTCTAAAAAAATTAAACTCTGATATGACAATAAATGTAGAACTATTACTTTTAACCACTGTTCTATCAATTCAGGTCACATAATTATGTAGATTCTATGGTTTTAGATCAGTGCCTACAATGTTAGTTTCCACATTAGCTAACTTTTCTGTAACAGTGTTATAATTTCTTTCCTGCTTGTTTGAAAGGTGCAGCTTGGGTTCAGTCTTAAGGATCTGACGGAACTCAAGTACATCTATTTTTGTTTGCATTAATGCATGTTTCTCACCGATCTAAAACTCACAATACCAAATTACTTTTAGAGTCATTCATATTAGTTCAGTCCTCTACTAAAGAAGTCTTTTTAAGCTCAGTTTTGTACACACATTCAAAAAATTCATCAATTTGCCACACCTAAAACAATAATTTTGTGTCCCTTGCTGGGAGACATTACTAGGTCACTACTTGATTTCTTAATTGATTTCTTGAAATACAGCAGCAACATTTGATCTTAACGTTACTAATCTGAAATGTGTTGCATTGCACACATCGTGGTTTTGGGTATCCCGGTGGTTCTTAAGTTTCTCCTGTATATTATTTCCTGACTTGACAGCTGTTTTACCAATAGAGTACTGTGCATTTAGTGTGTTGAATGAGGCTATGGACCATTTTGCACTTTTAGCTTTATCGATTTTCTCTGACAGAGACAGGATTAGTTTTCTTAGCAGCTATTCTTGAATCTTTTTATAGGAACACCTAACGGTGATGACTTGATCTTTATGTAAAATTCTATAATACTGCCAAAGTACCAGTTTGCTGTGAATACTCTAGGTGCTGCAACATATGAGTCACTTGGTTCTTTGAGTTCAATTTTAATTCAAATTTTTATTCGATCTATGTACAAACAGATCATAAAAGCACAATTTCATTGATTAGGTCACAATAAATAAATTATGTAAAACCAAAGACATTTAAAAAATAAAAAAACGTATTTAGCTTTTTGTTAGTTAAAACAAAGATTGTCTGTACATTTTGATCCGTGAATGCTAAAAATTCATAGCAGCGAGTCCATCACCCTTCTATTTCTCCAGCAAGCCCTCAAGCAGAATGCTACCATAAAACAGACGTGGGGATTAGGCAGAGCTTTTAAAAAATACAGTGCCACCCTGCATTGCGAACATTTTTGTCGCCTTAAGATTGGGAGGCGGAACCTCTCTCTTTCAATGTGATAAAATCTGCAAAACAATACTAGGTGTAGGTCAGACTGGGGAAAACAGTTGTCACACGGGCAGAGGCCCAAATCTGGATGCTTATACCTCTTCTCTGGGAACCCAAACATCAGGGGAATTAGGTTCAGGCGAAAGCACAACAGATAAATCTGTGTTCAGCTACGGTAACAAAGGAAAGGTAACAATAGCCTTCCTCCAGTCTTGGCGGGATTAGATCGTAGACTGCAAGCGTCTGTGAATGCATGTTCTTTCCCCTGTGGTCACAGTTAGCCTTCTGTACATAAAGATCAATTATTTTCCATTTAGAGACCTTACTACATAATGTGGGGTACCTAAAGAGTTCTCCCTGCCCTATTGCGTTTAGTTCCACCTCCTCCTATCTAAGCCATCCAATCCTGCTATGTCCCTCGAGCTCCAAGCAATCACCAATTATGCATTGGGTTAATTTTACAGTTGTCCTTCACCAAATCGAAAGCCACAGCAGGATGGGCACCATTCTACTAGAGTCAACAAAGAAAGGGAGGCCCATTTTGAGATGCAGGATATAATTGGATTTTGAGGATGGCAGCAACACCCTTGACTTAAAAAAGTATCTTCCACCTTCTGCATTTGAGCAATTTGTGCCATTCCCCAAACTCCATCCCCATAGGTTGCTACTGCTTTTGTTTTGGCTTGGTAGCTCTTTTTAATTGTTTCCAAAGGACTACCTCCTAATTTCTCAGCGAACCCGTTTATGGCTTGAAGACCTCTCTCCTTGCCCAATGCTCTTGCTGCCACCTGTTTGTTACAGGAGTGCTTACCATCAAACAAGATCCGCAGGTATGGGAATGAGTCAACCACCTCGATTTCCTTTGAGCCTAGATGGAAATATGGCGCCTTTGCGCCTCTAGGGGCTCCCACTAAGATAATTAGCAATTTAGATTCATTCACTCTGAGGTCTAGTGAGATCATAAATGAAAAGATATAAGGTTCTGGAGAGCTACCCCTGTCCTGGCTATTAAGAACGTATCGTCTGCGTACGTCAATATTGGGAGAGAGATGTTATCAGATTTTGGCTCGTCTAGAGAGAGGCCAGAGAGGGCCTCCTCCACCCCATTAGTGTAGATGGAAAAAAGAAACGGGGCGAGGACACAGCCCTGTCTGACTCCCTTCTCGATCTTAAAGGACTGCGTGCATTCCCCATTTCTGCCATACCGCACAGAGGCAGTGGCATTGGATACAGCTGATTAATAAAACAGGTGATCAGGGGATCGATCCCCATGTCCTCCATCATGGACCATAATTTGGAGTGGGACACACAATAAAAGGCAGCTAACAAATCCATGAAGACCATGTATAACCTACCATCTTTGGCCTCCGTGTATTTGTCTATGCAAAGCGAGAGTTTCAGACATTGATCCACTGTCCCTATGCCTCTGTGAATGCCATATTGAGCCTGCATTAAAATATTGCGATCCTGGGCCCATTCCTCCAACCTGGCTAGCAACAGCTGACCCATGAGATAAGCTGTTGTGTACAAAAGGGAGATGGGCCTGTAATTCTAAGGGCTGGCCCTGTCTCCCTTTTTGAATATTGGGACTATGACACTGTGGTTCCAGTTCCAAGATGGTGGAGGGCCCTCTATTGCTGTGCAAATAAAGACATTTGTTATTAGAGGCACCCACAGGTCAAGATTGGTCTGGAAGAGGTCTATTCGGACTCCATCTGGGCCCAGGACTTTCCCTTGAACACACGCTTCCAATCCTTTTTTCACTTCATGCAGTGAAAATGACAGGAATCCTTGGGCAAGAGGCAATTGATCAGTTGAAGAGAGGTCAGTGGGAGTTTGCAGTGACAGTATGCTTTCGAAATGCCCTATCCAAGCAGCTTCCTCTACATGGGTATCCAAGTTTGCGTCTTTAAAATAAGGGGCATTCATGACCTAGTTCTTTGGGTTGATAATGACTTGTACAACAGTTTAATCTTTACATTAAAATATAGGGTTCATTTCTCAAGTGGTCTTTCAGTCTACATATAGCTTTAGTCTCTTGCATACTTGCCCTGAGGAGATGCTTAGTACTCAAATACCTCTTTCCCACTGTGCCTAGAAGAAAGAGAAGAAATGCTGTTTTCAAAATCAGAAGAATCTTTGTTTTTAGCCAGCATCTAGTATTTAAATAACCGTAATAATGTATCCCTCCTTATATTTGGGTGACCAGGTACATTTAAAATAGAGTTGGTTCACTGCCACACTGCATGGTTAGTAATAATAGACAAGACGTTACAGACACAGTTTCAAATTGAAGACAAAGTATTCCTCCCAATGATGTAGAGTGACATAGTAGAAGGAGAAAAAAGGTTTGTTGGAAATGCAAAAACAAACACAAAAGTTTACAAGATCTGCACCATGCTATATATTCACGATAGTTTGGACTGAACAGTATTTGTACGGTGAAACTTTATTTCACTTTATCTTATTTTTTTACATTCAAACTGCTTATAATTATGAATTGATATCCTAACACCGCAGACCTGAGGAGAAACACTTAGCTCAATTCTGCCATCAAAGGTGGCTTCCTTGTTGAACCCCCATCTTTGCCAGGAAGTTCTTGGCAAAACATTATGTCTAAAACTTTACAGGTAGCGTCCTTTGTTTTGACTTCTGTTTTGCTACATCATGGTGCTCTTTGATGATGACAGTACTATAACTGCTGCTCCAATGATGCTGTGCTGAGCATTGCGGAACCAGAGCTTTGTCTACGAGTACAGCATTGATGAGAACGTATTTAGGCAAGGACAATCCTTGTGAGAATAGATGCAAGTTTAGAAATTGCACATGTTATGTTATGTTATGCGTTTTTATTTGGCGCACAGATGCTCCAGCTAAGGAGCGTCCTGGCGCCCGACAAGGCAGCTGCACAACACAACTAAACAAAAGAACAGACATATGTATACACACTAAGGAAATAAAAAGGTTTTCACCGCACGACGAAAGGAAAGCAAGTCGCTCATAGCGCGAATCGCTGGGGGCAAAGAGTTCCAGAGGACAGCTGCGCGCACTCGAAACGAGCGTCCACCAGCCCTACTCCGCTTGAAGCGCGGCACCACGGCCAGTTCAAGGTCAGCAGATCTTAAGGGTCGCGCTGGAATGTAGTTGGCCATAAGGACCAAGAGGATCGTTGCTGGGGACCCCTTCAGAATCTTATAGGCGACGCAGAGGACCTTAAACTGGATCCGCTGGGCCACCGGGAGCCAATGCAGTGACCGCAGGGTACTGGAAGTAGGACAGAATCTTGGGAGGCCTACCACCGCTCTAGCTGCGGCGTTCTGAATCCTCTGTAAACGCCTGATCTCAGCCTGATTCAACCCGGCCAACAAGGAACTCGCATAATCCAGCCTAGAGATGACAGTAGCTTGGATCATGAGTTGCCTGGTAGGAGCGTCGAAGAACTTAAGCACAGGACGGAGCCCGCGCAGGATGCCAAAGCAACATGCGGCCGTGCGTTTGGTGTGACACACAAACGAGAGGGAGGGGTCCAGCCAGACCCCGAGGTTCTTAAGCTCAGCGACTGGGATGGGAGCAGGTCCCAAATCCCCCGGCCACCATCTCTCTCCCCACAGTTCCCGCTGTCTGCCAAAAACCATGACCTCGGTCTTACTAGCGTTCAGCTGGAGACAGTTGGACGTCATCCAGCTGGCGACCGCCCGCAGCCCTTGTTGAAACCTGGGGGCATCAACTTCGGCATCCCCGCTGATCGTGACCGCTAGCTGGGTGTCATCGGCATATGACACCATGGTCATACCCTGTTGTTTGACAACCTCAGCTAGCGGCCTTACGTACAGATTAAACAACGTAGGGCTCAGCGAGGAGCCTTGGGGGACCCCCAGGTTTAACGGATGGAATTTGGACTGATAAGGTGGGACGGTCACGCTAAAGGCCCGGTTGGTTAAAAACGACCGGAACCACTCGAGAGCGATGCCGGTGACACCAGCCTCCTCTAGGCGCAGCAGAAGGATGGGATGCGAGACGGTGTCAAAGGCAGCGCTTAGATCTAATAGCACAAGCGCTGCCGTTTGTCCCGCGTCAAGCACGGAGCGAAGATGCTCCACCATATAAAGCAGAGCCGTCTCCGTGCTGTGACCAGCCCTAAACCCATTCTGCGTAGCGTCGAGGATATCTGCGCGGCAGAGATGTTCCGAGAGGACAGCATTTACGTGCGCCTCCATAACCTTAGCCGGCCACGGCAGGAGTGAAATCGGCCGATAGCTCTCCGGCTTGCTCCCGTCCAGGCTAGGTTTCTTAAGAATAGGCCGAACCATGGCTCGCTTCCACTTCTGTGGGACTTTGCCAGATGTAAGCGACAAATTGATCAGGGAACATAGCGGTGAGATATCATGTGCCGCTAGGTCCTTGAACACCTCAGGGCAGAGTGGATCCTCTGGGGACCCAGACTTCACTCTGCGAGCCAATGTGTCTAGGCTATCAGATGTTAACATAGGTAAGGCATGTAATCCCTCAGATGGTAACGGCTCAGAAGATGGATTAGCCGAGGGAGTAACTAAAGGAAAGGCCCGATAGATGGCATTCACCTTTTCCAGGAAAAACTCTGCCAATTTTTCACAGTGCTCAACGGAGCTCAGGTGTGACGTAGTGACTTTTTTGGCAGTAAGGTCTTTCAATACCTTGAAAATAGCTTTAGACGGGTTCGAGCTATTCCTAAATTGTGCAGCATAAAATGCGGCACGAGTTCTACATACCGCCCGATGGTACACCTTCACGGTCGACAGATATAGAACTTTCTTCGTGCTGTTATAGGCTTTACGCCACGCCCGCTCTGCGCGCCTACAAGAGACCTTCAGAGCCCGCAGTGAGTCGTCGTACCAGGGGCTGGCTTTACCAGCTCCAGTTTTACAGGTTACCAAAGGGATAAGGGTGTCCAAGGCCCTGGAGACCCAATTGCAGAACCTATCGTAGACCTGATCAGGCGATCCCAAGATGTCAAACGGGTCAGCCGATAGGAGGTGGAAAAACTCATCTAGCTTAAGTTTGTTCCAGCGTCGTCTTGGAACCGAGCACACCACTGGCTTAGATTGAATAGCCGCAATAGGGCAGTGGATCTGTATCAAATAATGATCAGTCCAAGCCAGAGGTGTGTAGCTGGTGACGCAGGCTTCCGTAAGATTAGTGAAAAACGGATCAAGGGTATGACCCCCTGAATGGGTGGGCTGTGTCACCAGCTGATGCAGCTGGAGCGCCTCAAGGTCTGCCAGAAAACTGGATACTGAGGGACTGATGGATTTGTCAAAATGCTAATTTAAGTCTCCAATGATGGAGAAATTGGAGCACCCCGTAGCCAATTCACTAATGGCGTCCGGTAGCGCTGCTCTAAAGGCCACTTCACTCCCCGGGGGCCGATATATCAGAAGTCCCGACAGGGTGAAGTTAGATGTAATGGCAACTTTAAACAGAGCGCTTTCGCAGCCCGGGATTTTTTGCCCATGCCACGTGCAGGAATAGCAGGATTTGACCGCGAGAGCTATTCCCCCGCCTCTTGACGTACGGTTCAAGGTGAATACCGAGTATTCCGGCGGGAAGGCCAGATTGACAATGGCCGTGTCAACATCCTGCAACCAGGTCTCTGTCACACAGAATAGATCAGGCAACTCCCCATCTAGCAGATCGAAAATGTCAAGATGGTGCTTAACAAGCGACCTAGCATTAAGATTCCATACACAAATACTAGGCAGTGGGCTAGTGGGCGCACGAGGGGCATCCCGGCAGCTCCTGCGTATGGGGGCGGACAAGGTGAAACATCCGCAACCACACGAAAACGGGCCGCATAAGGGATCCACCCGAGGTGTAGTACAGGTCAGGCAGGAACTGTTGATGGCAACCAGACTGTCTCTGGAATAGCACCGCATGATGTAAAAAAGTACGGCCAGGAAGGGGGTCAGAGCCCAGCCACGTCCAGCGCGTCCTATCGCGGACGGGCGCAGACGGGCAGGACTCTGGCACGACTCCGGCCACGCGAGGACGCGCCCGCTCCGCGATCCCGCTCCGAAAGGGAGGAGCATTTAGTAGGCGTCCCCTCACACACACATGCGCAGTCACGCGCTGTCAAAGGAAGCTGCTCTGCCCCTAACGAGTATGGCGCCCACCCCAGGAACCAAGCCCGCCAAGCGGCGGTGGGGGGCACAATTTACGTTGAGGGTAAGAGGACAGATTTTAAACTACCCACCTGTCTGCGCGCAACACAATTCTATAAACAACTAACAATTTTTAAAACGCGGTAAAAACGCGGTAAAACACGCAGCGCGCTTCAGCAGCACAGCGCTCGCTACCTTGTCAGCAGGGAAACACCAGGGACTCGCCTTTAGTAGGCGTCCCCTCACACACACATGCGCAGTCACGCGCTGTCAAAGGAAGCTGCTCTGCCCCTAACGAGTATGGCGCCCACCCCAGGAACATGATTATTCTGATAAGCATCTCTGGTATGTGTGTTAGGGAAGGTCTAATGATAATTCCACAAATCATCCCTCTGTGGGCTCCTAGACAATTCATCACCAATATGAAACAGTTAAAGACCCAGTATCTTAATACAGGGATCCCATGCACCATGGTGGCAGCAGGTAATTGAAAAGCCAGTACCTGACATAATGTGGACTGTCATTCAAGTCATTGAAGAAGGTGCAATAGCTTCAAAATAGGAACACAGCATGGGACTCCAGTGCTTAATTAGACAAGGTTTTACTTACATAGAGTATTAAGTAGGGAATAGGGCATGGTAGTAAATGGTAGAATAATACATATGCTGGCACAGGCACAGCACATATTAATTATAAAGCCGATGTTTAAAAGCAAGCACACATTGGTAAATCAAACCCAAATTAATTTTGAAAAAGCATGCAATAAACCAGATTCAAGACTCAGAAGGCAGGTTGCATGTTATGTTTTATTTAACATTTGTAATTGCTTTTGAGCATATTGTGTGTACCCTCTGGTGTAATAAATCACCTGCTGCTGCTGTGCTCAAGTCTGTTTGCAAAGGCGTGTAGATTAATAAATCCTTTAGGATTTATGTGCAAGAAGCTGTGGCACAAAACACTTGCTGGGAAACAAAATCCAAAACAATTGTTGAAAAATCTGTAGCAAGGTTTAACACCAGCTATAGTCTTGCTTTATTATGTGATTTCATTTATATAGCTCAAAGTTAGTTTCCCCTCTAGGAATCTCATTTGAATGAATTTCCTAATCTTCCTACCTCTATTACAGGACATAAATAATGAGTACATGTTAGACCTGACAGCCTCAGGGTGGTCTTCCCCCAAACATTTTGCCTGCTTGCCTCCAATTTTGCTGAATGCTTTTTGTTGACCGTAGGTCTCTGAGCACTTAACCGCTGCCAACCAGTGGTAAAGTGAATGTGCTTCTTCCCTAAAACATATATATTGATAGCAACAAGGGGCCCCAATTTAGTCAACAAGGGACCTCCGGGAACAATTTTTTCATTCAACAGGCTTGATTGACTCATCCACAATTACTATATTTAATTTATCGCTATGTCCCTATTAGAAAGCATTACATGTGCCAGGGTCCTGTAAATTAAATACTTCTAGTGGGCCTGCAGTACTGATAGTGCCACGCACACAAGTAGCACTTTAAACATGTCTCAGGCTGCCACTGCAGAACTTGAGTGTGCACTTTACACTTCCATGTCGACTTGCATTTAAACCCCATACCAAGCTTTAAACTCCCCTTTTATTACATGTGTCACCCCTAAGGTAGGCCCAAGGTGGCCCATGGGGCTGCGTGCTGTGTAATCAAAAGTTAGGACATGTACTTATATGTTTTGCATGTACTGTACGTGAAAAACACACAACTTTGTTTTTCGCAACTGTGAGCCCTACCCATTTCTTAGGTTAACATTGGGAATTCCTTATTACACTTATGAGCTGTAATTCCTTCTTGAGATGGAGTCGATCTGTCATGTTTCATATCATTGGAATAGTAATGATAAATCATCTTTACTGGTAAAGGTGAATTCATCACTACTTATTTAAAAATACTACTTTTAGGAAGATTGCATTTTTCTGCTCTTAGCCCTGTGTGCCTGCAGCCTGTATCCAATACGTGTCTGGGTGGCCATCTAAATCCTGATGGGTCATTCTGGGTAGGATGGGAGGGAGGAGCTGACATTTACATCTGAATAGGCTGTGCCTGTCCCCACACAAAGAGCTGCATACCCCACTGGTAGTGAGTCTGCAGCCATTGCTGGGAGGGAGGACCTCTGTGCCCTTCAAAGCCCCTCCTTGAGGCATCCGAGTCAGCGTATCTCTGCCACTGCAGAGAGAGATGATCAACACTTCCCCTCGACTGTGTGGAGAAACCCGGGACTTAGTATTCGAAACTGGCGTATAACCATTGTTGCTTGGAGAAAATCGACACATCACCTCGACTGTGGGATCAATACTGACTCATCACTCTCCTGCACCCCGAATCTCACTTTTGTGACATGGATCAAGGTACTTATGTTCAGCAGACCTTGTGTGGCTCCTGTATCCGGCCCGCCCACCATCACGGTCAGTCTGAACTCTTGACTTTGCCCAGTTCAGATAACCCCATAGGTGCATATTGCGTCTAAGTGCTATTATTCACTTTTTATCTTTAAAAAATCATATATTTTCTTCTACTTATTGTACTTTTGTCATTGTGGTCTTGTTTTATTTATAAAATCATAATCTATTATTCTAAACTGGTGTGGAGTCTTTTTGTGGTGTTTTCACTATGTTACAGTTTGAAGTGTTACACAAAGACTTTACATATTGCCTCTTAAGTTAAGCCTGCCTGCTCTGTGCCAAGCTACCAGAGGGGAGTAAAGGTTACTTTATGGTGTGTATCTTACATACCCTGACTAGAATTGTGGGTCCTGCTTGGAAATGGTGCATACCTCTGCCAACCAGAAGCCCAATTTCTAACAGTACTCTCAATTAAGTTTAAATTTGATAGACCGGTAAAGTCAGGCAATAGATTTTAAAACTGTTCCAATTCTCAAGGACAGTCTTGTCAAATAGGATCATTGTTTCTGTAGAATAAGGCACTCTAGTACCCAAATATCAAAATCAGACACTGTTTAGGTCTGGATTGGACTGCATTAATTACATTTATGTATGTAAAAATAAAAACAAAAGTGGGGACATTGGAGAGCCCTGTCTTTTTCCCTATCCACTTCCCAACCAAGGCCAAAGTATGTTGTTTACTACCATTTTTATTCTGGATTCTGAACATAGGGCTGTAATTGCCTCTAATTAATATTACTCCAATTTTTATTTCTGCTCCGGAGAAGTCCCACTCAGTTCTGTTGGTGACTTGCATAATATAGTCTCTAGGTTTACTAAGGTCTACTAAGGTGAGTAAAATGCACCCTTGGTTAGCAATGTCATTTACTCCAGTCATAGTATGCATTTACAGTTCCTATGCAATCATGTCAGAAGAATGCTGTCTTCCTGTTAGCCTGTAATTCAGTGAAGTTTTTGTATTGAGAATTCAGCAGTATAACTGATTGTTAGGAGCAACCATATTTAGGGGTTGCCATCTATCTCAGAAATACAACAACTGCTGCTTGTCATATCTGTGGAGTGCTCCCTTAGTTGCAGGAATATGTGAGGACTTGCAGTCTGATAAAAAATGCTTCAGAAGTTGCCTAGAAAACTGTAAGAGTCTCACACTTTTATTCCCTCGCAGGTACATAACTCTTTTTTACATTTCTTTATGATGTATTGCCATAATGTACCAAATACTTTTCTGTTAAACTTTTTCATTCAGATTGAACTAAAATATTCTGTGATTCCCCTAATGACAGTTTGCTCCATATGATTTCAGCTTCAGTAAACTTTGTCAGTGCTTTTGATTTTGCCCTTTATCTGTCCTTGAAAAAGTGATGGTTTGGTAATGTCTTGGTTGGCCATCACAGACCACATTTATTGTAACTTAGCCCATTTCTTTTGAGCTCAGCTACCCAGAGGGCTCAGAAAAGAAAAGGCAGATTGCTGTAGTTGTTTGCTATTTCTTTTATTTTGATCATATTAGCAGAATATGCTTGCCCGAGTGCCTCTTTCAGATTTAACATTTTCCCTGCATTTCTGTAAGTCCTGATTTTCACTTTAGTAGTTGAATTAGGAGCATGTAGTGTTCTTATCTCTAACAAATGTCCTATGTGTTACACAAAACATATTGAAATCTGCAATATACATAATATCATTATTGTACAGTGTTAGATGATTCCTACTTCACTTGAAAAATAGTTATCTGTACGTAAAAATAAATCTACTTTTATTAGGAGATACAGCAACTACAACTTCAGTGTTGACTATTATGTATTCACATTTTGGAATTTTAATACATTTCTAAATAGGTAGATTGTAAGGCTGTGCTGAATAATGAGACTGTTAGAGAGATCTGTAAAGGCAGATTACAGACAGTACAGTTTTCTCTTTTATATGGATACTCAATGTGCCACAGGACTATGAGCCCCCATTGTTGAAGTGTGGATTGTAATGTATTGCTCACATTTATAAACAACTTAGCATTTTTCAAAATCCCATTTCTGCGTTCTTTACCTTCGATTGTTATGTTAAAGTAATTCTCCCCACAGTTAGTTGCCTCCTATGTTTCCAGGACAGTAGCAACATCAACTTGCATTTTCAGGTTATCCTTTGCAGGGAAATAATTCACCAGCAAAAGCGTATTGATTTTGTGGTTTTCCTACTACTGCCAAACACAATTTGATCCTTTAATGTATGGCCTATCAAAAGATTACTCCTTATGGGAACATGTGGGAAAGGGTGGGGGTGTATAGTATTTGACTATAACTGATTCTAAGAAGCTCCCTTGTAGCATAATTCAATTTGCTAGCTTAAAGTTTAGATATTAAGAATATATTCTCCTTTGACACATTCCGAAATACACTGATATTCCAAGTGAACATTCTCACCACACATACCTATACAATGTTGATCAACCCATGAATAAACAATAATTTGCTATCTTTAGAACAGACACTATGTTAAAATACAATAAATGAATAATAAAATGCCCTTTATTAAGTGGCCAGTACTTCCCTTGCTCCCCACTATAATAATAATAATACACTGTGCAGATCTCCATACTAGTAATGTTAGGGCAGTGTTTGATTGTTCAAAACCTTGATAGAAATATCAATAATTGCTGAATTAAAAAATATATTATTCTGTTCGTATGCTCTACACGTTTGTGAATCAATTTCTTGAGAGCCTGTCTTATGTGTGCTACTGCCTTGCAGATATCTGACGTAAAACTTACAAAGCTTTATTGTAAAGGGTCAGTCTTACCAGATTCCCTCGTATTTTAAAGTTCCCAAAAGAACAAAAATGAGTAATGGTTTGTTTTTTTGTATATTTCTTCAGTTTGATGTTATGGAAATTCACTAACTCTTTCACCCTAACTACCATTTCTGATTTCTGGCAAACATAAGTTCAAAATTATAATTTTGTATATGTTTCATTGTTCAAGCTTTCTACATCTTCAGGGATACCAAACTTTTATAAGAGGCATCTCTGAATCCAGTTCTCTAAATCTTCACTTTTATTTTTCATGGTGTTCAATTTGGTCCATGGCTTAGAGAGTGATCTTTTTAATGCCATTGTCTGTTAGCCACTGTTAGTAAATCTTTTGTCAGTGACCTCCATTTAATGAACTGAAATCCCAAGGTTTTATGTAACTGAACACATAAAAGAACATTGAACAATTTTGTTTCCTTATCAGATCTCAGAGGGTAGCTATTTCTGTTATAAATTCAAACTTGATCACAGAGCTCTTTTATTGTTGCTTTTTTAAGAGTTTGGAGTCGACTGAGGGATGGTAGCTGGGAGTCAATACAAAGAAGATGCTTGGGCTTGCAGTGCAGTTTGTTAGACATCACAAGTTGTTGAACAAGAATCAAATTAGGGCTTGTTATTGCTGCAGCAAAGTGTTTAATAGCACGAAAAGGGCTTTTGCAAAAATGGGTTAGGCAGACAAAAAGTGTATGATACATTATGATGAGATTTACCAGTAATGGCAAAAAGTAATCACAAGACGAAATCTGTTGCATGAGGAGTTGTTATGCTCAGAGTAATTATTCCTTCTTTACAATTAATGGCAGATGTTATCAATGCTGTACCATCTGCTAATTTGTTAAAAAGTAAAATTGCAGTTATTGCCACTTAATTCAGCTTACTTGTTTTTGTTCTTGAGATGTAGCTATAGAGGTAAATTCTTGTTCCCTAAGCAAGGATGTTTACATGTTATAATTCCACTTTATGATGATTTTCATACTTTTAGATCATTCTCACAAGGGCAAGTTTGAACTTTCTATAGAAATTCCAGATTATTTACTGTTTGTTTCTTTTCTGCTTCTGCAAGGAATATTGAACCTTCTATCTTGTCATGCCCCTTACATTATATTATTCTAAATGATTATCTATCTACATATTTGTGTCTGTGATTACTTTAATTTACTTCCAGGTTTCAGACTGGTTAGATCATGCATTTTCCAAAAGGATATTATCAACATTTGTGACAGCTTAATCTTTTTGCCAGGTATGTATTCAAGCCTGGACCATTAGTGGCTCTCCCCGTTATCATTTCAGTGATGCTTCATATGAAAGAATTATTCACTTAAGCTCAGTAGTAGTGGGATTCTTTTTGCTCTTTGCCTTATTACTTTTTCAGCGTTTTACTTGGTAAGTGAATAAGTTCATAGTTTTTGCTTCTTTAACTGTTAGTCACTGTACATTTGTATATGTAGGGGATTATTACGATGTCCGTTGTGGATTAGGAACCGCACAGCCTTAGGTCGGTGGTTCTGACAGCAATATTTGGATATGACCCGCCCATAGGGCGTTCGCAAGCATCCATTTTTCGATGGAAGCTTGTGAGGCGGGCAGAAAAGACCCACAGCACAAGCTTCCATTGGAAAATGTATGTTTTCAAACATCTCTGTACTGTGTGGCAGGCAGACGGTACAGAGATGTGCGGCCCCAGTGCGGAGGGCCAGGAGCAAAGGCAGCCCCTGCTAGGGGCCCCCAATGTCACTGTCTGACAGCATATCTGTGTTGGAAAGGCCGACATGGAATGGCTGTCAGAAACCGACATCATAATCCTGATGGCCGCCGTCATTAAGGGATTATGGAGTGTTTCATCCGCCTTTCATCTCCGATCACACACATTGTAATGCGTTGGTCTGACCGCAGCAGCAGGTGGTGGTAGGAACGCAACCGATGAGCCGTCAGTTGCAGTCCGACCGCTATCATAATCGGCCCATAGATTCTATTTGCTAGGGGTCTGAATAATTAACCATACCCAAAACCCATTCCATGCCTGCCAAATATTTATTTGATCAACTGCCCCAGTTTTCTCCTCCTGTTATGTCTGATACCACACTGAGGTAAAAATGTTATTCTTGTCTTGCTTTCAATCCTTCCTTAAGTGAGAAATTGCAACAGCACCCAGAGACCTTTTATTTACAGTGCAGTATCTAACATTCCCATCACAATCATTGTCATGATCAGCCCGCATACGCAAAAGTGGGAGGTAAGATACTTGCAGCTGTATGTGAGTTCATGATGATCCCATCCTAGCAGATACACTTAAAGCTCACATTTCCAAAAAAAAGCCCAAGAGAACTGTATGGAACCTTGAGGAAACAGGTCTATCCAGATTTGATCGCCCAATTATATATCATGCATTCTACTGCCTGACAATAATATTGCTTCCCCTAGATTGTTAATAGCACTACATTGCAAGGTAAATACACGTGAAAACAACAGTTAATAAGATTAGGTAGATTATGTATGGTAAAATTGATATTGTAAACCACGCAGCTATAGGTGACCCAAAATGTTGTCTGGCACCTAGCCAGACAATATCTACTCAAGAGATTGCTAGCTAGTACTTGATACAAGCCTCATTACAGTCTCAACCCACGTATCAGTATTCCTTCTTCTCAGCTGCCTGTGTACATCACAGAGTTTTCAGAAAGAAGTAGAATGTTAACCTAGTTCACAGAAGGTGTCTGCTCTGGAATACATGTTGTTGGAGAAAAAAGCTTTAGAATAATTCAATTTCATGTGCAGAACACTAAGAGTCTGGTTACAAGTTTGGTGTACTACTATTCACAAAGGGAATAGGGTTCCTTGGGGATCCCTTCCAATTTGCAAATGGTTACCACCAGTTGGTGGTAAAATGTTAATGTTTTGCAACCTCCTTTTGGTCGCAAAACATTCTTACATACTGCTTCGATTCGGTATTAGGAAGGGACGCCCTAAACACGCCCCGTCCTAACACCAAATCTCAAACCCTATTTGCAATACAGTAATAAGTTACCAAATAGCAAATAGGGTTTGGTACATAGGAAAAGCCTTTTTCTCGGTCGCAAGCAGCCTGAATCGGGCCATTTTGACCTTAAAAAAAGGTATATACATGTGGCCCTAAAGAACTTAAGTTGAACTTCGGAGGTGCACAAAGCCAATGACAAATTTGACTGCTTGTCACTCTGATAGGCACATCTACGTTACCTATCATTCAGTCCTAAAGAGTCTTTTTTTTGGAGAGGAAGGAAGTTCCACATATTCTAAAACTTCCTGTTCCTGTCCAGCAGGCTCCTCCCTGTGCTTTGGCCATATCCTGTTAATTTTTCATTTGGATTTGGAGCTGGAAGGATCACTCTTTGTGTCTGCTCTCTGCTGCATCATATATCATTGGATTTAAGGACTTTTGGATTTGAGATTTTACAAGTAAGTTGGTGTTGTTATTTGTTTGATTGGGACATTGCAGTTGCTGCAACTACAATTTTGGTACTTTGCATCATTTTTCAATAACATTTATTGTCGGTAGCCAGTAGGCCCAGAGCTAGTCATAGGTGCATGATGAAACAACTGTTCCTTTGGTGTGTGTTGAATTTATTTTAAACATCATTTAGGGCATGAATGGCATTGGATTGAATTGCAAAATGTGTATTTTTTGGGTTTTTTCATTTTTTTTGGGTGTGTGTTAAATAAATGCCTTAGTTGTGTGTGGTGTGTTTGTTGTGTACCTTGCACACCTTGTTTAGGCCTGTGGATTTTCGTTTTTGAATTTTTTATTGCATTAAGAAGTGTTGTTTAGCATGCCTCCTGTGCCTGGCTATTATAGGCTTGTTTCCAGTTCATTGTTTTCCAGGTCTCCTGCTTGTTGCTTGTGACTGTGAGTGTCGATGTGGCTGGTGACCATTTTATGGTGGTAGTTATAAGTGTGCTGCTATTGCCACACAGGCCTGCATGTGTTTCCTTTGTTCCTTTTTGGCCTTGGCTTTTTGTTGTTTTGGGCCTGGCTATGTGGCTGCCGGCCATTTCGAAGCAAGGCAGTGTGCTTTTGCCATAGGCCTACATTATCTGTCTTCGCTTTCTCGTTGTTGTTGTGGGCCTGGCCATGTGGCTGGTGGCCATTTTGAAGCCAGGCAGTGTGCTTTTGCCATAGGCCTGCAAGCTTGTGGCCTAGTCTGCCAACAGGCCATGTTCCTCTTGTCTTACTGCTTCCATCCTTCCCCTTTTCCATCTGCAGATCCCTGAATGACATGACGCTAATAATTTAATGCCAAACAAGCAGGTTCCACTTCCATTACATTTGTTTTTTTGTTTTTGTTCTTTTTCCTATCCTTCCTGAGTGTACACAGTATATCATGAAAGCCCTTGTTGTCAAAGTCTCACAATGGCTACACCGTTATGTTTTTTTTCATAACTTAAACTGAGTTAATATAATTTAAAAATATAAAACACTAACAAGTGTGACCACCACACACTAAGTTATATATTATATGTGTTTGTTTGTACTAATAGTAATTGAACCACAACAACAAATGCAACATTTCACTGATGTTCTTCCACTGGCTTCTTTGCTTTTAGGTGCACAAAAAGACAGAGGAGGAGGTGTCATCATCTCATCACCCGCTGTACTGCCTGACAGAAGTCCTGCTGCGCACAGCGTCACATGATGTGTGGCCACAGACATCTCTAAACTTGTGCAACAGCGTCCTGCTGACATCTGAAGAAGATGGCCCAAAAGTAAGTTACCAGGTCCTCCAGTACCAAGAAAGTTGCCAGTGAGAAGAAGGAACAAAAGGAAGTGGCAAGACTGGTGTGCCGCCCTGGTTGTTATTTTGGGGAAAAAAACGTATGCCTCCAGCAGCGGTGTTCGCCGGGGACCAAGCTTGGAGCAGCACCTTCACATCAGCGGGCCCACCCCACCGACCTAGGCCCAAGCCCATGAGTCTCGCAGAGGTCGCCAGTCTACTAACGAGCAGTGATGTTGAAATGTCATTATCGCAAAGTAGTACCCAATCAACGCAGGTGGAAACTCAGCAGATAAATGGGCAACAACAGCTGCAACAACAACAGCCACAACAACAACAGCCGCAACAACAACAACAGCCGCAACAACAACAGCCGCAACAACAATAGCTGCAACAACAGCAGCCGCAACAACAGCCGCACCAACAGCCCACAATAGTAGTTGTTCCTCCTGAAGTTGGGGCCGTTCAGGAAATCGAGCTTTCTGCAGACGAAGAGGAGCAAGCCACTCTTTAAGAAGATCCATTGTTCTTCAGATCCTCAGCAAGGAAAAGGAGGGTTAGTTCATCAACTTCTTCTTCAAGCCCCGCTTCTCATGATCTAGATGCCACTTGGAATCCACCAGCTCAGTCTGAGAGTGATGCACGCCACAAGACAAGGCTACTGAAAAGGAAGGTTTCAGAAAGCCTTAGAGTTATGGAGGTAGATGTAGAAGAGGGGGATGATGATGATGACGAGCCAGTCACCATGAACATCACTCCCGGCCCAAAGGAGATGGAGACCAACATTATTACCCTATCCGAAATCGCTGCGAGGAATGTAGCACGATACCACCAAGACAGGTAAAACCACCTCCAGCTTCCGTATTTGCATTTTCTAAGGCCCGCCGGCAGGGACCTACATCAAGCTCAACCACCACCTCAGTAGTTAGTGGTACTGTAAGTGCACAGAGTCAAATTCCACGCCCACCCTCCAGTTCATCTGGCATTGAAAGTGGCACCCCCAGCAGCACCAGAAACTTCACCTCCCCAGTCTGGGACTTCTTTTCAGTTAGCAGAACGGAGGAGAACATAGGTATATGCTCAATTTGTCGAGACGCTTTTAGGCGGGGTAAGCTTGGTGCAAACTATGGTACCGGAGGCCAAACAAGTCATCTCAAAAAACACCACACGATACAGTGGGAGGCGCACCTACTTCGCTTACAAAAAAGTGAAACTGCACCCATTGCTGTTGATGGGGATGAAGAAGTAGAAGAACGTATGATCGCAGGGGAAGGTGAACAAGAGGGAGACATTTCTAGCACTGTCCCCAGCAGTGTATTGGTACTGCCCACATCATCAGCAACATCTCAGTGGCACCATAGTAAGAGTCAGGCTGAGACACCAATGCAACAACAGAGTACTGCAATGGAAAAAAGTACATTGTTGAGCCTAACTGGGTTCAAGAAGACAGCTGCACCACAAAGGAAAATATTCCAGTCTACCATTGTCAGCATCCTTAGGTAGGAGAGGCAGTACGAACGCAACCACCCAATGGCACGTTTGCACAATGTGAAGCTGGCTAAAATGTTAGCGCTGGACCTTCTCCCTTTTTCCTTTGTGGAAGGGGTGGGTTTCCTTGAATTTGTTTCAGCCATCTGCCCTAAATGGAAGGTTCCCAGCCGGTTCTATTTCGCCAGAGTTGCTGTTCCAGTACTACATCACAATGTGCTGGAATTGCTTGGACAAGCTTTGCAGCAGAGTGCTGTTCACAATATCCACCTGGCAACAGACATGTGGACCACTTGCCAAGCCACTGATTACATGTGCATCACTGCACACTGGATCTCTTTTGTGGGGGTTAGAGAAAAGGTATCTGAAGCAGGTCTTGTTGACACTGCCGAGCTTTGTAATGCTACTTGGAAACATGCAGCTGTAGCCATGTTCACCATGGATAAATCTCATACTGCTGCAAGCATTTGGGAGAGTTTAACAGCAAAGTCTTTGAATGGCTGAGCCCAAGAGGGCTTAACATTGGTTTTGTTGCCACAGATAAAGGCAGTAATGTACTTAATGCCGTGGAGGATGGTGGCTATTTCAGGGTCCCGTGTTTGGCGCACAGCATTAACATTATTGTTCAAGATTTTCTGAAAAAAGGAGTCATAGTAAACAACTTACTTACCACCTGCCGAAGAATATGCCCACATTGCAGCCATTCTTTTAAAGCACGGAAGCAGCTGAGGAATATTCAACGTGAATATAGAACGCCAGTCAAAACACTCATCCAGGACGTGGCAACACGTTGGAACTCAACTTATTACATGCTTGACCGTCTGCTTGAGCAGTACAGACCAATCAATGAATATGTCATGCAAAGAGGGGATGCTACTGTGAAAGGCATGGTCCTTCAGATGGACCAATGGTGCCTAGTTAAATGCCTGACAGAGAATCATCTTCCTTTCAAGGTCCTCACATGTGAAGTCAGCAAGGCGGACTGTACTATGTGCCAAGCTATCCCAGTGTTGCACATGCTAGAGCAACAGCTGAAGGAGGTGTCTGAAGCAAACATAGGTGTGGAGGAAAAAAAAGAAGCATATGATTCGGTGGAGAGCTTATCCCATCGCTTAGCTGAAAATACAAGGGTGAAAACTGAGATTGGGTCAGAACAACATTACATTTGTGCCACAATTCTGGATCCACGGTACAAATCAGCACTGAACAGTAAGACATTAATTCATTTTTCAGAAGTGGACGTTGCCCGGTACAAAAGTTGGATAGTTGAGGTAGCCACTCACTTTGAAAATGAACGGCTAGCAATTAAAGGCCCGCTACTCAAACCCACAACAAGTACTGCAGAAGGGCATCCGGCGTCAAGGTCCACTTCAGAGCCTGACGGCAGTGCGTGTGGCTAAGAGTGGTCACCAACACTATTGACAACAACAGCAAGAACCGGATCATCAGCCCCAGTAAAATCGGCACAGGATTGGTATTTACAGCAAGGGCTTGCTAGGTCCAGTGCTGATGCAAAGACAAAAGAGGCCAAACAAACTTTAGCACACTGAACATTGAGCGGATGGTCCAGGCCTATCTGGATGACCCAACAGAGGTCTACATTGATCAAGTACTGTGTTAGATGATGAGCACCTTCTTCTGGTTGAACCCCCAGAGTTTGAGGACGAGCTATACTTCCCTGACAACTAGGCTTGAACTTCTTACTTTCTTCCTTCCTTATTAAATTGTATTTGTGTGTGTCTGCCTTTCTGGTTCGAAACTTCGATTCACAACAAATCCATCACCACTGTCTTCTAGTCTTTTTATTGTAATATTGCAGTTGCAGTTGTTTGCATTTAAGTCCACTCCTCCGAGTCCTGCTCCTCCATCTTCCTGACTCACCCTAAATCCATTTCCCTCAAGTCAGATGATGATTGGTTGTAAAATAATATAAGAAAAAAGACAATGTTGCCTCGTTGAGTCCCTCCAAAAGAAGTGGAACATGATGACTACTATTGCTATCCTCCTTGCCGAGCCGAGAGAGACTGCCCCATAATTTAAGATGAGAAGGAACAGGTAATGAATGATGGCATGCATTGGACTCTGACTGAGTGATTTGTGTTGTTGTTTGTTGTGCATGAAGTGAATTCATTGTGCATTAATATTTAATCTACACACTAAAAAACCTCAAGTCAATGTTTCCCTTCTTGTTTTTTAATAACAAAATTGTACATGCTACTGCCAGACGTCTACCACAACCATGGCATCTTCTCCATTCTCTTGGGAAACAAAAACATAATTGCCATGCAGCCTTCGCTGTGCCTAACTGAAACATCAATCACAGGTAAGATAAGAAGTTTGGGGGAGATATAATATTGGACTAGGAGGAGAGACTAGACTGACTGTACTAGTAGGACAAGTCACGCAGCGAGGGGTACAGCATCTATCTGTTTGTGTGTTATAAAATAGGCAGATTATTAAATCAAACATTGGGTGCAGCAGCAAGAAAACCATGTGATGTAAAACAGTAACCCCCCCCGCGGAACATTAACAATGTATTGCTATGTTTAGGTATAAATATTATTTAATACCCTAACAAAAATAAACTATGTAAAAAAATCTCCCAACACCCGACCCACCCCTCTCCATAGCCCCAACCAATGTCCAAATCGAGAAAGTCCAACCAATGTCCAAAATGTCCATAATAATAAACCCCAACGCAATGCCCAATTCCCACCCACCAAAAAAGGATTAAAAAAGGGGCAATCCAACAGGGTCAAGTTATCAGCAGGCTCTTCGGATTTCCTTCTGCAGGACCTTTATCATCTTCTTCACAACCTCTAACGGCTCCTCTGGATGCGCATTCCGGAGAAGCATGCAGTGCGCATATGCCCTGCAGTTGCATCCACAGGGGAGGCAGCAGTGCTGGATGTGGAAGTGCGGTAGTAGGTGGTTGCCTGACCACGGCACCGTACCACTGGAGGGGCCTGGCTAGGGCCCCGGCATTGGATAGAGGAGGCTGCAGCTGCCACTGCCTCCTCCTCCTCCGCCAGAGCCACCTGCCGCTGGTATTCTTGACAGATGGCCTCCAGCTTCCGGTGTCGGGCCATGACTGCCAACTCCTTCCTAGATGGTTTTGCTTGGGAAGGAGTAGCTATATCAAGAAAGAAACAAAGACTATTAACCAAATACTCTTAGCAAAACAGTAACACAAATTAATTCAACACATAGTGGCACAGTAGCACTCGCAGGCACAGTACATAACATTTGTGGTATGTATCTATCCTCCCACTTCCTCGGCCGCTAACATTTGTGGGAGTTTCATGCATTATACTTGCACTATGTATGTATTTGAGTTAAGTACACAGTACACCAGTCTTCTTCTTCTCTCTTGTTTTGCGAAATTAACGTAACCTTGTTGTAGCCGGCATGCCAGCTCAGCCAGCTTGCGCCCAAGACAAACATATACTCGAGTCATGACGCAGAATCACGTTAGTTTTATTTACTACTGTCTGCAGGTGGGGAAGCTCGTATTTTTCTATTACGAGTGGCACTGGCCAATGGCCATACTCTGTTACATCAAGGGCAACTGCTTAATTTCACTTTCACCCAGACCTGACTACTACAAAAAGTCAGATTATATCTGATCCAATGATCATTGCTTATATATGGAACAACATGAGGTACTTTGTTTTGATTGATTTTGTAACCAGCCGATAGGCCACGCATGGCAGGCTGGCTGACACAGTTGAAAAAAAACTTAGCATAGGTAGGGAGTTGTCCTCTGAGTCGGAGGAAGGCGCTTGATAACTACATACAGACACAATATATATGCTGTGCTTGCAAACTACTGTGAGTCAAGGGAGTATTCTGAAAATGCAACTTATATTCTCCTCGGCTTTGCTACCCTGGCGTGTTTTTTTTTTACATTCTCTTCAAACTAAGACTCTTCATCCAGTGACAGTCTCCACCTATGCTATCTATGATGAATACCACAGAGGCATCCGTCCATTCAAAGAAAACTTCTATCATTCTTCCTAATCTTTCAACAAACCTTAGTTTGTTTTAACCAACAACAAATATGAATTCTTTTTTTTTAAACCCCCACCCATGCGTCCTTCCTTCCTTGCTTGCCTTGGCTTTGAGTTTGACCCAAACACCACTGAGGATTCTTGCTATCACACCCATACACTTTCACCCACCCAGGCAGGCATCTTTTCTTTCACCTTCCACCTGTCCTTCACCCACCCATGCATCTGATTCCTATTATCCACCTATGCATGCATACCACCTATCTTTCTCTGCCAGTCATAAATATTACATCCCGCCCGTCCTTCCTCCTTCCACCATTCTTTCCCTTTTCGTTCAACACATCCATCAAGGTAATCTGAACTAACTTAGTCTTCTCCATAAAACTTTCACAGCTGAGTTGAAGTCAGATAGAAGAGGCCATTGGTTACTCAACGCAAATGCTAATGCTATTGCTAATGCTAAGTAAAGGGTGTCTTCTTCAACCGTTGTTCACAACAACTTCTTACTGACTAAGTCTCAACAATAGTACAGTGTACGCCCTTGCAGCAAGTGTAATGTCAATAAGTAAGGAATATAACTTACCACTGCTGCTGGCTCACCCCCTGCAGCTCCTGCAACTGCCGCATCTCCTGCCCCGGCACTGGTGGTCGGTAGTACACCTAGAAAAAACATTACACATTTTTTAGATGCCATATACACATTCCCCCTATTTATTCTTTTTCACTAGCAAGATTGAAAAAAAGTGAATACATATACAACATACATCACTAGTACAATTCAGGTACTAGAGTACAGTAGACACAAGTAGTGTTATATCATGGTCCCTAGGGACATTCGAGTCTTTGCTAAGTTAGCCTGAGCCATGCAACCATTTTAGCTCTGTCATTTATTTTTGAGCTTGTTACCTCGCAGCTTGTCGTGTAAGACGCCTACTGCTACTGTCTGGGCACTGCAGGTCGCAAACAAAAGCCACTTTGTTATGAAGTTCTGGTGGTCAGTCTGTATTGCTTAGCCATAACATGCTACACTTTCGGCACAACTGAAAAATGCTTGCAATATATTAACGCGCACCATTTTTGTCATAACTGGCGGAAGATTCCCTTCTATGAACCAGAGCTTTGCAGAGCTTATGATGTAACCAGTACTTCTAGGTTCTTCTAATGTGAGCGGTACCCCAAAATTGGCTCAGAGATCTTTATTTATCATTTTATATCAACTATATTCTTACCAAGGGGAGGGTGGTTCTTCCACCACTGTTCAGTTATCATCATGATTGATTTTCCCTTTTGTCTTCTATGGAGTTGTAGTTGTAACAATGTTTATTGTTTTAATCTTATGCATTTTGCTGTTTGTTGCTGGCTCATATACTGCATTATAGAACAATGTACAGAGCTTGTTAGTTGAAAATGAACCTTTTGAACTTACATAGACTCTGTGGTATTTGGTGTGAACTTAAACTAGTGAGTGAGCGAAAGGGTATGAGAGGTTGGGAGTGTAGTCGTATTATGTTCTGGGTTGTCTAATCATTGGGGGGTTCGGGGAGCTAATGAGACACTATAGCTAGCCTGTCAGGGGATTGTGGGTGAGGAGTGGACAGTGTGAGGAAGTTCCAACCTGCTATCACCAATGTCCTATTTTCTTGTGCATAGTTCTGTGTGTGCAGAATTCCTACAACAGTAGTAGTACGTCCTATGTATTCTATCAAAAACCTTAAAATATCTGGTTGGGCATTTTGTTGGTGGGAATTGTCAAAAAGCCTCAAGATTAAGAAGACTAGAAGTGGACAACCCAAAGGACTGGGCTCAGGGACTAGAGCGATTGGTGAATCTGAGTTTTATTAAAAACCTTTTACATAAAGAGTGGCTACCTGGGCAAGCTTAGCTACAGACTGACTAATAGCAGTAGTACAGAGAGTCATAGCAGAGGCAGTTAGAGGCAGGGATAACAAGAATTTAGATACAGATTGTCTAGATCGAAGAAGATTTTATAAAAAACTGAATTAGGAAATCAAAATATTCGTTCGCAAAAAATAAGGTGCAGTAAAAGTTAGGGAAATATAATTATTAATATTAACAACAGGAGGACTTACTGGGGCCAGCAGCAGAGCCCTCAGTAGAGGAGCGTTCCTGGCCCTGGGAGGCATCTTGTCCAGCTCCTGCCGACTCCGACCCCGTCTTCTTGCCCCTGGGTGCTGGTCATGAAAGATGTAAGAAAGAAAGAGACAAACATGGATGATTGGTGTGAAAGTGAAACAAATAAAATATTTAAAATGCTAAAAAAAAACATTTATGGAAACAATTGCAATAAAATTGACCTATCTAATCTGGTCGACTAGTATTGTGGGATTCACGGTCCGTCTTGTTATTATTTATGAACACTAATTCAGTGTTCCAGTCTGATTTCCGAATACTAACTTAGCCTAATTACCACCTGACCTACCCCACCTATTCCAGACGGGCCAATTGTTCACTAAAGGGTCGATTAGGATCGCGGACGGACTCCGTCCGCGACCCCTGAGGAGGAGGGAACGTCCGCATGGGCTGCGGCGTTCCCTCCGATCTGATTAGGATGTGACCGCCAGGGTGGCGGTCACATCCTCTATCTCTAACATTGCGGCGGGTGCAGCTTCAAGCTGCACCCGCCCCAATGTAAAAAATGCATGCACAGCATTTGCGTGCACAAAGCGGCAGGCACCGCGCGGTGCCTGCTGCATTGTGCATTCAAATGCAGGGGGGTACCATAGGTACCCCCCATGTGCACCCCCCACCACCCCTTCACCCAGGGGGCCCGCAACGGGCCCCCGAAGTGAAGGTCCGTATGCTTTTTCATGGCGGAAAAGCTGCCGTGGAAAAGCATAGAATTGCAGACATCCTAATATGCCTGGCGGTGTCTGATAGACACCGCCAGCCATGTTAGTGCTTTTCCGACGTGGTCGCCTTCCGACCGCGGCGGAAAAGCGGCGGACAGATTGTGAGACCCACCAGCCATCCTGATTTGGCGGTGGGTCTTTCAGGCCTCCTCGGCGGATTTCCCGCATACTCCGGGCCGGCGGTGGCTTCCGCCGGCCCGGAGTATGCGGAAAATCCGCCATCATAATGACCCCCTAAGTCTGGATTTGCATTTATTTTAGTCCTCAAAAATGCATAGATGGAGGACACATGCATACATTTTAGCATACACAAAATTGTTGGTTGCTGCTGATGTTCTGCTAGTGATAAGCCTACTATTACCACTCATTAAACACACTACAAAAGGTTCTACTGAGGACTGGGGTAAGCAGCACTCAGCATCATGTGACATGATGCGTCACGCAGACCACAAAAAAAGTCCTACTAATAAGTAACTAAACCTATTAATCCACCACTATCTCTTCTTAGTGGCAGGAGGACAAAGGAAGGACTAGAGTCTCTCTAGCATTACCTAACTTAAGTTCTCTAAAGTAAAGTCTTACATAATCATGTCAAGCGAGCGGAAAGTTGCAAACAAGTAAGATTAGTAGCGCCGGGCACCTGTGTCATAACAATCACAGAAGATTTTTAAACGTTATTTACCTGCAATGTAAAAACTGCAGCATTCTTACTAAATATATATTCGCAATATATAACACAGAGCAGAAGAACACAAAGTAGTAATATTAAATAGCTACTCACCAAGCCCCGGGACCTCCACTCCTAGTAGGTCGAGCAGGTCCTGCTGCCGGTCCAGGATATCGGACCACCGGTGCATCAGCTGGTTAGGGGTGGGCCGGACCCCAGAGAAGTGAAACACTGCCAGGGGCACCTTTCCCCATTGTTGCCGATGCTCCCGGAGTCCGTACCTGGACCCAGGCCTGCCAGCTGCTAGGGTTAGGGGGAGGTGGAGCTGTATAAAAAAAACAAGTGTGGCCACCTCCACCTCACTAAATAAGGCCCAGGCCTACACCCCATGTGGACGCCGCCTTCCGCAGGGAAGGCGGTCGCGGGTGCGAGCACAAGCAGGCTTGCCCTTGGACTTGCCCATGCGCACACCCTTGGCCATAGTTCTGGGACTTGGGGAGGGGCGGAAAAGAAAAGGGAGGAATTAGAAAAGTTAGTAAAAGAAATGAAAAAAGCAAGTTATTCAAAAAGAGTGAAAAAGTAGTAAAATAGTCACAAAAAGTAAAAATATAGATTCAGGAAAATAGAGAGACAGATAACAAATAAAAAAGATTTTAAAAAGTGTACAGAAACAAAGGATTGCAAAGATAGAGGAAGGATGGAAAAGCAGGCCCAGAACCATAGCATGGGCAAGTTAGCGAAATATTTCCCCATGAGCATGCAAAAACACATCGCGAACGGGCAGGACAAGCAATTTCGCGTGTTCGCAGAGATTTTCTACTGTTTCGTGGAACTTTGCGTAGCATGACTACGCAAATTCCACCGACCCTTATTGTTTATTTGACATTGGAGAGTGCATACAAATCGCTAACATCATTGTCTTTTGTAAAGACCACATTATGTGGCACTTAACATAAATCACTACACTTCACTCTGGAACACAAAGAGAGATTGTAGCTTGTATAAATGGGAAAGAGCCAGTTAGAAAGATTCATATATGTATGCCAGGCATGTACATGTCCCTCTGGTGAGCCATAGAGCTGACCTTACAGGGAAAGGACCTTCTTTGGAAACAATTTCAGCTCCTCGATTATGAAGGCAAAATCCCTCTCCCCATGGTTGCTCCCAGAAATGAGAAACAGCAGCAGAACTGGAGGAGGTCTTGATAGCAGCAGTGTTAGGAGGCAAGGGATCTTAATTCCAACCTCAGCGTACATTTAAGCGACGTATGCGATTGGCCTTCTATCATTACAGTCACCAATGTTAGCCTATGGCTGGGTCCGTTGTGGAGTTTAATGCCCACTGTGCGGTCTACTTCAGCCGCCACCCTCTGATTCCAATTGTCCTATCGGAAAGGTCAGGCACCCGCCATTTTAGGAGTTCAAACTAGTGTGTTAGGGGGCATATGTATCAAGCCCTTTCCCTGTTCGCTAATGGGCTGATTCTCAGAATCGGCCCGTTCGCAAACGGGAAAAGGCCTATTGGGATGTATCATCCCAAAAGGCCATCGCACAATAGGGAATCGCAAATATTGCGATTCCCTATTTTGCGATCGCAATTATGGAATCGCAAATTGCGATTCCTCAAATGCAATTCTGGGAGCAGCTACAAATTGCGATTTGCCCGTAAGAAATCGCAAATTACCACCAGCTTCAAATTTTGCAAAGTGCCATGTGGTGCACATACATGCCCTTAGGGCATGTATGTGCACCACATGTGCACACATGCATATTTCTGGGGTGCAACAGGGTGTCCTTTTGACACCCTTGAAATTGCATTAGCAATTTACGAGTACCTATTGGGTACTCACAAATTGCGAATGTCTTCCCATTCATTCCTATGGGCCTTTAGGCCTATAGAAATGAATGGGAAGGTATTCCTTAATTGCGAATCACAGTTTGTGATTCGCAATTAAGGAATATGTAGGAATCGCAATTATTAATGCGATTTCTACATACATTGCATTTTGCGAGTCCTTAATAGCGATTAGCTAAAAATCGCTATTAAGGACTCGCAAACCGTTTTTTTTAATACATATGCCCCTTAGTGACTGTTAAGTGCATCATCACCACTCCAAATGGAGGCTAGTTTGTTCATATTTTGATGGACACTTATTGTTTTTTAAAGAAACATTTAAGTGTAGTGTGTTACTGCGCTGAAACGTAATATTAATGTGGTGTTGTGTACACCTCTGTTGATGGTATTTTTGGAGCAATAAACATTTTAAAAAATTGTAAATAATACATATTAAATGGATTATTTGCACATTTATTTTCCGAATCATACCAAGGCCATAAATGCCATTTGTGATGGATAAAGAACAAGAAGCAAATGTTGGTTCAAAATATGTATTAAACAATATATATTTTGTCAAAATACATGACTCTTTTGTTACTCATCAAATATGTTGTTGTGCATGATGTAAAAAATGTTCAAATTTTTTCAATCCAGACATATGAAACCTGGGAGATTGAGGAGATAACCTGTGGTGTACTGCCATTTGCAGACTATGCCACCATGGAAGGAAGGGATATAACCAAGAAGTTCAGATTAGATTTATGTCATCAGCTGGAGCCAGATTTTCAGCCTCACAACAGAAATCCCACATCTATTACACCAATTGTAAAAATCATGTCTGTATTTCATTTTGTGGCCACAGGATCCTTCCAACATACTGTGGCAGTATCTGGTGGTACAGCACAACCAACTTTCAGTGGTGTGCTACAAGAAGTTCTATCTTAAATGATGAGACACATCAACAGCTTCCTCCAGTTTCCACGACAGTACGATTTAGCCAATGTGAACGGTGAATAATACAGTTAGGGTCACCTAGCACACGTGGTTCAAGCAATTGATGGCGCACATATTGCCTTAGTGCCACCACACACAAGAGAACAGGTCTACTGGAATCAAAAGAACCTCCATTCAATCAATGTGCAAGTTGTCTGCTTAATGAATTTGTACATCACAAGAGTCTGTACCCATTTCCCTGCCTCTGCCCATGATTCCTTTGTTCTAGAGAACAGCCCCATACTCATGCAGATGTCTCAACCTGGACTGCACCCAGCGCCATGAAGCCTGCACCCTGCATGCACTCAACCCTTGATGTTCCACTGCCTGCCACCTCGCCTCACCAAAGGACACCCAAGGCCCGTTTACTTGCCACAACTGCACCTTCTCCTGCCTCCGCACACCAGACTCACTGACCGCACGACCATCAAGAACTGGACCCGACCACCTCAGCTGCATCCTACTCAACACCTGCCATGCGTGTAGGTCTGAGACCTGCACAATTCCATCTTCCCTGGACGTTGCCTTCTTCACGGAAACATAGATGAACCCCAACTCAGGTCTGGACATCGCAAATGCCATCCCTGACAGCTACAAAATTATCCATATGGACCGTGCCAACGACCGGGAGGAAGCATCGTCATCGTACACAAAAACACCCTCCGCCTCACTACCAGCTCCGACGACCATTCACCTGACACTGAACACCTCCACTTCCAGATCCAGACCAACCTGAACACCACTCTCTGTGGCACCCTTGTCTACAGATCTCTGGATCCCCGTCCCCCTTCAGCAAAGCCATAGCCAACTTCATCGCACACCTCCCTCTTGCCTCAACAGACGAAGTCCCCTGGGCGACCTCAATTTCCAACTGGACAAACTGAATGGCCACAACACTGCATCCCTATTGGAGAGCCACCATAGGACTCAAACAACTGGTCACCTCTCCAACCCACTCAACAGGAAACACGCTTGACCCCATCTTCTCCGCAAGCAATAACATCTCCGCCAGCCACACCTCAGAGCTACAGTGGACCCACCACCACTGTTTCCACTTCTCCTTCACCAAACCCACCGTACACCACCAAGCCCGCCGCTGTCCTTGCAGAAGCTAGAACAAGGTCACCGAAGACCAGCTCACCACATCACTCAGGAAAACCCCACCACTGACATCCTTGGTTACTAACACCTCAGCATGCAACCTCCACCTTTGGATCTCCAACTGCACCAACACACTGGCTTCCCTCAGGAAACCCTCAGGCAAGCAGCCCTCCAAGAAAGCCAGTTGGTTCTCCCCCCCCCGCCCTCCAAGAGTCCAGGCGCATCTGCATTAGACTCGAGAAAAGATGGAGGAGCAGCAAGATCGTGGCAGAACATGCTGCCTTCAAAACCACGGTCACCGCACAAAATCACCTCATTATAACAGCCACAAAGGAACACATCAATGCCAATGCACAAAACAGCAAATAACTCTTCACCATGGTCAAAGAATTTGCCAAACCAGCATGGAGACAGCAGACATCCCCCCTCTCAAGACCTCTGTGACAACTTTGCCACCTTCTTCCGCCGCAAGATCAAGGACATCTACGACAGCTTGCAAACCAAGACCCACCAACCCCACTGCAACCACCACACCCAATGGCACCAGACTCCAGCAGACCCTGCCCAACTGGATCACCCTCACCTCTGACGACACCTTCAGGATCATGAACAGCATTCACTTTGAAACCCCTCAGATCCCTGCCCTCACCACATCTTCAACAGCTCCTGAACTCTGCTGCACCATCAAGTGCTCCATCAAGTCTGCCACCTTCCCTGAAGACTGGAAACACGCAAATATCAAACCCCTGATGTAGAAACCCTCTGCCAACATGACGGACCTCAAGAACTACTGTCCCATCTCTCTGCTGCCCTTCTAAGCCAAAGTCATTGAGACGGCCATCAACTAAACAAACCACATCCTAGACCTCTCTCAATCAGGCTTCCGAAGCAACCACAGCACTGAGACTGCTCGCCTCGCCGCAATGCTGGCATCCACGAAAAATCCCTAGAATGGATCCACACCTTCCTCACTGTCCAAACACAGAGAGTCAGACTTCCACCGTTCTACTCAGAACCCACAGAGATCAGCTGCGGGGTGCCTCAGGGATCCCAACCCTCTTCAACATCTACATGGCCCGCTCGCAGCCATCATCAGAAGCCACGGACTCAACATTGTCTCCACGTCGTCGACACCCAGTTGATTCTCTCCCTCACAGACAAACCCACAGACGTCAAGAGCAGCTTCCACAATGGGATGAAGGCAGTCACCACCTGGATGAAAGACAGCTGCCTCAAGCTCAACTCAGACAAGACTGAAGTCCACATCTTGGGCAATACCCCATCTACTTGGGACGACTCCTGGTAGCCCAAAGTGCTCAACCCCCCCCCCACCCATGGACAACACCTTAGACCTCAGCATCAGCCTGGACTCTGCGCTCTCAACGAGCCACTAAATCAATGCTGTTTCACCCTCCTGCTTCTACACGCTCTGGCTGCTTCAGAAGATTTTCAAGTGGATCCCTACTGAGTCCAGGAAAACGGTCACCCACTTTCCCGTCAGCAGTAGACTCGACTACGGTAATGCACTCTACACAGGATCAGCCAAAAACTCCTTAAGAAACTACAGAACATCCAGAATGCCTCTGTCAGACTCATGAACATCCCCCATGACAGCCACATCACCGGTCACTTGAGAGACCTCCACAGGCTCCCGATCAACAAAGGAATTACCTTCAAGCTCCTCACACATGCCTATAAAGCCCTCCACAACACTGGACCTGCATACTTCAACCACCACCTCTCCTTCTGTACACTGACCAGACATCTCCGCTCCACCCAACTGGCCCTGGACACCATTCCATGGATTCGTGGAACCACAACTGGAGGAAGATCCTTCTCTTACCCCGCTGCAAAGACCTGGAACACCCTGCCTCTACATCTCAGGCAATCAGTGTTGCTGTTTCAATTCAGGAAGGACCTCAAGAACTGGTCTTCAACTGAACCGTAGATCCCCCCTGCAGCGCCATGAGAACCTAACAGGTGAGTAGTTACACTTTACAAGAAACCTGTTTGATTGATTGATTGCTGTTCCACTTGTTATAGGAGGTGACTTTAAGCTTATATGTGATGCATTATTGGCTAGAACATCCCAAGTCAAATATTGTCCTCCAAAGGCTTACTTCACACTTAAGTCCTTTTTTAGAACTACCAAATGGATAGATATTTGGCATTTAAATCATTCAACTGTAAAACATTTTACTTTTTCTTCTAATCCTCCTAATTCCTATTCTCCATTAGATTATTTATTAGTATCCCATCAACTAATGCTTCCGTTTTTGATCCCACTATTCAGAATACTGATATTTCTGATCATGCACTCATTTCATGCGTTTCACAATATGGCTCCTCTCATGAAACTCAAGGCTGGTGCCACATGAATACCAATGTTGCCCTTAATGAAAAAACAACCCAGCATTACAGGAATATTTTTCTTTTATTCCCAAACGTTCTACTTCAATTGGTAACCGATGGGATGGATTTTAAGGCATATTTCAGAGGAGCAACAATGGGTCATTTGTATGAAGGCAATTTTGCGATAGCAAGCGCCAAAATTCGCCGAATTTCAGCGTTTGCGATCGCAATTTGGCCTAGTGCTATGTATGAAAGCACAACTGTCTCGCAAATTAAAGAATTGCAATTCCTTATTTTGCGAATGCATTTAAGGAATCGCAAATTGCAAATCTTTAAATGGAATGTATGAGGCACCTAGGTTGTGTGAATATGGCATAAGGAATCGCAAATTACTACCAACTACAGGTTGGTGGTAATTTGGGATTTCTTTTAAAAATGCACAATTTTGCATTTTTCAAAGTGGCATGTGGCGCACACACATGCCCATAGGGCATGTATGTGCGCAACATGTGCAACATGTGCACCCATGCTTATTTCAGGGGTGCAACAGGGTGTCCTTTTGACACCATGGCACACTTAAAATTGCATTCTCAATTTGTGATTCTCTAATTGGGAATCGCAAATTGAGGATCTCTTCCCATTCATTGGGGAGGTATTCCTTAATTGCGAATCGTAATTTGCGATTTGCAATTAAGGAATATGTAGGAATCTCAAAATGTATTGCAAATCCTACATACATAGCGTTTTGGATTCTCAAATAGCGATCAAAAATTTGCTATTTGAGAATCGCAAAACCTAACATTGATACATATGGCCCAATATCTATTATAGCACACAATAACAAATCATTTAACACTAGAATTCGAGAATTGCATAAGCAAATAGCAAAGCATGAAGGTTGTCTCTTTATCACATCGAATCACATCGAATATAAGATACAAGTACAAAAAATTTGTTATGAATTAAACTCCATATTAAGCAACAGGGCTGGCACACAAATTTCTAATAGCAAAGCTAAATTTTGTTTCAGTGCTAATCGACCTGGAAGATTGTTGGCAAATTATCTTTGTATTAAAAAAGATTAGAATCAAATTCATGCTAATCATAATTCTAATGGTCAAATTACAATATCTCACAAACAACTAGTCAATTAATTTATGAATTATTATTCAACTTTATTCAATAAACCCCCTCTGCAGATACATCACATATCATTAATATTTTAGAGAGGTGTGGTTTAACAAAAATTTCTCAGTCAGTTAGAAATAAATCGGACTTGCCGGTTATTTTAGAAGAAGTGCAATCAGTTATTAAATCCTTTAAATTACTTAATTCTCCTAGTCCAGATGGTATTCCTGCTGAATTTAATAAATAATTTCCGACTCGTCTAATACCTCATTTACTCAAGTTATTTACTTAATTTTGTAATACAGGTTCAACTTCTGGGTCCTTTACTGAAGCTTTAACTATAGTTCTTCCAAAACCTAATATCCCTAGGTTGTTTCAAATTATCACTCCATTTCTTTAACTAATCAAGATTTTAAACTTTATGCTAAGATTCTTGCAACTAGGTTGGCCTCACTCAGTGCTTGCTACTATTGTGCATAGTGGCCAAATTAGTTTTATGAAAAATAGTAATTCGGTAAATAAAGTACGATTATTATTCCATGTGATTGAAGCTGGCTCACTACTGACTCAACCAGCCGGTGTCCTGGCATTCGATGCGGAAAAGGCTTTTGATAAAGTCCATTGACAGTATATTTTCCGTACCTTAAATGCATTTAACTTTGGCAGTTTGTTTATTTCAGCTCTCTATTCTGGCCCATCCACCAAACTTTACATTAATGATCAAATTTCTTTTTCAAGGTATCACATTTACTTTTTCTTCTTGCTATTGAACCTTTACTAATCACCATCAGAAATTGTAAGGATGTTGAGGTCCTCTTTATAAACACTGTCCCTATGAAAACGTCAGCTTATGCTCATATACTGGCAATCCTGAATTTTCCATTCCTCCGCTATTAAATCTAATTCACACTTATTCTCAGATTTCAGTAAATACTTTAAACACTAATACATTTTTTTTTCCTTTACGTATTCCTTGTACTCCTGATATGCTCCCAAACAAATAAATAATCTGGCAAAAAGGAAAACTTAAATATATTGGTATATTATTTTCTAGCACCATAAAACAATGGATTACATTAAATTGTGCATGCATTCTTGCTCATCTTAAAGACAAATTAAAAAAATGGTTGACTCTGCATCTATCCTGGTGGGGAAAATTTGATGCCATCAAAATGTTTGTTGCTCCAAAAAGTTTCAATTTCTTTTCTATGATACCTATTCAACTTCCTATTAAGTTCTTTCAAAATATTGACATATGTCTTTCTCAGTTTATTTGGAATAACACATCTCCTTCTTTAAGTTATAAAAAAAAAATGGCTAAGAGCAATCGTGTTTTTCTTTGACCAGATTTCCTTAATTATCATAAAGCGTCTATGTTAAAACAAAGGAACATATTTGCAAGAGCTTATCGCCACCAGAACATCACTTTTTGCGACAATCTGGTGGCAATAAGGCCTTCACCTTATTTGCAAGGCGGCGTTAAGCAACTTAAAGTGGCTTAACACCTTTGTGAAAAAGGCCCCCCTTCATGCAGCATTTAGTGTGAAAGGGGTGGGCAATGGGTGTTGCGGTAGGCGTTACCCCGCAGCACTCATTGCTTTTTGAAGCAGCCCCCTATTTAAAAGGGTGGCATGAATATGGGGCACTGCCAAAAATCTGACCAAGAAAAACCTGGTCTTAACCTGGCAAAATAATGAGAAGTTATTAATTTCTCCTTGTTTTTGCTGTTTCTATGTGTGCTGCATTCTGAAGTACACATAGAAACAGCAAAACGGCACTAGTGATTGTTCATGTGCAGGAAGGTGTCCCTTCCTGCACATAAACAAGCATTAATAAATGATGAGTTGCAACTTCTATGTGTGCTGCATAAAGCAGAACACAAAGAAGTTACAAATCGCCATTAATGATTGCATCTTCCTGCACATGAACAATCATTCCCTGCAACACTATGGTGCAAGGGTGCCTGCATTGGCGCTAGGCATCTAAATATAGCACCAGCTCTAGGAGAAATGCAGGAAGTCTGCTGCGTTCTTCTAAATACGCCACATCCCTGTTTTTTTTAACTGACGGAGTGCCGCATTGGCAATCTTGGCTTAATGCTCCGATAGTTTCTTTGTAAATATGCCCCAAAGTTCCTTATGGTTCCATCATACAGAGTTTACTAATCCACCTTCATGACTTCGTATTCAGCAAAGTTTGATATCACCATTTCCTCTATCTGCGTTGCACACTATGGCTAACTCGAATGCCTTGCTAAAAAGATCAGGTATAGTGAAGTCTACAAAATTCAGATTACAAGATTTGCATTCAATTTTCCAATCCCCTAAATCACTTTCCTCAACTTTGTCATTATAGTATAACCCTGTGTTAAAACTAGCTCGTCACACAAAATGTTGGCAATCCTGGATTAAAGCTGGAGTTTTTTGCTGAAAAGATATTTATCATAACAATGCCTTTTAACATTTGATGAGTTACAGCAAAGATGTAGGTTGCAGCCCTCAGATATTTGCAAATATGAACTCCTATGCAATTCAATACTTGATTCATCTCAAAATCATTTTCCTCTTATTGATATCCATGATTTAGAAATGTTCATTCAAACAATTGAATTATTATCCCATGCTACATTGTTGTTTAACAAAAATTGAATAATCATGAAGGGGACAATATCAACATTCTCTCTACTCTCTGGAATAAGGAACTAGATTTATCATTATCTCAACATAAATGGAGAAAAATCGTGTTAAATAATATATCTGGATGGCTAACTGTTTCTCTCTACCAAACTAATTCCTTCACTTTATTCAATTAGTTATGGACTCATTTAAGCTTATTTAATGCAAACCTTTTAAATTATCCTGATTGTTGGAATTATATTCTAGATATGTTTTACTGATAAGCTGTACATTTTTCATATATAGGTATACTGGTTAAATTTACTTGACTTATTAAGACTTATTTGGAATGATCACATAATTTATCCTCCTTTTTTCCTTTTCTTTTAATTTTATTACATTAATAATATTGATAATTTGTAGGTACATTAATTACTTTTATTTTGATTTTATCCTATAGTTTATTGTTTCATAAGTTCTGTTATAATATTGATGCAAAACTGTTTTGTACCCCTTTCTGAACTCATTTATGTATGGCCTTCTCACCTTTCTCTAAAATTTAGTAAAATATGTGAACCACAAAAAGACTTACAGGCACCATACCCGCATGTGACATGTAATGAAGATTGACGCCTGTAATCTTAGAGGCAACACAATACATTCACGCAAACTACATACATTTTCTGATACTTAAACTTTGAGGTTTTTATGTTAGGAAAATAAGTGCATGACAAATTGGCAACAGCTGAATTGAGAACAAGCAGGGCATTTAGGTTTATTGAGACTTTGCAAAGTGTACCTTATAGACTTCACTCCGCCAGGTATTCCTGTCAAGCCTTCGGGATGTAGGAGCTGCAAGACCTTCTGCTCCAAGGGCATGATTGTTATTGGGGGCATGAGAAAACCACCACCAGTCCTTTGGGCTTCCATGTGATGCCTGGAGGCCAGGGAACGCACCCTCCCCCGCACATTATTCCACTACTTCCTAATTTTCTTCTGCTTGGCAGGTTGTTTGCTACAGGATTTACTTTGTTGAATGGTCTGGACCACATTTGCCTTTTCTGGGATAGGGGTGTATTTTGGGCTTGTGCTCCTAACAATTGTGGCTCTACTCTTAGGATTTCATCCAGCATGACTCACAATTCACCCTCAGTAAATCGTGGATTTGTGGGGCCTAACATGGTGCACGAAATATTAAAGTAAATAGTTGACTACAAGGTACTAAATGAAAGGGGATAAAGGGACAGGAGATGTAAGAATGAAAAAAAAGCCTCACTTGACTGGCAAAACCTCTGGTAGCAAAAGTTGTGGTGGAGCTGGAATGACAAAGGGTCATGGTCTGAAATGGGGGGTGTTTTATAGTGTGGCATGCAGATGTTTCCATTTGATCAGTGGACATCAGGTGTGCTCTACTAGCATCCATCCATTTGCCACAGTGATGGTGCATTGTTGAGCGCGTACCATGACAGACTCACTCTGTCTGGGACCCACTGCTAGTAGACCACCAGCACAATTGGGAAATCTAAATATGCTCTGCGGGAACCTGCTGCCTTGATGGCGACAGAGTAGCATTTGCCTGCATTGGAGTGCATCACATCTGTGGCTGTGTGCAGCGACTGCGGTGGAAAACACTCTGTCAACGTGGATGGTGAGGCAGCCTGCATGCATCTAAATACAGCAGGTGAAAATCCATCGACTCGGCGGAGTCCTAGGGATGCCACTGTGGTGGGATGGTGATAGGACCGCCAAGATCTAAACCAGCCCATTAGTCGCACATAGTGCAAATATGCACGCGCACAAACAACTTGCTGATCAACCATTCTTCCACTCAGAGTAGATGCCCATCATGCAGCACACACAGAGAAGCTAAACTAACTCCAACCTGAGACTGAGAGGGGGAGTCCAAGCTTTGTAACTACCAAAAGAGGTGAACCTCCCTGGTTAGGTACCACAAAACAAACAGTAACAACAGAAAAGGGAGAAACATGACTCATTGCACGACCTGTGTATACAGTCACACAAATACCCTGCATCATGCATTTCTTTAAAAATCCTGTAATGACTCTCAAGGTCACTTACAAATGACAATTACACAGTTCAGAGGCATAGTGAGGAATAAAGCTTACTGACCATCCTTACCCTGCATACTGCTCATGGCAGGTTGCTGCACCAATGGCCCTCACTGGAATTTGGCACTGCCGCAGTGCTGCAGCGCAACGGTCCAGGGCTTAGTGAAAGGCCACACCATGCAACATGGCTCTTTGATGCAGGGACGTGTCATTGTGTGAGGGAGTTTAGGTGGGGAAGGAGGGTTCAAGAGACGGCCAATGAAGTGGTGGGGTTAACTGAGCGAGGCTCTGCTTCTCCAGCCTGTATCGCACACAGTGGCTGCCCCTTAAGTTATACTACACTTGAAGATTTCTTGTATGGGACAGTTGGAACTCTGTGGAGACAACATGCGTTAGACCAAAAACATTTCTCTCAGGGTGCAGGATGCACCTCCCCCGTTATATAGTAAAGACCTGGGGGCATTTTACCAACAAATAGCGATATTTATCGCTAAGTAGGTTTAGCGGCAATATTTTTATTGCCGCGCATCACCAGTTTTTATCGCTGAGATAACTTGCTATCAGCAAGGTTTATCTCAAAAGAGATAAAAATCAGGTGAAATGCGTGAATATCGCTGAGAATACACTAGACCCTACAGGATCATTAAATCCAGACAGGGCTCACGCATTTTTTGTTAGGTCAGTACACCCCACGAATAAAATTTGTTTCTATCGGGCAGTACAAAACCTATTTTAATTCACAACTCTCACTCACATCACTACCTTGATCACTTACTCTCACTCACCAAACGGCTGTCTCTTAAAAGATCTCCGGAAAAGAGTCCCTTTGCGGGAGCCCGTCGGGCATTGCAGCGCCGGCCCGACGAGGAACACAGCCCAATGATAAAGCGTGACATCCTTCTGGGTGTGTGAGTGCAACCCATAAGAGACCTGCTCACTCCCTTCCCCTCTCCTTTGGAACTGCACATTCTTTTGATTTAGGTATCTATTAGAAGTGTTGTGCAAGACCTCATCAAAAGCTCCCGGTTCCTCCAATTTGTTTAAAAAACCATCTAAAACAGTCCAGCTGCCATCACATAGGAGTCTACACTCCATGTATACCTACTATACACTAGTCTCCATCACCTCTACCCTTGTGTGTGCCAGCTCAGCATATGCAACATCAACCTGGCTAAACACACCTGCAGCTAGGGTGCATGAATACATTTACTATCACTCCCCGGTGTGCCAATGAATAGTATAGAAGTGACAAAGGTTCCAGTGGCATCTGCATGACAGATGGACACACTACACACCTGTGCACCAGCATTCCATTCTGCTCAACACATGTTGTACATTGCCAAACCACATATATCCCAGAATCTCTATGCCAGCTTGGTGTGACCACGTACAGCATCATGCATAGCTGAAAAGGACACAAGATACTTCTGCCTAATTACATGAGGGGTGTGGGTGAATACATGAAGTCAAAGTACACACAGATAAACACTCAAGCCACATGATGTAGTCATACCAAAGCAGGCTGGCACCACTCCCAATAGGTTGAGAAAGCACTGGACTAGTCATCCCACAGAAAGCTTTTCAAACAGGAACATCTACAGGGACTTGAGTCTTTGGAGGAAAGGGAGTTTAAAGATGGAGATTCCTGCTCACCTCACATACACCATGGGCTCAGGATATGTCACAGATGAACACACTGCCATGAGGGGAATTCCCTACAGTGGAAGGCCACCTGTGACAAGCTTGTACTTGGAAGGGGTCTACCATGTCAGAAGGAGACTCAGACATGTCTCCGACACATATAAGTCACATAATACTTTGGTTCCATCAGCCTGTGTACATGGGTGTGTCCAAAGTTACCTGCACGTAGTTAAACTTCATGTGTACCCAGTTGTACTGATGAGGCAGCTGTCTTGTTGCACATCACAGTGCTATACTGCATGGCCATCCTAGTTGGTTACACTTTGAAAGACTTCCACAATGTCTACAAATGTCAGAACGACCTATTTGCAAAAGGGTAAGTCAAAGATGGTAGGTTGTAAATGCATATCACCCTCGGGGGCAAAAACGATGTTGATGATGACATCCTGCAAGTGTGAACAATGAGGACTCAGATACATACTGTAATAGGTCACATATGTCATCGACCACATGCAGTCCATCACATCACAACATCATTGTATACAAACAACAAGATTTGCACATTAATGACAGTTGATGTATTACCAAGTTGTGGGACACAAAAAGCAACAGTTAAAAAAATGTAACATGTTTTATTCCATTTTGTGATTATTTCCTAATAAAACTAAATTGGGGCCAATGGCCAGTCCATTAATAAGAGTCTTGGAGGGGGTCAGGGCACCCTCCTTCGCTTGCCTGCACTGCAACTACAAGGGAACACCTCCCCTCAGAGGGGCATTGATGGGAGCGTGCCAAGCATCGCAGGGACAGGACTAGGGGGTACTGGTTTGGGTTTTGGGAGGGATGGGTTCCTGTGTTGTGTGTGTGCCCATTGCAGTGGACTGGCAAGATTGATGGGGGGTCCACTGCAGTGTACTGGCCAGATTTAGGGGGCTCCACTGCAGTGGACTGGCCAGATTGAGGGGTCCACTGCAGTGGAATGGCCAGATTGAGGGGGGGCTCCACTGCAGAGGACTGGCTAGATTGAGGGGAGGGTGGTCCACTGCAGTGTCTAGAACAGACTGAAGGGGAGGCTATTGGAGGGGAAGTGCTTGTGGTAGTGAGGAGGGCTTGAGCTTCTTCGGAATGGTGTAATGGTAGGTGGGGAAACAGGGATGGGGCCTGAGGTGTGCCATTTGGGAGGGTGGGCCTGGGACAGGGAGGAAGTGGATTTTGTGGGGGAAGTGTGGGTTGGTAGTGGGGTTTTTGAGTTTTTTAGATCATGGGGATGTACGGGTGGGGGGGCTCTGTGGTCTTCCTCTTACAGGAGGGGGTCCTGGCAGGTGTGGATCTCCTCTCTGTGCTGGGGGTTTCCTCTTCCCCTTGCGAGTGTGGTCTGATAGATCAGTGGCAAAGAAGCCAAGGTCACAGAGGAAGACCTGCTGGAAAGAGGGGGTTGCAGGACAGTCAAGGGAGGAAGAGGTAGCTCTGTAATGTGGAATGGTTGTGGATGGGTGTTTGACTTTTTTTGCCCTCTCCCCAGTGTATGTGATGTCAGTCCTCTGAGTGTACGTGCATGTGTGTTTGGACTTTTGTTTGGGTGGTTGTGTGCTGCATATGTCTGTTGCTGTGTATGTATGTGCCTGTTTGAGTGTGCTTGGGTCAGGTTGGGTAGTGGGGACCGTGGATGGGGCAGAGGAAGGAGAGGTGAGGGACTGCTACAGGAAGAACACTGCTGCTGTCAGTGAGGAGGCCATGGCCTGATTAGATCGCTATGGAGCAGACATGTCGGATGTGATGCCCTCCATGTATGACACCAATTGTGTCAAAAGACTGGTATGTGCATGGAGGACATTCAGCATGGATATCTACCCCACATGGATCTGTTTGAGTAAATCCATGGCCTCCACACTCGGCAGCGGGGGAGGCTGATGCAGGGGGTGCGGTGCCTGGCTCGAAGGAGAAATACTCCCTAACATGGGAGGGTTCACGGACATTCTGAATGGGAGGAGCTGTGAGGGTGGAGATATTGTTGGTGGTTGTGTGGCCAGACTCCGATGTTGTGTGATCTGATCTGGGAACACCCACCACAACAAGGGACTCGTCACTGGAGCTGGAGTGGTCTTTGATTGTTGTTGATGTCTCCAACCTGCCCTCAATGTTGCTCCCCTCACCTTTCCATGCCACTGGGTTCCTCCCCCTTCTCCACATTGGACCCAGTCTAGCTAGCTACTTCCCCTTGGTCTGTGGAACTGTCTCCTCCAGTAGCCGTTGCAGATGCTGTGAACAAAGATGAGAAAGAGATTCACATCAGTCATCTACATAGAGTTGACACATGAGTATCACTACAACACGTCACAGAGCAAGCTTATGCATCATTTTGATGCCAGGCTTGTAATTATTACACATATGTGAACATGGCACTTGTCAGTCTGCCAGTAACCTATGGTTCCTGGACACATGATGTCATGTGCAACATTGGTTAGATCAATGTCAAATACCACAACAACCATGTCAATTACTACACTATGTAGCAGGTGTTCTGATCTGTAATGCTCCTTAAGGTCTTGTGTCATTACATATCTTTCTCATCTCCTGCAAGGGTGCCTTGAACAGACACAGAAAAGGGAATGCATACATTTGAAATGTGACATGGTAAACATTCTTCCTTCCATAGCCATCATGATGTGCACCTATGTCTTGGGCATCAATGGTCAAATGGTCTGCATGCAGTACACCAAAAACCCATAGACATAACATTATTAATTTCACACAGATAACAGCGATTGTGTGCATGTGTCCAGTGTCTTTGGTCCACTGCTGTCAGGTCAGACATTTGAATTTTAGTTTGGATACTCCAAGGTTGTTGGCCTAGCCAGGGTGAGACTTGAGTGGAATAATGTCTAGTCTCAGCTATGGAGGGTGTTAGAGTTATAACTGTGGATGTCATGCACATTATATCCAGCTCACCAGTTACAAACTTGACAAATTTTCAATACACTTCCAAGTACAAAGACTGCATCCTCTCAAAGCTTCACGTGGCACACTATGCCACTGGCCTGTCTGGCTGTACTGTCTTTATTGACTCTTGGTACAGGACCTGTACATCTCAGGTTTACAGTCAGCACTGTGTCACAATCCTGTCTTTACTGCTTCAAGCCACATCTGTAAGGTGTCAAGTATACATGTCCATTATGTGCTAGACTCAATATTAACCCTGTGGCAAGCTGACATTGCTCTTGTTAGCCATCAGAGTATGTGAAATAACATATGTGTTTACATGAACATTTTACATCTCTGAAGATGAAAGTAATGCAGCATACTCATGGGTGTTCAAGCCACATGTATGCACAGTCAAGGGATGATACATACATGTCAACTGTTGTGTATGTGAGACAAAATACATACAATTGATGCTTGGCCTGGTTTGCAAGATTGACCACCTGGGTCTTTAAAACATTGGCACATGTACTCACTGTCACAGAGTCTGACCCATGGATTCTCACATTTGAATGGTGGAAGTGTTGCCTGACACACAAACATGTGATGTGCCAGTGTCTTGGATGGCCTGAGTTGGCATCCCTGTTCTTGGGATGCATGTGATTACACTGAGCACTATGTCTGGGTCAATAAATTTGGCACAATTACCAAGACTAATTGTCTCACCTGCTGCACAGATGTACAGCATTGTTTGTGCACACCTGTGTGCACCCATAGCAACATTTTGCACATATATTTATGTACCACACTAAGTACAAGTGACACATCAGTCAATGTGCTGACACATGTCAGCCAATTACATCACTCATGATGGTCAACTCCATGCACATGTATTGTGCTGATCACATGAACATTGGACTACAGCCAATACACAGGACCTAAGTGACAAACATGTCACAGATGGAAAGGGACACACCTGTGCAGCATATGATCATGGGGCATAGTTACATTTTGAGGGAGAAGTGTTGTTTTGGCATACTTGAGACCTATGAGAGGGGGAGCAGGCTGAGTAAGTACAACATGCTTATTAAACATAGTCCTGCAACATGGTACATACTCACCCCCTCCTTGCTGCTGTCTGGCCTTCAACTGCCCATCCAGGTCCGGGAAGACCACTGCCATTATCCTGAGCATGTGGGGTGTCAGGGTCCGTCATCTGCCCCTTGAACGAGGAGGTGACAGCTTCAGCTGGACCCTTGCAATCCTCTGTGTCTAGCCACGGAGGTCCTGCCACCTCTTCTGGCAGTGGCAGATGCGGCATCTGAAGACCCCCAGGGATCGTACTGCCCGAAAAATGTCTGCCATGTCTATGCTTTCTGATGGGAGTGGACCTGTAAGGATGACATGGTGACACACCATTACTTCATATGCTACATGTTTCTGCATCACATCATAGGTCATGGTCAAAATGGCAAGTAATGTCCTTGGGGTAGGCAAGTGTCATCATGGGTGGTTGTCTTGTGTGCAATTATCTCTCAAAACCATAAGGACAGTGATGATAAGCCAAACCCAGTACACATACTTCTACATCAATGTACCTGTCCAGAACCCAAATCTACACACTGAAAGACTTACATTAACTATGTGTGCATGCTTGCCCTTGGGAATCCCAATGCTAGTAGTGCATGTTTTTACACATGGACAATAAAAAGGCAGTGTAATAACCACTCACCTGCTCCCCTGGTTTGCCATTCATCTGGCTGTACTGTGGCTGAAAGCTGTCCAGCAGGGCCTGGTTCTCCTCTTCAGTGAATGCAGGGGCCTTCTCTACAGTACGTGCCATGGTAGCTCCCAGAGGATGTAGAGACAGCAGCTGACAGGTGGGGAAGTGCAGCAACGTTGCATATAGTGCAGACAAGTGAAGTCTCTAGGGAACAGACAGACAGACGTATATCTGTGCAGCAGAGGCGGACTCAGTTCCATGTGTCCAAAGCAATAGTTTCAAGTTGTTCGCATTATCTGAATTTGTCCAATCCATAACATTGCTAGCATAGGACATGCCTACCGCATGTTCAAAATATATGCATTGGAACACTATTGAGTTTGATACATTGGTAATGCAAGCTAACTGATTTGGATTGCACACGATTCAGAGACAAAACAAAACACGCGTCTGTCACCATGACGACAAACAGCCAATGGGTGTATCCAGCTCGGTTCAGATTCGACTCACGGGTCCTTTGAATACTCCCCTGTGTCCAGCTCGGTTCGGATGCGGCTCATGCGCCCTTTCAATACTCACCCACGTCGTTCACCAATACACTAAACACCCAAAGGATGCGACTGACATGGTTCGGATGCGGCTCATGCATCCATTCAATACTCACCCGTGTCATTCACCATTACAGCAAACAGATAAAAGTTGCAACTGACATGGTTCGGATGCGGCTCACACATTATTTCAATACTCACCCGCGTCGTTCACCATTACAGTAAACAACCAAAGGATGTGACTGACAAGGTTCGGATGCGGCGAAAGCGTCCTACACTAATCAGTCAGCAGGGCAGCAAGTAGTGAAAATCTTGATGTTCTGCTGCATTACATGTGTGGGGACAGTGATTAACATGACATATTGGACATTGTACTTGATAGTTCACACTCCCATCAGTAGCCAAGCTTGATGGACACACAACACACTATTTGTGAGGCCCATCACAACATTGAGAGCCCACTTCACAGATCACCCTCCTAGGCTTGGACACAGTCCCAGGAATCATTGGGTTAAGACATGTTATGTCCACACATAGTCACTGCTTTGTTGGACTGTGTGTCAGATAGGGCATTTTGGTAATTTTATGTTTGTAAATCTACTGTGTCTGAGTCTTGTACAACGCAGACACTTCATAATTTTGTTTGCATGATATTTAGCTGCCACATCAGCTTGTGTTTGTCATGTGAGTTGCTGTTGTGTTTTTGTGTCACAGGCATACATGGTTGTCTGTCAAATAAAATCGTGCCACACAGTCTCAAATGCCTGTTTATGTGATAGTAGATGTTTGTCAGACATGACAGCATGACAGTTTCCACCCTGTGACAGTGGTGTGCATGGTGACCCGCTGTCTGTATCTAGTGTCCCACATAGCTGACATTACATGATCCTATTCTGTGTACCTTTCAACCATGTGATAGTTTTCACCAACCTATATCTTGGATACTTTGTTTGGGGTGTGTGAAGTATGTGATGTTTAATCACATGGACAGTGACAGACACCAGTGACTAGTTACAGTACAGCGCTGTAATTGTGCCTAACTATATTTTGGTGACATGTCTGGTAAGTGTCACATACCTTTTCTCTGTATCTAGGTTCAACCTTACGCCTCTAACTTCATTGTGTCTTGATTGTGTGTAATTGCATGTTCCTTCGTACATTGGAAAGTGACCTCAACTATGGTTTCACTTGTAACATAGGTACAACCAGAGGCCAGCCGTCCACTAGCCCTTCCCCGACCTCCAGACCATGGAAGAACGGGAAAGCATCAGACGATACCGCTTCACCAGTTCACTCATTGTGGAGTTGGCAGACCAGGTGGCCCCACATTTTCATCCTGGACACCCATATCCCTTTGCTCTGACCCCCAAGGTGAAGATGATGGCAGTCCTACATTTCTTTGCCACAGGGACCTTCCAGTATACTGTGCTTACTGCTGGTGGGATGTCCCAGACAATGTTCAGTCGTGTGCTTCTTGATGTGTGTGAGTCATGGTTACACTTCTGAACCTCTACATCAAGTTCCCAACACCAAGACAGTTGGCAGACATCAAGGGGGACTTTTATGCATTGGGGCGGATGCCACATGTCATTGGCTCCATTGATGGAACACATGTGGCATTGATCCCACCACAAGCTAATGAATAAACATACAGGAATCGGAAGCATTACCACTCCATAAATGCCCAGGTGGTATGTCTGGCTGACATGATGATCTCCATGTCTGTGCGCATTTCCCAGGATCAGCACACGATGCATACATAATGAGAAATAGTGGTATCCCACATTTGATGTCTCAGCTGCAACATAAGCGTGCCTGACTTGTTGATAGGTCATGTTGTCTGCCTCAGTTGTGTGTTACTTGTATGTCAGGTTGTACCCTGTTTTTAGACAACTGAAGTATTTTCTGTGTTCAATGTAGGAGACTCTGGATACCCCAACCTGTCATGGTTGCTGACACCACTCCGGAACCCTGTCACCCCTGCTGAGGTTTGTTTCAATGAGGCACATGGGAGGACTAGGCGAGTGGTTGAGCGGACATTCGGCCTACTGAAAACAAGATACCGCTGCCTGGACTATACAGGAGGAGCCCTACAATATGCACCATTGAAGGTGTGTAAGATCATCATTGTGTGTTGCATGCTCCACAACCTGGCAGTGAGGAATGAGCTTCTGCTCATACAAGATGACGGAGACCAGCAGCCTCCAGCAAGGGAGGATCCAGGACTGGGACATGTTCGCAGTGATGAGGAAGAGGAGGAGGAGGATATTCGGCGACAGATCATCAATAAACTTTTTCACATGAGTGTAAGTATGCAATGATGAGGTGACAAAGCACTTTGGTTGCGATATGTGTCGGTTGTACAATATGTTTATATGCGTGTGAGCGTATGCTACTTAACATGATCATCTGAGTTGTTTAGGGTCTATTAAGTTTATAGGGTCACCAGTACAGTGGTAACATGAATCCTAGCTAGTGTTCACTTGTTCAAACTGGTGAATCTGATTTGTCTCTTGGAGATATGGGCAAATGATTAAGGTGTTCCTGACTGTTCTATATATCTCATTCCCAGCGTCCTTTTGCTGTTGTCTGGAGACTTGTGACCTATCAGACCCCCAATGCTGTGACAGATTGCAAGTTAGCTCTGGATCTGGATACTGTGCCACACATTCACTTCAGAACTGAAGCTCAATGTTTGTTCATTTGTGCCTTTTATCACAGTGTGATTTGATCTCATTTTGTGTGAGGGCAAGAGGTTGTGCCTGTGGAATACACCTGTGCTCCATAATGAGATGTGCCTTGTCTGTTTACACACATCCAACATTCATTTACATACTGTATATATGCCCTGATGATCAGTTTATCTGACAATGATTTTTGTTTGTGCATTGAAATGTTGTTTCATTTTACAACAGTAGAGTCAATGAGGACCTATACCATGTACTATGGGTGTTGTGATGACCTTGTTGTGTGTATCTCTCATATGTGTCAGGTTACATTTACTCACAAGCCAGTAGGTGAGTTCCTGAACTTATTTCTCAGCCAATGTCATTATCCTTCCATTCTTTTAATTTTTGTTACTCATTTCAATCTGAACAATAGTTTTTCATTCACGACCCTCCATCCAATGTGGGACAGTTCAGTGACAGTGAACAAAGTGAACGCTTGGCACACAATGGAGGATATCAGGCGCAAGTTGTCACTTCCTGGGGGGATGCATGTATCCCTTTTCGGGCAACCCCTCTTACGTTTTCTAGGGGACCATCCGGTGCAGGCTGCCGCGGTGCAGGGGACTCTTCGCCAGAGTCCACATCCCTCCCTGTGGCAGTTGCAGATGTAGAAGCACCAGATGTAGTGGGCACACAGGGAGGTGTGGTCATGTCATTGACAATCTGGCAGAGGCAGGTGAGTATATCCCTGTGCACTGCAGTCAGGTCATCTATTTTTGCCATGTGGGACTCATTTCATTTTCATTTCATAAAGTCTTTATTTCGATATTAATATCATAAAAGACAAACATTATATTGTTGTAAAATGATTTGACGAAGTCATACAAGGGTGTCAATTCAGTTATGGAGTTTATTAAGGTAGAGCGCAGAAAGACCCGACCAACAGGACCGGGATCAAACGGGCAATAACGGCCGTTAGAATAGAACACTGGCCACGTAGTGGAAGCGGGCAGCTCGAGCGCAGCACGAGATGCACGCTGAGGACAAGGGAAAATATAACACATCTCCTTTCCTTAAACAGTGGAAAGGGAAAGCACATTTAAGTAAGTTAAGCAAAAACACAGTGGAACACAAAATGAAGGCATTGCTTATAACACGCAGTTTTCCGTTTAAGAACAAAAGAAACAATTAAGCCATGACCATGTAAATAGCATTGTAAATGGCACTGTTCAGAACATAAGCTTTTTCAAGTAACATAAAGCTATGTAACCCCACACCCTTCCTTGGATGAGCAAAATTTACACAAAATCTTTTAAGTAAGCAGGAGCAACTCTTTTGCGAATTGGTCTGCAAGCCTTTTCATCAATAACCTTTTTGGTGACAGGCACATGAGTGGTTGGCTTGGCCTTTTTCTGGTAAAGCGCTACCCTGCGCAGATTCCAAGTTTGCCCATTCTGCAGCCTTACGTAATTACCAGCCACGGACTTCACCTGGTAAGGTCCTCTAAACTTGTTAAACATACTCTGATTCCCGCCAGGTTTCACCTTTACTAAATCCCCTTCAGCAATGTTAGTGCGGGCACAATTCCTTGACTTACAGTGACTATCTTTCTCTACTTTCCCATGTAGCCAAGTGGGAATCAACTTTGTACCCGCAGGCCTCCCTCTCATGAGTTCAAAAGGTGTAATAGACATGTTACTATGAACAGTTGTACGGTATGCCCACAACATTTCTTTAATCTCCTTCTGCACAGACCGACCAGCGGCTAAGGCAAGTTGCATAGTGCCTTTTACAAGTCTGTTCACCCTCTCGCACAATCCGTTCCCTTGAGGATTGTAGAGCGACGTGCGCAGGTGCTTTAAACCCAAAAACACAAAATAGTTTTCCATGATTGCCGAGGTAAGTTGTGTGCCATTATCTGTTAAAACTACCGAAGGGATCCCTTCACGCCTAAATATCTCATCTAGAACCCTAACCGTGGATTCAGCAGTGATGTTCTTCATAAAGGCAACCTCCACCCACCTTGAAGCCGAGTCCACTAACACCAAAGCAAACCTCTCTGAATCCAGCAGGTCATGGAAAGGTCCTATGAAGTCAACACAGACCTTCTGCCACACACCATCGTCAGAGACGATCTGTCCCATAGTATCCTTACTGGCACGACCCTGTAGCCTCTTTTCTGACTCTTTGCATGACTGACATTGCTCAACCCAACTCTTCACCTGTACATCAACTCCCGGCCACCAAAAGTCAGCCTTAACACGTTTGCCAGTAAGGGTCTGTCCTAGGTGGCCCTCATGCGCCAAAGCAATAATACGGGGTGTAAGGGAAGCAGGTGGTATGTATTTCTCACCCCGCACAAGAATGAACTCAGTCAGTAAAGAAATTTCATCCTGTAACTGCACATATGGCCTGAGGGCGGGTGAGACCGTACTTTGCCTAGATACACCCTCCTTGCACATCCTGATCAAACTTTCCATCACAAGATCTTTTTTCATTTCTTGCATCCATTCCGCCTTTGATATGGAAGAAGGTAAGTCGCTCTCTAGGTCATCTAAAAACGCGACCACACTCTCAGTCACCAACTCTCTGGGTAGTACTTTAGTGTCAGGCAACCTCGTTAAGCAATCAGCAACACTGTTGCACCAACCAGGTAGGTATTCCACATTGCACGTAAACTCTTGGACGCTGACAGCTAACCTCGCTAATCGCCCTGAGCAATTCCTAATACCCCCAGGGGCCAAAACTTTCAAGAGTGGCTTGTGGTCCGTTCTGAGTGTGAATGTGATCCCCCACAGATACACACGGAAGTACCGAGTGGCCCAAGCAGCCGCCAATGCTTCACGCTCTATGACTGAGTAGTTCCTTTCAGTCTCAGTCAAGGAACGCGAAGCAAACGCAACAGTGTTCTGTTTACCATCACCTTTTTGCGTAAGAACAGCTCCGATCCCAACCGAACTGGCGTCTACAGTGAGAATGGTGTGAAATGACTGTACAAAACTTGAGAGAATGTTAGCATCCACAATATTTTGTTTGATCATTAAAAAGGCGTTTCTTTGATCAGTTCCCCATGTAAAACCTTTCCCTTTTCTCATGATGGCACGCAAGGGTTCTACTTTTTCTGCAAAATTTTTAACGAATTTAGCATAGTACTCTACCATGCCCATGAAGGATCTTAGCTTGTCTTTGTCATCAGGTTCAGCCACATTGCATATTGCGCTTACTAGATCCTTCTTTGGCTGAATCCCAAGGCCAGACACATGATACCCCAAATAGTCTACCTCCCCAACAGCAAAAACACATTTCTCCTTACGCAAGGTCAAACCAGCCCTTGAAAGAGCGGTGAGAACTTTGTCAAGAATGGCATTATGATCATCAACGTCTAAACCATAAATCAGGATATCGTCCTGAAAAAATACTACTCTTTTAATGTCTTTTAGGACGTCAGTGATGATTCTTTGAAATGCGCTTGCCGCAGAGCAAAGGCCGAAGGGAAGTCTTTTGAATTGGTATGTTCCTTCCGGGGTGATGAACGATGTAAACTGCTTTGAGTCCGGGTGAAGTTTCACCTGGTGGTATGCACTGCGAAGATCCAACTTCGAAAAAACCTTCCCTCCACCCAAACTTAGAACAATTTCATTTATATTGGGGAGTGGAAAGTTGTCCATTATCACAGCCTTGTTTAGACTTCTCATGTCCACACAGAAACGCAAAGAATTGTCCGGTTTCTGTATGATAACTACAGGGCTTAACCATTGTGTGGCCTCCACAGGTTCTATTATGTTATCATCCAATAGCTGTTTGATAATTTTCCTGACCTCATCTCTGGCGGACAAAGGTATTTTCCTCGCAGTGTGTTTTACAGGTGCAACACACCTCTTTGTTTTGATAATATGCTGATAGCCAACAGCTTCCCCCAATTTCTCACTGAAGATGTTCTCAGGCCTTTTAAGAATAGCCTCTAAGTCTCCATGAACACTATTACATTCGTTGTCACTATCTATACACATCACAGGTGGGTCTGCTCTCGGGTTCACCCTTATGTTTAACTCGTACTGATGTAACCATCCCAATATAGCAGGGCCGTGTGGTGATACATAAACCTTCCCTCGAGTAATTCTTCCTTTAAACTTAATGGTGGCCTCAAAGAACCCAAGGACACCAATGCTCACCCCTTGATAACCTCTCAGGGTGATATCGGATTTGACAAGAGTCGACTCTTTGCAAGAGGAGTTAAACAAACTCTTTGGAATAATTGTGTATAATGACCCAGTATCCACCATCAAATTTATTACACACCCATTTAATTCAAAATCTGCTTTTGGGCGAGACAAAATAACACCTTCCATCAATTCCTGGCTCCCAGCAGAAATCATCATTACCTCCGCCTCATCATCAGTGGTTTCACTCTCCACTATGGCAATCTTTTTTGAACTATTTGTTCTACACATGCGTCCATAGTGTCCTTTCTTTCCACACTTCAAACAATCTCTGGACAAAGCTGTACAATTTCTCGAGTCAGCCAAATGAAAAGGGCTACCACACCTGTTGCATGAGCGTGTGACCTGTCTGAATTTGTTTGGTTGCCCACCCTTATTAAACGAGGTTGTAGCCTTCCCCCCTCTGTTTGTCTGTCTCCCTTGTAATAGGTTAATGCTCTCTGAACTATCTGTTTGCAGGACTGCAACATCTTGCCCGCTGGCATGCCCATGTTGTATTCTTTTAAGCTCCTTCATACATCTGTCGCTCTCTTCAGCAACCTTAGCAATTGTAATTGCCTCTGTGAGAGTGGGGTTCTTAGCTGCCCACAGCTTTTCTTGTGTTTTTTTGCTAAGACACTGCACAATTAACTGATCACGGATCATTTCATCCTGAATATTGCCAAATTGGCACTTCACAGAAAGCTCCCTCAACCTAGACACGAACTCATCAATTGTCTCATTTTCTCTTTGGGGAGCAGTGTAAAACTTATGTCTACGCATTACAACATTTTCTTGTTTTGCAAATCTAGTGTATAATCTGAACAAAGCATCTTTGTATACATCATCAATATCTAAGGGGGGATTCGGTAAATATTTGAAAATTCTTTGCCCCTCCTTCCCTAAGGCACCCAGTAACAAAGCCTTTTTCCTGATGGCAGAAAATTTTGTGCCATCTAGGGCTATGATGTAGTTTTCGAATGCTTCACACCAATCATCCCATTCCATGGATGGCTCACCCGGGGCACTCAAGAAAGGGACAGGGGCTTGGATGGTATTGCTTACATTCATGGCTAATCTCAGGTTACAGCAAGATAAACAGTTTACACACTAAATGGTAAATGTTACCCCCATATAAGTGTGTGTGCCACTGCAGTTTTGATTGGTGATATGTATGACACACTATACTTTAAAGTGAGTGTGTCACTGTTGTCTGGATTTCGTGCGATCCTCCGTATAAGTGTGTGTCACTGTTGTTTCAACCCACAAATATATGACACACTGTATTTTAAAGTGAGTGTGTCAAAACATCAACGACCGCAACACCGCCACCCTCTTAGACAACCTCTCCAACCTCGGACTTAAACAACTGGTCACTGCCCCCACCCACATCGCAGGTCACACTCTCGACCCCATCTTCACCTCCAGCAACCATGTCTCCTTCAGCCACACTACGGATCTCCTCTGGACTGACCACAGCTGTGTCCACTTCACCTACAACAAGCCGAAACCCATCATCCACCTCCAACCAACTCTACAAAGAAACTGGAACAAAATCACCACGGATCTGATCTCCACATCGCTCCTTCGAACCTCCCCAGCCCTCTCTTCTAACGCCAACGAAGCCGCCTCCAACCTCACCCTTTGGTTATCCAACACCGCCGACACCCTAGCACCACTGAAAAAACGTCAACACAAACTTGGCAACAAGAAGGCCTCATGGTTCAACGATGATCTCAAGAAGTCCAAGAAACTATGCCGCTCCCTTGAAAAGGCCTGGAAAAAAGACCCATCCACCAGCAACAAGGACGCCTTCAAAAGCGCCACCCGTACTCACCACCAACTGATCAGAAAAGCCAAGAAAACAGCATTCAAGGATCGACTTGACAACAACGCCCACAACAGCAAGGAACTTTTCAACATCGTCAAGGAATTTTCCAACCCCTCGGCCAATTCCAACGACATCACCCCCTCTCAAACCCTCTGCGACTCCCTAGCCTCTTTTTTCCACAACAAGATTGCTGACATCCACAACAGCTTTGACAACCAACCCGGAAGCCAACCCACCCTACCATCTGCTGACCATCTTCCCCCCGTAAACACCCTTAACGCCTGGAACCCAATCTCCACTGAGGACACCATCCGCCTGATGAATTCCATCCACTCTGGATCCCCCACAGACCCATGCCCTCACCACATCTTCAACAAAGCAGACTCCGTCATAGCTCCGCACCTCCGAGACGTCATCAACTGCTCCTTCAACTCCGCTACCTTCCCGGAAGACTGGAAACACGCTGAACTCACCGCCCTTCTGAAAAAACCAACAGCAGACCCCACCGAACTCAAAAACTACCGCCCCATCTCGCTTCTCCCATTCCCGGCCAAAGTCATCGAGAAAGCTGTCAACAACCAGCTCGCCGCCTTCCTCGAAGCCAACAAATCACTCGACCCCTCACAATCTGGCTTCCGAGCCAAACACAGCACTGAGACCGCCCTCATCGCAGCTACAGACGACATTCGAACTCTACTGGACAATGGAGACACAGTCGCCCTCATCCTCCTCGACCTCTCTGCAGCCTTCGACACAGTCTGCCACAGCACCCTTTTACAACGCCTCAGAAACATCGGAATCCAAGGAAAAGCACTGGAAGGGATCACCTCGTTCCTCACCGGAAGAACCCAGAAGGTCCGCCTCCCACCATTCAAGTCCGAGGCCTCTGAAATCATCTGCGGCGTACCTCAAGGATCCTCTCTCAGTCCCACCCTCTTCAACGTATATATGAGCCCCCTCGCGGCCATCGCACGCCATCACAACCTCAACATCATCTCTTACGCGGATGACACTCAACTGATCCTTTCTCTCACCAAGGACCCCAGCACCGCCAAAACTAACCTACACGAAGGAATGAAAGAAGTCGCCGATTGGATGAAACAAAGCCGTCTGAAACTGAACTCAGACAAAACAGAAGTCCTCATCTTAGGTACATCCCCATCTGCATGGGACGACTCCTGGTGGCCGGAAGCCCTCGGAAAAGCACCCATCCCGACAGACCACGCACGGAACCTTGGCGTCATCCTGGATTCTTCACTCTCAATGAACAGACAAGTCAGCGCCGTATCCTCTTCCTGCTTTAACATTCTTCGCATGCTCAGAAAAACATTTCGCTGGATCCCCCCCGAAACAAGGAAAACAGTCACCCACGCTCTAATCACGAGCCGACTGGACTACGGAAACACCCTCTACGCAGGTACCACCGCTAAACTCCAGAAGAAACTACAACGAATCCAAAACGCCTCAGCCAGGCTCATATTAGACATCCCACGCAACGAACACATCTCTGGTCACCTTAAAGACCTCCACTGGCTGCCCGTCAATAAGAGGATCACTTTCCGACTGCTTACCCACGCACACAAATCACTCTACGACATCGGACCAGATTGCCTCAACTCCCGACTGTCCTTCTACACCCCCTCCCGCCAACTTCGCTCTTCCAGCCAAGCCTTCGCCACTGTACCTCGCATCAACAAGACCACCATGGGAGGCAGATCCTTTTCATACCTGGCTGCCAAAACATGGAACTCACTCCCCGCTTACCTTCGCCTCACCCAGAATCACCTAGCGTTCCGAAAGCAGCTTAAAACGTGGATATTTGACAAATAATCCTCCTCCCCTTCCTAAGCGCCTTGAAACCCTCTGGGTATGTAGTGCGCTATACAAATTTTATGACTTGACTTGACTTGACTTGACTTGACTCACTGTTGTCTGTATTTTGCAAACGTCGTTTCAAATCGTTGCCTGTGCTGGTTCTAAATGCACTTCACCTCGAGTGCGCTATCCTTTTCAGTTAGCCAAAGTACTCCACTTCTTTGTGCTGGTTTTAAATGCACTTCATCTCGAGTGCGCTATCTTTTTTAATTTGTCAGAAGTCTTCCACCTTTTTAAAAGCGTTGCCCTTTTAATTGGTCTTTCCTAGTGGTGGGGCTCACCAGTGCTGCCTTTCGCTTCAGCAAGTGATTTCCCTTTTTAACCACGACGACACTGGGGCGCTGTTGTTTGCGTTGACGCGCTAAGAGCTTACAGTTACTGCTCCGTCACGCTTCACCCACAGTTGTATTCTTCCCCGGTGAGTTATTTTTTCCACATACCTTCGAATGAGGCTTACGGTATTTTCAACACTTTGAGCGATCCCTCTCACTGGATCGCGGTGATTCTTCTTCGGTCGGGTCTTCCGCTATTTTCTTTCTTTAACGTGGATGTCCGTCGTCGGTTGTCTCTCCCGTCTTCGTCCTCGATCGCAAGTCGCCAAAATGTTGTAAAATGATTTGACGAAGTCATACAAGGGTGTCAATTCAGTTAGGGAGTTTATTAAGGTAGAGCGCAGAAAGACCCGACCAACAGGACCGGGATCAAACGGGCAATAACGGCCGTTAGAATAGAACACTGGCCACGTAGTGGAAGCGGGCAGCTCGAGCGCTGCACGAGATGCACGCTGAGGACAAGGGAAAATATAACATATATATATATATTAAAAAGAAGAATAAAAACCAAGAACATAACATTTCTTTAGTCCAATAATGTTACAAAAGAAAATAGGATATGGCAATTATGTTGGTCCATCCATTTAAAAAAAAAAAATAATTTAAGTACATTTTCTTATATAAAAAAATATCTCTATGAAAGCATCTTTAGTACATTTTTACTTAGGGATAAAAAATATTAAAAAGTAAACACATAGTCCATATACTGTTTGTATCTCAGATGGAATTTTTAGCAACAAGATCATACAAATATTTTAAAACTCTAAGAATCAACGAAGACTTAATTTGCGTGCTTGAATTATCCACATCCAATGTCAAAATTTGGCGACAGCTATGGCCACGGGCTCAGAGCAATTAGTTTTGAGAATTCTTAAAGCCTCGCCACCAGTGGTAAGTCCCATCTGCAAGCAGATAGGCTTTAACCACATCTGCCTTGGAGGTTTATATTCTGGGCAGATAAAGAGGATGTGGGCAATACTTTCCCGTTGTGTGGGGCAAAAGGGACAACCAGGGTTTTGATCAGTGTTCCATTTGGAAATAAAGGAATTTACGGGAAGGGTCCCAACCCTAAATTGGTGGTACCTCTTCCGATCAACAGGAACCATAATGAAGTCCCAATAGCCCTCTAGAGCAGTTGAGTGTTTTAGTTCCAGAAATTCAGCTGTAAGTGAGGAAGAAATCGGAGAAACTGCAATGGAAGTTCGCTTCCTTCGCCCTGTTACTGGCGAAAAGAGCCATTGCCATGCATTGGAGGGCTCCTACGGGCCCCCCGGAGGCAGCCTGGACAGGAGCGGTAACCAAGTGGGGAACGGCAGAGGAGGAACTCTTACGAGACCAGGACGTGAAGGGAATGCACAAGAACCCCATATCCCTAGAATGGGCGCATCTGCTTATCCGCTTCAAACAAGAAACGGCCCCAGTAGACACTCCGGCGCCCATCTCCCCCTCGTACCCCGGCCTTGCCGCGACACCACACCCAACCACCAGCTACATAATCTCCCGCACACAGGACGAACCAGATCGTCATCTGGCCCATCTCGGACTTGGAGCCCACTACCCTTGACTGGCAGCCCCCTCCCCCGCCTTGTCCCACGCACCTCTGGTGGGCCCCCCCCGATTCGATCTTTGGCCCGCCGGCCATGACGCCCTCCACGGGCGGGGTCCCACGATCCAGGCCAACCCACCACACACGCTCTAGCACGCTTTACCACCACCACTCGCAACACTAGGAAAACTTTCCCTTACGGTTTCCCATTGTATTTGATATAGACCGGAAGTTCCAAAACCGGCGCATATTCCCCCCCTTTTTATTTTGTCTATCGAAATAGTCACGAGGTTACAAGTTTACAACAACTCACACGAGGACGACCCTAACAGATACCCCCACCAGCACATGATCCCATGACCCTGGCACAGAGCATTCTGAAACCTTACATCCCACTCCCCAGTTTACACGCCAGCGGACCATCGGATATTGAACGGCAGGCGGAGGTCAAGACTGCATGACACAGAAAAACACTGTTTGTACTTTTTATGGATGACTATGTAACCCTCCCATATGTGGAATGTTTGGTACTTATGTAATGTATCACCCCCACTGGGGGTTTGATTTGTAAAACCTCAATAAAAAAATATAACAAAAACAAAAGTGAGGGGCTAGTACAGTTCCTGAACCTTCTCGATGAAACCATGCTCCAGTATAATTCTCTAAATATTTTCCTAGGCGGGAAGGAATTTGCTATAGGGTCTTCCTATAAAGAACCCAAACCCATGGCAATGTATGTTGCCCTTGCCTCCCTCATCCATGGGATTTTATGTGACCTATCTGCATCTCTGACTTCAAGGAATGCACGGGCATACTGGGAGAGCTCTGGGGTGACCCACAGTCTCCTCCAGTAAGCCACTGGTCTGTACCGAGCCAAGTCCTCCAAACGTTGGCATCCCAGGTCATAGAAGAGAGGAACTAGGAGGGTAGATACTGGAAGGCCCGTTATACCCTTCAGAAACTTGTTTTGGGCGCTAGTCAGTATAGCAAGATTACTGTATCCCCATAGTTCGGCCCCGTAAAGGACCGCCGCACTAATCTTAGCATCATACATTTTTATTGCTGGGGCAATTGGATGTGTGTGGGAGAGAAAAAGCTCTTTTTTAGGGCACCTGCTAATTGGGCATGCTTCATAACCAGCTGGTTGGTATGGTGTTTCCAGTCTAATTTCGATCCCAGGGTTATTCCCAGATAAGAAAAGACTTGAGTCTGTTCCAGCTGGGCTCCATTCATGACCACCCTCCCTTTTACATGTTTGGACTTATGTAAGACCATAAACTTGGTCTTACTCACGTTAATGGAAAGTCCACAATCCTTGCAGAACACCTCAAATTGATCAATAGCCTTCTGGAGGCCTTGCTGTGCTTTAGAAATTAATAAGGTGTCATCTGCAAACATCAGCAGAGACATCAGTTTACCATCCAACTTAGGGGCATCAGTTGGATGGTTCTCAAAATACTGAATGACCCTGTTGATGTACAGTGAAAAGAGAGTCGGGGCCAATACGCATCCTTGGCGCACTCCCCTGGAAATCGGAAATTTGTCTGTGACCTTTCCTTGTTGGTTCCAACGAACTTGGGCAAAATTGTCCTCGTGTAGTTTCATTTGGAAGGCCAATATTTCTAGTGAGATGTCCTGACCTGCAAGGACATTCCACATTTTGGCCCGCGGCACCAAGTTAAATGCTGACTTAAGGTCAACAAATGCCGCATAGAGCGTACCTCCCCCAAAGAATACCACACGCCAGTATATTAAAACAAATCTAAAAACTTAATCTATTGTGCTTGTGTGACTGCGGAACCCTCCTTGGAGGGGTGAGAGTATTTCTTCCTCCTCAATCCACCCTTGAATTATTCTCTGCAGAACAAGCCTGGCTATCACCTTCTGTATACAATCTATAAAGCTAATTGGCCTATAATTTCCTGAGTCCGAGCGCTCCCCCTTTTTAAAGATCGGAATGATCTCAGCGCCTCTCCAGGTATCCGGTATGGGTGAGCCTTTGGCAATGCAATTTGCTAGGGACTGGATATATGGTACCCATACCTCCTTATCGTGCATAAATAGATCCGCTGCTACTTGGCCGAGGCCGGGAGCTCTTCCTTTTGGAATGACTTTCAGTATTCTTTAAACCTCGGTTCTATCAAAATGTAACGGGGTAATATCATTTGTTGTAAAGACAAGTTCCTCCGTCACACTGTCAGTATCCGGAAGGGCAAACTGTGTCGCGAAATGAGAGACCCAGAGGTTGGGTGGGACATGGTTACTGAGTTCGCCCCTTTGAATCCCCCGTCCCCATTTAACTAAATCCCAAAAAGTGCCCATAGTCTGTTCTTTACTGTCACAATACAACTCCCTCCAATACTCCTCATCTCAGGCCCGTTTTGCATCATGTTGGGCTTTCTTATATAGAGCACGAGCATACTTAATTACGTCCTTGTCTTTCATTTTTACTGCCTCTGCCAAGGCTTTATACGCAACCCTACATGATTTACCATATCATTGTTCTTCCCCATTTACAGGCCTCTCCTGTGTGTTAGATACCTTTTTAGTAAAATATTCCCTAAGTTGATTAAAAAGTTTAATGTGGATAGGAATGACATCAACTACCTCATCCTCCTGTGTAGGGCATTTCTGGAGCTCGATTGTCGCCTGTGCTGTAAGTTCCCTCATTGCCACTAAGTTATCCTCTTTCAATAGACAGTTCGCCCATTTGATTCTCTTTGTGTCATTTGTAAGGAAAATGTCAGCACCATCCAATGGTACCTCTTGGTGATTAGATTTAAACAACTGAAAGGATAGGAGTAGTGGGTCGTGATCGCTTTCTACTCTTTCGACTACTGACATGTCCTTAATAGAGGGCCAATTATCTTTGTTGGTGAGGATATGATCAATACCGCTCTTTCGTAGACCATTATGAAATGTAAGAGCCCCCAGTTTATCCGAAGGAGTTCTGCCATTTAATGCCCGTAACCCTTGCTCAATACAACAAACATTTTGAGCTGGAGTGCAGCCTCGGTCCACCTTTTAATAGGTAATAAGGACAACTGAGGGATATTCCATGAAAGGTCTTCTTCCATTGTAAGGTTAATATCATTGCTATTGAGGGGTTCAAAGCAGCAGTTGAAGTCTCCTGCGACTAGAATGTTACCCTTACCATTATAAAAAGCAAGGAGTGCTTCTAACTGAACAATAGTATCCGAAGATTTGCCCCTGGACAGACCCCTTGCATAAATGTTAAAAATGTTAAGATCCTTGAACTCTGGGGACCTAATTTGTGTCAGTAAAATATCATTACTTTTAGAGTCCAATTGCTTAGCTGTATAGCTACTATCCTGCCTTACCCATGTAGTTAGACCCCCCTTTGGTCTCCCCCGCAAACTGTGAATCGCTGGTTTAAAAAAATTTAAGTAACCCAGTCTGTACTCTGGTGCAACCAACCATGTTTCTTGAAATAATATTAAATCATTACTGTCTATAAAGGACAACCAGTCTTGGGAAGTTACCTTACTTTTTAGCCCAGCAATGTTCCATGAGACCAAAGCTGTTACGCCAGGACCCGTGCCAATAATAGGGGCTCCCTGATACCCAATATCGCCTGGTACCATATTATTAACTATTTGCCCTGTTTCGGGAATTTCTTGGGTCAAGCTATTGATGTCGGCTCCACCCAATGATACATCTTTTACCAGGGATGTAGTTATTGCTATATTGGTACTTGGTCCTCTGCCTATCGGTTCTCTACGTGCTTGAGCTAAGCCTGTCCCTATTAAATTCTTATCAAGTCTACATGACAGTCAGTCATTGGCATCCAGCGTACTAAATACCTCAAATCTGTTATTCAATGAAATTGTGTTAATAGGGGGACCTTCCTGGGTTGGGTAATGTGATCCTATATTATTCCCAAAAGGGCTGCGTGGCTGGTAAAGGAAACCCTGGGGTAATACATCAATACCATCTCGACGTATCCTGAAAGTCCCTGCCTGCCTCAGGATATGCCTCACCATCTCTGGGGACCTAAAACTTAGGACAACACAATCACCTGCCATGCCCTTCCATGAATGTCCTACCCAAGCAACCCTTCTCACCATTTTAAACTCCTTGAAGCGACGATCCCCAAGCACTGTTTTCCCATTCAGGAAGTGTAACGCCTTATTTCTTAAAGAGGACCAATGCTCCTCGTCGCCATCTTGGATTTTCGGGAAATTTGCCAAAATGACGGAATAGGGACATGCTTCTGGGGGGAGATGAAGGTACACGTCCTTAGTCGTGCTATTTCCCACTCCCTGTAATCTCCCTTTGGGACCCTGAGGCCCCGACCTCGCTCTTGAATCATTGTGTGTTTGCGGGACCAGTAAGTTGGCAGTTTGAGCAGGTAAGGGACACCTCTGACTAATGGTGATGGGGGTTCTGTCTACATCAATAGTTTGTACATCATTTTGGGGCCTGGTAATAATAGGGTACTCTTTGAATAGGTGTTTTTCAAGATTATTTAATCTTAAATTCATTATTTCCAGTTTTGCCATGACTGGATTGATGAGCACCAACAGTTTTTCCTCCATCAACTTTATAATTTCATGATTATCACTTGAAGAGCTTTGACCTAACATGTGTCCCAAGGTCTTGTTCCCTCCATTAGCCCTTGGGTTATTTCCTTGATCTACTGCTATTTCTGTTTGAGTCCCCAGCCCATGAACATAATTTATATGCCTTGCCTGTTTTGAATTCTGATAGCTACCTTTGGGAGCACTACGTGCTTTCCTTTTCCCAGGCGGTTCTTTTCCTCTGGTAGCTAATAGAGCCCTTGACTGTTTAGTGCGTGTAAAGTGGGGAGAAGTGGGTGGGGAAGAACATGGGGTATTGACCATCTGTGTAGGCTGCAGGGAACCCTGCTGGGGAGAGGATATTATCACATGCGGGGTTAAGGAGCAAGCTTGTTTGGTTGCAGTTAACTCCGGCGTAGATACTGGGTTGGCAAGCAAAGTAAGTGCGTCCAAAGAGAGCCTCCTCTCTGTGAGCTCTATCTCCTTTAGTAATGCTGATTCAACCCGTTGAAAGAAGGTATCTAAAGTCTCCACGCCCCCAGTCCCTGCCCCAGTGCCCCCCTTACATGTAGTTTTACTCATGGCAGAATAAGGACAACTTCAAACCAAACACCCCTGCTAGAGCCACTGATCTTTAAGGGGTAAGATATGAGCTGCGGCGACGTAAAGACTAAATAGATAAATAAATACCAACATGCAGCTTCACTGTCCAATGTCACAACCAAAATATCTGTAGCTTACTTAACATCAATTGAGTCCCAGTCCGTGGTCGGAAAGTTAGAGGACTGGCCCAGCCCAGCCTCTGTCAATCGCTGATGGGCGCGGACGAACCCGCCATTGGCCCGGGCACGCTTGCGCGCGTCCAGCGCCGTGGGAGGCGCCCTGATCTTTTAAGCGCCTCAGGGCGCTTTGCTGTGACGATGGGCAGGCGCGTGGCCCCAATGCACCCTGGGGAGTGTGGTGCAAGTCTCCCAGTGCTGTGTGGGCTTCGATTTCCTCAGTCCTGCGGCAGGGCTCCTGTTAGTCACGGCAAAGGTAGGGTCAGTAGAAGTGTGCAAAAAACATTTCCATTTGGGACTCTATTCTGGACATGTGTTTGTCTATTCTGGCATAATGGAAAGCCTGCTGATGTTGCATGTCCCTGAAGTTCCCAACTACTTGGCCAAAGTCTCTGGTGCAATCTTGGTATGCACTAAGAATGCATGATATCTGTGGGTCAGCCTTATCTGCAGCACCAGCTGCATGATGGCACCTTATCCCACGCCTCCTCCAACCACCCCTACCCACACAAGCAGGAGCAGTAGTTGCAGGCACAGACAACACTCAGTCTCATTTATCGTTGACAGTGGTGTTGTTGTCCGCCAACTCCAGAGTGCCCTCTGTGGCTGTGCTCTCTATATTTCCTTGCCTTTGGGTGTCTGTGTGGGCAGTGGTCATCTGGGTGTTGTCAGATGTTGCAGGAGTGGTCGCAGGGAATTCAGATGTTATAGCTGCTCGTGCTGCATACTGACCAACACCGTGGGTCAGCATGCAGCATGAGCAAGGTGCAAGGTAGTGCCTCATCTTCCGAAGAGGGGTGAGAGAAGTCAATACCGGAGAGCGCAGGGTCAACCAGAGTCTGTGACTGTGTGTCCTGTTCGGTTCCTGCAGTGTTTCTGGCAGGCCCTGTGGGTAGAGGAGAGACACAATGCTTGTGTTTTTGCACAGGTCATCATATCATACACATTACATTTGCTATTGTACATTAGGATGAGTGTATGTACATAGATAGTCCACAGATGCAGGCCAATGTTTTCTGAGGACATTGTAATTTTGACAAGATGGGTTTTGCTGAGCATGTCCAGCACTGTGCATACATATGCATGTTGTGTTTATTTAACTTGTACATAGACATTGACTGTCAAGTGACACCCTGTGCAAGACACAGATGTGTTGGTATTTCCCACATCTGTGCTTTTACAATGACAAGGCCTGGATGTGAGTTGTGGGCAAATCAAACAGCAGGCCCCTGTGTCAGCCATCTTGACAGTACATTTCCTTTCACTCTCAGGGACTGCCTAGTCACAAGAGTGCAATTAGTTCTGGCTGAGAAGGTGTGTGTAGGGCAGGGCAGGATGGAATTTGAAGTCACTGCAAATAATCATGGCCGTGGGTTCGAGTCCGGCCGCTGCTATCCTGATGTCCGGGGTTGGTGGGTCCTCTGTACGCCTGCTGGTGCCGGTCCTGGGGTGTTGACGGGTGTGCATTCTGGCGTGTGTCTTGTCCCTGGGTCGGTGCCTCCTGGGGGTGCCGGTGTTTGTTGGGGGCTTGCGTTCAGCGCTGTGCCACGTCCCGTATTGCCTTTTGGGGTGTCCTGTTGCTGTCTCTGGTGTCCACGCTGCTTGCCTCCTGTGTGGCTTGTTCCTGGTCTACGCCTTGCCGCTGGCCCGCCCCGGGTCTTGCTGTTATTAAATGGTGGGCGTTCCGAGGGTCTGCTCCCTTTGGTACTCTTCTTCTGGGAGTGCCCCTGCTCTTGGCTGCTCTGTGGGAGTTCGCTCTTTCTGTTTGCGGCTTGCCTCGGGTTGGCGTGGGTTCCGGTCACCTCTGTGGTGGCTGGTTCCTTTTTTTCGCTGACTCTACCTTTGCTTGCTCCTGGGGTTCCCTGTGTTGTTGGGGTTTTCCTGCGTGCTTGCTTGCGCCATGCTCTCTGCTGCATGGCGTTCCTCTCTTCTTCGGCGATGGCCTGTTGGGGGTGCGTTCTGTTCCCCCTCTGCTTTGGGCTACATGCCCCGCCTGGTGGTGGGTCGGTGTTCCTGCTCCTCGGACCGATGTGGGGGTGGGGCCTGTGGGCTCCCCTGGTTCCGGTTGGCCTGCCGTGCTGTTCTCCCTCTGTAGCATTGCCTCCGCTGCGGGCTGGCTGTTGTGGCCTCTGCTCCGCTTGGGTGTCCTGGTTCTTCGCTTCCTGGCTTCTGTGTGGTTGGTCGCCTTTGGGGCTCCTGGTTCCTGGTCCTGTTCCTCCCGTCCTTTGGGCTGTGCCTGGTTCCTCTTGTGGGTGCTTGCCTGTGTCATGCTGGGGGCTCTTTGGGGTGCTCTGTCCCCTCTCCCTGCGCTTGGGTGACTTGTGCTGCCTTGGGTGCGGCTGTTCTGCTTCAGCCCTGCCTGCACCTGTTCTCGTCTGTTCCCTGCTTGGTGCCTGTTTGGGTGCCTGCCTGGTTCTTCCTGTTGGTGTGGGCTTCCCTTTGCTCCGGCCTGGGGCTTCTAGTGTTGTCCGGGGGGCTTTCTGTGTGCTTGGCCTGGCTGCTTCTGCACTGGCTCCCCCTGGGCTGGCCTTTGGCTTGCTTCTGGTGTTTCCTGTCTGCCCCTCCTGTTTCTGCTGTGGTGCCTGCCTGGTTTGTTCCTGGCTGGGGCCTCCTGGCTGCTGCCGGTTCCTGTCATGCCTCCTGTTCTCTGGGTTGGTGTGCTGTCCCCGTGCTCCGCTGTCTGCTCGGTGTTGTGCTTGGTCGAGCCGGGTTGGTCCCTGCCTGGCCTTCTGGGGCTGCTGGGTGCTGTTGGCTTCCTGGTCCATCTGCTGTTGGGGGTGTTTGCTCCCTGGGTTGTTCTGGTCTCGTCTGGTTCCCTTGGTGGGTGCCTGGCTGAGGTTTCTGCTGCTTCCCGCTCCTGCTTGTAGGGCTCCTTTTTGGGCTCTGCTTCCTTGCTGATCTCTCTTTGGATCCTGGCTGGGTGTTCTGCAGTTGGGGCCGCTTCTGGTGGTTCCTTCTGGGCCTTCTCCTTCTGTTGGTTCTCTTCCCGGGCTTGTTTACCCGGTGTTGTGGGCCTGTGTGGAGTTCTGTGGCTCCGGTTCTGCCGGCTTCTTGCTGGTTGTGTGTGGCCTCGGGCTGTGCCTCCTGGGTTTTCGGGCTGTGCTGTCCCTTTTTGACCTGCTCTGAGGGTTTGTTGCCGGCCTTTTCCGGGTTCTTTCCTGGTTGTGTGGTCCTGGCTCGCTCCTTCCTCCCTTGCTTTCCCGGGCTTTGTTCCCGGTGTGGGTCTGTTTGGGTGCCCCTCCCTCTCTGGTTGGGGTGCTGTTCTGTGGTGCTCGTGCCTCTGCGCGTCCCTCCCTCCTGGCTGCGGGTTGTCTGTGGTATCCTGCTGCTTGGTTCTCTGCTCTCCTTCTGGGTTTGCTTGGGCCTGCTGGGCCTGCTGGGCCTGCTGTTCCTCCTGCGGGGTCGGGTTGCTTGGCTCCGGTCCTGGCTTCCAGGTTCTGTTGGTGTTTGTTGGCCTCTTTTTTGTGGTTTGCTGGGCTCCTCTCCGGCGTTGCTGGATTGGGGTCTTGTGGTTATGGTCTGGGTGCAGTGCTCCCTGGTCTTTCTTTTTCCCGCTGCTCCTGCCCTTGCTGCTTGCCTGGCCTGGGTGTGGGGTTCCTGGGTGGTCCCGTGTCTTTGGGCGCCTTCTTTGTGCTGCCCTCTGTGCCTCGTTGGGCGGCTGCTGGGGTTTCCCAGTTGCTCTGTGCTCCCCTCCTGCCTTGTGTTCCATCCCTTTGAGGTTGGGGTTTTCTGGGCTTGTGGTCGGTTTCTCTGTTCCTGACCTGGTTGAGTTTTCTTTGTTGCTGGTTTCCGGTCTTGTGGGCCTCTCCTTGTTTGGTGGGCTTTCGGCTGGGTTCTGGGTTTCTTCCCTGTCCCTGTCTTTTGGGACGGGTTCTCGATCCTGTTCGGCTCCTGGGTGCTTGTTGCTTCCTGGACCTCCTCGCCGGGTTTCCTCCTCGGGTCTCTTGGGCTCGAGTCCTTTCTTTTTAGGTGTTTGGCCGTGTTTCTGGCCTGTGCTTCTCCTTCCTTTTTGGGCTGGGTGCTTGTGCCTGCGCTCTGTTGGCCGTTTCTTTCTTTGGCTTTCTTCCGGGTTGTCTCGTCTTCCTGGTGGGTCTGCCTGGCCGTGTGTGCCTTCCTGCTGGTTTTGGCCATGGCGGTCTTCTCCAGTGGGTTGGTTTTGGCTGGTCTTGGTGTCCTGGTCCGGGTCCCGGTTGCTGGCTTCTCGGGTTGGCGGCCTCCTTTCCTTGGTGCCCTGGCCTTTTTTCTTTCTCTGCGGTCCTTGTCCCTGCTGTCCTGTTCTGGGTTGCGGTCCGGCTGTTTCCTGCTGTCTTCCTTCCTCCTTCTCGGTGCTCCCTTGGGTGGCTGCTTTTGTTGTGGTTTCCTGGGTGTGCTTGTGCGTGCGGAAGGCCGGGTTTTCTGCTTTGGTATTCTCCACTTGTAAGTATGAAGGTGTCGAGGACGGAGGGACCTGGGGGTAATGTCCTATTACTTACCGGTAATCTTCATTACTCCGTGTCCCATAGTCCTCGACACCTTCATACGCCCCTCCCTCCCTCCCGGGCGGCCGGCCTTCCTGTCTGGGCTTGTTAAGTACAGGAGGGCTGCTGGGTAAGTACTGCTTATGTACTCCCGGGGGGGGTGGGCAGTATTAGTGTCCCAGCATTCCTCTTGGTTTTTTTTCTGTCGTGAGATGGTCATCTCCACTTGTAAGTATGAAGGTGTCGAGGACTACGGGACCCGGAGTAATGAAGATTACCAGTAAGTGATAGGACATTAGCGTGATCCAGGTCAGCAACTGAGCTTTGTTAGAAGAAAAGACTGTGCGCAATGCAAATGATGTTGACTTTGGGTATATAGCGAGGCTGGTCTAGTATTTTTTGTGACCAATGGGTAATGGAGAGACGAATGCTCAGGAGCTGAAGATCATGTTGACTAGCTGAATAACCCCAGGCACTGCTCACCTTTATTGTAGAACTCCTGGAAAGCCACTGGAAGAACAGAGCTGTAGTTTGGTAGGTTGAAGTGTGCAGTCCATGTAGTGTAATGAACTACTTACAAGCCCTTGTCCTCCTTCCTACATGTCTCCCTCCAATCCATCCCTTTGCCTCGTCTGCCCACTCCAATAGTCTGCGCCTTTATGACATTCAGACAGTGGTGGCTCACAGAGGGAACGCTGTAGAGCGGTGGGCAGGGCAGGGGGGGCAGGTGGTGGGGTAGTGGAGTCAGACATACGACGGCAAGGAGTAAAGTAAGTAAATAAATAAATATAACTATTTACCTTTTCTCGCTGCATCGCCAACTCTGCGATACAGCCTGCGCAAGGTAAGTAGTTTTATTTATTTATTTACTTACTTTACTCCTTGCTGTCGTATGTCCGAGTCCAGTATCCCCCAACCATGCCCGCCCCTGCCCCGCCTCACCGCCCTACGGCATTCCCTCTGCCAGCCGCCACTGCATTCAGACTTGGTGGTGCCTGGAGGTGGGCCTTTATAATCAAGGAGCACGCTCTGAGAAAGACGAATCCAACATTGACACAAGGATATAGCTGTTTGGGGATTTACCCGTGGGCAGTAAGAGGAGGCAAGTTCATCTAGGTTGTGTAAATGTATTATAAAGCTCATTGTTCATCTAAAATACAAATGTGTATAAATCTGAGCACAGAACATTGCATTTACAATTTAAATTCTTGTTAAACATACTTTGTGTTATTAGAATGTGCCATGGGGTTTTGCCACACATATCATCTTACATTTCATACATATTTGCAGTGCTGCTTGGCACACAGACTGAGTTGTACATAGGCAATAAGGGGTTTACAAAATCCAGAAAGGGAAAAACCGTGGGCTTTAAACTAAATAATTTCAAAATACAATGTTTTTGACAATAGCACGGTGAGCATGCCTGTCCTTTAACACAAGCATGAACACGCGTAAAGGAATATGTATATATGTATGTGTGTGAGTGTATAGTTTTCACAAAATAAATATTAGGGGTATCACAATGTATTGTCTGCATTACCTTGCATATAATTCGACACTGGAAGATGGCAAAGGGTTTTCTATCAACGTCATTTTTAAGAGTAAACAGCCCTTCTCTGTTTCCGGTGCCAAGGGATTTGGCACAGGAAAGAAGAAAGACTTCCCGAGACGTGCCAGCCTACCTTTGCCTGTATACATTTGCTTTGTTCCGGATGGAAATGACATAAGCTCAAAGGGAAGTGTTCTTGTGTTGGTTTTACCATCGAGGGTGCTTTCTAAGGCCAAAGAAGGGAAAAAAATCGAGCGCGACACCAATGCACTTTGCAGCAATTTCCTTCTTTTGAAAATCACACCCCATTAAAATATATTGAGCGCGGTTCTGGTTCGTGCTCTGCGCTCATTGTCAGAGAACACGCAGAAGCCAAATATAGGTGAAATGCAAGGCCTGGGATATAAAGCAGGTGAGCGCGCGCGAGAGCAAGGTCTGCTATTTTTGTACAGGCAGCTTTGATTTCTTAGCGTTGAATCCAGGTCCTGGAGGTATGATTGCAATGCAGTCCTCCGTCGAAAGTAATGACTGTCACCGCAGCCTTCAACCTCTCTTTCTGCATGACAGCACCATGATTAGACGCACAGCAGCGCGAGATAGAATTGTGCATACGGGGCTGTTGTTCAGGAAACAGACGTGAATATGAAAACAGAACCTACCTTAGCAGCTGAGTGCATTGCTGCCTCAGGCACTGAGGTGGGGGGCCTGATCACAAGGCATTTTAAACTGGAGTTATTACAAGGCCTTCCTGGTGAGTGAGGCAGTGTTTGATGCAAACAACGTTTACCACCTTATCCAAGCAGATCTATTGATGTGGTAATGTGTGCGAGGAATAATTGTGTACATTTGCTGTCTTGCTCTTTGTTTGGGAGGGGCTATTTTGCGGTTTTTTTTGCGCTGCTATGTGTTAGTGTTGCATTCTTGAATCGCGGTATTGTTAAGTCGTAGCTGTATTATATTTTTGATTGTTTTGTCCTATTGCTTTTGTTGTCTTATTTTTTATCCGTGTTATATTATTGTGTTGTTTATATTTGAGATGTCAACAATTGCAGCTATATTTTCAGTCAAAAGCATCACATTCCTTTAAAGTTCCAGTGACATTCAATTAACCATTTCTCACTGCCTAAGGTTTGTGATAACAGTATCTCCAAAAGTGTGTCAGAGAAAGTGTCTTAATTAGCACTTCCAGGGCGGCTCACAAAACATTTTAGGTTGGTGCTATTTAATGTCCCTGGTGGTAAGTTATGGCAGTGCATATTGCAAACACCTTTTAACACAGTATAAGAAAGCAGAATTTTGAAGGTGTTAATGTGTCGAACTAATGTTTGTTCATCTTTTAAAGCATAATTTTTATTGAGATTTTCCATTTTCGCCCAATTTGCACTAAAGACATTACAAACAAAAGAATCCAGGCCTATTTTACATCACAGATCTTATGCAGCATTATCATAGTTACTAAACGTGTTAGGGGTATTTATGCGTGCCACCACAGTAAAGAACGTGCTTCCAACTGGGCAAAGTGTTTCACTCTCATACACAGAATGGTAAGTGAATAAGGGCCAGATGTATCAAACAGTTTTAACCATTCTGTGTCTATGGGAAAATGTGTTCATACATCTGGCCCTATGTCTGCAGACAGAGTGCATGGGCATGTGTTAACAGTGTCCGACATACTGACAGATGGGCTGGGGGTACCAAATCATCTGGGCCCATCTCCAGCAGCCACCCGGCTCATGCAACTGATCGGCTGGGTGTGTCCGACCTTTCCAACAGCGGCAGGGAGTCTGAATCTTCATTTGAAGGATCAGCTGTGTGTTCTGCCAAGTAGGTGCAAAGGGGCCCCATATGTCTCTGGGACGAGATATTGGTGGCTGTAATTTTGCATATATTTCACATTGAGGGCTGCAGGAGGCCAGATCAGCTAACCAGTACTGTGTGTGCGGTGAGCTGGGGTTCTCCCAATATATGGCAATTCTCCTACAAGCTAACAATAATGCAATAACAGCCAGACGGTGCACTCCCAGTGAATTGTCCTTGACATAATTGAGGAGTACTACAAGGGGTCGAAGTCCACCCTTTGACTCAACATGTCTGACAGGGCATCTATCACCTCCCTCCAGAACATTGGTCCACATCTAGGGCTTGTGAGGTATAGCATTATCTACCCAGCCCTTTTTAACAGGTGTGGAGTAAGCACAGTATACAAATTTAAAGTGCAGCAATTTATGTTGGTGATTCAGGGTGGTGCATGCAACGGAAGCCCCAGTGGACCGGTGTCATGGTGTCTCCTATATCCTTTCCCTGAGCCCATCTTTCATGGTCTATATGTTGTAGTTGAAGCGTCAGGCATAGCAAACAGAGTCTGGAGACCCAGCTGGTGGCATCCGTAGAGTGGATGAAAGTGGTTGATGGGGGAAGTCGAATGGAGTCATTTTATGGGCTAATCTCATGTGTTCTAAGGATATAAACAGCTATTGATTATACAGGGCACCAAAGTCATGCCTTCACCAATGCTGCAAGGTGTTACACACCAGCTTCACTGCAGGTAAAGGAGTGGATTCTGTAATAGTGGTATTGCCGGGGAGTTCAAGGGTGAACTGTTCAGCCGCCGGGCCAATTTATCCCAGGCCCAACAAGCCATGGTCACTGTCTTGATTTCCCTATAGGTGGTAGGCATACCCCGAGGCAGAAGTACCTCGAGGGGCATGCCATCCCTTTGGGCACTCTCAGGCTTGAGGTAAGGTATTCTGGTGTCTGGATGATACCAATCTCGGGAATACTGTATATGCACAACCAAATAATACAGTTCAAAGTAGGGGAAGTCCAACTTCCCCCCTCTCGTAGGGCAGTGTAAGCATCTGCCAGCTGACCCTGGGCTGTCTACCAGCTCAAAAATAATTTTAGAAGGGTGCACCGGTGAGTGCAGAAGAAGTTGATTGTCAGTGCGATCGGGATGTTTATGAAGAGGTAGAGAAAACAGGGAAGTATTACCATTTTTCTCAATGGTGATCCAGTCTGCAAGGGTTAGCAGCAGCCGTGTACAGAAATCTATCTGTGCCATAAGTCAGTCCATGGCTGGGCTGTAGTTAAGGCGAATAACCTTTGTCCTGTCTCTTTGGAGCTCAATTCCCAGGTAGTTCACTGTATGCGGCTTCCGGCTGATGGGAAAATCTTTGTCCGCCTGGGGAGTGTTTTCCATGAGGGAGAATAGCTTGGATTTGAACCAGTTAAGTGGCAACACAGAGAAAACACCGAATTTAATGATATCACAGACTATGGGAGCAAAATTGTCTTCCAGGAGTCTCACAAAGAGCAATATGGTCCTCATACATGGACAGCAGGAGGTGGCCGCAGGGGAAGACAAGCCTTCTGTGGCAGTGATTTTCCACTTGGAGCCTCACAAATGGGTCCAATGTTATGATGCATAGTAGGAGGGAGAGTGAACACCCTTGTCAAGTGGCTTCTATATGTAGGGAAGGGATTGGACGTAAGGCCATTAACTTGCACCCTTGCTACGGGCTGTGTATCCAGCAGCTGGACTAGCTTATCAAACCCCTGGGGCACAACAATTTCACAGAGTATTTCCATAAGAAATGGCTACTCCAATAAATTGAATACCTTTTCGGCATCTAGGAGTACCACAGCTCCGGTTAACTTAGGATTTAACTGATTCAGAAAGTGAAAGACTGTGCAGATGTTGACAACCCTCGATCTGAGGGGGACGAAGCCAGGCTGAACTGGGGAGATCAGCTGTTCCATCAGCACAAAAAGTCTAGACGCCAACACCGTGGCCAGTATTCTATTATCAAAATTCAGCAATGACAAGCACCTGTATGAAGAATGCATATCAGTGTCCTTTCCTGGCTTCCTGCAGGGGGAGCTGCAGGATCCCTCTCTCCATGGCCTCCTCACACACCACTTGAAGGCACGGGGCCAGCACATGTTTGTAAGTTTTATAAAACTTGTCAGGTAAACAATCACTCCCAGGTGCCTAATGGCCTGGCAGTATCTCGATGGCAGCTAGGATCTCCTCCTTAGCATTTGGGCAGGCTAGAAGCTGCAGGAGAGCATTATCCATCCATACCATGAATTTGGGCCTGATTATGGGTTTGGCGGTGTGGGAGCGGGGTGGCATGCCACCGCCATGCTCTTACACTGCCAAACTCCAATGCCGACCACCCGCCGGATTGCAAGATGTAATTGGGGCGGCGGTCCTGTGGTGGCTGACCCACTCCACTACTTTTCAAATGCTCTTAGGAGAGCCTTATAAAGGCAGCACCGTGGGACCATCACACCGCGTTCCTGCATGGCATGGACTGTAAAGTCCATGCCATGCAGGAACTGGGGGGGGGCGGCAAGTCAGGGGGGCACACCATGTGCCCCTCTGCATGCACCTCTGTGCAGTAAAGGCACAAGGGGGCCCTACCTCTTAGTTTTCGCACCACTCCCCTTTTCATGGTGGGCTCACTGCCATGAAAAGGAGGGCAGTGAGAAAACTCCTAATATGCTTAGCGGGGCAGCAGCTTCACCACCAGCATATTGTGTCCTCTGATCGGTGCCAACCTGCCAAGGACAGTGGATCCCTGGTGGTAGTAGCAGTCCTATGGCGGTCTGACCACCAAAGTCATATTACGGCAGTTGGACCGCTGGTGCGGCAGTTGCCTCACTGCCACCGTGGGTTTGGTGGTCCATCTGACTGCCAAACTCATAATCAGTACCTATGTCATCCAGGTAGGTGCAGATAGAAGTTTAGGCGCTGTCGAAAGTGAGTTATGTTATGTTATGTTATGTTATGTTATTTATATTTTATAGCGCACAGCTGCCCCAGCAAAGGGGCGTCCTGGCGCTTTGACAGACGCTGTAACATAACACACAATAAGAAAAAAAGTTAGCTAGACACTGGAAACAGGAAAGTTTTAATCGCCTGCCTGAAGGCGAACATATCCTCAAGAGCTCGGATGTGTACCGGAAGCGAGTTCCATAGGCCTGCCGCTAGCACCCTAAAAGAGCGGCCACCCATCCTGCTCAACTTAAATCGCGGACAGACAGCCAGATGTAGCCCCTCAGATCTTAAGGATCTCGAAGGCACATAGGGAAAGAGTAGATTGGCAAGTGCCGGTGGCGAAGAAGATTTCAGAATTTTGAAGGCCAGACACAGCGCCTTGAACTTGATTCGCTGTCTGACCGGGAGCCAATGCAAGGCTGTGATGGTACCAGACACTGAACAGTGTCTGGGAAGGCCCACAATGGCTCGTGCCGCGGCATTTTGTACTCTTTGGAGCCTAGAGGCCTCCGCTTGATTCACCCCTAACAACAGTGAACTGCCGTAGTCCAGCCGCGATAGTATTGAGGCCTGAACTACAAGCTGTCTGGTAGGGGGATCAAAGTACTTTAGGACTGGCCTAATACCACGCAATATTCCATAACACGTGGCAGCCACCCTCTTGGTGTGGTCCCTGAAGGTGAGCGCAGAGTCCACCCAGACTCCCAGATTTCTCACTCCAGCCACTGGAATAGGAGTGACACCAAGCTCTGACGGCCACCACTGGTTACCCCATAGCTCAGCGTGCTTCCCCAGAACCAACACCTCCGTTTTGGTGGCATTCAACTGGAGGCAGTTGGTGCGAAGCCAGCTGGCTACTGCCAAGAGACCCGCACGGAATCTCGGAGCCGCCACCTCGGGGTCTCCACTAAGTGTCACCGCTAGCTGTGTGTCGTCCGCATATGAGGCCATCGTAAGACCCCACTGTTTGACGACACCAGCCAACGGTTTCACATAGAGGTTGAACATTGTAGGGCTCAACGAAGATCCCTGTGGTACCCCCATCTTCAGGGGATAGGTGGCGGATTGGCCAGGTGGTATGGCCACTTTAAAAGTACGGTCAGCCAGAAAGGACCGAAACCACTGGAGAGCGACATCCGTCACTCCCGCCTCCTGTAAGCGTTGGATAAGTATTTGGTGGGACACAGTATCGAAGGCAGCGCTTAGATCTAAAAGTATAAGCGCTGCAGTATGACCTGAGTCAAGTACCTGGCGAAGATGTTCCAAGATGTAAAGTAGTGCCGTCTCGGTACTGTGTCCTGACCGGAAGCCGTTCTGACTGGGGTCCAGAATCTGGTTACGAACCAGATGCTCAGACAGAACCGAGTTGACGTGAGCTTCTGTTACTTTAGCAATCCAAGGCAACAGTTGTATAGGTGGCTATGGTACCTGATAAACCAGCGGACTACTGGGCAAAACAACTTGGTACCACACTAAGTGAACATGAACTGTATCCCCTCTGGGCCTCCCCCTCACAGAACAAAATTTCCCCAGTACTAGCTCAGACAAAATTCTGGCTACTACACAAGACTTACTGGACCCCAGCTCGCCTAGCAGCGCTAGGCCTCAGGGAAAATGACCTGTGCTGGAACTTCGACAACAAAAAGGGGGACCTGGCACATCTCATCTTCTACTGTCCGAAAATTAAAGGGTTTTGGGAGAAAATATTTACTTTCATAAAAAAAGCGCTGGGGTGCACACTAAAACCAGAGTTCTCTACCCTTGCCACCACTTTTATGACCGCAGAGCTAGATTCACAGCACGACAGTGACCTATTAGATTTCCTTCTGACCTCAGCAGTGAAAATGGTACTTTCCAAATGGAAGGATACAGCTAAGGCGACATTCAAAGAATGGCTCAATTGGGTGACGTACCTCAGAGGCGCAGACAGTACCGCCCTGCGGAACTCAACCTGGAGACCAGCAACCAGGGGAATGTGGGCATCACTGGACGAGTACCTGGACCCCTACGAACCCCTGTGACTCAGCGGTAGAAGGATGCTTGCCCACAAAGCATATCCCCACATGCCCAGAACAGACCCACGACTGAAGTAATCTTATTCTTCTATCAAGACAGTGGAAAGGGGGACAGCCAAATATATATACCACTTACCTGTATCCTTGACAAGGGCAGCCAGTTTGGGCTGTTACCCTGTAGTGATAAAGCGATGATAACTGTATGTATAACATTTTTATAAAATACTTTGAAATTAAAAAAAAAAGCCTCTGAAAAACGAAATCTCTCAAAGAGATCTGACAGCTAGTCTTCAACAAAGGCTTCTGGTCACCCCATGTTGGTGGATTTGGCTATGTCAGTTATGCACATGTTACTGTACAGTGATCCAGCTTCCAAATAACATCTGTTATTCAGCACCACGATACCCTTGGGTGAACGTGCGCTTTACAAATTCACATGTTATGTTGAATCTTAATTTTTTGCCATGAAACAGCCAAGTATCTCTCTATTTGGGCCACTCTATCATCAAAAGTGGTAGTGCCTTCCTTTAAGTCTGATAGACGCCTCTCTGTGCCATCCTGGCTGGTGTTATGCTTATCGAGACATTATTTGATTCTCTCCGGTCTAGTAGGAGTCAATTTTAATCTCAATATTGTGTAGCCCGGCTTTGAACTCCAACAATATGCGATCTGTCCCCGGTTGCATTGCATCATATGTGATCTGGGACGCACCGGGCTCTTCTGCCAGCTGCATGACCTCACCACTGCTGCTGGCTGCATGGCCTCTTCCTGGGCAGCTCTGCAGGAGTTAAAAGTCAGCTTACTCTGCTGGTGGTCACTTTTCCCCATGTTAGGCGACTGTGTCAAGGGTAGCTACTGAGAATATCTGACATCATGTAAATCAGCACATCTGTTCATGCCAGCACTCTTCTGTCACAGGCGACTTCAGCGGCAGTGAACATCAGTTGAATAGAGGTGGGATGGGGCCCAAGGTCAGCAGACAATCGATCAGAAGTGAACCTCCCTGCAATGGGGATTGCTTCATCAACTCTGCCATTTGGGCCACTCTCCGGTCTCTCCGCACATTCTGAGGCTCTGGGCGGGGGAGGCTCCTAAGTGTCCCCAGCATGTCCCCCTGGCCACGTTTTCAATGCAGCACCACAGGGTCAGGGGGCTGCCTCGCGTTAATGATGGCCATGCAGGTGCAACAGCTTAATAGTCAGTCCACCAACTCAGCAGGGGACCTGCCGCAGTGACCTCGGGCTCACCAGAGAGCCCTGTCACCGACGGGCATCCAAGACCTTCTGTGGCATCACCCTCAGGCTTAGGCCTGCAGTCCAGCTTCGGGCAAGTCCTGCATGTGAGGCAGTCGCAGATGCTCCAGGTGACAGCTGCAGTCTCCTGCATCACCCATCAATGCTACCGGCTGGCTGCCTACTGTAGGGACCCCTGCTGTTCTGGGAAAAGTGTGGGCTGGGCCATGGAGCTCTGTGCTAGGCAGCCATCTTGGTTGCCAGTGTGACCACAACCTCATGTTTGTTGTGTGGCATTATGTTGTGGTGCTGTACTTTGGTTGATTTGTTGCATTGTGCTGTATGTTTAAATTATGCTGTAAATGTTGCTGTGTATCTGTTATTGTGTTAAGTTCTGTTGTTAAATTTAAATATGTCAACGAAGGCAACTTCCTTTCTAGCACTTGCCTTTAACGTTCCTGTGACCAGCAACCATTTACCACAGCATAAAGTCTTACAAAAGCACTTCCCCATCTTTTCAACTATGTAAAACACAAACCAGTGTGGTGGAACTCTGTGTTAAATGACCACTTGCAGTGCTCACTTTATTTGTTTTGGCTACCAATGCTCATTTTATGAAATGCTTCCGAAACTTATCAGTTGTCATGGCACAGGATAATGTCTCTGGTACTGAACAGTACAAGGAATGCAGTTGTCTTTTTAGAAGAATTTACTTTAACCACATCTGTCAATCACCTCAGTACTAAAAGCTTAAAAATCAACCCCAAATGCATATAACCTTTGTATCAGTAGCGCGATTTTACCCACCTCAACGCGCCTCCAGATACCCACGATACCCGTGCCCAGGCCGTGAGGGGAACGGCCCTTGCTCAACTCTTGTTGCTGGCTACCTGCTTGCCTTCTTTCTCCGCTGCCGTGAGGGGAACGGCCATTACCTGTAATACGCCCGCAGCCCCCGTGCCTACATCTCCCAGGGGGCTGCGAGAGGCGCTCTGACACCGCGTCATCGTAGGGCGCCGGAGGCCTTCATAGCCGGGCCGGCCCTCACACATCGCGGGACGCGCGCCGGCGTGCCAAGGGCGGGCTCGTCCGCGCCCGTCGGAGGCCGAAGGAGACCGGGCCGGGCCCCCCCCAGCACCTTATTTAGGTGAGTGACAACGATTTCCATGGGGAAACACACAGCCACATTGGGCCCAAAGAGTTCTACTACCACTACTATTGAAAGTATGCTCGAAAAAGCCGTTAATATGGTTTCCTCGGAAATTGAACTAACTGAGAGGAGACTTTCTATGGGTCTATCGACATCTCATTTGCACATGTCCGGAGGGGCAGAACGGGGTAACGTAACGACACCCTTTCCGTTATCACCCAATGTAATAATTAATAATCCCACCCATCAAGAAATGCCACCGGTGGGTTTTGAGACTGATAAGAATGATTTGGAAATTTTGGACTGCCACACAGGGCCCCAAGTCAACGCTAGCATTTGTAATCCAGCCTCAGTCACCAAAGTTGCGGGGGAGAAAAGAAAGAGAGGAACGTCAAAAATGACTAGTTGCAAGAGGAAACAGCCGCCCCGCCTAAAAACTTAACCTACACCTTTGAGCATGTGGGGACGAGGATCTACTGGCGTGACTGTTAGCCCTACCATGAAAACAATTGATAGCACCGTAGATTTGACTACATCAGAGGTTGTACCTAATTCTATCCATACTCAAACTGACCATGCAGTAGTAAACGGCATAAATGGAAGGTTGAGTGATACCCTAATTGACTCTATAGTGGACTCTGTTCATAATCGCTTAAAAGACCTAGTAGATAAACAATTCAATGCCCTTTTTAAATGCCTGGACAGATTGGAAAATCTGGTTAAGAAACAGGATGTTAAAAAAAAGGGAGCCACTATCATTGATAAAATTAGGGGGGAACAGCATTCAAAACCAATGGAGATAAGTGCTCAGGGCATGTCAAAGGAGAGCAGTGACCGTACGCCCCCTAGTATTAATAATGCATGTGATAAGTGTGGTAATTCTAAGATCAGTTCGTCTCCTAAATCTACTCCTAGTTTGTTGCCCTTGTCAAACGCAGTTTTGATAATATGATCACTGGCAACAGTTTGCCTTGTAATCCTATATCAGTTACTCCTGTGATGCTAGCCCCTGCTCCCATGAATATACCCACTGTCTTCAATGACATCCCTACTTTTGGAAAACAGGATAAGAGCCCATCTGAAGAAGTCTTTCACCTATCACCTGAGGCTTGTTCCTACGTTGTAATTTTAGCTGGCGTACCCCCCCTGAAGAAAGACCAAACTGAGTCCTGGGAACAACTCAAGAATAAGAGTATTGATTGGCTATCGAAGCATAAGGGACTAGGGATGGTGAACGCCAATGAAATTTTAATGGTGCGACGTGTAGGATGGGTGGGTCCCCTCAGTCAAGAACATTACAGGTGACTGTATAGCTGTGAACTTTAGACGCCCCTCCTTGGTGAAATGGTTATTGCGAGCACAAATGAATCACAAAATTAGCGGGTTCCAGGTTATAGCTCTGCAGGAGACATGGGCTGTTGATTTAACATTTGTCAGTACTTTCAGTGTGCTTTCCAACAACATACAAAAGACAATACGGAAACATTGGAATATTCTGAATATCACCAATGAAAATATTCCCTTACCTCTGTTCTCTTTCAAAAGAGCACCCAGTCTTCGTGACAGTTTAGTCCACACGAGACCACGGTCCCAAGAGATGTCTAGATCTAACACACTCTGGGATTTACCACCAGTACAGGGCCACTACCCATGTGGCTCGTGTAGTGCCTGTCCACACACTTCTAAAACTGAACAAGTAGACTTAGGGACAGGCAAAACATGGTTTCTAAAGAAACACACGAATTGTAACACAGAAAGGGTCATATACATGATCACCTGTCCCTGCTCTTTGAGATACATAGGATTTACAACCAGGAAAATAAAACTCAGGATTGGAGAACACAAGAGCACCATCCGTTGCCATAAACAATCGACCAGACTCACTGATCACTTCCTCACTCAAAAACATTCTGCCGAAGACCTCAGGTGGGTTATTCTGGAACAGCCTTTCATTCCATCCCACATTAGCGATATATCCAGATTTCTCTTCATCAAAGAGCAGAAATGGATTTTTTCTCTTAAAAGTGATAGAAGGGGTCTGAACGATGATATTGCTTGGACGACACTTTAAGATATCATGTTGATACTGTCACTGATAGTTCTGTATCAACATGTTTAGTGCTGTTTCAACTTGTCACAGCCGGCATGCTTGTAATCATTAAATATATATGAGAACAATATCATTATAACAGTCTCTATGTTCTCTGTCGTATTTATTTATGAAATCTTTTCATTCTACAAGTCTGGCTTACTTCGTTTCGCTGCACCTGACCAAGGCTTACACCCATGATTGTCAGAAGTTAGTGTGGCGTCCTCTATGCACAACAGAACCACCTCTAAGCACCGTCATTCACTGCGCCGCCTTGGCCCACGCGCTATTAGGTGGTTCAGCACATGCTTAGTAGAACTCAGAATGCCCCCTGCGCTTGCGCTACTAAATACTTAATGCTTTTGGAACATTATCCGGTATTAGCGCACGCGCGAGACATACACCTCTTGTTTGGCATAAGCTGCGCATAGCGCATGTGCGAGTAGGTAGCAGCACCGTTTTTCAGGTAGTACAGCGCGGTTGAATACTACATGCCCCTTGCGCTTGCGCCATCGATACACTCATCGTTCCTTGAACGCTAACTGGGATTAGCGCAGGCGCGAGCCAAACACTCAGTGTTTGGTACATCTTTTAGACAGCGCATGCGCGAGTAGTCTAACACTACCCGCGATGTCCCCGCGACTTTTCATTAATCTACTCCTTGCTTACAACAGCGCTTGCTCGGGAAAGGGCTCATATTCCGAGCATGCGCGGGACGCACCATTACTACGTGGCATTGCTTAAACGAGCTGATTGCTCGTTCCAAGACGCTCATTAGCGTGATTGGGCTAATCAAGACAGGGATAAAAGGCATGCTCCCTACCTGTCCGCTACCTCCACCCCCACTTGGATGCTGGCCAGAGGTACCGACGGACAGGTAGGCATGCGCTCTCTCCCTTACTCCATACTCTCTTCATAGGGCTTGGGCTTTTAGCTTTCATTTTATTTAATTTATGGTACCAGACTAGTCTATGTTCTGGTACATGGTGTGCCTTTCTTCTTCATGAGACAATTGAGTTTTTTGTAATGATAGGAATCACTCTAAAATAGCCACTTTTTACATGGTGAATTTTTTCACATGGTAGAAGTTATACATTATGGCTATGTTTCCTATCTCAACAGAGCGGGGCCTCATTTTCCCGAGCGGGTGCCGGGTGAGGTGAGGTTACTTCCCACATAATGCTGGGTAAGTTCAATTTAATTAAATCTTAAAAACCATTTGGTATTATACAGGAGGACTTTTTGTCTTTTGTTGTAGTAAGGAAAATGTCCTTACTTTTTGTGTGTTTGTTGTGTTTGCTGTGTTATTAGTGGATCACTAAGGATACTTGTTGTTTACATTATTGTTTTCCTTAGGAAAAGGACAATTCATTTAGAGTCTCCTCCGGCTAATATTGGGGCTCCAAAGTACTGGTAGGATTACTTTTTTCATTTTTGAATTGCCGTTCCATTTTTTGCAGTTGCATCTTTATCATCTCTGGTCCTGACGAAAGCTGGATAATGTCTCTAACAGCTGAAACATGTTGACCACACTGCCTAGCGCCCCATTGTAGTTATAATTTCAGACTACAAAGCGCATGTTCTTAATCACGACACTAGAGCAGTGCCCAATAAACATATTTTCTGCTCTTGTAGTTGTTTTTAACATTTTCTTTCTCACTTTATTCTGAGCACTGCACTTTCATTAGCAACACTCCGAAATACACTGTGGCTCGAAGGTTACTACGGTTTTCCGGTCTCTGCACCATCTGTTGATGGGTTGGGTGAGATTTGGAATATACCATCTGTTTCCCACATGACGATGCCTCCGCCACGTTTGGTGGGCTGATGGGAATTTTTCAGCCTGGTGTAATTTCTGTTTCATTTCCACTTTTTGTATTCACAACAACACACGCTGCTTTCTGACTATGTGCCTCCCTTTTTGTATTTATGGATTGCCTAGGGTTGTGAGGTTCTATGGTCATTAAACCAACCCAGATTGACCCTCCTTATATATTTTTGTATTTTTCTGTTGATAGTACCTTCTATCACATAGCAGGTTACAAATGTTTTTTTGTGCCTGCACAAAAAGCTAGATCGGGAAGGGCAATTGGAAGGTTAGCGCTACATGTAGACCTAAACCTAGAAGGAGTCTGGACACTGCCCCCCTGGTCCTCGCATACCCTTCAGGGGGCTGGATTTACTGGTGGCGGGTGGAGGTTGATTCCATTCAATATTTATAACACGGGGCTGGCAATAGGAAATAATTCCCCGATACAGGAACTAGACCACAGACTGAGCCAGGAGCTAGCTCTCAAAAAAGGGGTTGTAGAACCTTCTGTTCTAGTGATGGGCGATCTAAATTGCCGTCAATGCCCAAACTTGTTCCCATTGAATGGTGATTGGTCATCTTGCCCGATCGAGAAGGGCTCACACTTCGAACACACTGTAGAGGGTAACAGCCCTTAGTAAGCTCCTAAAATCTCATGCTCTGGAACACACGATTGATATGGCCAGCTTGGAGGAAGATGGGTCTTTGACCCCTTCCTTTAAAGGTAGAGGTTGCTCCTGTTATATAGATTATATTTTGGTTTCCAGGCTTTTCAGAAATTGTATTATCTCTGTTAGGATAGACTGGAGCATATTCAGTGATCACAACCCCTTGGTTGTAGTACTTATAGATAGAGGTAGACCTAAGAGGTGTTTACACTCGGATATCGAATTGAGAGCTATGGATCAGGGTAGACGACTGAGGTGGGCAAAAATCGATAGTAAAGTTTTTTATAAATCATTAATGGATGAAGGGAAAAACTTGATTGAGAAGTGCCTAGATTTAGAGATAGTGGGCAGTCCCTTGGTAGGGGCATTTCGGTCAGTCACTAGCCTGGTCAAAAACCTATTGAAGGCAAAGGGCCCCGGGGGGGAATACCTCCCAACCAAGATGGTTTGATAACAAATGCTCACGTGCTCTGAGAGACCTAAAATCTAGCTAGAAATCTAAGCCGAGGGATAAATTAAGGATAGTTCACTGTAGACAGACATAAAAATGCTCTGAAACAGAGAAAGTCTTCTCTTCAAGCTGAAGCGTGGGCTGATTTAACCACATGCGTGCGGCGGCTATTTTTGCGCTACGCGGCTTTTTTCAAAAAAACGCGTGCGAGCGGCACGACTCATGACGAGCTCAGCTCGTCATGAGCGCCGAAGGGGTTAAGGGAGGCTGGAGAAAAAAGAGACCAGACAGCATTCTGGAGAATAATTATTAGGCCATGCTTCCAGGATAGTACCACCCCTGGTATAGGGACAAATATCCTACCCGACCAGTGGGTGTCTCATTTTGAGGGTCTTTATAATCATGAGCTGGTTGGAGATGGGGGGGGTGGGAGGGAACGCGGAGCACGGACGTCGAATTCTCACTGGGTTAAATACCCAGGGGGATCCAAGGCCTGTCTCGCAATAAAGCCCCAGGCCCTGATTGTACCCCACCCGACCTATATCTAAGCAATGTAGACTTATGGGCCCCCATTTTAACGAGGGTTTTAAATGCGGCAGTCAAGTCTGAATTGCCTCGCTCATGGTCCACCGCAATAATTGTCCCTATTTTCAAGAAGGGTAACAGGGACAACCCTCAATGTTATAGACCCATCTCACTGATCGAGGTCTCAGCCAAAATCCTGGGTTGGGTAATCCTTGAACGGCTAATTGACTGGACTGAAGAACATAGTGTTATCGCAGATACCCAGTATGGTTTTAGAGCAGGAAGGTCCACTAGTGACCAATGTTTAAATCTTTATCTGGTGGCTAAATACACCAAAGCCAGCAATGAAGCCATATACATGGGGTTTATGGATTTAGTGGCTGCGTTTGATCATGTGAACAGGAGTAAGTTGTGAGCCATGATGAGTGAGATGGGTATTGACCCAGCTCTGATCGGTATTCTTAGGGAGTTACATTGGGACACCACCGCAAAAGTGCGCTATAATATGGATGGGGGAACAAAGAACCTTTCCCGTGCACCAGTGGAGTGAGACAAGGGTGCATTCTTGCCCCTTTCCTTTTCTCGCTCTACATTAACAATTTAGAGAGGTCCCTGATTGCCCTAAATACAGACTGTCCAAAAGCAGGCTCGCGCCATATACCGGTGCTTTTGTATGCGGATGACGCGGTCCTTCTTGCTCGCACTCCGACAGACCTGCAGTGTCTGATTGACGGATTCACTAGTTTAATGGACACTTTAGATCTGTCGGTGAACTGAGTAAGTCATTCGTGATGCTGGCAGGCACGAATCCCAGTAAGTAATTTGTGTATAAGATAGGGAACCACACCCTAGAGACGGTGAAGTCTTTCTCTTACCTTGGGCTGCTTTTTGATGGGGCACTGAAATTTAAATCTCTGGTAGAAGAGCGGTGCTCCAAACTCATATCCTCAAATGGCGCCATAACAAATTTTGCCCGTAGGCTTGGCCGTTGGTCCCCAGATCAGCTTATGAACCTATATGGTACCATAAGTAGTACGAAAGCCACATATGGTGCAGAAGTGTGGGGCTTTGTGGATACCAAGCCGTTACAACTGGAGGAAGATAAGTATTTAAGAAGGATTTTAAAAATCCCAGCAAGTTCCCCGGCAATAATTACGCATAGAGAATCAGGTAGACCATTCATGGAGGATCAGGTCAAGCTTAGGCCAATTATGGCATGGTTAAGAATCTGGGGAAACCCAGAGGCTGATCTAAGCAGACAAATTATGAGAGACTGTCTGAATAGGGACAGAAGCCAGCAGATCCCATGGCTTAAATACGTTAAGGACACTCTAGAAGATCTAGATGAGTTGGAACTTTTTAATAACCCCAGAGCAGTATCGAACCTGGAAAAACTGAAGATTAAACAAATGCTACTTGATCAGTTTGACACACGTAGAGTACGAGTGGAAGCCTCGAAACGCACAGTCAGTGCCCATTGTCTCATTAAGAATAGTGAGGGTATGGAACCTTATCTGTATCTGATGCATAATGCCCTGGATCGTTTTTTAATGGCTCGTTTTAGGCTCAATTTATTACCTAATATACTGGCTGATCCACCAGGTTTTACCTCAACAATTGAGCAGAAGGGTGCCTGTGGCAGCGACAATTGGTCTCCGCAGGACACCCTTCATTTTGTACTTTTATGCCCTTATTATAGGATGCCCAGACGGAAATTTTTGGTAGACATTTTAAAACAGGCGAAGTTTCGTCCTGCCAAAGTTGCCTTACTCTTGTTACAAAGAGCAAATGACGCACACACTTTATGCTGTATTATGAATTTTATCAAGGTGTCAGTAAAGCTGGGAAACACTAGAGGTCTGAGTTAATCAATGTTTAAGATAAAATTTGTTTCTACCTTTTATCTGTACTGACGTTTTCTACATGGAGTTCAGAGATTGTATTTAATAATTTTTTAACTGTATGTATGTGCTTTTATGATGTTTTTTCATTCATCGAATAAAGATTTCTGAACTGAACTGAATCACAACATTGCCCCAACCCTTATACATTCAATACCCCAGGGTTTTTTCTACAGACCTCCTTGGGGAGCTCGTAATTCCACCATCCCAATACACACCACACAGAATCGGTTCACCGTTCTGTCTAGTCTGGAGAGCCAAGACTGACTATTGAATCAACCATCGACTACTACATCAGGGTCGGTGGAATCTTTAATGGTCTGTCCGTTTGTCACTGAATCTAGATCCCCTGAGCCTATCTTAAAAGTACTCAGTTGGAACATCGCAGGATTAAGATCCAAACTGAACTCTGTGGAGTTGGTTAATTTGGTTAACAATTATGACATCCTGATGTTCCAGGAGACATGGTGCACAAACTAATTGTTTTTTGAGGGTTTTGTATGTTATAATAGCATTGTACCCAGCCCCAAAATAGGTCGACCAAGCGGGGGGTTATCACCATGGATAAAGATCTCAGCAGGGAGTAGTACAAAACCCCTGGTGACAAACAATGAGAACTTTCAAGCTACAATTTACTCACAGGGAGCTACAATATGTCTAATTAACTTTTATAATAATGATTTTACATCACTACTAAATAGGAATTGTATTAACTTGTTTGAATTTATTGATAGACTAGAGGATGAGCAGAGGTATGGCAAATTGGACGGAATCTGCATAGGCGGGGATTTTAATGCACGTTTGTACAGTGGAATCGATAATACCACTGTTTCCCCGGCCAGGGCCAACCCATGTAAAAGAGGGAAAGAACTTCATAATCATTTATCCTCTCGCAATATACTTAATGTAATGGAAAAGGCTGGTGCCGACTCAGATAATGGTCCATTGCCTACCTACAGAGGACGCGTCTGTTCATCCATTATAGACTATGTTTTTATATCAACTCACTGGTAAATTATGTAGTTAAGGCTAAAGTTTTATGTACTAGTCAAGGCGACCATAACCCAATTTTAACAATTATTAGTATTTCTTCTAAATTTATAACCCGTAAGGAAATAGGGGCTAAACACTTGGTGGCATCCACCGACAAGCTCAGAGTGATTTGGAAGGGCATAGACAATAAAGCCCTTTTTGCACATATGATAAAATCACATCCCCTATTAGTAGAGACGTGTTTATCAAGTAGTCCCCTGGGTGGAGAGATCGTTGAGGCTTTTACTGGGTTATGTGCTGGCATTAAACACGCAATTTCAAGACCGGTCACTAACCCAAGTAAGAACCCCAGATGGTTCGATGGTACATGTTCCCGGGCTAATAGAGAACTGCGCGAAGCATTAGCGGCTAAACCTAGGGATACAACTCTAGTCAGGTCATTAAGAGCATGCTATAAGAAAGCAACCAAACTCCGCTCAGATGAGATACTGAAGGAACGCTGGGAGAATCTTGCCAGTGCTGCCTCTCTTAAAGATGTAACTGGATTTTGGAAGGAAGTTAAAGCTATGAGATCTATGGTATCGAACATCCCCCCCATAAGTTGTAACATATCCAGTGATTCATGGGTGGAGCATTTTGCCAGAATTTACACAGCCCCGACATCGACCTCTAACAGTTACACTTGCTCCCCAGTTTTAAAGGTTGCTATATCCATAATTGAAGTCGAGGATGCCATACAACAAAGTATAGGTAATAAAGCCCCAGGTTCAGATGGACTTTCAATCGACCTTATAAAACACGAACCAGATTTCTGGGCCCCTCTTTTATGTAATGTTTTTAATAACCTAACCAACACAGCCATCCCGAGCACTTGTCGACGAGCATTATCGTGATCCAACCCCAGCTGTGATCGCCTAATTTCTCTGATAGAAAACACTTTGAAGATTTTGGGCAGGGTTGTTTTTAATAAGATCAGGAACTGGGCTGAAGACAACCAAATTTTAAATTGCTGTCAACTGGGTTTTAGAAGTAATGTTGGAACTGTCGAACAGTGCTTGAATTTAAACCTTATTTTGGACAAATATACCATTGCTCAAAAAGTTCCATTTTACTTGGGTTTTATGGATTTAATCTCAGCCTTTGATTTTGTTAATAGATCGCGTTTATGGTAGATTCTTTTAAATTATGAGTTGGATGAGGCCTTGGTTCATTTTTTGGCATATTTACACAGGGATATGAAGGCACGGGTGAGGATAAGTAACGAAGGGGAGGTTTCTGGGGACATCGGTATTGGTAGAGGGGTTAGACAAGGCCCCTCTACTTTTTATTCTTTATATAAATGAATTACACAACTCCCTGTCCAAATTGACTAGCGATGTACCTAAAATTAACGGTAAACTATTCCCTGCGCTTTTATACGCAGATGATGCAGTCCTTATGGGCCGTACCCCGAATGCACTTCGCACTTTAATTACTGGGTTTGTGTCTTTTATGGCTGATCTGGACCTCTGTACTAATTTTAAGAAATCTTATATAATGTCGTGTGGGCCAAAAAAACACCGTATTAATTTTATAACATCGGGCAGTGAATCCCTAACATGCACAAGTACTTTCCCCTATGTGGGCCTAGTTTTCTCGGACTCAGGCTCTTGGCAAGCCCATGTAGCTCATGGCAGAAGTAAACTTGCCAAAGCTGTTAATTCTATCATCAGCCTTCGGCAGTCAAAACAAGCAGAGGTGGTGATACCTCTACTTCAGATATATAAATCACAATGCATATCAACGGCCACCTATGGTGCTGAATTTTGGGGGCATGTGAATTGCAGCGGGATCCAAATCGAAGAGAACAGATTTTGTAGAAAAATTCTTCGGGCTCAAATTTCATCTCCAAACTATATATGCCATAAAGAATTGAACCTACATTATGTGGAGGACTTTATTAGGTCCCGTCCAGCCATATTCTGGTTGAAAATATGGCAGAATTCTGCTGTGATTTTAACTCAAGAGATAATCATAGATTGCCTCAGGTGTGATAGGGTAGTAGTGTACCATGGCTTGGCGCAGTTAAAAACAGCCTAGCCAGCGTGAAGCTAGAGCACATTTTCTATTGCCCACTAGCATTGGAAGGTACAAGGATAAAATCATTAAGGGGGGCTCTGTATGACTTGTAATATAAAGAAAGAGTAAACACTGAACACCACAAACCATCGATAGTTAGATATAAGCCCCTTCTGGAGGTACTAAGCAATCAAGATCATATGCCACAGAAATATCTTAGGAAAAATATAGGGAGATGGAAAAGGAGTTTACTTTTCCGTCTCGGGGATGGTAGTATAAAATACTCGCTCTGCTTCCTGATAGGATTTAATAGCAGCCTTGAGAAGTTGTGTTGCACATGTGCTACTGGCAGCAAACAAACATTGTTACATTTTGTACTCTTTTGTAAATTTTATGCTAGATATACCAAACAGTATTTAATTCCACATCTCAAGACACGGGCCATTTTTGATTTTAAACTAGCATATCATGAAATCTTACAGCTAGGAAGCGATGATATGATTCTTCGTGTAAGCACGTTTCTACAAGCTGCGGTTCGCTCACGTGCTACCATGAATGAATTTCAACGCGCTAAAATAATCTTGTTACACTTCCTAGTGCAAAGTGTTTTTAATCTGTCTTTTGTTGGTTATTTGCACCATTTGAAACAAAAATTTCATGGAGGAAAGTTGCTAGTATATGGTAAAACTGCAAAAGGTGCCTTAGCCTGATCACATCTATATTTTGTTGTCTAGTACTGCTTGACCTATTGCACGCTATCGCACTTTATTAATAACTTATTGTTGACTTTGCATATTGGTCTAAACACCATAATTTGTACTTTGCTACTATTGCTGCCATACTAGGTACTATTGTCCGTCGTATTGCACTTTATGTTCCTGTACATTATCTGTACTATACTGCTGATTTTGCACATTGGTCCAAATCCCATCATTTGCACTATGTTATCAATGCTGCTAGTTTGAATAGGCCCATGCAACCCTTCTTTTAGATTTTATTAATGTAAGTTTGTTTATGTACCAGATGATTATGTGTATTTATTTGTTTTAAAAATCTGTATTGTATTTTTTATTGGTGGTGATGAATTGTGCTTTTATGGGTATTTTTATCCGAATAAAGAATATTTGACTTGACTTGACTTTACCCACCTACAGAGGGTGCAAGTGAGCACGCTGCACAAGACAGCACAAAAAACACTCCAGGCTTTGTAATGGTTATGTAAAGTGCAGAAAATACAATACAGAACAGCAAACAGGGTTTTTTGGATGGTGGATCCAACACATTAACCATTCTAAGACATTTCAGAAAAAAATTGTTAAATTGCCTATTTGCAAGTTAGTCTCCCAAATGTATTGGTTAAAACTCCAAAGGTTTTAGAAAGAAGGTTGTACTACAAAATATCGTGGCTAGGAATGTCGAGGTACACTAATATTGTGGACGGAATATCGAGGGATATATATTGAAATGTACTATTCTTAACTTCACATCTATGCACCTTGAAGATATGTTTTGTAAAGAAAAACCTATGCTTACCTTTCTATATTTTATCCTACGATATTGTGCCCATGATATTTTTTGCCATCAAGATTTCTTCCTCGATATTGCCGGAGCACACCAGAGAGAGTTCTTTACTCAAGTGCTTAAAATAATGAAATACTTCCATATCTGCTGCAGTTCGCAGCAGAACAATCACTCTGCTACAGAAATGCACTTGAATGTGCATTAGAATTATTCAGTATTCCTTGAAACTAGTGTACCTAATTGGGGGCATGATTATTTCACTTGCATGAGACTTATATGAGCATTGTATACATAAAAAATGCCAAATAGGAATGTATGAACAAACCAACCTAGCAGAATCATCCAGCACACATATAGCGTATTAAAGTGTAATAGCATATGCCCATCAGTTGCTGCACCTATGAAATGCCTGCCCATTACTTTGTTGTATATGAATCTATTACCCTAGTGTAATTTACCTGATTCATGCCCATATATAGGTATAAATCACCCTATCCTTATACAGGCAAAGAAATCATAACCATATTTAGACTTAGCCTATGCAGTCCAAATACGGCATGGCTACTTCCACTAGTTACAAGAATCCACAATGATTTCTTGGAAAAACCCGCCTTCAGCAGTCAGGGACTTCCCCTTGCTTGAATATTGATTTATCCAAGAACTCGAGGAGTTTTCAAGGAACTAAGTCTTTGATGACGTTATTATGTCCATCCTTATGTCAAACTAGGCATCTTCAAGGTATAAATATGCCCACATTTGCCCAAGCACAAACACGGTGGTTTGGAGCAGTTCGACTATCTACTTGCCCGACGCCCTGCTACAGCAAGTGCCAAAGGAAGCCGACCCTCCAGCAGACGCACTGAGAGAGACGCTGTCTTTTCTCTTGCCGAGAAATCCAGCTCCAGTGTTTCCAGGCTACCCATGCGGGTTGCTGGGAAATCGAGTCCTGAGAGAGAGATACAAGACCTCCTTCATTCTAAACCAAGGTACGGAGCTGATTAGACCCCTAGAAAATTCTTGGAATAGATTCTTGGCAAGAATATTAAAACTAAGCTACACCTCACTTACTTCTTTCCTTGTACTAGAACTAGGTTGGGTACACCGGGGTAGGCGTATTTTAGAAGCACCAGTTGAGTACTTTTAGTCTTTATTTATTAATGTATGTATTCTATGTGTTTTATGGCTTAGAAACCATATCATGCTTTTACAGTATTATTTTATAATACTCTTCATACAGTACGCATTGTACTTTGCGACCAGTATTACGATTGTAGCAGTTCATTTCCTCTGCATGAGAAAGCAGACTGTTCAATAAATACTCTTTTATTGAAAACGCCCGTCTCTCTATTTCTCTGCACCTCTGGTGAAACGAAGCATGCACGATTGACTGAGGGAAATAGCCATCTATTGTTTCCGCGACTCTAGAGATACATTTCTTATTCTTGGGAAACAAAGTTGTCATGTTTATGCGGTTGTCAGAAACTAATCCCTTCTTGTGAATTCGAGAAAGTTTCTAGTGACCTCTGAGCTAGCTGGCACTCACAATTCACGGTAGTAAGTGCCTGCAGCTCGCGCTACTGCCTCTGCCTGACTTTTTAAAATATTTGTGTGTGTCTATAACTGTGCAGCCTTAAAATTGGGGCTTTTTAGAAGTATTTGTTTTACCTGCTTCACGCACTTTACTCTTTCTTCTGCTGGTCCCCGGTCCGACACGGCAAGTGCCGGTTGAGCGGAGGGACCGAAAGCAATTTGCCAGCATCACCTGATCGCAACACCACTCTGGCCCCGCCCCCTCCCGCCATTTAAAACCCAGCAGGGCGGGACACGCGCAGCGTCTCACATCCACGGTAGTGAATGCCTGCAGCTCGCGCCAGTCCCTTTGGCTGACTTTTTTAAATATTTGTGTGTGTCTATAACTGCAGCCTTAAAATTGGGGCTTTTTAGAAGTATTTGTTTTACCTGCTTCACGCACTTTACTCTTTCTTCTGCTGGTCCCCGGTCTGCCACGGCAAGTGCCGGTTGAGCGGAGGGACCGAAAGCAATTTGCCAGTATCACCTGATCGCAACACCACTCTGGCCCTGCCCCCTCCCGCCATATAAACCCCAGCAGGGCGCGGACGCGCGCAGCGTCTCACATCCACGGTAGTGAATGCCTGCAGCTCGCGCTACTGCCTCTGCCTGACTTTTTAAAATATTTGTGTGTGTCTATAACTATGCAGCCTTAAAATTGGGGCTTTTTAGAAGTATTTGTTTTACCTGCTTCACACACTTTACTCTTTCTTCTGCTGGTCCCCGGTCCGCCATGGCAAGTGCCGGTTGAGCGGAGGGACCGAAAGCAATTTGCCAGCATCACCTGATCGCAACACCACTCTGGCCCTGCCCCCTCCCGCCATTTAAACCCCAGCAGGGCGCGGACGCGTGCAGCGGCGCGCCACGCCAGATCGTCGCCCGGCGCCTAGACCCCTGCTCAATTTCTGCTCTTGCTTGGTAAGTCTACTGACACTATGTTGTGTTATTCAAGCAAGGAACTGAGAGCTTTAAACCCCCTCAATCTGCAGGCCCATGTACTTTCCCCACAAAAGGACCTCCCTCCGGCCAATCAGCAATCATCTCTCCCCAACTGCAGAAGAGCACAACCACGGACCGATGTAAATGCCAAGACATGGGTCTCAGGCGTCACTAGTACCCCTACTGCAATAAACGCTCTCTAACTTAACGCAAGGTCTGTGCCCAAGCATGCATTAGAACTCTGGAGTCTCATGGAGGCTGAGCTGCCGGACATTTGTTTCATCACGGAGACATGGCTTCACAGCCAGGCCTCCCCTGATGTCACAATAGCTTTCCCGCCTCAGTATCACCTGGTTAGACAGGATAGGGAGGTCGGGAGAGGAGGTGGCATCGCAATCACAACCAAAGTCCCTTGTGTGATTAATGTTTTAGAATCCAGCACCATGGCTACACTAGAGATTCTGGTGTTCAGACTGAAAACTCCAGATACTGAAACATGGGGAGGAGCCCTGGTCTATAGACCCCCTGGTCCAAAAACCACGTTTGTCAACCAGCTGCTAGATACCATCGCAACCCATGTACTTGCAGTCGACAACTTTTTATTTATTGGGGATTTTAACTTCCATGCGGATTTAGTGTCAGTCCTGCCACTTAACCCAAGCGATGAACACACTTGGGTTAGCACAGAGGACAGAGGGTCCTACCCATCTAGCTGGTCACACGCTAGACTTAATATTTACAAATTCAACCGAATTAACCACTGAACCCCCAGTTCCTCTACTATGGACTGACCATTATCTATTAAAGTTTGGCATGTTCATTAACCTTAACAGGAAATTAGACCCTAAGAGTAACACTTTAATTCGGCCATGGCATAAACTTACCCCTGAAGTGTTCAATTCACACTTTAAGCCCCCGCTGATCTCTTCTTTGGAGAACATGGAACAAGCCACAAGTATGCTGGAATCAGCCATTGTGGCTGCTCTGAACAAAGCTGCCCCACTGTCCAAAGTAAGAGTCAAAAGCAAAGCTTCTCCGTGGTTCACGGATGCATTAAAAATTGATAAGCAATTAAGTAGAGCAGCTGAACGTAAGTGGAGAATCACAAAAACTGAGGAAAATCGGAAGTCATATAAGAATCTTCAGCGTAACTACATAAAAAATATTAAATTAGCAAAAAAAACCTACCTCACCCATAGAATAAATAATGCCGCTCAATCAAGCGAGGAACTCTACAAAATATTAAAAGAATTTTCCGCCCCCTGTGTGGAACCGTCTTCCTTTCTTCCCTCCCAAAAGTGGGTAGATTCCATCGCATCTTTTTTCGACAATAAAATCAAAACCATCTATTCTTCTTTTCTCCCCGATGACTTAGATTCCCATGATTCAATCAACGACCTGTCTGTGTTGGCCCCATCCTCTGAAGCGAGAAATGTCCCTGTGCTCATGGAATTTGATTCTATAACCACTACAGAGGTATTAGAAGGCCTGATAAAAATCAAATCCGGCTCTCCTGTTCACTCTTTTTACCCTCGAGCCTGTACCATGCTTATGCCTTTGATTACCAATGCATTGACCCATACTGTGAACATGTCCCTACAAAAGCCAAGGTCCCTTTGAAATGGAAACAAGCTTATATTAAACCCATCCTTAAAAAAGCATCAGCGGATCCCAACCTTTCATCTAACTACTGCCCAATCTCTCTCCTGCCTTATTTTGGAAAGGTGTTAGATCACCTCATTATTAAACTGCTCACTGTCCATCTGGAGAAACACGGTCTCCTCGACCCCTCACAATCCGGTTTTCGGGCTTCCCATAGTATGGAGACGGTGGTCATTGAGATAATTGACAACATAAGGCTTACCCTGGAGAAAAAGGAGTCGGCAATCTTGGTTCTTTTGGATCTGTCTGCCGCCTTTGACACCATCTCCCACAGCATTTTGAAACATCGGCTGTGGGAGGTGGGTGTCAAAGGTAAAGCCTGTGCCTGGTTTGAGAGCAATCTGGCTGACAGGTCCACCACCGTGGTTGCCAACTAAATGACTTCCTGTAGTTACCCGGTAACTGTTGGGGTTCCACAGGGCTCGATACTCAGTCCTATGTTGTTCAACCTTTACCTCACCCCTCTAGCGGGTATCATCAGAGCGCACGGTTTTCAGACCGTGTCTTACGCTGACGATACCCAACTGTTGATCACCTATGACTCTGAACCTGGTAGCACCCAAGTCCGCTTCAAGAACTGCATTGTTCAAATTAACAAATGGATGAGTGCAAACAAGTTACAACTAAACAGTACTAAATCAGAAATTATCTTGTTTGGAAGGGCCGAAGAATTCTGGTCGCCGGACTGGTGGCCCTCAGAACTGGGCACATGTCCTCTTCCTAAACCATCGGCACGTAACTTGGGGATCACCATTGACAATTCCTTGTCCTTGAAACCCCATGTTAATCAGGTATTAGGGGTTTGTTATGTGATTTTACCCATTCTTCATAAAATCTTCAAATGGCTACCTACGGAAGTAAGGAAACCATTGGTGCAAGGTCTTGTCATCAGCCGTTTAGACTACGGTAATGCCCTGCTTGCAGCTTTGAATGATGATCTGCTGACCAAGCTCCAGATTCTTCAGAACACGGCGGCGAGGCTGGTCCTTGATCTCCCTCGGAGAGCTCCATCTGCTCTGAATCTCCGGACCCTCCACTGGCTTCCAATTCAACAAGGATGTCAATTTAAAATTCTAAGTCTTGTTCATAAGTCAATGCACGGGGCTGGTCCTCATTACCTGAAAAATAAACTTAAATGGTATGCACCTGGAAGAACTTTAAGGTCAAGCTCCAAGCCTTATCTTGTTCAGCCCCGTATTCGAACCTCACGTAATGGAGGTCGCGCCTTTTCATACCTGGCTCCCTCACTATGGAACAAACTACCCGAACACATCTCCTCCACTACGGATCACAAATGTTTCCGCAGGAAACTTAAAACTTGGCTATTTCCTTAGCAGCCTCTAGCTGTGTACTCCTGGCTGATCTACCGTTCTACATTTGCTGTTAGCGCCATGAGACCTTAAGGTGATTTGTGCGCTATATAAGAACGTTTGACATTGACATTGACACTGACATTAATATACTCGGTAGAGACCTAGTCGACCTCAGTCCTACGTCTAAGCTACATGATATATTATTCCAATGCGCAGAGCCTATTGAGAATATAGGATATACACTACATGGCACCCAACGTTTGGTAAGGCGATAATTTAACGCTAGATACTAGAGTAACTCAGTCGTGCTTTTCACACAGACCCTTTTTCCTGTAAAATACACCAACAGACGTCTGGAGTGGGTTAAAGGATATAATATCCACCATAACTGAGTAGGACAAAAATCCTATGTATTACTTTTTGGTTTGTTCAACGTTGAAGGATACAGTGTTCCAAAATATTGTGCACCTAATCTTTGTTTCTTTGAAACTTGTTCTGCAAACTTTCGGTCAACAAAAAATGCTGGATAGTGACGAAGAATTAGCTAGAGCTGCTCAAGCAGTTTTAGACGACACAAGTCTCCAACAAAACGAGGATGATGCTATAATCATCCTGGCAAATGTAAGAAAAACTATAACTTACAAACTCATAAATAATGGAGTATCATCGAGAGGTGGTAAAGTAATCTTTGTCCTAGAGGCACATGAATATCGGCAGACAGAGGTATTCTATTCATGGATTCAGTTTCCTGCAGCAAATGCAGTAACACACGAGTTCCACTACTACAAAGTAGAGGAACCTCCAGCGGAATATGTTCCTTACGAGGACGTTGAAATTCCATTAACTTACCAAGAGCATCAGGTCTGTTTTAAAGGCGCCATACAACATCAAAATCACATTACCAGGCTCGGTCCACTAGGTAGACCAGGAGCAACATGGCCGGTACTAGCCAGCTATACACCACATCCTGACATTGAAAACATGACAGGTCAAGAACTGTTAGCTCAGCTAAAACTGTTAATTAAAATACATGGACAATTGGTTCAATATGTCATGCGGACCTTAACAGTCCAACCTGCTGTAAGAATTCCATAGCACACCCCTCACCAGGGGAACACAAACAAAATTACACCACAGACTATACAATCAGTCATTGGTAAATTGCCCGCAAAAAAGGAACAAATTCTGTTTTGGTTAGCCCCAAAAAATTACTCAAATAGAGGAAGTATTCCCTGATAGTACACCTCATGAGAAACACAGGATTCTGATAATCTGTTTACCAATGGGGATTGCACCACACGTGGAGGACTGTGACACTTGGGGTACAGTCTTTGCTTCAATCTATACAAAAACACATGGTGTCCTGTCTATGGCGGTAATACCAGACGTCCTAAGACAGATTCAAAATGAATACGGTCCAGAACCTGCTTTAAATCTCGGTATGAACTTACTGAAAGATTTCAAACAGGTCTCGGCTATATTGTTAGCCAACATTAAAGGTGAAGCAGCATCTGTGGCAATCCGCCAAAAGCTAAAAGAAACAGATATTACTGAGCAACCATATGAGCTTGCCAGGATGATTGAAAAATCCTATGAAGAACTAGGTAGAGATAGTTTGGGTGGGAAACCAGTAAAACCCCAACTAACTGAAAATCCTGAAAAAGTTTTTATTAAAAATAATCTCACTACTAGAAGTGGGAAAACACTAAACAAACACTTCCTAAAGAGAAGCGTTCTCAGTCCAGAGGAAGATCTCCCCAACGGGGAGGTAGGTCTCCCCAACGGGAACCCTCGGCAAAGAGGTACAACCTCAGAAATAGGGATAACTTAAGAAAACCTGATAGATGTCAAGATACTGATACGCGCTCCTCTCATACCTTTCAGACTTCCTCGTAGAAATCCGAAAGAAGAGGATGATCAGAACAGAAAGAAGAACGCGTGAAGTCCAAAGACGAACAGCACGTTCCAAAAAATAAGAAAACTCAATTCACCAAGAAGAAGGTAGCACGTCTAAAGAGCAAACATGCAGAGGATCTTGAGGACACAACTCAAGAACGGGGAGTGGGCCCAGACAATGCTAGACAGCACAGCAGAAGTGACCATAGCTCGCAAGATCTTGAAGGATCATCTGGAGACAGTGGGCTTGAATGAATGCATTCAAGTTGAAACTGCTGACACCAGGGTTAGTGTACCCCATAAGTTATATAAAGTAACACTCCGGATGGAGGGGGACATAACTAGGAAAATAAAAGCACTCTTTTGGGAGAATCTATCTAAGGGTTATGACATTCTTCTAGCTGAACAAGACTGGCCACCTGAATTTGTCAGTGAGTGCCCACATGGCGAAGAGATAATTATGCCAGCCTTCTCTAATCACATTGCAATTCATAAAAAATACACCTATGCCAGAAAATGGGCTGTAGCCCAGGCTCCAGCATTATACAAAAATCACGTAGGATGGGATGAGGACTCGCCTCATCATAAAATCCAGTTAAAAAATCAACCTACTGCACAAAAGCAGTATCCAGTTAAGCAAGAAGCTAAAAAACAAGTCAGGGAGATCTTGTCGTGTATTTCTATAGGTTCTGAATCAGTCCCCCTATTCCTGACCCTATTCTGGTTAAACTAACTATCAAGTTAACTAACAGTCAGCCCATGAGGCATGAAAACCCCCATGATGCAGATACCGTTATCTGACGCAGTCACACTACGGCACAGGAACGTGTTATCTGATTAGGTCATAACGCTTGAGATCTAATTAGACAAGCGACATTCCTCCAGCCCCTGATAAGGCATACGACGTTCTCATAACAAATCAAACCTATGACAACCTGGATAATCCGTGCGGCCATTGTTTTGATTTCACAGAGAATTTTAGTAAAGAATGTGCTAACGAGCAAGTCGTATGACATCTTTATTGACGTATCTATGTCCATCCTTACGTCAATCTCGGCACCTTTAAGGTATAAATATTGCCGACCTTGCCCTATGCAAACACACGCGTGGTGACAAGACGGAGCAGCCATACTTGCCGAAGCCGAGAGCAGAAGCAGACCCCGCTGGCAGCAGCCCCGCCTTCCTGACGCGCTGAGAGACGCGCTGCTATCTCAAGCCGAGAGACCCAGCACCGGCGCTTCTGGGCAGCCCTCGTAGGCAGCCTGGAATATCGAGAGCAGAGAAAGAGATACCATTCCTCATTCATCCTAAATTCCAGGTACAGAACTGAATAACCCCTCACAGAGAATTCTTTAGTTATTCACTTGGCAAAAACAAACTTAACTTAACTTAAACTGTAACTTTCTATTCCCGCCCACGCATTAGACTTAGGTCAGGTACACGGGGTAGGCGTATTTAGAAACACCAGTTGAGTACGTTTAGTCAAATGTATATGTGTATGTAAATATATTTTAATCATTTTAAACATCATATGGCTCAGAAACCATATCAATGTTTTTACAGTATTATTTTATACTATTGCTTTTAATGTATGCACTTTACTTAACTATAAGTATTGCAATAATATCGATCCATTTCTCATGTATGAGAAAAGAGACTGATCAATAAATAACACCTTTTATTGAACACGCCCGTCTCTTCCTTTTCTCTACATTCTGATGAGACTAAGAATGCACGTACTGACTGAGTAAAATAATTGCCTTGTGCTCACACGACTCTCGAGATTGACTCTTGATTAGGGGAGAGCAAAGTTGTCATGTTCTATGGTTGTCAGAAACTAAATCCCTTCTTGTCTAATCAGGGGAGGTAATTCTTTCCTGAACATTCGAGAAAGTTTCTAGCGAACTCTGAGCTTAGCTGGCAAACCCAAAAATTAAGTCTAGTATCGACAGTAGTAGACCTAGTTAACGTCTGGCCTAGGCCTTTACTGCTGTAGGTACTATTCCAATGCGCAGAGCCTATTGGGAAGATAGGAGCTACACTACATGGCGCCCAACGCGTTTGGAAGGGCGATAAAACTAACGTAAGACATTTAGAGTAACTCAGTCGTGCTTTCTCACTCAGACCCCTTTTCCCATTATACTCCAAAGACGTCTGGAGTGGGTGAAAGGTAATATCCTCCAAAACCTCGCAGGAGGGAACTCCTATGTATGGTTCTTGGTCAAGTCAACGTTGAAGGATAAAAACAGTTCCAAAATATTGTGCATCTAATCTTTGTTCCATAAGAAACCTGATCTGCAAATAAACATAATACCATCCTGTCTGTAAAATGGGAGACAGTGATGAAGAAAGAGAGGCAGTTAGATTAGTTACTGAACTCGCAGATGCTGATGCTACCATGCAAGCAGCAGACCCGAATATAACACTCATTCCGGTCATTAAAAGGAGATCTATAACCTTAAAACTTATAGAAAATGGACTGACACCTAGAGGTGGCACAGTCATATTCGTAATTGAGGCACACGAATATCGGCAGACAGAGGTATACTATACATGGATACATTTTCCAGCAGCAAATGCTGTAACAAAGTACTTCCACTATTACAAAGTAGAGGAACCTCCTGAAACATACACTCCTTTCGAGGAGGTGGAAGTACCACTCAAATTCCAAGAGCACTTGCTCTTATTTGATGGCGCCCTAAAACATAATAATCACATTACAAGGCTCGGTCCTTTGGGAAGATAGGAGCTACACTACACGGTCCTTTAGGAAGACCAGGAGCAACGTGGCCGGTCTTAGCCGGATACACACCACATCCAGACATCGATAGAATGCCTGCAGCAGAGCTGTTAATACAGCTAAAACAACTACTAAAAATTCATAGACAATTAGTTCAGTATGTAATGCGGACTTCAACAATTCAGCCAGTGATTAAACTTCCACAGCTGACCCCTCACCAGGGGAACACAAATAAAATTACACCACAGAACATCCAATCCTGCCTAGGTAAAGTTCCAGCTAAACGGGAACAAATACCATTCTGGTTGGCACAGAAAATCACCCAAATAGAGGCGGTGTTTCCTGACACCACCCCGCTGGAAAAACACAGGATTCTGACTATATGTCTCCCAATGGGAATCGCACCACACATTGAGGACTGTGACACTTGGGGTACAGTCTTTGCTTCCATCTACACAAAAACACACGGTGTCCCATCCATTTCGGTGATACCAGATGTGCTAAAACAAATTCAAGATGAATACGGTCCAGAACCTGCTTTAACTCTTGGTATGAAATTACTGAAAGACTTGAAGCAGGTCTCGGCTATATTACTAGCCAACATAAAAGGTGAAGCAGCAAACGTGGCGATCCGCCAGAGGTTAAAAGAGACAGATATAGCAGACCAACCAGCTGAAATTGCCAGAATCATAGAAAAATCCTATGAAGAACTAGGCAGAGATAGTCTAGGTGGAATACCAGTAAAACCGCAACTGACTACAAGTCCAGAAAAAATATTTTTTAATAATAATAATTCACCGAAAAAGAACTGGGATGGAAACAAACAATCCAATCCTAAAGAAAAGAAATTCCAGTCCCGAGGAAGGTCTCCTAGGCGAAGAGAGAAATCTCCAAACCAAAGACAGAGGTCACCGCAGAGTGACCCCTCTGGGAATAGATATAACCTTAGAAATAGGGATAATATTAAAAAACCTGATAGATATCAAGACATTGATACACGTCCCTCTCAATCTTTTCAGAATTCCTCGCAGAAATCGGAAAGAAGAGGACGATCAGAACAAAGAGAAGAGCACGCCAAGTCCAAAGACAAGGAACCTGCTCAACTAAAAAAGAAATTACAATTTCCAAAAAAGAAGGTAGCCAGTATCAAGGTAGTTAACAATGCCGAGAATACTGAGGACACAACTGAAAAACGGAGAGTGGGCTCAGACAATGCTAGACAGCGCAGCAGAGGTGAGCATAGCTCGCAAAGTCCTTATGAATCATCTGGAGACAGTGGACACGAATGAATATCTTCAAGTGGAAACTGCAGACACCAGAATTAGCAAGCCCCACAAGATATACGAGATAACATTACGTATAGAGGGAGATAAGACTAGGAAAATAAGGGGACTATTTTGGGATAACCTCTCCAAAGGCTATGACATCCTTCTAGCTGAAAAAGACTGGCCACCAGAGTTTGTCAGGGAGTGCCCTCATGGCGAAGAAGTAATTATGCCTGCCTTCTCGAATCAAATCCCGATTCATAAAAAATATACACTTGCTAGAAAGTGGGCAGTGGCCTTAGCACCTGCTTTATATAAAAATCATGTAGGATGGGATGAGGATTCTCCTCCTCACAAAATCCAGTTAAAATCACAACCTACTGCACAAAGGCAGTACCCAATTAAGCAAGAAGCTAAAAAACAAGTAAATGAAATACTAGATCAGCTAGAATACCAGGGGGTGATTGAAACTTGCACCTCACAAATGAACAATCCTTTGTTTCCGGTCTCCAAACCAGACAATTCATATCGTCTAGTTTTGGATTACCGACACCTTAACACATGTTGCAAAACTTTTGCAGTGCAAAACTCACACAGTGCTGCACTAATGAATAACATAGTGCGCAAAAAATACAAAACAACCTTGGACATCTCCAATGGATTCTTTTGTCAAAACATAGCACCAGAAAGCAGATATTTAACTGCATTCTCAGTAAATGGCACTCAAAAACAATTCTGTCGGTTAGCCCAGGGGTACAAGAACAGCCCGGGGGTATTCTCAGCGAGAGTGACAGAATTACTACAACTATATGATGATGAAGCATTATCTTATGTTGATGACATTTACTTAACAGATGATGACTTGGAGACTCACTTGAAAAGAGTGAACACCATAATACTTGGGTTCGCTGCAGAGGGTTACAAATTCAACTTTAAAAAGTCCAGAATTGCCCATCTGACAGTCCTATTTTTAGGATATGAGCTATCAAGTGAAGGCAAAAGCCTGGCTGACAATTTCCTAGAGAAATGTGCCGTACTCCAAGCACCTAGAACACTAAAAAACCTACAGTCAATTCTAGGCTTCCTAAATTTCGGAAGAACTTACATTGCAAATTACGCAGAAAGGGTCAAACCCCTTTATGATCTAATTAAACCAGACTTTAAAAGATCCAGTTGGACTCAAACACACACAGAAATTTTGAGATCCTTACAAACAGACATGCTAATTAAAACAAAATTAGAAACCTGTGATAATACACGCAACCTTGTGATCCGAGTCATCCCAGGGAGATGCGGATTCACATACCTAACCTCTAATGAGGGAGATAAGGTACCAATTGCATTCAAATCACACATGTATACAGAAGCTGAACAGAAATTCAGTAATACAGAAAAAATCATTCGTGCAGTTCAAACCGCAATAGCTAGAGAAAAAGACATAGCTGACGGTAGACATATCACAGTCAGAACAGCAGAATCAGCCTTTGAGGCACTAACAACACCGTGTAATTTACCCACTACAACATTGAATCCGGAATGGATACAATGGGTGAATTCAATCACAACGGACAAAGTATACTACTACTTTGACCCAGAACTAGAAGAATTGAAAAATCTAAAATATGAAAAGACGTATCCTCTGCCAATCGACATTCTGCCTCTACGACATTACGCCTGTGTAATCTACACAGACGGCCATGCTCAACCATCCGTTTGGGGAGAACAAGCATACAACCCCACATGTGAGATTACAAAAGAAGTGTGGCGCGGAGGTAAATTAAAACCTCTATTAACAAAATCACACTCAGTAGAAACTAATTCAGAAAAACAAACTGAAATAATCGCATTGAAAATGGCGCTAGATAATGCGGATCGCGAATTCCCGACACTTATAGTGTCAGATTCATATTACTGCATCAAATCATATAACAGCGATTTGCAGACATGGATTCAGAACGGTTACAAAGATGACACAGATGCACCAATAAAGCAGAGACTGCTCTGGGAACAAGTAGCTCTTTTGAAAAAAGAACTACCAAAGACTCACGTGACTCACTCACTGAGTCATCAGCGTGATGGCGTTCACGTTGTGGGGAATTCATTGGCTGAAACAGCCACAGCGGCAGCCACTAAATCGGCTCCCGTAGATCGAAAAAAGCGTACATTAAAATACATTGACGGCGAAACATTGCTGGCAGTGAAAACGTCATCAAAAGGCGACTGCTCAGCGTTACCGATCAACTATCCACTCAATTATACATACATAATCGATGCAAACTCCGTCCCTTTTGCTCGAATCCCTGGAGTGGGGGATAGAGTGATTCCAAACATGGACAGGAGAAAGTTGTTAATCGCAGACGCACACATGGGCGAGGGTCTCAGACACCTTAAATTAAAAGATTCTCTGGAAGAATTACAATCACGGTACTGGTGGCCAGGCATGAGCCTGCACTACACCATGTTTGTAAAAAACTGCCCAAACTGCAACAGAGATCGCAGTGGGGAGAGAAGCAGTTTAATACCTCGTCGTATCAAGGCAGATAATATTACCAGCAAAAAGAATGGCTTGCGATTAACATATACAGGCTAGTTTCCACTTATAATGTAGACCCAAAGCACACGGCTGACGTCCGGACTGTTATACAAAGATTCGCGAGTCTAAATGGCATATACGCTAAGAGCATGTTACGTTCGACCATGGTTTTCACTCAGGCACACCAGCCTGGGGGGAAACATGGCCAAATGAGCACAGCCCGGCGGGAATCTTCTCACTTCCTTCCTGAGGGTACGGGATGGTGTAAAGAAAAAACCAAGGCAGAAAGCAATCTATAATAGAAAGGATATTAGGTTCGGGAGCTGGGTGGGTCAAACATCTAATAAGTGTCCAACGTAGTCTAAATAACTTCCCAAGAAATTCTCTGAGGGGATTCAGTCCGTACGAATTATTATTCGGAACTAGGATGTTGATCTCTGACCTTGATAGTCAGACTTCAGTGGTAATAGAAAAAACCTTTGATGTCAAAGACCGTTTGGCTATTTTGCAGGACTTAAACAAAACAAGAAAAGACCTGAGCAACATACAGTTGAAACAACAGCCAACAACCACTGAAGAATCACCACCTGTCCCAGCAAGACCTGTCTGGATTCCAAAAGTCGGGGATCTAGTCAGGGAGAAGATCGCGGTAAAGAAGGAATTTGGGCCTTCTTACAGAAAAGCAGTTCCTGTCTTGTCTGTCAACGGGACAAGATCAGTTGTACTACCGCCACTTGCTGGAAAAAAGGAGAACCGAGTTGTATCCATCGACCTGGTAAAACCACAACATGTGGCCGATAACAAACAGTAGGCCAAGTGGACTCCCAATAAGTAGCAGAACACCAAGGTTTGCTACCAGTACAGAGGTCCTAACAAAGAGGCTCATCACATTCGAAACGCCTACAGAAGAACAACAAGGACTATGCAACAATGCAATAGAACTCAGACCTCTGAAAACCCAAATAAAGACATTTAGCAGAGACACACCAATCTATACTGAAGTACCAAGTGAAAATGCAAGAAACAAAAATCCTGAACCAATTGGAACAATTGACAGAACTGCATCTGGTTACTTCATCAACTTCGATGATTCCTCTGAAGGTTTCAGTGAATCAAAGACACAGCCATCATCCAAATCCTTTAAAGACAAAGCTAAGGAACTTTTGAAACAACTGAAAGAAACATATCTGATTTCTCCATGGATTGAATTGTGGGTGGGTTTTGGTACATTTATCCTCATACTTTGGCTCATCATGGTATTTACTTTGGGACGCTTCATTGAGGGAAAATATGCTAAAATGGACACAGCAAGTCAGAACATCAACTTGGTCCTCAAACCACACACATCTTCACACGTCGAGAAAAGAGAACTTTCTTCAGAACTTTCTTCAGCCAACTTCACAGCAATTCCGATACCTGGTGGGGTAGCCTGGGACAACACTGACTATGAAATTTATGGTCCGGTCGAGATCCTGAAATATCCACACCAAATCAAGATCTCCTTGAGTGACTTTGTAAAACCAAACTCATTTGCTGATGATTGGGACTTCGAAAGTATTAACAACATGATGTCTGACTTAGTAATGTCTGCTAAATTTACAAAACATGATTATTTGCAAGGTTCTACAAATTATGATAGTATGTATTGCTATAACCATTATGGTAACCATTTCTTGCATAAATCTGCACAACCTAGAAATGTTTTAAATTATAATCAATGGGAACATTGTGCTACACCTCCAAAAGGGAGCCTCAGAACCGTTTATGACAAATATTCATATTTCTCAGGTTTTAACACAAATAATGCTGAAACATTTTATTATAAATTGTCAAACAAGACAGGGATGAAAACCATGATAACCAACACAAAATTGATATATTCAGATTCATTCTTTGAAAAAATGAATACTTTTGGATTTGATTATTGGGACAAAAATGTTGATTTGAAAAGTGTTTGGGTACAAAAGAATGGCAAGTACAGGGTTTAGAAGCTTTGTTTAGAGCCTGCATGATCCCAGAACAAATGATATTTTTAAATGACACTGTTCAACAAACCACCTGTCTTGGCTTAGCCAAAATCAAAGATTTAAATAACCCGTCTATTCCAAAGCCAACAATGTTTAGCAATAACTCTGATACAGATGAAGAAATAGACGTAAACCATATACTTAACCAAAACAGAACACATCCTGATTGGAAACAATGGTTGATCTGGCCCACAGATACAAATAACTGTCAAGATAGATTCCTGAATAAAACACAGGGTTTCAAAATGACCAGGCCAGACCCTAGATATCCCCAAAGACATCACCCAGGGATAATAACAACCTACAGTGTGGGCAAATTATGCCTTCAATGGCTACAGACTTCCACACTGCCTGAAATTAAGCAACACCTAACTTTACTTACTGATGGTGCTGACTTGCGTGATTTCATATTGGGACCACGCAAACAGCGTCAAAAGCGTTTCATAGCAGCCTCTGTATATGCAGCATACAATGAGGCCTGGAAGGTTACTCAAATTGAAACAGCAGAAAGAATACGGGAAATTGACCGTATCAATTTGGAAAAATCGCTTTCTGTAGTGGACAATGGGTTAATGACTCTGTCCTCCAGAATTTTTTCATTGGACAGCATTGTGTCTTCAGCAATCGATATATTATCGCAAGACTTACTGTTATTACAACATGGTCAGTCACAATTGCGTTCCATTGTACAGCTTGGCTGGACGTTACAAAATCTGCGTTCAGGCTATGTGCCTTGGCGTTTAATCAACACAACGTCACTATTCCAAATCTTTAACCTTACTGATAGACAAATCGGTATGGCGCAAAAGGGTGCTGATTATACAATCTTGAGCATTGAAAAACTAGAAAGATTACCAATGACAATGTCAGAACGACCTGTCAGTGAATGGATAATCCACGGAATCATAAATATTCCAATCTCAACCTTCAGGTTTCAATACTGCCAAAAATATATACAGGCTGGCATGTACGAGAAATTGGGAAAGGGGTACCTTAAAACAACTTGGAACCTGCCCTATTCACATGCATGTCTCAGTAATAAAGGACAGAAAGTGTTTCTTAGTGGCAACAATTGTGCTATGTCACTAAGCGGCACGCTTCTGTGTAACGGTATTAGTTTGCACGGAGCCTGTGAAGGGAATTCATACAACCTTTCATGTCACCAGCAAGGCGCACCTGCAACTGAAATAGAACCATTCTTTCAAAGACTCTATAATGGGAGTTACATTCTTATTGTAGACCGCAGATGTTGTAGTCTTATGCCCGGGACTCCTTATCTAGTCACTACGACGGCCAAGGTCAAGTGCTGTGGACGTTCTTTGTTCCCCAGCTCCTTCCCAGACAGGGAGGCAAGGGCATGGCCCAGTTTGAAAATTACTTCTATTCGAATAGACACTTTAAGCAGAATGAAAACAGTGCTTCTTCAGACGCCTACAAGGCTCACGTCATCAAAAGAAACGTATGATCTACAAGTCGCAAGGACGACTGCAGAGATACATACATTATTATCAACTAATTCCCCCGTACATTTCGCGGAAATCCTGAGCGAAATCTTAAATATTTCTGATACCACTGGGGTCTCAAAGGTATTTAAGACAGCATTTTCGATGGCATTAACACCATTCAAAGCCAAGCCATACTGGGTATTGTTCCAGATTTCGTCCATTCGATTTTTGGCGGACTTCCCTTGATCCTGGGACTAATTGCAGGAATCCTATTCCTAGTCCTTATTTTTCGTTATGGCAACCCATGTCACAGATCAAACTCTCGCGACAATGGAAGATACGATCCTAGCCATTGGATACCGGGACCGGATATCAAAAATCCTGGGACTCTCCCGGCTTAGAGACCTAAATATGACTTGGTTTCTATCATTTCGACCAATGTGGCAAAGGTGTGTTTTACCTGTACTAAGGTGTCTGCTATGCGGAGAAGAATGCGTGTTAGACACCTGTCTGACGCTACAATCGGATGCGCCAGTGGATGCAGATACACTGTTGGTTCCTACCAAGGTTCACGCTTTGTGCTGCCCTCAAAGGCTGCCAATCCTGATGACGGCATTCCTGGAATCTTCACCACTACGATTGAAGAGTAGTGAAGTTCAAGATGAAAGCAGCATCGAACAGGTACGACCTTCTGTCAGCAATGCGAATCAGAATGTCAATGGAGACAATCATGCGCACGAATGCATGGTTACACCTATTTCCGACTTAGTGGAACTTTCCCATGAAGCTGTTGACAGTTTTTTCGAAAGCCTGAATGATATGATGTTCTCTCCGGAACAGAAATAGAGACTTTTGAGTAAACTCGCACACGGCGTTCCCTGAATTCGGCCTTCAACTTTAAAAATAAAGTCACATGAACAATTACAATCCAGTTCACGGACAGCAATTTTTTCAGCAAGCCCCTAAAATATTTTTCTACATATTTTTTCCTGGGACACTGATCTTCTGCTTAAAGTAAGAAACTATTCCTAGAGAACTAAGATTTCTATTTTTAGATACTTTATAGACTTTAGCTGCCCGCTGGTATGTTCACAAATATATTTTATTATGTGATGAAATGGTCTCGAACTTCCTTTCTGTATAGCCATATTAAGAGCCATTTCATGTGTATTTCTCATATACCAATAAGCAATAATGCATAAAAATGCGTGTTTACTTTTGCATTTAATTCATAGCTTAAGTGCATACAATATATATGACTGCAATTTTTCAGTATATTTGAAAATTTCAAAATGCATTTATGTATTTTGGGGTGGTAAGGTATACACTATACTCTATAGTATGTTGTACTATGTTATACTATGCATAGATTAGTAGATATGACCATAGTTAGCGTGGAGTGGGTGTCGTGTATTTCTATAGGTTCTGAATCAGTCCCCCTATTCCTGACCCTATTCTGGTTAAACTAACTATCAAGTTAACTAACAGTCAGCCCATGAGGCATGAAAACCCCCATGATGCAGATACCGTTATCTGACGCAGTCACACTACGGCACAGGAACGTGTTATCTGATTAGGTCATAACGCTTGAGATCTAATTAGACAAGCGACATTCCTCCAGCCCCTGATAAGGCATACGACGTTCTCATAACAAATCAAACCTATGACAACCTGGATAATCCGTGCGGCCATTGTTTTGATTTCACAGAGAATTTTAGTAAAGAATGTGCTAACGAGCAAGTCGTATGACATCTTTATTGACGTATCTATGTCCATCCTTACGTCAATCTCGGCACCTTTAAGGTATAAATATTGCCGACCTTGCCCTATACAAACACACGCGTGGTGACAAGACGGAGCAGCCATACTTGCCGAAGCCGAGAGCAGAAGCAGACCCCGCTGGCAGCAGCCCCGCCTTCCTGACGCGCTGCTATCTCAAGCCGAGAGACCCAGCACCGGCGCTTCTGGGCAGCCCTCGCAGGCAGCCTGGAATATCGAGAGCAGAGAAAGAGATACCATTCCTCATTCATCCTAAATTCCAGGTACAGAACTGAATAACCCCTCACAGAGAATTCTTTAGTTATTCACTTGGCAAAAACAAACTTAACTTAAACTGTAACTTTCTATTCCCGCCCACGCATTAGACTTAGGTCAGGTACACGGGGTAGGCGTATTTAGAAACACCAGTTGAGTACGTTTAGTCAAATGTATATGTGTATGTAAATATATTTTAATCATTTTAAACATCATATGGCTCAGAAACCATATCAATGTTTTTACAGTATTATTTTATACTATTGCTTTTAATGTATGCACTTTACTTAACTATAAGTATTGCAATAATATCGATCCATTTCTCATGTATGAGAAAAGAGACTGATCAATAAATAACACCTTTTATTGAACACGCCCGTCTCTTCCTTTTCTCTACATTCTGATGAGACTAAGAATGCACGTACTGACTGAGTAAAATAATTGCCTTGTGCTCACACGACTCTCGAGATTGACTCTTGATTAGGGGAGAGCAAAGTTGTCATGTTCTATGGTTGTCAGAAACTAAATCCCTTCTTGTCTAATCAGGGGAGGTAATTCTTTCCTGAACATTCGAGAAAGTTTCTAGCGAACTCTGAGCTTAGCTGGCAAACCCAAAAATTAAGTCTAGTATCGACAGTAGTAGACCTAGTTAACGTCTGGCCTAGGCCTTTACTGCTGTAGGTACTATTCCAATGCGCAGAGCCTATTGGGAAGATAGGAGCTACACTACAATCTTAGATCAACTTGAATACCAAGGGGTGATTGAAACATGCACCTCATCTATGAACAATCATTTGCTTCCTGTCTTTAGCCATACAATACATATTGTCTAGTTTGGACTACAGACACTTAAACTCTTGTTGCAAAACTTTTGCAGTACAAAATGCACACAGTGCAGCACTGATGAATAACATTGTGTAGAAAAAATATAACACCACGTTAGATATTTCAAATGGGTTTTTCTGTCAAAACATAGCACCAAAAAGCAGGTACTTGACCGCTTTCTCAATTATGGGGACACAGCACAATTTTGCCGTCTCCCCAAGGGATTCAAGAATAGTCCAGGGTTATTTTCAGCAAGAGTAACAGAGTTACTACAAACGTATGATGATGAGGCATTATCCTATGTCGATGACATCTATCTTACAGACGATGATTTGGACGTGCACTTGAAAAGAGTGAACACCATAATACTTGGGTTCGCTTCTGAGGGGTACAAATTCAATTTTAAGAAATCACAATTCGCCCATCTCAACGTCCTATTCTTAGGATACGAGTTATCAAGTGAAGGCAAAAGCTTGGCAACCAACTTTCTAGAGAAATGTGCGCTGCTTCAACCTCCAAAAACGCTGAAAAACTTACAATCAATTCTAGGTTTCCTTAATTTTGGAAGAACTTAAGTTCTAAATTACGCAGAAACCTCTCTACAAATTAATCAAACCTGATTTCAAACCAACCAATTAGACTCAAAAACACACAGAAATTTTATGTTCAGTGCAAACAGACATGTTAGCGAAAAGACAGTTACGCGACAACGTGCGCAACCTTGTGATCCAAATCATCCCAGGGAGATGCGGATTCACATACCTGACCTTAAATGAAGGGGAAAAGGTACCAATAGCATATAAATCACACTTGTACACACAAGCTGAAATGAAATTCACTTCTACAGAAAATATTCTGACAGCGGTTCAAACTGCAGTACCAAAAGAAAGAGCCCTGGCACAAGGTAACCGCATAATGATCGTTACACCTGTACCTGCTCTAGAGGCAGTGATGAAAGCAAGCATTCCATATGCAAAAGCTTTACATCTGAGATGGATACAATAGGTTAATTCTCTTGCTGCAACAGACGTTGAATACGTTTTTGACCCCTACTTGAAAACACAAGAATTTCAACAATACGAACATGAATGTCCTTTGCCGACCGAGATTCTGCCTCTAGAACATTATGGATGTATAATCTATGCAGACGGATCAGCACAGCCCTGCGTGCCCGATTGTTAAAGGTCGCTGGCGCGAAGGTAAATTTCGACCTATGGTCACTAAAACTCAATCACTCGGAGACTGTACAGCTCAGCGAGCTGATCTACAGGCTTTCAAGATGGCGCTTGAAAATACCGATCACGAATTCCCCACTCTCATAGTGTTCGATTCGTGTTTCTGCGTTGAATCTTACAACAAACACTTGCAGAACTGGGTACAAAACGGTTTCAAAAACGCAAAAGCTGGCACAATTAAGCATAAAATGCTTTGGGAACAAGTAGTTCTTTTGCAAAAAGAACTACAAAAGACTCACGTGATTCATACAGTGAGTCATCAGGGTGATGGCGTTCACGTTGCAGGGAATTCATTGGCTGATGAAGCAGTGAAGGCAGCTGTGCAAACGGCTTCCGTAGCTACAATCACTCGTCCTAAAAGAGAAATAGACAGTGAAACATTGCTAGCAGTTAAAGCCTCAATGAAAGGTAGCTATGCAGCATTACCTCTAAACTATTTACTCACGTATACATACATAATTGATACAAACTCCGTTCCTTTTGCTCGAATCCCTGGAGTGGGGGACAGAGTAATTCCAAACAGGAACCGGAGAGGTGCTTTGGTTTACGAGGCACATATGGGAGAGGGTCTGACACATCAAGGGATCTTAAAATCTCTAATAGAATTAGAAGAGATGTACTGGTGGCCGGGAATGAGCGTCCAAGTTTACGAATTCGTAATTAATTGCGATGTCTGTTACAGAGATCATAGCTTTGAAAACCACCAGATACCTGACTACAGTGTAGCCAGCCCAGTTCAGACACCACTGTTAGACAGCATTAGACTTTCTACATGCGGACGTCACAATGGATGAATGCGGTCCCACAACTATTAGGACTAATCTTAGCAGCACATGAAGGGCTAGCCTCTGCACATGCAGGAGTTTCCGTTACAGTATCATTATTAAAACAGAGATATTGGTGGCCCCGCATGAGGAAACAAACTAGAAAGTATGTTCTAGAATGTGAAATCTGCCAAAAAATAAAAGTTTAAACTGTGAAACGACCTGCACAGACGCCCCTTCTGATTTCAGATAAACCATTAGCGTGTGTTTACCTGGACCACTGTGGTCCCTTACAAAGGGATGGAAACTATAAATATATCATGGTCGCAGTGGATTCCTGCACAAGATTCATTTGGATGTGGCCCCAGCGCTCAGCTGACGCCCAAACTGTTATAAAAGATTTGTGAGTCTTTATCGGCACATACGCAATAGGCACGCTGCATTCTGATCAGGGTCCTGCGTTTAGCTCTCGAGCTTACAAGGAGGCCATGACCAGCTTGGGTGTTGCATTGCGGTACTCAAGTCCATTCTATCCTGAGGGAAATGCGGTAGTGGAAAGAAAAAAACGTGACATAAAGCAATCTATAATAGCTAGGGTATTAGGTTCGGGTGATGGGTGGGTCAAACATCTAATAAGTGTCCAACGTAGTCTTAACAATCTGCCAAGAAATTCTCTTGGTGGAATCACTCCATACGAATTACTATTTGGTACTAGAATGATAATCGAAGACCTCGATCGTTAAACTTCAGTGGTGGAACAAAAACCCTTTGATATCAAAGATCGTTTGGCTGTTTTGCAGGACTTAAATGAAACAAGAAGAAGTCTGAGCAACACAACGCAAAAGCCAACGACCACTGAAGAAAAAACACCTGTCCCAGCAAGACCTGTCTGGATTCCAAAAATTGGGGATCTAGTCAGGGAAAAGATCGCGGTGAAGAAGGAATTTGGGCCTTTCCTTCAGAAAAGCAGTACCGGTCTTAGCAATCCACTGAACATGATCAGTGTTACTATTGCCCCTTGCTGGTAAAAGGGAGAACACAGAGTTGTATCGATCGACCTGGTCAAACCACATCATGTGGGCCTAGTGGACTCCCAATATGTAGCAGACGACCAAATCTTGCTACAATCCAAGAGATTCAAACTGAAAGACTCATCACCTTTGATAAACCTGCAGTAAGAAAAGAAGGACTATGCAACAACGCCATGGAACTTGTACCTCTTGAGACCCAAATAACAGACTGTCAAGAAACACCTGTCTACATTAATATAGCCTCTGACTATACTAATATGACAGAGGAAGAAACAGCTCCAGCGATTCCGAAAAATCCGGATGCAATCCCAACAATTGCAAGAAACGCCTCTGGCTATTTCATCAACTTTGATACATTTTCTGAGGATCCCAGTGAACCTGAAACCACGTCAGCGAATAAAACTTTCAAAGAAGAAATAACAGAACTCTTTCATCAACTTGAAAATAGATACTTGGTTTCACCATGGGTTGAATTTTGGATTGTGTTAGGTGCACTTTTTCTCCTGCTCTGGCTCATTCTTGTTTTAAGTTTGGGAAAGATGATAGAGGGAAAATACAGTACAATGGACACAGCAAGTAAGAACATCAACTTGCTCCCGAAACCTCACAAATCATCTCATCGTGAGTGAAGAGACCTGTCATCAGTAAACATCACAGCCGTTCCTATACCTGGTGGTATAGCATGGGACACAACTGATTATGACATTTATGGCCGGGTGGAACTGTTGAAGATTCCACACCAGTTTAAGTTTTCTTTGAGTGACTTTGTTGCACCCAGCACATTTTCTGATGATTGGATCTTTGAAACTGTTAATAACATGATGACAGATTTAGATATGTCAGCTAAAATAAAAAAACACGAATACCTAGAAGGTTCATCAGATTATGAACAAATGTATTGTTTTAATCATTATGGTCACCATTATTTGCATAAATCTGCAAACCCTAGAAATGTTTTTACTTATAATCAATGGGAACATTGTCCAACGCCACCAAAGGGTAGCTCGAAAAGATTTTATGAAAAATGTACATACTTCTCAGGGTTTAATGTAACAAATCCAGAAACATTTTATTTCAAAAACATGAATAAGACAGGAATTAAAAACATGTTGACCAATACTAAACACATTTATTCTGCAAACTTTTATGCTCAGCTGTCTACATTAGGGTTTAACTTTTGGAAAGACAGCATTGAGACAAAAACTGTCTGGGGCACAAAAGAGTGGCAGGTGCAAGGTTTAGAAGCTTTATTCAGAGCCTGCATTATCCCAGAACAAATAATGTTTTTAAATGACACTGTTCAACAAACATCTTGTCTTGGCTTAGATAAGAGAAAAGATTTAAACAAACCGTCAATACCTAAGCCCACGCCTGACAGTAATAACACTGCAGATGAGGAGGTAGACGTGAAACAGATTTTAAAACAGAACAGAACTAATCCTGATTGGAAAAAATGGTTAATCGCAACCACAGACACGAATAACTGTCAAGATAGATTCCTTAACAAAACACAAGGGTTCACAGTGAATAGGCCAGATCCAAGATAATCCCAGAGACAACATCCAGGGATAGTTACAACATACAGTGTAGGAAAACTATGCCTTGAATGGCTACAGAAATCCACACTTCCAGAAATTAAACAACACTTATCTTTACTTAAAGAAGGCGTTGATTTATGAGATTTCTTACTTGGACCTCCTAAGCACGTCAAAAACGTTTCATATACGACGGTATATATTCTGCTTACAATGAAGCATGGAAAATCACGCAAATGGAAACTGCAGAAAGAATACGAGAAATTGATTGTATTAATTTAGAGAAAGCTCTCTCTGTAGTGGACAATGGGTTAACGACTCTGTCCTCCAGAATGTATTCTTTGGACAGCATTGTATCATCTGCCATTGACACAATAGAGCAGGACTTGCTAATGTTACAACACGGCCAGTCTCAATTACGTTCCAATCTCCGTTCAGGCTAAGTGCCATGGCGTTTAATCAACACCACGTCATTGTTTTCTGTATTTAACCTTACAGATAAACAAATCTCGTTGGCACAAAGAGGAGCAGACTATACAGTGCTGAGCATAGAAAAACTGGAAAGACCATTAACTGTTTCTGAGAAACAAGTCATAGAATGGATAATACATGGCACCATCACTATACCAGTGACGATTTTCCAGTTTCAATATTGCTAAAGACACATACCAGCAGGCATGTATGAAAGGTTGGGTAGAGAATACATTAAGTCGACCTGGAATTTACCATACACACACAAATGTTGGAGTGGGGGATAGGAAGTATTTCTTAGTGGTAAAAATTGTAAGCACTCACTAAGCGGTACACTTTTATCTGAAGGTATTAATTTACACGGAGCCTGCGAAGGTTCTTCAAATAACCTCTCTTGCCACCTGCACGGTTCACCAGCAGCAGTGATAGAACCAATTTTCAGGCAGCTTTCCAATGGCATCTACGTTATGCTCAATGATCACAGCTGTTGTGGCATGTTGCCAGGAAACACGTATCTAGTTATTGTGTCAGCCAGGGTCACTTGTTGTATGCAAGTATTGTATCCAAAAAGCAAGGCAGAGAGGGAGTCGGCGTTATGCCCTTCACTGAATATCTCTTCTATATGAATTGATACTTTAAGCAGAATGAAAGCCATTCTTTTGCAAAAAACTGTGCCACTGACCTCGTCTAGAGAAACGTATGATCTGCAAGTTGCAAGGACTTCTGCAGAGGTACATGCATTATTATCAACAAACTACCAAGTACATTTCGCAGAAATGTTAGGTCAAATCTTAAACATGTCTGATACCAGCAGCATCGCACATGTATTTAAGACGATTTTTTCGGGACTGTTAGCACCCTTTAAAGCAGTCCTCTGCATTTTTCCAAATGTCGTGCACTCTGTGTTCGGCGGCCTGCCTCTCATTTTGGGACTCGTAGCAGGAATTCTGTTTTTGTTTCTTGTGCTCCGATATGGCAAGTCCAGTCACCAATGATACCCAGACTACCATGGAACAAGGTCTCCTAGCCATGCCGTATCGTGACAGGATTACACAGATGCTTGGCTTGGCTCGTTTAAAAGATCTGAATACCACTTGGTTCCTTTCGTTCAGACCAATCTGGCAAGATTGCATCTTACCTGTTCTACGATGCCTGCTTTGCGGAGAAAAATGCGTGTTGGACATTTGCCTTACACTTCCATCAGTCCTACCATCGGATGTTGACGCCTTGCTAGGTCCGGTAACGACTGTTGCCCCCAACGGCTACCAATCCTGATGATGGCATTCATTGAGGTCCTACCGGCAAGTCTATCTAATGGTGAGATATGAGGAACAACAGGCACACAGGTACTATCTGATATGAACATGGCTAACGCGCCAACTGACGCTGACGGCGATGTTTCTCATTTGTGCACATTTGATCTACTTGATGAAGTAGTTCCACTTTCACCTACTGTGGTAAACGATTTCTTTGCCAGCTTAGATGATTTGATGTTTTCTCCTGACACTGAGAATATTCTTTTGAAATCTGCACACAGCGTTCCATGAACTCTGAAATTCGACCTTCGCTTTTCAAAAACAAACCTTCTAATTTGGGAACTCTATTTTTCTACGATTTAATTTGAACTTTTTTCGAAATTCAACTTTTTTTCCTTTTGGCACAGTGTAATCGCTTAAAGTAGAACCATTCTTTTTGAATTCCTCCTAGAGACAATATTTATTTATTTATTGAAATTTGTAAAGCGCACAACTACCCTGGGGTGTCTCGGCACTACGGAGAGCAGTAGATAGATGACCCGGAAATAATTTATTGATTAAACAACCAAGTTTTGATCAGCTTTCTGAAAGTAAGCAGAGATATTTGACATTGCCCTCAAAACCAAAACAGTATATTATTTCTGCTATGGGATGGTCTTTAACTTTTCTTCTGTAATTAAGAGCCATTTCATAAATATACATTTCGTTATTCATTTAGTTAGTATTAATGCTTTGATGCTATCTATATACTTCGTATGAAAACACTATTTTTAGATGCGTACAGTCACATGCTCATTTTTTCGTGTACAGCCACTTCACATGCATTTTCTTGTATTTTTGGCGGGGGATTTTAAACACTTGCTTTAGATATGTTTTACTAATTATAATTTAGTAATGTTGAACTTAATAAAGTGGAGTGGGTGTTGTATATGAATCTGGGACCCTAGTGTAATTTTCCAGATTCATGCCCATATATAGGTATAAATCACTCTATCCTTATATAGGCATAGAAATCATAACCATATTTAGAATTAGCCTATGCAGTCCTAATACGGCCTGGCTACTTCCACTAGTTCTGAGAATCCACAACGATTTCTTGGAAAAACCCGCCTTCAGCAGTCAGGGGCTTCCCCTTGCTTGATTATTGATTTATCCAAGAACTCTAGGAGTTTTCAAAGAACTGAGTCTTTGATGACGTTAATATGTCCAATCTTACGTCAAACTAGGCACCTTCAAGGTATAAATATGCCCACATTTGCCCAAGCACACACACGGTGGTTTGGAGCAGTTCGACTATCTACTTGCCCGACGCCCTGCTACAGCAAGTGCCGAAGGAAGCCGACCCTCCAGCAGACGCACTGAGAGAGACGCTGTCTTTTCTCTTGCCGAGAAATACAGCTCCAGTGTTTCCAGGCTACCCTTGCGGGTTGCTGGGAAATCGAGTCCTGAGAGAGAGATACAAGACCTCCTTCATTCTAAACCAAGGTACGGAGCTGATTAGACCCTTAGAGAATTCTTGGAATAGATTCTTGGCAAAGAATACTAAAACTAAGCTACACCTCACTTACTTCTTCCCTTATACTAGACCTAGGTTAGGTACACCGGGGTAGGCGTATTTTAGAAGCACCAGTTGAGTACTTTTAGTCTTTATTTATTAATGTATGTATTCTATGTGTTTTATGGCTTAGAAACCATATCATGCTTTTACAGTATTATTTTATAATACTCTTCATTCTGTACGCATTGTACTTTACAACCAGTATTACGATTGTAGCAGTTCATTTCCTCTGCATGAGAAAGAAGACTGTTCAATAAATACTCTTTTATTGAAAACGCCCGTCTCTCTATTTCTCTGCACCTCTGGTGAAACGAAGCATGCAGGATTGACTGAGTGAAATAGCCATCTATTGTTTCTGCGACTCTAGATATAAATGCCTTATTCTTGGGAAACAAAGTTGTCATGTTTATGCGGTTGTCAGAAACACTTCCCTTCTTGTGAATTCGAGAAAGTTTCTAGTGACCTCTGAGCTAGCTTGCACTCACAATTAAGTCTAATATACTCGGTAGAGACCTAGTCGACCTCAGTCCTACGTCTAAGCTACAGGATATATTACTATGCCATTAATTGTGCTTCTGTCACTCAGTCTGTACTGAATGCTAGTCCATCACCACTCAGCAGGAACTTGTTATGTGCCATTCTATAGAGAATGCTGATCAACTAGTGACTCTGGTGTGATTGCTTCAGCACCAGTTGCTGTGCCAAATATTGAGTTTTCATCGGTGACTTTTTAGTGAATACCTACACACAGCAAGAACTGTTTCTCCATCAGTCTCTCAGAGGGATCTGTCATTCTGCCTCTCTGCATTGATTGCCTGTTCATTTTCCATGGAGTGTTTGCCTATTAGTCACTCAGAAATTATTGTCCACCAGCCATTACTGGAATAGAAGACCTGTTCGTATGTCTCTCTACAGTTGATGCTTATGCAGCATTTACAGTGCTGCATACTCAGTGTCTGGTGTTTTGGACAAAAAACAATACTGTGTCAAAAATATTGTGTACAGAAATGTCAAAGGTAAGAATATTGTTTTAAGTGTTGCTTTTAATATTGTTCTAAAAATTATAGTTTTAAAACGTATTGTTATATACAGTATCGTTTTAGGGTTATTTTTTGTAGTTTAATTAGTGTTGTATGTTAATTTTTGTGTTAATTTTTCAATTCTAATTTATCTAACGTAATTGGCAAATAGTATAATAACATATTTAAGTATTAATTAGAGTAATTTTTAATTTGTATATGTTTTATTATGCTATAACAGGATGTTGGGTTTATAGGGGAAAAGAGGGAGCATTTTAAAAATATGTTTGTATTGTCTTTTTTGTAAAATTTGCTGTATGAGTGATAATATGATATTTGTTAAATTTAACTTGTAATTTTAAATTTAATATATATTTCATGAGAACATATTTGTTTATAGTTTATGAAAGATTTTATTTTTAAATAAAATGTGTTTTTGTCCTTTAGTATTGATTTATTTATTATCTTTATGTTTACTTAATTACTAATTTGTGTTCAGAAATGTAATACATAATTATTAAACATATTTTTAAAAAAGTTAAAAGAATTATGTTGACAAATTTAGAGGTTGATTTTTATTATTATTGTTTATAATTTATGTATTTTGAGTACTACATTTATATTATATTACAACGTAACTTTTTTATTAACGGTTCAATACTAAATTGTATTTATTTATGTTATGTAGTAATTTATATTATTTAAAATGTTTTACATGGGATTATTGATTTTGGTTAAAAATTTAATTATGAAATAAGTTATTATTTATTGTATAGAAATTGCAATTTTTAGATGTTATTAATTTATAAGGATAGATTTTAAATTATTTATTAAGTTTTATTTTAAATGGTTTATATAGGGGCAACATTGCGTCTGAGTGAGAATCCACTACTCACCTCTCACCCCTTCTGACGGTGAAATAATCCCGGCTGCTGTTCAAAAATATATGCTGGAGCTCTTGGGGGGTACGCCTGGGTCACAGTGTGCTGCAGGGGGGTTCCCCGATTTTTTCCTGACCGGACAGAATACCGGCGTATTGAAGGGGAGCTGCTGCAACGGGCGCTGGCAAGCCCTTACTCTGGTGAAGAATTGGCTTTGTAGTTTGGTCTGCCCTGTTCCCATGATGCACTGGGCCAGGGACAGACTAATTTGCATATAGCCAGGTTCTGAGCTGGGATGGGGCAGTGAGATAAATAACGGTGATGGATCAAGCCCTGATCTTTGGACTGGGTAAGAGTGGTCTGCTTAATTCAGACACTCTGTTCATCACCACCCCCTTTTCTGTATCGTTTTTGGCCACTATAGGTGTGGCAGGGTATACTCAGACATGAGTCCCTTTCTCACTGCTCCATCAGGATTCAAGCAAGCCGGGCCGAAGAGGCTGAAATGCCAGAAACCGGTCCCCGGTAGCTTGTCTCCTTTCTGGTGAAGAATTGGCTTTGTAGTTTGGTCTGCCCTGTTCCCATGATGCACTGGGCCAGGGACAGACTAATTTGCATATAGCCAGGTTCTGAGCTGGGATGGGGCAGTGAGATAAATAACGGTGATGGATCAAGCCCTGATCTTTGGACTGGGTAAGAGTGGTCTGCTTAATTCAGACACTCTGTTCATCACCACCCCCTTTTCTGTATCGTTTTTGGCCACTATAGGTGTGGCAGGGTATACTCAGACATGAGTCCCTTTCTCACTGCTCCATCAGGATTCAAGCAAGCCGGGCCGAAGAGGCTGAAATGCCAGAAACCGGTCCCCGGTAGCTTGTCTCCTTTCTGGTGAAGAATTGGCTTTGTAGTTTGGTCTGCCCTGTTCCCATGATGCACTGGGCCAGGGACAGACTAATTTGCATATAGCCAGGTTCTGAGCTGGGATGGGGCAGTGAGATAAATAACGGTGATGGATCAAGCCCTGATCTTTGGACTGGGTAAGAGTGGTCTGCTTAATTCAGACACTCTGTTCATCACCACCCCCTTTTCTGTATCGTTTTTGGCCACTATAGGTGTGGCAGGGTATACTCAGACATGAGTCCCTTTCTCACTGCTCCATCAGGATTCAAGCAAGCCGGGCCGAAGAGGCTGAAATGCCAGAAACCGGTCCCCGGTAGCTTGTCTCCTTTCTGGTGAAGAATTGGCTTTGTAGTTTGGTCTGCCCTGTTCCCATGATGCACTGGGCCAGGGACAGACTAATTTGCATATAGCCAGGTTCTGAGCTGGGATGGGGCAGTGAGATAAATAACGGTGATGGATCAAGCCCTGATCTTTGGACTGGGTAAGAGTGGTCTGCTTAATTCAGACACTCTGTTCATCACCACCCCCTTTTCTGTATCGTTTTTGGCCACTATAGGTGTGGCAGGGTATACTCAGACATGAGTCCCTTTCTCACTGCTCCATCAGGATTCAAGCAAGCCGGGCCGAAGAGGCTGAAATGCCAGAAACCGGTCCCCGGTAGCTTGTCTCCTTTCTGGTGAAGAATTGGCTTTGTAGTTTGGTCTGCCCTGTTCCCATGATGCACTGGGCCAGGGACAGACTAATTTGCATATAGCCAGGTTCTGAGCTGGGATGGGGCAGTGAGATAAATAACGGTGATGGATCAAGCCCTGATCTTTGGACTGGGTAAGAGTGGTCTGCTTAATTCAGACACTCTGTTCATCACCACCCCCTTTTCTGTATCGGCAAGCCCTTACTCGGCTCCTGTTGGCGGCGGCGGGGGATGGCCTGGGAAACACCTACGGCCCGTGGTGGTGGCCTGGATGCGGCAATGCAGTCTTGGCAGAGGAAGTGATTGACCAAGAACCGAATAGTGAGGAAGTTGCAATGGCGGTCCTCGGCAGGGCTAAGCGAGGGATTGTGACTGCAGCTGCGACTCCTGTAGTGCTACGGCGTGAGGGCTCTGAGGTCAAAATTGACCTCAAGAAGGGTGATACATGGCCAAAAAAAATTGAAAAACAAGGGAAAGCTGAACAGGATAAACAGGATAAAATTGAGCCTCTAACAAAAATGAATACACGGCTTCGGAAAACAGCTATGGATGTTGGTAAATTTCAGCCATCCATTTTAAACATCTTTTCATCTGCAACCTCGGGAGGAACCCCCAATACAGGGACTCCAAAGGGTCCCAATAATCCTTCAAGTAATGCTACTAATAGTGGTGATCTTACCAATGCGGAAAGCGGTCAAACACTAGAGGCTGGGGAAACTGTAATACCTGAAGTACAAACACCCACAGGACCAAACACAGCCTCAGACAGCTGTGTGGAGTAGAAACCTGACTCCTGGGAGCGAAAATGGTGAGCGCACCATTATAGAGATGTTGTATGGCGTTTTAGGATCTGAGTGAAATTTCCCGATTCATGCCCTTATATAGGTACAATTCACATTGCCCTAATAAAGGCATAGAAATCATACCCATATTTAGACATAGCCCATGCAGTCCAAATACAGGCATGGCTACTTCCACCCGTACCAAAAAGCCACAACGATTTCTTGGAAAATCAGCTTAAGCAGTTAGGGACATCCCATGCTTGAATATTGATTTGTACACTGGTCCGGATATACACACCAGAAATGTGATAGAGCGAACATTTGGCATGTTAAAGAGTAGATTCCGCATCCTCCACAAGATCTGCTGCTGCATCGTGGCAGTGTGCGCCATGATTCACAATATTGCCACCAAGTGGAGGATACCTGTTGAGGTGTCTGGTAGTGAGTCGGAGGGGGACAACCTGCCACTTGCACATGTGCATCATGCACACGGGGAGAATCCTGTTGAAGGTCACAGGCGCCGCACGCACATCACATAAAACTATTTCTAGTACATCCATACCCCTCACACAACACTGCACTCATGCAAGCCACATCAAAGATTGACATGAGGATGATTTGTTGTCAAAATAAAGCTTGTGTTTATTTCACACAGTCTCAATGTGCTTCCATCAGCAACAAATAAGGGTACGGCTTTTAAAGATCCAAGGTCATATAACCTGAGTTGGTGTGCCTGGTTGCCTCACCACGGCACAACCTGAAATGTTATGGAACTAGGGCCTCCTGCCGCGCGCACCCTTTCGCCTCTCAGCCTCCACTTTAGGCTGGTTCTGTCAGGATGCAGTGTTGGGCTGGGCACTGCGCCTCCTGTCTATTTGCACCGGCACAGACAGGCTGCTGAGGCTAGATGCCTCTTCGCTGGCATCATCCTCCACCCTCTTGCATTGCTATGGTCTGCTGCATGTTGGTGCTCCACAACGTTGGTGACCTGCTCCAGGGCCCTTGCTACGTCAGCACAGCATTGGACCATCTGGATTTGCATGGCCAGTGATCTTCGAGAGAGCTGGGATGTGGCGTTCCCGATCAGGTGATTTGAGCGGGTGTAGGCTGACAGCTGTGTGAGCAGCTGCCTGTGGCGTCTGCGGGTGACGTCCTGCTGCGCTACCATCAGCTGGTTGCTCTCCTTCACCGCAGTGGTCAGTTCCTGCACACTCTCTGTGAGGAGACTGAGGTTGCGTGCTGTTTTGTAGAGCTGCAGCTGCATTGCTGCCATGTGCTGCGCCTGTTTGCGGTGCACACGCAGCATCTGTGCCTCAATGCCCAGGCCCAAGTTGTGTGCGTGTTGCTCCATGGCTGCTGTGGTGGCACAGAGCGCTGCTGCCTTGACCTGCTGCCGGCATGGGCCCGCACACTTGCAGTGATTTGTGTCTGCCTCCTGGGTGGTGGTGGGTCTGCTCCACTTCCTTATGTGCCAAGACGTGGTGTTGTGCTCTGTCTGTAGCTGCAGGGGTGGCCCTGGGTGTCGGTGCAGGTGCAGGTTGCCTCTCCCCCTCCGTCTTTTCAGGTGTTTCCGCGTTTTGGAGGATGTCACAGTCGGACGTGTCAGTATCCGCAGAACCTGTGATGTGGATGAGTGCATGATTAGAGGTATGATTAAGGCAGCTGGGATGTTGCAACATGCATGCAGGCTCGCTATTGATTAATGTCTGCATTCCCTGGCTGGCTTTAAGGGTCTGTGCATCTTTACTTCAAATTAAATTCAAATTCAAATTCAAATTCAAATTCAAATTCAAATTCAAATTCAAATTTTAAATTCAAATTCTGTGCATCTTTACTAATCTGACTGTGTTTGGCTATCAAGGCACCTTTACACACTACTGGTTCCACAATGCATTTGGGCGTTTGGGAGGAGCAGGGACTGGAATACTGTGCTCACAAATATGGATAGCACTGGGGGCATGGGCATTGTTAAGGTACGGGGTCGCAGTAGCATGCCTCTTACCTTGACTTTGGTGTGTGGTGCGGGAGGTGTTCAGTTGGGTAACGCCCACGCAGGGTTCAGGGAGTATAGTGTCCTCCACTAGGTCCTCCATGGGGGTGTTTTCTGGGACTGTGGAGTGTCCCCCTCCCGTAGCAATTATCTCCCCCAGTCTCTCAGCTATTCGCTCCTTGGCACGGCTCTGAGGTCGTCCCACCTCTTTTCTAAATCATCGATGCTCCAGTGGGTGACTCCCACCGCGTTCACCTTTGCCTTGATACGCATCCAGATCCGCCTCTTGGTTGCCTCTGGCACCTTTCGGGACAGCTTCCCGAACAGTTGGTCGTGGTCCCTGCTCACTCCTTCAATCAGGTACTCAAGTTCTTTCTCGCTAAACTTGATTTTGCGCTTGCGGGCTTTTTCACTTGGTCCTGCAGCTTCCTGGGACATTGTGGTTTGATTTCCACTCCTGTATGGGCACTGCAGGGTGTGGCTCCTGGAGCTCAGTGCTCTGCCTCCTCCTGTATCCAGCTCTGTGCTCTGAATGATGCTTGGAGCAGGCTACTTCCTGGTTGTGATGTCATCATTGGGCTCCAAATGCGACTTCACGTTTTTGCGATCTCGCAATGTGTGAGATCGCTATTTGCGAGATCGGTAATTGCGAATTCGCAATTAGGCTGTTGGAAACAGCCGATTTTGCGATTTTGGAGGGATTTCTGCGTAGTCGCATTTGGCGATTGCGGGCGGGTGCATTATTTTTCACTATTTAGGATTCGCAGAATGGATGCTTGATGAATCTATAGGAAGATCTTTTAGAATTTTATTAGTAGTATCTTGGGAACTAGTGCTTGCCTCTTTAAATCTCGAAGTACATTCCTTACTTCGACTTCTGTGACATTTGGGAGTGGGTGTATTCCCTCACATTAATAACATCATTTGTCACAGTAGCCCTCCCTTAAAAGGCATTAGAATATAAATTAGAGAGTACTTTTGCACATTTCCAATTAACATTCTCTATTCTTGTGCTTTCTTGGCTGTAATGCAAAAGTAATTGTTCGCCTTTCTGTGATGTGATATATCTTGCTTTTTCTGTCATTGTCTGATAATAGCTTAATAATATATTCAAATGAATAATTTTACTTTTGCTTTGCAAATGTACATAAAATATTACAACCTTTTATTTTATAATTACATATGTGTTGTTGATTATCATTCTACTTCTTTTTTCAGTTTTCTGTTTTCTGTTGAAAGTGGTCCAGTGTAGATCAGATGGTTTGATTTCGTTTGGGTGAGAAAAGTTGTATTAGTTATATTTTAAATGTTTATTTGTGGGTAGTTTGCTGGGGTTGTTTTAGTTACTATATGTGTCTTTCTCCAGGTTTTGATCGTTGAATTTTATTGGTGGTTTCTGTAGTTTGTAGAAGGTGTACTATTTCTGTAGAATCTAAAGTTTGGTAGATAAATAAAAATAGAGGGTTTGCAAGTGATTTGTACTTTTTTTTTAATAGCCTACTTTCAACTATGTTAAAATGAATTTTTACCTTTACATGTAAGTTTTACTTACATGTAAAGGTAGTTGTACATTTTCTTTTTAGGTTTTCTGTTGGCAATCCGTCATAGTGTTGCTGTCTTGCATCTTTAGTGTTTTTGGTGTGGTAAATCTCGAAATATTCTGCTCCTTTCATATTTATTTTTATTTAATTACACATTTTTATTGGTTCATTACCTTGTTATATGGTTGGATTAATTTCAATTATTTTAAAGAGCTATTACCTTTTTTAGTAGATGTTAATTAGTGTTTCCATTTTAATTTGTAATGAATATTTCTGGTTTTTTTTGTGTTATTTTGGATACATTTTTAAGTTTAATTTAATTTATTAATGTTTAGTGTTTACATCACAAGTGTAGTAACTATTTTGTATTTGTTAATTATTTAAACTTTTTAAATATATTTACATGTTTTTATGTTTGCAGTTAATATTATTGGTATAGAATTCGAATAATGTAGTTAGACAATTTATTGATATATGTAGAGTTTAATTGTATTTGTTCTAATAAGTTACATAGAGGTATTATTATATTTTGTAATAATTGGCTTTATTTGATACAATAATAGTGTAGTCGATATTGTGTGTTTGAATATTTTTTACATTCGGAATGTTCATTTAAAAGTAACAATAATTTTGTTTCTGGTATTTGTGACTTCGATATTAGTAGAAGTAGATATTTTGAATGGGAATTTTTTTAGCCATCGAAATATGTTAATTAAGTATGAGATGGCGATATGTTTGTAAACAATATTGTTTTTGTAATATTTTTCTGAATCAATATTGTTTTCAATAATATCATATCATTGATCCCTGTGTCCATTAGCCACCAGAGCCAATATCTGTCTATTACACTGTAGGGTAAGTATCTTCATCTGTCACACAGATTTCACTCAGTAAGGATCCACTCGCCGTGAGTTTTCTTTGATTTGTTAGTTCTAGACTACTGGCATATTTAAACCTCTGGCACTGGGATGCTGTTTAATACCTCACTCTGTTTGTGCTCTGATCCCTAAACATATCAAATAACTTGCTAACTCCAATCGGTTTATTATTCTTTTAGGAAAGGCAAAAGGAAAAGGTAAAAAGATTGGATATTTGTCATAAAAACAAAGTCTTGACACTTGTGTTGAGCCTTTAAAACATGCTACCAATGCTGCAGAGCAGCCTTTGGGTTCTGCAGGCAAAGCTGCAGCAAGCATGTTAGAACACATCTTCTCTGTTATGTTTAAAGGTCTACATCCGACATTAAATAACTTACAAAATGTGCCTTGAAGCACATATGGTCTTCGTACATTTTAGATAGAGGCGAACCATGCCAAATATGTTGCATGCATGTTTGTAACAAAATCCAAAAGTATTGTTTACTGCATTGACTAAAGCATCCTTTTTTCATTTGGAAAGGCCTATTTTGTGTAAGAAATCCAAATGTATATATTGTGGTGTAGGAATAGATAAGAATATTCATTTTTGTGTGTTTTGCTAGATATTTAAAAATGTACTCCTTCCTGAACTTAGATGTTTATGGAGATCTCACAAAGAGGATTTTTAAAAAAAGTTGATTATCTTTGCTGAACCCTGTCAATCTCATAGGTAGGTTCTGACAGACTTCAGCCAGTGACAGTAATTGGATTTTATCAGATTAGAGCTGACTTTGAAGAGGACTTTTAGGGCAGCTACCCTGCTATGGGATTTCTGGCAGGAAGATGAGATAAAGTTAATTACATGAACATAAAGCTACACTTATCTGATGAATGTGAAAAGAAGGGAGAGAATGCTACATACATTACAGACAGGAATTTTTGGGGATTTCTGTAAAAGTGGAAGTATAGTGTTAACCTGCTTTTGTAGCTATCCTTATTCCTGCCAGGCTACCTGCTTTCACTTGCAGGTATAACAGGAGGAACAGGATCAGTATGAATAGGTTTTCCACTGGTGATAAGAAGGAGGTACCTCACTTTAATGGTCAGATTCATAAGCAGGTTTGGTGAGCTCCAGCATCTAAGAATATTTTATAATGTTACTAATTTTTCTTCACTAAAAGATTAATGGGTTGCTGGTAAATGGGGGGCATCTTGGAGCAGGAGAGGCCGATGAGCAGGTAGTTGGGCCAGGATAGTTCAATATGGCATGGTTGGAATCTCAGAGAAAATGAAGTTAAGGCTTATTGAGTAGGTGATTTACCATTTGAGAAATTGTCCTTGTTGCTAGCTACTTGTTGCAGTCTTGGGTAGAAATAATATAATAATAAAATGTAATATATACATTGGAGGATACATGGATCAGTAATGCATTTCTTATGTGGGTCGTCAAATAGTTCATATAGTTGTCTGGTTACCCCTTGTACAAAATAGATTTATGTTAGACTAAAGACAGCTTCCTCCACTTCAAAGCATCCTATTGTGCAGCCAATACAAAAAAATCATAGAGAAGAGGCACCAGTGAATTTGTTAAGCAGACATGTTACTAATGTAACCAGATAAGCAGAGTGTTTTGTTTTGTAAATCTCAGAGGTGGGCTGTGGTTCTTACATGACATTGAGGAGTATTCTCCTGAAGGTGGTTGTTTCTGGAGGGACTGGAACCAGGTCCAGTGAATGGACGAGTGGCCAACTTTCTTCCCCTCTGTTGGAGATACATGAGTGGGGATATTAAACAGCCATCTGGTGTGTGAAGTGCATCTCTGGGCATTGATGAGGAAGAATGAACAGTCGTACTAATGCCAGCGCCATGAAACCTCCCCGGTGTACGCGCGCTCTACAAATTCTTATTGACATGACATGACAATGCTAACTCATGAGGGTGTTGAAGGGAGGTAAGCCATTGTTCCAAGCAGCTTGGTATGATGGGGGAAATTGAGATAGTGATCAGTGGGTGAATGTGAGCATGCTGTGGGGCAGGCATCCACTGTCAGTTGTAGGGTTTTTATTAGAGTAGAGTGAAGCAAAGAGAATGTTTCCTCAGGCAACAGCTGCTGTAGCTTTTGATGTCAGAGTTAGTATACTTGGGAAAGTGTGCTGAGCTGTTTGATAGATTACCAGATGTAAGAAATTCAAACCCGTTCCCTGAAACTTACAGTTAATCCGGGAGTCGAGTCCACCTTCCAAGGACCGTAACCTGGATTCCTCCAGGAAAGAAAAAAGGACACACATTACCCCTCTGTACATAAAACCTCCTTATCAAGTGTTACTACAGGAGGACAGGGACTGGGTGAACAGGAACCAGAAAGGAGGAACTGATCCCAGGATGAAGCCGAAAGAGAAAGATAAGGACGAGAAGAGAGGGAGAGGAGGTCCCATTTCCTACTGGGAGCAGCTGGATGACGTTGCAGCAATCCCTTGAGCCAAAGGAACCAAACTTGACCCAGGGGAGGAATCCCAGGAGGACGGCGAGACCGAGGACGATCCGGAGAAATTAAGTGAGGATTGGTGGAGCCCTCCGGAGGACACAGACGTGCGGCCGCAACTCTGGAGAGTTGTGGCGAAGCAGGTATGTCCAGACGGGATGGGTGGGCAGAGTGAAGGGTAGGAGGGGAGGGAAAGAACAATGGTGGAAGAGGAGCACAAATGCGGTGTTTTTTTTAAATGCCTACGGTTTCTTGCCCAGCCACATACACAGCCCCATTGGTACAATCAAAGCCATTATTTTTCTTAAAGGGGACAGAACTGGTGTGCAGAAAACACTGAAACAGAGAACACGCAAAGTCATTCACAATTCATTCCTCTTTCCTATGGTGAGAAAACCTACTGAACGGTAAGCCAGGTAGGAAGATCTCATACGCCAGACCTATTATAATTTAAGGAAACCCCTGTGGACTCTATGAAACAAAGAAAGAGGCATACCTGACCTCATGAACACTCCACCTCCAATACTAACACTTAGGGCCTGATTCTGATGTGGGTTGGACAGCTTCCTGACCGAATCGGTTTGGAAATGGTTTCCGGCCCACTCAGATCGAGAAAATCCGACCGACGGAGTATGATGCATCCGGATGCTATCAGATTTGATTTGGTTGGACTCCCATTGACTTCATTTGGAGGATATGTTCCTAACCGCATCATAATTAGGCCATGGGTTGGGAAGACACATTCCCGATCCAATTTGGAAGGAGTAAATGCCATTAGGAGGCCTTCATAACCGCATCAGAATCAGGCCCTAGGTGGGAATGCTTTCCTAACCGCATCAGAATCAGGCCCTGAGTATTTAAGTCTAGTATAGGCTTTTGAATTCCTTTCTTTCCTCCCACTGAATGATCTACCCCAACGCGCACAAGGGGTGTGGTAAAGGGTAGATAACATCCCTATGATTTGAGAAATGGAAATACTTACTGCTCCTTTCTATCTCCTTCTCCGAGCCTCCATGAGGTGCCATTGATGAGAAGACGACCCTGAAAAGAGAAAGAAGAAAAGAATCAGAAGAGGATACCTTGACAGCCTGATGTGGCCGTTTTGTTTAATCCAATTACATTAAGACTTCCATCATTAAGAAGTACATTCAGCCTCAGATTCTGTTTATCCGGCTTGCCCTCCCACACCAACATTGCCTTGTGATCCCTGTGCTGTTTACTTGCTAGTCTTCTATAGGTTTAAGGTTGGTTTGAAATGATAGGGTAAGCAGGGAGGATTAAGGTATACCACTACTAATATATGTGCAGATAGTGAAAAGCTATACTATTTTTAGTCCAATGCTACAAGTTTGTGGTAAAAGCAGACAATAGTTTTAGACTCATCTTTGAAAGGACTGTGAAAGTGGGCAAATATGAAAGATTATGAATTGTGGGTAAGAGTGATGTTTTTTAAAAAACAATTTGCACAGGAAGGCTTTCTGCTTCAACTGTTCAGTTGTATCTATTTTTGAACAATTACTGAAGTCTGGTAGGATTTTCAGACCAAGTTATTCTTTTGGGCTGTCAGTACAATTTCCTTTTCATCGTTTGCTAATGTGGATTTTTGTTAAAGTAGACTAAGCCTATTCGAAGATGTGAAATGTTGTTATTTGTAATAATAGTTTTCCTGACTCCCTCTATCTCTTTACTAGGTTGAGCCTAGTGTCAGGGCGCATGCGCTGCTCTGAGAGGCATGCTGTATTCCGTCTGTGTGGTTTGGCCACACCTACAGTCTTTCATTGGTTCCTTCCTGTGCCTTTGGAGCTCCGTGTCTTTTGTGTGGTGCATTTGGTGCCATTTATCCCTCCTTTTGGTGTTTTTGTCACACCCTTGGTGACTGTCCCTGTTACATGGGTTATTTCGCTTCAGGCCATTTCTGCTACTTTCAGCGCACTTTTTTTTTAACATTTGTTTTTGGCCGGAACACGAGCGCTCATGTTTTGAGTCGCTGTTGGTTTCTGGACATAACTTCATTTTTACATCTCCTCGTAATGTGTCCACACAACGGGAGATGCTGCTGCCTCTCATCTGTGTTAACAATTTTTTCATTTATGTGTGTTTGGGACATGAAAAAGTTTAGTTTTCTCACCTTTCTTTGAACAACATTCTTTTCCCCAGGTGAGGAAGTGCACCATTCCTGGAAGTACTGCAATACCTGGTTATCAACTGTTTTGCTTTTCCATGCGTATAAATATGTTACAACATCCTGCTTGCTTAATGTTCCTTGCTCTTCGGCACATGCTTGAAGCCCTACACACCCGCATGCTGCATACTGGTGGTAAAACCCTCTCTTTGAAACAAAAAGATACGTTTTAGATACTGCTTCAGCAGCGCAGCAAAAATGTGGACTCATGCCCTTTGCCACCCTAATCCCACATCACCTACAGCGTTTGCTTTTTTTTAAGGCAGTGTTGTGGTGACAAATGAAACACCGCTGTTTTTTCCCCCAAAATGCAAGTGTAACTCATTAACAGACACTCTTAAATCCACAAGCAAGAATGTTTTATTTATTTGTAAATGTTTGGTCACGATGCACGTCTTGGGTCCACGGGCAATAAATCCAACTGATCCATGGATTTATCTGCCTCACCATACCCCCATAGGCCCCCTTCTCAATATAATAAACCCCAACCCCTCACTACACTCATCTCACACCACTCCCCTCCCTACAGTGTTCACTTCTCCTGCTCTGCCGCTGGCAGCTGCTCCACTCCCCCCTCTCTTTCCTTCCTCTTATTCCTTCTCTTTCTGTCTCTGCCTTGCTTCTCCTCACTTGCTGAAAAACGTGACTTCAACTAACGGCTCTTACCCTCTCTTTCCTCTCCTTCTCTTTATTTGTGACCCTGTGAAATCGATCCCAAAAGATAAAGAAACATTTTTGGTTCAAATGTTGTCTTTTTTGACACTTTTCTATTCCAAAGTGCAGCCTCGGACGGAGAGAAAAAGGTTCAAAATACAAAAAATAAATAAACAGCTAAATAAAGCAAAACAGAGTGGGTGCAAACAGACCACATTGGTGTTATTCACATCCACACACATTGGCCCCAATTTAAACAGTTTGCCACTGAAGCGCTACTTTCATTTTCTCGTCTTTCTTTGAACAACATTGTAAGTGCACTATTCCCAGAGGAACTGCAATACCTGATTGATGCTTGGATTGGAACACGTGTAATGTGATCCTTATCATCTGTTTTCCTTATTTACTTCATAAAATGGATAATGTGGCTCTGTGTTCAGGGATGTGGTCTTTTTAAACCATACAGCTTAAGTTTTATAAGCATATAAGCAATGGACATTGAAACGGTTCCCTTCCGGGCTCTGTAGTCATGTCCTTAACTTTTCAGGCACAAACACTCACTGATTTTTGAATGATAAGTAGAAAAGCATTAAGTTAACCATGTTGTTCCTGCTTATATTTCACATGCTTTACTTAATCTTTACTTAATCTTGCATTCCCTATGTGTGTTGGCTTTTTCCAGGATGTTGTTATTTTTTTTCTTTAAGCAGTATATTACTCTTGTCTCCCCACTCTCATAACCAATTTCCCATTTTCTAGTTCTCCAGCACCGCAAGGTCATATGAATGGCAATAGAGCTATGCAAATATGATTACTCCACTTCAAATAAAAAAACAAAAGAAAAAAACAATGTTGTTTTCAACGCCAAAAGCTCCAACTTTCATAAATACGATACCGATTTCATTGCAAATGTTTCTTTATCTATTTTCATTTGATATACTTATGTGTCATATACTTTCACTTATTTCACCCCGGGCATTCAGATTTTCTCTGTTTGTTTATTGTTCCATCATGTAGTTTTTTTTAAAAACGATGTTGTCCTCCTACGTCACTCAGATCTCCCCATTAAAGCGCGGGTAGCGCTCTAGTGGTTATTTTCAGGGGCTATTTAGGCTGAGCACCAGGCACAACGCGGCTGCGGTAGGAGACGGTGGCAGTGTCCCCGACCCGCTTGCTGGTACTGGTCAGCGCTATCAGCGATTTATGCTGCAATTATATAATTGGATCTTTTAACCTCACTGAACCTTTGTGCTCACTGTGCACCTTTTAAGTTGTGTATTTCTGATTGTGTTTTGACTACAAATGCGCCAGAATTTACCGCGCCGATTCTCCCCTACCTGACCCACAAGAAGGGAAGCAGCCTTTAGCCAGTTCTATCTCTGGGGGCAGCGAGTAGTGGTGGCTCAATTGTCCTTCCTGTCCGCCTTGTTCCGACAGGGTAACTAGTACCCTTGTGCGGAGGGCGGACAGGTGAGAGCCAAGCACTTCCGGCACTTCCGGTATTCACTGGAGCGGGTAGCACTCTAGTGGTTATTTTCAGGGGCTATTTAGCCCTCGCCCCTTCCGGAGCGCGCAGCCGAATACACATCGAAGACCAGCCAAAGAGCTGCCCGTCTGCGCCCGTCCGCGACAGGACGGGGCCGGGGGCCATGGACCCTACTAGGCTTGATTCACCACCTACTTCGAAAAATATACTCAGGTACTCTGTTCAAGAATTGTTTAATCTTAGACCACTACCCTTGCCAGATTGTACTAGTGAGAAATGACCATGCCTAGAGGGCCCTTTCTCCTGTGTTAATTGCCACTTTCAAGCTTCCTATTTAATCCCCTCTAGCATGATAGACACAGCTAAAGACATGCCAATAAAAGGGCTAAAGTGTGTATTGTTGAATGTTCGTTTCATGCCCAAGCACCAACTTCAAATATGGGATCTACTATATACATAACTACCTGATCTATGTTTCTTGACAGAAACATGGCTTAAGCCCCACACAACCCCCGCTATTACACTAGGGGTTCCACAAGGTTACACGTTCCTAAATATGGATCGTCCAAACAAAATAGGAGGTGGTCTGGCCATCGCATATAAAGAATATTTGAAGATTACTATACTGGAGCAAAAATGCTGCCCACAATTAGAAATTGTTATCTTTAGAATTAATCTTTCCACTAAAGTATCCAGGAAAGGAGCGCTAGTTTATTGCCCACCAGGACCATGCTCAGGTTTCACTCTCTCTCTTTTGGAACTATTAGCTCCTTATTTTAGAGCCAAAGAAGATTTCTTCCTTCTGGGCGATTTTAATATTCACGCAGATATCTTAGAGCTTCCAGAAACTAAAACCTTGCTTGCTGATCTATCCACCCTAGGTTTGGAACTACAGAATAATGGACCCACACACGAAGGGGGACACTCCCTTGATTTGCTTTTTACTAATTGTACCAAAATTCAATGTAAAACTGCTATCCAGCTAGACTGGACTGACCATTTCTTGGTGGAATTCTGCCTGCTGGAAACTAACATACGTCCTCACAAGAAAACCCTTCCACCAATATGGCGCCGTCAGTGGCACAGGGTAACGGTGGAGGAGTTGCAGAAGGTTTGGGAAAAGCCCAACCTTATGGAAACAGATGATGTGGAGGATACACTAGCCAAATTTAATAACTCCCTAATTGAGGCAATAGACAAACTGGCCCCTCTGAAGTTGCACAAACAATTTCCTACAACCAAACAGGAGAAATGGTACACTGAGGCATTAAGAGCTGAGAAGCAGGGATGTAGGAGGATAGAGAAAAAATGGAGGAAAGTACGTACAGAAGAGAATAGGAAAGCACATTACGAAGCTCAGTCAAACTATTATAAAAATATAAAAAGGGCTCGAAAGAACAGCCTTGCCCAGCAACTTGCAGAGGTGGGCAATTCCCCGAAGGAATTATACAAAATATTGGAAGCATTTGTTAAACCAACAGCCTGTGCTAGCCCAGATGACTTCTCACAATCCCTATGCAATGATATTTCATTGTTTTTTTTAAATAAAATAAACTCAATTTTTGAGCTCTAAATGTAGTATTCCTGTCTCCCCCACACTCACACAAAGAAAAGTCTCTCTAACAACTTTTCCACCAGTAAGTGACCTAGATCTTCCCCTCCTTATCAACCACATAAAATCGGGATCCCCCAACGATTTCTTACCAGCTAAAATGATGGCCCCCCTGAGCACCCTGCTAGGACCCCAAATCCAGGCAGTAATAAATCACTCCCTCAGGGAAGGACTTGTGCCAGTGGAATGGAAAAAAGCGGTGGTGAACCCTATCCGAAAGAGTGCCGCACTACCATGGACGGACCTTTCCAATCTCCGACCCATCTCCCTCTTGCCCTATCTAAGCAAATTGACCGAGAAGCATGTGAACACTCATCTGTCAAATTACATCGAGGCAGCGGAGGGCCTGGACCACTCTCAATCTGGTTTCAGGCCCAATCCCAGCACCGAATCGGCCCTCCTCTCAGTGACTGATAACATCAGGATGTCACTTGATGGAGGGGGCTCAATGATTCTGGTGCTGTTAGATTTATCCGCTGCCTTTGACACGGTGTCACATGAACTACTTCTCGGCCGATTGAGGGATGTGGGCATAGGAGGTGTGGCTCTGTCATGGTTGGAAAGCTTTCTTTTGGGTCGCTCACAAGGTGTCAAGTTGGGCTCCCACTTCTCCACCTTTAGGGAGCTCACCAAGGGAGTGCCACAGGGCTCATGCCTAAGCCCCACGCTTTTTAACGTGTACGTGGCCCCCTTGGCAGACATTATAAGATCTTATGGGTTCACCCCGGTGTCATACCCTGATGACACCCAGCTCTTATTTCCTTTCCACACTCTTACACCCGCAATCCAAAAATCATTTGCGTACGGAATGAGAGCAGTGGCACATTGGAAGGCACAGAATTGCCTCCAATGCAATGTGACCAAAACTGAGGTCATGTTGTTTGGGAGGGCAACTCTCATGTGGTCCCCAGACTGGTGGCCCTTAGAATAGGACCTGTCCCAAGTCCAAAACAAATAGTCAAAAATCTTGGTATACGGATGGATCAAGCACTCCTACTCAAGGAACATACCACCCAAGTCACAGGTGCATGCTTCCGTGTGGTAGGACTGCTTCGGCGTGTTTTTCCACTTCTGCCCGACAACCACAGGAAAACGCTTGTTCAGACTTTAATTATAAGCAGGATGGACTACTGTAATGGCCTATAAATCTCGGCCAATGAGGAACAACTGAAAAAATTACTGGTGGTCCAAAACACTGCAGCGAGGCTAGTTCTTATTGCCCCCCCAGAACTCCCTCTCGTCCCCTTCTTCACCAACTCCACTGGTTACCGGTAAAGCAGCGTGTTAAATTTAAGATATGTTGTACCATTCATAAATGTCTGTTTGGTACTGGACCCAAATACTTAAAGGAAAAATTTGTTCCATACACCCCTGGACGTACTTTACGTTCCAGTAGCCACCAATTGCTTCAGGTTCCAAGGTTTAGAAGAGCCAGACAGGGAGGTCGGGCCCTTTCTTATAAAGGCCCTGTTCTTTGGAACTCCCTACCCCCTATGCTGAAACAAACTACCAGCCTTGAATCCTTCAGGAAAAGCCTAAAAACCTATCTTTTTACACTGTCTTAGGTAAAATCTTTCTGATAACACAGCATATAACTCTGATTGAGTCTAACCAGTAGAAGCATAAGCGCAGAGATATCCCTTCGGGAATTGAATCAGGCGCTATATAAGGAAATAAATAAATAAATAAATCTAACATCCCTAAAAATTTACTGAGCCATTTCAATATATGGAAGCTCTTTTAGGGCATAGCCTTGTGTGATTCACATATAAGTGAGCCACATAGTAAATTATGCCATGTAATCTTTCCTGCTGGGATGCTTACCATTCTGCGTATAGTTGCCGCACGTTCTGATTTGCTACACCATTGTAATTCTGTAAAATATTTGGCATTAGAATTCATGCAGTGCAATGACAATGCTTGTACATATGTGAAGCTTGCCAAATGAGCTGTAAGAGACAGTGTAAAACTTCAATAAAGATGGTTAAAAAAATTAAACGTAATGACAAAAAAGAAAATAGTTGCAGCAGTTTAAATTCTGCCGTTTTTCTGGTAGGGTCTTTCTGTTGCAGTCTTACAGGGGAGGCCAGAGATAGGTGTGTAGATACACTTCTTAAACAACTGTGTTAACATTGAATGACTACGATATAAACGGGCACCTCATTGTATTAAATAGTCATTGCTTACTTTTGTTTTGAGAAGAGTGACATTGATAAGACTACAAAGGTGAACAAAAGAGATAACGATTATGCTGACCCCCATCCAAGTGAGGAGAAGTAGTATCATGCCAGGTAATCAAAGGCCTTTCCGAAGTCAATAAGTAATATTGCCAGTGGTTCACTCAGATAGTTTGCTAGGGCTATTGCTTTAAACAGGGGCCAGATACTGTGGCATGTTTACCAATGTGGCATGAAGTCAGTCTTTTTCTGGTAGACTAAGTCCCTGATCACCTATAGAAGGTGAATCATCAGGACCTTTGCCAATATCTCGACCTCGGCATTGTTGAGGAAAATGGGTTTGTAGGCGACCAGTCTTCAAAATAAGAATAATGACCGCCTTGCATAATTCACTCTGGCAATTGATCATCTCCTTTGTAGACATGAATAATGGATGAAGACATTGGGTTATGGACTCAGTCAGGCACTTAAATAATTCAGCTGGCAAATCATGGTGACATGGTGTTTTGTCTGGTGAGAGTTAGGCAATGGTGTCTAAGACTTCCTCAATCATTAGAGCTTCACCAAGTTTGATCTACCCCTCTACATAATATGAGACAGTTCGAGAAAAGACATGTATGTGTCCAGAATGGTATGCGAGAATACAAGTTTGTGTAAATCTAGGGTCATTATCAGCTTACTGCTGTCATGCAAAAGATTTTTGATGTGCCTAGTGTCCTCCATCCTAAAACTCCACCAGTAGAGCAGCATGGACGTTTCATATACTTAAATTTGATATAGCCCTGATCACAACACTAAACTCCTAACGTCTTTCTCTGAATGTATTCCTCTGAACTACACTTTCAACTTTTACTTTTGACTCAATGTTCTACCTCTACGTCTTACTTTGATCTCCAGTTATCATAGGTGCAGATTCCATGTGTTCACTTGTGTCTTGACATTTTTGTGTATATATATTGTTAATATGTGTGGACTAGGGAAATGATTTAGTAAATTCCAGCATAATGTAGGGTTAACTGCAGTGGCAGCAGCTCAAGGGAAGTAGTGGAGGGGCGGGTAGAGGGGTGAGGTTAAAAAAAAAAAGAAAATATCACCTGCTGCTCGGCTGGCCAGCTGGCCGCCTCCTTTCCTCCGTCCTAGTCTGTCAACTGGAAGCACCCAGACTACCCTAGCCAATCACGACGCTGCTGTCACAAGTATGACAGCAGCTTTGTGATTGGTCTGAGTGGCCTGGTTTGGCGCTCAGACAGAGAGTGGGAGCCTGTGCATGTTCTCCACCCAGTCTGTGCAATAGAGCTGGGTGGAGAACATGTTAAGTGCGCATGACTGTTTGGCCGGCCCGAGAATGCCAGCCAAACCGTCATGCACACTTAGGTGCACCAACCACTCCTCCCCCTGCTGGCTGTGACGAAATCCAAGCCCTGCCACGCCCCAAAACTGGCTTCAGCATGGAAAAATAAAATGATAATAACAATATGTTATTATCATTTTATTTTTCCTGCCTTAGTGGAGGAGATGCTGCTGGTTTACCGCATATGGTAATGGAAGAAAGCAGCAAAACTATAAGGCTTGTTTGTGCTTGCATGTTAATGCTGAAGTCGGAGGAAAATAAAAGGAAGATGGAGGTGTGGGTCTGTGAATTCTGAACCCGTTTTATAAATAGCATGGTTTTGTTACGAATTTGATAGTAGCAAACCGTAACTAGTGAGTTCGGCAAGTACGAGTGATCTCGTCACGCTAGACTTACAGATTCACTACGTATGTGGAGATTTCGTTCTGAACCATGGGTTCCATTTTGTGTATGGCAGCCATTTTGTGGTTGCCCTCACATAGGCCGATGACTGTGGTTGAACTAGTCTTTTAAGGACATGTACACCTTAGCCCGAGTTCGTGCTGACTCCTGTTTGACCTGAGTGAACTGACCCTGTTGCCTGAAGCTGACCTTGGTAAACCAGTTCCTGCCCTTTAGCTGATCAAGATTAAGGATCAGAGCACAGGACATCATAAAGTTTTACTGCACACAAACATGCCTTATCCTACTTCTATCTGTTTCTGTTTCTTCTTTTATGCTCTATTTACGATATGGGTTGTGGTCCTTTTTATTATGGGTTTGTCCGGCTTGTCTAAAGAAGAATGTTGGGTTTGTTCAATGATTGATTATGGGCCCGGACAACTGTAATATGGGTTTGTCGTCATGCAATACTTTTGCTGTGGAAACATGTGATTGGTTAAACTGTAAACAAGGAATGTTTGCCTGAAGCATACTGTTTGGCATAAAAAGGGATGACTTGCTTTGTAAAGTTGAGCAGTCTCCTGAGAACTCATACCGTGATGATTTCGAGGACTTCTGTTACTGGCTGCAGCCAATAAATTTGATCTTTGATGCCACTCAGAAGTATCCCGTGTCTCTGTATTCTAAGACAGGTGAACCCGAAGACTTTACGCGTGCCCCTGGCGACGCTGGGTTCTAAAACCCGGTTCTTCAGGTGGCGCCCAACGTTGGGCGACTTCAGCGGTACCGGTCCAAGCCTGAAGATCGTGAGGAGCTTCGTGAGGGAATTCTGGAGGACGGCCACCACTTCATCAACCCCGGCATGTCGAACGTGGACTGAAGGTCTTTGCTGCGAGGTTTCCTGCTTTCCTGGCGGCTACGAAGGACTGCTTCCCTGACTGTCGCCCTGTCTTGGACCCATTTGTGATGCTTTGTGCGGCGAGACGATAGACGGGTCTTCTGGTGGCATGACTGATACCTCAGTTAAGTATAAGTGGGTCGCTCCCAGTCCTTAGTTTTTGGTTCTTTGGTTCTTAGTTTGTTTGGTCCTTAGTTTTGATTTGAAAATGGCAATTTTCAAAGCCGAGGGTCTCGTATATTTACGAGTGTATCGGTAGAGATAATCCCTTGAAGTTTGAAGCTCGATCAGTGAGCGAAGATGCCTAATCGTAGCAAATTTGGTACTTGGTTTTGTTGTGGTTGCAACAGGGATTCCCGATTGGAGGATTCGTGTCCCATACCTCCTGTTGGAACTCCGACTTATGAGCTCTATTGTAAACACGGCGTGGGCCCCATTACGTTCAATGAAGTATGGGTCCACTACACTAGCAAAGATGGTGTCTTACAATGAAATGAAATGAAATGAAATGAAAAATTGCATTTGTATTGCGCATAACTGCCCTGGGGCCTCGCAGCGCTTGAAGATAAAATGGTTTTAGCGCAGGCTCGGGGCAGATCAGCGAGATTTAGCAAACACATGCGTTTTTAGGGCCTTTATAAACGAGAGGAGGTTGCTGTTACCCCGGATGGCAAAGGGGAGGGCAGGAATGGCCCCAACATGGTAGCTTTAATACAGAGATTTTAGACAATTTAGAAACTAAATTATTTAGGAAGAAAGCCCGGCCGGCAATGTTTGACTCCTTTCGCCTTTGGCGTAAAGAAGCCAGACAACGAGAAATTAAACAAGCTAAAAGAGATAAAAGAGAAAAGGATGTATCAATAATGCAAGCTGCTAGGCAGTTTAAAGAAAACGAAGAAGATAAAGCAACTGAGGTGTCAGATAGGCAACGTTGCATGGCCATAGATAAATGTTATCCGGCCTTACCGTCTTCTCCTCCGAAAGCGATTGAAGATCTTGAAAAAGATTCTTTGATCTCTCATTTACTGAGATTGCCACCTCCTTATGTACAAGGTGCTACTGCGCCTCCATTACCACCGGTTGTTCCACCCAATGTTGTTCAACCTCCTGCTGTTGTTTAGCCACCCGGTGCTCTGCAGATGGTTTTACCTTCTCCTGTGCAACCCGCTCCAGGGTCGCCATCTTTGCTACCAGCTTTGCCTCAAACTCCTTTGCCTTCTACTTCTGTTTCTTCGCCTCCGACTGTTCTTATGCCTACATCTTCTTTGCCTCAGAATACTTATTCTCCTGTTCTTATGTCTGCTTCTTCTCCTTCTGCTCGAAAACGAATGACCGAGACTGTTGTTAGTCTGCTGTCTCCATTGTTTGGGTCATTGAATATGACCCCTGTTTTGGAACGTAAGCAGAGTCGTAGTCAGCTTCCTAGTTCCGAGGAAAGGACAGTGTTGGATTTGTTGGCTCGTAGATGGATTTTGAATGCTTCAAGGTATAATTTGCCAGCGGTTATGGATGTTGCCTAAGCAAAGGTATGTTTTCGATGTGATGTGTACTTTCCTGCGTCAGGAATGGGAAGATAATGAGTTGGGTCCGATTCCGCGGGATGTGCTTGATGTTCAGTCAAATTTTGCTAAAGGGATGATAGTGGACACTGATGTTACAGATGCTGTAGAGACGATATTGGCTTTTAGATCTAGACTTAAGCCTCAGATGTTGTATGAACCGGATCCCTCTGTTAGGAGGAAAGTGTGACAGTATCCAATGAGAGAGGTTCCTCCACTTTGGAAAGAAGGAGACGCAACTGCTAATCCGCCTGTTTTGCCTCATTTTCAGCGAATATGGGTACATGTCCCTTGGAAGAGAGCAGAGGTCCTGGCTCTTAAGCAGACCTTACCTGATCCTCGTAAGAATCCTGCTGGTTACTACAAATAGTTGTCTCAGACAGTAGATGCGTGTATAATAAATTTAGCCGACGTTGAAATGTTGATGGGTAATGTAGTTCCGCAACCTGTGTGGGCGAAGATTCGTCATGAGAACCATGCAGCAGAGTTAGGTGATACTTGGGCGAATATTGTTGCTGCAGATGGTAGACAAGTAGGAGGTGCTAAACCTGAACCCTTAGTTGCAGAGTTACCTGGTAGAATTATTACTTTGATGAAGACGATGATGCCTGCTTTACGAGTGAATTGGGATAAGTTAGCAGCATGCAAGCAGAAGAAAGATGAAAGTGTGTCTGACTTCTTCACTAGGTTTGAAGAGACGTTTCTCGATCATAGTGGTCAGGATATGAGTACGGAAGGTGGTCAAAGGTTGTTCGTGGATAAATTTGTCTTTAATTTGCTTCCCGAACTTTCTAATAAGTTGAAGGACTCTGAGAGTTCATGGGCCGTTTCTTCGTCGGCCCAGATATTGGCTACTGCTCAATATTACGAGAATAGGTTAAAGATGAGAAGGATAAAGTAGAGAAGAAAACGAAGGATTTAAAGATGAAAGTTCTTTTGCAGCAAGCTTATCCGCCTCGTCAGAATCAGCCTCAGTTTCAGCAGCCTCCACAATTTCAGAGATTGTTACAGAAGCCTGAGCCTTATGTTCAGCGATTCTTTCCTGGCCCGAATCAGTGTGCTTACTGTAGAGAGGAAGGTCATTTCAAGAATGATTGTCCGACTTTGTTACAGCGTGCGAATGGTGCACCTGGTCAGAGAGGTCGAGCTGGTTTTCAGCAAGCGCCTAGAGGAAGAGGTCGTGGTGTGATCCCCCAGAATGAGCGTTCCTCTTCCCTACAGAATTCTGCGAATTATTTTGATAGACAGAGTGTTCCGAGTGGTCAGTCTCCTCAGTACTATGTTGAGGATTACTATGTTGAAGGTGAGAGTTTTGGTTATAATGATAACTAGGACAGCCATGGACAAAGTAAGGGAGTAGTGTCAGTTCCAGTAGATCAGAGTGGACCGTACGTTGAAGTGATAAATCAGGTGTAGTAGAACCTTTTCTTTTGGATACTGGTGCGACAAAGAGTTCTATTATGCATTCTAAACTCCCTGGCGCACCTTTGTCTGGCTTGACCAATGTTTCCGTAGGATTTTCAGGCGCCCCAGTTCGTAATCCAGTTTCTAGTCCTTTGTCCCTTTCTATTGGCCCTTGTGAATTGGAAGCTCCACTTATTCTAACGACTGGTTGTGGTGAGAATTTGTTAGGATTGGACTTGCTGAAAAGATTGTATGCAACATTGCATTGTTCTCCTTCGGGAGTACAACTTACTCTTGGTAAGAAAGTGATTTCTCCAATGTATTTGTCTAAGGATTGTTTGCCACTGGAATTACGTTCGATTCCTGAAACGCTTTGGGCTACAGGTCCAAATGATGTTGGTCTTTTGCAGATTCCACCGTATGTTGTTACGCTTAAGTCGAATGTTAAGTTGCCTCGTATACCACAATACAAGATCTCGAGTGATGGTGAGAGAGCTCTTTTAGCGATTGTCTATGATCTGGTTGAGAAGGGTGTGGTTGAGGAAACGAGAGTTAACGTGTGCAATAGCCCGGTTTTGCCTGTTCTTAAGCGTACAGATGCTTCTCAACCACCTGTGTACCGCTTTGTGATCGACCTTCGAGAGGTCAACAAGATTGTCGTGCCACAGTTTCCTGTGGTACCTGATATTACTGCATTATTGACTTTGATTCCTGCTTCGGCAGCCTGGTTTTCTGTCATCGACTTGAAGAATGCTTTCTTCATTATTCCTATTGCTGAGGAGAGTAGGGATATTTTTGGCTTCTCATTAGGAGGACGAAGCTTCCGATTTAAGAGAGCTCCCCAAGGTTATTGTGAAAGCCCCTCAATTTATAGTCAAGCGTTGAAAACTCAGCTTGACGGGTTTGTGTTACCAGTTGGTTCTACTCTTATTCAGTATGTCGATGATTTGTCGATTACTGCTGATGATGAAGAGATTTGTAAAGAGGCTACTCTTTCGTTGTTGCGATATTTGTCTGACCTTCATCATAAAGTGTCGCCTTCGAAGTTTCAATATTGCCGCCAAGAGGTAACCTACTTAGGTCATCTCTTGTCAAAGGAGGGAAGGAAATTGACCCCAGAAAGAATTCAAGCAATTGCGCAAATGAGTGTGCCATTGACACAGAGAGACGTTCGTGCCTTTTTGGGTATTACGTCATATTGTAGACTGTGGATCCCCAATTTTTCACTGTTGGCGAAACCTCTGTTAGCATTGACTCTGAAAGATACTCTGTATCCTCTTCCTTGGTCTGATGAATGCCAGAAAAGTTTTTCTAAATTAAGTAATGCATTGCGTTCGGCTCCTGTGTTGGGTTCTCCAGACTATAGCAAGCCTTTTACGTTGTATGTGCACGAGAGAGAAGGATGTGCGTTGTCAGTGTTGACACAATCTTTTGGGGACAAGCAGCGTCCATGTGCATATTTCTCAGCAACGTTAGACCCAGTTGCTAAAGCATTGCCGAGTTGTTTGAGAGCTACAGCCGCAGCTGCCGTTTCTATCCGACAGTCTGCTGGTTTGGTATTGGATAATACGCTGATTGTGATGGTTCCGCATGCAGTGGATACTTTACTAAATAGGACTAAGACACAGCACCTTACTAGTGCACGTCTTTCCGGTTACGAGTTGACACTGTTGGCTAGCCATGTTCACATTAAAAGATGTAATGTGTTGAATCCAGCTACGTTGTTGCCGATCTCTACAGAGACGGATGCTCAAGAACAGCATGATTGTTTTCTTCATACAGAGGAAGAAACAAAGGCTAAAGTGGATCTTAAGGACACTCCTTTTGAGAATGTTGATGGTACGCTGTGGGTTGATGGTTCGTGTTTTAAGCTTCCGAATGGTGAAACGACCGCAGCATATGCTATCCCAACTTTAAATACAGTTGTTGAGACAGCACGCATACAACAGAATTCTGCGCAAGCAGCAGAGTTGATTGCACTGACTAGAGCGTGTGTGTTGTCGGAAGGACAGCGAGTGAATGTTTATACCGATAGTCAGTATGCGTTTGGTGTTGCGCACAGTTTTGGACGTTTGTGGAGAGAGCGTGGGTTCCTTACTTCTCATGGAACTAAAATTCAGCATGGGCAGTTAGTGAATGAACTTTTGGAATCTCTCACTCTCCCAAAGCAGATTGCAATTGTGAAATGTAGTGCGTATAAGAAAGTTGTGGATGATTTTGGCCGAGGGAGTGCGTTTGCGGATGAAGTTGCGAAGGAAACAGCGAAAGACATGATGAGCCGTATGCATGTTGCAGGACCAGCAAGATGGGTTATGGTTGGTGGAATGTGTGAAGACACAATAGAAAGTGTGAAGATGATTCAGGCTGAAGCTACAGAAAAGGAAATGAATGTTTGGAGAGAGAGTACGGGTATGTTGGATTCTACGGGTTGTTGGATTGAGTTGTCGGAACACCAGCGATGGTTGTTGCCAGATGCGTATGTGCTCCCAGTGGTTACAATGGCTCATGGATTGGCTCATATAAGTTCGAAAGGAATATGTAAGTTGTTGGCTCCAGTTTGGCAGAATGCTGGAATCCCGAAATGTGCAGAAAACGTGGTGAAACATTGTATGATTTGTCTGCAATATAATCCTGGTAAGGGAACTCCAACTCCAGCTGGTCATTTTGCTCCTCCGACGTATCCGTTTGAGGTGATACAGTTAGACTATATTCACATGGAGCGATGCAACAATCTGAAATATGTTCTTGTGGTTGTTTGCGCCTTTTCTAGATGGATAGAGGCTTACCCCCTAAAAGATAATACTGCCTTGTCTACAGCCAAGGTTCTGTTGAGAGAGTATTTCCCTAAGTATGGATTGCCGAGAATTGTATGGTCAGACAATGGGAGTGAATTTGTGGGTCAAATCATGAAGAAAGTATGCTCTGGATTGGGAATCAGTCAGAAGTTCCACGCAGCGAATCACCCCCAGTCTGCTGGACTTGTTGAATGTTACAATGGTACACTTAAGCTGAAATTAGCTAAGGTACAAGCGAGCACTGGTCTTACATGGCCAGATGCCTTGCCGTTGGCTCTTTTGTTAACAAGGACAACTGTGCATTCTCGAGTGGGACTTAGCCCGTATGAGATTGTGTTGTGTCGTCCTGCGAATGTTTGGGGAGTCCCTCGTCCGAAAGAATACAGCAGTATTGAATACCCTATGTTGGTGGATTACTTACATGACTTGACTGCTAAATTACGTGTTCTCCACCAACAGGTCTATGACAGTTTGCCGACAGCTACAACAGATCCAGGCCACGTACTTGAACCTGGACAGTACGTTCTTGTGAAGAACTTTCAGCGCACTAAGAATTTGCAACCTAGATGGACCGGCCCCTATTTGATCTTGTTGGTTACTAGAACCGCTGTTAGAGTAGCAGGCAAAAAGAACTGGGTGCATGCCACCCACTGTAAAAAAGTTCCTTTGCCTTTACCATATGATCAGTGGGTAAGGGATGGTATCGCCGATTCTGATTGTGAGAAGGTCCCTAGATTCGTTCCATTTAGTGATGCTCATTTGACATGGACACGGTCTGAACGTGCGGATGATGATGTTCTACAAGCTGCTGTGCCTCCTCATCTGAAGATTGACACCACCAATCCGGATCTTTTGTTCAAAGATCAGACTGTGCCTGATAAAGAACGCTACGATTTAAGACCAAGAAAGACTGTAAATATGGACAAATAAATATATTTTCTTTTTTATGTAGTGAATTTATACTTTGGCAGATCAAGAAACTTTTTTGTCTTTTCTTTTTCGAACCACCATCCGGGTTCAGCTGTAGGGTCGCGGTATAAAGACTTGGGATTTCATGCCGTGTAGACACAAGGTCGGCGGTTCTGATTGGTCCAAGGGCGTTCCCTAGACTGACAGGCGCATTCCTTAGCGGAAGAGAACCAACTGCCGCGAACTGCACGGTTAGAGGAGGGAGTTTTTTGATGCTGCCCAGAATGTTAGGAAAATGGACTCTAAAGTCCGAATATGTATATTGGTTCGTAGCAAGTGTTTTTTAATAATGTGTTCTTTAATGCTTTTGAATATTGCATTAGCTTGTGTGGGTTTGGTTTTCTATGCCACACAACAGCCGTTTGCACCTACTTCCCAACCTATGTCTTTTCCCACTACTGTTTCTTTACATTCTTTTCACCCTTTACCTGAACATGAATTGATTAGAAGGTCAGAGTTCATTAATAACTCCTTTGTGCAACTTCTCCATCAACACCAGTTAGTAGTGAACACCACTAATTGTTGGGTGTGTGGTCTTATGCCACATACTATGGATAGAGGTAGTCCATATCTGGTTCTGCAATTCAGTTACAATGGGTCCGTATGGGCATATCAGGCGATGTTTATTTATGCCATCGAAGTCTATCCCCTGCGTTCCATGAGAGATAACTCAAGTAATAAAGCCTTGGTGAAGGGAATAACAGATATGAGTAGAGATATCGAAACGTATAAGACTATTCCCAAGGATGAGTTACTAGCATATGTTGGTTGGAATGCAACAGGATATAGTATTAGTCTGGGTGAGAAGCAGAGACAAAAAAGGTCACCTCCGATTTGGATTGTACCCCATCGTGGTCATTTTTGTCTGCAAGGGAAAGGCAAGAATCCGATAGCTCAGTTAGGGAAGAGTGTTTGTATTCAGACGTGTGTCTTTGCGTCCCAAACTTCCCCACCGTTTTTAGCAGCTAAGGGCACGTATTTTGTCTGCTATGATAGAGCATATACATGGTTGCCCCCTGATTTTTCGGGAACATGTTATGTTGCATATTTGTTGCCTCCTACGTATACTGCTGCTGTTGATTACCACAGAACGAGAGTTGTTAGGGGTGTCTTCAGTGAGGAAGATACTACGGGACAAGAAGTGGGAGACTTTTTCAAGGGTTTCCTACCGTTTTGGGGACCTATGGCAAACAGTAGAAACCTACGGCAATTAACGAGAGTGGTTGAATCCAACATAAATTAAACTGCCGGTGCCCTTAGTAATCTGACCGCTGAGCTTCAAGCGGATCGCCTTATGACATTACAGAATCAAATGGTTTTGGACGTCATATTTGCGGACCGAGGTGGGGTATGTAAAGTGATCCAATCGAGTTGCTGCGTTTTCATACCAGACAATGCTCCTACAGTATTCCAGGCCATTTCTAAGTTACATGAGATCTCTGAGTCTATAAATGTGGATAAAGGAGATTGGTCGTTGATTGGATGGTTTTGGGAACTGTTATCGACCTGGGGATGGAAGATTCTGATGATCATTGGGATGGTTTTAGCGATTCTCTTCTCATGTTGTCTCTGTGTACAGTGTGGCCCTGCCATATGTGGCCTTTGTACTACTACGTGTGTGAGAAGACCTGTCTCGAGAGAAGTCCTAAGTAATAGGATGATGCTCCAGCAGCATCTTGATGATCTGATGAATATTGACATCGACTCAGACGCAGACTGAGTGATTGCCTATGTAAGGGCAAAAGGAGGGTCTGTGGTTCTGTGAATTCTGAACCCGTTTTATAAATAGCATGGTTTTGTTACCAATTTGATAGTAGCAAACCGTAACTAGTGAGTTCGGCAAGTACGAGTGATCTCGTCACGCTAGACTTACAGATTCACTACGTATGTGGAGATTTCGTTCTGAACCATGGGTTCCATTTTGTGTATGGCAGCCATTTTGTGGTTGCCCTCACATAGGCCGATGACTGTGGTTGAACTAGTCTTTTAAGGACATGTACACCTTAGCCCGAGTTCGTGCTGACTCCTGTTTGACCTGAGTGAACTGACCCTGTTGTCTGAAGCTGACCTTGTTAAACCAGTTCCTGCCCTTTAGCTGATCAAGATTAAGGATCAGAGCACAGGACATCATAAAGTTTTACTGCACACAAACATGCCTTATCCTACTTCTATCTGTTTCTGTTTCTTCTTTTATGGTCTATTTACGATATGGGTTGTGGTCCTTTTTATTATTGGTTTGTCCGGCTTGTCTAAAGAAGAATGTTGGGTTTGTTCAATGATTGATTATGGGCCGGACAACTGTAAAATGGGTTTGTCGTCATGCAATACTTTTGCTGTGGAAACATGTGATTGGTTAAACTGTAAACAAGGAATGTTTGCCTGAAGCATAATGTTTGGCATAAAAAGGGATGACTTGCTTTGTAAAGTTGAGCAGTCTCCTGAGAACTCATACCGTGATGAATTCTAGGACTTCTGTTACTAGCTGCAGCCAATAAATTTGATCTTTGACGCCCCTCAGAAGTATCCCGTGTCTCTGTATTCTAAGACAGGTGAACCCGAAGACTTTGGGCGTGCCCCTGGCGCCGCTGGGTTCCAAAACCCGGTTCTTCAGTGGCAGTGCGGAAAAGGGCTTAAAAGGTTAAGGCTGAATATTCTGTCTGGGTAACATTTGTACATTGTAGAAGTTGAATCTCACACATGCTGTAACTTGAGTTGCATTCTGGATTGCTCTGAATTGATAGAGGCGTATTGTTTTGGCAAACCTTTGAGACTGGTGGTGTAGCAGTTCAAACTTCCAGTGATTTAGAGCTGACAGTGTCCAAGATACACAACCCTAAAACGTCCACATAAAACATTACTAGATTCTAAATAGGTGATCACTCATCATAGCTTGTGACAAGTTGGGTAACTGTGGGATTTGTGTATGCCGCATCCACTCATATTTTCAAAGGGCATTAAATCATGCGTCCTGCCCTGGGGTTATTGTAGGACGACAAAATAAAACCTAATCAGCAAAATCCCCATAGGTCTTTTTATTCAATTTTAGCTTCTAAAGTATGTAGTTGGGGAAAATTGGCATGGAATGCAGAATAAACATATGGGGATTGGAAGCACCAATTCCTGTAGTTATTCCCCTTTCCATTGGAGAAGTCTAAGAATTACTGCATCACGCAGTAATGTTCTTTTTAGTTCGACAACAGTACCACTTATTGAGGCCAGTGACTCTCGTAACGAGGGCCTTGGTTTGGGCAGCCTTCTTAGATTCAGTACTATAAGCAGGGAATGCTCTCCTCCCTGCATTCACCTGTTCTTCAAACCTCTTTCAAGAGAGCAAGGAAATGCATGAGTCACGCTTTCTATTTATTTTTCCCTTGAGTATATGCTTTTTGTCAACTTTACCTCTTTCTATTTCGTTCAGTTATCAGTGCCAATCTTTATTATTCAGAGTTTCATAACTCCTTTAAAGAGAACAGTGATACTAGAAAAATAAATATCAATGTTTAATAGAGGCTTGTAAATGAGAGGAACGACTGTGACAACGCATGCCGATTCTAGCCAGTCAGTGAGTAATTCCGATGATCATCGAAACATTTCTTTCCACTCTAGGACTGGCTAAGACAGGGGTTGTGTGAGGAATGATAAGGAAAAGCATTGACAAAGTCTCTGGCCCTCATTACGAAGGTGGGTGGACTTGTGTCCGCCCAACACTGTGTCTGTGTGAGAACCGACTGACCACAGGTTGCGGTTCCGCACACCTGATGACAGCATTACAGGGTGTGGAGGTAAGATACGTGAAACACTGAGGGAAGGGAGGAGAAGCAACAGAGAGAAAAATAATATGGAGTGGCCCAGGGAGAAGCACATGGGCAAGAAAGCAATGAGGTGATAGTTGAGTAAGCCAAACATTGTGGGAAATGGGCAGAAGCACACAGGTGACAGTGAGCAACACAGAGTGCACGGGGAGAGAAAGTACATGAGGTATACAGCTTTAAGACATAAGCACTGTCATGAAGTGCTGAACCAAAAAGAAACAAGCATTTGCAATGCAAGAGGTCTCGCATTTGCGAGAGTTTTAGCTATTGTCATTGTAAATGACGATGCCTTTTATTTATGTGTTGGTTAAAAAAACATATATAAAAGACATTGTTATTTACATTGCAAATAGCTTAAACTCTCGGAAATGCTAGACCTATTGCATTGCAAATGCTTGTTTTATGTATTGCAGCAGTGCTAAGGGGTGCAGGTACTCTCCCATTCAAACTATAGAAGCGCTGGTATTCAGTGTGGATCAGTATCTGCCCATTAACTAAAACAACAGGCGGTGTGGGTGTGATGGGGGCACTTCGCAACTTTTTAAAAAGGGAAGTGGGTGTGTCTGGGAGGCATGGCGGCCTCGTTAAGTGATTACTTGGGGGGGTGTAATGAGTAGGTAATGTCCTGCATCCTATTAAAGGTTGCTAGGTTTATGGCATGACATATAGCGGTCGCAGTTGCTTTGGGGCACTTGCACAAAGCAGCGCAGCAAACTTGGAGCAATGAAAGCAGGAAAACTCAGCGCATCTTATCTTTATGTGGTCTTTGAGCAGCGCCTCAAGGGACTCCAAAGCGCTACACGTTAAAGGGCTGCATCAACCAGAGAGAGTACTGTGGAGACGGGACCGACGAAAAGGAGAAGGAAACAGTCAGCGCCAGGCTGAGAGGAAAGACTCTGGATAACATCCTCGGTGGTGAATATACACAAACGCACACACATAAACAAACGGGGACACACAGATAGAAGGCACTGCTGCAGACAGGTACACAACGAGGCAGACAGAAAAGCATACACAATCACACGTACAGTCACACACACGGTCAACCACACAACGACACCCGCAAGATCTCAAACCCAGTCTTGCCACAGTAGTCAACAGTCGACGAGATGGATTAAGCTTTCAAGTTTATTTATTTTGGGGGGCCTGGAATAAAATGGATTACACTGCTTTTGCCAGATACTGGCCAGACTCGTTTTGCCATCTGGATATGGATAGAAAATATTTTTCCAGTAAGGGTTCAGAGCACATGAATTTGTGGATATGCTCGCAGTTTCCTAAAGCCTTGTAGGGGAATTTCATTATTATTAACGGATACGGAGGTCAGCAACAGCTGCGTCTGTCTGGCAGCTGGTTAATGAAATTGGAATCTCTGTTGCTATACCAGACTTTGACGATATAATGGTGTATGCTTTATACGGTTGGTAGGAGGCCATGGTGGGGTGGGGTGGAGGGCAGGGACTTGTTGGAATGGTTAGAGATTAAGATGTTACATATACTAACGTTTAGCGCAATTTATTTTATGTCTGCTTAGTGTAAAATATTGTAATTTGGACATGCCATTGACAAGATAAACATGCGCCAACAATAGGCAGTCAAGCAGTTAGTCAAAAGCTTCATATACTACAAGAAACAGTAGCTCATATCAAAGAGGTTCTGGTCCACACCACAACTTTGTCTCAAAATCTTGCACGTTTTCTGCACTAGCGGAAAACAAACAGCACAAGCATTGGCCGCACGGCCCTAAAAGTGAAAGTCATCGCCATCACGATCGCGGTGAAAGCGAAAGTGATCAGGATCGCAATGACGGGATTGCAGAGGCAGAGCGAGGTGCGTGCGCTTGTGCGCGTACTCGTAAGCTGGTGGCTGGCAACAGCCTTTGAAAGCATTTCCAAAAGGCCACTGACTAAATGTTTCGCAGGGCAGCACTTGCGCTGACTCAGCAAGACCTAAAAACAGTAGTGCTTGAAAAGCAAGCAGTAAAAGGGTATAAGCCAACCACTCAAAAGAGATGGCAAGAGGCTAGGGGAGGAACAAATACAAGATGGACAGGCAGGGCCACAAATAAAATGCAGACAAATGAGAGTGACAGGAAAGCCAACTAATGATAGGGAATGGATGGGCTCCAAGCCCCTGTATGTTCTTGGTAAACCACAATATGTCTTCACAACCTGCCAGCTGTGCTGTCTAGTAGGTTTGACCTAAAAAGCCAATTATCTGATCAAGCAAGAATTTTAAGAGAGACCCTACTTGTCTGGAGTCGGTAGCCCAGTTTACGATTGTGAAAAGGGTCACATACAGTGCAGGGAGCTAATTATATTCATAAATGTGTCTAAGATGCTGAGCTCAATAGGGACGTACAACATAACGTACATGTCCAGGATTATTTCATACCTGACAAACCCTCAGATTACCATGTTAAAGTAGCCAAGGGTCATGTATGATGCAAGCATCCTCGCAAAGTGCATAGTTTTGCATTGTAGACCTTTTTATAGCACTTCTCACCTGATGGAACCATGACCTTTATAAACGCGTCGGTATTTCTTAAAATAATAGTTTACTTGATACAGCAAAATGGGCATTTTAAATGTCATGAAAAGCGTTTGTGTTTAATCAGAATGAATAATCTATGGTTGCGCATATTTGAAGTGCCTGTTAAGAGGAATATAGCAGCACAACTGCACCGTGTACGATGAAGATGCTAATAAAAAAAGTTTTATTGCTGAGCACAACCCGCAGTGACAGATTGCCTGCTGCTTTCGGAAGTTAAGATTGTTTTGCGCGTTACCTCTGCTGAGAGACCGAGGAGCAGAACCTTGGAAAAAAGAAACAAATTATGGAAACACCTCCAAGGGTAGAAGAAAACGGGCCTGCGGCTTACTGTTCATCACAATGGCAAGTGCTGTTAGGCATTGTCTGCAGCGAGCCGTGCTGAGAGACAGCACTGCACTATATCTGCTAAGAGCAGCCCCACAGTCACCTCCCGCTGCTGGTAGTTACTGAGCCAGCTGAGAGCACGGTGCCAACATTTGCTGCGTTATTCTTTCTTTACAAAAGGCCAGGAATACTTTTTTGAGAACACACTGTGCGAAAATTGTGATTGTCTCAGCATTAAATTGCATAGTTGTAAGTACTGTAATTTTTAGGGTTGTTTTTCAGTAAATGGTGCTTATTGATATTGCATCTTTGTGGTTATAACAGTGAGGAGTAAAAATAAGGAAGCAACATGTAGTAATTTATTTATGGGTATTTGTAAAAAGCATGGCTATCACTCCAGAGGAGTTTCTTGGCGCTAACACGTAGACCCAGACAGGGATGTCGACCCACCAAAATGCCAGGGGTAGGGGTAGAGACATCATATGCCCTTTGACCCTGTGACTTTACAGGATGATGCCTCACATGGTCTTTAGCCTTGATGACATCACCGAAATTGTCATCATGTGATGTTTGGCCCTGATTTAGCCACAGAAAGTGATTCATTCTTTCTTTGATGCAGCTAGGGCAGCCACACTCTAAGTATTTTAACAACAAGCCTGGTATTATATTGTCAATGCCAGTCAACAAGCCTGGTATTATATTGCTAATGCCAGTCAACTAAATTTCAAAATAAGCTGGTCCTTTTTCCACTTTGAAATCTTAAAATACCAAATCAGAAAAATTCACTTCAAAGTGTTTTAATGCTCTCTAAATCAACCCTTTTTGATAGCTAAAGCAGACAGAAGTAGAATTACCTTGTTATAAAATACGTAAAGAATGTGACACAAGTTCTTATTGAAGTAGCAACCCGCTCACGTTTATACAAATAATAAAAAACATATGAACAAATAGCCAGCATTATTCTGTGAGAAAGGTTACCACTCTAGATTGAGCCCAGTTCTTTGAAACAGATTTGATCCCAGAGCCTGCAAGACAAGCAAAGCTGTGCTTGGTGGAGCCTGGGCCATACTAGGCATTAAAGGGAAATTTGCTAAGCAAAACCTGACTTGATGGGAGAAACTGAAGCAATATAATGTTTCAACTGTTTACTGTCCCGAGCAGCCTGGGTCAGCTACTGTTTTGCAGAAAGAAACATCCAAAAGCAGTTCTTTTTATTTTCTAACGTGGACGAGACTTTGTTTTGCAGTGTGGAGCCAGGGGTCGAAAGTACATCATCAGGGGTAGCAAGGACCTAGCCAGGGGTCATTGCTGCAACCCCTGTCAACCCCTAAATCACGATTTTGGACCCAGATGAAGGAGGAATATGGATACGTTTCTTCCCTAAAGGACCAGGTTTTGAAAATCTCCTGAAGTTCATAAGCTGCGGGATGGTACAGTTCTCAAGGGGCATCTTTTTCCATATAGTGGCACTCTGGACCCTAAAAGCCCTATGTACAGGGGCGGGAGCAGGAGGTGTAGAAGGAACTGAGTCTGAAGCCTGGAGTAACGATTTTAAGGAGGGTTTTATTTTCATATAAGCTTTTCTTCTCCTACTAGAGAGTCTTATTCGGGCAAACTCGTCCGGCTCCGAACTTACACCCTGGGGGAAAGCTGGAAGTTCCAGGGTGGTTCGGCCACGCAGGGGAGGTGTTTCAGCCAGACCGGTGGTTTCGGCACAATCCTTCACAGGCGATGCCCTCAGTATACGCCGGGACCGTAAAGAAAGGAAAAAGAAAAGCAATCACTGGGATGTTCGGACCAGGATATTCGGGGCCGGGAGTGAGGGAAACCAAGTGCGCAGTGTATTTACAACAGCTGGTACAGTGCCTATAGTGCTCGTGAGGGAAAAGGTACAGGGCGACTGTACACGTATGTACAGTGGCTGTCAGTCGGTAGGCTGGCACTTCGACCCACCCAACCCGCAACTCTGCTCCATACCTTTGTTAGCCATGCTCCTCCCGCGGGAGCGTGGCGGGGCGATTCGCTGAGACGTTGGCCTCCTGGCTTGATGTCCGCAGCTGGGCTCATCGGGGCTTCCTCTTCTTCTTCTCCGCAACTCTTCGATTCCGCTCTCCCTCTCCACTCCGTAACACCTTCTTCCTCCGGGGAAACGCCGTCCGTCGTCTTCCGGGTCCTTCCTCCTTTTGGCTCCGTGACGTTCCAAATGGGTGGAGCTACGTCGCCCTGAAAGACTGAATTAAAGGCGCCTTGTCCTATTTCGTCTTCAAACTTCCAACGGTGTTCGGTGTCTGACAGTAGCCACTCCTCTGGGTCAGGGGAGTTCGGCTGTTGAAAGGGAACAGAAAGGGGTGTCAAGGGTACAGCTGACCACCAGTCTTGGGTATTACCATGTTCTTCACAGGAACGTCCCGCCCCGTCACACCCTATCACCCCAATTTGGTACATTTGGTGGAGGGGAGCATGAAATTAGCTTTCTTGCCTGAACTTAACATTTAAGTGGTTACTTACTTCTTGAATTTTTCGACTGGAAAGGTTCTGAGTCGCTGTAGATTTCATACATCGTATAAGATGTATTAAATAAAATGCACTTCTGAGAGAGAGTCACATTTTTTAAGGTTAAAGATGGTTCTGGCAGGCCTTTTGAATTTTCTGCATACCTCAAATTGATTTTTTGAGAGACCTAATTAAGCTGAATTTCCATAGTCTAGCCTTGATTGAATAGGACATCGGTAGCAAAGGTTTTATGTTAGAATGACAGAAATGGCATAATCCATTTTAGCATTCTAACCTAGTTGGTAGCTTGGATTTGTCATGTTAGGAATCTGATTTTGGAGACTAAGCCTAAAATCACTCCAAGATCCCAAGGTAAAGTAATTGGGGAGGTGTGAGGGAGCATTAATGGACTGCCAGAGTGAGTCATCCCAGGGATTACGTCTGATAAAACCAGACCAATTTGGGAATTGTTAGGACTCAATTGTGCCCTATTATTATTATTATTATTATTGGGCATTTGTAAAGCGCCTGGTTACGCCACTGGCGTGTCCCCGCGCTGTAGTAAGTGAGGTGGCTGTCCCCCCCTCTCCCAAGAAGACTACTTGCTGAAGAGATGGGTTTTAAGCTTTTTCCTAAAAAGAACTTCAGAAGGTTCAAGTCGCAGTTCTAACGGTAGAGCATTCCAACAACCAGGGGCAAGGTGTCTGAAAGATCTACCCCCCATACGAGCTTTCCTAACTCTGGGGATCTTTAGCAGTCCCGTTTGAGAAGACCGTAGACTACGTGTAGGTTCATAATGGGTCACCAGACTCTGGAGCGGAACGGGGGCTTTACCGCTTAAAATGCGGTGGCATGTGGAGAGAGCTTTGAACTCTATCCTCTTCTCCACGGGGAGCCAGTGGAGGGCTTGTAAAGCTGGTTTGGAGGGTGACCTCCTGGGGAGCCTGAGGACAAGCCGTGCCGCGGCATTCTGGAGCACTTGCAGGCGACCCAGGACCTTTTTCGCGGCCCCCAGATATAGCAGGTTCCCGTAATCGAGCCGCGACGTGACCAGGGCGTGCACCAGCGTCCTTCGAGCAGAAATAGGGAGAAGATCTAAAACTTTCCTTAAGGCTCTCAGGACACCGAAACACACCCCCGTCACGTGGCTAATCTGGGGGCCAAAGGCAAGGTCCTTGTCCAACCACACGCCGAGGTTCCTGGCCTCATGGCAGGGAACGGGGACCTCACCCAGGCAGGGTGGCCACCACGCCGATGACCACGCAGACGGACCTCCCCCCAACACGAGCACCTCAGTCTTGCTACCGTTCAACTTTAAACAGTTTGCGGACATCCAGATTGCTAGATCTTGCATGCAATTCCTGAAGATGTCCGCTGCAAGGCCGGGAGCACGCGATAGGGAGATGACCAGCTGCGTGTCATCAGCGTAGGACACCAGGTGAAGGCCGTGGCCCTCCACGATAGCTGCTAGGGGGGAGACGTAGATATTGAATAAGGTTGGGCTCAGGGACGAGCCCTGAGGCACGCCCTGGCCCAACTCAATCTCCCTCGATTAGCTATCACCCAGGCGAACCTGGAAACGCCTGTTGGACAGGAAGGACCCGATCCAGCCAAGCGCTTCTCCAGTGACCCCGCCTTCATTCAGACACTGCAGCAAGGTGGAATGTGCTACAGTGTCGAATGCTGCACTTAGATCAAGTAAGATCAAGGTCATTGTTTGGCCCTCATCTGCGCCTTGGCGTAGTGCTTCAACCGCCACCAAAAGCGCTGATTCCGTCGAGTGACGGGGGCGGAAGCCAAATTGAGAGTCATGGAGTATAGAGGTCACCTCCACGAACTTCATCAGTTGTAAGTTGGCTATTTTTTCCGCCACTTTGGCCATATAGGGCAGGAGGGAAATAGGGCGCAGATTGTCGAGTTTTTCGAAACTGACATTGGCTTTCTTTTGCAGGGGTAGTACAACTGCCTGCTTCCAGGCATTGGGAACACACTGGGACTTGAAAGAGGTTTCTAATAGGTGGCGAATATAGGGTTCAAGTACTTGTAGGCTACCCTTCAGTCGACCAGGGGTGGTCGGGTCTCTCGGGGAACCAGATTTTATCGACCCACAGATGCGGAGGAGTTCCTCTGCAGGAGGGGTGATGAAGATGGTTAATCGCTGTTCCCCTTGGGTTGTAATGGTCTCCTGGTGTAAAGGACTATTGTCTGCTTTCTGAGGGAAGGAATTGTATATGTTGGTAACCTTGTTTGCAAAGAACTCTGCAATCCGGTCACAACCCTCTGGGGTGCAAAGTTTCTTGGGCACCACCGCGGGCTTCCCTACTGCAATAGATTTATAGATTGAGAAGAGTTCCTTAGTGGACTGTTCAGCTTCTTCAATCTTGTTGCAGTAGTATAGAGATTTGCCCTTTTTTATCAATTTATGGTAATTGCGCCTACATTCAGTGTATTCTGCTTTGGCATGGGACGAGTAGGCAATCCTCCATTGCCTTTCAGCACGTTAACACGCAGCTTTAGCCGCCCGCATGTCCTCGTTGTACCATGGAGCCGATCTCTGGACTCGGCCCCCCATTTTTGCCACACCAAGCGGAGCCACCAGGTCCAAGGCCTCCGTGATACGTTGGGAGAGGTTAGAGTTGATTTCTTCAACCCCATCACCCCCAGGATGACCCTTTACAGTTAGTGCTTGATTGAATTTGGCTTGGGAGAGAGCCGCCCATCTCCGCCTAGGGTGTTTATCGGCAGGAGGTTCGGTCGGACACGCTCCCTACATCTTAATGGTGAATGGGATAAGATGATGATCGGACCATGGAATGGGAATCGGAGTCTGAGCTTCCACTTGGCTCCAGTTTGCAAAAACCGGATCGAGAAGGTGGCCCATCTTGTGGGTGGGGTGCTGTACTTTCTGATCAAACTGTAGATCTGCCATAGTTTGACAGAATTCACCTGCCACCTTGTCAGCGGGAGTATCTAAGTGTAGGTTTAGGTCGCCTAAGACTAGGTATTTATCAGTACTTAGTGCGGCCTCTGTAACTCCTTCGACTAGCTTCTCGATAAAGGCTGTAGAGGAGCCAGGTGGACGGTAGATCAGAAGGCCTCTCAGGGTGAAGTTGCCGTTTATCGAGACAGAGAAAGCCCCGGCTTCACTGTCCTCAATGATGGTGCGTTGTAACAGACATTGATAGTCCTGTTTCGCAGCAATAGCTATGCCACCCCCTCTCCCTAGTGGTCTATCTAGCCTCTGCAGGCAGTAGCCCTCTGGGATGGCCTCAATGATCTCCGGCATGGAGTCTTGGTCTAGCCAAGTTTCCGTAAGGAAGAGCAGATCCAATTCCTTCCCGCTAAGGAGGTCATGGATGTCAAGACTGTGTTTACGTAGGGAGCGTACGTTCAGCAGGCCACAGACCAGGGAGTGTTGGTCTCTGAGTTCCGCCTCCCCTGTATGGAAAGCGAAGTTGCAGTAGTTACAGCCAACGTTGTTTTCTGCCTCCATACTGTGTAAGCAAGGTCCAAAAGGGTTACTGCGGAGGAGAAGAAGATCCTCTCGACTCCAGCTGACATGGACTGCAGGAGGGGCAGGGGGTATGGCCCTGGGCCGCAATCGGCCGCGGACGGGCGCAGACGGGCTTAACTCAGGCGCAACTCCGGCGCGCCTTCGTCGCGCCCGCTGCGCTCGTCCGCTGCGCTGCCTGCAACACATCCGCCTTATATCCCCCCCAGCGTCCCAACAACTAGAGCGCTGCAGGTATCTGCCGGAAGTGTCTGGCTCGGACCCTCCACGCCCTCTGCTCGAACGGTGCTAGTCACCGGCGTCAGAACGAGGCGGGAGGGAGGGACGAGTCCAGCACTCCGTTGCTAGGTAGCGGCCACCGCTAATCTGCTTTCAGGAGCTCAGCCGAGCAGAATGCAAATGACCAAACAACACGCAGTGCGAAAAGGCTTGCACGTGCTGGCTCACCACAGTGCCAGGTGAGGAAGAAAGCTTAAAAATTTTAAAATAGCGTACGCGCTAAATCAGCATACAAGTATTGCTCACTGATACGCTGGAAGCGCTTCAATAAAAGCGGTAGGGACACTGCCATGCCCACTTACCACATGAGGCTCCAGAATCCAGTGCCTTATATCCCCCCCAGCGTCCCAACAACTAGAGCGCTGCAGGTATCTGCCGGAAGTGTCTGGCTCGGACCCGCCACGCCCTCTGCTCGAACGGTGCTAGTCACTGGTGTCAGAACGAGGCGGGAGGGAGGGGCGAGTCCAGCACTCCGTTGCTAGGTAGCGGCCACCGCTAATCTGCTTTCAGGAGCTCAGCCGAGCAGAATGCAAATGACCAAACAACACGCAGTACGAAAAGGCTTGCACGCGCTGGCTCACCACAGTGCCAGGTGAGGAAGAAAGTTTAAAATTTTTAAAATAGCGTACGCGCTAAATCAGCATACAAGTATTGCTCACTGATACGCTGGAAGCGCTTCAATAAAAGCGGTAGGGACACTGCCACTGCCCACTTACCACTACCACTATCCAGGTAAGTATTATGTTCATGATGGTTTGCATGCCTGTTGAAGCTTTATAAGGTGCACCTAGCATGTTGATGATCAGCTGAGTGTCATCAGTGTAAAAGTACGTTGCTGCCTTGAAGTTATTCAGTAAATTAGCCATAGGTTTTACCTAGAGTTTGAAGAAAAAGAAGGACAGTGATGATTCCTGTGGGACTCCCCAGATCATGCAGGTCGAAGTGGACGAGAAGTTCTGATGTATGTGAATTAATTTAAAAACAAAAACTGAAAAAAACACATTGCAGGAAACCAAATGATTGAAAAACAATATTAAGGAAAGATAACTTTAAGGAAATACAAATAAATAAAAAATTAATGGAAATATTTCAAAGGAAAGTTCATTTTAAGGAAACATGCAAAATCTCACACTTGTGCCAAAGTTAGATGTAGTGAGGTTTTTCGGGGTTCAAGGATGGGAGATGTTTAGAAGTGTTGAGGGATTTTTAGAGTTCAGGGATGGGTAGGGGTTAGGCATGGCAAAGGTTTTTAGGGATCAGGCATCGGTGCAGTTTATGGTGGTCATGGTTTTTTAGGGTTCACGTATGATTGGAGTTGAGGGGTATGAGGGTTTGTAGTGCAGGAATGGGTGGCGTGTAGGTGTACTGTGATTTATTAGGTTTTATGGATGGGTGGCGTTTAGAGCTGGTGAATGCTTTTAATGTTCAATGCTAGGTAGAGTTTTAAGGTGTTGAAGGGTTTATAGTGTTCAGGAATGGGTTGAGTTAGGGTGATCCCTCAACACTTCTAAACATCTCCCATCCTTGAACCCTGAAAAAATCTACAGCGACTCTGAACCTTTCCAGTCGAGAAATTCAAGAAGTAAGTAACCACTTAAATGTTAAGTTCAGGCAAGAAAGCTAATTTCATGCTCCCCTCCACCAAATGTACCAAATTGGAGTGATAGATCCTTTCGGGTCCAGAGTGCCACCCTATGGAAAAAGATGCCCCTTGAGAACTGTACCATCCCGCAAGGTTCAGCAATAGATTGAGTTTAGGGTGGTAATGGGCATTTGGGGTGATGAATAGGTGATTTCAGGGGTGAAGAGAGTTTTGTAGGCTTCATGGATGAGTGGAGATAACGGATGGCACAGAGTTTTAAGAGATCAGAGATTGGTGGAATTTAAACGTACAAAAGGATTTAGGATTTATGTATACTTGGAGTTTAGGGGGAGTGAGGGGGTTTTAGATTAAGAGATGTGTAGTCTTTAGGAATAGAAAGGTTTAAAAGGTTTAGGAATGGGTGGAGTTTAGGGGTCAGAGATGAGTGTAGTCTGGGTGTGGTGAGGGGTTTTAAGGGTCAGGAATGGGTGGAGTTTCTGCATAAGGAGGCATTTTTATGGGGCAGATATGGATAATGTTTACGGGTGGTGAGGGTTCAGCAAATTAAAAGGAACAAAAGCAATTGTTTGATAATATAAACAACATAAATCTGACATAATTTCCCCTGACATAAAGGATTGAAATAAATACCTTCAACAACGTTTCTGAAAGTAGGATCTGCAGCCATTTTATTTACACTTGAAAAAATAAGTATTGAGAAGTCAATTTCAACAAAAAATTATTTGATTTGTTTTTTATGAAATGGTATATGTCATTCATGCCATCATTTCCATTAAACCGTTTAGATGAAATGGTTTTGCAGTAATGGCATTCCATTAAATTGTTTTTCCATGAAATCACGTACAATCAAAAAGTTTGGTTATACAAGGAGGTACTTATATAGGTCTTAGTCATCTGGACTAAGGGCCAGATTTATATGTTGTGGGAATGAAAACTCCACTGCAGCAGCAATGAAGTTTCCTTCCCCCACCGACACACTAGTCTGCCTGCCCGATCTATATGCAGGTGGACCTTAAGTTTGGCCACAGCAGAGACCATTCCATGTCTACAGTAGCCAAACTTCTCCAACAGCCCCGCGGAGTAAGAGCTGTCGGAGAAATGGTGCATCCCACCCAGTTAGGATTGGCAGACACATAGCTATTTTTTGCTGTCTTTCACTGCCAGGCAAAACCTGATGGTGAGGTACAGTAAAAACAAAATAATGCTTCCCCCTTCATAGGAGATGAATCCCATGGCAAGAGGAGCATTACTTTTTCGATTTAGAAAAAGAAAATCCCCTTTCAAGATTTTTTTTTGTAAATATAAAAAGAATACTTTTTGGTGCAGGGCTGCATCCTGCTGATGAAGCCCTGTAGTAAAGTGTAAAATGGATTGTCTGGAACAGTTGTGATAGTGGTTCCTTCCAATGTTTTTTTTTTATAAATGTCTGTCTGTTTGCAGTCATTAATAAATCAGGTTGGTGCTCCCTCTGTCATGGGTACGGAGTATTTTACACTGTCACTATGGCAGAAAGACGGGCCCTCCAACTAAGTAGAAATCAGGCCCTAAGACTGAATTATGTAGTATGATCTAATACCCGCCCTTTTGAGGCTGATTAGTACCTCACAATCTCTGAGAGAAGCATTTATAATCGGCAAAACAGGCAGCATAATAGAGTCATGAAAATATGTCAGATACGTTGCTGGACAAATATCCAGAGGTGACCCAGATGGCTTGCTGGTGCGGATGAGTATAACACTATAACAACAAGCTTCCTCTATACCCGACTGTCAATGCAGAGGGGAAAAAAAGGAAAGGACCAGTGGCCCTCAAATTCTTCATGCAATCAACATCTAGAACTGAGGGACAGGCGAACATCTCTGTATCTTCTCCTGAGGAAGAACATGGTAGAAAGACAAGAGGCCTTCACCTAGTCCCCTCCTTCATTTGTGGTGACCAACAACATCTTCTTTCTCCCTCTTCCACTTCTACAAAAGCCTTGTAGGATGAGGCATATCAGTGCTATATGCCTCCAGGGAGGAGAAGTAATACTACCTGCCCACCAACACTAGGTGGGGTAGGATGATTATTATCCATCTAACAATCCCCCTGACACCCTCAACCAATAATGAGAGGAAAAATAGTAGCAACCTCCTCACTCTTCTCCACTACCATTCATAATTAGGAAAAAGGCTATCACCATCCTTCCCCCTCAACTAATACCAGTGAGCTCTTACCAGGCAGAATGGTTTGTAAAATGTTATAGAGCTACGTATCTTACATCAAGATAATCAACATTTTGTAATAAAGGTCTCTAAAAGCAAGTTGGTGTTTAAAGAAAATGATTAAAAAGATGAAAAAGACAGCAGGTTATCGCAAAAGCAGAATTTCCATGCAGTTTGTTCCATACTGTTGCAACTCTATGGGTCAAAAGTTTGCCCCCACCCTTCCCCTACACTGTGAAGCATTGTGTGAATAGATCCCATATCTCTTGATGGTTGATAGATCTGCAACCTGCTTTTTTTGCTAGTCCAGTTCGATATATAGCTTTATGTGGCAACATGAGTGATTTAAAATAGATTTTTTATGTACAGAGAACCAATGCAGGTCTTTCCTTGCAGTGGTGATATGTTGTTAAGATAGGATATCTTTTTACTACAGCGGTGTACTATAAAACCTTGGTTTTTGAATGCTAGCTATAGATGTACCTATATAATGGGTGATGCTGTAACCTATCTTGGAACCTACTTTTGTCCTAGCAATTGTGGGTCTCCATTTCTCCTCCAGAAATTGTTCACCGTATCTAAGCAGTCAAATATGTTTGCTGGTGGGAGAGATTGCTATGCTAATTTGGGATTCCGATGACATTCTATTGTCATAGATCGGACCCAGTGATTTAACCTTTTCCTTTGGTGCTAGCAGGCAGTTTCCAACCATGAAACTTGAAGTGATACCTAGTTTCAGTTTCTTCCCAATCCAGGAATCAATCACCAGCAATGTATTCTTTCCATTACTGAAGTCTAGAAAGTTGGAGTCCATACATTCCTGAATTAGAGTGAACATAGTGGTGAATATTTACTAGGAGTGCTCTCCATATTAGACAGATTAAATATAAACTAATTGTCTTCAGCATAATTGTGAAATTGTACATGCTGGGAGCATAGTAGATCATGTATGGGTTTTGCGTAGATATCAAACAATATGAGGGGCAGACATGGGCCCTTGTCTTCTTGGAGAAACATAATGAGTTGCCCACCATGGCCATAATATCCCTGTTATTCAGGACTGATGGGAACCAAGATGGTATCCAGAAATTAAAATGCTCCCTTCCGCAACTTTTAACTACAGCTCTGATGACACCAAGCAAGAAGTCCCCGGACTTCCCTCGAATAGCTCCCTGGTCTCTTCCTTCCATGCATCTATCCACTCATAAGCGTTTCACCCTTCCATTAACCCACACTAACCATCTTTGCATTCTGTCATCCATACATTATTTCATCCATCATTCTATCTAAATCCATCCATCCACTTTGCCATCCATCCTTTCTTTCTCCCTTCCAAACACGCACCTTGCCATTTATCCTTTCATCCACTCCATCATCCATTCAGCCATCCAATCACTCATCTATCCACTCTGCCATCCATTGATTCATCCTTTCACCTGCTCATCCATCCATCTCTTTACTCTGCCATCTTTTCACCAGTCCTTCCACCTATCTATCCCTTTATTCCTCCATCCTTTCACCTGTTCTTCCACCTACCCATTCACTCATCCATCCTTCCCTTTAGTCTGCCAGCCTATCCATCTATCCCTTTACTCTGCCACCCTGTCTATGCACCTCTTCATTCACTCATTCTTTCACCCGCTCATCTTTTCACCCACTCATACAGCTACCCACACATCCATCTACCCACCCATTTATTCCTCCACCCACCCACTCATTCATCCACCCACTCATTCATTCATGATTTCTTCCTTTCACACTTCCTTTCTTTCAATAATCCTTCCTTCTTTCTCTTTTCATTTATCCTTCTTTCATTCTGTCTTGCTCTTCTGTTGACACTGTATTCCTTTTTTGTATTAAATATGCCGAGTTGCAAATAGAAGAAGCCCATAAAGACCTCTGCTCTCGCTGTAGCTGCTAAAGCGGGGAGTTCAGGGGCACCCCTGATTGGAACCATTTGGTCACAGTCTCCAACCTTCCTACTACCTCTTTCATTCTATGCTGTGATCAAGCGAGCAAGTTTCTGTTTTACGCCCCCTTCAGTAGAATAGATTTGTCAGGTAGTAAAAACCATCAGATCCGGAAACCCAACGGATCCATATCCGCCTAAAATAATGCATCTGTTCCCAGAGATACTTAGTGAACAGCTACACGGCTTGTTCTCTGAGATAATCCAGTCAGGGATCTTCCCAGATACCTGGAAAATAGCATCAGTCACTCAACTTTTAAAAAAATCGAATCTGGACCCTAAGGAACCCAGCAGGTACCGGCCTATTTCCAGAATCCCTTTTCTAGCTAAAGTGTTGGAGAAGTTGATCAACAAACAACTGAAGGATTTAATAGCATCTAGAAACCTTCTGGATCAATCACAATACGGGTTTAGGAAGCAGCACAGAACTGAGACAGCTTTGGTCATGGCAGCTGAGGGTTTTAGGAGTATTCTGGACGCAGTAGGGAAGGCCGCCCTGATCCTATTAGATTTATCGGCGGCCTTCGACACTGTGAACCATGAGATCCTCCTGGCTTGTCTGGATGAATTGGGGGTCCAAGACTCTGTTTATATGCTGATGTCTTCCTTTTTAAGGGACAGAACTTTTTCAGTGCTTCTGGGAGAATTTGGTTCCAATTCCTTTAGGGCACCTTGTGGAGTGCCTCAGGGCTTGGCCTTGAGCCACGCTCTTTTCAACGTTTATGTTGCTCCCCTGGCCTCGATCATCAGGAAATGTGGGTTCTTACCGGTCTTGTACGCTGATGACACCCAAATAGTGGTGTCAGTATCTGGCAACGTAGATGAGACGGTAGACCGCTTCAGGGACTGCATGATGCAAGTGAATCAATGGATTCAGTGTAACTGTTTAAAGCTGGACAGCGATAAAACAGAGGTCATGCTTTTTGGCACCAACGCAGATTTCTGGTCTCCTAAATGGTGGCCTGGCAGTCTGGGCGACTGTCCAATCCCAGTAGGTAAAGTCAAAAATCCCGGATTCATATTCCATGACCAACTGACCTTTAACGCCCAGACCAATAATCTGTCCTCATCCATTTGGTCTATATTAAAAATTATTAGAAGAATATGTCAATTTATCCCCCTTGATTCAAGCAAAACAGCGGTCACTGCGCTCGCCCTGTCTAGATTGGACTATGGCAACGCTTTATATGCAGGGATTCAAACCCAATATCTAACTAAACTGCAACGTCTCCAGAACGCAGCGGTAAGGCTAGTGCTAGACATTCCTAGATCCGAATCAGTTTCCCACCGACTGAAGGCCCTTCACTGGCTGCCAGTGGACAAGAGGATAAAGTTTAAGTCTCTGTGTCTGGCTTATAAGGCACTCCATGGCTCAGGACCACGGTTCCTGAGAACTCATTTCAAATGGTATGTCCCAGCAAGAAGTTTAAGTTCCACTCACGCAAAACTTCATCAAGTACCCAAGTTCAAGCAGGCTAGGTGGGGAGGAAGAAGCTTCCTGCTGAGGTCAACCAAGTTATGGACCTTCTACCTATCAATATAAAAAGTAGCCCATTGCTTCTGGCTTTCAGAAAGGCAGTCAAGACATGGTTGTACCCCTGTTAAGCTAGAACAGAATCTCTTCAGTAACCTGAAGTGCATCTAACAGTAGCCCCAAGACGCCCTCAGGCATTCGCACGCTTTACAAGCTTACAAATCAAATCAAAGCAGGTGCACCCGCACTTTAGAAGTCAGGAGTTGCCCTGTTTCCAAACATCTAGGCACTTTTATTTCTGAATATCTCTCCTGCTATTCATCCAAACCTAAAACATGAACATTTCCATTATATGACATAATTTTTAATAAACGAGGTATAGGACATCACGTTTTTTAATAAGCGAGGTTTGTGGCCTGCTATCAAGGACTTAGGTGGGTGGTTGGGGTCTGGAATGAAAGTCTTGCAGGGATGAGGCAGGGACTTCTTAGAATTAATTAGAGGTAACGTTGTGCCTTCATTTGCTCAAATTGGTGGCAAGAACCCGCCGTTATAAACTGCTTTCTTTCTGACAGTACATTTCAGTTTGAAATACATTGGAATAATAAATAAAGGGGAGAGGATGTAGCCTTATGGCTAGGGCAGTCGACCTCGAAACGACCTCATTATCCTGTGATTCTGGGCAAAATCACTTAATCTCCTGGTGCCTAACAAAATGAATGTGTACTTGTGTAATGAAACTGGTGCTCATGTAAAGCGCTCTGATACCTGATATCTTCGGGTCTAGTTCGCGATTCATAAAACTCTAGAAAAAAAAAGCTAAGCAGACATTTAATTTGTGACAAGAACACAGCTATACAGTTTTTTGGGTTTTTTATGAAAAAGGAAACCCATACTCTGCAAACAAAAACAGTTCTTTGCTTTACATTCGCGACTCGTTTCAACACACACATTTGCAAAGGCAACATATCCGGTCCCTTTACTTTGGTGTGACGGTTATGTTTCATGTTTTATTGCAAACATAGGCCATAAAAATGAAAACGAGAAGAAAAAAAGGAAAGCCTAAATGTGGCGGCCATATGCCTGCAGTAAAAAAAAGGATTACAAAAAACTGAATCATCGTATATAATTTCAAGAGGACAATACTGAAGCGTTTTAGCAGGCACCAGTTAATACAGCAGGTGCAGAAAGTATCTTTACTTATAATGCACATCTCAGGAAAATACGATTCTTATTAGTGCAAAGAGAAAATACTAATGACTGAAATACTCTTATGTGAGGACATAGTTTAAGAACATAAGGATGGCAAAAAAATAATAAATGCCAGTTTTCTGTCTCATGAACAATTGAAAGAACAGCCATGCGTGGAAGAAAAGAGACAGTCATCTTTAATCAACAACAGCTTCAAATCTGACGGGCCGAAAGATAACCATTGTTTGCTCAACAACATTTAGGAAAAAAGGCTACAAAGGAGACAGATTGAAGTCAGGAGACAGGCCTTAATCTAGGAGACCAGATGGAGACATGTTGGAGACAGACAAGTCAGACTGATGACCAGAAGAGACACTGGAGATCAGCAGAGACACTAAGGAAATAAAGGAAGGACAGCATGTACTCTCACCTGTGACTAGGTTTGCCCATCGCTCATTGTTGCCTTTGCCGGCTCAGGTGCCTCATCCACATCCCTACATAATATTTTTAAATGGTGGCACTGCACTTCTGTAAGGTCAAATCCAAATGGTAGAGCTAATGTAGAGCAATGGGCAATATCTAGAGGCTAGAAGCAAGGATGCTTTTTCAAATCATGAAGGATATCTTATCTACCACATTATAAGGAATGTAGGCTATCGAACACTTATAATGTGGTGGACGAGACACCCACCATGTTTGTGATGGTGTTTTTCATTCACCAAACTCTAAATAATGCCAAAGACTGCTTTTATAGGCTTGACTCATCTACTCCAGGATGGAAATATACCTTTTTGGTGGCAATGAGTAGCATGAGGAGGAGATGTTCACACTTTATAACCATTTTCTCAACAATTTGGCTTGTAAATGTTATTCCAAGGTTTTTAATGACTCCTAGTGCCTGATAATACCTGGCAACCATTTCCACAGAGCATCCACAGCCCTATTTTACAATGTTAATTTCAGCCAGGTATGTCAAAAGTGTAAAGGTCAGTCCGTTTCTTCTTCTGTTAAATAGCTCTGCACATAACCTTGCAATACCAAGATGTGGTCTTAAAACCTTCTAATTAAAGCAGGGAGCACAGATGCATATAAAATAATGATAATATTTATTAAATGTTTTACTCCATTCATCATTTCTTCAATTAAGGAAACCATAAGCAGCGGCTGATCACCAAAAGCAGCGACTGACCATTTGATTTTAGTACCAAAGCTATTTATTTATTTATGTTTCAAGTGTTAAAGGCCCAGTTCACAAACAGTTTTCCACATTTGAGTGGAACTTCTCTGTGTGCTTATAATAGGAGTTTTAGTAGTACACTCTATAAATTCTGATTCACCAAATCAAGGTTTGTGACATTTTTATATTGTAAAATCCATTGTAAATTTAAGACAGTATATTATGGGGTATGGTTCAGCAAAATACAAAGAATGCATAACTTTATGGGTACTCACAATTTACTGGTGGTTTCCCGATGGAGTAAAAAGAATGGAACACTAGTGTACCCAAGAGGGGGTAGTAAGTGTGTTTCCAGGATGGGACAGGGCACTGAAGACAACTATATTTAGTTGGGGAATGTGGAGGATCAGCTTCTCAATGGTGAAGAATAATATCTCTCTCAAGCATGAAATAAAAAATTAAATATGGAAATGTACATTTCAACAAGATGCATTCATATGTATTTGTCCATCTGGTGTAAAATCTGCTGAAGTAAATGTTGTCAAGTAAAGTCCTATAATCTAGGACTAATGAAGGTTTTCAGGTGTATTCCACGGAATCTTTGGAAATGCCCCAAAAGGTGTAAAGCCGCTACTTCATGCACTGATTCACTCGTATTTTAATTTGATGGAGGGCATCGAGGATTGTCTCATTTTTATGTTTTAGTTGCAGACAGTTAAAGCTGTTTAGGTTGATCAGACCTTTTGTTTACAGTTAAAGTTTGGACCACCACTAATGCTTGTAGGTCTTTGTTGTCTATTTGACTTCCCTGATACTGAGTCGATGGCTTTCCTACCTATCCTTGAGTTTGTTCCACCCAGGAGAATTTCTGTCTTTCATTGTTCTCATTGATTGACTTGCAGCTTTACACCGCGGATGTTGCTTGCATTAAAAAAAACTACCTCCCCCCCCTATTTCAGCACTACATGTGTTTCTTGCTCCTCCCTGAGTTCTGCTTCTTTTTTGTTCACATTCGCCTGATCTTTTCAAGCTTGCAATTTGCTTCCTAAAACCCTCACAGCTTTTTATTCTTTTATTTATTTATTTAAATATATAGCTCCTTCATTGGCCCACTTTGCTCTTGCAGCCCGCCAGTGCGTACCTCTTCCCAGTCCCTAGCCGCTTTACCACTACAACAATATTTTTTTTTTTAGGGTTTTTTTCTTTCAAGGGCCTGTAGGTGTAATTTTTATTTACGAATTCAAGATGAGTGTCTGCTATCTTGAAACTCTAAACTTAAACAAAAAAAATGGTGGGTACAACACGAAGCATTAACATGCATGCATCATAATGCAGGTGGACACATGCATCACAATACATGAGTGTGTACTCACTATCATGCTCACATTATGATGTATGCGCTCATGTGCGTTGTAACACGTGTGCTCATGCAATGTGACACTTAGGGGCCATCTTTGAAAGTGTTTCCTTTAACAGGGAACCCATTTAAGATTTGCCAGACATGCATGCACAGTATGCTGGTGTAAATAAGGATTTGCAATAGGTTGCTGTTTAAAGCCAAGACCTACTGTCTATGGTCCATCAATGTACGTTAGTTAACATACCATCAATTCATTGTATGCTCAGTTACATCGCATATGAAGAATATTTCTATATGGGAAATGCTGAAAGCAATGTAGTATTATTTCTTTCGTCTGAGATAAATTTCTCCTACATAATCAGAAGACCTAAAATAAAAAGTGACTGCGTTATTTTGCAGGGCCTGCATCGCAATACATATGCAAATCAGAAAGTGTGGTGCCATTAAGAAGATAACAAAGTGAAGTCATGGTACATTCTGGACAAAGCAGACACTTTGATCTAAAACGGATCTGCTTTTTCTTTTTCAACTGTTTTCCTTGTTTCTTCCCATATGGGTTTAATCTCTAAAATAAAAGGACCCAGGGGAAAGGGAGGTTCCCTTATTAGTTATTTTTGATTTGCTCTGTGTTTTATATCCTCACAAATGTGGAATATGTTGCCTCCCTTTTTCTTTGGACGGCTCCTTCGCTGCCGCGCACCTGCGGGGTCAGACAGAACCCGGCTGGCTCCCTGCTGCCGCTTTAGAAACATTGACATCAGCACTCGGTAGGGAGTGGAAACAGATAAACTGTTCCAGTATTCTAAACTAATTCTGTGGAATAAATGTTGCAAATCTGTGAAGAGATGATGCACCAAAGAAATCAAGGCCACGCACAACATTAATAAAGTCTTTTTTTAGTCTCGCTGATAGATTGAAAATGTAACCAGAACGCCACATTGTGGGCCAGATTTTAGGAAAACAGGTGCAATAGCCAGGCCTTATTTTAGCGCAGGCGTTCATAGTGAGCACAGAGTATGTGAGGTCTGCTGCTGTTGGGTGTAGAATGCCTTTGGGAAGATCTATAACATGTCTATTGAATGCGTTATAGAATAAAGAGCTCTAGAAGAGTCACACTGCCACTGAGGGATTAATATTATTTGCAGTATTCACGGATCTGTGTGCAGAAACAGGTGTTAGTCACGGCTGCCTGAAGAAGCATGCATACGTGCATGGAATTTGTGACCGAAACTACTGTTTTGCTAGCACTGGGAGTGCTCCTTTTATGAACTGCATAAAATGAAAGTTTCAGATTAAGACAACAAGGTATTCATTTTTTAGGCCTTCTTTTGCTTCTTCGTTCAAACTAATTTCTCTGAGGCGTCTCTCCTTTCTGCTTCCGTAACTCCTGTGACGATTTGAGCCACTGGTGAAGTGTTACATGCTTGCAGCAGGCATCTGGTCAGTTCAGAAATAACGTACATGTGCTAAATACTGTGTGAAGCCCTTCTGCGTTTCTTTGCGAAGACTGATTATGCTATACCACTGTATATGCCCAACACCTATTAAAAGGATTTCTATGACCATTCCCCTGTCAGGTAAGGGGGGGAGCATTGTGATTGACTAGGACCCCGACCCCACAGGCGTCTATGGGGCCCTCCTAGTCAGGTTGTGTGATACACTTTGTGGCCATGGCGCCGCAAGTGGAAGTGACGTCACGTCCTGCTGCAGAGCGCGTAGGCGAGGCAGTTAGCCAGCTGCTGAGTGCTTTGCGGCATTATTCATGGTGCTCTGGGGGGGGGGGATTTATTTATTTTATTTATTTATAACACTTATAAAGCGCACTATTACCAATCGGTGTCCTGGCGCTGAAATGATAATCCCCAGGGAGGGAGTTTTCAGGAACTAGAGGGAAAAAAAGCCATGTTTTCAAATCCCTTCTAAATGTCAGCAGATTCTCGTTCTGTTTAAGGGAAAGAGGGAGGGAGTTCCACGCCACCGCTGCTCCCCTAACAAAACTCCTTCCGCCCCAACGCACCTTTCTGATCCGGGTCGTGGGGTCAAGGGGTCAATGGTTGGGTCGCACCTGGCCTGTCCGAGCAGGACACCCGCATTGTGGGGCTGCTTAATATCTATAATGGCCTGTCCTGTCCGCACCTGCCCAGCCCCGACCGGGCTGCAGGCACTGTGAGGCATTATAATATCTATAATGGCCTGCCCGCGCCTGACCTGGCCTGCTTGACCGGGCCCCCGCTCTGTGGAGCTTAATAATGTCTATAAAGCCACCCGCACAAGACCTGGCCTGGCTGACTGGACCGCCCGCACTGAGGGGCTTAATAATGTCTATAATGGACCGCGCACACCTGGCCTGACTGACCGGGCCGTGTGTAGGTATCTCCCTAGACAATCTTAATAGTACATAGATGCGTCACGCTAATTTCCAAGCGAGTAAATTGTCAAACGGAAACAAACAAAACAAATATCCGAAATCTAGATTTATTATGTAATTAAAAAAGGTTAAAAACATACAAGATTAAAAATCTTTGTATCTCTAAAATACAGTGCATGAGATATTGAATCATAAAGTACAATGTGCAATAAATGAATATACAAGAAATCATCAATAAAAAAATACATTATTTAAACAGTGCATGCTATTGTATGACTAAGGGTGTGGCGAGATTGAGATAAATTCCGACGCGCGTTTCGGCGCTATACCAGCGCCTTTTTCTAGGGAATCGAGCCACAGATTCCTGGGTTTCTAAAGGCAGGTAGGACGTAAGGGTGTAAAGCTTTTCTTGTCTTTAAAATACGAACATAATGATTGTTCTGTGAGGGGTTGCCATTAATTCCTCCAATAGTTCTGTATATAGTGTTGGTCTTGGCGAATATAGGCGGAGGATATTCCTCTATTTCGTCATGGAATTGGGGAAGAGGTACTTTACTTCAATTAGATGAATTTAATATTGATAATTTCTGGGGGCAGATGCCAGCCCGTCCAAGTTTGATAATATCTTAAGCAGGGTTGCTGATCAAAAACCAACAAGTAGTGAAGATTGAAATGAGTGATCCGTGGATGCGTTTTTTCGCTGGCGTCAACTGATGACTTATTACTAGTGACATTGGAAGCCAGCTCACTTTATACCTGTATAAAGCATAGAGATGGGCTAAGAGCTGCAGAATATTTTCTACGTACTAGACCATTGGAATATGTAGAACATTCTAGGATGCTACTTGACATGTTATCATTCTGTCTACAGAACAATTATTTCCTTTTTAACAGCCAATTTTACCAACAGGTGCAGGGTGTAGCGATGGGGGCCAGTTTCTCCCCCAGCTATGCCTGTCTCTTTATGGGCTGGTGGGAGGAACTGGTCCTCAGGCGAAAGTATGAACAGGCCTGCACCCAAAACATAGGGGCCGATTAGGATCGCGGTTTTCCCGCATCCTCCGGGACGGCGGTGGCTTCCGCCGGCCCGGAGGATGCGGGAAAACCGCTGGGGAGGCACAAAAGACCCACCGCCAAATTAGGATGGCGGTGGGTCTCAAAATCGGTCCGCAGCTTTTCCGCCGCGGTCGCCTTCCGACCGCAGCGGAAAAGCTCTAACATGGCTGGCGGTGTCTATCAGACACCGCCACCCATATTAGGATGGCGGAAAACAGATGTCTTTCCGCGGCGGATTCTCCGCCGTGGAAAGGCATATGGTGAATTCTTTGGGGGCCCGTTGCGGGCCTCCAGGGTGAGTGGGGGGTGCACCTGGGGGGTACCTATGGTACCCCCCTGCATTTGCGTGCACGAAGCGGCAGGCACCGCGGGGTGCCTGCCACTTTGTGCATGCAAATGCTAAGCATGCATATTTAACCTTGCGGCGGGTGCTGCTTCAAGCAGCACCCGCCACAATGTTAAATATTGAGGATGTGACCGCCAGGCTGGCGGTCACATCCTAATTGCACTGGAGGGACCGCCGCTGCCCCTGCGGACGGTCCCTACTCCTCTAGGGTGGCGGACGGACGCAGGTCCGTCCGCCATCCTAATGAGCCCCTAAGTCTCCTGGCTGCGTTTTATTGTTTGGCGAGGATCTCAAGAAAGCGTGCTTAAATTTGTGGATGACATTAATCAAAATTATCTTAATTCAGCAGATGCTCAGTAACATTTCTAGATGTACAGGTTTTAATACAAGAAAACATTTTAACAACTACCCTTTTTAGAAAACCTACAGTTGGCAATACAATATTGCATTCAGAGAATGTGTGATTTGAAAATCACTAAGGACGCGCACATTTAACATGAAACCATGAGGTTTCTTCACATTTTTAACGTAGCTTGGTTATCTTTTTCAATAAAGCCAGTCATGTCATTGTTGACATCATCATTTGTTTTTATTCATTGTCAAATGATTTTTCTTGTCGACAGTGTTTGTGGAAGTTCATTCAAAACGTAAACATTTCATTGCATTACTTCATGCCCAATGCATTTCGGGTTATACAGGGTAACCCTTCGTCAGGGGCCTGGAAAACCTTTTAGGACACATACTGTTTTTTGTTCCTTGGCATTCAACATAAAAGTAACATTCGCACAAAGAATATGAAATCAGCCGTGGCAACTCACTGGCTAGAAAGGAATCATCAAATAGCACAACTGAAATTCACCATACTGGTGATACTCCCACAACGCTGTGACATGGATCCTGTGAAACAGCGGTTACAGGCAGAATTCGTCTGGATTAAAAAACGTAATGCCCTTCAACCAACAGGGATAAATGACAGAATCGAATTTTCATGTTTTCTTTGATATTTTCAGCACAACTTGGAACTCAGAGGTCCCTTCGCTCCCTCACCAGATCCATTTGAGATTCATAATTGTATGTTAGTAGATCAGACTATGGATCAGTTTTTAGCCAATGTGACGATTACTCACCATTGTAGCATATAATGATGAAGCAAGTCTAAGAATTTGATTTTCTTTGAGTTCATGATATAGCACACTGTATTATATGTATATTTACGAATGAACATATGACAAATGTAATTCTTTAATAGCAGACATACTCACACTGTTTGTCTCTTTAAACCACATTCTTTTATTTTTATTTTTTTTGTTCATTAATTATGTCCTATATCTCGGAACGCTTTCCGTTTTTTCCACAGGTGTACATAACGATAGATGCATCGATCGCATCTTTGCACTTCTGTGTGTCAGAAGTAAACAAACTATTGTAGGTTTACTTCCTAGTCGATAACCACGTGATCTATATCGCTAACCTATCACTATGCGGGTCTTCCATTTCATACGGTTTTCGAACCGCGCCTTATAAATTTTATATTTTGCCTAAACATCATTCTATCTGCCGAGCGCAATAGATGATTTATTTATCGTAGTGTTCAATTGCCATTTTTATTCTGGATCAGTTTACGAACTCCCCATATCACGTGACTATACCACAAGGCTATTACACCCCTTCTGATTGGGTCTTTGACACTTAGACCGTTTCCGCGTTTGAAACGCCGAGAGCTTCGCGTGTTATTCTTCAGTAAGTTCGTTTGTCTCATTTATGTTGTTTAGCTGATTCTATATATCTTTATTCAGCACGTTAACTCACCGCCACTTAGCTTCATGCACTTTTATGCTATGTTCTCCACAAGCTAGAAAGCTGGTGATATTTTGCAACATTTGTTTGTGTGATTATAGCTTGATTGATCTAATAATGTTGTTATGTATGAAATCCTTTTTGATGAGGGTCTACTTGCTAAGATTTAACATATGCAAGTAATGCAACGCATTTAATTAATGTAATGAAGATGTTATGTTATTTCAACTGTCTATGGTTCGTTTGCTGATCGCTAAGGTCCTGTATGTTTTCATTTTCCAGGCCCCTGACGAAGGGTTACCCTGTATAACCCGAAATGCATTGGGCATGAAGTAATGCAATGAAATGTTTACGTTTTGAATGAACTTCCACAAACACTGTCGACAAGAAAAATCATTTGACAATGAATAAAAACAAATGATGATGTCAACAATGACATGACTGGCTTTATTGAAAAAGATAACCAAGCTACGTTAAAAATGTGAAGAAACCTCATGGTTTCATGTTAAATGTGCGCGTCCTTAGTGATTTTCAAATCACACATTCTCTGAATTACTTAAGGCACTGCTAGGCACAGTGCGACAAGGATCGCGCCTCAAGCATCTTTTGAAACTTTCCTTAAATCAGGAGTGCACGGAGATAACAATAACCTAATACAATATTGCATGCCACAAGTGCACATCCCCCCCATTTAATAAGAAGTATACCATATGGGGAGATGCTTCGCATCCGCCGTATATGCAGTGATCCACTGGATGCGAAGGAAAAACTGATGGAAAGCTTGGCAAGGTTTTTAGATAGAGGGTACAGCCTCAAGGTAGTGGAAACAGCCATGAAGAAATCCCAATCAAAACCAAGGGAAGAACTCCTTCAATACAGAAATAATTCGAGTCAAGGAGTAGAAAGTAAAAAGGTAGAGCCAGCTTGTTTGATTTTGACATATTCCAAACAGGAAAGGGATCTGAGGAATATTATAAGGAGCGATTGGCATTTTATCCAGGATGATCCTGTGATTGGCGACCTTATGCCTTAGAACCCGGCCACAACCTTTCGAAAATCTAAAAGTATAGGCAATGCGCTGACCACTAACAGTAAAGAAAACTTTGGTAAAATAAGTTGGCTGTCCTCTAGAAAGGGATTCTATAAATGTTTGACCTGTCGTGCATGCCAGTTTGGTATTAACACTAAACATTACAGGACTGCGTTCTCTGATGCTATGAGAGAAATCAAACAGCATCTTACATGTAAGACGGAGTACTGTGTGCATGTCTGGAGTGTGACTGCCGTTTAAAGTACATTGGCAGCACCAAACTGGCTGTACACAAACGTATTTTACAGCATTTGAGAGCGATCACAAACAAGGACCAGAATTATCCAGTTGCTAGACCTTTTCAAATAGCACACAATAGTGACCCCAATTTTCTTCGATACTATGCCATAGAGTCAATTCCCCCATTGAAGAGAGGAGGGGACAGAGAGGCCAGTCTCTGTAGATTGGAAACAAGCTATATACTTGAGTTTGACTCTAAGTGGCCGGGGGGCTCAATGCAACTGAGGACCTTCTTACCTTTTTATGAGAAATCAATTGTGGTATTGAAGTCCTTTTATTTGTAACATGGTCCTTGTTTTTACCAAATTTTGAATCTGCTTCTCAAACTGATCCAACTATGAAATTAATGTTATTTTTAAATAAGGTCTTATACATAAGGATTGCCGGATATCAAGATTAGTATGAGGGTAAACTATTTATGCACAGGCTTTCCCGGGGTGCTGTTTTTATTAATGATTGGTTTTAGGATGTCATGGGTAGTTTTTATCTATGCTTCTTTTTATTGATAGTTTTAAATATGTTACTGGGTTTAGATCTGTGCATATTGACCTTATATGAGTATTTATTGCTTTTTGATCTTGTTCTATGATTAATTGTCTTTGTATCATAACTCTTCGAATATATATAAACCTTTCCATGCATATACTGTACAGGCACTAGTCACTTTAACATTTAGCACTAAGGCACCAGTCACTTTAAAAATATTTAGTACTGTAGCACCGAAGAACTTTATTCAATGAATTTTAAATTGAATGTTTTTCCAACTTTAATCTGTTTACAATTTTGACTGATTTAATGAGGAATAAGAGGGCATTGAAATTAAAGTTTGTTATTGTAATTTCATCAAGAAAATTTGCTTAAAGTTTGATTTGGAGAAAAAAATTAAAAAATGTAAAAATTGAACTGATGCATTGCTTACTACATATGAAATTAATTAGGTGACTAGATGAAGTTTTTTAAAACTACTTTTTAGTTATTAATTTTTCGAGATATATAAATGTATATTTTCTCTGAAAATATACGGTGAGCACATAGTTGTAAGGATGAAGTAGTGTATCAAGGCTAGAAGAAGTGAAATGTAAAGCATTTATGCAGTAATTTCATGCTATAATTGGCAAAATGTTGATAGGTTTGTAAATTTCTGATTTGCATTTAAGCAGTTATCAAATAGAACCTTAACCAATTTTTACTATTTTTTCTATATATATATGTCATGAAAAGTATTTATACAGCTATGAGTATTTCTTCTGTGTTTATTTCTACACATGATGCACTGGCACTTTAAATTGGGTAATGTTTTATGCACAGTCAGGTGACCAAGGCCGCTTGGACGGCCGAAACGCGTCCTGACGATTTTTGAGAGAGAATAAAATAATGCTGCACAAAAGCTTGGTCTGCGCCCGTGATTCCGCGTTCTAAAGCGGGTTGGATTACAAGTTGGTGCTCATATATATATATATATATATATATATATATATATATATTCCTTCCTTCGGTTCTCCGTGCCCGGGAAATGCAGCGCTCGGCGCTCGGTTCGTGATCCCTGCGGCAGAACCACGCCGCTCCAAAATATGCACACAATCCTCCCTTGGCAGGGAGAAAAAATGGGACGAACTCTCGTACTTCCAAATCTTTTGCTATTTTTATTTACTTTTAAAGCCTTCAGATGGCATTATGCAGATAAGACAAACACTGATCAACGCGTTTCGGGAGCACCTCTCCCTTGCTCACGATCACCTGATCACAGGAAGTTAGTTCTTTTAAAGCAACATTGTTTCATTTCCTGTTTCGTGTGTCCATTGTCTCTAAGCATTCTGGAGGTTGTAGTTTTAATTAAAAACATGGGTATTTCCTCATACTTTTGTTCATGATATTTATGTAAACCTGTCCCATTTTCGACATTGATACTATTGTCTGTCATAGTTCAATGGATCTTTAATTTTTCACGGCCATTTCATTTTGTTTTGGTGAATTATCCACTTCAAAAAGTCTCATTTTTTTGTTGTTCGTTTTGTTGATATCCCTCCAGTGGGAAGTGTCATTTTTCTTCATTCTTTTTGTTTTTGAGTTCTGTGTTCTTCATTACTTCTCATTGATCTCTTGTGGATTGCATTCATACTATTCCATTTATTTCATTTATTCTTTCTTCTTTTTAGCTTCTTACTGTTATCCTTATTTTTGTTTTTTGATCCAGTTTTCTCAATTTGTTTTTTAATTGTTTGTCGATTTGCCAAGTTTACAATTCTCTTGAAGTTTTCCGGAGTGTTCTGTTTCATCAATTGACCTTATAAATGTATGTAAAGTTCTTCCGATTGGTTGAGACCATACGGGTGCATTGTCCTTAGTTTGATTATATATCTCGATTCCTTTCGGCGCAGTTCTCTCTCTCTGTCACCGCCTCTTTTCATTTGTGGAACTGTGTCTATCCCAAAAAACTTTAGTTGTGTCCAGTCACCTTGATGATGTTGTTCCATGTGCTTCGCGACAGCGTTAGCTCGATCTTTATGCACCGTCGCTCTAACGTGTTCCAGGATCCGTTTTTTTAATTCGCAGATTGTGCTGCCAACGTATTGTAGTGGGCATGGGCATTTCACTATGTATACCACATATTGCGTTTTACATGTTATTAATTGTCTGATCTCCCAAGACTTCTCATTTTTCATTTTCAGTGTTTTAGTTTGTTTTGCAATTTGACACACCTTACACATGTGGCCCTTTGTTTTGAGCCAATCACCTTCCTTCTTTTTTGGCTTAAAATGACTGTGAATTAAATGATCTTTCAAGTTCCTTGGCCTGCGGTATGTCACTACCGGATGTTTCCCCATCACTTCTTTGACCGTACTGTCCAGTTGTAAAATTTTTCAATTCTTTCTCAGTATACTCATGACTTGTTTGCTTTCTACTGTGAAGTCAGTTATAAATCGTATTGGTTCCTTATCGTTCATAATTTCTCTTTGTTTTGGCTTCAAACAGTCCTCTCTTTGCTTTTCATTCGCTTTTTCCCAGCTTTTCAGAACTATTTTATTGTTGTATTTTCTCCTTTTGAAGCGTTCCGCCGTTTGTTGGCCATGTTTCTGCCACTCTTGTTCCTCACTGCAAATTCGCCGAATTCTGAGGAATTCCCCGTATGGGATACTGGCTTTCAAGGATTCCTGATGGAAGCTGGTTGCTTCCAGGGTTGAGTTAGTCGCTGTACTCTTACGGTGTAAGGTGGTGTGGATCTGATTGTCTCTGATGTAAATTTCTGTATCCAGAAATACTACACGTTCCCTGCTTGTCTCGAACGTGAATTTCAATTGGGTGGTGCTGTTGTTTAAAATTTCGAAGTACTCTCGAAACTCCTCACTTGTTCCATCCCATATTATAAAAAGAACATCTATAAATCTTTTCCAGGAGATGATCTTGTTCAGATATACATCATTTTACGCTTTCCACGCCACTTCCTTTTCCCAGTACCCCATCGTTAAACAGGCGTAGTTTGGACTAAAGGAAAAGCCCATTGCTGTGCCATTCCTTTGCCGGTACAATTCTTCACCAAAGAGGAAAATATTTTTGTTCAGGCAGATCTCAATCATCTGTCTGAGCATATTATTGTGGTCTTGATATTCTATATTTCTCTCCTGTAAGAAGAAGCTGCACGCTTCTATGCCAAAATCATTCTCTATTGTTGTATATAAGGATACAACATCCATCGTTACCAACAGATAGGACTCCTGCCATGGTGTCTGTAACATTTTCAATATGTCAGTAGTATCCCGTATATAGGAACTAAGTTGTTTTACATACGGCTGTAAGAAGTAATCAATGAAATTTGCTAACGGCTCTAGCAAAGAGCCCTTCGGCTATTAGAAAATAGTTCTGAAAAGCTGGGAAAAAGCGAATGAAAAGCAAAGAGAGGACTGTTTGAAGCCAAAACAAAGAGAAAGTGTGAACGATAAGAAACCAATACGATTTATAACTGACTTCACGGTAGAAAGGAAACAAGTCATGAGTATACTGAGAAAGAATTGGAAAATTTTACAACTGGACTGTACGGTCAAAGAAGTGATGGGGAAACATCCGGTAGTGACATACCGCAGGCCAAGGAACTTGAAAGATCATTTAATTCACAGTCATTTTAAGCCAAAAAAGAAGGAAGGTGATTGGCTCAAAACAAAGGGATTCGTCAAATGCCACATGTGTAAGGTGTGTCAAATTGCAAAACAAACTAAAACACTGAAAATGAAAAATGAGAAGTCTTGGGAGATCAGACAATTAATAACGTGTTAAAACGCAATATGTGGTATGCATAGTGGAATGTCCATGCCCACTACAATACGTTGGCAGCACAATCTGTGAATTAAAAAAACGGATCCTGGAACACGTTAGAGCGACGGTGCATAAAGATCGAGCTAACGCTGTCGCGAAGCACATGGAACAACATCATCAAGGTGACTGGACACAACTAAAGTTTTTTGGGATAGACACAGTTCCACAAATGAAAAGAGGCGGTGACAGAGAGAGAGAACTGCGCCGAAAGGAATCGAGATATATCATCAAACTAAGGACAATGCACCCGTATGGTCTCAATCAATCGGAAGAACTTTACATACATTTATAAGGTCAATTGATGAAACAGAACACTCCGGAAAACTTCAAGAGAATTGTAAACTTGGCAAATCGACAAACAATTAAAAAACAAACTGGATCAAAAACTGGATCAAAAAACAAAAATAAGGATAACAGTAAGAAGCTAAAAAGAAGAAAGAATAAATGAAATAAATGGAATAGTATGAATGCAATCCACAAGAGATCAAGGAGAAGTAATGAAGAACACAGAACTCAAAAACAAAAAGAATGAAGAAAAATGACACTTCCCACTGGAGGGATATAAACAAAACGAACAACAAAAAAATGAGACTTTTTGAAGTGGATAATTCACCAAAACAAAATGAAATGGCCGTGAAAAATTAAAGATCCATTGAACTATGACAGACAATAGTATCAATGTCGAAAATGGGACAGGTTTACATAAATATCATGAACAAAAGTATGAGGAAATACCCATGTTTTTAATTAAAACCACAACCTCCAGAATGCTTAGAGACAATGGACACACGAAACAGGAAATTAAACAATGTTGCTTTAAAAGAACTAACTTCCTGTGATCAGGTGATCGTGAGCAAGGGAGAGGTGCTCCCGAAACGCGTTGATCAGTGTTTGTCTTATCTGCATAATGCCATCTGAAGGCTTTAAAAGTAAATAAAAATAGCAAAAGATTTGGAAGTACGAGGGTTCGTCCCATTTTTTCTCCCTGCCAAGGGAGGATTGTGTGTATATATATATATATAATATAATATAATATTATAAAATAATATAATATAATCACTCACTCATACAGTCAGTCATGCACCTACTAAATCCTTCGTCCAGACACTTACACATCCACTCATTCTTCAATATGTAAGACATATTTAAACTTTATAGAAACAAAAAATCACTGGATGTTGTTATCAGTGATGTCATCAGTGATGTCATTTGAGATGTCATCAGTGATGTCATCAGTGATGTCACTGACCATGTCATGAATGATGTAATATGTGACATCATCAGCAGTGGATTGCGGGTGCACGATATATAGTTAGTGCAACTAACTATATATGGAATTTCAATGGTTTTGTGTGAGTAAAATAAGGTTTTCTAAATGCTAATTCCTAACTATATATGGTCTATAACCTGTGGTTTTTTCAGTGAATTTTCAAGGTTTTGTAAATGCTAATTCCTAACTATATATGGTCTATAACCTATGGTTTTTTCTGTGAATTTCATTGGTTTTTTAACAGCTAATATCTGTAGCTGTAAAATGTATTCTTCTTTAAATCCAAAAATATATTTTATATGTTTATGAATAATTTTTTTTTTTAATATTTTTTTTTCTTCGTTCCCGCTTCGCGAATCGGGAAGCTTCCCGTTAGCTGACCTTGATGCCGCGAAATAGACCGCGAGCCGGTAAACGTTTCTTTACCGCAAGTGCCGCGTTAGAAAACAACATCGTGACGCCTCCCGTCCGCATGACGTTTCACGTTGTCGCGTGATACGTCATATGACGTGCTACGTTAGCGAACTGGTACGCGAAGCGAGTCGCAAAGCGCAGGTTTCTGGAAGCAAACCGGGAGGCCCTGCAAAGCGCTTAACGTAAACACAGCAAGTCATGTGACTTGGTAATAACACTTTTCATTGGTTCATTTCACTTTTGGTTTCCTAATGATGTAAGACTAGGTCATATAATCTAAAATGAACACTTTTGATTGGTTGAGAACTCTTGTTTTTCCCAAATGATGAAAATCCCTCCTTCTTTCCTCACTCTGACTTTCATCATTGTGAGAGAAAGACCCTTTGTGATCACTGAGCAATGGCTTCTTTAGTAGCTTCAGCTGGTGCTTCCCCACCACCTCCACCACATCCAAGGAAGAGTGGACCACCTGCTCAAGTTATAATTCAACAAGAAGAAGAAGAAGAGGAACAGGACGACGAGCACGAAGAGAGGCAGTTTTTGCCTGAGCAGCCCAGGACGTCTCACCGGAAAGAAAACTTCATTTGGCAATTTTTTAAAATTCCCAAAGGTCAGAAAAAAGTAAATGCAAGATACGTAACTTGCCTTATATGTCAAGATAGACTGTCCAGAGGAACCGAGAAAAAATACAGTTTCGGAAACTACACAATGCATCGCCATATGACTAGGTGGCATCCTAACAACTACAGTGCTGCACAGTTTCGGAACGACCTAGATAATCTCCCTATTATGGCCAGAAGATCTGTTGTACCGGAAGTAACGGGACCAGAGGGCAGGGAGATGGTGCCAAATATACAAATGAAATTTGGTGAAGTAAAACACACCTGCGTATTTTGCGATGGATTCATTTCCTACGGAGAAAAAAGCATCACTCTGATCAACAGAGCTATTGACTATCATATGCAAGTTTGTACGAAACGCCCAAAATAATAAATACTTCTTTTTTTGTTTTGTTGCTCCTGTTGAGCCCTTTACAATGAATCGTTTTCATTGCCCCCTCCAAGAAAAACCCAAAAAAATATAAAACTTCAGAAAAATTCAAAAAAAGTAAAAAAATGTTCCGAAAAATAATAAAAAAAATATAAAACAACAAAAACAATTAAAAAAAAAGTTCTTTTCAGAACTACCTCCCCGTTATTAAAAAATTGGTACAATATTTGGAACTGTGCCAACCTCTATTTCTCTTAGTTCGCTTCCCAGTTCGCTCGCCGGTACGCGAACTAGAAGCGAACCAAAAACAGTAAGTATAAGGGAAGGAAACAGACACTTATGTTAAAAGAAAGACAGCTATAGGGGAGTAAACTAGAGATACTATTACCCGTAATCCACTGCTGATGATGTCACATATTACATCATTCATGACATGCTCAGTGACATCATCAGCAGAGGATTGCGGGTTTTTTGGCAACGTGCCTTATCCACGGTTTAATAACGCTGCCTTTTGCTTTATATAAGTTTTCAAATTGTATGAAATATATACCAATAGGTCGTTATGAACCTTTAGGTAGTGCTTTTCTTCATGAGGTCTGGTCGCTTCCATACACATACAGATGTTTCAAAGATGATCAAGAAGTTTATCTGAATGGAGAGGAATGCACTGAGACGCCAGATCATTCACTAATGTGTAGGCACATACAGTTACACGGTTCATGCAACAAACACCGACCAAATATGGCTTGCGTGTTGCAAGGCACGCCAGTTCCTGCTATCATCCCCACGTTCAAGTTGTTGGAAAATGGTAGTTATTTGATGCTCAATAATGAAGATTGTTCTGAGTTAATTGAAAAGGGTCTGCACCTCTGTACAGGTGTTCGCTATGTGAAGCACGAAGGTTTCACGGGCCAAACTCAAGGCCACCTCTCTCTGAGACAAAAGAGCTCTTATTCTTGCCATGCCGTTGAAATCTGTCCCAAGGTTGGTATTTGTGGCCAGATTGAAAACTCCCTATGTTCATGTGTGGGAGGAAATAGAACATTTCTGCAGCAAATAACCCGTTCACTTACTGTTACGATAAAAGGAATACTTTTAATTCAGATTTGCCTTTCAATTTCAGCAAGATGGTTCCGACTATCTTTAACGCATCCTCCACAAAGACCCTGGCGCACTTTTTTAAAGTTGTTACCAGTGGTCTCGTGACTTCATTTGAGAAAATCTTTGGAGTCATCCCTGCTTCCTTTCATTCTATTTTCTCCACTCCGGTTCGTGGATTGGCATTTTTACTTGCATTACCAGCGGACGCTCTTGTGCTTTTTTACATTTTTAAATATGGATGTCCCTCCTATGCAACCTCCCACCCTGCAGCTGCTGACACTGTTCCGCAATCGCATGCTAGAATATTATGGCACAATGCCGTTGGCGATATTAAGCACGGCATATGGATTATCTTTTCGATTCTCCTACTTCACCTGTGTCCAGCCTGTATTTCACTGCCTGACCTGTGATTTCGATTGGGCCATTGATTTGTGTCTCTGCGGACCGGTTTCTCCTGACGTCGACTTTAATCAGCTGATGACTCCTATCATTACTCACGAGTTGGTTTGTCCTGGCGAAAGGATTATGGCTGTGGCATTGATGCATGGACTACTTGGTCCCTGGAATTTACTGGCGGCAGCACAGTCTTTCTTGGAACAGAGCTTTCTTGAAAACCCACCGAGCTGTCCTCTGATGGTGATAGAGGATCCGGTGCTGGGAGAGCACGTATGTTCTTTTCCGCTTTTAAATTGGATGGCTGAACTGTTTTCGGATGAAGACGGTGACTTCCTATTGGAGGCTGTTGCAGCTTATTTTGCATACACAGTTATGTCATAGACCTTTTTCATGTTTGATATGCTGAGTACTAGCATTTCATTGACAATTCATTGACTTATTTGTCAAGTTTTTATTATTTACCTTGCCTATTGGCTTAAGACTCGATAAAGTACTTGGCTGTTTTATTTTTCTTTAGCATTAAATTTTCCTAGTTTTTAATGCTTTACCTTGCGGACCATCCACATATAAACTTGCAATCTGCTCTCATGAGATGGCACTTCTATTATCTTATTCAGTTCGTTTCCGGATCATGGGGAGGTGTCATCTAGGTCCTGGATATCTTTACACCGTGTTAAGTTAGCATGGGCTCATTACCGGTTTAAACGCCATTTTTCCTTTTTTGCAACTTCTGCACACGACACTTAGTTGTTGCTTTAGCTTTCCACCTAGTAGTTCATCGTGGTTTACATGAGAATAATATGTTATTGCTCTACTATCTGCTTTGCTTGTTAAACTATATCTGTACAGCGAGTGCTAAAGTTTCAAGAACAACACGATACAGAATTGTTATGAGGTCTGATCTCCACGACTTCATACTCATAACATAAGTGCAACTTCTGCCAATTCTGGGCATGAGGCGGGTTTTATATTGCTTTGCCGAACACACATACACAACAGTTGATGCGGTTCACATGAAGAGAGAGCTGGTGTATGCTGATGTGATTCCTTCAAATCTAAGACACTAAAGTATGGGCACGCCCTAAACCAACACAAAGAGACCTTCTTAGCAAATAATATAATATGTGTATTAGGGAGGGTGAGATATAAGCAGCCGCGGGCCGTGGAGGGAGTTACGGTGAGGCAGGGAGGCGGGGAGGGGGAGAAGCAGGGTGGAGCCCTCTCTACCTTGCCCTCCCCCTCCCCGCCTCCCTGCCCCACCGTAACTCCCTCCACGGCCCGCGGCTGCTTATAAGTGTTGCTAACTCTTATTCATTTACAGCATGTTAACATACTGTCACCATTCGCTTTTTATGTACTAGTAACTATGCTGGTAATTTTGCTACTGATAATATGTGTACTTCTATTATCTAAGATACTACGCCTGAGAAGACGGCATTAGTAAATAAACATTTCAAATACACATGTGTTCTTCTTAACTCCATGTTCTGGTTTCTAAGAAATATATAACGACCGACTGTTCATGAGTTCCACGTATCCTGAGGTACTATAAGTTCATATTCTGGATTGTCTAAACATTGAGAGTTTGTTATATCCAATGTGACACTGTACCTAGCTTGCTAAGGAGTTTTTGATTACTAACGTGAGTTTTGGGACACCCTAATTCGCCGAGGTTCCAATCCTCTGTCCACAGTTCTGTGTGAGAACAGAAACCCTGCGACAGGGGCACCCCCGACCCTTGCTGGAGCTTCATCACACTTGCGATACAACTCCAGCAATGCGCCACCTTTACGGCACAGATACATCACGCATCTGTGCTGTTTTTGCCCCATGATGCGCCGCATTGTAAATGCAGCACACCATAGGTGACGGAACAGCGGCACAGAATGACTAACACATCCCTGGTGATGCGCCAGTCATCATAAATGTATCCCTATGCTTCTTATCTTGTTAGAGATGAACCGCCATATGTATCATCAAAGTTTTTTGCATTTCCTAAATAGCGAACTTTAAGGAATAAATAGCGATTCTTTACCATTCCTAGTTTGCGATTAGCTATTTGCTAATTACAAATTACCCATTCATTTCCTTCATTTCCATAGGGCGGTTGGACTCACTTTTAGCTCGAACGGCTGAATGGATTTCCACGAAACTTGGCAAAATTGTAGGGACTGGTAGCCCGATGTGCCTTTGCTATGTCTCAAGATATATGCTCCAGTGGTTTTTACGAAAATTTACTTTGAAAAATATATATTGGGCTACATTGGCCTATATATATGTTGGAGCCCAAATGTAGCCCAATGTAGCCCAATGAAGCCCAATGTAGCCCAATGTAGCCCAAAGATGGCCGCCAGACACACAAAAAAACAAATGTAGCCCAAATATCAGCCAGATGTAGCCCAACTATAGCCCAGTGACAGAATGACCAATCAGCTTCGCAAACCTCCGTTACGCGAAGCGGAGCGCTGTTACAGATATATATCTTTTTTTGAACGTTAATTTCTCAAAATCCACTGGAGCACATATATTGAGACCTAGCAAAGGCACATCGGGCTACCAGTCCCTAATATTTTGCCAAGTTTCGTGCAAATCCATTCAGCCGTTCGATTATTATTATTATTATTTTTTTTTGCCCCGCGGGGCCCTTTTAAAACCTCCACATCAAACCTAGGGGGTCAGCGAGGATCTACTATGCCCCCTTATAGTTATTTCCCCCTTTGTCTTGACCTCCTCTTGTCTCTCGATCCTACCGAGAGACAAGATGGCGGCCGCTACGGACTTTTTGGAATGTTGAAAGACGCCGGAGAACCAATCAGCTTCGCTTCACAAAGCTCCGTTGCGCGTAAAGTACGCGAACCGGAGCGCTGCCTGGTCCGCTGTTACAGATATATATCTTTTTTTAAACGTTAATTTCTCAAAATCCACTGGAGCACATATATTGAGACCTACAAAAGGCACATCGGGCTACCAGTCCCTACAATTTTGCCAAGTTTCGTGCAAATCCATTCAGCCGTTCGGGCTAAAAGTGAGGCCAACCGCCCTATGGAAAACTCAATGTTAAAAACACGTTTTGGGACCCCCCTTTTTTCTCGGCCCCCCCTTGACGAACCCCCCCCAAATTTTCAAGGGCTGCTCAGAAACAAAATGTGCCATTTTCCTGAAAATTTCAGCCAATTCCGTCCACAGAGGAATGCACTGAGACGCCAGATCATTCACTAATGTGTAGGCACATACAGTTACACGGTTCATGCAACAAACACCGACCAAATATGGCTTGCGTGTTGCAAGGCACGCCAGTTCCTGCTATCATCCCCACGTTCAAGTTGTTGGAAAATGGTAGTTATTTGATGCTCAATAATGAAGATTGTTCTGAGTTAATTGAAAAGGGTCTGCACCTCTGTACGGGTGTTCGCTATGTGAAGCACGAAAGTTTCACGGGCCGAACTCAAGGCCACCTCTCTCTGAGTCCTCCGGTTCGTGGATTGGCATTTTTACTTGCATTACCAGCGGACGCTCTTGTGCTTTTTTACATTTTTAAATATGGATGTCCCTCCTATGCAACCTCCCACCCTGCAGCTGCTGACACTGTTCCGCAATCGCATGCTAGAATATTATGGCACAATGCCGTTGGCGATATTAAGCACGGCATATGGATTATCTTTTCGATTCTCCTACTTCACCTGTGTCCAGCCTGTATTTCACTGCCTGACCTGTGATTTCGATTGGGCCATTGATTTGTGTCTCTGCGGACCGGTTTCTCCTGACGTCGACTTTAATCAGCTGATGACTCCTATCATTACTCACGAGTTGGTTTGTCCTGGCGAAAGGATTATGGCTGTGGCATTGATGCATGGACTACTTGGTCCCTGGAATTTACTGGCGGCAGCACAGTCTTTCTTGGAACAGAGCTTTCTTGAAAACCCACCGAGCTGTCCTCTGATGGTGATAGAGGATCCGGTGCTGGGAGAGCACGTATGTTCTTTTCCGCTTTTAAATTGGATGGCTGAACTGTTTTCGGATGAAGACGGTGACTTCCTATTGGAGGCTGTTGCAGCTTATTTTGCATACACAGTTATGTCATAGACCTTTTTCATGTTTGATATGCTGAGTACTAGCATTTCATTGACAATTCATTGACTTATTTGTCAAGTTTTTATTATTTACCTTGCCTATTGGCTTAAGACTCGATAAAGTACTTGGCTGTTTTATTTTTCTTTAGCATTAAATTTTCCTAGTTTTTAATGCTTTACCTTGCGGACCATCCACATATAAACTTGCAATCTGCTCTCATGAGATGGCACTTCTATTATCTTATTCAGTTCGTTTCCGGATCATGGGGAGGTGTCATCTAGGTCCTGGATATCTTTACACCGTGTTAAGTTAGCATGGGCTCATTACCGGTTTAAACGCCATTTTTCCTTTTTTGCAACTTCTGCACACGACACTTAGTTGTTGCTTTAGCTTTCCACCTAGTAGTTCATCGTGGTTTACATGAGAATAATATGTTATTGCTCTACTATCTGCTTTGCTTGTTAAACTATATCTGTACAGCGAGTGCTAAAGTTTCAAGAACAACACGATACAGAATTGTTATGAGGTCTGATCTCCACGACTTCATACTCATAACATAAGTGCAACTTCTGCCAATTCTGGGCATGAGGCGGGTTTTATATTGCTTTGCCGAACACACATACACAACAGTTGATGCGGTTCACATGAAGAGAGAGCTGGTGTATGCTGATGTGATTCCTTCAAATCTAAGACACTAAAGTATGGGCACGCCCTAAACCAACACAAAGAGACCTTCTTAGCAAATAATATAATATGTGTATTAGGGAGGGTGAGATATAAGCAGCCGCGGGCCGTGGAGGGAGTTACGGTGAGGCAGGGAGGCGGGGAGGGGGAGAAGCAGGGTGGAGCCCTCTCTACCTTGCCCCTCCCCCTCCCCGCCTCCCTGCCCCACCGTAACTCCCTCCACGGCCCGCGGCTGCTTATAAGTGTTGCTAACTCTTATTCATTTACAGCATGTTAACATACTGTCACCATTCGCTTTTTATGTACTAGTAACTATGCTGGTAATTTTGCTACTGATAATATGTGTACTTCTATTATCTAAGATACTACGCCTGAGAAGACGGCATTAGTAAATAAACATTTCAAATACACATGTGTTCTTCTTAACTCCATGTTCTGGTTTCTAAGAAATATATAACGACCGACTGTTCATGAGTTCCACGTATCCTGAGGTACTATAAGTTCATATTCTGGATTGTCTAAACATTGAGAGTTTGTTATATCCAATGTGACACTGTACCTAGCTTGCTAAGGAGTTTTTGATTACTAACGTGAGTTTTGGGACACCCTAATTCGCCGAGGTTCCAATCCTCTGTCCACAGTTCTGTGTGAGAACAGAAACCCTGCGACAGGGGCACCCCCGACCCTTGCTGGAGCTTCATCACACTTGCGATACAACTCCAGCAATGCGCCACCTTTACGGCACAGATACATCACGCATCTGTGCTGTTTTTGCCCCATGATGCGCCGCATTGTAAATGCAGCACACCATAGGTGACGGAACAGCGGCACAGAATGACTAACACATCCCTGGTGATGCGCCAGTCATCATAAATGTATCCCTATGCTTCTTATCTTGTTAGAGATGAACCGCCATATGTATCATCAAAGTTTTTTGCATTTCCTAAATAGCGAACTTTAAGGAATAAATAGCGATTCTTTACCATTCCTAGTTTGCGATTAGCTATTTGCTAATTACAAATTACCCATTCATTTCCTTCATTTCCATAGGGCGGTTGGACTCACTTTTAGCTCGAACGGCTGAATGGATTTCCACGAAACTTGGCAAAATTGTAGGGACTGGTAGCCCGATGTGCCTTTGCTATGTCTCAAGATATATGCTCCAGTGGTTTTTACGAAAATTTACTTTGAAAAATATATATTGGGCTACATTGGCCTATATATATGTTGGAGCCCAAATGTAGCCCAATGTAGCCCAATGAAGCCCAATGTAGCCCAATGTAGCCCAAAGATGGCCGCCAGACACACAAAAAAACAAATGTAGCCCAAATATCAGCCAGATGTAGCCCAACTATAGCCCAGTGACAGAATGACCAATCAGCTTCGCAAACCTCCGTTAAGCGAAGCGGAGCGCTGTTACAGATATATATCTTTTTTTGAACGTTAATTTCTCAAAATCCACTGGAGCACATATATTGAGACCTAGCAAAGGCACATCGGGCTACCAGTCCCTAATATTTTGCCAAGTTTCGTGCAAATCCATTCAGCCGTTCGATTATTATTATTATTATTTTTTTTTGCCCCGCGGGGCCCTTTTAAAACCTCCACATCAAACCTAGGGGGTCAGCGAGGATCTACTATGCCCCCTTATAGTTATTTCCCCCTTTGTTTTGACCTCCTCTTGTCTCTCGATCCTACCGAGAGACAAGATGGCGGCCGCTACGGACTTTTTGGAATGTTGACAGACGCCGGAGAACCAATCAGCTTCGCTTCACAAAGCTCCGTTGCGCGTAAAGTACGCGAACCGGAGCGCTGCCTGGTCCGCTGTTACAGATATATATCTTTTTTTAAACGTTAATTTCTCAAAATCCACTGGAGCACATATATTGAGACCTACAAAAGGCACATCGGGCTACCAGTCCCTACAATTTTGCCAAGTTTCGTGCAAATCCATTCAGCCGTTCGGGCTAAAAGTGAGGCCAACCGCCCTATGGAAAACTCAATGTTAAAAACACGTTTTGGGACCCCCCTTTTTTCTCGGCCCCCCCTTGACGAACCCCCCCCAAATTTTCAAGGGCTGCTCAGAAACAAAATGTGCCATTTTCCTGAAAATTTCAGCCAATTCCGTCCACAAACGCCAAAGTTATTAGACATAGAATTTTCAAAAAACCCATAGAGAAAAAATCCTAACTATATATACCTACTGGCGACCGCCAGTAGGTAATATATATATATTACCTACTGGCGGTCTAGGTAATATATATATATTACCTACTGGCGGTCGCCAGTAGGTATATATAGTTAGGATTGATTTCCATAGGGAAATCGCAGCATTCTATTGGGAATAACTTTGGCGCCGGTTGAGGAATCTGCCTGAATTATTCAGCAACTTTGCCTCGCGGCGCTCCGGTCCTTCCATGAAAGTTTGGGGGGGATTCGTCAAGCGGGGGCCGAGATAAAAGGGGGGTCCCAAAACGTGTTTTCCCCATGTTAATTTCCATAGGGCTGAATGGATTTTCACCAAACTTGGCAAAATTGTAGGGACTGGTACCCCGATGTGCCTTTGCTATGTCTCAAGATATATGCTCCAGTGGTTTTTACGAAAATTAACTTTGAAAAAATATATATTGGGCTACATTGGGCTATATATATGTTAGAGCCCAAATGTAGCCCAATGTAGCCCAATGTAGCCCAAAGATGGCCACCAGAGACAAAAAAAACCAAATGTGGCCCAAATATCAGCCAGATGTAGCCCAACTATAGCCCAATGACAGAATGTCCCAGAGTGTTCTAAAGAACAACTAGAGCGCTAACAGTCTTACTTATGACAAAAGTATGGCACACCTGAAGTCATCTTGATTGGAATAAAGTGTGAACACTTAAAACATTTAATTTGCAAAGGAACAAAATGAGGGGGTTCATTTTGCCATAGAAATTCTGATTAGTGCTGAAGAAAGAAAAATTAGGGCACATTTTGAGTGACTTCTCAAATCCTCTTATATTTCATTAAAAAAATTCTGCTATGCAGTCTCCCAAGATGGCCACCAGAGACAAAAGAGCCCAAATGTAGCCCAAATATCAGCCAGATGTAGCCCAACTATAGCCCAATGACAGAATGTCCCAGAGTGTTCTAAAAAACAACTAGAACGCTAACAGTCTTACTTATGACAAAAGTATGGCACACCTGAAGTCATCTTGATTGGAATAAAGTGGTAACACTTAATACATTTAATTTGAAAAGGAACAAAATGAGGGGTTTCATTTTGCCATAGAAATTGTATATATATATATATATATATATATATAATTTGGTCATAATTTGGATGCCGAACTATATGTACATTTGTGATTTGATTTTTCAATGAGACTTTGATTTCAAACCTGTGGAACTTCACAGAATGTGGAGAATGTTATCCCTTTGATACTGGAATGAGTACATGTTATGAATAATTGATTTTGAACTGATGAATCATTTAAGATCCCTAATATCCCTTCCTGAGTAGTTAATGAATGAAGGACATGATGGTTTATAGTTTATTAATAGTTTGATGTTTAGAAGAAAAGGAGCTGACAACATAAGTACCTCATACAAATTATGGTTGTTTGCATAAGAAGGCTGGTCAAGATGGTATATAGAACTATACACGATAGGTCATGTAGTACCTTGATAATGACATTGTATACTGTTTTGGATTTAACACCTTGGACATATTGTATATACTTTATTTTGAATCATGCAACAACTTATTTAGATTAATGACCACAGTATTCTTTTCGTAAAAACTTAGAAACTGACCGTTTCTCTACAAGGTATAACCATCTCAAATTAATTAATCCTCAAACTTTAATAATCTTTAGGGGGTGATTGGAAATGTAGATAATGATCCTTTGTACATACTTTAAAATTATATAAAGAATCTTCGGTTCCATATAGGGGTATTGCACATTCCAATTGCGCATTTTGAAGTGGAATAAGAGACCATGAAACCTGATAGTACTTCACTCTGAGTGTATGGTCACAGAACTTTACTTTTTGGTACTTTACAATGATTGAACATAATTATGTATAGACTATGAGACTTGATAATACTTTATTTTGAATGTATTGTCATAGAATTTTGCTTAAGGTACTTTACGTTGATTATACATATTTATGTACATACCTTTACATTAATCTGCGCATTGATATGTAAAATAGACCATGAAACCCTATAATACTTTATTGTGTATGGTCATGGAAATTGACTAATGTACTTTACATCGATTATTCTTATTTATGTATATACCTTTTAACATGTACTGGCCATGTATATAAACTTTGCTGGGTTGGGTTGGTCTAGATGACCATGGAAATGGTAGAGGGTACTTACACGAAATGCACTATATAAGTAAGGTCTAGACCCAGGGACTCTATGGTCCAGTGGAAGGCAGGAGCCGAAACGCGTAGACCGTCCATTTGATGCACGTTATTCTTTGCACTGGTGTGTAAATAAACGCTGAAACTCATCTGTTGCTGTGCCGTGGTCTTTACTCTACTTAACGTGGGAAGAAGAAAGCTGTGGCTATATATATATATATATATATATATATTTATATATTCACTGAAAAAACCACAGGTTATAGACCATATATAGTTAGGAATTAGCATTTAGAAAACCTTATTTTACTCACACAAAACCATTGAAATTCCATATATAGTTAGTTGCACTAACTATATATCGTGCACCCGCAATCCACTGCTGATGATGTCACATATTACATCATTCATGACATGGTCAGTGACATCACTGATGACATCACTGATGACATCTCAAATGACATCACTGATGACATCACTGATAACAACATCCAGTGATTTTTTGTTTCTATAAAGTTTAAATATGTCTTACATATTGAAGAATGAGTGGATGTGTAAGTGTCTGGACGAAGGATTTAGTAGGTGCATGACTGACTGTATGAGTGAGTGATTAAATGTGTCTCACTGACTGCATGGGTTAGTGACTAAACTGTCTTAATTTGTGCATCATTATGTCTGTTGTTCTGTAAACTGCTGCATGTGTTGATCAGTAGCTATATGAGTAACTATATGGGTTATTGATTGATTGCCCAAGTATTTGTATGGGAGACTGAGTGTGTGTGTGGCTAGCTGGGAGGTGTGTGACTCTGTGCAGATCAATCTGTACTTGTATCAATGATTGTATAAGAAGGTAAGTATGTGTTAGTATATGTTTGAAAATGTAAGGTGCTCTATGTTTAACTGTATAGACAAGAAAATGGAAGTGTCATTGATTCTTTACAGGACTGACTAGGTGTGTGAGTAACTCCATGGATGAGTGGCAGACTGTGAGTGTCTGTATAGGTGTATGAGTGCATATGATAGTGTTGTAAAGATGAGTGATTGTATGTATGAATGATTGTATGGGTGAATGAGTGAAGGTGTGTGTAGACGTAGCAATCAGTGAGTGCGTATGTAGTAACTAGTATTGGTGTGTCAATGGTTTCAAAAATTATACTCTCTTTTTAACACTGGGTGAAACAGAGGTTATATTAAAATGTGAGGAGATGCATTGTATTGTCACATGAATGATATCATCAGTGATGTGGTCATTGATGTCAAATGAGATGTCATCAGTGATGTCATCAGTGATGTCATTTGAGATGTCATCAGTGATGTCATCAGTGATGTCACTGACCATGTCATGAATGATGTAATATGTGACATCATCAGCAGTGGATTGCGGGTGCACGATATATAGTTAGTGCAACTAACTACATATGGAATTTCAATGGTTTTGTGTGAGTAAAATAAGGTTTTCTAAATGCTAATTCCTAACTATATATGGTCTATAACCTGTGGTTTTTTCAGTGAATTTTCAAGGTTTTGTAAATGCTAATTCCTAACTATATATGGTCTATAACCTATGGTTTTTTCTGTGAATTTCATTGGTTTTTTAACAGCTAATATCTGTAGCTGTAAAATGTATTCTTCTTTAAATCCAAAAATATATTTTATATGTTTATGAATAATTTTTTTTTTTAATATTTTTTTTTCTTCGTTCCCGCTTCGCGAATCGGGAAGCTTCCCGTTAGCTGACCTTGATGCCGCGAAATAGACCGCGAGCCGGTAAACGTTTCTTTACCGCAAGTGCCGCGTTAGAAAACAACATCGTGACGCCTCCCGTCCGCATGACGTTTCACGTTGTCGCGTGATACGTCATATGACGTGCTACGTTAGCGAACTGGTACGCGAAGCGAGTCGCAAAGCGCAGGTTTCTGGAAGCAAACCGGGAGGCCCTGCAAAGCGCTTAACGTAAACACAGCAAGTCATGTGACTTGGTAATAACACTTTTCATTGGTTCATTTCACTTTTGGTTTCCTAATGATGTAAGACTAGGTCATATAATCTAAAATGAACACTTTTGATTGGTTGAGAACTCTTGTTTTTCCCAAATGATGAAAATCCCTCCTTCTTTCCTCACTCTGACTTTCATCATTGTGAGAGAAAGACCCTTTGTGATCACTGAGCAATGGCTTCTTTAGTAGCTTCAGCTGGTGCTTCCCCACCACCTCCACCACATCCAAGGAAGAGTGGACCACCTGCTCAAGTTATAATTCAACAAGAAGAAGAAGAAGAGGAACAGGACGACGAGCACGAAGAGAGGCAGTTTTTGCCTGAGCAGCCCAGGACGTCTCACCGGAAAGAAAACTTCATTTGGCAATTTTTTAAAATTCCCAAAGGTCAGAAAAAAGTAAATGCAAGATACGTAACTTGCCTTATATGTCAAGATAGACTGTCCAGAGGAACCGAGAAAAAATACAGTTTCGGAAACTACACAATGCATCGCCATATGACTAGGTGGCATCCTAACAACTACAGTGCTGCACAGTTTCGGAACGACCTAGATAATCTCCCTATTATGGCCAGAAGATCTGTTGTACCGGAAGTAACGGGACCAGAGGGCAGGGAGATGGTGCCAAATATACAAATGAAATTTGGTGAAGTAAAACACACCTGCGTATTTTGCGATGGATTCATTTCCTACGGAGAAAAAAGCATCACTCTGATCAACAGAGCTATTGACTATCATATGCAAGTTTGTACGAAACGCCCAAAATAATAAATACTTCTTTTTTTGTTTTGTTGCTCCTGTTGAGCCCTTTACAATGAATCGTTTTCATTGCCCCCTCCAAGAAAAACCCAAAAAAATATAAAACTTCAGAAAAATTCAAAAAAGTAAAAAAATGTTCCGAAAAATAATAAAAAAAATATAAAACAACAAAAACAATTAAAAAAAAGTTCTTTTCAGAACTACCTCCCCGTTATTAAAAAATTGGTACAATATTTGGAACTGTGCCAACCTCTATTTCTCTTAGTTCGCTTCCCAGTTCGCTCGCCCGTACGCGAACTAGAAGCGAACCAAAAACAGTAAGTATAAGGGAAGGAAACAGACACTTATGTTAAAAGAAAGACAGCTATAGGGGAGTAAACTAGAGATACTATTACCCGTAATCCACTGCTGATGATGTCACATATTACATCATTCATGACATGCTCAGTGACATCATCAGCAGAGGATTGCGGGTTTTTTGGCAACGTGCCTTATCCACGGTTTAATAACGCTGCCTTTTGCTTTATATAAGTTTTCAAATTGTATGAAATATATACCAATAGGTCGTTATGAACCTTTAGGTAGTGCTTTTCTTCATGAGGTCTGGTCGCTTCCATACACATACAGATGTTTCAAAGATGATCAAGAAGTTTATCTGAATGGAGAGGAATGCACTGAGACGCCAGATCATTCACTAATGTGTAGGCACATACAGTTACACGGTTCATGCAACAAACACCGACCAAATATGGCTTGCGTGTTGCAAGGCACGCCAGTTCCTGCTATCATCCCCACGTTCAAGTTGTTGGAAAATGGTAGTTATTTGATGCTCAATAATGAAGATTGTTCTGAGTTAATTGAAAAGGGTCTGCACCTCTGTACGGGTGTTCGCTATGTGAAGCACGAAAGTTTCACGGGCCGAACTCAAGGCCACCTCTCTCTGAGACAAAAGAGCTCTTATTCTTGCCATGCCGTTGAAATCTGTCCCAAGGTTGGTATTTGTGGCCAGATTGAAAACTCCCTATGTTCATGTGTGGGAGGAAATAGAACATTTCTGCAGCAAATAACCCGTTCACTTACTGTTACGATAAAAGGAATACTTTTAATTCAGATTTGCCTTTCAATTTCAGCAAGATGGTTCCGACTATCTTTAACGCATCCTCCACAAAGACCCTGGCGCACTTTTTTAAAGTTGTTACCAGTGGTCTCGTGACTTCATTTGAGAAAATCTTTGGAGTCATCCCTGCTTCCTTTCATTCCATTTTCTCCACTCCGGTTCGTGGATTGGCATTTTTACTTGCATTACCAGCGGACGCTCTTGTGCTTTTTTACATTTTTAAATATGGATGTCCCTCCTATGCAACCTCCCACCCTGCAGCTGCTGACACTGTTCCGCAATCGCATGCTAGAATATTATGGCACAATGCCGTTGGCGATATTAAGCACGGCATATGGATTATCTTTTCGATTCTCCTACTTCACCTGTGTCCAGCCTGTATTTCACTGCCTGACCTGTGATTTCGATTGGGCCATTGATTTGTGTCTCTGCGGACCGGTTTCTCCTGACGTCGACTTTAATCAGCTGATGACTCCTATCATTACTCACGAGTTGGTTTGTCCTGGCGAAAGGATTATGGCTGTGGCATTGATGCATGGACTACTTGGTCCCTGGAATTTACTGGCGGCAGCACAGTCTTTCTTGGAACAGAGCTTTCTTGAAAACCCACCGAGCTGTCCTCTGATGGTGATAGAGGATCCGGTGCTGGGAGAGCACGTATGTTCTTTTCCGCTTTTAAATTGGATGGCTGAACTGTTTTCGGATGAAGACGGTGACTTCCTATTGGAGGCTGTTGCAGCTTATTTTGCATACACAGTTATGTCATAGACCTTTTTCATGTTTGATATGCTGAGTACTAGCATTTCATTGACAATTCATTGACTTATTTGTCAAGTTTTTATTATTTACCTTGCCTATTGGCTTAAGACTCGATAAAGTACTTGGCTGTTTTATTTTTCTTTAGCATTAAATTTTCCTAGTTTTTAATGCTTTACCTTGCGGACCGTCCACATATAAACTTGCAATCTGCTCTCATGAGATGGCACTTCTATTATCTTATTCAGTTCGTTTCCGGATCATGGGGAGGTGTCATCTAGGTCCTGGATATCTTTACACCGTGTTAAGTTAGCATGGGCTCATTACCGGTTTAAACGCCATTTTTCCTTTTTTGCAACTTCTGCACATGACACTTAGTTGTTGCTTTAGCTTTCCACCTAGTAGTTCATCGTGGTTTACATGAGAATAATATGTTATTGCTCTACTATCTGCTTTGCTTGTTAAACTATATCTGTACAGCGAGTGCTAAAGTTTCAAGAACAACACGATACAGAATTGTTATGAGGTCTGATCTCCACGACTTCATACTCATAACATAAGTGCAACTTCTGCCAATTCTGGGCATGAGGCGAGTTTTATATTGCTTTGCCGAACACACATACACAACAGTTGATGCGGTTCACATGAAGAGAGAGCTGGTGTATGCTGATGTGATTCCTTCAAATCTAAGACACTAAAGTATGGGCACGCCCTAAACCAACACAAAGAGACCTTCTTAGCAAATAATATAATATGTGTATTAGGGAGGGTGAGATATAAGCAGCCGCGGGCCGTGGAGGGAGTTACGGTGAGGCAGGGAGGCGGGGAGGGGGAGAAGCAGGGTGGAGCCCTCTCTACCTTGCCCCTCCCCCTCCCCGCCTCCCTGCCCCACCGTAACTCCCTCCACGGCCCGCGGCTGCTTATAAGTGTTGCTAACTCTTATTCATTTACAGCATGTTAACATACTGTCACCATTCGCTTTTTATGTACTAGTAACTATGCTGGTAATTTTGCTACTGATAATATGTGTACTTCTATTATCTAAGATACTACGCCTGAGAAGACGGCATTAGTAAATAAACATTTCAAATACACATGTGTTCTTCTTAACTCCATGTTCTGGTTTCTAAGAAATATATAACGACCGACTGTTCATGAGTTCCACGATCCTGAGGTACTATAAGTTCATATTCTGGATTGTCTAAACATTGAGAGTTTGTTATATCCAATGTGACACTGTACCTAGCTTGCTAAGGAGTTTTTGATTACTAACGTGAGTTTTGGGACACCCTAATTCGCCGAGGTTCCAATCCTCTGTCCACAGTTCTGTGTGAGAACAGAAACCCTGCGACAGGGGCACCCCCGACCCTTGCTGGAGCTTCATCACACTTGCGATACAACTCCAGCAATGCGCCACCTTTACGGCACAGATACATCACGCATCTGTGCTGTTTTTGCCCCATGATGCGCCGCATTGTAAATGCAGCACACCATAGGTGACGGAACAGCGGCACAGAATGACTAACACATCCCTGGTGATGCGCCAGTCATCATAAATGTATCCCTATGCTTCTTATCTTGTTAGAGATGAACCGCCATATGTATCATCAAAGTTTTTTGCATTTCCTAAATAGCGAACTTTAAGGAATAAATAGCGATTCTTTACCATTCCTAGTTTGCGATTAGCTATTTGCTAATTACAAATTACCCATTCATTTCCTTCATTTCCATAGGGCGGTTGGACTCACTTTTAGCTCGAACGGCTGAATGGATTTGCACGAAACTTGGCAAAATATTAGGGACTGGTAGCCCGATGTGCCTTTGCTATGTCTCAAGATATATGCTCCAGTGGTTTTTACGAAAATTAACTTTGAAAAATATATATTGGGCTACATTGGCCTATATATATGTTGGAGCCCAAATGTAGCCCAATGTAGCCCAATGAAGCCCAATGTAGCCCAATGTAGCCCAAAGATGGCCGCCAGACACACAAAAAAACAAATGTAGCCCAAATATCAGCCAGATGTAGCCCAACTATAGACCAGTGACAGAATGACCAATCAGCTTCGCAAACCTCCGAATCGCGAAGCGGAGCGCTGTTACAGATATATATCTTTTTTTGAACGTTAATTTCTCAAAATCCACTGGAGCACATATATTGAGACCTAGCAAAGGCACATCGGGCTACCAGTCCCTAATATTTTGCCAAGTTTCGTGCAAATCCATTCAGCCGTTCGATTATTATTATTATTATTTTTTTTTGCCCCGCGGGGCCCTTTTAAAACCTCCACATCAAACCTAGGGGGTCAGCGAGGATCTACTATGCCCCCTTATAGTTATTTCCCCCTTTGTTTTGACCTCCTCTTGTCTCTCGATCCTACCGAGAGACAAGATGGCGGCCGCTACGGACTTTTTGGAATGTTGACAGACGCCGGAGAACCAATCAGCTTCGCTTCACAAAGCTCCGTTGCGCGTAAAGTACGCGAACCGGAGCGCTGCCTGGTCCGCTGTTACAGATATATATCTTTTTTTAAACGTTAATTTCTCAAAATCCACTGGAGCACATATATTGAGACCTACAAAAGGCACATCGGGCTACCAGTCCCTACAATTTTGCCAAGTTTCGTGCAAATCCATTCAGCCGTTCGGGCTAAAAGTGAGGCCAACCGCCCTATGGAAAACTCAATGTTAAAAACACGTTTTGGGACCCCCCTTTTTTCTCGGCCCCCCCCTTGACAAACCCCCCCCAAATTTTCAAGGGCTGCTCAGAAACAAAATGTGCCATTTTCCTGAAAATTTCAGCCAATTCCGTCCACAAACGCCAAAGTTATTAGACATAGAATTTTCAAAAAACCCATAGAGAAAAAATCCTAACTATATATACCTACTGGCGACCGCCAGTAGGTAATATATATATATATATATATATATATATCATTACACAAAGTGATCCTCAGGCCACATGAGAGCGCTCAGCAGTGTGTGCTCCACCCAGGGGTCGGATCCAGACCCAGGAAAATTTCGGCAAACAAAAGAGGCGGCACAATCAGGAAAATATATATATATATATATATATATATATATATATATATATATATATATTACCTACTGGCGGTCGCCAGTAGGTATATATAGTTAGGATTGATTTCCATAGGGAAATCGCAACATTCTATTGGGAATAACTTTGGCGCCGGTTGAGGAATCTGCCTGAATGTTTCGGCAACTTTGCCTCGCGGCGCTCCGGTCCCTCCCTGAAAGTTTGGGGCGGATTCGTCAAGCGGGGGCCGAGATAAAAGGGGGGTCCCAAAACGTGTTTTCCCCATGTTAATTTCCATAGGGCGGTCTGTCGCACTTTTAGCTCGAACGGCTGAATGGATTTTCACCAAACTTGGCAAAATTGTAGGGACTGGTAGCCCGATGTGCCTTTGCTATGTCTCAAGATATGTGCTCCAGAGGATTTTGAGTAATTTAGGTTAAAAAAAATGTATATATCTATGGCCGCGCCCCGGTACGCGGACCGGGGAGCGCTCCGGGCGCGCCACGCGACTTGCGCACGGGAAGCTGATTGGTTCTCGGGTGTCTGTAAACATTCAAAACAGTCCGCAGCGGCCGCCATCTTGTGTCTCGGTAGGATTGAGACACAAGAGGTGGCAAAAATCAAAGGGGGAAATGACCAAAAGGGGGCAGGGTAGACCCCCCTGACCCCCTAGGTTTGATGTGGGGGCCATTAAAGGGTCCCGCGGGGCAAAAAAACATTTTTTTTTTCGTTTTTCGCGGGGGGAGCGCCCGGTACGCGCACCGGGGAGCGTACCGGGGAGCGTACCATGGGGAAAAATAGTGAAAAAAATTATATAATCATAATAATAAATAATAAAATAATCATTTTGAGTGATTACATGTAGGGTAGCTCTGAAAAGAGCTTTTGGTTCTGTGGCTGTTTTAGGTACCTACAAGTACGTCCCACACACACCCACACGCACACAACCCCACAGCTCCACACCCACACACTCCCCACACACACCTCACACACGCACACCTCCACCCACACCCAAACACCCCACACCCCCACACCGACACCTTACACATCCACACCCACACCCACACATCCCACACACACTCACTCACACACACACCTCACCCCCAACACACACACACGCACACACAGATACCTCACAGACGCACCTCACACATCCCCCCACACACCTCCCCCCCACACACACACACACGCACACCTCACAGACACACCCACACATCCCACACATACACACACATCCTACACACATACCCCCCACACCCACACACCCCTCACACACCCACACCCCCACCTACACCCAAACACCCCACACACCCACACCCACACCCAAACACCCCACACACCCACACCTACACACACACCTTACACATCCACATCCCCACCCACACCCACATACCCCACACACCTACACACACCTATACACCTCATCCCCCCTCAGACACACACACACACACACACACCTCACAGACACACCCCACACACACCTCACCCCTTCCCCAGACACACACACCTCTGACACACACCTCACACACACACACACACACACACACACCTCACACACACACACACACACACACACACACCCACACACACACGCCTCTCACACACACACCCACACACCCCCCACACACACACCCACACACACACCCCACACACACACCCACACATCCTACACACACACACCCCACACACATACCCCCCCACACACACACCCCACACCCACCCCCCCCACACACACACACCACACACACACTCATTATTTTTTTTATTTTTTTGAGGGGGTGCCCCACACACATACCCCGACACACACACCCCACACCCACCCCCCACACCCCCCCACCATACCTCATACACCCACACCTCCACCCACACCCAAACACCCCACACACCCACACACACACCATACACCCCCACACCCCCACCTACACCCACACACCCCACACACCCCCACCCACACACACCTCACTCCCCCCACACACACACACACCTCACAGACACACCCCACACATCCCCCACACACACCTCACCCCCCCACACACACACACCTCTGACACACACCCCACACACACACACACACACACACCCCACACACACACCTCACACACACACACCCACACACACATTCCTCACCCCAACACACCCCCACACACACACACCCACACATCCTACACACACACACCTCACACACATACCCCCCCACACACACACCCCACACACACCCCCCCACACACACACCACTCACACACACACTCATTATTTTTTTTTATTTTTTTGAGGGGGTGCGCGCCCCGGTACATGTATCGGTACACGTACCGGTACGCGTACCCTGGAGAAAAAAAGAGAGACAGAGTTTTTTTTAAATGTAGCATTTTTATATAAATTGGAGGTAGTTCTGAAAAGAACTGTTTTTTTATTCTTATTGTTGTTTTATATTTTTTTATCGTTTTTTTGTACCCCGCTACTTTAAAAAAATATATATATATTATTTTTTTTGCCTTGGGGGTCCTTGTGGGACCCCCTGAGCAGGCCTAGGGGGTCAGGGTGTTTCTACTCTGGCCCCTTTGCGAGTTTCACACCTTTGTTTCACTGCTTTCTTGTGCCTTGGTTCGAACAAGGCACAAGATGGCTGCCAGGGACACCCAGTATGCAAGTGGAATTAGTTCCCCCTCTTCAAACATGCACGGGGGCTGCGTTGCAGAGAGATGTAAAAAAGGGTGTGGCCTCATTACACCTCTATGCAATGCAGCCATCTGGCGCATACTGGAGGCTCCTGGTGGGCTAGTTGGCCCCCAGGGACCCCCATTATGCAAGGGGAATTAGTTCCCCCTCTGCAAACGAGCCAGGCGGCTGCGTTGCAGAGAGGTGTAACAAGGGGCATAGCCTCATTACACCTCTGCAATGCAGCCCCCTGGCGCATACTGGAGGTTCCAGGTGGGCTAGTTGGCCCCCAGGGGCCCCCAGTATGCAGGGCGAATGAGTTCCCCCTCTTCAAACATGCACGGGGGCTGCGTTGCAGAGAGGTGTAAAAAGGGCCGTGGCTTAATTACACCTCTCTGCAATGCAGTCCCCTGGTGCATACCTGAGATTCCTGGTGGGCTTTCAGGCCTTATATAGTTAGGAATTAGCATTTAAAAAACCTTTGAAATTCACTGAAAAAACCATAGGTTTCAGGCCTTATATAGTTAGGAATTAGCATTTAAAAAACCTTTGAAATTCACTGAAAAAACCATAGGTTTCAGGCCTTATATAGTTAGAAATTAGCAATTAAAAAACCTTTGAAATTCACTGAAAAAACCATAGGTTTCAGGCCTTATATAGTTAGGAATTAGCATTTAAAAAAACCTTGCAAATTCACTGAGAAAACCATAGGTTTCAGGCCTTATATAGTTAGGAATTAGCATTTAAAAAACCTTGCAAATTCAATGAAAAAACCATAGGTTTCAGGCCTTATATAGTTAGGAATTAGCATTTAAAAAACCTTGCAAATTCACTGAAAAAAACACAGGTTTCAGGCCTTATATAGTTAGGAATTAGGCACAAGAAATCAGAAAAACAAACGTGTAGAACACAAAAAGGGGGCAGGGTAGGAACACCCTGACCCCCTAGGGCTGCTCAGGTGGTCCCACTAGGATATTAATATATTTAAACGTTATCCGCTAATAGAATTAGCATTTAAAAAACCTTTGAAATTCACTGAAAAAACCATAGGTTTCAGGCCTTATATAGTTAGGAATTAGCATTTAAAAAACCTTTGAAATTCAGTGAAAAAACCATAGGTTTCAGGCCTTATATAGTTAGGAATTAGCATTTTAAAAAAACTTTGAAATTCACTGAAAAAACCATAGGTTTCAGGAGTTATATAGTTAGGAATTAGCTTTTACAAAACCTTTGAAATTCACTCAAAAAACTATAAGTTTTAGTGGTGTTATAGTTAGCTGGACATTTTACTCATACAAAACCATTGAAATTGCTCCTATAAAGTTAGTTGTACTAAGTATATATCGCGCAACCGAAATCCACTGCTGATGATGTCACATATTACATCATTCATGACATGGTCATGTTTAAATTCCACGCGTTTCCAGATAACGCGCAGCAGAGACTCCATTCCACCAAGAGGCTCCGGGTTCATCTGGTTCCTGCTACAGCAGTTTTTTCTTCAGCAAGGGATTGCTACAGCCCGGAGTCCGCCCCTGAACACTGATGAATCCTTGGGCGGCTGCACTTGCGATATCGTGACTTCACGAAGGACAGATATAGCACTGGCTTCTCTGTCCCTGCCTGAATAACATCAGCTACTAGGGGGCTGGAATGTTCGGGGCCTGGAGGGAGAACTTGGAACTAAAGACTCACTGGTTAGTAACTTTGTGCTTCTTGTTAATTCTGCCTCATTCAGCGCATCTCCACTTGGACACACTGACAGCAATTCTTACCTGATAGATGCATTGTGGGGCTTGCAGTTCCCACGAACAGCAGGCTGTGTGACTTCACTCCACCTGAAGGTGTGGCGCCCCGTTACCAATGGGACTGAGGCAGGTAGCATTTAAGGGAGCAGCATGAGTCGCCAGTACATTCAAGACGGCATCTGAGGAAGGCCTTTTGCCGGGCCGAAATGCATTATGCCTAAACAGAAATAAATTGTTTTCCTTCCAGTATCCCCGTGGCAGCCTCTGATTCTTCCTCATGGAGGGGTGTGTTTGTTTAAATTCCGCGCGTTTTCAGATAACGCGCAGCAGAGACTCCATTCCACCAAGAGGCTCCAGGTTCATCTGGTTCCTGCTCCGGCAGTTTTTTCTTCAGCAAGGGATTGCTACAGCCCGGAGTCCGCCCCTGAACACTGATGAATCCTTGGGCGGCTGCACTTGCGATATCGTGACTTCACGAAGGACAGATATACCACTGGCTTTTCTGTCCCTGCCTGAATACCATCAGCTACTAGGGGGCTGGAATGTTCGGGGCCTGGAGGGAGAACTTGAAACTAAAGACTCACTGGTTAGTGACTTTGTGCTTCTTGTTAATTCTGCCTCATTCAGCGCATCTCCACTTGGACACACCGACAGCAATTCTTACCTGATAGATGCATTGTGGGGCTTGCAGTTCCCACGAACAGCAGGCTGTGTGACTTCACTCCACCTGAAGGTGTGGCGCCCCGTTACCAATGGGACTGAGGCAGGTAGCATTTAAGGGAGCAGCATGAGTCTCCAGTACATTCAAGACGGCATCTGAGGAAGGCCTTTTGCCGGGCCGAAATGCATTATGCCTAAACAGAAATAAATTGTTTTCCTTCCAGTATCCCCGTGGCAGCCTCTGATTCTTCCTCATGGAGGGGTGTGTTTATATATATATATATATATATACATATATATATATATATATATATTACCTACTGGCGGTCGCCAGTAGGTATATATAGTTAGGATTTTTTCCCTATGGGATTTTTGAAAATTCTATGTCTAATAACTTTGGCGTTTGTGGACGGAATTGGCTGAAATTTTCAGCAAAATGGAACATTTTGTTTCTGAGCAGCCACTGGAAATTTGGGGGGAGTTGGTCCAGGGGGGGCCGAGAAAAAAGGGGGGTCCCAAAACGTGTTTTTAACATTGAGTTTTCCATAGGGCGGTTAGCCTCATTTTTAGCCTGAACGGCTGAATGGATTTGCACGAAACTTGGCAAATTTGTAGGGACTGGTAGCCCGATGTGCCTTTTGTAGGTCTCAATATATGTGCTCCAGTGGATTTTGAGAAATTAACGTTCAAAAAAAGATATATATCTAGAGCCGCGCCTGGAGCGCTCCCACGTACGCGTACAGGGGAGCGCTCCAGGCGCGCCACGCGATCTGCGCACGGCAAGCTGATTGGTTCTCGGGTGTCTATAAACATTCGAAACAGTCCGCAGCGGCCGCCATCTTGTGTCTCGGTAGGATTGAGACACAAGAGGTGGCAAAAATCAAAGGGGGAAATGAGCAAGAGGGAGCAGGGTACACACCCCCTGACCCCCTAGGTTTCATGTGGGGGCCATAAAAGGCTCCCGCGGGTGAAAAAAATAAATAAAAAAAAAATCGATTTTCGCGGGGGTGAGCGCCCGGTACGCGCACCGGGGAGCGTACGGGGGAGCGTACCATGGAGATTAAAAATGACAGACTTTTAAAAAAATAAAGCTTCTTTTTAAAAATTGGAGGTAGTTCTGAAAAGAACTTTTTTTTTCATTTTGTTGTTTTATATATATTTTTTTTTTGTTTTTTTTGTTTTATATTTTTTTAGACTTTTTAAAACAATTTTATATTTTTTTTGTATTTTTTTCAAGGGAAAAACAAAAACAAGGATTCCAAAACTGCTCAACAGGAGCAAAAAAAATTGAAAATTTAGGGACTGGAAGAGCAGCGGTGTTGCTGTTTCTTTAGGGCAATCAGTTCAACACTCTGCTCCCCATAGCAGAGCAGTTCGTCACACTCTGCGCACAAAAATTTGATGCCCGCAAACACCGGCTGAATGTTAGGGATCATTCTTCCACGGGGTGGTCCCGAAGGTGTTGCTCCACCAGTGGAGGTGCTGCCGCCATCTGTTGGTACATTCCGTGCCAGCTCTCTGACACTCTCCCTGGCAAAGTTGTTAGGGTGTCTTCTTTTCACAT